>NC_080673.1:195810729-197191244 GCF_030445035.2 Dasypus novemcinctus | reverse complement strand
GGAGTGCACCCATAAGGAGAGCCGCCCAGCGCGAAGGAGGGAGCAGCCTGCCGAGGAATGGCGCCGCCCACACTTCCCGTGCCGCTGACGACAACAGAAGCGGACAAAGAAACAAGACGCAGCAAAAAGACACAGAAAACAGACAACCAGGGGAGGGGAGGGGAATTAAATAAATTTAAAAAAAAAAAAAAACAAAAGCAGATTGGAGCTGAAAGATGAGTCAATGGTCTTGATTACAAGATCGCTGAAATGAATCAGGCTGAGAAACAGAAAGGGAAAAGAAGGTGAAAAAGTAAGCAGAGCCTAAGAGATCCTGAGAGACACCATCAAGAGTATCAGAAGGACAAGAAAGAAAGAAAGGGGCATAAGGAATTTTCAAATAAATATTTGCAGAAAACTACCCAGTTTTAGGGCAGCAGACTTGGACCAGTGGTTAGGGCATCCGTCTACCACATGGGAGGTCCGCGGTTCAAACCCTGGGCCTCCTTGACCCATGTGGAGCTGGCCCATGAACAGTGCTGATGCACGCAATGAATGCCGTGCCACGTAGGGGTGTCCCCCACATATGGGAGCCCCATGCGCAAGGAGTGTGCCCCATAAGGAGAGCTGCCCATCGTGAAAGAAAGTGCAGCCTGCCCAGGAATGATGCCGCACACATGAAGAACTGACACAACAAGATGACACAACAAAAAGAAACACAGATTCCCATGCCGCTGACAACAGAAGCAGACAAAGAAGATGCAGCAAATAGACACAGAGAACAGACAACCGGAGTGGGGGGTGGGGGAGGGGAGAGAAATAAATAGATAAATAAATCTTTAAAAAAAAACTACCCAGTTTTAGAAAAGACATGAATATGCACAATTAAGAATTCCAACAAACCCCAAATAGGATAAGCTCAAAGAAAATGCGCTAGACACTTAGTACTCAAACTGTCAAATGCCAAGGATAAGGACAGAGTTCTGAAAGAAGCAAAGGCAGTAACTCAGAGGGAAATTATACCTCTAAATGCTTACATTAAGCAAATCAGGAATAAAAGGTAGGACATTACTACCTACCCCCAAAGCAACAAAAGGATTACAAGCAGATATTATGAACAAAGATATGGCAACGTATTACATATCCCAGAAAAGTAGGCAAATTACTAGAAACTAACTACCAAAACTGATTCAAGAATGGAATGTATCAACAGATCAATAACAAGTAAAGAGATTGAAACAGTAATCAAAAATCTTCCAGAAAGAAAGCCCATGATCAGATGGTTTCACTGGTGAATTTTACCAACCATCCCAAGAAGAAATAATGACAATCCTGTTCAAATACTTTCAAAAAACTGGTGAGGAGGGAATACTTCCTAAGTCATTCTTTGAGGACAAATCACCATATTACCAAAGCCAAATTAAGAGACTACAGAAAGAAAATTATATGCCAATATCCCTAAGAATAAAGATGCAAAAATCCTCAACAAAGTACTAGTAAATTTAATCCAATAGCACATTAAAAGAATTGTTCCCATGATGAAGTGAGATCTACCTCAGGTGTGCAAGGGTTCAGCATAAGAAACTGCATTAATGTAGTAAACTACATTAATAGATTGGAAGCAAAAAACAATAGCCAAAAAAAATCCACACATGATTATCTCAATTATCACAGGAAAAGAATTTGGCAAAATGCAAAATCCAAAAACATTTCTTGATTAAACCATTTTAAAAACTAAGAACAGAAGGAAACTTCCTCAACATGATAGAAGACAAATGCAAAACCCACAACTTACATAATACTAACATAATACTCATTTATAAAAGAAAGCATTCCCTCTGAGATCTGGAATAGGAAAAGAGTGCCAACAGTCACTGCTCTTTTCCAACATTGTACTAGAAATTCTAGCCTGAGTAATTAGACAAGGAAAGGAAATAGTTGTGCAAAGTAGAAAAGATGTAAAACATTCTCTAGTTGCAGATGACATGACCATTTATATAGAAAGCCCTGAAATATCCACAATAAAACCATCACAACTAATAAACTAATCAGCAAGGTGACAGGGTTAATACTAACACAAAAAAATTCTGTAGTGTCTCCATAATCTAGAAATTAACAATCTAAAGAGGCAATCAAGAAACATTCCACTTGTAATATCAACTAATGGAATTAAACATCTAGGAATAAACAGCAATCCAAAGGCCTTGGATATGGAAATCTACAAAACATTGCCGAAAGAAATTGAAGAAAACTTAAATTAATGGAAGGTCATTCTGAGTTCATGAAATGGAAGGTCCAACTTTAAGATGTCAATTCTACCTAATGCAATTTAAAAATTCAATGGAATCTCAATCAAAATTCCATCTACCTTTTCTGTGTCAAATGTATAAGGGAGGGTAAGGGATTCCCAATAGCTAAAACCATCTAGAAAAATAAATGAAGTTAAAGGACCCATACTCTCCACTTTTAATTTAATATAAAGCTACAATCATCAAAATAGCATAGTACTGGTACAAAGACAAACATATAGGCCAAAGGAAACAAATTAAGAGTTCAGAAATAAATGCTCACATTTTTAGCCAATTGTTTTATGACAAGGATGTGAAATCCATTCAATGGAGAAAGAATGGTGCCTTCACAATTTTACCAGGAAAGCAAGGTATCCATATGCACAAAATGAAGGGAGACCTCTATATACAAAAATTAATTCAAAGGGCTTCATAGATAAAAGAACAAAAACTATAATACTCCTAGAAGAAAACATAGGGAAGCAATTTCAAGACCTTGGGTTAACCAATGTTTTCTAAGCTTTACAACAAAAGCATAAGCAACAAAAAAGATAAAAGATAATGGGATTTCATCAACTTTAAAAACTTTTGTACATCAAAGGATTTTATCTTTGAATTAAAAAGAAAACATACACAATGGGAAAAATATTTGGAAACACTTCATCTTCTAAGTACTTAATATCCAGAGTATATAAATAAATCTTACAACTCAGAGACAAAAATTTGAATAAGAACTTCTTTAAAGAAGACATAGCAAGGGCCAATGAGCACATAAAAAGATGCTCAACATCGTTAACAGTAAGGAATGTAAATCAAAGTCAAATACCATATGAAACCCAATCAAATAACTAGTATAACAAGTTTGGGAGAAGATGCAGAGAAATAGGAACACTTGTTGATTGTTGGGAAGAACATGAAATTGTTAAGTCATGGAGAAAATGGTTTTGCATTTACTCGGAAAGCTAAACAGAGTTGCCATATGACCTGGCAATCTCATTTCTAGGTATATACCCAAGAGAATTGAAATCAAGAACTTGAACAGTTAATTGCACACTATTGTTCATAGCAGCATTATTCACAATTCCCAAAATACGGAAGCAGCCTAAGTATCCATCAACTGATTAATGGATAAACAAAATGTGGTATATACATACAATGGAATATTTTTTCATCTGTACAAACAATGACATAGTGATGCATACTACAACATGGATGAACCTTGAAGGCTTCATGTTGAATGAAATAAGCCAGATACAAAAGGACAAATATTATATATTCTCACTGATATGAAATAATTAGAATATGCAAATTCATAGAGTCAGAAACTAGAACACAAGATACCAGGGACCGATACGGGGATAGGGAATAGGGAGTTAATGCTTAATTGATTTAGAGTTTCTGTTTGGCGTGATGGCAATGTTTTGGTAATGGATGGTGGTGATGACAGCAGGGCATTGTGAAGTAATTAACACCACTGTAGTATATATTTGAGTGAGGTTAAAAGGAGAAATTTTAGTTTGTATGTATTACTTGAATAACTTTAACAAAACAACGTAGGAACCTATAACACAACCGTGGAACCTTAATGTAAGCTTTAATAGCGTAATTATAGTAATCATCTTTAATCAATTGTAACAAAGGTAACATATTAATACAAATTTTTGATAATAGGGAAAACTGCATGTGTGAATGGTATATATGGGAAATATGTACTTTCCACATGATTGCTCTGTAAATTTACAACTTCTTAGATAAATAGGTAGGTAGGTAGATAGATAGCTAGACAGACAGATAAATAGATGGCTAGATAGAGATAATGGATGAATGGATGGGTAGATGGATGGATGGATGGGTAGATGGATGATAGAAGGATGAGTACCCATATGAAGATTGCATAGCCAGAAGAAAATGGTGAATTGCCATCTGAATTCATGTAGCTGGAATCTGAGTTTTTGGTCTTCTTAAATGCACATGTTATATATGCTTAATGTAGAAATAGCAGAACATAGTACAAAACAACAATTAAAAAAATCATCTACACCCCACCACCCAAAGCAGGCATTCTTTTCATTTGGTAAAACCTTTAGAGATTTTTTTTCTACATTCATGTGCATATTTAAACATATCCTTTGGAAAACAAAACTATGGTCATTCTATTGGTAATTATTGGTAATTTGCTCTGTTCAAGTAATATTAAACTATGAATGTATTTCCATGTTAATAAATGTACTCTGTGTAGTCATTAATTTGTAAAGGAATGAATTTCTGATACATATGACAACATGGATGAACCTTTGAGGACATCTTGTAGAATAACATAAGCCAGACACAAAAGGACTAATGTGTGATCTTATTGATATGAAATGATTTTAATAAGCAAGTTCATAGAGTCAGAATTTAGAATACAGGGTACCAGGGACTGATCTGGGGTAGGGAATTGGAAATTAATGCTTTTTTGGTAAACAGGTTTTTGTTTTGTTTTGTTTTGTTTTGAGTAATGGAAATGCTTTGGTAACAGATGGTGGTGATGGTTGCACAACATTGTGATCATAATTAACTCCATTGAAGTATATATTTGAATTTGGTTAAAAGGGTAACACATATGTTACTAGAATAAAAATGTTTTTTAAAACCTAGCCCTTTATAACACATGTGATTCCTAATGTAAACTATGAACTATATTATCAGTTTCATCCATTGTAATAAAGGTACTACACTAATGCAAAGTGTTGATAATAAGGAAAAGTGGGTGTGTGAGGATAGTCTATAAGAACCCATACTTTTCTAAATGATTTTTCTGTAAACCAAAAACTTTTCTAATTTAAAAAATATGCTACTAGGTACTAAGTGTCTGGCATAGTCCATTTAATAATCATGAGGTCATGACAATTACCTCTACTTTACAGATATAGCAATTGAGGTCAGAGAGGTTAAATCACTTATGAAATATAACTCAGCTGGAGTAAATTCGAAGAGCCTGGATTTGAACCAAAGGAGGTTTTTGGTCAAAGTTCATCCTCTTTATCCTTCTCCTGCTGCCTGTCATCACCAGGAACTCATCACTGCCTCAGTGGTCCTTTTTCTGCCTCCTGCCTCACAGCAGCACCGTCCAGAGGCTTCACAATTCCTTACACTAAAATTCTGACTCCTTTACCTTTTTTTTTAATTTCAAAATTTTAAAGAACAACCCATGCATTATACTCAGGGTTTCCATACATCATTCCACTAACAACTTACATTGTTGTGATACATTTTTTACAAACAATGAAATAACATCATCATAGTATTACTGGTACCATGGTTCATAACTTGTAATTGATGAATTTTTCCCAAAGCCACCCTATTATTAACACCATGTATTAGTGTTGTAGACTTATTATAGTTCATGAAAGAACATTCTCATATTTGTACTGTTAATCACAGTCCATCATTCACAAAGGTCACTATCTTCTATGGCCCCCTGCCTTATATAATCCATCCCATGGCTCTCAGTTTCATCATGGAGTTATGCTGTCATCAGTTCTGTCCATTTCAGAGTGTTTTCATTACTCCAAAAGGAAAAATCCCATACCCTTTTATATCTCCCATTATTGACTCTTTTTTTTTTTTAATTTGTGATCCCTTTTATTGATTCCTCTTGCTAACCTTCTGTTAAATACATAGACGATAGCCCAAATGACAGTGTCAGTCATGCTACGTTTCACCACAATTTTCACTCCTTCATGCAACCCTTCCTGATCTCCCCAGGCTGATATCTCTAGTACAGTGCCTCATACATAGTATCCACTTGAGAAATCTTTATTGAATTTATTTGAATTTTCCTGTCATGAAGCCCTTTCCAAAGTCTACTTGTCCAAATGGTAGAATATCATGACTAAGGAAGACCTCAAATTATTTGTGTCTTTGTATGATGACTCCCCCTACAGGACCCTAAGTGGGAAATTCAAAATATATTGAAATTCCTGGAGAAAAATATATCAGATGAAATTCTGAATAAAATCATCTATCATACTTCCTTTGATATAATGAATCAAAACCCAATGGTCAACTACACCACTTTTGCCTGCCAGCCTCATGGACCACTCCATCTCTCCTTTTATCATTTAAGGAAGATGAGCTTTATATTCTAAATGCTAATGGAATTCCATGGTCTGTTCAGATTTTTTAATATTTATTATTTTCAGCAACATTTCAGTACAGTTTTTGAGAGGCAAACTTTCTGCCTTTCCCAATTCTTTTTTTTTCTTTTCTCTTTTTTTTAAATTGATTTTGTAAAAATATTACATTAAAAAAAAATGAGGTCCCATTCAACCCCACCACCCCCACCCCACCACTCCCCCCCCCAAGCAACACTCACTCCCATCATCATGACACATCCATTGCACCTGGTAATTACATCTCTGGGCATCTCTGCACCCCATGGTCAACGGTCCACATCAAGTCCCACACTCTCCCCCACTCCATCCAGTAGGCCCTGGGAGGACTCACAATGTCTGGTGATTGCCCCTGAAGCATCATCCAGGGCAACCCCAAGTCCCAAAGGCGCCCCCACATCTCATCTCCTCCTGCCACTCCCCGCACCCCTCAGCCACCATGTCCACTTTTCCCACTCCAAAGCCACCTTTTCTCTGTGGACCTTGGATTGGCTGTATCCGTTGCACCTCCCTGTCAAGAGGAGGCTCAAATTCCACATGGATACTGGATGCAATCCCCCTGCTCTCAGTTGTAGGCACTCTAGGCTCTTAGCTGAGTGAGGTGAGTCCAATAAATCAGATTGTAGGAGTTGGAGTCTGCCGAGTCTCAGGGCCCAGCCATCACACTGTCAGTCCAGAGATTCAAATTCCCTAATTATATCTTAAACCCCAACACCAACTGACTCTTAGCATTGATACAGTACCTTCTCTGTCATTGCTGTAAAAATATTACAATATTGCTGTTAACTACAGTCTATATTTTACATTAGTTGTAGTATTCCCATGGAATATTCTTTTATTTATACTATTAACCATAATCATCATCCACTACTGAAATCACTATGCTATATAGTCCCTAGATTATCCTCTAGCTTTCTTTCAACTGACATTAACCTCCCTGGACTACCCCCTTCAGCCACATTCACATTTATAAATTGGCAGGGTTATTTTATCCTCTGCTTTTTATGGTTGGTTCTAAGGCACATTTCTTAAATTCTCAGTTACTCACTACCATCTTATCACTGGCATTCACTGTGTGTTCTGGCTTATCCTCCAACCTTCTTCCCCCAGATGTTTAGCCTCCAGCATGTTATAGTCTGTATATGGGGTCTCCAAGTCTGCTACCTGGACCAGCAACATCAGCATCACCTGGAAACTTATTAGAAATGCAAATTATCAGGCGCAACCCCAAACCTCCTTATCCAGAAACTCCAGAAATGAGACCCTGGAAGTGAAAACTTCTGAATTCCCAAGACCCCTAGAATGTGATGTTTCAGAGCAGGGCCAGTGAACCATGACCCTGCATTGGTTCTCTTGCCATCTTACTACGTGGACTTCTCACCATTCCCATTCACATGTAGTTCACTTTTCCCCCTTCTACTTGCAAAGCTCTTATACTTCTCGCCAGAACCTTGGGGAAACAATTCTTTTTCTGACATCCCCAGAGAGAACTGCTTTTTCTCTGATCTTCCATTGTATTTGACTCTTGCCCAGAAAAGTGAAGTTAATTTTCCCAATATCAGAGATTTACACAAATTTGGAAATGAAGCTCAGACTCTGAACCAGAAATGAAGAAGACAGCAGAAAGAGTTATACAAGGACTCTCCAGTTCATTGGACATACCCAGGTCAGCTGACTGGGAGGTAAGAATGGTCAGCCACCACACCAGGGAAGCAAGTGTGTCTTATAACAGCAAGCAGGAGAATGGCATCCATCAGCCATGTGGGATCTAAGTCCCCTCTCAATTTAGAGATGGAGTGGACATCATCATCCCAGGGTCCACAGGATGCAGGAGTAAACTATGGATTAGAGTGGACTTGCTGGTATTCCACTATATCACTGATGTGGAGACGGTGGCCATGGGAGTTGCTGAGGGCAGGGAGAGGGAAGAAGTGTGATATGGGGCATTTTCGAGACTTGGAATTGTCCTGAATGATACTGCAGGGGCAAATGCAGAACATTGTTTATCCTGCCATAACTCACTGGATGGACTGGGGGAGAGTGTGAACTACAATGTAAACTATGTTCCATGCATGTGGCAGTGCTCCAGGGTGTATTCACCAAATGCAGTGAATGTGCCTCACTGATGAAAGGGGATGTTGATGTGGGAGGAGCGGGGGTGTGTGGGGGGGTGGGGAGTGGAGTATCTAGGAACTGCTTATGTTTTTTATTTTTATTAAAGATTTATTTATTTATTTATTTTTCTCCCCTTCTCCCCACCCCCACCCCGGTTGTTTGTTCTCTGTGTCTATGTGCTGCATCTTCTTTGTCCACTTCTGTTGTTGTCAGTGGCATGGGAACCTTTGTTTCTTTTTGTTGCATCATCTTGTTGTGTTAGCTCTCCATGTGTGCAGCACCATTCCTGGGCAGGCTGCACTTTCTTTTGTGCTGGGCAGCTCTCCTTACGGGGCACACCTTCCGCATGGGGCTCCACTACGTGGGGGACACCCCTGCGTGGCAGGGCACTCCTTACAAACATCAGCACTATGCATGGGCCAGCTCCACATGGGTCAAAGAGGCCCGGGGTTTGAACCGTGGACCTCCATGTGGCAGACAGACGCCCTAACTACTGGGCCAAGTCCACCACCTCTTATGTTTTTTAATGTAACATTTTGTATTATCTATTTATCTTTAAAAAAAATAAAATAAGTTAGCAGGGCTACCATCTAGAGGGTCAAATGTGGTTTTAGGTTGCTGTTTGTTTTAATTTTATTTTTGAAGAAGCTTTAGATTATATAAATGTTACATTGAAAATATAGGAGATTCCCCTTGCCCCTCCCATACTTTTCTCCATTAACAATACCTTTCATTAATGTGGTACATTTGATACAATTGATGAACACATATTGAAGCATTGCTACTAACCATGGACTATAGTTTACATTATGATTTATATTTTGTACCACACAATTATATAGGCTATGACAAAATGTTTAATAGCCTGTATCCATCATTGCAATGTCATACAGAACAATTTCAATGTCCCAAAAATGGCCCATGTTACACTTTTTCTTCCCTCTCCCTCTACTCAGAACCTCTGGTGACTACTACCTTTATATCAATGTTATATAAAACCCTTGGTTCCAAAGAATTCAAAGAAACAGGATGACTATTAAATACTATAATCTCAGTCCGAAGTAGTGATAAAAGAAAAACAAAAACCTTTTCATGCAGTTTAGCATCTCATTGCTTTTTTGAGCAATTCATGAATCTGGCAGCATCTCATTCAAAAAGTAGAAGGAAACTCCAACAAGGTGATAGAAAGGAGAAGCTCATATAGAGTGAATACAGAAGCAAGTGAGGAAATGTTCTAACTGACTGACATTAATTTTCCATTTTACTTAGGGTGAGTGTTACAAAGTGGGGAGCAAATGGTTTCTTAGGAATGAGGAAGTTAGCTGGAGAAAACTGATTGGCTGTATTTAAATTTGATTTTCCGGGCAAGGTGGGCAATTACAGGAAATAGAACGGACCTTAGGATTTTGGGTTTGCTGACTTGGGCTTAGCACAGAAGCTTCCATGTTGGGTCTACTAGATTTTATCTACCAATTCCCCCATTTTGATCTGGCCTTTGGCCAGGCTGAGGACTGAGGTCAAAATTAAAGTCTTTAGCTCTCATTTACCACCTGCTGGCTCTGGAGGATCTCAGATATGATTAACTCTATTAACATATGTAGAGATGTTGGTTTTTTGTTCTTTGCACTTGTCATTTTAGAAGGATGGACACCATTGAGATGGCAGGGTGCAGCATTTAAATCTTTAGATTTGATACAGTGTGCCAAGTAGAACATTAGGATTACTAATGGTGGTAAAATGCCCAGTATTTGGTATATGCTTCTGAGTCATGGACACAGGGCTCAAACCAACTGAAATTAAAGAGATCAAAGGACCATCTTGAGAAAGGACTTACTTAATTGATCCATGTGGCTCATTTGACTAATTCAGATAACTGCATTTAGACTTCCCTAGGGGGGTTTGCTCAGGTACAGCAGGTGATATTGATAACAGTGCAAACTCCTCCTTACTCAGCTAGCAAGTAGTCAAGCTTTGGATTTGTTATAAGTTTTAAAAGAAAACTATTAAGCGGTCCAATCACATTGTCCTGGCATTTACCAACCATCTATATATTGAAATGCTTGAGCCTAACTA
Organism: Dasypus novemcinctus; assembly: GCF_030445035.2. Lineage (NCBI taxonomy): Eukaryota > Metazoa > Chordata > Mammalia > Cingulata > Dasypodidae > Dasypus > Dasypus novemcinctus. Next base: position 197,180,635 of record NC_080673.1, on the reverse strand, counting down.
ATAGCATGAATCATCTTAACTCAGTCTTTTAAAATATTCAGGTTATTTATCACTGTGCAAGACTTATTAGCACAAATGCAACATTGTCCATGGGCAATCAGAGTTTCTAGAACTTTTTATAGGAGCACTGATGCTAAACTGTTAACTTCAATCTAGAGGACTGAAGAGTGTTTAGGGTGATCCTAAAGCTCTGTTTCATAACTTTAGATGTATTTATGGCTATTCTCTCCAGGTCCTGGGTTCCTAGGGATAGTATGATGATTTGCTTGAAAGAGGGGAACCCTGTATTATAGTAGATCAAGGGATTGGGGGTATTAGCCCTCTTTGGTCAGTTTGAAACCTGGTTTTCAAAAGATACTAACTTAACTTTCTGACTGCCATTTAGGGGAAGTAATATATGAAAGGTCACAGGATCCAGTCTAATTTATAGGTAGGTAACAAAACCATGCAGTTACCTGCAGTTTACAAAGGGGATGCAAAATAGTTCAGACAATGAACAGAAACAGAATCTGATAATCCACAGGAGTGTAGTGTAGTTTTCAATGGAAGCAAAATTGAGAGATAGTTGGGGAAAAAAGATCACTCTACTTTAAAAAAAAATAATAAACTTAAAAAAATCATCTTAATCATAAAATAAGGCTGGTTTCATTAGATTTGGCACCTCTGAGATGAGTAAATATGTCTAATTGAAACACTCACAATAATGGTCATTGCAGATCAGGTTGTCTTTGGTGAGATTTTGCTATTTGGTTACATAGGCACGGCTTCTGGCCCAATAAGTTTTGAATATGTAATATGCTTGGATGCCAAATGGTGGAGAATAAAAGTTTTTAGAGTTTGAGGATCCCAGCTTTATTATTTCACTTCTTACCTTATGGACAGGAAAAAAAAAAAAAAAAAAAAAAAACGTAGCTAAAAAAGAAACTATGCACTGAACCACAGGCTAGGGACATAGACTAAACATTTGAGCCTTCTCGTGAATCAAGGTTGTCCTGCTAACATTTGGGTGAGATCAAAGAGCTCAAATACAGAGAATGGAGCTTGCATCCTAGAGGCACTCACCCACATTCTTGGAGAGGGTGAGGAGGACAGAAAGCTCCAAGCTTTGATGCCACCTTCACCTGCCTTTCTCATCTCATCAGCAGTCGTCCTCCGGTCTCTTTGTGATCACCAAAGGAAAAACTTTTCACCCAATTTAGGATCTTAGGGTTTTATTGGGTGATTCATGAATCGGGCAGCATCGCACTCAGAAAGTAGAAGGGAGGTCCACCGAGGGAGTAGAAAGGAAACCCTCTTAGAGGGGGAATGGGAACGCAAGTGAGGAAATGTCCTGATTGGCTGACATTTTATTTAGGGGGTTATACAAAGTGGGAAACAGATGAGTGATTAGGAATGGGGAAATTAGCTGGCGTAAGAATGAGGAATTTAGCTGGTAAAGACTGGTTGGCTGTATTTAAATTGGGTTTTCTGGAAAGCAAGCATTTACGGGAAAGAGGAACTAGCTTAGGGTTTTGGTTCTGCCAATGGGTGCTTAGCATGGGCAGTTCCATGCTGGGTCTACTAAGTTTTATTTATCAGTAGGAACCTCCAGAAAGCATCTGCCTTCATCGACGGGCTGAGTGCAATGAGGTCACACTGGTGTGCCCCTCTCCTAAATGGATCTTTGAGTTTCCGTTAAGAACTACAGAAAGATGTAGCTTCTTTCTACTATGTTTCTTCATCCCACTTTAACTGCCCTCCCCCAGCTCTTCTAATCCATCATCACACCTATTCAAACCCTAATAACTTCCTTTTTACCAAAGGGAGCTCACTGTTAAGACTTTAATGAGCTGCAGATTGTATTTACTTATCTTGCAAATTGTTCATTATACCTACAAGGCAGGACATTTTCTTGCAGATTTCATTATTTGAGGTATCTGTGTTACATCACCTCATATGTAATTTTGTTTGTTTACAATTCACATATGTATACATATATTCACCCTTCAATTCAAGTTATAGGAAGAATCAAATATTTAAAATGTTTGGACACCTTTACATTTCTTAAATGAATTCCCATATCAACCTTAAGCTGTAATGATTTCTTTCCGAAAACTGTAGCACGGTGGCTTCAATTCAATTCAACAAATAATATGATGCATGGACAGCCTAATGGTCGGGAACATTGGTCCCAGAGTGATGCTGGCATGTGTTTTACAGAGAGTCTGCTGTTTAGTAGGAACAAGTTCTTGGTTGGTTTACTTTTACCTTTCTAATAATAATAATGACAGCTAATACTTATATTATGTGTCCTTTGTCCAAGGTACTGTGCAAAGTCTTTCTTCTCATATTTATAGTAACTATATGTGATAAGTACAAATATTATTTCCATTTTACAGATGAGGAACTTGAGGCACAGAGAGGTTGAGTAACCTCTCTAAAACACACAGGTAGTAAATAGAGCCCAGTAGTCAAAGCCAAAGTCCTTCACAGTGATGCTGCTTTTAAATTTAGATTTCTTTTTTTACAATAAGCCATAATGTTACTGACCTTAGGGCTTTCCTAAGAGGATAAGAAGGAACTGTGGGGTAAGACACGTAGAACAATTCCTACCTGGTATGAGGTCTCCATCCAGAGTTCACCTTAAGGAACTTCCCAACACCCCAAGCAAGTCAATAGCTTAAAGTTATACAGGAAGATAAGAGAAAGTTAAACAAAAGAGAAAGTTAGCACTTTGAGGGAATTTAGCACTTGGGAGCAAATAAAGATGAGATTCAATGATTGTAGCAGATTGTTATTATTTATGAATTCCAAAAATAGATATTGAATTATGTTTGTAAACTGATCTGTTCCTCTGGGCATATTAGATTGCATTAAACTCAGCGGTTTCATTTTAACTTGATTAAATTATGATTAGGGCTTTAATTGGGCCACATCAGTAAGAGGTTGAGTCCCCACCCCCTTGGTGGTCAGGGACTCATAGAGAAAACGACATGGCAGAGAAAAGAGTTGAGATTTTGATGTTGGAGTCCCAGGAAGTAAACACACATGGGAAAAGAACACAGAGGAATAGAGACAGCTCCATAAACACGGCGGAGGCACCAGAAAGAGAGAGAGCCTGATAGTCTACAGCTGACTTTGTGGAAAGAACAGACCAGCTGAGCCCAGAAAAAAACTAGCCCTGGGAGAGCGACAAGACTTACACCAGTCTATAACTAAGATCAGAAGGAGCTGGGATACAGAGACTTAAGAGGAAGAGGAAGCCTGAACCTTCACAGAGACCTGCAGCCATCTTTCTTCAACACATGGCAGCAGACTTTGGTGAGACAAGTAATTTATTCTTTGTGACCTGGTAACTGTAAGCGTCTACCCCAAATAAATACCCTTTATAAAAGGCAACAGATTTCTGGTACTTTGCATTAGCACCCCTTTGGCTGACTAATACAGTGATTAAAACCACCATCCTCTGTGGGATACCTTTTACAAATTTTCTAAAAAATATTTCATTAAAGTTTCAATGTTTGCCAGTTGTCTTTTTTACTTTTGAAACTCAGATGCTCCCAGTTGCTTCTTAATTTGCCAGTTTCGGAAAGAGTGGCCAGGCTTTACTTCCTGAAGTCCTGATGTTAGGGAAATTCTTAACAGTGATATAAAAAGGTAAAACTTGTTATGTCTGGTTTTGTAGAATTCCTCAGATAATTTTTTTCGAAATTATCTTTTGTATCAAACCTCTCTCTTCCTACAATTTTCCAGTAATATGGCAAAATTACAAATGAATATAGTTCAGCTCACTCGATTCTCATAATGTCTATGAGAAAGGCATTGTTACTAATGCTGGACATAAGTGGACTCTTTTTCTGCTGGGTGCACTTCAAACCTACCATTTGGTTTCTTGGACTTACCCTGGCCAGCTGACAAGGAGGTGAAGAGGGTCAACCACCACAACAGGGAGCCAAGAGTGCCTACAGCTGCCAGCAGGAGAATTGCATCCAGCATCCATGTGGAATCTAAACCCCCTCTTGATGTAGAGGGGGACTGGATATAGCCATTCCAGGTCCACAAGATGGAGGAATAGAGTATGGATTAGAGTGGACTTACTGGTGTTCTGCTGGGGAACTATTGTGATTAGTAAGGGAAGAAATTGTAGTAACGATGTGGAGAGGGTGGCCATGGTGGCTGCTGATGGTCGGGAGAGGGAAGAAGAGATATGGTGTGGGGCATTTTCAGGATTTGGAGTTGTCCTGGGTGGTGCTGCAGGGACGGATGCTGGATGTTGTGTGTCCTGCCGTGGCCCACTGGGTGGACTGGGGGAGAGTGTGGACTACAATGAGGACCACTGTCCATGTGCTGCAGTGGTTCTCCAGAATGTATTCGCTGTGTGCAGTGGATGTGCCACAATGATGAAAGAGTTTGTTGGTGTGGGAGGGGTGGCGTGGGTGGGGTAGGGGGTATATGGGACCTCATATTTTTTTAATATAACATTTAAAATAAAATAAAATAAAAAAAGATCAATTCCTGAGACACCAGGGATCCAAAGAGAAAGTTTTTGCTAATTTAGCAAAGGAGGTCAGTGGCCTGAGGACCCAAAAATCTGCCTCCCTGAGTTTGAGGATTATAGGTTTTTATGGATTCAAACAGGAGGGTGGCATGGTTGCCATCACAATAGTGAGTATACACAGAGGTGACCCTCATTTGAAATAACCATAAAGGAAGATAAGATAAATCTAGAATAACCATCACAATAGCAAGTAAACACAAGGGTGAGGTTGGTCTAGCCAGTTTCAATAATTCCAGATTTTAACCTTTGGCTATTTTATAAAAGACTAGAAGTGAACAGACATCTATATAAAGATTCAGAAATCATAATTATTTGTTAATTCTTAGTCCTGGGTTTCATCATCCTATTTGACAGAGGAAGATTTGCCTTAATCTCAAAGAACTGACCTTAACCTGTATCTTGCTGGAGATAGGCTGCAAGGAGTTCATTTTCACACACAGCTATAAATAATAGAGGCGGTATCAACAAAGAAAATCTTGAGCATCAGTTATAAAGAAAAAATCTTCAATTTGTTTCCCTTTTACTTATTAATGCAGCAAACTGCTCTCCTCCTGTAACTCTGTGTTTGCCTCTCCAGGGAAGAGAATCCTGTTTTTGCTCATTGCTTTTGTGACGGCAGATTGACAAATAGTTCTTTAGCGTGTGCTGCCCTCTTGCTGGTGACCCCAAGGCCAGGGCCAAATGCTTGCATTAAGAGAAACCCAATTTTAGAACTAAGTATCTTGAGTTCTTAGCCATCATTCCCTAACGTTTGATCAGCAGATGCAGTAAGTTGAGTGTACATTTTGTTACCCTTTCCAAACTTAGCTACTTTCAATTACACTTTTAGGTGGCCTCAATTGTCCTTTCTCTATCTTGCTATAGTCTGTCTTTTCCATGAGAGAATTTTGTTAATTCTTCTTAATTCTGAACAGTATTAGCCTCATTCTCCTCTGCTGCTACTTACTTCTCCCTTTCTTCCAAGACTTAAATTATGCCCATATATTCCCAAAATTGCATGGTTATCTTTTTCTTTTTCCTTTTCAAGGTTGCTAGCAATAAAATAATAAAAGCTGAAATTCTAAACACAGGAGATGGGGGGAAACTATTTCAGAAATCTAGGTCCCCTGGAGGCTCTAATGGAGTGAGTTTTCTTTCTCTCTAAAATTGTCTCCTGACTCATACATAGAAAATAGCATTTTTTATTGTTTCTTTCTCTTTTCTCTTTAATAGTAATGTTAGCAAGTTTATTTCAAAGACTTCAGATAAATTAGCTTTGACACATGCCCCTAAGGATCTATTACCACAGGGGAAAAGAATGAAGATGGGGGAATAACACTTAGTACTCATGTATATTTGGACTTTGTACTTGGTCATATAAATCCCAATGAAAGTTCTATGAAAGGAAAGAACACTACACTTGCAAACAGAGTGCCTGATGTAAAGTGTTAGCCTGGGTTAGTTATATCAGATTCAGTTTCCTTCAGCTATGTTGAATGTCAAGAAGATTCTGGTTTAGGTGAATAAAAGAATACCAAAAGGCAAGAAAGGGGTGGTGGTGTTGCTAAAATCTTGAATCTTCATCCACATTTATCTCTTTCCTTCAGGTAACACCCAAAGAAAGGCCTTTTTTCTAGGTAAAATTGCACCATCTATGTGAGCACTGGTTTTAAAACCTCCCTGCTCTTGGGAGCCTTGCTTAAGCAATTACCTTCTCTCTCCGATATCAACAACATTCTCTCTCCAGAATCTTCACCATCTCTTTCTCGACTGACTCTTTCCATAATCATTTTAAATCCTTGAGTCTCTCGGTGTAAGAAGTAAAACAAAGTATGATTTTCTATTTACCCAGCTACCCAGTCACTGTATTCCTCTAAGAACCAACTATTGCATTTTTCTCCAGATGCTTTATTGGTTTATGCTACCTCCAATTCCCCCCTTTTCTTTTCTGTTCTCTTTGAATTACTATTCTTAAGGCAATCATTAATGAGTTTAGACATGGTAACAATTGGAATTTGGTGAAATCTCCCCATAAAAGGATTATGGTCTTGAACTAATCCATTCCTATGGATGGGGAACCCTTTTGATTGGACCACTTCAGTGAGGCATGAACCAGGTTGCGTTTCTGCCCGTTTGCTTGGTCTGACATAAAAGGAGGCACAGAGAGAGACATACATGCACAAAAACAGGGAATTCTGCCATTTTGACCCAGCCATGTGTGAGAGAGCACGTGAGGATCACTAGCAGCCAAAGCTGAAGCACAAAGCCCCCAAGAAACTGGGCCCATGCAGCAACTTAAGGCCAAATAGACAAGCCATGTAACTGATCACCCACCGCTGGACTCTTGGGGACAGTGAGTCAGAGGAGAAGGCAGGGACCTTGGCAGAGATCAGTCACCAACTTGCTTCCCCACATGGTTGGACACCAGGATCATGAGTAGCTGATTTTGATGAGAAAGCACCTCTGCTGATGCCTTGATTTGGACATTTCATGGAATCAGAGATGTAAGCATTCACCCTAAATAAAATTCCTATTATAAAAGCCACCTCATTTCGGATACTTTGCATCAACAGCCCTGTTGGAATACTAAGACAGGCGTATTCCAACAGGTTGTTTTCATCCAAGTTTTTTTTTCTTAATTAATTTACCCACATGTTTATAAGCCTTGTCATTAAGAAAGAAAAAGAAAGTAATAGAAAAAAAATAACAAGCAATCAAACTTAAAACGTCCCTTTGGAAAAAGAATATATCACTAATGGCTTAGTGATTAGAAGTTTATACTCTTCCAGAGCTCAGATGCAGGAAGGAGGTCATAAAAGACAGTACTTGGCTTCTAAAGGAAGAAAAGAGCTTGCAGCCCTGTATTTCAATCCATTTGTTCTTATCAGAATACCAATTCAGAGAACATTGTTTTTTTAACGTCATTTGCTCATGGCAGAGGCAGTCTCACCTCCTGAAAGTGTTACCTTGTTAAGAAGCATAATACTTTACTAATAAAATCCAGATGATTTATAGCATGTACACAGAGGAAGCCAATTTGGGGTAAAAATTGACAGCTATTCAAGTATCAGAAATGCCAACTGCTGCATTGTGGTTCCCTCTGGAAAGGACTTTGACCTCCTGCTGGGAACCATCTGCACAAGTACACAACGACTCAAATCCAGGAAGTCTCCCCATCTTCCTTCCAAAGGAATCTAAAAGGGATTATTTTATGGCCCTTTTTCATGAGGTTAATAAAAATATTAATAACACATTTTAATCTAATTTATAATAGCAAGAGTGAAAATTGAAAATATCAATTAAGCCCTAACATTCTGGAGTGGTTTGTTCAGAACTGAGCTTGAATATCCCTTCTGTTAAGCATATTTCTTTGATCATTCTCCATCCCCACTTGGATTAAGGACACCTTTTCATGGTGTTTACTATAGCATCCTTTGCTTACTCTTTATACCAACTCTGTGTTTTAGTGATGACTTTCCTTTTCTGTTTTTTCACTGAGGTAAAAGATTATGTCTTATCCAAATGTATATCCCCAATATGTGGCTCAGCTCCTGGTACATAATAGGCAGTTAATAAAGTGTTAAATAAATGAATGAATTCACAAAGCACTTGCACAAACATTGACTCATTTGTGTAGCAAAAAACTATTAGCACACCCTCCCCTTTATAGATGGGAGGGAACCAAAAAGCTGAGGGACATCACTACAAGGTTACATGGCAAGTGAATGATTGAGGATGTGCTCCAAGTTATGCTCTTTCAAGTTGTCACCTGAGTATAGGGTGATGGTCATGAAGAAATCAAATCTAGAGATCAGGTCTCCCCAGAACCTAGATAAGGTCAGGGACTTGGGTTTTGAACGGATTGTGTATGTTACATTTCTAAACATTATCGACATTAAATGATCAGATAAATGTGAAGGTATCTTACAGCATGAAAAGCCATAGATGAGCAAATAATGTATCCTTGTATAGCTCATAGAGAATGGTAGGTACAAAAGTAACTGTTCATTCATTCATTTTAGGGGAATTTATTTATAAGCTAACTAACAAGCTGCATCATTGCCAATCCTGATTATCACAACTCCCCATTCCTTCTCCACACTGCAGTCAAGTAATCTTTCCAAAAGACAAATCCAATGCTCCCTAACTTAAACACATTCAAGGACCCTGCTCACGTCTCCATTCTCATCAAGACCCAGCCTCTCCCTGATCTGTACACTCTAGTCCCATTGGCCTTTTATAGTTACTTAAAATGAGGGACAGATAGATTTTTTGCATATTTTATGCATATACATGCACTTATACACACATGCCTATCTATATACTATGCACATTGTGCATAGTTTGAGCAAATAAATGTGAAGTTACTTTGCAAGGTGAAATGGCCTACATAAGCAATTATTATTGTCATTTAAAACAATGTCTGTGACCATTTATTCATTCAGGAAGTAGCTATTGAGATCCTTATCTACATATCTATAATTATATCTATATCTATTGCTTACTTAGGAGAGACTTCCCAACCTCTTAAAGTAGATTAAAGCTCTTTTGCCTTTGTTTCTACAGAACCCTACATTTCTCCTGTGATAAAATACAACACACTATTTCAATGTCTGTGACACAATAAATTGTAAGTTCCATGAGGCCAGAGAATCTGTTTACCTTATTCATAACTGTATTTTCAGGATTTAGTACAGTATAGTAAGTACCCAGTAAATACATGTTGTGCTGATAAATGAACGAAGAGATTGTGAATGTAATATTCTGGGGACTGGGTCAAATGAGGGAGATAGACAACTGAAATACAGTTAACAAATTTGTTCTGATTGCTCTACCAACCAAGGGTTCCCCCACCTCTCTCCCTATCCACAGGCCTTCCTGTTCCCTAGGACACACCAGTATTGAAATGAGGCCAATTAATAACCCTACAATGACCTCTACATGTTCAAGTGAAAAGAAAAGTCACACATCTCACACTTGAAATCAAAAGCTATAAATGATCAAGCTTAGTGAGGAAGACAGGTTGAGAGACAAGATAGGACAAAACTTAGCCTTTCGTGCCAAACAATTAGGTGAGTTGGGAATGCAAAGGAAATATTCTTGAAGGAAATTAAAAGTAATACTCTTGGGAAGCGGACTTGGCCCAGTGGTTAGGATGTCCATCGACCACATGGGAGGTCCACGGTTCAAACCCCGGGCCTCCTTGACCCATGTGGAGCTGGTCCATGCACAGTGCTGATGCATGCAAGGAGTGCTGTGCCACGCAGGGGTGTTCCCTGCATAGGGGAGCCCCATGTGCGAGGAGTGCACCACATAAGGAGAGCCGCCCAGCGCAAAAGAAAGTGCAGCCTGCCCAGGAATGGTGCCGCCCACACAGAGCTGACACAACAAGATGAGGCAACAAAAAGAAACACAGATTCCTGTGCCACTGACAACAACAGAAGCCGACAAAGAAGAAGGCACAGCAAATAGACACAGAGAACAGACAACGGGGGTGGGGGGGGAAGGGGAGAGAATTAAATAAATAAATAAATAAATCTTTTAAAAAAAGTAATACTCTTGTTAATACATGAATGATAAGAAAGCTAAACAACTTTATTGCTGATAAGAGGAAATTTTAGTGGTCTGGACAGAAGATCAAACCAGCCACGACATTCCCTTAAGCCAAAGCCTAATCCAGAGCATCGCTCTAAATATCTTCAATTCTTTGAAGGATGAAATAAATGAGAAAGGTTTAGAAGAAAAACTTGAAACTAGCGGAGGCTTGGTTTAAGGAAAGAAACCATCTCTATAACAAAAAAGTACAAGGAGAACCAGCAAGTGCTGATGTAGAAGCTGCTACAAGTTATCAAGAAGATCTAGCTAAGATAATTGATGAAGGTGGCAACACTAAACAACAAATGTTCCTTGTAGACAAAACAGCCTTCTATTGGAAGAAGATGCATCTAAGATTTTCATAGCTAAATAGAAGTCAATGACTGGTTTCAAAGCTTTAAATGACAGGTTGATTCTCTTTTTAGGGGTTGTGGCAGTTTGAGATTATTTTATAAATCCTGAAAAGAAAAAAAAAATATGTAAACTAATCTATTCCTCTGTGTGGAATACCCTTTGATAACATTAAATTCTGCTGAGGGACCTTTGATTAGCTTACTTGATATCATCACTTTAGGGCTTTTGATTGTACTACTTCAGCATGACTCAGGATGAGTCTCCACCCCCTTGCTGGGTCTAATATAAATGGAAACAAAGAGAAAGACTCACTGAGACAGGCAGAGGAAGAGAGAGCACAGCTATTTTTGATCCTGCCATGTGACAGAAAGGAGAGACTCAAATAGCTGAGACCCAGGGGAAAAATAAGCCATTTGCCTGATAGCTTACAGCTGAACCTGGGAGGAGAGGGGAACTGCTGAGACTGATGCCAGGGGCCAGGAAAGAAACAAGCCCTATGCCAGGAGATAAAGGACTACAGAATTGCTTAAGCTCAAAGCCCAAGAGGCTGGGCCCATGGAGCAGCTCAAGAGGAAAGGTTGAGCCCAGAGGGGAAGCCTGAAACCTGGGCAGAGATTGGTGGTCATCTTGTTTTACCATGTGGCAATATGCCAGGATCAATAGTAGCTGACTTTGGTGGGAAAGCATCTCTGATGGTGGCTTAGTTTGAACTTTTCATGGCCTTCGAACTGTAATCTTTTATCCCAAATAAATCCCCTTTATAAAAGCCAACAGATTTCTGGTACTTTGGCAAACTTAAACAGGGGCTTCTGAACCTTGTGACTCTAAGTTGAAACCAATACTCATTTACCATTCCAAAATATCTAGGGCCATTAAGAAATATGCTGAATCTACTCTGCCTGTGAATCAAACTACAGAGCCTGATGACAGCTCAGCTGTTTACAATATTTTGAACCCATTCTTAAAAGCTACTTCTCAGGAAAAGAAAAAAAAAAGATTCCTTCCAAATATCACTGCTCACTGACAATGCACCTGGTCACCCAAGAGCTCTAATAGAGATGTACAACAAGATTAATATTGTTTTCATGTGTGCTAACAGCATCCATTCTGTAGCCCATGGATCAAGGATTAATTTCTTCTTCAATCTTATTATTTAAGAAATACATTTTGTAAGACTATAGCTGCTATGGATAGTGATTTCTCTGAACTGGGTAAAGTCAATTAAATACCTACTGGAAAAGATTCACCCTTCTAGATGTCATTAAGAACATTGTGATTCATGGGAGGACTCAAAATATCAACATTAACAGGAGTTTAGAAGCAGTTAATTCCAACCCCTATGGATGTCTTTGAGGGGTTCAAGACTTCAGTGGAGAAATGAACAGCTGATATGGTGGAAAGAGCAAGAGAACTAGAATTAGAAGTGGAACCTTAAGATGTGACTGAATTGCCTTAGGCTCATGATAAAACATGAATGGAGGAGTTGATTATTATGAATGAGCAAAAAGATAGGGTTTTTGTTTTGTTTAGTTTTTTTAGATGGAATCTACTCTTGTGAAGATGCCATAAACATTGCTGAAATTACAAAAAGCATTCAGAATATTACATCAACTTAATTGATAAAGCAGTGGCAGGGTTTAAGAGGATTGACTCCAACTTGAAAGAAGTTTTATTGTGGGTAAAATGCTATCAAACAGCATCACGTGCTACAGAGAACTCTTTCATCAAAGGAAGAGTCAATGAATGCAGCAAACTTCATTGTTGTCTTATTTTAAGAAATTGTCACAGCCAACCCAGCCTTCAAAACCACCACTCTGAGCAGTCAGCAGCATCAATATCAAGGCCAGGTTCTCCACCTACGAAATATTATGAATCACTGAAGGCTCAGATGATGGTTAGCATTTTTTTAGAACAAGAGTATTTTTAAGTTAAAGTATGCACATCGTTTTTTAGACATAATTCTTCTGCATACTTAATAGACTACAGTTTAGTGTAAACATAATTTTTATACATACTAGGAAGCAAAAAAATATGATTTGACTTGCTTTATTGCTATATTTACTTTATTGTGGTGGTCTGCAGCAAACCCCTCAATATCTGCAAGGTATGCCTGTATAGGAAATGGGGTGGGGGAGTGAATTACAGATGAAGGAATTAATATTAATAAATGCATGAAGATCTTCACTCACAGCACAGATATTTGTTGAACACTTATATGTACCAGGCACCAGGGAAAGCATACAACTTCAAATTCAGCCCATCCTCTCATGCAGTCAGTAAGGAATTTGTGTGGAATCCTGATGATCCACTTGGGTACCCCCTGTTACTCTCTTGACAAATTGTGACTGTGAAAGGATAGGTATATCAACCTCTGCCAGAGAAGTACACAATGATCATGGAGTAAAGCCTCTTAGGGATAATAGTCTGGGCTTGGAAGTCTTAAGGCCAGTAGTGATGGTAGCAGAGGGGAAGAGGAACCTAGGTTAGATAAAAATGGAAGAAAATTAGTAACCATCACAACCCTGAGAGCAACTGTAGGTAGAGAGCTATAGTTGAATCCATAACCTTTCACCTTATAATTTCCCCTCAAGAAGAAAGGCCCACCAGAATTCTGGAGAAGCTGTTTCCTGAACCATATGGATAAATGTATCTGATGTGCATAAAAGGTAGTCTGTGAGGTAGAGATACACTGCCTAGACCACTTCAAGTAAGGACTTGTTGCCCAGACATAGAGAAGGTTGTCAGGAGAGAGTTTATAGCTGTAATTTCTTTCAGTGTTTGTCTCTGTTATAGAGATCTGTCTCAATCAAGTCACACAGTTTCTAAAGAAGTTTGCATCTGATGACTGAGTGACCAGATAGACATAAAGGTTATATGGTCAAGAAGCTAGGGGCTCAGATGTCTCCTGAACTATAGCCTCACTCAGAGATGACTGTGAAAGATAGATGAAAGGGAACTATCTCTCAATGGGGTAGAGATTTGGGCTATGCACCTAGTCATCTACTTGTGTAGAAAGAGAAGTGCCCTGAGATTAGAATATATACAGATCCATGAACAGTGGCAAATGGCATGGTTGGCTGACAGGAGCAGGAAAGAAGAAAGATTTGAAGATCATAAGGAAGGAGATCTGTGGTAGGAGGTAGTAGATAAGCAAAGGGATTGAGGGGAACTCAAGTGGGAAGATCTCTATAGTTTAATTCCCACCAGTGAGCATTTATCATGAAAGATGCACTAAGGAGCCGGGCAGAGCCGGTCCAAGCCTCCGCGGCGGGCGGAGCCGGGCCTGCGGAGGGGTTTCTGTTTTTTTTTGTTTTTTTTTTTTTGTTTGTTTGTTTGTTTGTTTGTTTTTAAATTTTACTTAAATTTTTTTTTTTTTTTTTTTTTTTTTTTGAGCATCTGCAGTACTGGGGAGTTCGTGGGCCCTGGGCGGCCTATTGGGGTTTGTGGGAAGGGAGGTGCTTGCAGACCCATTTGGGCAGACAGACGGGGGGGTTTTAGGGCAAAGCGGGGGGAAGTTGTTGTTTTAGATAGTGTTGCAATTGTGACACGTGTGTACCTGTATCTCTCTTCTCCCTATCCGTTCCCCACCGTTTGCCCATCCTCTTTTTTTTTCTTCCTTTCTTCTTGCCTTTCTTTTTTCTCTATTATAATTAGTTTGTTTTTTTTTTTTGTTTTTGTTTTTTTTTCGGTTTTCTCTTCCCCTCTTGTCCCTCATCTTCCACTTATTTTTACTTTAATTCAAGTATACAATAGGTGCTACAGGGAACACCTCACATTTGCTGGGTTTTCCCATCCTCCACTGCCTCATTTCTGTGTGAACTGATTTAGGCTACCTACACTATCCCCCTTCACCTGCATCTTGATATCCACTATCATCTACTGTCTCTCCTATATTCCACACCCCACCTCCCGTTCTTTGATCCACAAAGTGTCTAACTCTTAATTTCTAATACCTTTGTTCTGTTTTCTGTCTATTATCCACTCTTGAAACTATTACCTTTCTTTTCTTTTTCCCTCTCTCATGAAAACAATAGCTGTGTAGTTCATACCATATTCCTCCCAAATTCAGTCATCAACTTCATAAAAGGTACTCTACCTACAGCTATAACTCTATACAATCTGCATGAATCTAACCTCCATCCTTCCAGATCTCATATTCCTGCTTTATTAACATACATCACCAATACAACTTTACACTTTTCCCTTGCTTACACAATTGCCTTTCCCCAACACTAATACTTTCCTCTAAAGTGAACTTAACCAACAACAAGTAACTAGAATAAGAAGAAAAAAGTGACAAAGAGAAGATATAACACCTGTGCAAAAATAACAACTAATTAACCTCCAAGAGCAGACAAAGAAGCTAAGGAACTGATTAAATTCGTCAAAATAAAGAGATGACCAGAAAGCAACAAAAATCTACGAACCAAACCAATAATCAGGAAAACATGGCTGAATCCAATCAACAAACCAATAATCACGAAGGGGAGCAAAACTTGGCACAAGCAATGAAAGATCTCAGAACATTTATCACCGACAAATTTGATGCAGTAATGAAAGAGGTTAACAACATGAAGACATCACTTGGAGGGGAAATTGCAGACATACGCAAAAACATAACAGATATGATGGGAATGAACACCACAGTTCAAGAAATCAAAAATACACTTGCAGCAAATATCAGCAGACTAGAAGAGACAGAGCAGAGAATTAGTGATGTGGAAGACAGTACATCAGAAATCAAACAGATAGTAGAAGGGGTCAATAAGAAGATAGAAAAAATCCAATTAGGATTTAGGGACCTGAATGACAATGCAAAACACTCAAACATACGTATTATAGGCATTCCAGAAGGTGAAGAGAAGGGAAAGGGGTCAGAAAGAGTGTTGCAGGAAATAATGACTGAAAACTTCCCAAATCTACTGAAAGAGACAGATGTACATATCCAAGAAGCACAGCGCACTCCACAAGTCATAAACCCCAACAGGCCCACCCCAAGACATATACTTGTCAAATTATCCAATGCTCAAGACAAAGAGAAGATCCTAAAAGCAGCAAGAGAAAAGAAAACCATCACATACAAGGGAAGCTCAATTAGATTAAGTGCTGATTTCTCTTCTGAAACCATGGAGGCAAGAAGACAGTGGTATGATATAGTCAAGGTACTAAAGGAAAAAAATTTCCAACCAAGAATACTCTACCCAGCTAAACTAGCATTCAAACATGATGGAGAGTTCAAAATATTCGCAGACAAACAGAAACTGAAAGAGTATACCAACAAGAAACCTCCCCTTCAAGAAATTCTAAAGGGAGTTCTGCAGGAAGAAAGGAAAAAACAGGAAAGGCAAAGTTGGAGGAGAGTATAAGACCAACAACAACAACAAAAAAGACAAAAAAAAATATACAAACAAAATATGACAAACACAAATCCAATCAAAGTATGGCTAACACAAATAATTCCTTGATAGTAATAACACTGAATGTCAATGGATTAAACTCACCTATCAAAAGATTCAGACTGGGACACTGGATAAGGAAATATGACCCATCCATATGCTGTCTACAAGAGACACATCTTAGACCCAGAGACGCATGGAGATTGAAAGTGAAAGGCTGGAAAACAATCATACAAGCTAACAATAACCAAAAAAAGGCAGGAGTAGCTATATTAATATCAGACAAAATAGACTTTAAATGTGAAACAATTGTGAGAGACAAAGAAGGATACTACATTTTAGTCAAAGGGAAAATCTGTCAAGAAGATCGAACAATCATAAATATCTATGCCCCTAACAAGGGTGCCTCTAAATACGTCAGGCAAACGCTGGAAAAACTAAGTGAAAGAATAGATACATCTACAATTATAGTGGGGGATTTTAATACACCACTATCAACTCTGGACAGAACATCTCAAAAGAGAATCACCAAAGACACAAAACATCTGAATAGTATATTAGAGGAGCTCGATCTAATAGACATATATAGATCGCTACACCCAAACACAGCAGGATATACATTTTTCTCAAGTGCACATGGATCATTCTCCAAGATAGATCATATGCTAGGCCACAAAGAAAGGCTGAACGAATTCAGAAAGATTGAAATCATACAAAACATTATCTCTGACCACAGTGGAGTCAAGCTGGAGATTTGCAAGGGAAAGAAGCCCAGATTTCACACCACGATTTGGAAATTAAACAACACACTCTTAGAAAAACAGTGGGTCAAAGAGGAAATCTCAAAAGAAATCAATGACTACCTTGAAACAAATGATAATGATAACACAACATACCAAAATTTATGGGATGCAGCAAAAGCAGTACTGAGAGGGAAGTTTATAGCCATAAATTCATATATCAAAAAAGAAGAAAGAGCAAAAATTGAAGAACTAACTGCACATTTGAAGGAATTAGAAAAACAACAACAAAGTAACCCAACAGGAAGAAGAAGGAAGGAAATAACAAAGATAAGAGCAGAACTAAATGAAATAGAAAATAAGAAAGCACTTGAACAGATAAACAAGACCAAGAGCTGGTTTTTTGAGAAGATTAACAAAATTGACAAACCTTTAGCAACACTAACAAAGAAAAAAAGAGAGAAGATGCAAATACACAAAATAAGAAATGAGAAAGGCGATATCACCACTGACCCCACAGAAATAAAGACTATCATAAGAGGATATTTTGAAAAACTATATTCCAACAAAAATGACAATCTAGAGGAAATGGACAAATTCCTAGAAACACATAAACAGCCCATATTGACAAAAGAAGAAATTGATGATCTTAACAAACCAATCACAAGCAGAGAGATAGAATCAGTTATTAAAAATCTCCCAACTAAGAAGAGCCCAGGGCCAGATGGCTTCACAGGTGAATTCTATAAAACATTCTGGAAAGAACTGACACCAATCCTGCTGAAACTATTCCAAACCATCGAAACAGAAAGAACATTACCCAACTCCTTCTATGATGCCAACATTACCCTAGTACCAAAGCCAAACAAAGACATCACAAGAAAGGAAAATTACAGACCAATTTCTCTAATGAACCTAGATGCAAAAATACTTAACAAAATACTTGCTAATCGTATTCAACAACACATTAAACGAATTATACACCACGACCAAGTGGGATTCATCCCAGGTATGCAAGGATGGTTCAACATAAGAAAATCAATCAACGTAATACACCATATAAACAGATTGAAGGAAAAAAATCACATGATTATATCTATTGATGCAGAAAAAGCATTTGACAAAATACAGCACCCTTTCTTGATAAAAACACTCCAAATGATTGGAATACAAGGAAATTTTTTGAACATGATAAAGAGTATATATGAAAAACCTAAAGCCAATATTGTTTACAATGGAGAAATCCTAGACTCCTTCCCTCTAAACTCAGGAACAAGACAAGGATGCCCACTGTCGCCGCTCCTATTTAACATTGTCTTAGAAGTACTTGCTCGAGCACTGAGGCAAGAACCAGAAATAAAAGGCATTCAAATTGGAAAGGAAGAAGTCAAAATTTCATTATTTGCAGATGACATGATCCTATACATAGAAAACCCTGAGAGATCTACAACGAAGATTCTAGAACTCATAAATGAGTTTAGTAAAGTCGCAGGTTATAAGATCAATGCGCAAAAATCAGTAGCATTTCTGTACACCAATAATGAGAAAGATCAGGAGGAAATCAAGAAACAAATACCATTCACAATAGTAAATAAAAAAATCAAATACTTAGGAATAAATTTAACTAAAGAGGTAAAGAACTTATACACTGAGAACTATACAAGATTGTTCAAGGAAATCAAAGAAAACCTAAATAAATGGAAGACTATTCCTTGTTCATGGATAGGAAGACTGAACATTATTAAGATGTCTATCCTACCAAAATTGATCTACACATTCAATGCAATCCCAATAAAAATCAATGCAGCCTTCTTTAAGGAACTAGAAAAACTAACTATGAAATTTATTTGGAAAGGAAAGAGACCCCGAATAGCCAAAGACATACTGAAAAAGAAAAACGAAATTGGAGGAATCACACTACCTGACTTCAAAACATACTATAAAGCTACGGTGGTGAAAACAGCATGGTATTGGCATAAGGAGAGACATATAGACCAATGGAATCGAATTGAAAGCTCTGATATAGAACCTCACATATACAACCACATAATATTCGATAAAGCCACCAAACCCTCTCAACTGGGAGAGAGTGGCCTATTCAACAAATGGTGTCTGGAGAACTGGATAGCCATATGTAGAAGAATGAAAGAGGATTACCATCTCACACCTTATACAAAGATCAACTCAAGATGGATCAAAGACCTAAATATAAGAGCCAAGACCATAAAAACCTTAGAAAGCAGTGTAGGGAAACATCTACAGGACCTTGTAATAGGTAATGGATTTATGAATATCTCAACAAAAGCACGAGCAGCAAAAGAACTAATAGATAAATGGGACTTCCTCAAAATTAAAGCCTTCTGCACCTCAAAGGAGTTTGTCAAGAAAGTAAAAAGGGAGCCCACACAGTGGGAGAAAATATTTGGCAATCATATATCTGATAAGAAACTTATAACTTGCATATATAAAGAACTCCTACATCTTGAAAATAAAAAGATAAACAATCCATTTAAAAAATGGGAAAAAGACTTAAACAGACACTTCTCCGAAGAAGAAATACAAATGGCAAGAAAGCACATGAAAAAATGTTCCAAATCTCTAGCTATCAGGGAAATGCAAATCAAAACCACAATGAGATACCATCTTACACCCATAAGATTGGCAGCTATGAAAAAAACAGAAGAATACAAGTGCTGGAGAGGATGTGAAGGAAGGGGAACACTCATCCACTGCTGGTGGGAATGCAGAAGGATCCAACCATTCTGGAGAACAGTATGGCGGTTTCTCAAAAAACTAGCCATAGATTTGCCATATGACCCAGCAATACCACTGCTGGGAATATACCCAGCAGAACTGAAAACAAGAACACAAACCAATATATGTACACCAATGTTCATAGCAGCATTGTTCACTATTGCCAAAAGTTGGAATCAACCCAAATGCCCATCAACAGACGAGTGGATCAATAAAATGTGGTATATACACACAATGGAATATTACTCGGCTGTAAGAACAAACACACTACAAACACATGTGATAACATGGATGAATCTTGAGAACCTTATGTTGAGTGAAGCAACCCAGACATTGAAGGACAAATACTACATGACCTCAATGATATGAAATAAACAAGCTGCCCTAGATAGCAAGAGACTGAACGATAGGCTTGCAGGAAATCGGAGGGTGGAGGAAGGATATGAGCCGATGTCTACAGGGGTGGAATTTAAGACGAGATGGTGGTAAGTATGAACACAAAGAAGAGATAAAAGGGGGGCAAGGGGTTGCCTTTGCTTGGGGCTTTGCGGGTTTGAGGGTGGCTGGGGAGGGACGGGTGGGTAACGTTGCCCAAAAGTGGGGGGAGGGAGGGGTAGCATACGAACCAGGAGAGGGTCAGGTGTTGGTGGAGAGTAAAATGCCGAGAAAATCATATCAAAATATAATAAAGAGGGTTACCTGTTTAGAATGCTCGGAGGGGAGGGTCTGATGCAGGACGGGCTCCTGGGGAATGTCTAAATGCTCATTCTGCCAGAGTGGGTGACACCATGGGGTAGAAACCCAAGTAGTGAGAGTGGGGGTGGACCCACATCCTGGGGAGGACTAATGCCATCCAATAGAGGGAACTGTATCCCTCGAGAGAAAGGGTGGCTCCCAGGGCATTGGGGCAGTTGAGCAAGTTAGGCCCTGAACACTATTCCATCTATCTCTGGAAGTGGCTCCTCAGGAAACGGAGGTTGGCTATCACTGAGGGCACTAAGGTGGAAGGGAAAATGGACGTTAAATGTGTGGAACCAAAGTAAATGGGGGGTAAGAGAGGAGTTTCTTGAGAGTACACAAGGATGGATATAAAACATGTAATATTACACCATAACATATAGGAGATGACAGACTGATAATGTAAACCATAATGTAAAACATAGGATAACTAAAAATGTAAAGAACTGTGTATCCTAAAGTATGCACCATAATGTAAATACAGATGTCACCTTGTTAGAAAGCTAATGTCTCAGACTCTGTACATCACTTTAAGTAAATATGATATGAATAGGGCGTAAGAGTATCACTGTGGAAGGGAAAAGGTTTTCTGGTGGATGTGTGGGAGTGCTGTATATTATATATATACATTGCTGTGGTCTAGGACTCCTGTGAAGAAAAGCTGAATAATTAGGGGGGGGGGGGGGGGGAAAAATAGGATGTGGAATTTTTTCAAGTCAACATTCTTTATCTAAGTTCTTTATCTAACTTTATCCAAGTTCTTTATCTATCCTTTAAACTCATCGCTATATGCCATTCCCTAGTAAGGGACCATGACATTATATTGGGCTTCAAATTTCGGGGAGTTCTGGATCACAGAGTGTTTCAACAATGGCAATGGAGGGATACTGGTATGGGATACCAATGACAGATGATATATGACTGACAGGGAGCTGTACAGAACATATGTCCAGGGTGCATGGTAATGTTTGGATATACTCATAGTGGCAACAATTAAAAACCACAGTAGGGGGGGTATTGGGTTCCCGGCCAGTGGTGCTCTGTCGTGGTCCCTAGGGGAGCAGCGACAGTCTCCCAGGTACAGTGGTGGGGACCGGGAGGGAGTGAGGGTTCAACAGTGAGCCCCTGATACTAATGACTATGCTTGTGAGCTGATAAACCCAAAATAATAACAAGGCCTAGAGCAACTTTGTGCCTGGGAATTTCCTTCTGTCAGCCTTCATGTTACTCAAATGTGGCCAGTCTCGAAGCCAAACTCAGCATGTAAATGCAATGCCTTCCCCCCAGCGTGGGACACGACACCCGGGGATGAGCCTCCCTGGCAACGAGGGACCACTATCAACTACCAACTGATGATGCAACTGGAAAATGACCTTATACGGAAGGTTCAATGCGGATCAGCAGAATATCCATGTCTACATAAAATACCATGACTTTAAAATGCTGTTTGACCTAAAGTAAGGGGGAAATGGAAAGGAGAAATGAGTTTATATGGCTACGAGTTTCTAAAAAAGAGTCTGGAGGCTGGCAGAAGGTTTGCCCTCATGCACAACTGAGCAGAGTCAGAGAGACAGATAAAGCAGATACAACCCCCAGATATTGGTTCCTTTGAGGGCTAAAGAGACCCATGGGAGTTATGGTCATGGCCGATGGGGTTAACTACCAGGGCAGATGGCCCCTCTTTGGAAATGGTGTTTATGTGTGATGAATCTGGACTCAGATGGGATCTCCCTCCATAAGACTTTCATGCTAATGTGCTGGAGGTGCAGTTAATGTTGGGGTTTAAGATATATTTAGGGGATTTGAATCTCTGGACTGACAATGTGATAGCCAGATCCTGAGCCTCAACAGACTCCAGCACCTACAATCTGATTTATTGGACTTACCACACTCAGCTAAGATGGAGGTGAAGGACAACCACCACACCATGGAGCCTAGAGTGATTACAACTGAAAATGGGAGGATTGCATCCAGCATCCAGGTGGAATCTGAGCCTCCTCTTGACATAAAGGTGCAATGGACACAACCAATCCAGTGTCCACATAGAAGAGGTGGCATTGGATTGGGAAAAGTGGACATAATGGACAAAGGGTATGGGGAAAGGCAGGAAGAGATGAGAGGTGGAGGCGTCTTCGGGACATGGAGCTGCCCTGGATGGTGCTTCAGAGGTAATCACCGGACATTGTAAATCCTCACAGGGCCTACATGATGGAATAGAGGAGAGTATGGGCCATGATGTGAACCAATGTATATGAGGTGCAGAGGTGCCCAAAGATGTACTTACCAAATCCAATGGATGTGTCATGATGATGGGAACGAGTGTTGTTGGGGGGGGGGGGGAGAGGGGGGGTGGGGGAGTGGGGTTGAATGGGACCTCACATATATATTTTTAATGTAATATTATTACAAAGTCAATAAAAAATAAAAAAATTAAAAAAAAAAAAAAAAAAAAAGATGCACTAAATAACCAAGGAGTCAAAATGTATAGGCCACTTAGTGTGTGCCATCTTCCATCAGTGGCCAACCCAGTTTATGTAGCCAGCTTCTATCATTGGTCACCCCTGTCCTTGCAGAGTTAGAATATGAGTGAAGAGGACATGACAGATATGAAGGATATGCATGAGCCCAAAGCATGAGCCCTCATTTACCAAAAATAATCTAACTATCTCACTGCAAGAGTCCAGCCTGCCAGGAAGAGATAACTGAGTCCCTATATGGCAGCTTTTCTTGAAGAGACAAAGTGGTGACTACATTATGTTTCTTCCATCCTTGAGGGGCCAATAATTCATCATGAAAGAAATGGAAACATAAATACACATGTATTCTGGATATGATTACAGGCTTACTTTACTTGTTTCCAAGCTCTTGAGGGCAACTTTGTGTGGGCCTATTATCACAGAATCCATTGTTCATATCACATACTGCACTACTTTGAATCAGAGACCCATATATATTGCAATGTGTCTACTAAAATGGGTGCATGGTGCCAGGAACCCAGGGGTAAAGTGGCCCCACATGCTGCCACTCCAAGTAACCCACTTGGGGGGGGGGGAATTTGTGCATCCTGTCCCCATGCTATGGGTTGAAATATAGCTAGGGTCTTCTACAACCAGTTCTCTCATGATTTTTTTGGTCCCCTCCGACCACAGCCACGACCTGTCACACAAAACTTACCCAGGTGTATGTCACACACCAAGTCACTGTGGCCTCAAATTCTAGTACTGCAAATGGTCCCCTTAAAGCTCTGCTCATTGGATATGAAGGGAAAAAAGTGATTCTCCCCATTCCCATGGAAGGCAGGAGAGAGCGCATCCAGAACTCAGCATCTTTTCAGAGATTATCCCGTGGCCTCCCCAGTCACAAACTTTGTGGACTAAGAGGCAGGAAACTAGTGCAACATGGAAACATTTCACTTTGCTTTATTTTGTTCCTCGTTTTGGGGTGCCTTAGAAAGATAAGAACAAATGCAAGTAAAACATCCAATTTTTGATCATATTATGTAAAGTTATAAATGTATGCTGAAAACAAGTCACGGGAGCTTTGAATGCCAATTCAAGGAAATTAGAAGACAGTAAATATTCTCCTAACTGATTTCAGAGACTTTTATTATTGCTTCGGAATGTTTTCCTTTGTCTCTGCTTGCAAGTTCTGCTAAGCTCAAAAATTCAAATGGCACAGGCCTTTGGGGTTCAGCAAAAATTTGATTTTCATTATATGCCTCAGATAATAAAGCAGCTCCTATTTATTTGAATTTTGACTGAGAGCTTCTAAAAAGGCTTAAATTTCATTTCTGGGGTTTGTAGATTGGACCAATTTCACTCAATTTTGAATTCCATCATAAACTACCTTCTGCATTCAATGGAAAGTCGATTTCCCTCTCCAGCCCACCAAATGCATCATCCCAAATTGCAGTTGAACTTTTCTTAATGGGATGCCAGCAACCTCCATGATAAATATTGATCTTGTTTTCAGCTATTCTAAAATGAAACATTTCCCATTTTCATGCGTTCCACTCCCATGGAGACAAATCCTCCGAAGAAGAGCCTAGTCTTCACCCTTCATCAAATAACTAGAACTACCAGCTTCTAGTAAGCAAGGAGATCTGAATAGGTTTTCCTAGACCTTCTCACTACATCAATCATTAGAACTTGAAGCTCAATAGTCAGAAGCATATCAAAAATATGTGGTGTCATTAAAAGAATTACAAGTGTATTTACATACAATGTTCACATCTGGGAAAGGTATTTCCTTTTTTTGATGGAAATTAATCACTTTGCTTAAAACCAGAGATGTAAATACCTAAAGGTAATATGAAATATGAACTAAGAAAAATTTATGAAAGGCATTGTTTGTTTTTGATTACCCTGGTAAAGACTTCCCTATTTTAGTCTCTCTAAATCTTCCTAAATTCGGTTTTCAAGTCTACACAGACTAATTTCCTCCCTAAAAATCTCAATTTGTACTGTTGTACCTGAACCCAAACATTTTCAGTGGTTCTTAGTCTAAGGATTTGAATCCTTTGTATTCTGTCTCTGATCTATTCATCTAGACCCATTTTCCCTGGTTCCTGAAAGGATTAAACCCTTCCTTAAGAATCAGAGTCCAGATTAAGATATAAAATATTCTAGCTTTACCCTACTTACATGGCAAGGGCATCTCCTTCTCTCAAATTCTTTCATAACTTGCCACTATCATATTTTAACATCTCTCCCACACACAAAGCCACTTAGCAGAGTCTTAGACAAGAATTTGAGAGCAGGTTTATTTGGGATATAACCCTTGAAAACAAGAGTGAGAGATTGGAGAAAGTGAGACAGCTCAGAAGAGGAAGTAAAATGTGCATTTCTCAACAGGTTACTCCTGTGGGCAGCTGGAGCTCAATGCTGCTTAGGGCTTTCGGTAGGACATGGGAGAATGAGCCTCAGCATTACTTCTCTGAAGAATGGAGGAAGGAGACAAGGGCGTTTATCCTCTGGCTCCCATTCTATTGATGGAGGGATTATCTTGGAGGCATTTCTCTCATCCACTCCTGTGAGTTGCACAGTTAATGAGCTAAGCAGGCTTCAGGGGCTTCAGAGAAATCCCTCTGGCTGAAAAGCAGTCACCATGGAGTAAAGTTAGGGTAGGATGCAGTCAGGGTGCATGAAACAGGGTGGCACTGAAATCAGAGCTGGGCTGCCAGACATGGTTTGGGGAGCCAAGAGCATTGGCCCATCTTCCGTTGGTACTCTAGAATGAGTCTCTCTGGTTTGACTCATGCTAGATTTCTCTTTGTCCCTGGCTTCAGATCTACTTCCTGGCTTCTGCTTTTCTATCATCTCAGTCATTCAGGGGTTCTATTAATTATCTTATATGCCCTCACAAGATGAAATGGCCTCCAGTGTAGGGGTGAGGATGCAAACATTACAGACCTCCACCAACTCAGTGCTCCAAACTCAAAGTTCTTCTTAGTGGCCCCCCTCCCAAGAAGCTCTTTTACTTTCACAAATCTTCTTTCTATACAGTTCTTCTTCCCATCTCCCCTATTTGACCAGCAATATCTATTTTTTTAAATTATTATTTATTTGTCTTCCCTTCCCCCCTCTCCCCCCCCCCCCCCCGTTGTCTGTTCTCTGTGTCCATTTGCTGTGTGTTCTTATTTGTCCACTTCTGTTGTTGTCAGCGGCTCAGGAATCTGTGTTTCTTTTTGTTATGTCAGCTCTCCGTGTGTGCAGCGCCATTCCTGGGCAGGCTGCACTTTCTTTCGTGCTGGGTGGCTCTCCTTACGGGGCGCACTCCTTGCACGTGGGGCTCCCCTATGCGGGGACACCCCTGCGTGGCACAGCACTCCTTTGCGTGCATCAGCACTGCGTGTGGGCCAGCTCCACATGGGTCAAGGAGGCCCGGGGTTTGAACCGCAGACCTCCCATGTGGTAGGCAGACGCCCTAACCACTGGGCCAAGTCCGCTTTAATTTATGAGAATCCAGCTCCTTCTTCCAATACCCATTTTCCTGCCGCATGTTCTATGAAACTTTCTCTGAGTCCCCCAATATGAAGTAATCCCTCCTTTATAGGAATTCCTATGATAATAACTAAGGCAGTAATTATTTCCCTATTACATCCAAATGCCAACTGAAATATCCTATGCTTTGACATTCAAAACCAATGAACTTAGATTCCACATGGATGATGGATGCAATTCCTCTGCTTGCAGTTGTTGGCACTCTTGATTGTGGTGTTTGACCATCTTCGCCTCCCTGTTAGCTGACCTGGGTAAGTCCAATGAACCAGAGAGTAGAGTTGCAACTCTGCTCAGGCTCTGGGCCCAGCTGGCACATGAAAAGTCCAGAGATTCAAGTCCCCTGAGTATGCACCATCCTTAGCACCAACCACAGGTTCAATAAAAGTGACGGAAGAGGCATGTGTAGGAAGGTCACATCGGAGTCCAACTCCATCACACTCAGGAGCACAAATTCCAAAGTAGGGCCCTCTGACATGGCACAGAACTCCCTCTTGATCAAGAGGTGGAGTGGATATCACCATCCCAGGATCCACAGAATGGAGGAATAAAATATGGATTAGAGTGGACTTACTTATATACTACCAAAAAACTACTGTGACTAGTAATAGAAGAAATTGTAGCATTGAGGAAGAGAAAGTGACCACAGTAGTTGCTGAGGAAAGGGAGAAGGAAGAAGAGATGTGATGTGGGGGGCATTTTTGGGACTTTGAGTTGTCCTAAATGATACTGCAGAGTCAGATGCTGGACTTTATATATCTTGCCATAACCTGTTGAAAGTACTGGGGGAGAGTATGAACTGCAGGGTAAACTATTATCTATGTGGTGCAACAGTGCTCCAATGTGTTCACCGAGTACAATGAGTGTGCCACAATGATGGGGGAGGTTGTTGGTGTGGGAGGAGTGGGAGGTGGGGTGGGGGGTACATGGGAAACCCTTATATTTTTTAATGAAACATTTTTTTGTGTGATGTATATATCTTCAAAAAAATACAATTTACAAAAATGATGGGGTGGGGGAGTGGGGAGTGGGGTATATGGGAACCTCATGTTTTTCATGTTTCTTTAAAAATGTTTTTAATGTAACATTCCGTGTTGCGACGGTTTGCTCGGTCGGTAGAGGTGGGGTCTGGCTGCGGACGAGGGGTCGGTCCAGCTCAGGACGAGGGGTCGGTCCCGCTTGGGACGAGGGGTCGGTCCGGCAGCAGACAAGGGGTCGGTCTCACAGGGGTTGCGCGGTTCGGCTGATGGGGTTGCCCGGCGAAGCCGGCGACGAAGGGGTCGCCCGGAGAAGCAGGCAACGAACTGGGGACAAGGGAGGCCAGGCCCTTGTCGGGGGCTCTCAGGACTGGAGGGCGCATGGCAGAAGAACTACCGCCGAGACGAGGTAAACACGCAGGTCCAACTTTATAGAGGGAGAGGCAACAGTTTTATAGGGGCTGGGGAAGGCTGATTGGTCGAAGCCACGCCCTGTTCTGATTGGTTGCCGGAGAAAGGTCAGTGGGCGGTACTGGACGGGGGAGGGATGGTGATTAGGGATTGGCTGTTGCTGTTGCTGGGGGAAGTGGCAGGGTTTAGGGATTAGTGGCTGCTGTTGCTGGGGTGGAGGGCAGACTTGAGTTTCCCGCCCACGCCTGGCTGTGCTGCTGTCCGGGGGAGGGAAAAGGGCAGACTGGATTTCTCCGCCCACGCCTGGCTGTTGCTGCTGTCGGGGGAGGGGAAAAGGGCAGACTGGAATTTTCCGCCCTGCGCCTGCGCAGGGAAAAAGAAGAAGAAGGGTGCCGCCCCACAGGCACCGTGTGGCGCCATCCGGGAGAAGGGGCGGCCGCGAAAGCATGGCTGCTGAGAAGGGGAGACCCGAGGGCACTCTGCGCCCATGCCGAGCTCCCTTCAGGGGTGGCGGTGAGTCCGACCAGCCACCCTATTATGGGGGCAGCGGATTTAGGTCTACCGCGGCTGCTCCCCTGCCAGGCCAGCAAACCACACTTCAGCCCGAGGGGTGGCCGCACCGTGTGATCTATTAACTTTAATTTAAAAAAGTGAAAAAAAAAACAATGGAAAACCTACCTTTCCCAAGCATTCCAGGGATTCCAGAGGGAATGACTTCCATTTTTCCCAGGTATTGCTGATTGTAAGTGATTGAGTTTGGTTTATGGATCATCTTGCAGATGGCATCACTATTTAAGCCCTTGTTAAAACAACCCTGATATGGAGCTCCCTTTTCTTGAGCCCAGCATCACAGTATCCACCTATACGTGGCCTCTATTTTCACAGAAGACTGCAAAGGCTTCTAAAGTACCACTAGAATTTAAAATTTGAACTGGCCACCTATGCCAAAGAGGAATCCAGCTTTCTTGTTAATGTTAGCGAATGTCATACCACCCTCTGCCCCTCCACTCTGCCATGCCTCTCTTTACCACAATCCTAAATTCCTCTTCATTGCACATGTAGGGGTCATTCCTTCCACACCATGCTCTCAACTCCCCACCTTCAACCTCCACACAACCATCAAGATATTTTTCTAAATAAGGACAGTTTCTTCACTCCTTTTTACATTGCTACAACTTGTAAATTATACTGCTTTGTCTTAAAACAATAGAAGATAGTCATAAATCTGATCGTGGTGAAGGGCCTCCTAAGGGAGTCTGGCTGGATTTGACTCTACTTTAAGTGCCCAGACACTGCCTTGTCAGGATCCGGGCATGATGAGGCTCTGTGAGAATAGCCCCATACATAAATAAATGCAAACTGACATGTCCCCAAAGTGTGGTTTTGATCATTTACAATGAGAAATATAATTATCTCATGGGCTGGAACTCTTCATTTTTTTAAAGTCTTTTCTTCCACTGTAGCCAATAGACATTGAAACTCTAATCACAACCAAAAACTATGTTATTAATTAACCATGAAAACTCATCATGACAGTAGAAACATTCAGTCTTTTTCATCAGTGTATAAACCCCTTGGTCAATGTGGAAAGAAAGCAAGACTCTGAGAAGAATCCCATGTTCAAGGGTAACTGGGCTAATATATACATGGCAATCCTGGCTAATGATAAGTGCTTGACTGGACTCTGCTAACATCAACTCCTTTTATTCTTCTCTTTCTATTTACCAGGCATGTCCAACCCTCTTCTGATTGACATGTTCTTTTTGCAAACCTATTTACATGTTCAGAAGTGTTACTCTGGAGTCTAGTTTTCCCAGGACTCATGTTCTGCTTCAGGTAACTTTGCATTTCTATGCTTTATCTCTTATATGTTATCTTACAGCTTAATTTCTCTCAGCCCATAATTCTTAGGACAGGCACATACTTAAGTTCATGCACAGCACTAGACGCTTTCTAAATTCTCTATCTAATCTTTAAAATTCACCAAGCAAGTTGAATATTATTATGCTAATTTATCCTCCCCCCACACACACACCCATGGCTTTTTGCATGCTGTCTCCTCTCTGTGTCCATTCCCTGCACACTCTCCTGTGTTTTTGCTTGTCTCCCTTTTTTGTTGCGTCACCTTGTGAGTCAGCCCTCCGCGGCACTTGTGGGCTGGGTAGCACTCTCGGCATCTGGGGGCCCAGCCGCGCTCCATGGTGCTTGTGGGCAGGGCGGCTCTCCACAGCTTGCGGATGAGCCTGCCTTCACAAGGAGGTCCCAGGACATGAACCCAGGGACTCCCTATGGTAGATGGGAGCCCAACTGATTGAGCCACAGCTGCTTCCCTTATTATGTTAATTTTATAGTTAGAATATTATTCTATAGCCTGCCTTACTCAGTTGATTATAGATATTTTCCCCCTTATTTATGCACTCTTTAAAGACAGGGACAAAATCGAGGAACAGTTGAATGAGAAGCGTAAAGAGAAATGAACTACAATACTATCTAAAGCAAGATGCGAAGGAGTAACCAGTGGCAGTCCTTTTACAGTGAATGTAAAAAGGAAAAAAAATTCTGTCTTGAAACAATGTTGATAAGGACTTATATCATTAGGTTGAATTTTGAGGAACTGCAGATGCAATATTTCTGAAAAAGATTAATAAAGGCCTTGGTTCATGATCATGATCAATCTTAGAAGAGTATGGAGTAAGAATAGCACTGTGGACTTTGAGGACAATTGTGAGACCTGGCAGGTCAGAAGGATCATACCCAAGAAGAGGGATGTGATTTGTCAAATGGAAGGAGAAATATGTTTGAAGTTAAATGGTTGGCATGTATGAACATTGCATGAGTACCTGTCATTAAAATGAGAAGAAAGGTACTAAAACCCATTGTTTTGAAGTTTTAGGTCTGACACTCCTTTCTCATCCTGAGGTGTAGCTCTTCTACCTGCTACCCAGGAGGACTTGGTAAAAACCTGTTTCTTCATTTATTCAATGAAGATGATAAAACCTACCTCAGAGAACCATTGTGAAGATCATGTAATAACTCGCCTTTATTGAGAACTCACTGTGGTTAAGACAGCATCTGGTAACTCTGCTTGTATTATGTCATGCAATCCTTTCAACAATCCCGAGACAGGTGTTATTGCTTACCAAAAATATAAAAAGAGACAGAGAGAGATCACTCAGAGTCACACATGAAATACTTGTTGGGGCTGGAGTTTGTACCCAAGCATTCTGACTTACAGTCCTCTGCTCTTAAGCAGATTGCTACCACCATCTTCTCAATGAGTCACCAACTCTTTGTAAATTTCCATAAATGAGCTAGTACAGAAAAGTCTTTATACCAGAGTCCAGATCATAATAAATACTGTTTACTATTATTTCATTAGTTTTAAATTTATAATTATCAATTTCTGTTGAGAACCAGTAGCCTGGGAATCAGGCATGCTTAATTCTGGTCTTAGCCTCCCACTATCTAGATGTATGACTTTGAGGAAATTACTTCCCCACTCTGGGATTCATTTTTCTCATCTGTAAAAGGAAGCTTTGCCTGTGACATTCGCTGAGCTTACTCTCTGCTCCAACAGCCTGAGATTCCTATGCAAATTTTGTGAGGTCTATTTATTGAACAGCTTAGAGGCTCCACTGAACCAGCTTTAAAAATTTTAAACTTTGTTTCCTGAGTGCCTGGTTTTACTATGTATTTTAGAGAGAATTCCAGATTTAAAGAGAATTAATAAGACTAACAATTCTATTTGCATTATGTGTTTCATCCAAAAACTGAAAAGAAAAAGAAAAGCAAGTAGAAAATTCCATCTTCATTTTCCAGAAAGAGGCTCAGAGCCACAGAGGTGGAGAGATTTCATTGCCTGTCCAGAGTGATCTTGGAAGCCCCTTGAAATAAATTGATCTGGGGTCCTAACATATGTAATTCCATTTTCAGTAATGGTAGGTCTGCAGCATTAGCTGCAGTTGCCAAAAAAGGGTTGACATTCATTACAGGCTCAGACATGGAGAAAAATGATTCTTCTCATGAATACATTTGCCTAAAGCAATAATAGTGTCCAAGGGAAATCATAAACAGAAAGAAAATTTTATTTGACTATCCTCAAATCTTGGGAAACCCAGAGAGGCTGACTAAGAAATAATTAGCATTCAGGAGAATTTGCTTCTCTCTTGCCTTAACTGGCTGCAACAGACTCTGCTGGTGTAGGCCAATGGCCTCCTTCCACAAGCACCTGTGCTTCTTTGCCTGGGGCTTTCTCTGGCTGAGCACAGGGCGGGTCAGATGTGCTGAGTAGTTCATGCTCTGGGAGCAGCCCAAAGCTAATACCAGATGGCAGCTGGTGGGTAAATATCTTAGCTTCCCCATCCCTCAGGTGGAACAACTCTGAGGTGTGTTATCCACAGTCTCCAGGCATCCTGAGCACATTTAAGCCCCAATGCCCATGTCAGTCACCCACTCTTCAATGCAACCTGTGCTAGCTTCTATGATGTACATGCCATTTTCTTGGCTATAGGGCAGTAACTGACCAAGAGCCCCAGCTGCTACATTCTGAGATCCAGCACCGCATTTGCACCAAGACTGCACTTCCCAGGACCGCTCCCACCAGTGACCAAGAGGCAGACATCCTAAGGCAGATTTTCCTTCCGATGCCTGTTGTGGCTCAAGGACTCCCTGAAGGCCTGGCTAGACTTCCCTTAGCATTCCACCTCCTAAGATGCTTCCACCCTCTCTCCTTCACACAGGACAAACTTGCATTGCAGTTTGACTGTTCTCCCAGCTTCCTCACTCCCATCCCTTTTTCACTTACTCAGGCATTATCTCCTAGTAAAATCCTTGCTATTTTAATCTACCCTTGGCGTCTGCTTCTCAGACGACCTGCATTGACACAGCTTCCTTCCCTTTTCTGTCTCCTTCCCATACTCGCTGTTTCCTGTGATCACAGAATAAGAATAAGCTACGTGCACTCAAATCTTTGTGCCATTCTCTGCTTCTAGGGATTCCAATTTAAGAACATTCTTCCTCCTTTAATCCATAGCCCTACATTTCCCCTCACACACACACATCTCTCATACACTTGCTGTGCACACACACACACACTCTCACAATGGGGTACTTTAATATAAAATGATCCAAGGCAATGTTCTCCTAGAGGTATACACAGAGAGTGGGCACAAAATGCTAAATTCCAACATATATTTGAAGAGCTTCAGAGATTTCAGGAAAGTATTCTGAATTATCCGTAAGTATTAACATCTGAAGTCGCAGATGCTCCTTGAATGATGGATGTTCAGTTCAGCCCTCTGAACATCTTCTCTATTAAGGAGAACCACCCAGTGATATCTCCAGCATCATTGATTAAGAGAGCTTATCATCACCCTTCCCATAATTCATAGAGTTCATAAAAGGAATCCATATGACGTTGGTTTTCATCTAGACTTGTAAGGCAGACCCAGCCAAAATAAATACAGATCCTGCAGGGACTGCAAGTGATATGAAACATTTCCAGAACAAAGGGTGAAGACAGTAGTAACAAGCTGATAAAGCTTTCATCTTGGGTAATGTTACCATATACAACATACATGGCTATCATGCTGAACTGAAGGAAGGCTCAAATTAGGAAAAGATTGACCAACCGACATGGTATAAAGGGTTTGTCATAATCTGACTGCATGCTGGATAAAAATATGTACCTTTGAAAAGTCTTGAGATCTCATCTTTTTTATGTCATGCTGGCTTTGTCTGGATTATATATATTCACAAGTTATTACTTACCAGATCGAGCCTCATTTTCTCTCCAGTTGCCCCAATAACCTAAGGGCCATCTGTAATTTCAAGGAGATGGCAAAGAGGTATTTCTCAGTGGTCAGATTATTTTCAACTATAAGTCTAGCTAGGCATGATAATCATAGCACTGTCAGGGAGAGAGGAAAAATGGCAGCTGGAGGCTGCAGAGTCTTGTGTCCTTGAATGCAGGGGTGGCTCTTATGGTCAGAAACATGATATAAAGTTCAAGTGCACATAAAATCAGCCAAATAAAGACAAGTAAGACACAATTATGTGCGTTCAGTTAAAGCCAAAAAAAAAAAAAAAGGCAGACAAAATTAAGACAAAAAAAAAGTAATGGACAAATAGAAACAGTATGATTTAATTCGAATGCTGATGCTATTTCATTTGTATTTTCTCATAGAGAGATCCACCACAATCATGTTCAAACAAAATGACACCTCCTCCAAAGAACTTTATATATACAGTTTCTACTGAGGAAGTAGAGGCCAGTTTCCTAGGGGGTTAAAATGATTCCAAACCAGGAAAGAAGCTAGAATTTCAGCTAAGTGACCTGGAGTTTAGGGAGTGACCAATGCGAAACGAGACTACCAAGAAGGCTCCAAGGCAGAAGACTGCTTGAGCAGCCATGCTTGGAGAGGTTGTGATTCATCAGTTGTAGATTTTATCCAATGAAAACAAGAGAAAATGAGCCTATAGCAACATGCATGGTTACAGCCTTCATGAACTGTCTGGGGGAAAGATGCTAGGACAGCAAATGCTGTGTTCAGAATTTTCAGGACCTGGTGCAGGGAAGAGCAGTAAAGGGTTGCAGTGCCTGTAGCTGGGCAAAGCTGGGGAAGGCTTGGCTGAAGGGCACTCAAACCAAGTTATAGCCACGCAGCCATGGTGCAGAGCATGAGCCTTTAGAGCAGGGTTCTTAACCTCTTTTGTTCCACAGACCCCTTTACCATCAGGTGAAAACCTCAGACCCCTTACCAGGTCCACACTATACTGTTTATTATTTAATGAATCTATCACACCCACACCAACACATCCCCACAAGAAAAATGTGTTTTTTTTTTCCATTTCAATTCAAGCCCACAGACCCCTTGTTAAGAACCGTTGCTTTAGAGAGAGACTTTTCCCACTCATTTATATCAGTTAAAAAGGTATTTAAAAGATTGTCAGTGATTCTCAATCAGGAGCAAATATTTGCATCCCAAGAGATATTTGACGATGTCTGGAGATATTTTTCTTTGTCTTGACTTGGGGAGTTGCTATTGGCATCTATTGCATAGAGTACAGGGATTTTGCTCAACATCCTACAGCATCCCACACCCCCACACAGCAAAGACTTATCCAACCTCAAATATCAGTGGCACCAAAGTTGAAAAATCCTAGACCAGCGTGATGTTTTCAACAGAAATTGGTGGTATGGATCATATTTATTAAGCACCTGCCGTGGGCCAGGTTTCACTTAAACCTTACAAATTAGAGTAGATAGTATTAGCCCACTTTACAAAAAGGAAGTAGAGTCTTATTACCCAGTAAACAACTCGTTTGAGGCAAGACTTAGGTCCTGACCTGTTAGATACAAAGTCCAATGTCAAACCCTTAATGAAAAAAAAAGTACGTATTTCTTTTCCTAGCTTCAAAATGGAATTAAATGTTAACATTTCCATTGATCGCATATAATTTTTAACAAGGAAAGAATTCTTCATTGTCCTCATGATTGACTTGATGTGTCAATAATTTCAGTATGGCTCTAGTAGATTTTAAATATATATCCATCACACTATTGAAATGTTTGTTTAATCATTCAGATTTTATTTAGCACTGAAATATTAGGAATAGCTTTATCAGGGTCATAGGATAGCAGGTTACTACTATTACTTTCTCCCGAAATTTACAATTTCTTTAAACAAGCATGTACTATATTTATAATAAAACTATAAAATTGCCACATAGGTATTTTAATGTAGTTTGCATAGACAATTCTTTCAAGGTATGGAATGAATTGTATACAGGATAAAGACTCATTTATTTGGGGATTATATGGATTTGCAGACTGTGAAATCTAAATTTCAATTTCATCAAACATCACAGGCACTTCCTCACACACTAAAGGACATGCAAAAAGAGAAAAAGGCACCCAATTTCTGCCTTCAAGGAGCTTGGAAAAAATGCTTTTGTTCAAGCTGATCCAAATGTTTGGAATATCCTCTCCTCATAGCTGCCTGTGAAATTTCTATGTAAAATCCCACAGCCAATTCTAACTCCATTTTCTCCACCACTATTCTTTCCACAGTTGGGCGTTTTCCACCTCTCTGGAATTTCTGATGTGACATTCTGCCTGCATTGTTGTTAGTCCCTCCACCCCCACTTATGAGTTTCAAAGGCACAGTTTTATTCATTTTCAACTATATATCCCCCATCACCTAGTGCAGTATCTTGCGCATAGTAGAAATTCAATAAGTGCTTTCTTAATTGAAATAAGTCTAGCCTTAGGTACAAAGTGCTATCATTGTCATCATCTCACAGAAGAGGAAAAAAAAGTCTGGGTGTGGGGGGGATCAGTGAGTTGCAAAAAGTGTATGTGCTCAGCAGGCACGTTTATATTCAGGGTTAGTGGCCTCTATTTTTAATTTATCTTAGTTTTCTACAGTATCGACTTTTTCTTAAATAATTTCTTATTTACACCCAAAGATCAGAAGTCATTCAAGCTAAAGCCCTGCCTACACACTCATTTATGAGCTGTGCTCACAAAATGTTCAGGAACATTAAAAATCCCTGACATGAAAAATGTGTTGCATCAAAGGTTTTAAGATAGACCAAGTAAATATATGTGTTGCTCTGCGTTCGTGAAGCCGCACCACGGGGACGGTTAGGCAGCTGTGGCCCAAACTTAGGGCTGCGTCTAGCAGGTATGGCTGAGCGCCGTCGGAACAGTGAAGGACGCCTGCCATCTACAGGCCATCAATTGTATTGCCGCGTAGATGCCAGTGGACCTCGACTCCGGAAGATCTGTCATGGGTAATAAGAGCCAAATCTACGATGAATTATTTGGAGTCAAATGCTTTGTCCCTGTCCTTCAATGTAGGTATATAAGATAATAGTTAAAACTGGGTAACAGGTAATTCCCCCGTCCGCCCCATCCCCAGCAAAACCCTTATTTTACAAAATTTAAGCTCGTCAGCATTGTGGGTCTCCTACTTTCTTTTTTCTATTACAATTGTGCTCTGCCTTTTGTGTGTTGTAATTATCTCTGTACGGGTCGTCTTCCCCAGGAGTCTGTTAACTCCTACAATGCCTGGGCCTAATAGAATTCACTCTTGTACGTCCTCTCGCCTAGCAGAGTGTTTGATATGCTGCTGATATTCCACAAATATTGGATGTATGAATGATTAAGGGAATTAATGAATGAACACATATATCAATAGACCAGTTATTTGTGAGTCATCTTATTCCCAGTAAGTTAAAATTTTATGAATAAAAATTGTAGTCTAATATATATGCATATGTGTAGGTATGTATGCAAAATGGGGATACAAATATATGCATGTGTGCCTATGTATATATGTAAAAGTATATGTATGTGCAGAGTCAGTGGTTTTACAACTACTGTAATAAATCAAGGGGTTAAGGCTTGTTTATGAAAATCTTTAAATCCACATATTTAAGATCTTATAAATTCTACTTTACGATCCCAGCCGTGATGTTTTATCAAAGACAAACTGTTCTGAAAGATTCATTTTATTTATAAAGGAAGAATGGTACCAAGGCCATAGCTATTATTTCTTGTTTATTTTGTTCTTTCTGAGATTGACCATCTAGATTTAGTCATGTGAAATGAGAGCCAAAGAAAAAGATTTAGAGAAGATCATTATAGTGGTAGAATAAAAGAGGAGGTGGAACAGCAGGGTAAATATTGTTTCTCCTAAGAGACATGGGTTCTCTTTGCAGTTCTCTCTCTTTCAGAACAATCTTGAGAAAGTTTTTCAGATTTTTAAACTACAAGCCTTTTTTGTAGAAAGAATGGGGCTATTGTTCATTGAGCACCTCTTGCCAGATACTATGTTTGCCATTTTCAGCCATAGTTACATTGAATCCTCCCAACAACCCTGACCTTTGGAGGATAGTGCTGAGTTACTCATGTAACTGAGGCTCAGAAAGACTGTTCATTTTGCAGTGTCACATTGCTGGAAGGTAGCGTGGTGCTATGGAGAAGGATAGCACCAGCTTGCAAGAGTCAACTCTGTGTTCCATGGTGTCCCTGTTAACTTGAAGTCAGCCACCATGGAAGTATTTAAATCCTGGAAGTCAGCAGTTGCTACAAAGCAGCTCCTAGCCTGAGAACCACTAGTTAACCATTTACCAGATGCCACTGTTTTTGAAGCAATAATCTGAGTTCAAGACTATTTGACTCCAAAACCCATGTCATTTTATTTTTGGTTTTGTTTTTGTTTTGATTTTTTCTCCAAAAGACTATAGTACCTAAGCGTTAAAAGATGGTAACTTTAAGTTTTAATACTTTGCTGTGGGTTCTGTAACATGAACCTCCCTTTTCTTTCTCTTTTTTCCCTTCCGTCCTTCTCCCTTTCTCCTCTGTTTTTTTTTTTTTTTAAATCAGTTGCTGCCACATACTGAGTGACTACTATGTGCTAAGGGCTTGACATGAGCTAAAATATTTATAACAATCAAGGGGAACAACGGATATGGCAGGTAAGCAATTTAAACAAAACCAAGAAGCAACCAAATGTTGAGTTAGAATTATATCCTAGGATCCAGAAAAAACAATCCACACCCTGAAACCAGCTAGGTGAGTCTACAGTTTTTTCCCAAACCTAAAATCTAACGCTCTTCTTCTAAATGATCATAGGAGCCCTCTTTCTCTCTTTATTCACTTCTTCAACAAGTATTTGAGCACAGAGTATATGCCACACTTTGGTCTGGGTGTTCGAGATGCAATAGTGAAGTTAAGTGAGGTCCCTGCTCTGATGAGGTCCAGAACAAACATGTAGAGGCTGAGCAGTCAAACAAGAAGGCTGGGATTTGAACTCCAGGTTCATCGTTTTCTAACTGTATGAATTTTGGCCAATTACTAAACCTCTTTGAGCCTCAATTTCCTATATTATATAAAAAGGGGACAGTAATAGTTTTTAAGTCTGAAGGTTGTTGTGTGGATTAAATTTTAAAATGTTAAATAGCATCTGGCATGTCATCAGTCCTCCATGTAAGTTAGCTGTATGTTATAAAGAAACAAAATAATTGCAGCTTATAATAAGAATTTTGAAAGAAACACAACAGATACAGAGACTGGGATGAGCATGGGCTATTTTAGGTAAGGTGATCAATAAAATCCTCTCTGAGGAGGTAATAAGGAGGATGAGAAGGATACAGACATAGCAAAATTGGAGAAAGAACTCTTCTAGCATCAAGAATTACAACTGGTAAACTAAAATGGGAACAGTTTAATGTTTAAGGAATTAGTGGAGATGAATGTGTTTGGAGTAGCGTGGACAAGAGGGAAAGTGGAATGAGAAAGAACTAAAGTGGCAAGCAGGACCAAATTCGCTAAGGTCTTAGAAGCCACTGTATGGAATTTCGATTTTTTTTCTACAAGGAAAAGAAAATGTAAAGCACCTCATTGTGGCTCTTTTGCTCCAGGTCTCAGTCTTCTCAACTCTCCCTTTTCTTGTGACCCATGGTTAAGGACACCAGTGGTCACCTAATTTTAGAGTTTCACTGCTGTTTTTCTGTGAGGAAGCACACTAGATAATTAAGACAATGTGAAGAGGTAATGACAAATCACTTGCGAATCTGTAACATTTGCAATACATCCCAAAGTTCTTTATGTCCTGGATCTTTATCTTAGTTCCTGGCTATGGCTCATTTAAGACCAACTGGCTAAAATCCTGATGGCTTCAGTGGACTCACTGCCTTTTCTGCAAAACTGTGCAAGAATGTATCTTTCTAGGGAGTGCTTTCGTAGATTTCATTAAATCTCATATGGGTTCTTGACCCAAGAATGCTTAAAAAATATAACCTTAGACTGTCATCTTAGATTGCCCACTTGACGCACTTTCTTGTGCCCTCCCGTTTCTCAGAAGGCTCCAATAGGCCCAAAATCAGAGAGAAATAATCAAATGTTCCCTGATCTTAAGCTGGTAACTTGACTTTTGGAGGATTTCCAGCCTCAGAGGCCAATCACTTCTTGCTCAGGATCCTTATACATCTCAGGAGTATCCTTCAGAGAATGCCTCTCCAAGATAGTTATTACCAGAACTCTCATTTTGTAAATGGGAAACAGAATTGAATCTGGAAGGATGGGGAAAAGCCTTACAATTATCAATTCTGAGCTTATCCCATTTACCCTGCTGAGCAAAGAGCAGCTCGGTGAACCAACATTGGCATCCTAGACTAACCCTGTGCTTTCTTCTAGTCTAACATTAATGATACTGAAAAAGAGAATTCAGACTTGGTTCAAGAATCTATTTCAGTGGGAGTCCAGGATCAGTGGAACAGCTGAACTTTGGGGACCATCACTGATGATGCCTTAGTTTGTACATTTTCTCAGCCTCGGAACTGTACATTTTTACCCTAATAAATCCCCACTATAAAAGTCAATCCCTTTCTGGTCATTTTACATTGGCAGACTTTGGCAAAGACAACGAAGTAAGTAAGAAAAGGGAGGGCTTCTGCCTGAACGGGCATGGAGGCCCTCCCATTTTCCCCACCTCTGCAGCTTTGCTCCTCTCAAGCTTGCTGAACCACAGAAGTCCTGGAAGCTACAAGCTCAGGCACTCTTCCTAAAGGAAAAAGGTAAAATTCTCATTAGTGATGGGAGGGAAGGAGAGTGGACAGAGGCTGGAGTCCTTGCCTATTTATTAACTCTACGCTCATCCCTCTGAGGTTCAAAAGGCAAAATACCTGTAGGACATAGATACCAGGTCTTGGGCTATGTTAACATCCTGAACCAGGCTTTGTTATTTCTCAGAATGTACCTACTGCCTTCTCTTCCTTCTCCTCTTCCTAATCCTCTTTCTCTTCCTCTCCCTCTCCTCTAGTAAAGGGCTATATGTTTGATAAAATTAGAACTTGAATTTTTAAACCCATTGCTCTTCTTCACTCTTATGGAGACCTTATTTTCCAGGACTGTTTTCAGAAAGTGACTTTTAGAGACAATTTCGTGGGCAACAGAGATTCTTCAATAACAGCTGGTTGTACTGGTTCTCAAAGGTGGAATTACTGAGGAGAGTGTCCATGCCAGGCTGCTGTTGCCCTGACTTTGCAAATTCTCGGGTAGGTGCCTGTCTCATCAGCCATCTCAAACAGGCACGAAAAGAGGTGATGACAGCTCGGTTTCACCCAGTCCCTTGAGTTATGAGGAATCTTACTAGACTCTTGTTATTTTCTGGCAGATTTCATGACGTTGTGTTGAATTTGCAAACAAAGGCAAGAGGCAAACAATGGCCTAAGCTTCTTTGAGATTGCCTCATTAAACTGCAGCCTGCTGAAGTTTCTGCTTATAGCAATGAACATATCTGAGCTCTACAATGATGTCACTGTCTAAAAATCCATTTAAACTGCTTTGGGGCCATAAAATTGTCCCATCACTGATTTTTTTTTTAAGCTGCTAATAAAAACTGAATAAAGAAATAAAGAAGAGAAAAGGAAAGAGCAGAAAACTGCCCTGACAAAGAGCAATGCCCATGTATCAAGAAAGCTGGGTTTAGTTCCATTGCTGTCATATTAGCTTTGTTACCAGTGAGCATCTTCTGTGGGAGCTTCAAGACTCAGTTTATTTCTCTGGATCTTAAAGACCCTGATGCCCTCTGAAGAATCCATTGAGCTCTACAGGGGTCCCCTGTAAAGAGAGAAGGTTTTGTGACATGATCTCCAAGATGGTTTTTTTGTTTTTGTTTTTTTTTTGTCGTAACTATAGAAAGAACAAAATTTCCCATTTTAACCTCCTTCAAGTACACAATTCAGTAGTATTAATTTTATTCACAATATTGTGTGATCATCACCAACATCCATTTGCCCTTCCTTTTATATCACTTCAAATAGAAACAACCATTAAGCTCTAACTCCCTCTTCCCACCCACACTGCCTCTCGTAACCGTCGATCTAAGATCTTTTTAAAGACAAAGTGTGTATTTGTGACATTATGTGAAAGCCCTTTGGAAACTAAAGATCTGAACAAATGTGAGGTAAGGTCTCCAGTTGATTTTCCATTTGCCATATACTCTATTTTAAGTGGTGACTTCTTGACCTCAGCTAGTGTTAAGCATCCAGATCTTTCTCAGGCATATAGGGATAGAATTCAAAACTGAACAAGCCCCTCTGACTTCATATCGAGACAGAAGGAAGCTAAGCTTTTGTTGGTCTTGCTGTGTACAAGTGTGTTATACAGTATGCCTGTTTTAATTCTTGCATCTACCTTGTAACAGATGCACCCTTAGCCCTTTTATGGGGAATGACAATTAGGTGAGGAACCAAAAGGTTACTATTTTAAGAAGTCACACAAGTATAGAAGTAGTGAGGATGGGCTACAAATGCAGGTCTGTCAGGCCCAGAAGCCAAGTTTGCACTTATTTATCTGCTTGTTTGTTTTGCCTGTTTGTTACTGTCACTTTAGAGTTGCCAATTGAGTTTCCAGTAGAGTCCATCTCAATCATTAGATATAAGTCAAGTGATTCAGTTTCCTTATGAATAAACTGTGATGAAATGACCCAACCTACCAGCTTCACAAGGACGTGAGGTTTTTTTTTATTTTAAATAATATTTATACCCCTATTTAAGAAATTCAGAAGTTCATGGTATTAGTGACTCCAGGTAGATAGAACTGCCTTTCCATTCTGTTTGAAGAATCTACCCCAAATAAGCAATATCTAAATTCATCCCCTTTAAATTAATGGGTGGTTGCTAGCTCAATATCCTCATCTTTAAAACGGGGTATTAAGACCTAATGCACTGGGTTTTTACAAGGTTTAGTACAACATTATACATCATGGACAAATGCATCTGGCAAATAATATTTTGTAAATAAATACTTGTTTTCCTCATGTATTTTACCCTTTTTTGGTATAGAAATCCATGTGATTGCAGATATAAAAATGACATTAAAATAATAAGTTTTTGACAAAGAGCAGTAACAGAAACCAGAGAAGCAGTTCCCAGCAGCCCAGACTTTGAATTCCGGATTGAATCCTGGGAAGTCAGAGACCAAACTTCAAGGAGAGGAAGGATGCTTCCCAGAGAAGTCTTGTTCTTGACCTCTTTGACCTTAATTACTGTAACTTTGGAGGATCCCTGGACCTCCAGGGCAGAAGGAGTTGTGACAAAAGCCATTTCCCCAGCAGCACCAAGAAGGTGGCTGAGCAGCAGATTTCTCTCTATGCCTACCTTCCCCTGGATTGCGCCCTCTTTGCAGATCACCCTCTGATCTTTCAGAGAGAGATTAGTGGAGTTCTCCTATAAAGACACCTCTTATGAAGACTCTGGCAAGTCAGAGACTTCACCAAAACGGCCCACAGGCAAAAGGGAGTAAAGACCCCTCCCACCAGGTAGCTCATCTGCCCTAAGGAGAAGAGCCCACCAAGCCACATCTTCCTATAGAATGAAAAGAAGTGGAATTGCCTCTCCCAGGTCAAAAGGTCACTCTTCCTAATTGAAAAGAAAGAGTTCAGCCCTCCCCAAGTCAAGAGGACCCCTGACATAAACAGAACAAAGCTGGCTTGCCCAGTGTCCCAATGCCAATGCCACCCCAAATCTGATCTCAAGATCCAGCCCAGGTGTAGCATCATCAACAGGGCTGAGCCCTCAGAAAGTGCACCCACTCACTGGATAGCCTTCTCCTAATAATCTGAACCAGAACTGAACTGCCTCCTGGCCATCAGCAAGTGGGATATGAGCCTTGTAGCTTGCCCAGACTGTACCCTCCCACCTTGGTCCCAAAGGCAAGGTATTCCATGTCCTATAAAACACATATACCTACTGCTTCCATGCAAAACTGGAAGAGAATTTGGCCTGAACCAGTTCTACCAGGCCAGGTTATAACAATACTCAAGTCCAAGGTTATGACAACTCTCAAGATTAAGTTTATGACAACATTCAAGCCACAAGTGCTGCTGCCAGTGGTGACCCTCTTGTTTTAAGGGGATAATCTCCCACCCAACATTTCCTTAGTTTCCAAGTTACCCTTCTATCATGGGTGCTCACACTTAACAATGTCAGGAACATCTGATTCCTGAGACACATTCTCTGTGTTCT
The DNA here is from genome assembly GCF_030445035.2 of Dasypus novemcinctus. NCBI lineage: Eukaryota > Metazoa > Chordata > Mammalia > Cingulata > Dasypodidae > Dasypus > Dasypus novemcinctus. The sequence continues at coordinate 197,137,117 of NC_080673.1, read as the reverse complement.
ACAGTCACTCAGTCATTGACCCCATCAGAGGCAGGCACAGGATCTAACCCAGATGGACAGAAAGTTCCAGCAATGCTTTTGCTAAGAGCATGACCACACCTGCCTTTGGATTGCTGAAAGGACACCCTTGATCATCAGCAGGATGTAAAGACCCTCTAGCATTCATGTATCTACTTCCTCAGCCTTCATCCCTATCCAAGTATTACTAAATATCTTGAGCCTTGGGCTTAGCTGAGTCAACCACAACCCCAACTTTGGACAGTCAAAATGTTCTCACCAAACATAAACTAATTCCAGAGTTGGTCTGGAACATAAGTGCTCACTGCTATGATCTTCCCTTCTAGAGCAAGTCTGCTTTGCCACAGTGGAAAAAGCAGTTGTTACCAATGACCTGTATATTCCCCCATGTGATCCCAAGAAGATTTTGCCGTCTATGTTGAGCTGCGTGCTGGGAATGAGTAATAGACTGCTCCAACAACCACTCTCTGAAAAACATATCCCTGGTGGCCAGAGGTCTTGGCATGAGAGCACCAATGGGAACAGGGCCCTCTCAGGGAATGTAGGGCAGCCCCACCCAAGGCTGGGGAAGAGTGAGTCACACCCAGAAATGTGGGGATCCTATGGATGGTTAGTCCACCTCTCCCCATCCTGACTTCTTCAATTACTCACTGAAATAAGTATGTTTTGGAAAAACAATTACTGTTCTGAAAGAAATATGCTGTTCTATGTATAGGACATTTGGAGAGAAATAGTTAAAAGGGAAGTTTCATGTTGGTACAATGGACCAGGGTTTTATTTGCTGTGACAGCTGCAGCTAAGCATTGAGGTCTCCAAATATCATGTTATGATTTCTAACATTTCACTTCTAAGAGCAACACTTTCCAGTAGGTCTTTGTCACTGTAGTCCCACTTAGCAGGTGTGAGAATTTGTTTCCAGCAGAGGCTGGTAACAGACTGGAATAAAGAAGGCATAGTCCACAGCCTTAGCTCTCCTCAGTGAAAATGAACTTGAAATGAAGACACTGCCCCAGACAGCATGCTTTTCCTCTCAGTAAACAGTTTTTCAGATCACGTCTCTTATATTCCATTCTTTTAAAGTCATTCCATGGAACGTTGAATCTGTGTCTATTTTATTACCGATCATTCTAAAACTGTCATGGTTGCTTATTGACAATATGAACAAGTAGTGTTGGTTTTCTATAAAGAACATTTTGTGTGAGTCCTTTGTCTCCTGCTGCATCTGCCCTTTTCATCCTTACTTTGAGAAAAGTTAGAGAAAAAGTAGTTTAGATAGTGATACCCAAACTATAACCCCTGTGTAACGAAACATCTTCGTCTTGAGTCAAGCAAGTAGGGATCTGGTTCTTGGAGGAAAATTAGAATCTATTCCCTATGAGGTATTCATTTGACATATAGACTGTAGAATATATTTGTATTTCAGAATAGGATAAAATTCCTTTGCAATACATGATGGTTGAGGACAAGGAATATGTTTATTGTTTTTGTAACTTGAATCCATAACATAGCATGGACACATATTAAAGATTAGTAGAAAATTTGAATAATTTGATAAGTAATATAAATCAGTGATTTAGTACAGGGTTTAATCAGGGTCATAGTACAGGTATATTGGAAACTAGAAAATCATGTAGATATAACAGTACTCAAAAGAGGGAAATGACAAAATCTTTAGTCAAACATCAAAACCAGGAAAAAAACAAAGAAAATGAACCAAAGTGATCAAAGCAATGAGAATTAAGAATGTGGACAGTGTATTAGTCAGCCAAAGGGGTTCTGATACAAAATACCAGAAATTGATTGGTTTTTATAAAGGATATTTATTTGGGGTAGGAGCTTACAAACACCAGGCCGTAAAGCATAAGTTACTTCCCTCACCAAAGTCTATTTTCACATATTGGAGCAAAATGGCTGCCAACGTCTATGAGGGTTCAGGCTTCCTGTGTTCCTCCCTTCCAGGGTCTTGCTTCTCTTTTCTCTGTGAGCTAACTTCCTGGGGCTTCAGCTTAAGGGTTCAGCGTCAAACTCCAACATCAAAACTCCAACATTAAGAATCCTTCAATTCTGTCCTTTGTCATGTCTTTTATCTGTGTCCTACTGGCACAAGAGGTTTATATAATTACTTAATCAAGTAAACATATGAATCCAATATAATCTAATATGCCCAAAGGAAAAGATAAGTTTACGAACATAATCCAATATTTCTTTTCGGAATTCATCAATAATATCAAACTGCTACAAACAATATCTCACAGAAGGAACACAAGTTTTGGTCAAACAGAATTCTGTTAAAGTACCACTAATAAACTACGTGACTTTAGTTAGATTACTATCTTTCTTTGAGATTGACCTTTATGAGCTTAAGCCAATTTCATCATTTGAAGAATGATATTATTAGGTATAATAATTGGTGTTATAAGGGGGATAATATGTGATTATATGTTTACTTCTTTTACTACAATGCCTCATATATAAAACATTAGAAATATATATTTTAAAATTTTTTCTTATTAAAATCATCTATTGAACACTGTGTGTCAAGCCCTCTGATGGATCTTTGACACTCAGTACTCTTTGTGGTAGGGGAAGATTTAAGTATTTATTTACAAATTTCTTACTAACACAACTGCATTTAAAATATAGCAGTAAAGAATCAATAGATTCAAGTAAGTGGCACATACATGGCATAAAACTGATAGTCAATGCTCTTTTAATTCTGATAGTAGCCATTATCCTTTCTGAAGTTGTTTATAATGCGTACCTGCACTCATATGTAGGGTTAAGTCATGTATGACCAACTCATCTCAGTTTGCCCCAGACTTTCCCAATTTAAGGTAAAAGCCTTATGTCCCTGGAAACCCCTCTGTCCCAGGCAAACTGGAGGGTTGGTCACCCTAGTTAAGTCTCATTATCTCTATTACTCAACAAACATTATTAAGCAATTACTTTGAGCCAGTGATGCTTAAATATTCCACCCAACCACTGAAGTCAACTAATTCTCACTTACCCCTCAAAGAATGGGATGTAGGTACTCAAAGGGAAAACAGAAAGTAGAATGACCATTATTCCTATGGATACCTGAAGGTTATGTGTGGATTTGTTGAATCACTTTTGGTAGCAACATCTTTGAACCTATGAGGAGAAGGATCATAGGTGTGCTGAAGACCAAGCAGTCAGGTCTATTTTTAGATAGCACACCATGCAATGTATGCTATTCTAACATTTTTACCTATAAACACAATAATTTTATTTGGCTCATAGATAAGAGTCTCCTTTCCAGTGGTTGCCCAGTTCATAACAATCCACTTCTCTGAGGATAATTCTCACATGACAGGGCTATGTCTCTATTTATATGACCATCCCCCTCATGGCCATCGCTAAGTGATCGAGAACAGCACTTGCTGCAGTCTTATCAAATTAGTCAAGGGCAGAGACAGAGAGACTGAAAGTCATCAAAACTGAATCAAATTAATGGCAGCCTTCCAGGTAGAAGGTCCAAGTACCAACTGTTCTCAGTACTCTGATTGCCTTGGTTTCTTTCCCTTCCCATTTGTTCACTTCCCTCTTATTCTAACAGATAGGTGAATGTCCTTCCAAATGTTTTCTTTATTTATTACGCTAACCAAAGTCAGATTCTATCACTTAACATAAATGAATAAACATATTGGGTGCTAAAATGGGCTTCCGGCTTATGTTTTCTGAACATAGCAATTCTTGATGCCTATTCACCATGTACCACCAGTGCTGACAAAATCTCAGTCACAAAACCAGAGTTTAATAAGTGTAGCAGTTTAATATTATTGATGAATTCCAAAAAGAAATATTGGATTATGCTTGTAATCTGATCTGTACCTGATCTGTTTGAGTTATGATTAGGACATTGACTCCCCGCCCCTTGGTGGGTGAGGACTCACAGATAAAAGGCATGGCAAAGGACAGACTTGGAGCTTTTGCTACAAGGGTTTTTTTTATGTTTCAGTCTGATGCTGAAGACTTAAGCTGGAGGCCTGGAAAGTAAACTTCCAGAGGAAGGAGAAACCAGCTCCAGGAAGAAAGGAACCTTGAACCCAGAGAAAAGCAAGCCCCAGGAACATAGAAACCCAGGAAGCCTGAACCCTCACAGACGTTGGCAGTCATCTTGCTCCAAATAAACTTTGGTGAGGGAAGTAACTTATGCTTTACGGCCTGGTATATGTAAGCTCCTACCCCAAATAAATACCCTTTATAAAAACCAACCAATTTCTGGTATTTTGCATCAGTACCCCTTTGGCTGACTAATACAATAAGCAATGACAACAGGTAAATAAATGAATGAATGAGGAATGGAAGACACATGAACTAAATGCAAATTTTTAATTTTACTTTTTTTATCTGTTCCTTGGGCAAGGGAGGAGTATAGTGGAATATTAAATGGATCTCTGTCCCAAAGAAGTTTGGTGAGCCCTAGCTTAGTGAATAATCAGAAGACCATGGGGTTAAATGTTGCAAACTTTTTGCTAAAAGCCTCAGATACAGGAGATATTTATGAACCTAGCCCTAATCCTGGGGGCCAGTCACTGAAAGCTGACGGAAACAAAGGTTTGGTTAAACCATAATAATATACTAGCACTCTAGCTTTTATCTAAAACTCTTTTCCACAACTAATTGGCCTTCCAAATGACCAATGAAGCAAGTCTGTCTTTTGGCATTATTTTAAAAGGCCAGCATGGACAACGACCTATGAGAAAATGCATTAAAAGAAGTATTTTCTATCTAAGTTTGAAACCAATTAAGATAGATTTAAATAAGGTCGATGGAAATGAAAATAGTTTCTCTACTACTACTAAAATATATTTAGGAGGAGGATATAGCTAAACTCACAGTAACAGTGGGTTTCCAATTGCTCTGCCCAGAATTAGGTAGACCTGCCCACACAGACAAGGCACACTTGCCCCTAAGCATGAGGTCTTTAAAACCTTTTTGCATGGGCTCTGAAAGCACCCTCTGTTAATGGGCAGATTCTCAAACCTGTTTCCCCTTCCTTCTGTCCCATCACTCACAATAGTTACAAGGATGGAAAGTGGGAAAAGGACAGGAATATCACACTAATGGTTTTCCCCCACGTGGAAACATGAAGCATGTTCCTTATAAAAAGAATGCTCTCTAAAAACAAAGGAAAAAAAAAAGACTTTTATTGCTGCCTTGAGCTTTTTAAGAAGCAAAGAAATGCATGGGAGAGAGTATTTGTAAGCTTTAAAATACATCTAGAATCAAATCATAACACTGCCCCTTATGAGCTTATGGTCTTTCAAAAGTTACCTGATCTCACTGAGTACAGTTTTTACATCTATCTACTCTCTTACAGAGACTTTGAAAAGATAACATGAGATAGGGCATATACTATGCTGAACATGATTCTTGTCACAGTAGGCCAAGTCATATCATTGGAAAATAAAAATAATAAAGTTATAGGACCAGAAAGTTAGAGAAAAAGGGAAGCTCAGTATCCTAGTCCTAGTTGTATCAGTGATAGCCAATGTTCTACAAGTATTTATTATCTGTTTAGCAGTATGCTGCACAGCTTATATGCCTCACCTTGTTTAATAGCGATAGCACTCACAGAGTGTAACCATTGATATATACCTCTTTATACAGAAAGGAAAACAGGACTGGAACGGCTGCATAACTAGATCTATATCAGACAAGTGGCAGTACAAGAAATTAAAACCCAAAATGTCTGGGTTCAGAGATTTACCCTAACTACCATGGCATATTGCGCCCCCCCCCCCCCCCATTCAATGAGCAAAAAAATGATGTAGGATTGAATAGGGAGGAGGATTGCCAGGAAGCAATGGATCATCAATCTGGCTCAGTTTTGGGTCAGGCACTAAAGAACCTTCATCATCTTCAGGGTGACACTATCTATGTTTCCATATGAAAGTTTCCTTTCTGCTTTGTTGTAGCTAGGCTATTCCAGCAATGTGTATTGGACTATGTACACTGAACACTGAAAAGGCTGATTAGCTCCAGTAATACCAGTGTAGCTGAAAAGGAAGACTGATTCATAATGGAAAGTTTAAAAGGCGATGAGTTTCAAAAATAAGTATTCCAGAACTTGGCCAAGTGATAAAAAGAGAAGACCTGGTTTTTATCTATGTATATTTAAAAGCCTGAAAATGAAAAATAAGAGGAATGTATAAGACTAGACCTTTTTCTTTTTTCCTTTTTCCTTTTTAAGTTACATTTAGGAAACTGGGATAAATTCAAGGAAGAGACCACGGAGGGACTAGAATTTGAAAATACCATCAGATATTTATGGCCAAATCAAGGGCTAAGATTTGGCAAGTCTCCCATGGAGAAAACGAATAATGATTAAAAGGCTGGAAAAATATCCCTCAGTTTCCTCTTAAGGATTTTGTCATGTTCAAACTGGATAAAGAAGACTAAATCCTAAGTCAATAGCAGCTTATGTAAACAGTACATTGTTGGCACGGGTGAGAAAAGGAAATGGCTAAGGCATTGTGAAAGCTATTCTCTTTCCACTGAGGGAATGGGTTTAAGTGACAGAAAGTGAGATCGAGTGTAATGCCCTGTTTGAGTAAACTAGTATGAATTCATTTCTATGGGGATCAGGGAAATTTTAAGGTAAATGTTTCTCATGGGTGTATCTGGGGAGAGAGGGATGGATAACTTCTAGCAAATAGATTAACATTGGCTTGAAAAAGTCTACGTAATGTTTGACATATTTGTTCAAGGATAAGAATGATCTTTTTGCTGAAATTCAATTTCTACATAGTGAAGTGGGGAATACATAACAAATCTCAAAACAGAAAAGGCAAAGCGATATTCAGCTCTGTGTAGCAGTTTTTTGTTATTTTAGTTTTTGTTATTGTTTTCCAAGGCTACCATTATCAAATTGGTTGCTTGTCAGCCAATACGCAATAAAGTAAACACTATACTTGGAATAGGGGCAACTGGGTTGAGGGGAGTTTTGCTACTAACTTTCTAAGTGCAGTAGATTGCATTATTTGTTCAAAATATTCGCGGTTCTCTCTCATTCATCATACAAGAACCCTCTTTGGTGCCCTTATCATGGGAGAAGCAAATTTTCCACCACACTAAGGCCAAGATTGACCATGTGATTCTCTTTAATCAAAGGAATGTGAGTGAAAATGGCATGTACCACATTCAAGTGAGCCTAATCTTTAAGAATCCTCATTTGTTTCTGGCATTTCAAGTAGAAGCTATTTCTTGAGCTATTTCTTGAGCTGAAGAAGACATGTTGAGCCTAGCTAGACTACCTCCAGTCAATGAGTAAGCAAGAAATAATCTTTGTGGTTTCTAACAACTGAGCTTTGGGGGTTGTTGTAGCATAACCTAACAAAATCTAACAAATCCACTGGGGATTTTAAGTTTCTCAATGTTTCTGAATTTTGTCTTGCCTTAAGCTCTGAGGAAAAATATATTATTTAAGGCTGAGCTTTATGGATAGCTGATCATTTACATTTTAAATCATAAACAAACATACAAAAAATACCAGAAGGAAATATAACTAAAATATGTTACATATTTTCTGTTTTCAAAACATTATCCTCAACACAATATAAATTTGTCTTCATTTCCTGTATAATCATGAATATCAATTAATGGATTTTGCTCTAATAAGAGTATGGAGTTTAGGATTGGATTATTTACATTTGAATCCAAGCTCCATCATACATCATTCATGATCACACTAGCCACATGATAGTAAAGATGCATTATTTATGCATCTCAATGTCTAAATCTACAAAATGAGCTCATATTTTGGACTATTGAATATTCAATGAATTAATACATGTAGAGCTCTAGGGCACTGACTTCCCATATACAAGGTCCCAAGTTCAATCCCTGGCCCTACTATTCCCACCTGCCCCAGAAAAAAAGAAGACAAATGTAGGCTATTATTGCTATAATTACCTTTAGGTGCTATTCTTGCATAGAGAACAATTCTCTCTGCACTGTGGTTTGTATTTATGTATCTAAAGTCAGAGTCTTGCTTTTCCATAGTTTACCACAGTCAATGTAAATACTTCTAGTGCCTTTTCTTAAATCTCAAATCTTGAAGCCTCTAATGAACTGCCCCTTTGTTCTAAAGGATAGTTTAGCCACAAATAAGTAAATATTCCTTTATTTTGCTTGGGCTGCCAAATATATATTAGATTGTTTTTAATGGTTCATTGAGGGATAACTCAGAACTACACAAGGGAAATTAAATTTAGAAGGATTTTCAACAAAATATTTTTATTGTCTATTCAAAATAACATTAAGCAATAACCAGATATTAGGTTTTCCTGGTTCCTCAGCCCTCAGTTGTTGAGATTTTTCTACTTCAATATATGATTTAAGAGTATTTCTATTTCCCAAACATCAGGAGATTTGGAAAAAAAGAAAGGTTCATAGTAGTCCACAATCAAGTAGAGTGGGCATCACTTGGTAACTTCTCACTATTGAGGTGACCGGACCCTTCCTTAAATCCCTAGATGAGATAAGTGTGGAATTAAATTTTACCCATTTCTTTCTCACTTTAAGTACTGAGATTCAGGCTTTCAACATTCTCTAACTAAGCAATTACGAAATAGATAGCAAAAACGAAAAGAAAGAAAGAAAAGAAAACCCACAAGATATATTATAAGATGTAAGAATATCTCTTCTGTTATTGTATCAAGAATCTCAAGGGAGTAGAAAGAGACTTGTTTTGTTATTGAATGCACATCTGAAGATAGGCTCCCGTGTGCATTTGTTTATAGGAGAAGAAAATATACCTTGGTTAGTGTCCATGAAAAAGAATGATCCAAATATCTTCTAGTATTCATTGTTAATAAGAATCATTAATACAAAAATTTAAAGACTAATTTTATAGCAATACTAAGTATGTTAGTCAGAAAGGTATAGGTTATGTAGCCACAAGAAATACCAATTCTCAGTAGCTTAAAGCAACAGCAAAAAAATATTTCTTGCTCATATACCATTGTGAGTTGGCAGGGGTGTGATTCAGTCAAAAGCCGTGTTTGGATAGAGTCTCACCATTTGGAAGATTACCTGACTTCTTAGCACAGAAAATGCGTAATATGGAAAATCATTTCCCAGCTCTAAAAATCTTTTGCCCAAAGGAGACATTTTTATTGCATGACCTAGGTAAGTCACCAGGTCATCTAAACGTGAATATATGGAGGAACTAAAATCCTACCACGTGCTCAGAGAAAGAGCATTAGAAGTACTGGTGTGCAGAGCTGGAGTCCTACATACTTGAAGGTTACCCAATGGTTTAATTAAGCGCAGCTGCTCCGTCCATGTGTTTTGTGACAATTTTCCATTTACTTGGAGGTTATTCTGTAGGTTTCTCCTTCATTTACTACTATTTATTCACTGAAAATCATACTTAAGCACACCCTTAATTCATATGCTGTAGCGTTGGAGATTTAAATATAAAATTTCTGTTACCAATTTGATCACTTTTTTGTGGATAAGCTCAGAGATCTCTGAAAATAAATTATACTCAACTCAAGCTGAGAAGAAAGAGCAGGCTTTCTGATGGTGGTAATATCAGAGTAAACTTTTACAGGCTGAGCAGGTGTGGAGAGTGACAGAAGCATCTATATTCAGACCCCAAAACATATATTTCAGGTGCTTATTGTGGGCAACTTCCTGTGAGGTATTAATTGAAAATTCATAGTTTTATCTTAAATAAAACCTGAAAATTTTAGAAAAACTGTAATATCTATTATTATTTTAGAGGTCAGACATCTGGATTTATAAAATACTTGCAAAAAGAAAGAGTTTCATCAGTAAACTGCTTATCTCAGAGGAAGGTGCAAGGTGTCTAGCAGGAGGTTTTGATATGCACAGAAGGTTTTGCTAAGGAATGTGAGCCAAATCCAGCTAAAGAACTCAGAGCTTGCCCTGAGGCCTTAAAAGAACTTTCTTCTTTTTTCAATGCTTCCTACTTCCCCTGGAACCATTTTCAGAATGTTGAATGGCAAACTGCATTTGCAGAAGGAAAGAAATACAAATTGTTGAGAACATAAGGAAGTCAATTTGATAAGGCTTTATTTAAATAATAACTATTATTATGTTATGACCTTCTGAACACTACTCTATCTCCTCTTTACCTGGAGGGCCAGGATTCTGTTTAAATGATAGGTGGGTACTCCAGAATGCTATCTTTTCACTACGGATGACATACACTTATTTGAAAGTGAGTTTAGAGTAGTCAAAAGAATATATGGCTTTTAGGCACAGTCTAATTTTGAATCCATGTACATTAAATTAATATTATTTTCTCTTACTGAACTATACAATGATGTGGTGGTTTGAAGCTGTATGTACCCCCAAAAAAACACATTCTTAAAATTAATCCCTGCCTGTGGGTGCAAATCATTGTAAGTAGGATCCTTTGATGAGGTTACTTCAATTAAGGTGTAACCCACCTCAGTTAGGATGCTTCTTAATCCTATTACTGGAGTCCTTTATAAGAGAATAAAATTCAGACAAGCAAAGAAAGCCCAAGAAACTGAAATTCAGCCAGAAACTGAAATTCAACAGAACTTGGAAGAGGATGAAGAAGACAGGAGAGGTCACCATGTGCCTTGTCATGTGACAGAGGAACCAAAGACCAAGGATCACCAGCAGCCAGCTCCAGTCTTCAGGAAGAAAGCATCACCTTGATGATGCTTTGATTTGGGCTTTCTCAAAGCCTCAAAACTGCGAGCGAATGAATTCCCGACCCATTGTATAGTAATTGCTTGAGCATACAAGAAAACTAAAACACATCACAAATTGTTTTGCAGATTAAATTTGATTAATCAAGGTAGATTATTTTTCACTGGTAGCAATCTCCTCCATAATACTTTGGCATTTTCTTTTTCTGAACTCCTAAAGAGGAAAGAGCTCATTCCCTCCAATTTGGCATACCATTATATACACTTAGCCCCATGCTCTCTAACAGAATTTTATGGTCTTTTAAATCTGACAAAATCTTTCATGTATTTTCTCATTTTGTGACCTTGACCCTTGACACTCTCTGTAAATGAGATGTTATCACCTATTCCATTTATAGGAACACAAATGTGCCAAGCTTAGAGTAACTGTAAGTGACAGAGTTGTATTAGATAGAGCAAATGGCCTGGACTATAGCTCACAGTCTGATACTTGATGGATGTCTGATCTGAGAAAATCACTTTGAGTCTCAGTTTTTTCCATCTGTAAAATGAACATGATTTTGATTTGGCCATCTCATTCATATGGTAAAAGGATTAAATGATAGAAGATGCAAAACAACTGCTCAGTATTGGTTGATTCTCTTCCCTGAAGTGTTGTATTCTGTTCTATAGGGTACTATAAAATCTACCAACATTTTTATAAATGCTATCTGTTTAATCCAACTTGATGGATTGAGGAAAAGAATGTCCAAGAAGTAAAAATCATTGTAGGAAAATTACATTCGCATGTAAAATAATATGTCTTTAGTATACAGTCATACCTTGGTACTTGACTGCATTGAAATTAGTTGAATTTGGTGCTTGACCCATTTTGATGTGAAAATTTTGTCCTGGTACTCATTGCTTGTTTGGTACTCAATGCACAAGCTACAACTTTTGGCATTGGTTGCCTTGTGACTCACTACCCTTTACAGCTGAAACAAAGGATAACATATTAGTCACGCAGTAACTCTTGCTCTGTGCACATCCCATTGCAGTCTTATTTCGTTATTTCGTGGTCATTTTGTGTATTTTTGCATTTTTTTTCTCATCATGGGTCCTAAGAAAATGAGCAGTGGTAGTGTTGAACAGGAAAAAAAATTACTTTGCACTCGCAATGAGCAAAAAAAAAAAAGAAATAATAGGTAAATACGAGGGCTGTATTCACATTACTGATCTTGCTAGGAAATCTGGTACGTCTAGAAGAACAGTCTCCAACATCACTGAGAATAAAGAAGTGTTTAAAAAAAGGCTGATGTTGTAAGAGGAGTTAAAGCACTAGCAAAGTAGCTTTCCCAAACACTGGAGGAAGTTGAAAAACTCTTATAAATTGGGTAAACGAGAAGCAGTTAGTGGGCAACAGTGTATTGGAAGCCATAATATGTGAAAAAGCGAAAATGTTGCATGCCGATTTTTTTTTTTGAAAAACAGGAACTGAGTGAAGAGAATGTTGATTTTTAAGACCAGCCACAGCTGGTTTGACAATTTTTAAAAAATGACTGGCATCCATAGCGTCGTGAGGCATGGCGAGGCAATGAGAGCTAATAAAAAGGCTGCTATGAATTATCAGTGAATTTCAAAACTATGTAGAGGCCGAGGGTTTTATTCCCTACCAAGTTTTTAACTTTGATAAGATTGGAGTTTTTTGAAAAAAAAGTGCCAAGTAGAACCTACGTCACAAAAGAGGAGAAGGCATTACCAGGCCACAAATCAATGAAGGACAGGCTCACTCTACTGCTGTGTGAAATGCTCGCGGGGACTTAAAGCTCAAACCTCTGAGAGTTTTCAAGTATAACGTCATAAAAAGCAAATTCCATGAGATGTGGAGGGCAAACGGCAAAGCTGGGGCATGAGGCAATTTTTCACTGAGTGGATAAATGAAGCTTTTGTTGACTTAGGACAAAAATATTTGCTGGGGAAAGATTAGCCTCTGAAAACTCTCCTACTTTTGGATAATGTCCTCCAGGCTTGGAAGATGACTTAGTGGAGGAGTTTAGCCTCATCACTGTAAGGTTCCTGTCCCCCAACGCTACTCCCTTCATCCAGCCCATGGACCAGCAGGTCGTTTCAAACTTCAAAAAGTTGTGCCCCAAGACACTTTTTCAGAGGTGCTTTTTGATCACCTCTGACACCCAGCAGACCTTCACAGAATTCTGGAAGGAGCATTTCAATATCCTACACTGCCTTAACCTTATCGATAAGGCCTGGAAGGAAGTCTCTTATAGGACAATTAATTCAGCATGGAAGAATTTCTGGCCAGAATCTGTGACTCAGAGAGACTTCAGAAGGTTTGCGCTTGACCCCAAGCCCATGGCTGCAGAGGGTACAGTTGTGCAGGATATTGTATCTTTGGGCCAATCCATGGGTCTGGAGGTCGATGCTGCTGATGTTGAGGAGTCAGTGGAGGAACATGGTGAAGAGCTCAGCACTGAGGAGCTGCAGGAACTACAGAAGGAGCAGCAACAAGAGGAGCTGAAGAAATTTCTTCAGGTGAGGAGGAGATAAAGGAGGAGGTCCCCAGTTCCTTGATAAAAGAAATGTGTGCAGAATGTGCAGAAGTTCATAACTTTGTGGAGAAATACCATCTGGACAAAGCTCTGACAAGCAGAAGTGTGAATGTATTGAATGACCAAACATTTAAGGAATTCTGAAAGAAGACAAACAGTCCTCATTGGATAAGTTTTTAGTGAAGGTAACAAAGAGAGTGTCAGAGCCTGTGATGCAAGTTTTAAAAAAGGCAGAAAAAGAGAAAGAATGCTTGAAGTGCAAGTGTCTGATGTTCTATTGGAGGGGGACTCTCCTTCCAGCAACACTCCATGTGACCTCTCCTCCTTAGCACTCTCCTCCCACCGTCCCATTAGGCCATGGACTTTTCTCAGTACAGGTACAGTGAAGCTTTCTTTTTATTTAATCTTAGTATTTATTAATTTTTAGGTTTATTTCTCATGTAAAGTAATGATATACGACCCTATCTTTTAATATTTTACCTTAAAAATGTGCATTGTCTTTGGCTTGGAGATGCATTAAATTCATTTACATTATTCCTTATGGGAAAAATTTGTTTGGCACTCGTCACGCCTCCCAGAATAAATTCATGATGAGTACTGAGATACCACTGTACCTATACAAAATATAATTATATTTATATATAAATATAACATTCATAATGGTATGAACATAGCAATATTTGTATGATACATTAGTATGATTATAAAATATATCCATGCTATAGATTACTTATACCACATGAATTGTGGATATATAACACATAGTTGGATTTAAACTTTCTTTTTAAAGATTTATTTTATTTATTTCTCTTCCCATCCCCCCCTGCCCCCCCCCCCCCCCCCGTTGTCTGCTCTCTGTGTCCATTCACTGTGTGTTCATTCACTGTGTGTTCTTCTGCGTCCACTTGCATTATCAGGTGGCACTGGGAATCTGTGTCTCTTTTTTTGTTACATTTACTGTGTCAGCTCTCTACGTGTGTGGAACCACTCCTGGGTGGGCTGCACTTTTTTTTCACATGGGGTGGCTTTCCTTGCGGGGTGCACACCTTGAGCGTGGGGCACCTCTATGCGGCACGGCACTCCTTGTGCGCGGCAGCACTGCATGTGGGCCAGCTTACCACACCAGTCAGGAGGCCCTGGGGATCAAACCCTGGACCCTCCATATGGTAGACAGTCGCTCTATCAGTTGAGCTATGTCTGCTTTCCTGGTTATAGACATTTTATATATTATGCTAAGTATATGATATGCACAATATGTTCCCCTATTTAGTATACATATCACTGCAGTTTTTACATAATTGAACTTAAAATGAGCAGAGGTTCTATATGCAAAATTCTATATGTGACTACCACCTTAGTATGGGGTATTGGTACATGGCAGGAACATTCTGAAGGAAGGGGATATAAATACCACCTATTCCCACTTCCAAGCATACACACGTATACACAATCGTGGAACAATACCAATGGGAAGCATGTGTGCACGAAGATTTACCTGAATGCAGAATGGTTTCCTGGGACAAACAGGACCAGCACCGCACCCAGAACCTTATCTGGCTGATTGGCAGCTGCCTTTGGTGACATGTCCCCTGCTGGGGCTTAGGTGATGATGACAGGAAAGTAGAATACTGCCACACTCCCAAAGATGTCCATGCCCTAATTCCTGAAACCTGTTAATATGTTACTTTCTACAGCAAAAGGGACTTTGCAAATGTGACTAAACTAAGTCTTGAGATATGAAAATTATCCTGTATTATCCAGATGAGTCCAATGTCATTTCAGGGTTCTTTATAAAAGGAAGACAGGAGAGCCAGAGCCAAAGGAGGGGGATATGATCATAGAAGCCAACATCAGAGGGATGTGGTTTCTAGCTGGGGATGGAAATTCAAGACTATTTCCTGGGGTCTCCAGAAAACCACAGTTCTGTGAACACCATGAGGTTAGTCCTGTAAGACCCATTTTAGATTTCTGATCTCCAGAACTGTAAGATAATGAATTTATGTGGTTTTAAGGCCACTAAATTTGTGGTAATTGGTATAGAAGCAATCGGAAGCCAACACCATGCTGTTTCCTGCCATCATAAATGTCACTTGGCTGGCATCTCATTTCACAGGGCCTGTACCCACAATACATTTCCCTCATACTTTGGTCTGATACAAAGTGTGTCAAACCTCTCCTGGCCTCTTGTGGCCTAGAAAATGGCTATCCTTGGCTCTCAATATATTACACATTGTACGTGTATGTGTTCTGGTGTTTCAGATTTCCCTCACAGTTCACAGACTCTAGATCTTGAGTATGAGCTGAAAGGGAAAATGGAGGGCCAGGAACAATCTGAGTTACAAACTCCATACTGTATATAACTAGTCTCTCTTTTCCCACTCTTCTTGGGACCAGGGACCATCTCTACTGTGTCCACCTCTGTATCATCAGTGTACATTATAGACTCTGACACAAAGTGACACTTTATATATATGTACATATATATACGTATATATGTACATATATATGTACATATATAGAGAGAGAGAGAGACAGCCCAACCAGGACCAGCTTTCTTCACTTAAGTACCATCTTCCCTGAATTATCCTACCACCACGTAGCTGACTTCAACCAAAATGATTCCTGTTTGACCTGCACCACTCACCCTCCATGCTACTCCTTCACATGATAGAAGAATGTGAGCTTTCCTTTCATCCTCTGAACATGCTCAGATCAGTCAGATTCTAGAATAAACACATCTAAGTTGAAGCCAGGATCTTTGCTACTTATGCATAATTCAATAACCAAATGCTATATTCCTATTATATATTATATCCATCCACATGCCCACATCCTCTCCACATTTTTGTTGATTGGATTGATGATGATGGATCTATTTTTGCCATCCCAGCTGGAGAGAGACACACTGCACACTTCCGTTCCTGGCGGAGTCCCCACTGGGGTAACCTGCACTCATCGACATCATCTGGTTAGAAAGTGAAAGTTAATGTGTCAGCTCAGCAGTATTCCTGTTAAGTACTGATTTGTTTTCTCATTTGCGAAAACACAAACTGAACTATCCGTGAAGCCAAGGGAAGGAAACCTCATCAGGGAGTTTTATAGGTTGTATAAGTGTTTCCGACACCTGGGCCTCATTGTACATACATAATCCTACATCTGAGCTGCTCATTTTCTTTTGTAAATAAAAATTTAAAAATTCTTAGCACATGGTGCTCATCTACGTCCTTCAGGGAAATTGATACTGTGTGCTAAAAATAAAACCAGCCAACACTAACTCAGGGATTCAACCCCTACTACTGTCTTGGTCCAACAAAAATACTGAGGCACACTGTGGCCATGCAACTTGGACAATGATAAAATATTTCTGAGTTATCCTAAGTTATCCCAGAAGTCTCAAACCCAAATAGTAACTATGGCAGAGTACAAACCCAGGACCGCCAAGTAAGGTGTATTTCAGAAGATTCCCTTGGTCATGGCAACTATCTGGCAACTCAGGGGTGATTTGTATGTCCTTCATATTTTCAGCTGAATTCAGGGGAATGGCATTGCCACATAGCAGGATTTCGCTCCTTTAAGGAATGGCTGAAACCAAATAAGGTACTATTAGGGAAAATAAGAAAGATGATATCATTGAGATAATAATATTTCGAAGACCACATTCTAGGGAATCCAAATATCCTGGCTTTGCAGGTCATCAACTCCAGCTTCTCATTCCCCATAATCATTCATCCAAGATAATATTTGAATGCTCTCACCCTCTGTGTATAAAAGATGCCAGACATAACTAAGATATGAAATAATGCTGCCCCCCTTCTCAGGGTGCTGATAATCAAATGGACAAGCTTTAATTTTAGTAGGCCTGCTTTGGAGACTGAGACATATGATAAAGCACTGGTAGCTGGAATATCTACATCACACTTTGTCCCTGTGATATGACTTGTGCTGAATCCTGGCTGTGGGAAAAACCAGACAATAGATAGTGGATGCTGAGTTAGAGCATATACACCCCCCTGGAGAATATTGCCTCAGGCCTGCAAGATACTGCCATCCAGTTGGCACCATAATTGAGTCTTCAAAAACCCATTCCATCATTATATGAATCCAACTGTTTCAGAATAATGAGAAATATGCTAAGACCAGTGAATTCCATGAGCATGTGCCCATTCTGGCACTTCAGTTGCTGTGAAGTGGATTCCTTGATCAGAAGAAATGATGGGTAGAATACCATAATGGTAAATTAAAACATGGATGTTTTGGCAGAAACACTGTGCATAAGGAAAGCAAATAGTATGTCTATTCCAGTAAGAAAACTATGCTGTCCTTTCCATGATGAGAGTGGTCCAATGTAAACAAGTTGCCACTAGGTAGCAGACTGAACACCTTGGGGAATGGGGAATGGTGCTGTGTCACAACTGAGGGTTGGTCTCTGCTGCTGGCAGATTGGGCACCCTCAGTGACAGTAGCCAAGTCGGCCTTGGTGAATGGAGGACCATGTTGCTGAACCCATGCATAATCTCCTTCCCTACCACCATGGCCACTTTGTTCATGAGACCATTGAGCAATAAAGGAGTGACTGGAGAAAGAGGCTGACTAAGATCCACAGAATGGGGCATCTTTTCACTTGATTAAAACCTTCCTTGCTGAAGTCACCCTCTGGTGAGCATCCACATGGGATAAAAATAACAACATGTATTTTCCCACTGGGAAAGTTCTATCCACTTACCTCTCTCCCAGAATTCTTTGTCACCAATTTCCCAATCATGTTCCTTATAAATCCCTGACCGTACAGCCAAACCATTGGTGACAGCCTATGAATCTGTATATAAATGCACCTCCAGTCATTTCCAAGCAAAATGAACACCCATGTTCACTGATTGAAGTTCTGTCCACTGGGAGGATTTCCTTTCATCACTGTCCTTCAGGGAGATCCCAGAATGGGGCTATAGTGCTATAGCTGTCCACTTTCAGATGTTACCTGTATATCATGCAGAACCATCTATAAACCAGGTCCAAGTTTTATCTTCCTCAGTCAATTGATTGCAGAGAATTCCCCAAAAGGCCATAGCTATGGACTGGGAAAGAGAAGGTAATATGGCAGGAGTGGGGCCATGGGGATTTGGGCCACTTCCTCATATAATTTACTTGTGCCTTCAGGACCCGCTTGAGTCTTATTTTGTATATACCACTTCCATTTTATGATGGAATGCTGCTGTGCATGCCCAACTTTATGGACTGGTGAGTCAGACAACACCCAGCTCATGACAGACAACTCAGGTCTCATGGTAACTTGATGGCCCGTGGTTAAGCATTCGGTCTCTACTAAGGCCCAGTAGCAGGCCAAAAGCTGTTTCCCAAAAAGAGAGAATGACAAGGCTTTGCACCAAACTCCTAATGGTCTTTGTTGTGATTCTCCTATAGTGTCCTGTCAAAGGCTCTAGACAGCATCTCTATTTGTCACTGACACTTCCAGCACTATCGGATCTGATGGATTATATGGTCCAAGTAGTAAAGCAGCTTCTACAGCAGCCTGAACTTGTCACAGTGCCTCCTCTTGTTCCAGTCCCATCTCAAAACTAGAAATTTTCTGGTCCCTCAGTAAAAGGATTAGAATAGTATATTCACATGAGAAATATGTTGTCTACAAAATCCAAAGAGGTCAAGTAGGTGTTGTGTCTCATTTTTGGTCATAGGAAGGTCCAGATGCAACAGGTTATCCTTCACCTTAGAAGCGATGTTTTGACATACTCTACCCCACTGGACATTTAGAAATTTCACTGAGGTGGAAGGCCCATGCATTTTCATTGGCTTTATCTTCCATCCTGTCACACAAATGCCTTACCAATAAGTCTCAACTAGTTGTAACTTATTGATCACTAGGTACAATCAACAAGTTATCATCAGTATAATGGATCAGTGTGATTTCTTGTGGGAGGGAGAGATGATCAAACTCATTGCAGAATAGATTATGACAGAGCTGGAGAGTTGATATACTCCTAAAGTAAGACAGTGGAGGTATATTGCTGGCCTTGCCAGCTGAAAGCAAACTGTTTCTGGTGGTCTTTACTAACAGCAATTGATAAGAAAGAATTTGTCAGATCAATAGCTGCATATCAGGTAGCAGAGGATGTGTTGATTTGCTCAAGCAATGGCACTACATCTGAAATATGAGCTACAACTGGAATCGCTACCTGGTTTGTGATAATCTACTGTCATTCTCTAGGATCCATCTGTTTTCTGCACAGACCAAATATGAGAGGTAGGAATCACTACTCCTTCATACTTCAAGACCTTGATAGTGTCATTAATATCCCCATGAATCTGGTATTGCTTTTTTTTCTTTTAAATGTTACATTAAAAAAATATGAGGTCCCCATATACCCCCCACCCCACCCACCCCACCCCTCCCATATCAACAAACTCTTCCATCATTGTGTCACATCCCCTGCACCCAGCAAATACATTCTGGAGAACCGCTGCAGCACATGAACAGTGGTCCACACTGTAGTCCACACTCTTCCCCAGTCCACCCAGTGGGCCATGACAGGACACACAACATCCAGCATCCATCCCTGCAGCACCACCTAGAACAACTCCAAATCCTGAAAATGCCCCCACACCATATCTCTTCTTCCCTCTCCCGACCATCAGCAGCCACCGTGTCCACCCTTTCCATATCACTATTACAATTTCTTCCCTTACTAATCACAATATTTCCCCAGTGAAACACCAGTAAGTCCACTCTAATCCATACTCTATTCCTCTGTCCTGTGGACCTGGGATGGCTATGTCCAGTCCCCCTCTACATCAAGAGGGGGTTTAGATTCCACATGGATGATGGATGCAATTCTCCTGCTTGCAGCTGTAGACACTCTTGGCTCCCTGGTGTAGTGGTTGACACTTTTCACCTCCCTGTCAGCTGGCCAGGGTAAATCCAAGAAACCAGAGGATAGGAGCTGCAAGTGTGCTGAGGCCCAGGGCCTGGCCCTCATGTGGACAGTTCAGAGTTTCAGGTCTCCTAAGTATACACCAACCCAAACGCCAACCACAGGTCCAGTAAAAGTAACAGAAAAGGCATTTGTAGAAAGGTTAAATCTGAGTCCAACTCCATCACTCAGGAACACAAACTCCGAAGTATGGCCAACTGACATGGCCCTGAGCTCCAGAGCCATCTGCCTTGACCATAGAACCTGTGGGTTGCTGCAGCTCTCAGGAGAACTAGCACCTGGGTTTCCATCTACCTTGGCTGTCTCTGATACCCTGCTGAGGCATACATAAGCAGCACCCGCTGATGACCTCCCGACTCTTTTTTGGAGACGCTTAGCCATATAAACTCACTTGTCCTTTCCATTTCCCCCTTTTTATCCAAAGTCCAAAAGCAGTTTTTAACACCTGATATTACATGTAGGCTGAGATATTCTGCTGGTCTGAGTTGACCTCTTTGTTTAAGATCTTTTTATAGCTACATCATCAGCTGGTGTTTGGTAGTAATCCCTCAGTGCCAGCGAGGCTCATCCCCAGCAGTCATGTCCCATGCTGGGAGGAAGGCAATGCATCTATGTGCTGAGTTTGGCTTAGAGAATGGCCACATTTGAGCAACATGGAGGCTCTGAGGAGGTAATTCTTAGGCACTCAACAGCTATAGGCCTAGTTCATATTTCAGGTACACAGGCTCATAATCAGAGCCATCAGTATCAAAGGCTCATCATTGGACCATTCATCTTTATTGGTGTTTGCCATTGCACTTGGGGGATTGTTGTTCCACTGGGGAGTGTGATAGAGCTCCCCTGGTCAGGAATTCAGCACCCTCTCATCTGTCATTTCCAACTGAAACAACTATGAAAATATCCAAACCTTTCTATGTACCCTGTATATATTCCCTTGGAGAATTCCCTCCCAACCATGTGACCCGCACTATTGACACCCCACACAAGTGCTCCTCCCCTGCCATAGTTGAACCTCTCTGTAGTCCAAAACTTCTTCAAAAAGGAAGCCCAATATATTGCCAGGTACAATTAATAGAAAAATGAAATATAGTGATGACTTT
Organism: Dasypus novemcinctus; assembly: GCF_030445035.2. Lineage (NCBI taxonomy): Eukaryota > Metazoa > Chordata > Mammalia > Cingulata > Dasypodidae > Dasypus > Dasypus novemcinctus. Next base: position 197,115,830 of record NC_080673.1, on the reverse strand, counting down.
AAAGGTTAGATATAGAATACATAGGAATTTAGAAAAATTAAATAAAGGAAAAATAAATTGGGGTATCAAAGAAATGAAAAAATGAAAAAGCTTTGTTTTTGACATTTTGTCTTTCATCACTGCTACAGGTGTTGCCCTGTATGTACAGTGGCAAGGCAATTTCTTCCATTTCCTCCTCAGTGTCTACCTCCTTTCTTCCTTTATTTTTCCTAATTATTAAGTTTCTCTTGACAGAAGTTTTAGGTCACAGTAATTCACATATACAATATATGGTACTATCACATATCCAACATCGAACCCTTTGTCCCTTCCCCAACAGTGATCTTTGTACATGTTTATATTATATTTGCTGCAGGTAATGTACAGATATTGAAACAATAGCTTTGAAACATGGTTCCATTTGGGTTTACATCATGGTTTAAATTTTAGACTATACAATTTTCTAAATTTTTAATTATCTTATGTTTTACATTATGGTTTACATTTTAGCCTATAGACTTTTATACATTTTTGGTGTAATTTAATATGACTTATATCCACCATGGCATGATCTTATGGAACACTTTCATTGCCCCACTCTTACCCTGATTCCATGTATTCAACACCTCTTTCCCCCTCCCCTCAGGGCCCACCAAGACAATCAACCTTCATTACTTGAGGGACCAAAATTGCAAAAATGTTGAGGACTTGACATACTTGATTGTCCTAACCTATTGGGAGCCACCAATTCTCTCAAAAGATACAATTCCCTCTGTTTGAGAACATCAGTCCTCCCCAGGATGTGGGTATACCTTCACTCTCATTGTATGGGTCTCCACCCAATGATATAATCCACTATGACAAAATGAGCACTCACACACTACCCAGAAGCTTGCCCTTTTTCAGATACCTGGTATTGCTTTTAATTTACTATTTTGTTAGGTAGGGGTAATTCTAGTGGCTTCCATTTGGCCTTTCCTACCATAGTAGACTTCACTCCAATACAACAGGGAACCAGTGTGGGGATTCTGCCTGTTACTGAGTATGTCTATTCCAATTATGGATTCTGGATCTGGGGAAATAACCATAGTATGGGTCTGGAGACCCACTGGACACACTGTGAGATGAACCTGAACTAGGTCACTTTGGGGAAGGATGGGAGAAGGATAACATCATAAATTTTGGGCAGTGTCCTGGTACCAAGGAATCCTGGCCTTCTGCTCATTCAAGGGGCTCTGGGTATATAAATTGCCTCAAGCTGGGAATTGACTAAGACTTGACTCTTTGTTTTTGTAATTCAATTTAGACTTTTGTTCACTTGACCTTGAACTCTTCTGCTTATACAGATCATGTAAGAATGTAGTAGACTGCTCACCTATTTTATTTCTAAGTACCCCATGAGTAAGCCAATGCCAGATGTCTCTGAGAGTCAGACTATTTTGATTGCTACTTTGAGTCTGCTGCCCATTATGTTAGCAACAACTACATTGTCTTTGTCAATTAAGAGCTGCCACTTGACTTCCGCCAACTCTGGATCCAATCATCTTCATTGTGTGTAAAGATTCCAGTTCAGTGACAATAGATCCTACAGAAATATTTGACCTACAGAGAATAGCAACCACAGAGTTTCAAGGAAAATGGAGTTAGTCTAGCCAACATATTCCTCACAGTCTTGCTGAAAGGTATGTCCTCTGGACATTCCTGGGTTGTGTGAGCAGATCTTACATGATAGATCCATTCTAGTATTTCAATCTTTCTAAGCTTTTGAACCCCCTCTTCTACATTGTACCATGGCAGTTCTGACCATTTCAGCCTTAGGTAACGTTGGCCACCTTTTAGTCCATGTTTCAGCCAGCCACATGAACAAACTGTTAGAGACTTTCTAAACCATCTGAGATACATCATCGGATCTAGAATCTCAGCTTAGTGGGCACAGATAAATACAGTCAGCCTGATCCAACTTTACATTCCTTCCACAATTATTCCTCACCCTTAATATCCATTCTCACACATATTCCCCTAATATCTGTCTATATAAATTGGAAAACTGTTAGAGAAACAGTGCTCACTGGGATGTGGAGATTGATGATTGCAGGCAGAAAGTTTATTGAGAAGCTCTCCCAATGGAGGGGGTCTGAAGAATAGACTTCAAAGCCCCTGCAAGTCTGAAGAGAGACTTCAGCCTGCCTGTGGAAGGGGTAGTTATGAATTTATATAGTACATCCAAAGGCAGAGAAATGTTAGTCTTTGGGGAGGGAACTAGAAACTGAGTACAGCCTGAGGCCAATAAGGGGCAGTAAAAGCAAATTCCTTCCCTTTCATGGCTAGAGGATAGTGGGCTGGGAGGTAGGGTATTCTTGGAATGTGGGAGGGTTTGGTGGCACCTGGGCTAGGAAGCCAGGGAGGGGTGAAGGTCCTTATCTGCTCCATTCCCATGGTGATACGGTTCCTCTGTTCATTCTTAGGGGGGATGGGCTGCCTCTACACGCACAGGCATGGTGGAATTGAGTCATGACCTTATGACCTGTAAATCATTGCAAACCTTGTAAGGGGGAACCTCTAACATTCCTAACTCATTGATTTTATGTATATATATAAATGAAGGAACTAAGTAATGGGAATACTGGACAGAATGGAGGGATTCAGAACATTGACTCAGTCTGGCTACTTCCTGCTGTTATGGGGCAGTGAAGGGTTCCCTTCAGTTCCGTCCAGTGGGTTCTGATTTCTGGTCCTGAAGAAGTTGGTATTGACATTCATGTAGCAAAAAAATGCCATTCATGTATTCCTGAGCTGTTGATTGTATGATTCAGCACATGAATTGGATGAGAAGCTCTAAGAGGCAAGGACCAAAAAGAAGCAGTAGCAATACTATCAGTAGTGGTGTTATAATGGGTAAAAGGATTGATTTTAGGAGTAAGAGAGAAATGAGAATAGCAATGATTGATTTCTGTAGCTGTTGTCTCGGGCCCTCTGAATGATTTCTATGCTTTCCTTTAAAACTTTGATATTTTCTTCTACATGCCCTGTTCTGTTAATATAGAAACAACAAGTCTCATTTATGATTGCTCAAATGCTTCCCACAATCTTGTGATATTCTCATGGTTGGTTTTGATATTAGTACATCCTATTGGATTAGGGACAGAGATGGGGGTTTGGAGTCCACTGTTATTGGGACAGGGGAGACCTGCCAGCACCAACTAGGGTTGCAAGGGGTTATTTTGCTAAATGGAACTAACAAAACCTCATGCAGTTCGTTTGAAGTATAGGGCACCTCCTCAGCCACACTTTGTACCTCACATTTAGGGGCCTGTTGGAACTTCAGTCTTTTTACAGATCTGGAAATGTCTTGCAAGCCAGTAACCTCAGGGCATCACATTGCCATTTTATCTGGCAAAACAGGATTAATCTCTCAGATAAAGGAGTGAGGGCTCTTTGCTCAGGATTGGTGGTTACAGGTTTACCAAATATAGCAGGGTTAATGTTTTCAGTTGGAAGTTGCATGACAGTCTCCTTCAGGCAAACTGGACATTGGGAAACTGTTTCCTCAGGGAAGACTAGAAGTCAGATGGCTGTTTCCTCAGGGCAGACCATTATAGGTTTATCTGACAAAGACTCAGCAGAATCTAGGCCTTCAATGTCCCCACTGTGATCATCAACCCATATGTCACCATTCCAATTTTCAGGATTTCATTCCTTTCCAGTCAATTACCTCACTTTAAAAGTTGACACCCTGAAAGGTTGGGAATTTAGTTTATGTTGTAATTCAGTCACTTGCACAATGAGACTCTCAGTTTAGTTTACTGAAATCTCAATTCTGTGGCTACACAAAATAAAATTTTCTTTCACAGCACACACAGGAATTTTCACAACTTTGTTGAGGCACTTAAGTTGCAAAAGAAGCCTTCAGCTAATCCCTTTCTTTTATAATTGCATCCATCATATTTAAGAACAACCAGCCAACATCATTTTACCTTTAACGCCACAAAACTCTGTTAGTGTGTCAAAAATATTCTTAACCAGAGATTTGCCTCTTGTACATATTTAAGTAGCTGTTTACAGTGGTGATATTTTGCATATCTCTATTGCCAGTGCTTGCAATGGACTATCAGTGCCATCTTGATTGTTGGAAATAGAGCCATTAGTGCCTGTGAATCTAATTAGATTAGAAAGTCAATTCCTAACACCCCAGAACCAATTTGGGAATCTTGTCCTTAAGATTCTGTTTTTCAAGGACCACTCCTGGTACCAAATCTGTATTAATCAGAGTTCTCTAAAGAAACAAACCAACATGAGGTATCTGTAAATATTATGAAATTTTACAAAATTGTCTCATGTGGCTGTGAGGATACATGAGTTCAAATTCCATAGGGTAGGTTGCAACCTGTGAACCTTGATCAAAGATTTTGATGAATTCTCCAGGAGAAGCTGGATGGCTTAAGTAGAGATGGAAATATTCTCTTCTGACTGCTGAAATCATCATTTCTCCTTTTAAGGCCTTCAACTAACTGGATGAAGGATTTCTCATTGTTGAAGGCATCTCCTCAGTTGATTGTAGATATAATCAAACATCGATGCAATCAACTTTCTGATGATTCAAGACCATGAATTGTCCTCACAGTAACAGTTAGGCCAGTACTTGCTTGACCAAACAACAGGACACCATCACTTGCCCAAGTTGACACACAAACCTAACCATCACATATAGCAATACCTCTAATAAGTTGTAAAGCTGAAATATTTCTAAAGTATCACAATATAGATGCTAAATGTTGAACAACATATAAAAAAAAGAGAGAGACCAAATTATCTTTTTATTTTTCCCATGGAAAATTTAATTACCAATTTCTGATCATACAAAGAAGTGAAACAAGTATGCAGCCAAAATGTAGAATAAGTGATATGACAAAAAGTTAATGATCGAAAATAATATTTTATTTTCCTGGATTTTGTGATATTGGAAAAATTTGTCAGCTTGTTAAAATGTGGCATTTGTAGTGATTTTTTTCCTTTCAATTAAATAGTTATATTGATACCTCATTTAGTATTCATGATTTTTAATATCTATTCTTAAAAGACCCCTCCAATATTTATAAACCTCAGCCTCTTCAGACCCTTGATATGCCCTTGTATATGAGCTAAGAACATCTTATATGATGTTTATCTTTCAACAGTGTTCAAAACCAGGCAAAACTAGACTCACAGGAGATTGCAGAAAAAGTAAAGTGGTACTTCACAAATTTTCACACACATTAGAATTATCACAGAATACTGGGATCCTCCCCCCAAATATTCTAATTCATTACTATCTTGGATGGGACTGAGAATTTGCTTTACTGTATAGTCCAAGAAGAGCTGATGCTGCTGGTCCAGAGACCACACCTTGAGTAGCAGTGATCCATATAAGAAAAGAAGACCCATTAAAGAGTAGTAAAGGAGTTGGGTGAGAGACGGGGAGATTCGAACTCTTGCTTTGAACTTTCTCACTCATTAATGATAAAACAGTGTGATAAAACAATAAAGATTCCACAAATAAATAAAATAGGATTAATCTGAGCTGCATAAAACTATTGTGGTAATTTTTGGATGAGGAGCCGGAGAATAAAAAGGAAAGATAAAGAACTCAGGAGAGACAAGAGGTCTATGAAGCATAGTGGGAGGCTGGTCCTCAGAAGAAGGCCAGCCCAGGAGAAATCCTTAACTGGATGGAAGGGAGAGGATTGGGGATCTTCATGGGCAAGCTTATCTACGTTTCAATTTTAATTTGCATGTGGTGCTGCACTGTAAATGCTTCCTGTTGCCTTAAACATTCAGTAGAAGCTACTGAATATGTACAGTCAACCTTGACATATAAAGACTAAAGGGATGGAAAGCAAACAAATAAAAAATAAAATCTATTTAATGAGCCCTGCTCACATTCATTCCTTTGCTGAGGTCTGTATATACTGTAGGTCTCAAAGCTAAAGCATTTAGGATCCAAGAACAATGGCCCATAGTTAACGCAATTTCAAAGTTTACTGTGAAAACCAGGACACTTTGGAAAATAGATTAGGCACCTTCCAAAGTTATACAGGGACAAAAAGTGTAAGCTAGAACTGTTCTGGAGAAAGCGGGGTGTACTGTACTATACCCAGTGAGCCTCCACCAAAATAGAGCATACTATTCGTATTAGCAGCTTTTGAGAGCCTGACTCAGGAGCAAATAGGAGAAACACTTTGTATTTCCAAGAGATGCTAGAGACATTCTCTTTTAAGAGAGAACCCTGACTCTTGCATAACTACAGCAAAAATAATAGTTGTAGTGGTATATTCAACGAATATTTCTCAAGCAAACTGGTTCTAGAAGTAGTGAAGAAAACAGATCAAGGAGTCTGCTCTAATAAACTTATCATCTAGTATAAGGAGACAAATAATAATGATATGTTGGCAGTTGATAAATGCTATTTAGAAAAGTCAAGCAGGGAAAGGAAGGGTGAGTCCTGGAGGGAATCCTGCGCTACCTTAAAGGTGGTGAGAGAAAAGGCCTCACTGAGCAGAGCATTTAGGCAAAGACCTGCTTAGTGATTGAGTATTAAATGATGATTATTACAACAGTGCATGTACATACCTATGCTATTTTATCCACGTTTAGTGCCTTTTGTGTACTAGACACTATATTAAGTACTTTACATCATTATGGCATCTTTAGTTCTCTCAGCAACCTAATAAGGTAGGTACTTTTGATAGATGATGAAACTGAAGTTCAGAGAGGTTGAGTACATGTTCCAAGATCATACAACATGAACAAGGCAACCTTGGATCCTAGCTTTTTCTGGATCCAAATCCATTGGTCTTCTCATTTTTCTGCAATGGGCTTTTAGCATACTTGAGTATCTAGCCTATTTTGGTAATAGTTGGCATAACCACTCTGCCACCACATATGAGGTCTTACTGAGAGCCAACACTGCTTAATACTTTAATCTCTGGTAAGGTAATTTATTCAAGCCTTGGTCCACTCATCTGTGAAATGGGATTAACAGAATTTACCTCAGAAGGTTATGGTGAGCATTAAGAGTTAATCTTTTGGGCAGGGAACTTGGCCCAGTGATTAGGGCGTCCGTCTGCCACATGGGAGGTCTGTGGTTCAAATCCCGGGCCTCCTTGACCCGTGTGGAGCTGGCCCATGCGCAGTGCTGATGTGGGCAAGGAGTGCCGTGCTATGCCGGGGTGTCCTGTGCTGTGCCAGGGTGTCCCCTACCCCGCGTAGGGGAGCCCCACGTGCCAGGAGTGCGCCCCATAAGGATAGCCACCTAGCGCGAAAGAAAGTGCAGCCTGCCCAGTAGTGGTGCAGCTCACATGGAGAGCTGACACAGCAAGATGACTCAACAAAAATAAAAGAAACACAGATTCCTGTGCTGCTGACAACAACAGAAGCAGACAAAGAAGAACACGCAGCCAATAGACACAGAGAACAGACAACTGGGGCGGGAGGGGGAAAGGGGAGAGAAATAAATAAAATAAATTTTTAAAAAAAGAGTTAATCTTTTATACTATCAAGCACACTGGCACATGTCACTTGCTCAGGAAAGGGAGTTGCTATCATTATCATCATTATCACTATCGGTAATTCTTATAAAGCCTCTGGATAACTCTATTCGTAGCAAAATAACCCCAGCTGTGAAATTAAGGGGTAAGACTAAGTGACCTCCAAATTCAGTTCTCCACCTAACATTTTATGCATCTATTTAAAATGCTCCTTTGAGGAAAAGGATGCTATTGAAATGCTAGAAATGTAGACTTAGCTCTAAATAGGACATAGGCATGTCAAAGGGCATTTGACATATTTCCCAGACACTGTTAAAGGTGCAGAGAAATGACTTGCAGTGAGACTTTATGTCAATGAACGCTAAACAGCTTGATGATTTATACTTTTTTACCTGTCCTACTTAGAGGCAAAAGTTGAGAGTTTTGCATTGCTAACAGGTATATCATTCACAAATCAAGCTAGTCATAATATACAGCATATTCAAAATTAGACCTTAGCCTATGACACCCATAGACACTGCACACATCTCTATAGAATTCTCTCAACCTTGAAGGGGAAAATAAGAAAGCTTCTAAACTTTCTTCCTCTAAGTTCTGTTTTAAACTATATTCTTCAGTTCAATGTTATCTTTTTTAAAAATAGAGAATAATAGAATCTGATTGTTAGGGTGAAAAAATCTAGCCCTATATCCTATGAAGGAATTCTATGTATAGCATGCCCAAAACAGACACATATTTTTGCCTGAAACCTATCAATGGCTGATAGCTCATTATTTTAAAACATCCCCTTTAAATTTCTAAATATTAGATCTTTCTAGGACTTTTGTTTTTAAGATTTCTTTCTTTCTTTCTTTCTCCTCCCCCCACTCCTGCCCGCCGCCCCAGTTGTCTGTTCTCTGTGTCTGTTTGCTGAGTGTTTTTCTTTGTCCACTTCTGTTGTTGTCAGCGGCACTGGAATCTGTGCTTCTTTTTGTTGCGTCATCTTGTTGTGTCAGTTCTCCATGTGTGCAGCACCATTCCTGGGCAGGCTGCACTTTCTTTCGCACTGGGCAGCTCTCCTTACGGGGCGCACTCCTCGTGCGTGGGGCTACGCTACGCGGGGACACCCCTGCGTGGCAGGGCACTCCTCACGTGCATCAGCACTGCACGTAGGCCAGCTCCACATGGGTCAAGGAGGCTCGGGGTTTGAACTGCAGACCTCCCATGTGGTAGACGGATGCCCTAACAACTGGGCCAAACCCGCTTTCCCCTAGAACTTCTAATAAATATAATAGTATATGAGGAACCTTTGCCCCTGCCATCTTCAAAGGAAAAGAAAAAAAGAAAACAAAGTAATAGTCAGAAGTGGAATGGACCAGAAAGAGCTGTGTGGTCTGGGAATTCAGTTACAAGGGAAAAAAGATCCAAAGCAGTCCCATATAGTAAAAGACCAGAGATATGCTCACTGCCTGAAATAGGGGCCTGGAAGCAGCCAGGAAGAGATGCTGATGAATGCCAAGTCCTACAATCAGAAACCTCTTCAAGGTGTGATGACTTAGTGATTTAATCTTTTGTCTCCCTGTGTGTGGAAGATTTCCTTTAAAGGTGGCTTCCAACAATTCCTCCCCTTTTTTCTCCATGCTGTAAGCAAGCTAATCTAGATGTCTGAAGGAAGAGAGGAACTAAAGAGAGCTAAATTGCTCCAGCTGAGTGCCAGTACCTTCCATCAGACTAGAGTGAGGTGTCCTTGGTTGTTCCCAGCTGAATGCATATGAATATTGCGAGCCTAAAACCACATGAAGTGGATACCAGTCGTGACTGGACTCACACTGAAGGATCCAGAACAGATCAATGATTTGGCTGACAGTACTATGTTTTAGGGTAGTTTACTAAGGAGCAATAACTAACTGAAATGCTGTGAAACAAAGCTGAACTACTAAAAGATCTGGTTTTCAACTGGAAAAGACGAACAGGATAGAGAGCTAAGCATGAAGGTGAAAAATAGTTATTAAGAAATCTATAATTGGACCATCTTTCTTCACTGGTTTTTGCCCTTGCACTTGGGGGATTGTTGCTGTTCCATTGGGGAATGTGACAGAGCTCCCCTGGCTAGGAACTCAGCACTCCCTCAGTTGTTTATAACTGTAACTACTATGGGAACCTCTTATATTCTTATATTTTTTAATGTAATTTTTTTTGTAATCTATGTATCTTTGAAAAAAAAAAAAAAGGAAATCTAGCCCCTAAGCTGAAGTAAAATTTTAAAATGCATTAGGGACACAAATGCCAATACTAAAAATTTTGCTTCTGAGAACATAAAAATAATAGCAATCTTCAAAGGACTTTAAAGCGTTTATAATCAAAAGACTCAAAGAGAAAAATAAACCATAAAAACAAAATGTAATAGAAAAATTGGAAACAAAAGAAAGCTAATAGAAATCAAATAGTAGTAGATGGCAAATCTACTAGAAATTTTCAAAACCATTGCTTAAAAATTCAGTAGAAAGGTGTCTTTGTTTGCTAGGGCTAGTGTAACAAATTACTGCAAAGTAGATGACTTTACGCAACAGAAATATTATGTCTCACAGTTCTGGAAGCTGGAAACCTGAACTAAAGCTGTCGGCAGGGCCATGCTTCCTCTGTTGTTTTAGGGAAGAATCTACCATGCCTGTCTCCTGGCTTCTGGTGGTGGCTTACTGGAAATCCACTGTGCTCTCTGCTTGAGTCATCACATGGTTTTGTCCCCTGTGTCTGTCTGTGTGCATCCAATTCTCCCCACTTAGAAGGACACCAGTCATTTTGGATTAGGGCCCAACTTAATCCAGTTTGACCTCATCTTAACTAACAACATCTTCAAAGATCCTATTTCCAAATAAGTCCATATTCCCAGGACCGGGAGTTTGGACTTAAACATGTTATTTTTTTTTTGGTTGTGGGGGTGAGGCACAATTTAATTCATAATAAGATAAACTCGATACTGGGACACAGTCTGAGAAAAGTAGTAAATTAGAAACCAGTAAAGAGAAATTCACTAAGAAAGTAACATAGAGAAAGAAATAGGAAATGAGAAAGGGAAATTAAGTGATATAGATATTGATTAAGAAGTTCTAGTAAGAGTATGGGTTGAGTACTGTGAAATGCTGCACAGATCTGGCTTCAGTGAAGAATTTGCCAACCCAGCTTCTGGGACTGCTATTGTCAGACAATCTATAGGGGTCAGCCCCAAAGGAGATTGAATCATCTGCAGAGAGAACTGTTTTCCCCAAAGTCAATCCCCTTACTGGGATAACCCTTATCCAATAATTGATTAATGTGGGAGTATGAAAGCCTGACAATCTTAGCCAATATCAGAATAAATCAGGATAACTTTTTCTTCTTCCTACTCCTTTTCTTTTGCCTCCTTTTTTTCTCATCTTTTTATCTTTTATCATCTTTTTTTAAATATACATAGATCACACAAAATGTTACATTAAAAAATATAAGAGGGACAACCAGCAAGATGGTGACAGAGTAAGGAGCTCCTAGAGTCAGCTCCTGGTACAGGACAATTAGCAAACACCCAGAGCTCTCTACAGCTAGCAGAAGCACCTGTTTGGAGGCTCCAGGAGACCAGAAGAGCATCCTGCAATGTCTTTGAAGGAGTGGAAGGAGGAGACTGCCCATCTGCAGAGAAGACTCCTAAGTAGAGCACTCCATGCCCCGGAGGCCAGTGCCCATCTTCCATTGGAGGCACAAGCTGCCTCTGGAGTTGTTCTGTGGCTATAATTGAAAGCTCCACTTCCCCAAAATGGGGGAGGAAGAGATGGTTGGATACAAGGCAACACTTATAGCAGTGATGGAAGACAAAACATCAAAAACAAAGCTTTTGCATTTTTTAATTTTTTGATACCCCAATTTATTTTTACCTTAATTTTTCTAAATTAATATGTATTCTATATCTAACCTTTAAACTCATCACTATATTCCATTGTACTATTAATGGAACATGGCAATATATTGGGCTTCACTTTTGAAGAAGTTTTGGATCACAGAGAGTTTCAACAATGGTAGGGGAGGAATACTGGTGTGGGGTGTTATTGACAGGGGACACATGGTTGGCAGGGAGTTCTACAGGGCATATATCCGGGGTACATAAAAATGTTTGGATATTTTCATAGTGGATACAATTAAAAACAACAACTGAGGGAGTGCTGAGTTCCTAGCCAGGGGAGCTCTATCACAGTCCCTAAAGGAACAGCAACAATCCCCCAAGTGCAATGGCAAAGACCAAAAAAGAATGAAGGTCCAACAGTGAGCCCTTGATACTAATGACTATGCTTGCGAGCCTGTGCACCTGAAATAAGAACAAGGCCTAGAGCTGCAGGGTGCCTAAGAGTTACCTCCTGAGAGCCTCTGTGTTGCTCAATGTGGCCAGTCTCGAAGTCAAACTCAGCATGTAAATGCATAGCCTTCCCCCTAGTGTGGGACATGAATCCCGGGGATAAGCCTCCCTGGCACCAAGGGATTACTACCAAGTACCAGCTGATGATGTAACTAGAAAATGACTTGAATAAAAGGGTCAACTCGGACCAGCAGAATATCTCAATCTACATATAATATCAGGAGTTAAAAATGCTTTTTGACCTGAAGAAAAGGGGGAAATGGAAAGGTCAAATGAGTTTATATGGCTATGAGTCTCCAAAAAGAGCTGGGAGGTTATCAGAGGGGTTGCCCTAATGCACACCTCAGCAGAGTCCCAGAGACAGATAAAGTAGATACAACCCCAGGTATTGGATCTTCTGAGGGCTACAGAGACCCACAGGTTCTATGGTCATGGCAGATGGAGTTCAGTGCCATGTCAGTTGGCCCTACTTTGGAGTTTGTGTTTCTGTGTGATGGAGCTGGACTCAGATGTGATCTTTGTTCACAAGCCTCTCCTGTTACTTTTACCAGAACTGCATTTGGTGCTGGGGTTTAATGTATACCCAGGGCACCTGAATCTCTGGACTGACCATGTAATAGCCAGGCCCTGAGCCTCAACAGACTTCAGCTCCTACACTCTGGTTTATTGGACTTACCCCACTCAGCTAACATGGAGGTGAAGAAGGTCAACCACCACACCAGGGAGCCAAGAGTACCTACAACTGAAAGCAGGAGGATTGCATCCAGCATCCATGTGGAATCTAAGCCCCCTCTTGATATAGATGTGGAGTGGACATAACCATTCGAAGGTCCACAGGATGGAGGAATAGAGTATGGATTAGAGTGGACTTACTGATATTCTATTCATGGACTATAGTGATTAATAATCGAAGAAAATGTGGCATTGGTGTGGAGAAAGTGGCCATGGTGGCTGCTGGGGTTAGGGAGTGTGAGGAAGAGATAAGATGTGGTGGCATTTTCAGGACTTGGAGTTGTCCTGGATGGTGCTGCAGGGACAGTTTCCGGACATTGTATGTCCTCCCATGGCCCACTGAGTGAAATGTGGGATAGTGTGAGCTATGATGTGGACCACTGACCATGAGGTGCAGTGGTGCTCAGAGATGTATTCACCAAATGCAATGAATGTCTCATGATGATGGAGGAGATTGTTGTTATGGGGAGAGGAGTGGGGTGAGGAGGGTGGGGGGTATATGGAGACCTCATATTTTTTTAATGTAATATTAAAAAAATAAAGAAAGACAAAAAAAAAGAGATGGTTGGGCACTAATTTCAGTTATTGATGAGGAAATTCAGTGGGCTACAGTATAATCCTGAGAACAGCTATAGATTGAGCCTGTCCAGGTTAGAAAGAGGCCAGGAGCCACCGTCTTAACTCCACACCTGGCACAAGGGGAAGTGGGGTAGACTAAGGATCCCAGTGCTGGTGGGGACCAGCTTTTTTTTATCCAGATCATATTGCAGGTCTAACCTAGGCCCCAGTGCCACCTCCAGCAGGAAGGAAGCTGCGGGGACCTGCGCCAGCCTCTTTGGGAAATTACCGGCCAAGTCATGGAGGTGGGTGATTATCCTACTCTGGTGGCACAAGCTACCCCAGGAGCTGCTCTGTGATTGGATTGGAAGCTCCATTTCCCAGAAACAGGGGAGAAATGGTTGGCTGCCAATTTACCTACTAAATGGGAAACTTGTTTGGCTAAGAGACAACCCTGGGAACAAGGTGGTGTGAACCAGGCCAGGTCAGAAAAAGGCCAGTAGCCACCATTCTGACTCTGCCCCCCAGCCTGAAGGGAAGCCAGACTGACTGAAAATCTCAGTGTCAGAAGGAACCAGTTTCTTTCACGCAGATCAGCCTGCAGCCTGCTTAGTCTTCAGCCCCAACTCTGGCAGGGAGGAGGCTGAGGAGACCTGCACCAGCCTATACAGGTAACTCTGGCTGGCATAGACTGAAAATCCCAAGTCTGCCAGGGCAACTGCAGTCATCTTGGACTCACACTGCATAGACTGCTGCCCACACCTGCAGCCCCACCCCTGCCCCAGGCAGGGGAGAAAGGGATGTGAAGGTTCATCAGTCTATCTGGGCAACTACAGTCTAGGCCTGCACATGGATTATTCCACATAGCTGTGATGCTGTCCCTACCCCTGACAAAGGAAAAAAATTGGAAGAAACTTCATTGATCCCTGGTGCAATGAGGGCAGCTCAAGCCTTCACAGCTTATGGCACCGACTGTATGCTTGGCTCCTACTATAAAACCAGCAAGGGAGAAACAATAAGAAGTCCTAAACCGAAGAGAAAAACTGCACCCAGAATAAATTCTCTAGTAAGCCAGATGCAAAGACACCAACAAAAAATTACAATCCATACCAAGAAACAGGAAACTATGGCCCAGTTAAAAGAAAAAGATAAGCTTCCAGATGACATAAAAGAGTTGAGAAAACTAATTATAGATGTTCAAATAAATCTGCTTAATAAATTTAATGAGATGGCTGAAGAGATTAAGGATATCAAGAAGACATTGGATCAGCACAAAGAAGAATTTGAAAGCATACTTAGAAAAATAGCAAATCATATGGGAATGAAAGGTGCAATCAATGAAACTAAAAAAAAACATTGGAATCATATAATAGCAGATTTGAGGAGTCAGAAGAAAGGATTGGTGAGCTTGAAGAAATGCTCTCTGAAAGTGAACATACAGAATAAGAGATGAAGAAAAGAATGGAAAAAATTGAATAACGTCTCAGGGAACTAAATGACAGCAAAAGGCATGCAAACATGCATGTCATGGGTGTCCCAGAAGGAAAAGAGAAGGGAAAAGGGGCAGAAGGAATATTTAAAGAAATGTTAGAAAATTTCCTAACCCTATTGAAGGACATAGATATCCTGGTCCAGGAAACACAACATACTCCCATCTGAAAAAATCCAAATAGACTAACTACAAGACACATACTCATCAGAATGTCAAAGGCCAAAGACAGAATTCTGAGAGCAGCAAGAGAAAAGCAATGCATAACATATAAGGATTATCCAATAAGATTAAGTGCTGATTTCTCACCAGAAACCATGGAGGCAAAAAGACAGTGGTATGATATATCTAAGATACTATAAGAGAAAAATTTCCAGCCAAGAATCTTATATCCAGCAAGACTGTCTTTCAAAAATGAGGGCAAGATTAGAATATTCACAGATAAACAGAAACAGAGAATTTCTAAGCAAGAGACCAGATTTTCAGGAAATACTAAAGGGTGTGCTAGAGCCTGAAAAGAAAAGACAGGAGAGAGAGTCCTGGAAGAGAGTCTAGAAATGAAGATTATATCAACAAAAGTAACTAAAAGTATCAAAAATGTGGTGAAAATAATACACGACAGATAAAACTCAAATAGTCAGGAGTAAACTTAACCAATGATGTAAAGCATTGTTTTTAGAAAACTAACTCAATGGTAAAACAAATCAAAAAAGCCCTACATAACTGGGAGAACATTCCACACTAATGGATTGGAAGACTAAATATCTTTAAGATGTCAATTCTATTCAAATTGAAATACAAATTTAGTGCAATCCCAATAAAATTTCCACCATCATTAAAGAAAAAATTGAAAACACAATCATTAAATTTATTTGGAAGGATAAGGAGTCTTGAATAGCCAGAAACATCATAGAAAGGAAAAGTTAACCCTCATCTCCAGACTTTAAACCGTAATACCTACCCACAATGGTAAAAACAACATGGTACTGGCCTAAAGACAGACACAGTAGACCAATGGAACCAAATTTATGGTTCAGAAACAGACCCTCACAGGTATGGTCAGGTGATTTTTGACCAGCCTGTCAAGTCCACACACCTCAGGCAGAACAGTACATTCAGCAAAATGATGCTGAAAGAACTGGATATCCATAGCCAAAAGAAGGAAAGAGGACCCCTATCTCACACTGTATGCAAAAGTTAACTCAAAATGGATCAAAAAACTAAAAATAAAAGCAAGAACCAGAAAACTTCTAGAAGAAATTATTGGAAAATATCTTCAGGACCTGGTGGCAGGTGGTGGATTCTTAAAGGAGATAAGAGAAGGACTGAGTGAACTACTGATATTTAATGTATGTAGAAGTTTTAATTAGCTTTACTCTAAAATTTGGAAATGTATAGAGTGAATGGTAACACACAGTGAGTAACAGCTAGTTTATAAATAGGGATGAGACTGAAAATGATAGTCTAGTTATGTAAATGCCAATTGACAAAATCCTTGAGAATAAACTAGGAACTGTGTAGCACAGTAAAACAAGAGGTGGGTGAGAATTGTGGTTGATGGTACAGATGCAAGAGTGTTCTTTGTTAGCTAGGACGAATGTATGTCACTACTGCAGGGTGATGGGAATATGGAGAAGCATGGGAAAAATACTGCTGGAGTGACCAATGGACTGTGGTTAGCAGTAATAATATATTTTTGCATCTATGCAAAAGATGTACTGTGTTGATACTGAGGCAGTATAGAAAATGTGAGTCAAATGTACACTATGGACAATTTAACAATCAGGTGATATTATTTTATCTGTAGTAAATTACACACCACATAGTAGTGTGTTGATGGAGGAGTATTGTTTGGGAATTCTGCTCATGTGCATGATTGTTTTATAAGTTTACAACTTCTGTCATAAAAAATACATATTTAAAAATAATAATAGGGTGGGTTGGGGGAAAAACACATCAAATGTAAGATAAGGACTATGATTAGCATTAAGATTTTGACAATACTCTTTCTTAGTTTGTGACAAATGTCTCATGACAATGCAAGGTGTTGGTGGAGGGTTGATGTATGGGACCCCTGTGTGATGTTATGCATGCTTGCTTTGTAATTTCACAACTTTTATTACACACTTAATTGTTTATGTTTGTTCATGTATAAATGATATAAAGATAATAACAATTGGATTAGTTAGGGGGAAACTACTTTGTTTAGTAGTAATATTTTGATAATGCTCTTTAATCATTAGTTTAAAAGCTTTAAAAACAATGCAAGTTATTGGTGGAAGGGTGTGATGTTATATATGTTTGTTTGATGTTATATATGTTTGTTTTGTAAGTTCACAACTATTATACACTTATTGTTTATGTATGTCTATGTACGAGTGATATTTTCAATAAGTTTTATATATATATATAAGAGGTTCCCATATACCCCACTCCCCCCACCCCACTACTCCCACATCGACAACTTGTTTCGTCATGGTGGCACATTCATTGCATTTGATGAGTACATTTTGGAGCACTGCTACACAGCAAAGATTATAGTTTACATTGTAGTTTACACTCACCCCAGTCCATTCAGTGGGTTATGGTAGGATATATAATTGCAGCATCTGTCCCTGCAGTATCATTCAGGAGAACTCCAAGTCCGGAAAATGCCCCCATCTTGATGACACCTTAATTTGGACTTCTCCTAGCCTCAAAACCATGAGCCAAGAAATTTCCATTGTTTAAGCTAAACCATTGCATTGAGTTTGGTTTAGCAATGAGGAAACTAAAACAAATTGTATATTGAATTTCTATATTTCTATCATTTATATATTTGCCATTCTTAATTTATCTAGCCATTCCTTGCTCCACCTTTTGCCTGAACTGTAAAAACAGTTTATCATTTCACCTGTAAATATTTCAGTTTGTATCTTTTAACAGATATTTAAAATATATTCATATATAGATAATGATCCTAAAGACAGTCTTTAAAGGACATTCTGGATGCTAAATTACATCTCCAAGTGCATTTCCTGGAAAACCCAACCTGAGCTATTTGGTTCCAGAGTGTTCCATGAAAGCAAATGCTAAGATGGAGTTTTGCAGCTGGATCACTCACCACCTACCTGTCCATGAGGAACACATCACTGGAAAGTACAGAACATATAGCCTCTGACACAATTATTATTATGACTAATAAGCAAAAAATGATATAAAATATATTCTTCACACTTCAATTAATGTAAAAGAAGTCAGAAAGAGAAGACAAAGGGAACAAAGAACAAATGGGGCACAAAGAAAAGAAATAGCTAGATGATAGACTTAAACAAATCTACCCACATCAATTATTACATTCAATGTAAGTGGCAAATTCCTAAAAGGCAGTGATTGTCAGCTGAGGTATCTTTAAATATAGAAAATAAGACCTAACTATGTGTTTTATCCTTAAGATAATCTTAAAGGTTTTGTTTTGTTTTGTTTTGTTTTCTGGAATGCAGTTAAGCTATTTAAAACTATGTATCCTTTAAGATTTGCTTCTATGATTTCTTAAATGTGTCTGGGAAAATGCTCAGTATAGGACTAATATCTCCCACCTCTGAGGTAAAGCATTCCTGGGTACTGTACCTAAATCCCTGTGAATTATGAAATTTTTCAGTCTGACTGGGGAAAACAGATGATATTAATGATCTCATGTGAATGCCAACCTCTGATCTCTCTTATCTTTTTGAAAAGTTCTTTCCCCAGCGTCATCGTGTTGTTTCATCTTTGGTGGAATACTCAAACAGTGCCCTTTGCAGAAGGGGTGCAGAGATCTCCTCTCTGGGATGCTATCCTGCAAACTCTAGTCACCTTTCTTTCTTCCATTTCCCCTCCCTGGACCAGTGGCTAGAACTCTTGTAAGACTAAGAAGCTGGGGAAATCACAGGCCTCACCTCATTTGTTTTGCATCACTCAAGGATCACTATCTATTCTTTCCTGATATCCAGTCTCTCAAAAATCACAACTTCATATATTTTTGTGTGTTATTATTTTAGGCTAGAGGGCAAATCCAATCCCTGTTACCCTGTCTTGGTTGGAAGTAGAAATATGATACAATATTATATCAGTAAAAGAAGGACTCAAACATTCAAAGACCATGTGATCTCTAAAAGGGAAATGCTAGAGCGGGTGGCGGACTTGGCCCAGTGGTTAGGGCGTCCATCTACCACATGGGAGGTCCGTGGTTCAAACCCTGGGCCTCCTTGACCTGTGTGGAGCTGGCCCATGCACAGTGCTAATGTGTGCAAGGGGTGCCCTGCCACGCAAGGGTGTCCCCCTCGTAGAGGAGCCCCACGTGCAAGGAGTACACCCCGTAAGGAGAGCCGCCCAGCACGAAAGAAAGTGCAGCCTACCCAGGAATGGTGCTACACACACGGAGAGCTGACACAAGATGACACAACAAAAAGAAACACAGATTCCTGTGCTGCTGACAACAACAGAAGCGGACAAAGAAGACACAGCAAATAGACACAGAGAACAGACAACTGGGGTGGGGGGGAGGGGAAGGGGAGATAAATAAATAATAAAAATAAATAAAATAAAAGGGAAATGCTTTTCAAAAGTGTTTAATATCATGGGATTGTTCTTATGTACAATATTAGTAAAAATCACAAATTTCAAAATCCCATCTAGTCATGGTTCCCAAACTGTGTGGAGATCCCTGGGGCACCACAGCCAACTCTCAGGGTTGCCACGGAATATTTACATTTTCATTTCTGAAAGAAATTCAGCACATTTATTTATTGTAGTTACACTAACTACAAGCTGAAGGCAGCTCTCATTTTCAACCATGGATCATTCTACATTCCTTTCAATGATGACTTATTTTTGCAAAGTTCAGTTTCCAATGGTCGATTGAAACTATTGCTTGATTAAAAACAAGCACTATGCAAAGGAAATTAGGGTGGTAGTATCTAGTCTGATTCCAAGGATTAAATAGCTATGGTGTGATCACCAAGTGCCCATAACCCATTAGTGAACAACTGTAATTATTTAAGGATCAAATAAAAATAACATATTTTTCAATTTCTGTATATACGTTTTTTTTCAAATGGCTAAGAGTTTTGAGGCCATAAATACTTATCAAGTTGCTTCGATCTAGCTAATAATAAATGGATCTGTCTAATGATAAATGGAACTCTTTCCAGTAGCTTGGTTGACTGCATCTGATTTCAAGTGTCTATCCTAATATTTACAAGCTATTGGTCCCTGAACAATTCAAACCCTTGAGACTCAATTTCCACCTCTATAAAAAGAGAATAATTTGTGCCAGGGCTGTTATGAGATTCAAATGTTGGAACAATGGCCATCCTTAGAGCTGGCTCCCCAGGGATTTGAGATAGCTGATAAAAAGCAGTGATCAAAAAATCAGACCACACATCCTTGGATTTTGGAGGACTAGATCCTTATAGCCCACTCTGGCAACAGCAAGTTACACAAGAAAACCAGGCTGCAGTGTCCACTGCTGCCTGTCATGAGGCTGAAGGATGGGGGATAATAGTGGCTGGACAGAGGGTGAAATTCACTGATTTTTTATCGCAATTTGCTAGGAGCAATATATCAATATGAATTGGCTTTTTTTTTTCCCTCCATCTCCCCCCAACCCTGCTGTTTTGGTTGTCGGTGTCCATTTGCTGTGTGATCTTCTGTGTCTGTTTCTCTTTTTGTCTTCTCTTCATTTTCTCCTCTAGATTCACCAGGATCGAACCTGGAAACCTCCAATGTGGAGAGAGGTTCCCTGTCATTTGCACCACCTCATTCTTGGTTTCTGTTGCATCTTGCCTTGGCTCTCCCCTTCGTCTCTCTTTTTGTTGTGTTATCATCTTGTTGTGTGACTCACTGCGATGGTACTTGGCTTGCCACATGGGTACTTGGCTTGCCACATGGGCACTTGGCTTGCAGTGAGGACACACCTTTTTTTTTTACCAGGAGGCCCAGGGGATGGAAACTGGGTCCTCCCTTATGGCAGGCGGAAGCCCAATCACTTGAGCCACCTCCACTTCCCTGGGTTGGCTTTTATAATGGGAATTTATCAGGTTAAAAGCTTATAGTTACGAGGCTGTGAAAACGTCCAAATCAAGGCATCATCAGGGTTGCTGTCTCACCAAAGTTGACTGTGGGTGGTCAATGACAGTATCTGATTTTCTTATTCCAAAATTATTGCTATGTCCACTAGATGGCAAGGTCAGTGTAAGCCACAGAGGATCTGAAACAAAGGGCCAGCTCCTTTGTGGGCCTGAGTGTCTGGGCCCATTTGCTGTCAGGCATTATTAGAATGGGTATTGTCTCACAAGCTGAGGCCTTGGAGCATATGTACCTTAGCTCTCATTTTCCTGCCTTCATGCCATCTGTAACCGGATGATCAAACATTTACAGCATATATTGAGGAAAGCATCCCATAATTTCATAGAAATTTTACTGTCCACTTCTGGCCACTGTTGGAACACTCATGCATTAGTCAAGACTAGAAATGTCCCTTTTAATTAGAGACACATCTGCTCCTCAAAGCTATTGTGTAACTTCCTGCTGTGTTGGAGGACTGAGGGGGGTGGTGGCAGGTTTTGAAACCTACTGTGATATTTTTATTTCTGATATTAAGCGTGATCAGGTCTTCATGTTAACACACCTCCACATCTGATCATTGCTTTTTGTAATAATAAATGCTAAATCTTTTCCTGGAGACCTGTGGCATCTGCAAAAAGTGTTACAGTCAATCCTGTTTACCAACACCCATAATATCTGCCAAACTCTCTGTTTATTCAGTTCAGCATCCTCCTATCTCCTTCTCACCTCTTGAATTCGTTGCTCTGCTTTAAGGCTTTTCAAGTTTCAGTCAAATGTCACTTTGTCACAGCTCATCATTTTACATCAAATTGATCCTTGCTTCTTTTACCCTTTTACAGAAAGCAATAGTAGACGCTCATAATTTGCTTCCTTATTGTCAGTCTACCTTATCTTCCATGACAAAGTTTTTTTCTGAGCTTGCAGCATATTTCTTTATAAATAATTCTAAATAGCAGCCAACAGAATCCTACGCATATGAGGTGAGCCAATGAATGTGGCCAAAAAGGCTCTTTGGAAAGCTAGTGCCCCATTCCTTTTTGCAATAAATTCTCCCTCCTACTTTGCTTCAGCGTCCGCCTCCTCCCCCATTGACCTAGGTTCCCATTATTACCAGTTTAAGGTTTATGTCTCAGGGTAGCCATCTCCTTATCTGTACCTTAACCAAGACTGGTCTGACCACTGAACTGAGGGAGCCATAGAAAAGGGAAAACAAAACAAACGCAATAAATTGGGAATAATACGGAGGGTGTTTTCTATCTTGGATGGCTGTTGTGATGAGATCAGATAAGGCTATGCATGTGAAAGTGTGATATTCCAGACACCTGTCAAAGAGTTCTTCCTTACCACAACTTGAAATCATTTAAACAGGAACCATGCCTTTCACTCAGAACGGAACCAAATATGCTCTAAAATTCCACTTGCATCACGTTGTATCACACAGATCAAGATATTTGCTGAGGAATACCTGAAGGGAAATGTCCACTGTTCAGGCAAAATTTAACATCACTTAGGTAAGGTGTTATCAGTCTATAGCAACAATTACAATTAGTCAGCTTGTTTCCCAGGGAAAGAGAAAAGAATGTCAACATGCTGCAGATAGAACACCTAGAAAAAAGGTATGGCAGAGGGTGGGAGGAATGTGGGATTAGGTATTGAAAATTTCCAAGCTTCCCAGAAATAACTAAATCCTGGTTTAAGACATGACAGCTGTTTGGCCTTGAGAAGGATACTCAAAGTCCTTGAGGTTCAGTTCTCATCCTGAATTGTAAATAATTACACAAAATAATTATATGGAATTAATTATATAAAGTAATTCATTTAACTGCCTTAAGCATAGTACCTGGCACATAGTAGTCATCAAATAATTGTTTATAATACCACACAAATAAAAATAAATTTAAATGATTAATTTATGTGATAAATAGCTAAATAAGACTTTTTGTTTACAAAGCTCTAGATGAAATTCTTAAATCAACCACTTAGAGACATAAAAACATTCATTTGATTTGAACATTTGGTTCAAAATATTGCTGGGGTGATGGAACATATTTTACTGAACCTTTTATTTCCTAAGCCTGGAAAGGTCTCCAAAGCCAACAGTCTCTGCCAGGTATGAAGGTGGAGTCAATGCCAAATCCCTTCTGTCAGAAGTGCAGCTCTGTCAACAAAAGTGTTGGGTAGAGTGGCCAGGTCGGTGTACAGAGTGAAGAAGCTATAGTGAGTGGGAATCTACAGATCCAAAGACATGTCAAAGGAAAAGTATTGCCACAGAAAAAACAAGTCAGAAGAGATTATCCTACAGCATGGATGGCAAGGGCGAGGCTTCTACCAGCCCTTGGCTAAACCAAAATTCTTCATGCTTATTTGACCACCTGAACTTGGAATCCAGTCAGTACTGCAGCTCCATTTCTCATCTCTCTGGCCCATGTTCAGCCTGAGCATGACCAATGTCCCAGTCATGTAACTTAAAATTTGTACTTGGAAGGTGCCCACAGATTGCCAGGAACTACAAAATACACCAGAATCTCAGAGAGAAACAAGCACATTAAAGAAATATTCACTTCCAGATCTTCAATTTCCAAGTCCTACTGCTCTTTTTTGAGGCAATAGCATGTGGATGATGAGACATAAAAATTTACTTTAAGAGTAATAAAAATAAATGTAATATGCATGAAAAGATCCTTCTAGAGAGGCAGCATAACATACTCGAGAGTTTTTATTTGATCCCTTTTTTTCAATTAAGGTAATATAATTATTGCTCCCTTCCCATTCTTACAAGGTTGCTTTCAGGATTGAAATAGGAGATGAATGGAAAAAGACACCACTTTATTTTAGGTGTTATTGGGAATGAATGGATAATTAATGGACTTTGGAGTTTTATGATTCCAACTGGAAAT
Organism: Dasypus novemcinctus; assembly: GCF_030445035.2. Lineage (NCBI taxonomy): Eukaryota > Metazoa > Chordata > Mammalia > Cingulata > Dasypodidae > Dasypus > Dasypus novemcinctus. The sequence continues at coordinate 197,092,205 of NC_080673.1, read as the reverse complement.
CTGAACCCAATTATCTACTAAATCTATAAGTCTGGGCAATTTTCTTTGTTCTTTGGGTGTCTAAACTTCAGTTTCCTCATCTCTCAAATGAGAGCTGTAAGAGTTTCTTTACAGGGTTCTGTAAGGATTAAATGAAAGAAATTATTTAAATGCCATAGACAGTCAACACTTGGTCATTTTAATAGACTTTCCCTTCTGTATAATTTCTTAAGACTGCATATTTGGACTCCAGCCTTCTGCAAGAAAATAGAATACATCTCCACAATTTTTTACATGTTTTCTCTCCCTGCCTATTCTAGAGAGGACTTGGAAATACGCTAGTGATTACTAATATTCTTCGGAGTTAATGTTGAAAAATATTAACAGCCATGTTATGGATTCCAAATCACCCCCAAGAGGTGTTCCAGTATTTTGTTGTGTTATTTGGCTTCATATTCCCCCACTGCGTTTCACTGCCTACCATATTGGCAACTGATATGAAATAAGAAAAAATAAATCTGGGGCCAAAGCATGCACTGGAATCGGTCACTTATTTTAGGTAGCCTAAGGCTGTCTATAATGTGCCAAAACAACCAATCTATTCAGAAACAGAAAATCTCTCAAGTGCCTCATTGCCTTCAGGTATCCAACAATTAACCTGACTCATGGAAGACACAACTTTCATTTCTTTGTCATCTTCCACCTATCACTTCGTGGACTTGGTACAGATATGACAAGCTCAGTAAAGTCATAAAAAGGGAAATTTTAATTGGAACTTTGATTTCCACTATCTATGTTTTTAAGTGAGTTGTTTCACAGAACCAAAAATTTCACCTGTACATGTATATTAAGGATTTCATATGGTGCCACAGTCTAATAATTTCTCAGGTGAATTTAGCTGTGTTATAGTAAATCAGGGAAATGAAACATGTTTCAAAAATTTCATCACTATTAAAATAAAGGTCATGTTCAAAGAAGGAGGGGCACAAGCTGGAATTTAATGCCTGGTTTTAAATGTTTAGGGATTAAAAAATTAAATTGCACAGCTCAATTCTGTTAATATTAAAAATGTACAATTTGAAACACTGGCAGTTACAATAAAAAGGATTCAAATGAAAGAGTAAAAGCTTTAAAGATTTCTTCTGATTTTGAATTTAGATCACTTAGAAAGCTTTATAAAAATGGATTCCTGGTGTGCTCTGAAGATTCTGACTCTATAAGCCTGGGGAAAGGGTGAGGCACACTGTTGAAAGTTCCCAGGTATTTCTGAGGAGCACAGTTGCATATTAAATTGCTGTATACTCACCCACTTCGTTCTGGTGACCATCAAACTCTGTGGCTATGTTAGGGTGGGAGCAATGAGAAGAGTAGGGGACTGATATGGATGTTGATGAGGGAAGGACAAAAAAGAGAAACACAGGAGAAAGATGGTCAAAAAGGACAAGAGAGACTCTCTAACGGTGGTGCCAATATCAACCCTATCAGGACCAAAGGTTTTATACACTTAGCAGGCCCCAGACTTCAGCCTTGACACATTACAACAATTAATGCTTTAATTCTTCACAAAATCCTTGAGACAGAGGTTTCTATTCATGCCTATTTTTTAGCTGAGAAATTTGATAAACTGAAAATTTATCCAGGTTGGAGTCTGGAATCAAAACAAGGCAGAGTCTCACACTTAGGTACTCTAGTATCTCCATTGTGAAAAGGATATTAGAGGCCAAATATATCTAATAAAGGTAATTGGGAGTGTGATGTGGTGTGTGTGTATCTGTGTTTGTGGATCCCTGCTTCTCCATAAGGTCAGCCACACTCATGAGTCCTTTTTGAGAAAAGATGTGATTGTACTTGTGTTTGTCTCTACAAAAACTAAGAGACTGGTTTTTGAATTTAGATCACTTGATAAGCTTTACAAAAATGGATTCCTGTGAAGATCAGAAACTACATATGAAAAAGGAAGAACCAGAGGAGGAAGAGGATGCCATGGAAATGACAGCTTCCCTCATTATGGAAATCCATCGGGAATTTAAGAGCTCTTGGACTTACGAAGGTAATTAAATAAAGGTGTTCTTATCTCAATCTCTGGGTACCCATGCTACAGTTTAGTCTTCATCATACAACTGCTGGGAGCCATTGGACACCTTCATATAAGAGAGTGATCCAATCAGATTTGCATTCCACCATGTTAACAAGATAGAAGATTGACTCAACAGCAGTAAAACTGCGAGGAAGGTCTCAAGTTGGGAGATTGTTGCAAGAAAAAGTAGGCAAGGCATTTTAAGGAGCTAAATTAGAGAAGTGACATTAATAATGCATAGAAGAAGAAGTAAATAGAATAATTGGGTCTAGAAAAATTATTGGCTTTAAGAAATGAAAGGGAGAATCAACTAAGCATACTTGGTTAGACAACTGGACAGTCAATAGTGACTCATCAAGACAAGGAAAAGATAAACTTGTGGTAATTAGGTGAGTGAGAGTTTGAAGTACAAGGATGAGGGTTCGATGGAATCTCCAAAAGATAAGTATTTGTAGAAAACTGGATGTAGAAATATGAAGATGTGGAGAGAATCTTCAGTAGTAAAATTTAAGATTATCAGTATTGGAGGCTGTAGGCAGGGATGCCTCTGCTGTCCAATAGAGAAGCCCTTAGCTATTACTGGCTGTTTAAATTTAAATTTAAATTAGTTAAAATGAAAAATTTTATTCCTCCATTTTGCTAGTTATATTTCAAGAGCTCAAAAACCTTATGTAGCTAGTAAATACCATATTGAAAAGCAGAGAATAGAACATCACTGCAGAAATTTCTCTTGGACAGCACTGGATTAGAATTCATGTAGACATCAAGTTAAAAAAAAGAACTAAGACTGTGACCTTGGGGGATTGCAACCATTTAAAATGGAGGTCTTAATTGTTAACAACAAAAACTTCACTTATATACTAGCCCTAATAACTCCATCCCTGTTTTGGTCCCTTCTGCCCTAGCCTATGTCCTCATAATCTACCTAGGAGCCCATTTTCCCCAAACTAAGATTCTGTATTTCTCTGGCCAGTTTTCCTTTGGAAGTGTAGTCTTATACTAGCCAAGATCAAGTGTGGCATTCAAGTCACTTCATTGAATTTCCTCTGGCACTGTCCATCTGTCTTTCTTGAGCTGTCGAGTTACCCACTCCCAGTTTCTCTTGGCTTTGCTCGCCTGCCTCATGGGAACCTGGTACTCAACCTACCACTGCTCTTTTCACCCCACCAACTCAGACTCTGCATGTTGCCTTCTGGTTGCCTGAATACACTCCTCCATATGACTTACTGGTGCCCACTGGTGCAGCTCATGGCCTTCTGAGTTCCCTTTATGCCAAAAGGAAACCCCCAAAGAGTGATCTGAGGCAGTGAAAAGAGTAAGAACCAAGGAGTCTGGAAACTCAAGTTCCACTGCAGCTATCTCTGTGGTCTGGTGCAGTGAATGTAACACCCCTGGTTCTTTTGTGAAAGAGAGATCATCTGGCATGACAAAGATAAGGGGGAGAGGGATAGAAGATTTCCAAGCCTTCTCCACCGATAAATCATGTATTTCTTTCACCTCTAACTTGTTACAATAGAACATCAGGAAAACCAGCAGTCTTAATCTGTGAGCAACCAGATGTATTTCACTGTTAACTTTAGCCAAAATATATCTACAAATCATTAGAGAGGCAGCACGATGAGTGAAAAAAAAGCCTAGACTTTGGCATGAATCAGGCCTGTGTTAAACAACTGACTAGCTTTTTTAGCCTAACTTTTCTCATCTATAAATGAGATTGATATCTATATTACTTAGATGTTACAAAAATTATCAGAAATTAATTTAAAGTGCTTAGCCTATTAGTCAAGACTTCCAGTTGCAAAAGTTAGAAACACAATTCACAAAAGCTATGGAAAAGGGGATTTGTTACAATGATGCAAGAGTATCTCCCAGATAAGCTAAACAAACAAATTTCCATAGTACAGAGCTGAATACCACAGGATAAGAAACAGTCAGGACTCTTTCATTTTCTCCAAGCTATTTCTTTGGGAGAACATGTTAGTTCCATATTCTCCTATCACAGACTGGCTTTTCCAACCAGTAAGGCGTATGGTGACAAGCAGCTTCCAGGCTCCTGCCAGTGTTATGTCATCACGCCAATGGAGATGTCACTTCTCTCACAGCACCAGTGTGCAAAATTCCAGGGAAGTCTTCTGTTTGACCTAACTTGCATCAGATGAAATCATACTGGGAAGGGAAGTGGGACAGGTCAGGTTGTTTTTGAAATAGATCACAGAGGCAATGGGTGCTATCCATAAATAAGTTCCTAACACTATGGAATACATTATTGGTGTTTAGTAAATAGTGACATTCTATGGGCAAGGTTTTGAAAACTACATGTTCTTATTAAATTACTGACTTATGTCCTGATTAGTGATCCATGCCCTAATGCCAGTATATTTGCCATTCTCAAGTTGTTTACTATTAAAAGATTTCTTTATTTAAAAAAGGGTATCAGTTGGAAGTTTGGGATGGGCACAAACTAAGACTTATGCCTGCTCATCACTACATTTTTTTTTTTGACAGAGAACCTATTTATTTATTTATGTATTTATGTATTTATTTATTTATTAATTTTTGACAGCCAGGGAGTTGTTTATTAGAGGGAATGGGTTGGAAGAGGGCAGTGCTGGCAAAACCCTCACAAGTGCAGGGCCCACCACTTGTCCAAGAGGCCACAGTTGGGGATGTATTTCACCCCACAGTCATCCAGGATGAGGTGCTTCTCAGCCAGCATGTCTTTGAATTTGTCAGCTTTGAACTTGGTGAAACCCCACTTCTTGGAGATGTGGATTTTTCTGTTGGCCATGGAACTTGAACTTGGCCCTGCTGCAGCGCCTCAATCACATGCTCCTTGTTCTGCAGCTTGGTGAGGATGAACATGATGACCTGGCCAATGTAGACCCGGCCCACTGTTCCCTGAGGCTTTCCAAAGGCACCTCACATACCTGTCTAAAGCCTAGATTGTGGATGGCACAAGGTCACAGACAGGACCAGCAACAGTCAAGGAAGAGCTGTCTCCAGGGTCCCTTAGGGTAACCCGTACAGGCAAAAGGCCACATACACTACCAAGGAGGCTGCTGTCCACAGCCACAGCACACCGGGCCCCCACAGGGAGAGGGGGCCAGTCGGCTTAATTGGCTGCAGATTCCCACTACATTTTTACCAATAAGAAGAGACAGGAATCACTATCTAGTATAGTTTAAGGTCTTAAGTTTATTATTGGTTGATCACAAATCTCATTATATCTCATTATGCCCAATTATACTTTCTGATAAGCGTTATCAGAAAACAAACCTTGAACACCAAGATGGAATGGCATTTTTTTCACCTCATTTTTTTGTCTTTATTCATTTTTTTTAAATATTACATTAAAAAAATATGAGGTCCCCATGATCAGTCCAGAGATTCAGGTGCCCTGGGTATACATTAAACCCCAGCACCAACTACAATTCTGGTAAAGTAACAGGAAAGGCTTGTGAAAAGAGATCACATCTGAGTCCAGCTCCATCACACAGAAACACCAATTCCAAAGAACTGCCGACTGACATGACACTGAACTCCATCTGCCATGACCGTAAAACCTGTGGGTCTCTGTAGCCCTCAGAAGATCCAATACCTGGGGTTGTATCTACTTTATCTGTCTCTGGGACTCTGCTGAGGTGTGCATAAGGGCAACCCCTCTGATAACCTCCTGGCTCTTTTTTAGAGACTCATAGTCATATAAACTCATTTGTCCTTTCCATTTCCCCCTTGATTTAGGTCAAAAAGCATTTTTAACTCCTGTTATTATATGTAGACAGAGATATTCTGCTGGTCTGAGTTAAACCTTTTATTCAAGGTATTTTCTAGTTACATCATCAGCTGGTACTTAGTAGTAATCCCTTGGCGCCAGGGAGCCTCATCCCCGGGAGTCATGTCCCATGCTGGGGGGAAGGCAACACATTTACATGCTGAGTTTAGCTTTGAGACTGGCCACATTTGAGCAACATGGAGACTCTCAGGAGGTAACTCTTAGGCACCCTACAGCTCTTAACATTGCATTATTACCATTTGTATTTGCATTTATAGTCTATCAAAATTATGTATGTTTCTTCACCGTGTTCTTGTTTTATATTGCAGACAAGAAATGTAAACCCAGATTAATTAGTCCTTTGTATGAAACTTCCTTTAACTGATTTTTTTTTTTATATATAACAGAGTGCTAGTGGTTTTATACTGAATTCTTAAATATAACACAGTTCAACTGTGTTTTGCTTCCCTTCTGATATAACTAAGGAAACTCCACTGGACTTGCCCTTAGATAAAGCGTAAAACTATGAGAAAGATGTAAAGTCCAGCTATCTGAATAATCTGAAGAGTAAAGCAAAGTAAGCAAATTCTAAAGAGGGATCAAAAATTGGAAACATAAAGTTGCATAGTATGAGTTCCAATGTTCATGGCTTTTAGTGAAATAGTTGAACAGCTAAATCTCTGATAGAAAATTTCAGTGCTGTGGCTTTAAGAACTTTAAGAATTTGTGTTGAACAGATTATGAAATAAGGGAGGAATATGAGGAAGAGAAAGCAAGAGTGGGACATCCTAAAATATGGGTGTAAAATTGGACTGAATTTTTATCTACTCCTGAAACATGTATGTGTTAGGCAAATTTAAAGCACCCCATTTAAAGATATGATATGTAAACTGAGATATGAGCTATTGCCAAAAAGATAAATTTGTTGTTTCAGTCCAGCTAAATTAATTGCCTGCTATAATGGTTAAATTCATGTGTAAACTTGGCCAGGTGATGGTGTCCACTTGTTTGGTTAAGCAAGCACTTCCCTGATTGTTACCATAAGGACATTTCATGTACATAAATCATCAGTAAGTTGATTGCATCTATGGGTTATTATATCTACACTCAACTGAGGAGATTGACTTCAACAATGAGAGACATGTCATCCAGTCAGTTGAAGGCTTTAAAAGAAGTGATAATTTAAGCAATCAGAAGAGAAAAATTTCCATCTCTCCTTCAGCCAGACAGCTTCTCCTGGAGAATTCATCTAGGATATGCATCAGAGTTCCCAGGTTGCAGTCTGCCCTACAGAATTTGGACTTCCGGCTTGTCACTGACATGAGAGACAATTCTTATAAAAGTCTCAAAATATTTAAAGATATCTGCTGTCAGTTCTGTTTCCCTAGTACTCTGACCAAATACATCTGATAAAGAAAAAAAGAAAGAAAAGAAAGAAAAGGAAAAAAAGAAAAATCAAAGTTCTTTGAAGCAATATAACAGCATCCAGAGTCTTCGCACCATAATACTCACCATGTTATGGATACAATCCAAAATTATGCAACATATGAGGAAATAAGAACACATGATATGTAATTAAGATAAAACATACTAGACAACTGAAAGATTGTCTAAGTTGAAAATATTTTGCAAGAATTTTAAAACAGTTATTGTAACTATGCATAGTGATATAAAGGAAACTTTTCTTGGAGTGAACATAAAGATAGGAAATCTCAGCAAAAAAAATTAGAAGCTGTAAGTTAAGAATGAAATGGAAATTCTAAATACAAAATATAATATCTGAAATTTGAAAAAAATAATTAGAGGTAGACTGGAGATGACAGAAAAGACTCAGTAAATGTAAAAGTAGATCCATGGAAATGATAAATTAATATGAAAAAGAAATAAGATTAAATAGAATGAATAAAACCTCAGGGACATCTGGAGCAATATCAAAAAGTCTATCAGACATGTTAGTAGAGTACTTTAGGAACAAAAAAGAGAAATATGTTTGGATAAACAATGACTTAAATTTCCCCAAATTTGGTGAAAGATGTGAATTTACAGATTCCAGATGCTCAGTGTATCCAAATAAGGATAAATATGAAGAAAAGCATGCCATGCACAGCATAGTCAAAATGATAGACTAAGATAAAATCTTAAAAACACCAAGAGAAAAATGACACGTTACAAACAGGTGAGCAAAAATTTTAATTATCTCTTACTTCTCATAAAAAAATAAAAAAACTATGGATTCCAGAACATCATCAAAATGGCAATGTAAAACATTGTCTGATAAAGTCTCTCCTCAGAACCAACTAATAAAGGACAAATTTCACTTGCATGGAACTCTGGAGGATGATAGAGACTGTAGATGGACTCCATAAATGCAGAAACCACCAAAGAAAAAAAATCATCTCCAAGAACAGTTAAGAGATTTTCTTTCCAGACACATCAGTCCAGAAATCCTCTCATTCGGTCCCACACAGCTTGAAAGTTTCACAGAGGCAGCATGACCTGGGTCTCTCCTGCCATGGATACAGACTAAACAGCCACAAAAAGCCATGAGTTTGAATCCCATCATATCCAAGCATGGAACCCAACTTTGCAGAGACCAATAGTGATGGTGGAACACAAGCTGCTGAGGAGTGCTGCATACAAGAAAGAGCCCCCAGGTAAAAAAAGGAAACGAGGAGTGAGACCATGACAGAACTGCTGGCGAGAGGCACACACACTCAATTCAGTCTCTGTTTGCTGGACCAACTAAATGCAAAACAGACTTTTCTGGATTGACTCTAGCTGGGTCCCTGGATAGCTTAACAGGGAAGAAACCGTTGGTAGAAAAGGCTCACAGAAAGAAAAAAGGAAAGGTAGAAAACAGAATTACTGTAACACAGGGCAGGTTCCAGTACTGAAAAGTATTAGGGAAGGTGTGCCCTGAAAGAGGGAGAGAAGTGTAACAAATGATACCATAAAAGTCTGCATCCCCCCAAAATAGAACAGTTCAAGATTTGCAGACCAGGAACAGAAGAAAGGAAGCTTTCTACGGAAATGAAACAATTGCACAAAAAAGTGCAATCTTAAAAAGTGTACTACATATCAATAGTAAGATTCAGATGAAGAAGAGATGAGAAAATATGAACAGTTAAACACAAGTTACTCTAAATTTCCTGAATAACTTAGAACAAGAATCAGAAAAGAGCCTTAACATTAAGTCAACCAACAATAAAACCATACACATGATGGGAAAATGATCTTTAAAGTTAAATCTGAAGATGCCCAGATATCAGGAAAAAAAAAAAATGCTAGCAGAAGAAACAAGAAGGTATAGCCCAGCCAGGGGAACAAATTAAAACTTCAGAAGATGTACAGGATTTGGAACAACTAATAAAAGAACTTCAAACAATTCCCCTAAATCAATTCAAGGGGATGAAGGAAAATATGGATATAGAGCTAAAGGATATTAAAAAGACAATATTTAGACCTTGAATAAAAGGGGGAAATGGTAAAGACAAATGAGTTTATATGGCTAAGAATCTTCACAAAAGAGTCAGGAGGTCATCAGAGGGGTCACGCTTATGCATGCCTCAGCAGGATCCCAGAGACAGCCAAAGTAGATACAACCCCAGATACTGGTTTTCTTGAGAGCTATGGAGACACACAGGTTCTTCAGTGGTGGCAGATGGCTCTGGAGTTCAGTACTTTGTCAGTGGGTCTTACTGTGGAATTTGTTCCTGAGTGTGATGGAATTGGACTCAGATGTGAACTTTCTACACATGTCTCTTCTGACACTTTTACTGAACCTGTAGTTGGTGCAGGGGTTGGTATATACTCAGAAGACTTGCATCTTTGGAGTGGCCATACACCAGCTGGGCCCTGAGCCTCAGCAGAGTTGCAACTCCTACTCTCTGCTTCGTTGGATTTACCCAGGTCAGGTAACAGGGAGGTGAAGATGGTCAACCACCACATAAAGGAACTGAGAGTGTCTACAACTCCAAGCAGGAGAATTGCATCCATCAACAGTGTGAGAGCTAAGCCCCCTCTCAATATAGAGGAGGAATGGACATCACCATCTCAGGGTCCACAGGATGGAGGAATAAAATATGAATTAGAGTGAACTTACTGGTATTTTACTATAGAACTATTGTGAATAGTAATGGAAGAAACTATAGCATTGATGTGAAGAAAGTGAGCACAGTTGCTGCTGAGGGCAGGGAGAGGGAAGAAGAGATGTGATGTGGGGGCATTTTCAGGACTTGGCATTGTCCTAAATGATATTTCAAGAACAGATGCAGGACATAATATATCCTGCCGTAACCCACTGAATGTACTGGGGGATAGTGTAAACTGCAATGTAAGCTATAATCCATGTGGTGCAGCAGTGCTCCAAAATGTATTCACCAAATGCAATGAATGTCCCACAATGATGAAAGAGGTTGTTGATGGGGGAGTGGGAGCAGGTGGGGGGTATATGGGAATCTCTTATATTTTTTAATGTAACATTTTTTGTGATCTATGCATCTTCAAAAAAATACAATAAAATTTTTTTAAAAGACAATGTGTGACATAAAGAAGAATTTGTAAGTTTAAAAAGAAAAATAACAGAAATTATGAGAATGAAAGGCACAATAATTAGGTTAAAAATACACTAGAGGAATACAAGGGCATATTTGAACAGGCATAAGAACAAATCTCTGAACTAGAAGACAGGACAATTGGAATTTTACAGTCAGAAAAACAAACAGATAAAAAAGTAGAAAAAAATCTAACAGTGTCTCAGGGATTTGAGTGACAACATGAAATATCCAAACATAAGTATCTAGGGTTTCCAAGAAGTAGAAGAGATGAGAAAAGTGGCAGAAAGGATATTTTAGGAAATAAAGACCATAAACTTCCCAACATTTATGAAAGACATAAATATACTTGTTCAAGAAGCACAATGTACTCCAAACAGAATAAATCTTAATAAACCTACTCCAAGACACATAGTAATCAGAATGTCAGATGCCAAAGATAAAATACTAAAAGCAACAAGAAAAAGTGATCTGTCATATACAAGGAATCTGCAATAAGATTAAGGGCTGATTTCCCATCAGAAACCATGGTGGCAAGAAAGCAATGGCCTGCTATACTTAAGATAATGAAAGAGATAACTGTCAGTCAAAAATTCTTTATCTGTCAAAACTGTCCTTCAAAAATGAGGGAGAATTTAAAATACTCACAAATAAACAGAAACTGAGAGAGTTCATCAACAAAAGTATTGCCCTACAAGAATTACTAAAGGGAGTTGCACAGGTTGAAAGGAAATCACAGAAGAGAGAGGTTTGGAGTAGTGTGAAAAATGAAGATCTTCAGTAAAGATAATAAAAAAGGTAAGTGCAAAATCCAATAGTACTCTAATCTCAATATACAACTCTACTCTTTAATTCCTATAAGAGTCAATATAACTGAACAAGAGAAGAAGGTGTATTTCCTGATAATGAATATGAAAAATACAAAGAGGTAAGGTGGGACAAAAACAATGTAAAGAGGAAAAACAGAGAGATATGGGGACAGAGAACATGTATGCTAGCAAAGCTAAATTAGTGTCTGTTACATTAGTAGGTTAAAATTGCAGTTTGTTTAATATAAACAACAGGTGTCCAAAAATAAAGTATTTAAAAAATACACAGAAACAGAAATGAGAAAGGGATCAGTCAGATATATCATAAAAGATCAACTATATAGAAAAAGAGTTTGCAATAAAGAAAAAGAGTGACAAAAAGGAAATAAAATATAAAGACCAAAGGACAAAGTAAGTATTGCTTTTACAATAATAACCCTGAATTCTACTGGATTGAGTTAACCAAACAAAAGACACGAATTGGCAGAATGGATAAGAAAGCATATTCCACCTATATGTTGTTTACAAGAGACTCACCTTAGACCCAAAGACATATGAGAAGGGGAGGGATGGAGTATATGGGAATCCTCTATATTTTCTATGTGATTTTTTCTGTTACTTATAGCTTCTATGAAAATAAAGTAAAAAAAAAAAACAAAATAAGACACTGGTGAAACATACAGAGAAATTGTCACTGTTCATAAATGATAACAACATACAGGAATGAAAGACACAATGCATTTTTTAAAATTTTTATTTATTTTTCAATTTAATTTTTATTATTATTTTGCTTTTTGGCTTTGTTTTTGGGGAGATTTTGGATTGCAAAATAGTCACAACTGTGGCAGAGAGGATAACTGGTGCAGGGTGTTGGTGAGGGGGATGTATGGGGAAGGGTGCACCTGGAGCATGCCTCTATGGAATATAAATGTGTTAAAGTGGTCATGGGGTCTTGTCTTCGTGGGTGGAGATCCACACAGTAACTGAAAGAATATTGAATTCCTGTCCTGGGGAGTCCTGCTGCATTCTCTATTAATAGAGAGGCAAGAATCCCTAGAGAATATGGGTAGTGTCTAGTGAAGCATGGTACTGGCACCAGCATAGATATGAAGACCAATGAATCAAATTGAGGGTTCAGACCCTCACATCTATTGCCAATTGATTTTTGACAAGGTTGCCACATACACTAAATTGGGAAAAAGAGTTTCTTCAACAAATGATGCTGGGAGAACTGGATATCGATATGAAAAAAAAAAAAAGTGAAGAAGGACCCCTATCTCATAGTTACTAAAGTTAACTCAAAACAGATCAAAGACCTAAATATAAGAACCAGGACTATAAAACTCTTAGAACAAAATGTAGGGAAGCATCTTCAGGATCTTGTATTAGGCAATGGTTTCTTAGATTTTATACCCAAAGCACAAGCAACAAAAGAAGAAGTAGATAAATGGAACTCATCAAAATTAAAAGATTTGTGCATCAAAGGACTTTATCACAAAAGTGAAAACCTACTGACAGCCTACTCAATGGGAGAAAATATTTGGAAACTGCATAACCAATAAGCACTTAATATCCAGATTTATAAAGAAATCCTACAACACAATAAAAATGGGCAATAGACATTTCTCAAAAGAGGCTAAACAAATGGTAAAAAGAACATGGAAAGATTTTCAGCATCATTAGCTATTAGGGAAATGCAAATCAAAACCAAAATGAAATACCATTCCCCACCCCCCATTAAATTGCTATTAGTAAAAATAAACAAAAAAACAAGACAAAACAAAAATAAATTACAAGTGTTGGAGAGGATGTGGAAAAAACATGGGCCGTCTTTCATTGCTGGTGGGAATGTAAAATAGTGCATTTTTTGTGGAAGACAGTTTGACAGTTCCTTTAAAAACTGTAGAGTTACCATATGACCAGGCAATCTCTCTAGTAGATATATACCAAAGAATACATAGCAGGGATTCAAACAGATTAGCACACCAATGTTCATAGTGGCTTTATTCACAATTACCAAAAGCTGGAAGCAACCGAAGTGTCCATCAACTGAAAAACAGATAATCAAATATGGCATATACATAAAATGGAATATTATTCAACATTGAAAAGGAATGGCATTCTGGTTCAGGAAACACAACACGGATATTTGATCAATGAAACTTGATATTATGTTGAGTAAAATAGCCCAGTTCCAAAAGTTAAATGTTATATGATCTCACTGTTATGAAACAATTAAAATAAGAAAATACATTGTGTTATAATCTAGAATACAGTTTATTAGGGGCTGGGTTGAGAGTAGGTAAATGTAGAGTTAATGTTTAATTTGTAAAGGGTTTCTATTGAGGTTGAGAATAGACCTTTGGAAATGGATGGTGTGATGGTATTACAGCATTAGGAATATAATTAACAGCACTGAATTATATATGTGAATATGTTTAAAAAGAGGATGCGGCAGTTTAAGATTATTTATGAATCCCAAAAGAGAAAGATTGTATTTGTAAACTAATCTATTCCTCTGGGTGCGATACCCTTTGATTGTATTAAGTTCAAAAGTTTTAAGTTTAACTGACAAAATCAAATTAAGGCTTTTGCTTCAACCATTTCAGTAAGGTGTTACTATATAAATAGACACTCACTCAAGAAGACACATAAGAAGAGAGGAGAGCATTGCCATGTTTGATCCTGGGGTTCCAGGGAGAGAGAAGCTATTTGCCTGACAGTTTGAAGCTGAGCAGCTGAGAAGGCCAGGAAAGAAATGAGCCTTATGCGAAAGAGTGATATAGAAAACCCTGAGAGACCAGGCAGAGATTGCCCACCATCTTGATTCAACATGTGATTCAACATGACTTTGTTGAGAAATTACCTCTTATGGTACCCTGAATTGAACTTTCCAAGGACTTGGCACTGAAAGCTATCACCCCAAATAAATACCCTTTATAAAAGCCAACAGATTTCTGGTACTTTGCATCAGCACCCCTTTGTCAGACTAATACTGCGGGGTGGGAAGAAGAAACTATGGAATCCAGAAGACAGTGGAAAAATCTCTTCAAAATGCTTTAAGAAAAAAGAAAGAACATCAATTTTTCAACTTAATATTCTATATTAAGTGAAAATAACCTTCAAGGATGAAGGCAGAAGACAGACATTGTTGGAAAGACACTAAAGGGGGTTTGTTATCAATCGACTTACAATGAAAGAAATTTTAAAGGAAGTTTTTGACACAAAAAGGAAATGAGAACAAATGGAAATGCAAATCTTCAAGAAAGACAAAGGGCATTGGGGATGACAAATCAGAAAAATATAAAATATTATTTTTCTTCTTAATTTCCTTAGAGTTTGCTCACTTCTGTTGAACATTGTACCTGAAATTCTAGGCAGTACAGTAAATTAAAAAGAGAAATTAAAAAGCATAAATATTTGAATAACAAACTAAATCTTTCACTATTTACAGATGACTGTGATTTATGTAAAAAACACTAAGGAACGTTCCAAAGAATTTTTAGAACTAATAAGTAAATAAAACAACAAATTTCAGGTTATAAAATTAATATGCAAAAAGTATATGAATATGCTAACAGCAGACAAATTGAAATTGCAATTTAAAATAATTCCATTTGCATAAAACACTTTGGAATAAATTTTACAAAACATGCACAAGGGAACTTTACTCAAAACTATACAGCATTGCTAAGAAAAGTTAAAAGTCTTAGAAAATGGAGATATTTAACATGATTGTGGGTTGAAAGACAATATTGTTAAATTCTCTACAGATTCATCTATAAATTCAATGCATTTGCTATTATACTCTCAGCAAGCTTTTTTCTTTAATGAAGGAATTGAGTTGTTTCAAAATATTTATGGAAATATAAGGAAATAATTAATCCAAAATGATTTTGAAAAAGTTGTAGGGCTTAAATGAGCAGATTTCAAGAATTACTTTCAAGCTACTATAAACAAGACCATCTTATATTGCCATAAATTGACAAATAAATAAATTTTTATATATATTTTATATACATTACAGAGAGTCCAAAATAGACCCACATATATAAAATCATTTTGAATTTTGACAAATGAGCTAAAGCAATTCAATGAAGAAAGGAAAAACTTTTTAGCAAATAGTATTTGAATAAATGGATATTCAAAAGGAAAAATAAACTTCATCCTTTACCTCTCAGCATACTCAAAATTTACTTTGAGGTGGATCGTAGATCAGAAAATAAAATCTAAAACCATGAAGATTTTGGGGAAAATATATAGGTGATTATCTTCTTAACTTGAATACAGGCACAAGTTCTTTGGAGAGTTCACAGAAAACAATATTCATAAAGTGAAAAAAAAACTACAAATTAGATTTCATTAAATTTAAAAATAACTGCTCATCAAAAGAATGTTAAAATAAATAGCAAAATAGCAAGTCTCAGATTGGGAGAAAATATTTGGAAAGCATATATCTTACAAAGGACTGGTCCCTAGAATATATAAAGGATGCCAAATCTCAATATTCAGAAGTCCAATAACATATTTTTTAAATATTTAAACAAACCTCCATAAATAAAGACATGTAAATAGGCAATAAGCCCTTGAAAAAGCCCTTAACATCATTAGTCATAAGTGAAACTCAAATGAATATCACCATGAGGCACTACTACATATTCACTAAAAAACATAAATTTTAAAACGATACCAAGTTTTTGCAAGAGTGACAACTTGAACTTCCATACATTCTTTTGTTCTGTTTTGAAATCTTTTTGTCTTTATTTTTTTAATATTACATTCAAAATATATGAGGTCCCCATATGCCCCCCACCTCCCTCACCCCACTCCTCCCCCCATAACAACAACCTCCTCCATCATCATGTGACATTCATTGCACTTGGTGAATACATCTCTGAGCACCACTGCACCTCATGTCAATGGTCCACATCATAGCCCACACTCTCCCACAGTCCACCCAGTGGGCCATGGGAGGACATACAATGTTCAGTAACTGTCCCTGCAGCACCACCCAGGACAACTCCAAGTCCCGAAAACGCCCCCACATCTCATCTCTTCCTCCCATTCCCTACCCCCAGCAGCCACCATGGCCGCTTTCTCCACACCAATGCCACGTTTTCTTCGATTACTAATCACAGTAGTTCTTAGTGGGAATGTGAAATGTCATAGCTTCTTTGGAAAAAGTTCTGGCAGTTTTTCATAAAACCAAATACATAATGATTCTAAGACCTAGAAATTCCCTTCCTAGGCATTTACCCAAGAAAAATGTAATCATATTTTCACACACACACAAACTAGAATTGTACAAATGTTCATAGCAGCTTTATGCATGATAGACAAAAAAATGGAATAAGTAGAGTGAATAAACAAACCGATATATTCATACAACAGAATATAATTCACCCATAGAGTGGGACGGCCCACTGATACCAGCAATAACAAGGTGGGATAGCAAAAATATTTTGTGAGTGAAAGAAACCTCCCACACAGATTGCACACTGTATGATTACATATATGAGATTCCAGAACTGGCAAAATGAATAGAGGGTGAAAAAAATCAGTACCATAGTTGCCTTAGAGAGGAAGGGACTGAAGGGGAAGCTGCATGGGGAGACAGCAATGTTCAGAATGTTTGTAGGGGTTTGGGTAGCAGAGGTGTAGGCATTTGTCAAAAGTCAGTGAATGTATATTAAGATTTCTTTATTTTATTCAATGCAAATTGTGTGCTAAAAAACTTAAGAAATATCGAATCCTACAAGCAGTTAATATGCATTCTGAAGTATTTACTGCACAAATGTCTTTACTTCACTTAGTACATCAAAATAGCATGGATTGATGAATGAAAAAAGTGATGAATAGATGTATTGATATGTGATAAAACAAGCATGGTTAAAACAGAATCTGAGTTACTTGTACTCAGTTTTCACCATAAATTTCTTTAAATGTTGTTATATGTTGGATTTTTAATAATAAACTGTTGGGAAAATTCAACAAGGTTTTTTTAAAGGTATGTCTGTTTAATTTTTGCTAATACTCAGTAAAGATTTTTAATTAACAAAGGCAGGCATTCTGAGTTCAGGACAATTTTCTTCACTTAGACTTAATTATTATTCTCATCCATGTGTTCTGGTCATATCTTCAATCACTTGTAGATTGCATCTTGATTGCTTGTCTTTTATACCTTTCACTTCATTCCTGATTTGCATCTCCCTATCCATTTTGTTATCCCAAAAATGGTGACTTTATTTTGTCCATTATCAGTTCTTATCTTTGCTCTTCTCAGTGCCAATTTTAACACTCCAATTTTTTATTTCAAGTTCTTTTGCTTATTCAGCTCCTTTTAAAACTCAGTCTGCTTATCAGCTACCTTTCTTTTCAATGCAGTGTGTTTTTATTTTACAATTTTTATCTTGCTTTAGACCTAATATTTTTTTTCCCTTTCATTGAGAAAACAAAGCAGATGCTTTCTAAAGTTGTCTTTTGTTTCAGGTATAGAGTCTTTAAAATTGTATTATTCCTGTATCATGAGTACGTAATATCTTCCTTTTCTTGTTTAGTATATCTTTTAAGAGACTGTTAGATTTTTTAAAAAGATTTACAGAAATTTTAAGTGTACTTATAACCAGAATCACTCTGTGTCAATAGTAGAATGGGCCATTTCCCTTACCATTCTTACTCTAAAAAATTATGTTAGTTAAAGTGTGGGTGATTTGCATAGCCTTATCCAAATTACTATATCTAGCAATCATAAGAAAGAATATCCACCTGCACTTATTTCCAAGTCGTCTACCAATGCAAAGAAAATTTCTTTAGTTGGATAATTTAAGCCATCTTTTGTTCTGCCTTTGCTAGCATCCATAGAAGAAAAGCTATAACTAAAGTAACACCTTACATACTTATTAATTTCTTGATCCCTTACTGATATTTATTCTACCTTGAAAGATGTCACCCACACACACATATATATACACATATAATAATACTACATATTATATATAGCATATATATAATATGTAGTATATATACCACTATATATAACATATATATATATATAACATATATATAGTGGTATATATGTTATATAGTTTATATACTATTAAGCATACATATGTATGTATATAACTACAGAATTTGCAATGTTTCTACTACTGTAACCACAGTATATATGTAGAATAAGAGGTGCCAAAGAGAGGATAATGTGAGAGATAAAGTAATATTGGTTCCCTCAGATATCAAAGCATGCAATATATATAAGTATATAAAG
Source organism: Dasypus novemcinctus (assembly GCF_030445035.2). Taxonomy (NCBI): domain Eukaryota; kingdom Metazoa; phylum Chordata; class Mammalia; order Cingulata; family Dasypodidae; genus Dasypus; species Dasypus novemcinctus. Next base: position 197,073,751 of record NC_080673.1, on the reverse strand, counting down.
ATGAAAATGGAGGGGTGTGGATCAGGCACCATTAGGTAGCTGAAGTCTACATATTCTTATACATTGAAAATATTTTAATTCCTATGTTTATTAGCTAGTCTGTATTTAATATATTTCTGTTTGTACAGTTATTTAGAGATAATCACTTCCAGAAAAAACTGAAACAAAAATAAAGGAATGAGATGGGAGTACTACCTCAAGAGATTATTATTATTAGTGAGAAAAAATGAGTGGTTCACAGAAAACAACAAAGAAATACATTTTAATTCATCTGAGTGGTAAGTGCAGTTGAATGTCAATCCAGTTATATAGTGAAGTATAAAAGGTGAGTTAAATAATGTTGCAAATTTTCAAAGAGAACTATGGTCCTAGAGAAGGATGTGTGGAGATATCACATTCCACCCCTATGAAACACTGGACTGAGGTCATATCAACTTTTCTGTCCAACCACTAGGCACATCACTATCCAGACGCCCAAGATCGAGATGTAGCACCTGATGGCAGGATACTAAACTCTGAACTAGACCCGATTTCCCCATGTGGTCTCCATTCTGGTAGCGTCCAATGTCTATGCCCAACCTCATGTACCCATTACCTTAGATACATGGCATGACTCTCACATGGCCCCCAAGATATTTGAGGATACTTGGAATCTGTGCTTTTTTCCTAAATAATATTAAATCCCTACAGATTGAAGACCACTTATTACTAAGAATATGGTATCATAATCTGTTACCAGTAGCACTTAAGGCACAGAGGAAGAAGCTTCCTGCAGAACTGTGATTTGAGCGAAAGCAGGAAGGACTTCCCACTTGAATCATCTTTACCTGTTCAGGTGCCATGGTATCTGATTTCCCAGAATGAATTTCACAACCTTGGATCAAGCACTCCCCATGTGTTTTGCTCTTTTGTCAAAAACAATCACAATGAAAGGGGCCAGTTTCCTTTGAGCCTAACATCTTGAAGTGATATATTTATCACACACTGGCTGAAGATTGGGCCAATATGAAAAGAGGGTTCCACAAAAGGGAAGAGAGCTGTGTGTAGATAATATAATAAAGACAAGAGAAGGAGAGATGAGATTTTGGAAAACCAGGCGATGGTCTGGTAATAACATCAATGATTCTGATTTCGCATGTCTTCAGTTTAGCTTAGAAATTTTCATTTTAGCAAATTCTCCAGATAATCTGAAGGTAGGAGACCACCTATGCAGAAGCTCTTCATACATTTTTTTAGTGTGGTACATTTGCTACACTTGATGAACACATATTGAAGCATTGCTGCTAACTATGGTGAATAGTTCACATTATAGCTTACATTTTGCTCCACACATTTTTACAGGTTTTGACAAAATATATCATGGCCTCTATCTGTCATTGCAATATCATTTAGAGCAATCCCAATGTGCCCAAAATGCCCCATGTCACACTTTTTTAAAAAAATTTTTAAATTTTTTTAATGTTACATTAAAAAATGAAGGTCCCATATAGCCCCTACCCCCCTCATCCCACTCCTCCCACATCAACAACCTCTTTCATTTTCGTGGCACATTCACTGCATTTGGTGAATACATTTTGGAGCACTGCTGCACTCTTCATACATTTTTTAAAAATAGGTGCCAGGGGATATAGAGATGCTGAAAACCAGTATTTCCCAAATGCAGCTGATTGCAAGCATCACCTTGGTTTCCTCTGGCTGCTGTGACAAAGTACTCCAAACTGGGTGGCCTAAAATAACAATTTATTGTTCGTAGTTCTGGGGGCTCAAAGTCTGAGCTCAAGATACCAGCCAGGCCATGTTCCCTCTGAAACCTATACGGGAGAATCCTTCCTTGCATTTCCTAGTTTCTAGTGACTTTCCAGCACTCCTTGGCATTCTTTGGCTTCTGGCTCCAGGCACTTCATCACATGGTGTTCTCCCCTTCAAATCTCTGTATCCAAATTTCCCTCTTACAAACAAACTATTCATATAGTATTAAGGTTCACCCTAATCTAGTTGGGCGTTATCCTAATTTACATCTTCAAAAGTCACCTTCATGGGACAGGGGGTTTAGGACTGGAATATTTCTTTTTCAGGGACACAATTCAACTCATGACACTTGTTAAATATATAACATCCCAGCCTATCCCTTGAGATTCTGATCCAATAATCTCTGAACAAGCTCAAGAATTTGCATTTGTTTCACAAGCAGTTGTTCCAAGTGATTCTTAGGATCAAGCAAACTTTTAGTGTCAGTGATTGTCTGTGGTAACTTAGTAACATCTTATAAGAACTGAAACTCAATTCCTCAGGCTCCCATGCCAGAGTTCTTTCAGTACATTATCTCCTTGAAACAATATCCATGGGGATGGCACAGGTCATTGTAGTGCCTCAATTTCAAAAAGGGTAAAGGATATGGATGAATTCTCTTCTTTCTTGCAGTTATTTCATGTCCTGAGATCATGCTCAGAGCCTTGATCAGGACACAAATATAAATCTCATCACAACACATTTCCAGCATAAAAACTGTAGTACAGAATGGCTGTGCATCAAGTCCAATGAGGAAAAAAAACAAATCCGTGGAAACTCTTGTCATAGTCATCAAAACTGCTTAGCCAGCTGCAGGAAGCAAACAAATCCACTGAAACATTAACTCAGGCAGAAGGTTCCAGCTCATTGAAAGTAAGCTCATTTGTTTTCCCATTAGGGCTCACAAACGTCTACCCGGCCGTGCCCTCAGGGTTGCGGCAGCATCATTACAGAACGGGAGGGTGGAGGGGGGAGTCGGGGGAGACTGATGGATTTATGACATGCTCCTTTGATGAAATATTTACCGGACCTTGTTTGCAAGGTTCTAGTAATAGAAGGTTGGAAGCTCAGAAAGGAGAGGCCTGCTGGAAATTGAGCCTGTTGGGAAAATAATAAATACAAAGAAGGCTACTGATGAGAGAAGTCTTGGCTTAAGTGAATGTTTTTTCCAGCACTTTCACGGATAGAAGTCTCAGAGATTGGAAAGTGCTCTGCTGGGGATCAGGAAAACGGGGTGCACCTTCTGGCTCTGCCATTTCCTACCTATGGAGGCCTGGGGAAGACACTCAACTTCACTAGCCTCAGTTTCCACCTTAGAAAAACTGGGAATAAGCTCTTTATGTTTCACAACATTGCTGGGACAGAGATTGCCTTAGACATGTAAGGATATGGCATTACTTTTAACACTGAAAATATCCTTCATAAATTCTGGGAACCAAGACTATTTTTGAGAAATCATTTTCTTCTGTGTTTTTTTGTTTTTTTTTTTTTTTCTCATCAGAAGCATGGGAGATGGCATGGTACTGGCTGTTGAAAGGATAGTGATTTTTGACTGGTTGATATTTTTGTCAAATAGAAAGTTAAGGGAGAAGAAAATATCAGTTATTAAGTAAAAACTGTGGTGAGAGTTTTGTGTGATTTTCTCATGGAATGCTCATGAAGTGCCTGCAATTTAGAAACCGCTGTCTCTTCTTTATGGATAAGGAAAATTAAACTCAGAGAGGTTGAGTAATTTGTCCAAAATCATGCTGCTTATTAAAATCAGTATATGAGCTGTGCTTGGGACATAGTAGATGTTCAACAAAGTTTGTTGATTGAAGAAGGATTGAATGTCCCCAAAACCAGCATTTTTCCCACCCTTTAATCATCTAACTATCCATTTTTCTCATTTATTCATTATTGATTATTCAACATTCCTTTCCTTTAATGGCTACTTTGTGCAAGTCTCTGTGGAGAATGTAAAGGTGAATCAGACAATTTTTTCCTTGAAAATTTGATCATTTATAAGAGAAAATGAATATATGCAGAAATTTATTATATCACAAACCTGAATGTGCTGAGTTTCTGGAACATTCCAGAAAGGAGATAGAGAATAGAGAAGGAATGTTGAGCAGACATGTTTCATTTGGGTCTGTAAGCGTTGGCTGTACGAAGATGATGGGAGGAGAACACCACAGGCAAGAGAAACTGTAGGCTCTGAGGCAGCGTTTATCACAAGTCCAGGAGATGAAGGTAATTTAAAGTATATGGGTGGTAATTTCAGTGAAGTAGGTGGGTGCTGGATTGTGAAGGAATGAACCATTAGTCTATGAACCATTTGGTATCCACAGCATCTGTCCAGCACCCCCAGAGCCCTCAGTTGTTTAGCATACTGCAGGTGTCTTCTACTGCAAAGTGATGAGGGGGAGGGCAAAATGATACTACAATGGGTTCATTTTTTAAAAGCATCCATAAGTGCCCAGGATGCCATTGGGTGCCCTTGGAACATTCCAGTTTCCTGAACCAGATGGAACTTAGCAGATAGCTGTGCTATAGTACTACATGGCAAAAATCAGCTGAAACTGAAACATTAAGAAATTTCCTCTATAAACATAAAAAGGTAACAGTTTAGTAAGCCGCTATAAATTTTTTTGACTCAGTTTCAATTTAAGATTTCTATAAGAAGGGTGAAAATGCAATAATGGTGGTGATATACTTGAGGAAGTGAGAATTAAAATTCACCTCTGGAAAAAATATTCATTTCCTGACTCAGATTTGTGCAAATATTAATGGCAAGACTATCAAGTTACAAATGAATGTGATTAGCATAACTCTGCCTAATGAATTAATTCCTTCTGTGGAACCAAAGGTAAAAACGTTTTCCCTTCCTCTTAATCCTCTTTAATCAATGCAGACTTTCTAATAGAAGCTATTTTTTTCTACATTATGATGCATTTCTTTGGTGGATTCTCACTTCATGCATAAATGAGTGAATAGATAATATGCTTATTTGCAGTCTGTGCCAATTGAACCTTCCATTTTCAGAAATAAAAGAAGTAAAAAATAATTTTTCAGTTGTTCACATAAAATTTATGGTCACATTAGGATGATATGTGCCTGCTTAAAAAAATCATTTCTTTCCTATACTTTAATGGGCCTAAGGAAATGAACAAAATGTCATTTTATTTTTGAAATACAAAGTGGTACATATATTTTGAAAAGCAACATGTAAATACACAATAAGGAACTTTAAAATGTTTATTTCTCTTGATCCAATAATTTCAATTCTGGAATGTGTCTTAAAAAATAATCCTAAATATAGACATCATAATGCATTGGCCCATCACCATGTTATTTATAATGGTGACATAAAATTTTAAAACTTAGAGGTTCAGAATCAGCAAGATGGTGGTGGAGTAGGGAGTTCCTAGAATCAGCTCCTGCCACAGGGCAGTTAGGAAATACCCAGAGCTATCTGAAGCACCTATCTGGGGGCTCCAGGAGACCAGAAGACCATCCTGCAACATACTTGAGGGAATGGAAGGAGGAGCATGCCTATCTGCAGAGAAGACTCGTAAGTAGAGCGCTCCATGCCATGGAGGATGGTGGCCATTCTCCACTGGAGGCACAAGTCACCTTGCGAGCTGTTCTGTGGCTGGAATTGGAAGTTCTACTTTCAGAAAACCAGGGAGGAAGAGACAGCTGGGCACCATATTCAGCTACTGATTAGTAAACTCCACGGGCTAAAGTATAATTCTAAGAATAGCTAAAGTTTGAGCCTGTCCAAGTTAGAAGGAGGCCGGGAGCCACCATCTTAACTGCACCTGGCACGAGGGGAAGCGGGGCACACTGAGATTTCCAGTGCTGGTGGGAACTGGCTTTTTTCCATCCGGGTCAGACTGAAGATCTAGCCTAGGTCTAACCCCATCTCCAGCAGGGAGGAAGCTGGGGGGACCTGTGCCAGTCTTTCTGAGAAATTACCAGTCAAGCTCCTAGGCCAGTGATTATCATATTCTGGTGGTGCAAACTGCCCAGGAGCTATTCTGTGTCTGGAGTTGGAAGCTCTATTTCCTCCCTGCTCCCCCCCCCAAAAAAAGGTTGAGGAGGAGACTGTTGGCCACCAATTTCAGCTACTGGTTAGTAAATTCTTCTGGCTAAAGTATAACCCAAAGAACAGCTAAAGTTTGAACCTGTCCAAGTCAAAAAGAGGCTGGTAGCTGTCATTTTGACTCTGCCCCCAGTGCGAGGGGAAGCCAGGCTGACCAAAAATGAAAGTGATGGTAGGAACCATTTTCTTTCACCTGGATTGGCCTGAAGCCCTGAACTAGGCTTCAGCCCCACCTCTGGCAGGAAGGAGCCTAGTGGGCCCTGCACCACCCTATCCAGGTAACTGTAAGTACTTTTGGCTGGCACACACTGAATGCTCAGAAGTCTACTAGGGCAACTGTGGTCATCTTGGAACCACACTGCATAGATTGCTGCCTACACCTGCAGCTCCATCCCCACCCCAGGCAGAGGAGAAAGGGACATGAAGCTTCATCAGTCTCTCTGGGCAACTACAGTCTAGGCTTGTATGACTTGAATTATTCCATACAGCTGTGGCTCTATCCCTACCCTTGGCAAATGAGAAAGTTGGGAGAAGTGTCATCAGTCCCCGGGGAAATGAAGGCAGCTTGAGCCTCCACAGTTTATAGCACAAAATATATTTTTGGCTCCTACTATGCAACCAGCAAGGAAGAAAGGGCTGGAAGCCCAAAACTAAAGAGAAAAACTGCACCCAGAATAAATACTCTAGTAAGCCAGATGCCAAAGCACCAACAAAAAATTACAATCCACACTAAGAAACAGGAAGATAAGGCCCAGTTAAAGGAAGAAGATAAGCCTCCAGATGACATAAAGGAGTTGAGACAAATAATCATAAATCTTCAAACAATCTCCTTAATAAAGTCACTGAGATGGCGAAAGAGATTAAGGATATTAAGAAGACATTGGATGAGCACAAAGAAGAATTTGAAAGCATACATAGAAAATAGCAAATCTTATGAGAATGAAAGGTGCAATAAATGAAATTAAAAATACATTGGAATCATATAATAGCAGATTTGAGGAGGCAGAAGAAAGGATTGGTGACCTTGAAGAAATGGCCTCTGAAAGTGAACATACAAAAGATCAAATGAAGAAAAGAATGGAAAAAATTAAACAAGGTCTCAGGAAACTAAATGACAGCAAAAGACATGCAAAAATACATGTCATGGGTGTCCCAGAAGGAGAAGAGAAGAGAAGAGAAAAGGGGCAGAAAGAATATTTGAAGAAATAATGGTAGAAAAATTCCCAACCCTATTGAAGGACATAGATATCTGTTTCCAAAAAGCACAATGTACCCCCATCTGAAAAAATCCAAATAGACCAACTCTGAGACATGTACTAATCAGAAGGTGAAATGCCAAAGACAGAGAATTCTGAGAACAGCAAGAGAAAAGCAATGCATAACAGATAAGGGATACCCATAAGTTTAAATGCTGATTTCTCACTAGAAACCATGGAAGCAAAAAGACAGTGGTATGATATATTTATGATACTGCAAGAGAAAGTCTTCCAGCCAAGAATCTTATATCTGGCAAGATTGTCTTTCAAAAATGAGGACAAGTTTAGAATATTCATAGATAAACAGAAACTGAGAGAATTTCTGAACAAGATACCAGATTTTTAGGAATTACTAAAGGGTGTGCTAGAGTCTGAAAAGAAAAGACAGGAGAGAGAGACCTAGAAATGAAGACTATATCAGTAAAAATAACTAAAAATGTCAAAAGAGTGGTGAAAATAAAATGTGGCAGATAAAACCCAAATGTTCAGGAATAAACTTTACCAAAAATTTATAGTACTTGTATTCAGAAAACTACAACTCAATGTTAAAAGATATAAAAGAAGAACTAAATAATTGGAAGAACATTCCATGCTTGTGGGTTGAAAGACAAAATATCATTAAGTTGTTAATTCTACTCAAATTGATATACAGATTCAATGCAATCCTGATAACAATTCCACCAGCACTTTTTAAATAAATTGAAAACACAATTATCAAATTTCTTTGGAAGGGAAAGGGGCCCTGAATGGCCAGAAACATCTTAAAAAGGAAAATCCAACAGCTCCTACTCCTGCCCTTCCCCAGGGCCAGCCACCCATGTGGTCAAAACCCGGCACAGCAGACGTGAGAAGCTGAATAGTCTGTGCGTTTTGCTTTGCAAGTCTTTTAATTGCCATGGAGCTGTATATATTGCAAGCTTTCAAATCTGGAGTTGTATTTTGTTGAGTCGAAAGTGAAATTTTCCTTTGGTCAATGTGACAGGAGAGAACCAGCAAGATGGTGGCAGAGTAAGGAACTCCTAGAGTCAGCTCCTGCTACAGAGAGGTTAGCAAAAACCCAGAGCTCTCTGGAGCTAGCTGAAGTACCTGTTTGGGGGCTTCAGGGGACCAGAAGAGCATCCTGCCACATCCTTGAAGGAATGAAAGGAGGAGACTGCCCATCTGCAAAGAAGACTCGTAAGTAGAGGCTCCATGCCCTGGAGGCTGGTGCCCATCCTCCACTGGAGGCACAAGCCGCCTTGGGAGCTGTTCCGTGGCTAGAATTGGAAGCGCCACTTTCCCAAAACAGGGGAGGAAGAGGCCATTGGGCACCAGCTTCAGTTACTGATGAGTCAACTCTGTGGGATAAAGTATAATCCTTAGAACAGCTAAAGCTTAAGCCTGTTCAAGTCAGAAAGAGGCCGGGAGCTGCCATCTTAACTCTGCATCTGGCATAAGGGGAAGCGGGACAGACTGAGGATCCCAGTGCTGGTGGGGACTGGTTTCTTTCCATCCACATCACATTGCAGCTCTAGCCTATGCCCCAGTGCCACCTCCAGCAGGGAGGAAGCTGCAGGGACCTGCACCAGCCTCTCCGGGAAATTACTAGCCAAGCTGTGGAGGCCAATGATTATCCTACTCTGGTGGCATGAGCTGACCCAGGAGCTATTCTGTGATGGGAATTGGAAGCTCCAATTCCCAGAAACAGGGGAGAAGGAGACAGTTGGCTGCCAATTTCAGCTACTGATTGGTAGACTTGGATGGCTAAGCTATAACCCTGGGAACAGCTGGAGTATGAATCAGCCCAGGTCAGAAAGAGGCCAGTGGCTGCCATTTTGACTCTGCCCCCAGCCTGAGGGAAAGCCAGGACTGAAAATCACAGTGATGGTAGGAACTGGTTTCTTTCACTTCATTGAGACTGGCCTGAGGCCCTAGCCTAGGCTTCAGCCCCACCTCTGGCAGGGAAGAGGCTGGCAAACCCTGCACCAGCCTATCCAGGTAATGCAGGTAAATTTGGCTGCAGACTAAAAATTGGATGTCTACCAGAGCTACTGTGGTCATCTTGGACCCACACTGCATAGATTGCTGCCCATACCTACAGCTTGACCCCTACCCCAGGCAGATGAGAAAAGGGCGTGAAGCTACACAAGTGTCTCTGGACAACTACAGTCTAGCCTGCACAACATAGATTATTCCACACAGCAGTGACTGTCCCTACCCCTAGCAAAGGAGGAAGTGGAAGAAGATTTATAGGTCCCTGGTGCAATGAGGGCAGCTTGAGCCTCCACAGCTTGCAGCACAAACCACATGCTTGGCTCCTACTATGCAACCAGCAAGGGAGAAAGGGCAGGAAATCTTAAACTAAAGAGAAAAATTGCACCCAGAATAAATACTCTAGTAAGCCAGATGCTAGGAGAGCAACAAAAAATTACAGTTTACACCAAGAAACAGGAAGGTATCATCCAGTTAAAGGAACAAGATAAGCCTCCAGATGACATAAAGGAGTTGAGAAAAATAATCATAGATGTTCAGACAAATCTCCTTAATAAATTCAATGAATGGCTAAAAAGATTAAGGATATTAAGAAGACACTGGATGAGCACAAAGAAGAATTTGAAAGAATACATAGAAAAATAGCAAATCTTTTGGGAATGAAAGGTGCAATAAATGAGATTAAAAATATATTGGAATCATACAATAGCAGATTTGAGGAGGAAGAAGAAAGGATTGGTGACCTTGAAGAAATGGCCTCTGAAAGTGAACATACAAAAGAACAGATTAAGAAAAGAATGGAAAAAATTAAACAAGGTCTCAGGGAACTAAATGACAGCAAAAGACATGCAAACATATGAGTCATGTGTGTCCCAGAAGGAGAAGAGAAGGGGAAAGGGACAGAAAGAATATCTGAAGAAATAATGGTAGAAAATTTTCCAACCCTATTGAAGGACATAGATATCCATGACCAAGAAGTACAACATACTACCATGTGAAAAATCTGAAAAGACCAGCTCCAACACATACTCATCAGAATGTCAAATGCCAAAGACAAAGAGAATTCTGAGAATAAGAGAAAAGCAATGCATAACATATAAGGGATACCCATAAGATTAAGTGCTGATTTCTCACTGGAAACCATCAAGACGAGAAAATAGTGGTCTTACATGTTTAAGATATTACAAGAGAAAAACTTCTAGCCAAGAATCTTATATCCAGCAAGACTGTCTTTCAAAAATGAGGGCAATATTAGAATATTCACATATAAACAGACACTGAGAGAATTTCTAAGCAAGAGACAAGATTTTCAGGAGATAACTAGACAATGTGCTAGAGCCTGAAAAGAAAGACAGGAGAGAAAGACCTGGAAGAGAGTATAGAAATGAAGATTATATCAATAAAAGTAACTAAAAGTGTCAAAAGAGTGGTGAAAATAAAATATGACAGATAAAACTCAAATAGTCAGGAATAAACTTAGCCATTTATGTAACTCAGTGTTAAAAGAAATCAAAAAAGTCCTAAATAACTGCGAAAACATTCCATGCTCATGGACTGGAAGACTAAATATCACTGAGATGTCAATTCTACTCAGATTGATATAGAGATTCAATATAATCTCAATAAAAATTCCAACAGCATTAAAAAAATGTTTGAAAACTTGATCACAAAATTTATTTGGAAGGTTAAGGGGTCCTGAAGAGCCAGAAACATCATAAAATGGAAGAGCAAACCCTCATCTCCAGACTTCAAATCATATTACCTAGCTGTAGTGGTAAAAACAGCATGGTACTGGCATAAAGACATACATATAGACCAATGGAACCAAATTTATGGTTCAGGAACAGACCCTTACAGGTATGATCCAGTGATTTTTGACTAGCCTGTCAAACCCACAAAGCTCAGGCAGGACAGTCCAGTCAACAAATAGTGCTGAAAGAATTGGATATCCATAGCCAAAAGAAGGAAAGAGGACCCCAATCTCATACTTTACCCAAAAAATTAACTTAAAATTGATCAAAAACTAAAAATAAAAGCAAGAACCATAAAACTTCTAGAAGAAATGTAGGAAAATATCTTCAAGACCTGGCGGTAGGTGATGGATTCTTAAAGGAGAGAAGAAGTGGACTGGGGTGGACTACTGATGTTTAATGTATGTAGAAGTTTAATTAGCTTTACTGTTAAAGTGTGGAAAGGTATAGAGTGGATGGTAACACATAGTGGATAGCAGCTAGTTTATAAATGGGAATGTGGGGAAACGGACTTGGCCCAGTGGTTAGGGCGTCCGTCTACCACATGGGAGGTCCGCGGTTCAAGCCCCGGGCCTCCTTGACCCGTGTGGAGCTGGCCCATGCGCAGAGCTGATGCGTGCAAGGAGTGCTGTGCTACACAGGGGTGTCCCCCGCGTAGGGGAGCCCCACGCGCAAGGAGTGCACCCATAAGGAGAGCCGCCCAGCGCGAAGGAGGGAGCAGCCTGCCGAGGAATGGCGCCGCCCACACTTCCCGTGCCGCTGACGACAACAGAAGCGGACAAAGAAACAAGACGCAGCAAAAAGACACAGAAAACAGACAACCGGGGAAGGGGAGGGGAATTAAATAAAAATAAATCTTTAAAAAAAAAATAAAAAATAAAAAAAAATAAATGGGAATGTGACTGAAAATGGTAGTCTAGGTATGTAAATGCCAATTGATAGAATGCTTGAGAATAATCTAGGAACTGAATAGCACAGTAAACCAAGAGGTGGATGAGAATTGTGGTTGATGGTACAGATGCAAGCATGTCCTTTGTGAGTTAGAGCAAATGCACATCACTACTGCAGGGTGTTGGGAATGTGGAGAAGAATGGGGAAAATACAGCTGAAGGGACCTATGGACTGTGGTTGGTAGTAATAATATAATATTCTTGCATCTATTAGAAAGATGTACTGTGTTGATAATGAGGCCATATGGAAAATGTGAGCCAAATGTACACTATGGACATGGTAACAATTAGATGATATGATATTATCTGTAGCAAATGTTCCACCACAGTGTGGTGTGTTGATGGAGGGGTGTTGTTTGAGAATTCTGCACACGTGCATGATTGTTTTATAAGTTTACAACTTCTGTCATAAAAAATATATTTAAAAAATAATAAAAGGGTGGGTTGGGGAAAAACACACCAAATGTAAGATAAGGACTATGATTACTAGTAAGATTTTTATAATATTCTTTCATAATTTGTAACAAATGTTCACGACAATGAAGGGTTAATGTATGGGACCCCTGTATAATGTTATGCATGTTTGCCTATAAGTTCACAACTTTTACTATGCACTTAATTGTTTATGTATGTTCATATATAAATGACATAAAGATAATAATAATAGAGTTGATTGGGGGAAATACTTTGGTTAGTAGTAATACTTTGACAATGCTCTTTAATCATTTGTTAAAAAGGTTTAACAACAATGCAAGTTATTGGTGGTAGGCTGAGTTATGAGTGTACTGTATGATATTATATATGAGTTTTTTTGTAAGTTCACAACTATTATTATACACTTGTTTATGTATGTTTATGTATGAGTGATATACTTCAATAAATTAATTTAAAGAAAAAAAAGGAAAATCGAAGTTGGAGGAATCTCATTTCCAGACTTTAAGTCATATTATCTAGCTATACTGGTAAAAACAGCATGGTATTGGCATAAAGACAGACACATAGACCAATGGAACCAAACTGATGGTTCAGAAACAGACCCTCACATGTGTAGTCAAGTGATTTTTGAGTGTCCTGTCTAACCACACAGCTCAGACTGAACAGTCCATTCAACAAGTGATGCTGAGAGAACTGGATCTCCATAACCAAAAGAAGGAAAGAGGACCCCTATCTTATACCTTATCCAAAAACTAACTCAAAATGGATCAAAAACCTAAATTTAAAGGCAGGAACCATAAAGTTTCTAGAAGAAAATGGTGGTAGGTGGTAGATTCTTAAAGGAGATAAGAGGAGGACTGAGATGGACTACTGATGTTTAATGTACCTAGAAGTTTTAATTAGCCTTACTCTAAAAGTATGGACATGTATGGAGTGGATGGTAACACAAAGTGAGTAACAGCAGTCTATAAATGGAGATGTGGCTGAAAATGGTAGTCTAGGGATGTAAATGCCAATTGACAAAGTGCTAGAAACTAATCTAGTAACTGAATAGCACAGTAATCCCAGAGGTGGGTGAGAATTGTGACTGATGGTACAGCTAGTGCAAATGTACATCATTATTGTAGGGTGGTGGGAATGTGGAGAAGCATGGGGAAAATACAACTGGGGTGACCTATGGACTGTGGTTAGCGGTAATAATTTAATATTCCTGAATCTGTCAAAGATGTACTGTGTTGATAATGGGGCAGTATGGAGAATGTTCTCCAAATGTACACTAGGGACATGGTAACAACTGAATGATATTATCTCATAATCTTAATAAATGTTCCACCGCAGTATGGTGTGCTGATAAAGGGGTGTTGCTTGAGAATTCTGCCTATGTGCATGATTGTTTTGTAAGTTTACAACTTCTGTCATAAAAATATATTTAAAAATAATAATAGGGTGCATTGTGAGGAAAATACACCAAATGTAAGATAAGGACTATAATAGGTAGTAAGATTTTTATAATATTCTTTCATAATTTATAACAAATAGTCTCATGACAATGCAAGGTGTTAGTGGAGGGTTGATGTATGGGACCCCTGTATGATGTTATGCATTTTTGCTTTGTGAGTACAATTTTTACTACACACTTACTGTTTATATATGTTCATATATAAGTGATATAAAGATAATAATAATAGGGTGTGTTGAAGAAAAATACTTAGGTTAGTAGTAATATTTTGACAATGTTTTTGAATCATTAGTTAAAAATGTTTAACAACAATGCAACATATTGGTGGTAGGGTGAGGTATGAGAGTCCTATATGAGGTTATATATGTTGGTTTTGTAAGTTTACAACTATTACTATACACTTATTATTTATATATGTTTATGTATAAGTGATACACTTTAATAAATTTTAAAAAACAAAACTTAGGGTTTCAACAGTAAAGAGGTTGCTAAGCAAATCATGATGTGATCTTTTGATGTAATAGTATAGAGTTTTTAAACAATATTTATAAAACCTATGAGTATATGTAATAACATGGAAATGCTCATGATATGTCAATATGACAGTGACAACAGCTAATTATAGTTATACGAATTATAAGTAGGTACTTTATATGTGATAGTCAACCTCCACAAGATATTAAGGAGGTAAGCACTATTATTATTATCTCTAATTATCAGATGATAAAACTAAAGCCTAATGGGTTTGAGTGATTTGTCTATGATGACACAGCTAATTAGTTGTGAAACCAGGTAGATTCAAAGCCAATTAGACAGAATCCAGAGCCTGCATGCTTAGCCAATATCAATTCTGCTTTACTGAGTACTGAGTATGGGCCAAGAATTAGGCACCAAGAGATTGCAAATCGCATGGTCCCTGCCCATGATGAGATGCACTGTCCAACAAGTCAATGCTGTAAGTGAAGGTGAACATATGCATGTGGTGAGGCAGGAGGGCAAGCCGAGCACCTAGCAACACAAGAGGCTGAGGACACAAGGCTTCAGAGTTAACATAAAAATTATATCATTAGTAAGAGTGAAAGAGAAAGTCTTTCCTAAGGGTTGTTGGGGAGGCACAGGCATGATGGACTTCAGGAATTAAAAGTGGTTTGGGCAGTATTTCCTACAATTGCAAGTGAATCTACAATTATCTCAAAATAAAATGTTTAATGAAGGAAAAATAAGTTGTTGAGGGTTGAGGTTGGCTGGTACAAAGGGTGGAAAGGAAAAGAGGCCAAAAGTAATCCTCAATGAGCAAATAAAAACAAATCATTAAGGCAGCATTGTATTTCTTTCTAAGATATTTTAGCCTTATCCTAAAAGTCACAGGGAGTGATTGAAATAGTTAAAGACCTGGTGTAAGATGCTCATATTTTTGCTTCATTAAAACAAGTCTAGCAATGGAGTGAACCTTAAAATGGAAAAATTCTTGATGGTAGGTAGATAGACTAGGTAGGCAATAACTATAGAAAGTCCCACAGAATAAAAATGACTACCTAAATGAAGACAATGATTGTCAGAGGAGAGAAAAGGACATGAATGAAAGAGGTATCAAGGGGAAAGGGCATAGTAAAAGATTGGGTATGGTGGACTTACTCTTGTCATTTGTCTTTGGCCAGTTAAACGATGCTATTATTTAACTAGTTACAAAATATACAAGGGGAATCCTTTTGGGGATATGACTGAAATGTTCCACATGTTTACTGTGATAGATTGATTCATGTACCCAACAAAAGGCATTTTCTTAGCCCTAAACCATAGTCATGTGGGTGAGAGCTGATTTGTAAATAGAACCTTTTGAAGATAAGATGTTATAGTCTGTTAAGGTGTGGCAAAATTGAACCAGGGTGACTTTTTTTTTAATTGATTTTTATTTATTTTAAAGATACATAGATCATACAAAATGCTTCATTAAAAAAAATAAGAGGATCCCTTACACTCCCACGCCCTACCCCACTCCCACTCCTCCCACATTACCAAATTCTTTCATCAGTGTGGCACATTCATTGCATTTGATGAATACATTTTGGAGCACTGCTACACAGCATGGATTATAATTTGCATTGTAGATTACACTCTCTCCCAGTCCCTTCAGTGGGTTATGGCAGGATATATGATGCCCTGCATCTCTCCCTGCAATATCATTCAGGACAACTCCAAGTCCTGAAAATGCCCCAGTATCACACCTCTTCTTCACTCTCCCTGCCCTCAGTAATTCCCGTGGCCACAGTCTCCACATCAATGATACCATTTCTTCCATTGCTAGATCCACAATAATTCTATAGTAGAATACCAGGAAGTCCACTCTAATCCATACTTTATTCCACCACCCTCAGGACCCTGGGTGGCTTTTAATCTATATTACTGAAGGCTTTATAATGAGAGGAAATTTGTATGTAGTCAGAGAAGCCAGAATTCAGAAAAAGCCACAGGAGGAGAACAAGGACAGAGGTGTGTGTGTGATAGACACAGAGATATAACCCAAGGAACATCGAGTATTGCAGCAAGTCATCACCAGAATACGAGAGACTACGGAGAAAACATGGCCTTGCCAATACCTTGATTTAAGACTTCTGACTGCTAAAACTGTGAGACAATAAATTCTTGTTGATTAAACCAACCTATTGTTGCAGTATTTGTCATAGCGTCTCTGGCCAATGAAGACATTCACTAAACCACTTTTCTTTTCTTTCTAGGGCCCACAGGACAACTCTCTATGTGACCGAGCACTAGCTAATGAAATATGGGAATATATGATGTATACCATTTCCAGTCCTGGACCTTAAAGTCTCCCACAGGATCCACCATATTTTCTTCTCCTCTTTGCCAAGTGCAGGACTTCAAAATAATGTTGGACCCACAAATGGAAGAAGCCTTACATCTTGAGTCACCACTGCAAGGAAAACCAGCTTACACACATTACTCTGTGATGCACATGAGAAATAAAGCTTTGTTAAATCAGGATGACCTGGTACTATATCTCTCAGGAGTTAGCCTACCTGACTAAGTTAGAAATTGGTACCTTAAAATATGGGTTCGCTGTAAAAAGCAAAATAAATAAACCACAACAATTAAGCAAACAAAATAAATTGAACTTAGATTTTTTTTTTAGTAGATTGGTGGATGATAAGGAAGTAGATCTGGCTGGATGGATGGCTAGAGATCCATGCTGTACAGCAGGAGATCATTTGGTATAATTGTCATAACTTGGAAGACCACTTTCCTTGTGAGCTGAAAAAGCAGATATAAGCAGAATTTTTATGAGCCTGTATTAAGTTGTTATTAGGTGGATTTGGCAAGGATTATATGAAAGGAAAAAACTTCTCAGGAAATATTTGTCTAGTTTGCAAACAGAAAAAAAAAAAATAATAACAAAAGTCCAGAAATTCAGGGTGGTACAGGGTTGTAAAACTCAACTATTCCTAGACCCCAAGTAGTAAAAGACTGTGTGTGCAAGACCCAGCAGGACTCCTCAGTGGAATAAAAGGACTTGGCCTGTGGCAAAGATCAGATATATGGTGTGGCCTTCCCATTTATTGTTTCAGAATGTCTCAAGATCACATCTATCTTTAACCAGAAAAAAAGATGCCTCACAGGAAAAAAGCAAAGAAATAAATCAGACATAAGAATCACACCATGAAAGAACTTTGGATATGCTAACTACCACATGAGTCCAACTGAAAAGAAATAAATTAAAAACATCCAAAGTTTGTAAGGGTACTGTTTTGCCATAGAAACCATAAAACTGGAATAAAAATAATAGAAGAAAATGAAAAGATTTTGTTCAGGCCTTAATATAGTTCTGCAATCACCAATCTCCCCAGAGCAGGAATCAGGCTTCAAAAGCTGATCAGTTATCAAGGAGGAAATACTCCTCAGACCTCTTCAGATGTGGTCAACAGGGATTATAGACATGGAAGACATGTCCTCCAGACAGTGGAACTGAAGTCCAAGGCCAAAAGCCAAAGAGGTTCTGCTTTAAAGCAGAATGAGAGCCCAAATAGGAATTTTTCCCTCCTTTAAGGTAAAAAACTTTCAAAAGCTCTGTCCAACAGGAAGTGGACTTGAATTATTAATGAGCCAGAAGCTGGTGTATATCTTCCCTTATCCAAATGGAAGTTTCCATTGCAGTTATCCTGTCACAGTCTGTGTTGATTGACCATGGGGACTGGAAAGGAAAGATAACTTGCCTTTTCATTCACAGGTCACTGAACCAAAATAAACAAAATCTGACCTGACAGAGAGGGCTATGCTTCATCTGTAGATCTTGGGCTTTGGAAGAGATGCAATGTCAAAATGGGTCTTTAGGTTGTCTCCATTTGGGAGAGTATGAAGTTGTTCCTAAGTGTAGGAGGAGCAGTGAAAAAGATGATTCCTGAGATAGGATAATCAATTAACTTTTCAGGATTTATGTACTATATCTGCTAGCATTGCTTACCATGAGTAATACAAGGAGAATTAATATGAATTCAATTTTGACATGAGGAGTTAGAGATGTCTGTGAAGCACTGATGTTGTGATATGTAAAGGGCAATTTTATTCATTTATTACATGTGTGTATGTGTGTAACATCTAAAATTGTTACTACCTCTTTACTACTCTTTCCGATAAGAGATAGATTCTAATTCCCCATGATTTAATTTGAGCTGGGCTTAATGACTTACTTGACGGATTGTTTTATTTTGCCAAAGGGCTGCTGATGCAAAATACCAGAGATGGATTGGCTTTTACAATGGGGATTTTATTTAGAGTAAACGCCTTCAGTTCAGAGGCTGTGAACTGTCCAAATCAAGGCAGGAACAAAGATGCTTTCACAGGGTCCTGCCCCATGTTGAAGCAAGATGGCTGCTGATCTCTGCTAAGGTCTCTGCCTTCCTCTCTAGGATCTACCACCTCCCAGAGCTCAGCTCAGCTGTGGGTAGCCAGTCATAGGGCTTCTCTCTTACCAAGCCTCCTCGCTCATTCTTAGCTGCTCTGCTTTCTTCCTGAGTTCATCTGTGAGCTATTAGGCATATGAATCATCTCCTCTTAAGCTGCTCCTTGGGCCCAGCCCCTCAGGGTGGCTCTTCTCATGCCTCTGTGCTGCTGTTTCCAGACACCATGATCTCTCTCAGCCTCTCAGTGCTTCTGTTTTCCTGCAGTTCTCTCTTTCACATGACAGGATCAATATGTCCACTTCCTTCCTTTTATATCAGACCCACCAAGAGGGTGGAAACTCATCCTGGCTCAGACTTCACTGATACAGTTCAATCAAAATGTTCTCACACAGACAGAAAGAGATCAGTTCAAAAAGATAATCTTTTTCTTTTTGGGATTCATAGAAGAACTTCATACAGTCATACCAATGAATGTGGCAAGTGATATTTTAGGAATTCTGAGGCTAAATCATAAAAAGCCTTGCAAATTCTGTCTGGGCTTCTAAAAACACTCAATGCAAGAGCCTGAAGTGCCCTATAAGAAGTGAGACCACCCTGAGATCACCAGGTAGGACAAGCCATTTGTAGGTGCTCTGATGGACAGTCCCAGCTGAGCCTTCAAATCATTCCTACCAAATTACCAGACATGTGAGTGAAGCCTTCTTGTAGCCTCCAGAGTAGCTAAGCTGCCAGCTAAATACCCCTTAAGTGACCACTGTCAAGAACATATTGGATATAAGCAGTGGTGTGCTTGTTAACTGCCCTTTAGGGGACAAAAAATTTAAAGGATTTTAGTGCTCACTAATTTCTGTGATATAAATGCCCCCACCATGGCTGATTTCATGGTAATTATTATCTGTGAAAAACTCATGAATATTTAACAGTTGGTTCTCAATACAAACTGGTTCCAGCACATAACAGAAACATCCCTTAGCTGAGTCCTGCTAAAATTTCTAAATCACAAAATCATTAGGTATAATGAATTTTTTGCTGATTTAAGGCACTATGTTTTTGGATAATTCATTGCACAGCAAAAGATCATTAGAGAAACAGGTATAATAATACATTGCGTGAGACTGTCCTATTGTTCCCAAACATGGTTTGACAGCCAAACCTGAGGACAAAGATATGGAAAGTAATTTTTCTTTTTAAGGAAAATGGCACATCTTTGGGGGAGAAACCCATTTCAAGGCTATGAAAAGGCAGTCCCTGAATTATCTCCCAGTTCTTCATATCACATCTATATGAGAAGATGGCTAAGAAAAGATGATCAGTGGCAGCTTTTGTGACCAGGTGTACCCTGCACTCTGCTAAGGTGGTAGGTCTAGCCCCGATCCTAATCCGAATGGTCCAAAGAATAAGGGAAGTCTAGCATCTCAGTCCCAATTGTACACCTGGTCTTAGGCAGCAGACTTCTTGATCTGTATTGCTCCTACCTGTGTAGAGTTGGAATGAGATATGAACAGAATATTAATTGCTTTTTCATATAGAGATTCCTTGAAACCTTAGAGAAAATCATTACAGGAGAACAGAAGAGGCAGGGAACAAGGTTTAGCATATAAAGGAAAGAGTGGAGGTTTCCAGTATGGAAAGCTTGATTAAGCTAAGGATGGGTCTTCGCTTGTGGAGTACACTGGTTTGAGGACACTTAGTGTCAGGAAGAAAGAGATGGCACTCAAAATGGTAACTAAAGAGAGCTTATTGAAAGGCCTATCTGTAAGGTTTAGACAAGGCTAAGGAAACCAACACAAGGGGAGGAAGCACTCAAGGACTAGAAACAGTAGAAAAAGAAGGAAGCTCTTACCAGAATTTGGTACATCGCATAATCCCAGCAATTGTGGCCTGAAGTAGAGTAAAATATACTGTGTAACCAAAGAGTTAGGTAAAGCAATCCCTGCCTTCTCTCTTCTCCACTCTCTGGTGTCCTGCTTGTGCTGCCTATTGAGTTCATCCACCTGAAAACCAGAAGGCAAGGATGTCCATGTGATTATGTTTTGAAGTTCACAGATGTCAGCCATAGGGTGAATGGGGCAGGACACAATGAAGAGCCACTGGTGAACATGGAACTCTGGAACAGGATTTTTAAGTAAGGGAGAGTGTGTAATGATCCTGTTCAAACCCTGAGGTAAAGGAGACACTAGAGAGAA
This sequence comes from Dasypus novemcinctus, assembly GCF_030445035.2. Taxonomy (NCBI): domain Eukaryota; kingdom Metazoa; phylum Chordata; class Mammalia; order Cingulata; family Dasypodidae; genus Dasypus; species Dasypus novemcinctus. Next base: position 197,052,952 of record NC_080673.1, on the reverse strand, counting down.
AGTAGAAGAAAGAAAAAGAGAGAGAGAAAGAGAAAGAGAGAGAGAGAGAGAAAAAGAAAGAAAAAGTTTGTAAGAGAGGAAGAAGGAAAGGAGGGAAGGCGGGGAGGACTGTAAAAGAGTCACAGATGAAGCAAACTCCCTGAGGAGTAGGGAGAGAGTAGAAGCTGGAGTAGATTGGAGGGGACAGCCTCAGATGGGAGCAAAGGCAGTCCTCATACTGAGAAAGAGAAGGAGTAGATGTTGTGAGGCTCAATGCAGAAAAGTAGTCTCCGGTAGAGCTCAGGATTTTGTGAGCTTATTTCAGTCACTGTGAGGTTGCTTTTCATATTCCTATCACCCTAGTGTGCACACAAAGAAATAAGCCTAGTAAGAAGGCTCTGGAAAAACCAGTAAACCAAATAATTTGAAAAGATTCTGACATTTAGTCCTTCCTGCCTTCCTCTCTTCTTTCTTTCTTTTTAGTCTTCTTTCCATCATTCCTTCCTTCCTCAAGCATGAATTGAGCATCTATTACATTAGAGTTCCTGTAGTAAGAGATGACTACACAGTGAAGAATAAAACATAGTCCTAACTTTATAGAGCTCACAGTTGAGAAAGACTATATATAGGTAATTGAAACAAATAAATAAGTACATTATTTCAAGTTAAGTAAATGTGCCCCAGAGAAAAGAAAACAAAAACAGTGATAGGTAATAAAAAGGAGGTTGTCAAGAATATTCAGTGAGTATTTCTGGCTCTCTGCCTTGTGGGTAAACAGTAGGACTACACTTCCAGCTACCTTGTGTGGTTGGATAGGATCATTTTTGGCTAACGTTTGTATGTGAACATAAGGCGAGTTACTTCCAAGCCCAGTATTGAATGATGGTTAGAGAACTTCCACTACAATCCTTCAATCAACTTAGGGGCCAGAAACGTCCCTGAGAATAAGTGCTTCATCAGCTGGAGCCAGAGCACTGAGAGCAGAGCCCTGAGGTGCCCTGCAATGGGCATGGAGTATGAGTAAGAAGTAAACCATGGTTGTTTTAAGTTACTAAGATTCTTTTTAGCCATTGTGCAACCTAGTCTGTTGAGACCAATAGAGAAATATTTAAACTGAGCCTCAAAGGATGGGAATGAGCCATGCGATAGAACAAAATGATATGAAATCGAAATAGTAAGAGAGAAAACATCTTGTGTGAAAAGTGCACTGAAATTGTGTTTGATGTATTTTTAGAGAAATAAAACAAAATGTTGAAGTAGGGACACTTAGCCCAGATTTTATCACTCATACCTGACATTGAGCAGGAGATATAACCTCTTAGGTTTCAATTACAACACCTGTGAAGTGAAAGAGCCCTAGTCAATGAAGACAAGGAATTATGTGTGGTGCTATAGACTTGACTCTGAACCCAGAGAGTCCTGGGATCATCTCTCAGTGCTGTCACTTATGATGATTGTGGTTATTGGAAAGTCACAAAGTTTCATCTTGCTGTCTATTAACCCAGTCTGCTACTTTGCTCTAAGGATTAAAAGAAAAGGTCGATTTTCATATTTAGCCCAATGCCTTGCATTTTGAAAGCACTTGATAGTTATTGGCTTTTATTATTAATTTCATCAACATCAACATCATCACTAATATACCACATACCTAGAAAAAAGCTATAGTTCATTTCACTCAGAGATTCTTACGGAAAATTTTAAATGAATGGAATTTTTATTAAGGTCACACACACTGAAACTTATGAGGGGTGTGCAGTGTAAGACAGGAAATCTGAAGCCAGGTTTCAGGTTCCTAACCATTTTTATAACTATTAGATTAAGCGAAAACTCTATTTATGAACTGCTCTTATGATCTTCTATTTACGAGCTTTCAACTTATGACCATCTGTAGGTCTAATGTCGCAACAGAGCTGACACCACCGGTAGATATAATCTGGCTTTGGTGGATTTAATATAAAGGTCACTTTTGAATTTATGAACTGAAAGCTTTGTTTTTTAGGCTCCAAATTTTAAGCTTCCCAGAGCCTAACATATTTTTTAAGTATTTTTTTTATTCAAGAAGTTGTAGGTTTACAGAAAAATCATGCAGAACATAGAGTTCCACATAACTCCCTATTATTAACACCTTGCTTTAGAGTGAAACCTTTGTCATAACTGATGAAAAATATTATATTTTATAATATTATTATAATTATTATAAAACTATTAACTATAATCCATACTTTATATTAGGGTTCACTCTTTGTGTAGTTCTGTCCTATGCTTGTTTAAAAATGTTTATTCTAGCAACATATATACAACTAAAATTTCCCCTTTTAACCACAGGCAAATACACAGCTCAATGCTTTTAATTGCATTCACAATATTGTGCTACCATCACCACTAAAGATTTTCTATCATTCCAAAGAGATATTCTATACCAGTAAGCATTAATCCCCCCATTCCTATTCCTAATCCAGCCCCTGGTAATCTATAATCAAGTTTTTACTATGAATTTGCATACTCTATTTCATATCAGTGAGATCATATAATATTTGTCCATGGTTGTCTGGCTGACCTAACCTAGTTTTAAGTAGAGGTAAATCTGTAACTTTAGCAATCTGGACTTCTTTTTATTCATCTCCCTCTCTCAGGAATATATGAAGAAACTCAAAATAAGATCATGCAATACTACACAAATGTGAACTCTGTTGGTTTCAATTTAATTCCACAGCCATATATTGTGGGGGTGGAATGACAGCTTGATCCCACATCTGGAAGTATGAGCCCCTATTCTGAGCTCCTATTGCATTAGATATTGTATTACAGCTCTTTTAATATGACTTACTGTTCCTACTGGACTTTAGCTACTTAAGGACAGGGACAAAATCTTGTCCCTAAGCATCTTATAAAGTATCTGGCATCTGGTAGGTGTCTGTTAAGTAATTTTAAATGAATGAATTGATTTGATAATCTGAGACACACAGTGGTATTTCTGGAAAATCCTAGGCTCAGTCTAACATTTCTTAGCCAGGTAACCTTGTTTAAATTATAGATATTAAAGAATGGCTATTTTCAGTGATTCCTGTTCTTAGTTTTACTGATCATTTAATAGCACGATAACAAAGTTTAAAGAAGGCCTGCAGACAATGGCAGTGACTAAAGGGATAGCTTGAAAGAATAAGAACTGGGTATTTTCCCCAGCAGTTTTGAAATGTTTTATAAGGGGAAGTACAAGGAAAAAAAACAAAAACAAAAAACAAAAACATCCTGTGCTTTCTCCCTGGTCCAGCCCTTTGATTGCATGTGAATGCTTTGGAATTGCACAAATGTTACATAAGGTGAACTGGGAGTCAGAAGGTGTAATCAGCAGAAGTTGAAATTGTGGGTTGCAAAATAATCATGAGCTTCCAATCAGGCTGGTGCTGGGGAGGACAGGCATGCACATTCCTGATGGGCAAACAATTTGGACAAATACCTTAATGAAGGCCTGGAGATTTTCTGTGAGCTCCTCCAAGGACGTTTAAAGTCTGACTACCTATCATTTTTCCCCATGAAAATAATACTAACCATATTGTGCTTTGCGGTCACCCCTCGGGCTGAAGAGTAGTTTGCTGGCCTGGCGGGGGAGCAGCCGCGGCAGGCCAAGCCGCTGCCCCCATAATAGGGTGGCTGGTCGGACTCACCGCCACCCCTGAAGGGAGCTCGGCATGGGCGCAGAGTGCCCTCGGGTCTCCCCTTCTCGGCAGCCATGCTTCCGCAGCCGCCCCTCCTCCCGGGTGGTGCCACACGATGCCTGTGGGGCAGTACCCTTCTTCTTCCTTCTCCCTGCGCAGGCGCAGGGCGGAAAAATCCAGTCTGCCCTTTTCCCTCCCCCGACAGCAGCAACAGCCAGGCGTGGGCGGGAAACTCAAGTCTGCCCTCCACCCCAGCAACAGCAGCCACCAATCCCTAAACCCTGCCCCTTCCCCCAGCAACAGCGACAGCCAATCCCTAATCACCACCCCTCCCCCGTCCAGTACCGCCCACTGACCTTTCTCCGGCAACCAATCAGAACAGGGCGTGGCTTCGACCAATCAGCCTTCCCCAGCCCCTATAAAACTGTTGCCTCTCCCTCAATAAAGTGGACTTGCGTGTTTACCTTGTCTCCGCGGTAGTTCTTCTGCCGTGCGCCCTCCAGTCCTGAGAGCCCCCGACAAGGGCCTGGCCTCCCTTGTCCCCAGTTCGTCGCCTGCTTCTCCGGGCGACCCCTTCGTCGCCGGCTTCGCCGGGCGACCCCATCAGCCGAACCACGCAACCCCTTGTGAGACCGATCCCTCGTCTGCTGCCGGACCGACCCCTCGTCCCAAGCGGGACCGACCCCTCGTCCAGAGCTGGACCGACCCCTCGTCCGCAGCCAGACCCCACCTCTACCGACCGAGCAAGCCGCCGCAGTGCTTTACCTGTGTTTGTTCATTTCACTTTTCCAACAGCTCCACAGGCAGTCACATAACTAGATCTGTTTTGCATAAAGGAAAAGGAGGTGAAATAACTTAATAGGAGTGACATAGTAGGGCCCGGAAATGAGTTGGAATTCAGGAGAACTTGACTCCAAAGGTGCATACTCCTAACTACTGCCTTATATTTCCATGTTTTCCGTGTTTCTTGAGTAAAATAAGTAATAATTAACACTTTCATATTTTGAACCTCATTTCCCTTATCTATAAAACAAAGATAAATATCACTTTCCAAAGTTCTTGCATGGTAGGGGAGGAAGGCCCTCTCTTTGCCGAGAAGAACTTTAAGAACTTTTGGTCCAGACCCTTCCTCCCCTGGTTCTGTCCTTAAAGTCATTTTTTCCTTTATTTCTGGCTTATCTCAGTCCCTTTAGTCCAGACTGGTATTGTTTTTGGTCATACAAAATTCTCAAAAACTTTCAGTTTTGTATGTAGTTCAAGGTGGTCCAAGCCATAAAACCAAAGCACCTGCCGTAGACCCTTGCTAGAAAAATGCATCTTCAAACAAGATTTTCTCTGAGCTAGCTGATTGTGTCCATGAGTCATATAACTAATCTCTTCAGCAAAGAAGACTAGTTCAGCTACATCCTCCTGCAGAACCCCAATCTCTGTGGACTCACTTCTCAGACGCTCAGGGAGGGCCCTGATAGATCTGCTTTTGGAACTAATCACAGAGCACCTCTCTGGGAATTTTCTAAATCATGAGAGTTTCTTGTTCTTTAATGCTTAATAGTACAGTTCTTTGTTTATCCCTTTCTTCTTTAATTTTGCTATAATCAGCAAGGAGAAACCAGGCCGCAACTTTGATACTTAGCTTGGAATTCTCCTCAGCTAAATATCCAGGTACATTGCTTATGAGTTCCGTCTTCCATGCAACATCAGGACACAATTTCACCATTGGTCTGAAAGGATCTGCAAAGGATCCCCTTTTCCCCAGTTTCCTATAACACAGTCATCATTTCTTTTTACGACCTCATCAGAAGAATCTTTGACATATATAACTCTCTATCAACAGTCTCTTCAATACACTCCAGGATTTTTTTTCCAGCCTCTAACCATTAAACAATTCCAAAGACACTTCTCCATTTTGTTGGTATCTGCAATAGCAGCACCACACTCTCTGGTACCCAAAACTGTCTTAGCTTGCCAGATCTGCTATGACAAATACCACACAATAGGTTGGCTTGAACAGTACCTATTTATTGTCTCATCATTTTAATGACTAGAAGCCCAACATCAAGGTCTCAACAGGTCATGATTTCTCCCCAAAGCTTATAGTGTATTGGTGCTGGACTGCCGCAATCCTTGCAGTTTCTTGGCCTGCATCTCTGTCTCTGTCACATGGTCTTCTTCAGTAGTTTTCTCTGATTTCTGGCTTCTTTGTTTTCAAATTTCCTCTCTTTATAAGGTCTCTGGTAATACAGATTAAAACCCACCCTGGGCATGCTTTAATAATAACATCTTCCAAAGTTCTTTATATAGATGGGATCACACCTACAGGAACACGTGTTAAGACTATGAACATGCCATTTTTGGACTATATATTTATATATAAACTTAGCACATATTTACAGTGTAGATTATAGTATAGATTAAGTATAGATTATAAATGCCCATTTTTTCCATAACAATAGGTTACAGTCAGACATTTTGAACCATTATTTTACTAAAATTTAAACCCTTTGTTCACTTCCTCGTGTAAGCACCCATTTAGCAGTAGCAGTCATCTCTCCTGGGGAATTACTTATCTGATATTCCTAGCAGAAACATTTTGATTATGATATACTTAAAGATGCTTCATTTCCCTTGCTGTCTTTGCCAATTATTACATGAACTGCAGTAGGTCTCTGGGAATCAGTGAAAGGCTTGTAAAGGCATCTTCTCATCCCCAGGGATTGGCATATCTTATAATCTGTTCCTTTAGTCATGTTGTCCCTTTTCTTCCTAGTTGCACCTCATTGGACTGATAGTGATATTTCAATTGATCTTTGTAGACTGAACTGAATTCCAAACCTCAAGGGATATAGTTTGCTGCAAAACTTTGCATATTTTCTTGCTCATTTACTCAACAAATACATCATCAATTCCTACTTTAGTAGAGCCCTAAGATCCAGGAAAACTACAATGATTCAGTTAACATTGTGCTGCTTTCACAGAGTCCACAATTCACTAGGAGAGCAAGAGAGACCAGTAAGGAAAGAATTATAATGCACTGTGATAAAGGCAATGAGAAATATCTGCAAAGCACCATGTGCAAACACAGAGGAAGGTAAAGTCATCCAAGGCTGGGGATAACAGGGAGAGGTGAATGACTTGGGAAAGCTTCCAGAATAAGGTGTATCTGAATTCAACCTCAGAGCATGAGTTTGTTTTGGCATATGAAGGAGAGGAGCAGGTAAGAGGTCAAAAGAGGGCATTGCAAGTAAAGGATATAGATTCTTTCACTTATTCCTTGTTTATTTAATAAATATTGATTTAGCATTTATTGTGTGCAATACACCATACTAGGTGCTCAGAATACAACTTGGAATAAGAGAATTCAGCTTCTTACCATCTCTCAAAGCACCTTTCACCTGGTTGCCAAGTTCTAGGTTTCAATAATCTCAAGTCATGCTCAGAGCACATAGGAGGTTAAGAGTATGGGTAGGACGGGCTTTGGAGGTGGATCTCAAGCAGCTCCTTATTGGAAGAGTTAGGCAAGGAGTAAGAAGAGATGGAATTGGAATAGCTCAGAAGTCCAGATCCCAGCAGGTGTCCATGGTCTGGCCAGGAAGTCCTCAAATCACCCCAATGGTGTGAAAATCACTGATGGGTCAGATTTTTATGTAGGAAGGTCCCTCAGCCAAAACAGGAAAAACCTGGATGCAAAGAGACCAACGAATTTGATTTTATTCCTCTAAGCATATAATTATACAGTACGACTATATGCAAGCACTCAGAATAAAAAGACAAGAAGGGAAAGCCTGTGCCTTAAAGGAGTTTGCTTCCCAGTAGAGAAAAAACTTATACACCAAGTTCAATTATAGAAGGTTTCCATAGAAATAAAAACAAATGCTGGCCACACCTTCTCCAAGCTAGGAGAAGGAACTAGTTGTGATTGAGGTGATGGGAATGATGTAAGTCATAACTAGAGAAGAAATGACATTTGCTAAATCCCCAGGAATCATCCAGTAGAGAAAAAAGCAAATAAACTTTGGAGAAATTTTGAGCTTAAATGATGATCAAATTGAAAGTAAAAAAAAAAAGAACATGAAGTAGGAACAGATGATCCACATACATCACCAGTAAATAAACTCTGTTCATTGTGCAGAGACCCATGAAGACGGTTTAACATGTGCTTTTTGAAAGGGCCTCTGAAATATGTTACAACTTTTATCTCATTTTGCTGTAGAGAGAGCCAGGATGTCCTCCCAGGGAACAGAATTTGTCCTTGTCACCCTAGAGCAAAATGGTAAATTTTTGGCAAGACGAAGATTATTAAGGGACTAATTAAAAAGATCTTTTGGGCATAGGGATAGGATCCAAGAACTGAATGGTTAGAATTCTAGAGGGTGCTTCTCTCTGGCAATGTCTTAAGCAACAGCAACATGCAGTGTCTTTACTGGAGGGCTGAATAACCAGGTTCTGAAAAGAACAAACTATAGGACTCTGAAGAACTTTACATTTTTACATAAAACACTATCTGAATATTTTTAAAATAAATATTTTTTAAAAAGCTAGATGACCACATGATTTACCCAGATCATTGCTTCTGAAACCAAGCAATTTCCTTCAAGATATAATCATAGTAACAGGTTAACATCCTTCCTAAATGGACAGTCATTTTAATTGAATACTTTATTTCCATAAACACTTATGTCTTACATGGGAATTGATACAAACATGACTCCAGGTTCCTATTCTCATGAAGTTTTTCATTAAATAGATTTTGTTCATGTATTTGATAATGATTCATTGAGCTAGTCTTATAATGAATTCCTGGTTCTGGACCTGGTTTGCTGGACACAGAGACAAGTAAAACACAGGTGATTCCTCCAGGTACTTCTCCTTTGGGGAGGGAGACAGAAACAGCACAAGTAGTTTTAATATGATGTGGTAGAAATATGCACTCAGTATTAGGGGAGCAGAGCAGAGGTATAAGTAACCCATTCTGAGGATGGGGAAGGGTGGTCTCAGGAAAGGTGCCCTAAAGGAGGTGAGGCTTCAGGTGAATGTTAACAGAGGTGAAGAAGTAAGAACAAACAGGGAGAGGAGGAGCAGCAGAGACAGGACTTTCCAACCTTAGGGAACAAAATTAGCAGATGCCCAGGAGCCACAAATCACACAGAGGACATGCGCTCTGGCCAGCAGTTCAGAGTCACTGGAGCTGAGAGCACAAGGCAGGGCATGGTGAGTGATGACAGGGGCCACACCAGCGGGGTCTGGCACACGGTGGTAAGGTATTTTGGCTTTTTCCTGTAAGCAATAGAGGAACACTGGAGGGCTTGAAACAAGGAATTCAATTGATCAGAATTGAAGGGAATGAGGCAGACTGCAGAGAACCCCGGGGAGAGGCAGTGGAGCAGTGGGTCCACGTAGGGTCTATCACACAGGGCTGACTTCTTATCTAGGTCCCTTTCCATTTTAGATGGCTTATTATTTAATCCCTTTAACTTTTGATTTTCTCTTCTGCAAACAGAAGTAACTATATATTTGCCACAGAGTTTGACTCAATTACTGAAGTCCTAGAATGCTCAGTTAGAAAAGGCAGGGAATGTGCTTATAACATGAAAGTACATGGTAAGGGCTAATTCCCAAGATATGGCACATATATCACAAATGATGTCAAGAGATGACTCGATTATATGTGGCACTTAAATCAACATTTTTAACCTTAAGTATGTATGCATTTTAGAGTAGAAATAGTATGATCACCTCCTGAAAGCTATGTTTTCATTTATATTATTGTTTAGCAAAATTTTAGTTAAGTTAAAAACCATCAAAGTCTATTTTTAAATTATATAAGTAACAGTAGAGTTGCTATCTTCCAGAGACATGATGCTTATAGCAAAAGAATTTCTGAAGGAGGTATACAGTAGAAAGTTGGGGAAACTCTATAAAAAAGATAGCTTTAAATAAAGGCTGTTGCAGTGAAGCTGATGGGTAAAGACAAGGGTTAATCATATGGATGAAACAGAGGGAATGGACTTGAAAAACATTTAATATGAGTCAGACTGGGTGATTGTTTAGATGGAGGCAAGAGGAGAGAGAGAGGGAGAGAAGATGCCAATGAATGAGAAATCCAGGCTTCAGCATGGTTAGCCACGTGGTCTGTGGAAGCCCAAAGCCATTTCCAAAATATAGTGGGAAATCAAGTTTATTTATAATCATTCATCTTATGGCTGCAGGACTTGCTGAGCATTGCAATAGGTTGAATTGTGTCCTCCCCAAAAACATACCTAAATCTTAATCCTTGTCCTGTAAATGCAAACTTACATGTAAATAGGATGTTTGAAGATGTTATTAGTTAAACCAAAGCCACACTGGATTAGGGTGGGTCCTAACCCAATATACTGGTGTCCTAAAGGAGGGGAAATGGCAACCCAGTGAATGTGACAGATGGAAATTGAGTTGTGGCATCACAAGACAACCAAAAGGAGGTGCAGGCATAAAATGATTCTCCTGTTTAAGGCTGACACCTTGATTTTTCAGCATTCTAGCCTCCACAACTACTTCTGTTGCTAAAGCCGAGTCATCTGTGGTACTTTGTTACAGCATCTGTGGGAGACTGAGACAAGCTTTACTATGAACAGCCAAGATGCAAAGGCAAAGTTCATAGAAGAGATATGATATGAACTAAAGATGAGTACTTGGAAGTCTTCTTTTGTGTTTTTTTTTTCTTTACATAAATATTTATTTAGCATTTCCTATGTACAGCTTTCACGCCAGACAAAAGATATACACTTTTAAGCTAAGTAGATGTGTAGTTTGTCCTCATTGAACTTAGAGTTTGAAAGAGAAGAAAAATCTTAAGCAAATAATCACACACAGTTCTATAATTTCACATTGTAACTAGTGTAATGAAAGAAAAATTCTAGGAGGTTATGAGATTGATACCTGCTCCTCTGAGGTCAGGAAGAGCCTCTCTGATGAAGAAGTCACTAGAGTAGGACCTGGCAATGAGTAGAAGTGAGACTGGGGAAGAGATTTGGTGCATCGGTTGTAACTGAAAGCATGAGGAGAATTGTGAAGACTGTGATAAAATGTGTAAAGTGATAGGGCACTGGATCAAAGATGCACCCTGTAAATAGGCCCCTGGAAGGGGGTGAGACTCTGAGGAGGCAAGGAAGGTACAAGAAAAAGAGATGTTGGGTTCTTAGAAGTCAGGGGAGCTGAGAGCTTTCAGAGCCTTCACAGTATTAGATCCTAGCTAAGATGACCAATAAAATAAGGCCATTTATGCCTGGAAAGAGTTATCCCCAATTAACTTTGATTCAGATAAGAATAACAGGAGGATGCTCCTGCACCTGCAGGCTCCACCCACATATCACCCACAGATTCTACCTGTGCATATCATGGAAAGACTTGGCGACTTGCCTGCAGCTCTTGCTTCCCATTAGACCTCAGCTAATGTGTCTTTCCTCTCTGAAGCTCAGCTCCCTTATCTGGAAAGTACAGATAAAATATTGTTTTCTTAATATCAAGCACAGTATAAGCGATAAAGAAAGGAGAAAATATAGACAGACGAGAAAGGAAGTGCAAGCATATATATTCAGCGCTCAGCATTTATTAAGTGCTAAATACAGTTTAATTTTGTCCTCCATGTCTCACAGTCGTATTTGCATGTCACCACTCAAATGATCACCTTAACAAAACAAAAAATGCCAACAACAAAACTTCCATGATACCCAGGGATAGCACTAACATTTTCCTCTCCTGGACTCTCAAAGTAGTTTGTTAATAAATTATAATACTAATCACATTGGGTTGTAATTATCTTTAAGTACCTATTTTTTACTCCAGAAGGAGATCTTTACTAGAGATGCCATCTTATTTGGGTTTACATTTCTTGTGTCAAATACAGGACTAACTATGTGAATGTAGATTAAATTAATGATGGCTGTGGAAACAGTATTATTTCAGACATTTTACGTTGATGACCTAACGTAGCACAGAGAAATTATATGCTTTGCCCAACATCTTCTAGCTCATTCATAGCCGAGTTGGGACTCAAATCTAAGACCTTTGTGTTTAAACAATGTATTAGTCAGCCAAATTAATACTTTGCTGATGTAAAGTACCAGAAATCTGTTGGCTTTTATAAAGGGTATTTATTTGAGGTAAAAGCTTACAGTTACAAGGTCTAAAGAGTCCAACTCAAGGTACCACAAGACTAACTTTCTCCCCAAAGTCTGTTGCCATGTGTTGAAGCAAGGTGGAGGGTGATCTCTGCCCGGCCTCCTCTTCCTTCTTCCTCTTGAGGCTCCATGGGCGCAGCTTCTTCTGATCTCAGCTCTAGGCTGGTGTAGGGCTTGGCTCTCCCCAGGGTTCCAGGATCAAAACTGATAAAGTTCCCTCTCTCTTCTTCTCTGGCATCTCTGGACCTCTCCCTCTTTTCCCATGAGTGTCCGTTTATATCAGCTCACCAAGAGGGCAGGTAATCAACCCTGAGTCATGCCCCATTCCTTTATCAAGTAAACTTACAATGTTTGAATTTAATATAACCAAAGCATATGACACCCAAAGGAACAGACCAGTTTGCAAACATATTTTTTTTCCTTTTGGGGGGAATTCATAAATAATCTCAAACTGCCACAAACGGCATGTTCTTTTCTATACTGGCACCCAAAAAATAGAAAATAAAAGAAAGAGGGTGCCAGACAGAGACCAGTGTTGATCCCTGGGTGCAGGGAGAGAAGCAGAGTGAGCAAGCACTCAATCGTTCTGCTGTGCCTGTCTTGTTCTCTATCTCACCCCATTTTAGTTTCCTAGGGATGCCGTAACAAAGTCTCTCGCAACAGGTGACTTAGTGCAACAAAAATGCATTGCCTCGCAGTTCTGGAAGTTATAAGCCTAATATCAAGGTGCTCCAAGGGCTGAGCCTCTTCTGAAACCTGCAGGGGAGCCTCCTCCCTTGCCTCTTAGAGCCTCTGGTGCTTGCTGGCGATCCCTGGTTTTCCTTGGATTGTAGGTGCATGCCTCCAGTTTCCATCTCCATCTTCACATGGCTTTCTCCCCTGCGTCTGGCCTCTTGTTCTCAGAAGGACACCAGTTGTAGTGGACTTAAGGCTCAGTCTAATTCATTATGACCTCATATTAGCTTGAATACTTCCACTAAGACTCTATTTCCAAGTAAGTTCTTATCCACAGGTACCATGGGTTAGAACTTTAAATAGCTTTTGGGTTCAATCATAAAATACCTTTAAATTCCAGAGCAGAGAAGAAGTATCACACAGCACAAATTAACTTATGTAGTTATGTTTCTACAAAGTCAAAGAATCAAAATATACATGGTGGGATACTTACCAACTCTTGGTTAGTTGGCTATCTATGGGGAGAGAGAGAAGGAAATTCGATCAGTGGCAAAGGCATTAGCTGTATCTTTAAAGCCTTCTTTCAGAGCTGAACTAAATGCGATGAAATGATAGCATTTGTTAAATGTAGGTTGTGAGTACATGTGTGTCCCCTCACTCAGGGATCTTTTTCCTATGGTGGCAAAACAAGAATCTTCTTCAGAAAAGATATTTAAAACTCCTCTTCTCTCTAGAGAAAAAGCCTAAAACTCCTCTGGTAATCCGAACTAAGGAAACAAAGAAAATTCTTTAATAACAATAGTAATAACCTGTCAATGGTAGATATTTTATAAATATAAAGCAATAAAAATAAAATGAAACAGAACAGTGCTCTTGTTTTAGAGTATAGCACTCAGTTCTCATACGCTTTAGTAACTTTCTGTTTTGTGATCACGCTGGATAAATATAAATTTTCAGACTTTCAGATTTGACATTTTCCCCTTTATTTTTTCCAGGAAAATGGAAGGTGCTGACTCAATGGTGCCACCTCGTGGTCAAATGTCATAAGCCTCCTGAACTGAAGCGTTTTTTTTTCTTCTTCATCTCCGTTGAGGCTGTTAAGTCTAACCCCTGAGGAAACAGGGCAGCTAACATTTATATATCTTTAAGAAATGCCTTACCGTGTGTCTTACAGATCTCAGGGACTTTCAATACTTTCATCCATTTAATTCTCACAACATCCCAATGGCATATCACCTCATTTTCCACAGGGGCTGGAGGGAGACCACAGGCTCAGAGAGGAGAAGATACTGGTACAAGGTCTCACAGCCCATACTGTGGTGCTAGGGTTTGGAATCAGAACCTCTGATTCTGCAGCCTCTCCTCTTCCCACTGTAGGCTCTAGTCTCAAGATTGCTTGGCTATCTTTATTATGAGAAAATGAACTGCTAAACTGTTATCTCTAAAAATTAGATATTTAAAATGTCTACACATTCCTTCATTCAGCACATATATGGCATAGCCCATGTGCTCTCACAGCACTTTATTAGGTCAAGTTGGGGAAAGAATACTAATCACATAACGTGGGCCATTCACAATATAACAGCCTAGGAAGGGAAATGACATGAAGCACTAAAACTCTTAGGAAGAAACAAAGTGATGTGATAATTATGGCCACTGTGAAACACTCATACTATAAAAATAATCTCTTGAACATAATTAAGCTGTGAATTTGAATTATCCATGCAGCAGCCTCAGTGTTCTAATTTGATGTGTGAAATACTGGCATGGCCCATCAGCGAGATACCTACCCAGGAGTATACCTTGTCCAAACCACCTGGTCACTTAAACTTGCTTTGATGTGGGGCTGCATTGGTCAGAGAATTCATGTTAACTGTTACAGGAGAGAAGCCTAGAAATCCTAGTGTCTTAATACAGTAAAAGTTTATTTTTCACTTGCATCATATTTTAATGTGGACTCAACAGCTGTCTTTCATCTTGAATCTCTCCATCTTGAATCTCCATCTGGAACACATACCTCTCACAGGCAGCAGGGGAAGAGAGGGATGCAGGGGTCCCACCAGGGCATAACTATCAATTCTGTTCTCAGCTCATTGGCCAGAACTAGTCACATGGCCCAACCTAATTGCAAGGGAGATGCAAGAAGCTCTAAGTAATATATATAAGAATGTTCTTCTTTTACAATGTGTTAAGAGTCCGATGAGGCACAGAAAAATTACAACTAATGTAACTTATGGATGATAGTGAACAGTAACATCGTAATGTTTTTTCAGCAATGGCAAAGAAGATATTCTATCAATTCTAAGGGACAGCAATAGGTTGTATAAGGTAGTATGGAAACTTTCCTTTTGGAGTAATGAAAATGTTCTAAAATTGACTGAGGTAATGACAGCATAACTCTGATGAAAATGAGAGCCATTGAGTATATACTTTGAAAGGATTGTATAAAGCACTGGATTGTATAACACAGTGAATACTGTGGTGTAAGATGGACTATGGTTAACAGGACAAATCTGAGAACATTCTCTCATGAACTAAAACAAATAAATAATACTAATTGTATTAGCCAGCCAAAGGAGTGCTGTTGCAAAGTACCAGAAACCTGTTGGCTTTTATAAAAGGTATTTATTTGGGGTTTGTGCTTACAGTTAAAAGGCCCTAAAGAGTTCAAGTCAAGGCTGCTTTCTCACCAAAGTCCATTGCCACATGTTGGAGCAAGATGGCAGACAATCTCTGCCTGGTCTCTTGGGCCTTCTCAGTGCCTCAGCTGCTCTGTTCTCTGCAGCTGCAAACTATCAGACAAATGGCTAATCTCTCTTCCTGGGGCTTTAGCATTTGAGCCTTCTCCTTTCTGTCACATGGTAGGACTGAAATGAGCAAGTTCTCTCCTCTTCCCCATGTCTTCTTTAGTGAGTGTCTGTTTATTTTAGCACACTGAGGGTGCGGGGACTCAATATGAGTCACAACCTACTGATATGTTCAATCAAAGCCCTAATCTTAGCAGGTAATTTAATAAAAACATGCCAGCTGAACCCACTGCATTCAAAGGGTATCACCCCAGATGAATAGATTTTCTGGGGATGCATAAATGATCTCAAACTGGCACATTAATAGAAAGTGTTAATAATTGGAGGGGTTGGGAGAAAATACACCAAATGTAAGATATGGGCTACAATCACTAGTATATATAATTTTTTTTTCTTAAGATTTATTTTTTATTTATTTCTCTCCCCTCCCCCTCTCCCCCCACCCCAATCTTCTATTCTCTATGTCCATTTGCTGCGTGTTCTTCTTTTTGTCCACTTCTGTTGTTGTCAGCTGCACGGGAATCTGCGTTTCTTTTTGTTGTGTCATCTTGCTGTGTCAGCTCTCCGTGTGTGTGGCACCCTTCCTGGGCAGGCTGCACTTTCTTTCACGCTGGGTGGTTCTCCTTATGAAGTGCACTCTTTGCACGTGGGAATCCCCCTATGCAGGGGACACCCCTGCGTGGCACGGCACTCCAAGCACACATCAGCACTGAGTGTGGGCCAGCTCCACACAGGTCAAGGAGGCCCGGGGTTTGAACCGTGGCCCTCCCATGTGGTAGATGGATTTCCTATCCACTGGGCCAAGTCCACTTCCCTAGTATATTTTAAATATGTTTTTTATTAGAGAAATTGTGAACTTACAAAACAATCATGCATATCATGCAGAATTCCTACACATCACCCTTCTACCAACACCCTGTATTGTTGTGGAAGGTTTGTTACAAATTATGAAAGAATATCATCAGAATAATATTAGTAAGTATGGTCTATGACTTACATTTGGTATATTTTTCCACACACCCCCCTATTATTAACACCATGAGTAGTAATATTTATTTGTTTGCAACAATTGTTTCACAACAATGCAAGGTGTTGTTGTTGGTGTGATGTTTGGGAGCTCCATATGCATTTTGAAAGTTCACAACTTTTACTATACACATATTCTTTATGTATGTTCATGTATGAATAGCATACTACAATAAATTGAAGAAAAAGAAGAAGCAGTAAGTATCTCTGTACTAGGAGCTAAAAGCCATTCAAAGTGATAGGCAGCTGAAGGATTTGGGAGAAGAAAAGAAAGGAGAGGAGATGAGAGCAGAGAGAGAAGGGGAAAAGAGAAAAGGGAAAAGGGAAAAGGAAGGATAAGAAACAGGATGAGCATTCTCAAAAAATTTGACAAAATGATTTTGAAAGTCAATGAACCAAAAGAAAAGGATTAATGTCTTCCTAAGAACACCTGGTTATGAATGACCAGATTTCCATCTTATAAGAAGTATTAAAAAATATAAGCCTCCATTTTCCTAGTTGTGCTTGAACACAAGGTGATAGAAAGTAGCTGTCTTGCTGTTATCCTTCAAAGCAGATGGTATAATACATGATTTTCAATATTGATTTCTTAACTGTCATTTTAATTTTTATTATTTTGTGGCTCTTGTTATAATAGTATTGATTGGTATATCATACTTAATTGGGTTGATTGTTTTGTGATTATATGAAAGTGGCTAGATGAGTTTTTATTTCCCACCCTCACATGCTTCCTGGTGGGAGGTGTTGGAGAGAGAGAGAGAGGGAGAGAGATTTTCTGTGCATAACAATATCCCAGAATGTGGTGACTGTGTAATGTAAAATTTCTGGTTCTTTTATTTTCTACTTAATTACTCTGAAGTCAGGTAGTTTGGCTTATCTTCACTCTCTCCACAGCCCACATGAATTTCTGTCTCAAACCAGAAGAAAACCAGGTGGAAATAATAACCATCAAGGTAGCTCAAAGGCTTGAGAGAAAAAGAGGTAGCAGCTCAGTGATAAGGGCATCAGAGGCCTTAGGAGAGAATGTGAGAGCGAGATTGTGAGGGGTCCCGGGACAGAGAGTTTCTGAGGGACCAAGAGGTCACCTCTAGGGTACCCCCGAAAGTGGCAGGCAAAACCCACTATGCCCTATGCTCTACACTCTTCTGGACCTCAGCTAGCCATGAATATTGTTTTATTTTCTCACTTTTGAGTTTTGGTGTTGATAGTGGTGCTTTCCAGTAACTACTGAGGCCACACTACTTTTCCAATATTAAGGGCATAGTAGGAATGTTACATAAAAGAGCACAAATAGCAACACCCAATTGTTGCTGCAGTGGCGCTTTCTGGATCTAAGTATGTTTCCTCTCACAGAGTCCTCACCAAAACCCTTGAATGTAAGCTAAATAGGTATCACTAAATCTAATATTATAGATTTAGGAATTTTTTAAAGATTTATTTTATTTATTTTTCTCCCTCCCCACCCCGCCGGCCCCAGTTGTCTGTTCTCTGTGTCTATTTGCTGCATGTTCTTCTTTGTCTGCTTCTGTTGTTGTCAGCAGCATGGGAATCTGTGTTTCTTTTTGTTGCGTCATCTTGCTGTGTCAACTCTCCGTGTGTGCGGGACCATTACTGGGCAGGCTGCACTTTCTTTTGTGCTGGGCGGCTCTCCTTACAGGGCTCACTCCTTGCGCATGGGGCTCCCCTATGCGGGGGCACCCCTGCATGGCACTGCACTCCTTGCGTGCATCAGCACCGCATGTGGGCCAGCTCCACACGGGTCAAGGAGGCCGGGGTTTTGAACCGCGGACCTCCCATGTGGTAGACAGACACTCTATCCACTGGCCAAGTCCGCTTCCCTAGAGTAAGGATTAAGATTAAGCAAGGTGATCATAGTGTGACAGGTTAGGTTAGTAATAGAACCAAGATCAACTGACCACCTCTTTTCATGCTGACTTAACTGTGATTTTAAAATATGTTATGAGTATCATCCTTTTTATAATCTTGGGATGGAGTTCTAGGCATTATTTCAGAGCATCTTAATCTCTGTCTTTGATAACTTCTTATTATTAATTGGGAAGCACGATAACGGATTTGCTAGTAAACTATTATAAAACAATAGAAAGCTATTAAAAATAATTAGCATAAATTTTGGATTGTAGTATATAAAAACATTTATAAGCCTAATGGTATGTGAAAATGGTAAGCGAAAAAATCAGGATATAGAATTGTGAGGTCACTATGTGTGGCAGTTTGAGATTATTTATGAATTCCAAAAAGAGCGATTATGTTTGTAAACTGGTCTGTTCCTCTGGGTGTGAGCCCTGTGATTGTATTATATGGTTTTGACTAAATTAAGATTAGGGCTTTGATTTGACCAAGTCAGTAGGGTGTAACTCAATTTAAGTCCCCACCTCCTTAGTGGGCTATTATAAACGGACACTAACTCAAGAAGACCCACAGAAGAAGTCACAGGAAGAAAGAGAGTCCCATAGACATGGCAGAAAAGAGAACTTGATCCTGAGACCCTGGAAAGAGAGATGAGCCACTTGTCTGAGAGTTTGCAGCTGAAGAGAACAGAGCAGCTGAGCTGGGGAAGCCTGGAAAGAAACAAGCCTTATGCCAGCCTGCAGCTGAGATCAGAAGAAGCTGGGCCCATGGAACCTTAAGAGGAAGAAATAAAAGGAGAGACCAGGCCCACCATCTTAACTCAACACGTAGCAACTGACTTGGGTGAGTACCTCTTTTTTTTGTTTTTTTTTTGTTTTTTTAATTTTTTTATTTTTTTATTGATTTTGTAATAATATTACATTAAAAATATATATATATGAGGTCCCTTTGAACCCTACCACCCCCACCCCACCTCTCCCCCGCCCCAGCAACACTCCTTCCCATCATCATGACATATCCATTGCATTTGGCAAGTACATCTTTGGGCACCTCTGCATCTCATGGTCAATGGTCCACATCATGGCCCATACTCTCCCCCATTCCATCCAGTGGGCCCTGTGAGGATTTACAATGTCCGGTGATTGCCTCTGAAGCACCATCCAGGGCAGCTCCATGTCCCAAAGACGCCTCCACCTCTCATCTCTTCCTGCCTTTCCCCATACCCATCAGCCATCATGTCCACTTTTCTCAATCCAATGCCACCTTTTCTATGTGGACATTGGATTGGTTGTGTCCATTGCACCTCTATGTCAAGAGGAGGCTCAGATTCCACATGGATGCTGGATGCAATCCTCCCACTTTCAGTTGTAATCACTCTAGGCTCCATGGTGTGGTGATTGTCCTTCTTCAACTCCATCTTAGCTGAGTGTGGTGAGCCCAAAAAGTCAGATTGTAGGTGCTGGAGTCTGTTGAGGCTCAGGACCTGGCTATCACATTGTCAGTCCAGAGATTCAAATCCCCTAAATATATCTTAAACCCCGACACTAACTGCACCTCCAGCACATTAGCATGAAAGTCTTATGAAGAGAGATCCCATCTGAGTCCAGATTCATCTCACATAAACACCAGTTCCAAAGAGGGGCCATCTGACCTGGTAGTTAACCCCATCGGCCATGACCATAACTCCCATGGGTCTCTTTAGCCCTCGAAGGAACCGATATCTGGGGGTTGTATCTGCTTTATCTGTCTTGGGTGAGTACCTCTTATGGTACCTTGAACTGGACTCTTTAGGGCCTTTTAACTGTAAGCTTTCACCCCAGATAAATACCCTTTATAAAAACCAAAAGGTTTATAGTACTTTGCATCAGCACCTCTTTGGCTGACTAATACGCTAGGTATATATCTGTATCTATAACATATGAGGCATGTATTATGACAAGGTAAGAAGAAATGAATATCCGACACTCATTGTGACTGTGTTAAAATGATGGAGTTGGGAATATTGCCTTTTATTTTATTTTCCTCCCTCTTCCAAATTTCTGTAAGACTATCGTGATGGTTAATTCCATGTATCCACTTGGTTTAAGGTATGGTGACCAGTTGTTTGGTCAAGCAAATAATGGCCTGGTTATTACTGTGAGGGTGTTTTGGAGATGGATTTACATCATTAGTCAGTTAATTTCATCCACAGGTGATTACATTTATAAGCAACAAAGATTGCCCTCAGCTATGAGGGGAATCTCTTCATCCAATCATTTGAGGGTCTTAAAACCAGATGGAGGATTTCAGAAGTCAGAAAGAATTTCTTTTTCTTGAGTTGGCCAGCTTCTCTTCAGGATTACAGCTTCACCTTTCCCTCTTACAGCTTGCCCTACAGAGTTTGAACATGCCAGATTTCAGATGACCTTTTTCAAAGTTTCCAGTTTGTAGCCTGCCAGACAGAATTCAGACTTGACAGTCACCCATGGGCAAGTGTATTAGTCAGCCAAAAGGGGTGCTCATGAAAAGTACCAGAAATCAGAAACCCTAACTTGATTTTATCAAGTAAACTTAATTAGAGTTCCCCTACCATAGCTAATTTAATCAAAGGGCATCACACCCAGAGGAACAGACCAGTTTGCAAACATAATCTTTCTCTTTTTTGAAGGATTCACAAAAATAATCTCAAACTGCCACAGCAGATGAATCAATTCCTATAATAAATCTCTTAATAGATACATATTTTATCTCATATTTTATATATATATATTTTAAAAGACAATATTTAGAATAACTTTGAGAATATTACTGTATTAATACATAATACTATTTACATTGTAATATTATATAATGTATATATTACATTATAATATATGTTGTTTTATCACTTTTATTGCTTTTTTACTGGAAAACATCCAATACCTCTTTGCTTTGGCTGATTTGATGCTGAAGTGATGGCTCATCATTAGCCCCAGTTTGGTGCTTGGGGCCGCCTCTTCTCAGTTCCTAAGATAAAGATCACTAAAGCTTCAACCTATGAACCCTTTTTAAGCCTCAGTTTCTTCATCTGAAAACATTAGGGAAAACTCTAGTCTCTATAGTTTTTCTGAGACTTAACATGAAACAATATTTATAAACCACCTATCAGAGTTATGGGCTCATTTAAGTTCTTAAATTGTGATGACTTTCCATTACTGTCTTCTCTCCAAATCCTCATACCATCTATACCTGCATAGGTTACTTCTGAACAAGTACAAACTCTCCACTTTCTTTTCATACTTTCTGGACCATCTACAACTCCTTTATGCATTTTAGGTTTCAGTGTCAAAGTCTTTACCAGCCTTCAGCCAGCTGGGAAGCTATATTCATTTGCTCTGGAGGAAACTATTCACAGAAAATGCTGGCTTTAAGAGGCAGGACTGCATAACAGTCAGGCACATGGCCCTCTGGAGTAAAAACAACTGAGCCAAAATACCTGCTGACCATTTATTTAGCTGAGACCGTGGCCAAGGTATTTAACTTCTATGTGCCTACATTAATGATAAAATGGTGATAATAATAGTCATTTTCATTGCACTACACTAATAATTAAGTTTCCTTTTGACTATGCCATTATTTTTTTTCTATCATTGAAACCTTATATTTAGTCTAGCACTTTAGTATTTTGCATGCCTCCTGTGTGTGAGTATTCATCAATTCATTCATGGAACACTAACTCATTGGCTTTTCTATAACAGGCATTGTTATAGGCTTCATAGCTTTGCAGGTGCACATAAACACACACATGTACATGCATTTATACATTTACTTGAAAACATCCACTTATTTATAAACTAATTACCTATATCATGAAGCTTATTCATGTGAAATAATTTGGTCACATAAAAGGGACCTAAACAGTATCTACACTTCGCATTTTAAATGACCCAAGTGTATAAAACATTGAAAGCAACCAGCAGAGGGCAGAGCACCCTAATAAAAGGGGGTGCATGTTTAAATCCTAATCCCCTTCCTCTTTGGAAGGTATTCCCTGGTTCCTGCTACTTCAGGATTGGAACATCTCCTAGCAACTTCTCAATATCTCTGGAACATTCCAAGAGACCCTGAGGAACTGGGTCGGTTCTTGAGGTTTGCTTCCCTGTCCAGCCGGTTGTAGTGGGTTAGAGCTCAGACCCAACAGAGATTGGACTTGGATCCTAATGCTTTCTCCTACTAAGATGCATCCTTAAGTGAGTTCTTCAATATCCTAAAACTTAGCTTACCCCTTTGTAAAATGAGAAAAACACTAATGCCTACTCTGTTGGGCTACTAAAAGGATTTAGTGATAATCTGCCTTGTAGGTATTCAGTCACATTATTATTATTATTCTAAATATTTGACTATGGAGATAACGTTGTGATTAACTCTTGCCCGCTTTGTCCTCCTAATGAAGAGGCAAAGAGAAGTTCACTCTCTTGAGCTGGTAATTGGGTGATCCAATCATAGGAGAGAAGGAAGCAACATTTATATAAGTTACTTTATGTGCCAAGCTCTGTACCAGCCACTCACTGGTATTATCTCTTCTCATATAAAGCCATAAGGGAGGTGTTATTCTCATTTTATACAAGAGAAAACTGAAGGTCAGAAAGGCCTAAATATTTGGCCAAATAAACCTAACAAACCTAATAAACAGTTTAAAAATTGACTTCAATCATCTAACCTCTTCCCTCAAAAGCATACATTGACTGATTAATTGATTGGCTCACTCATTCATTCATTCAGTAATTATTACTAAGTCTGTACTGTATGCTTTATGGGATTATGAGATTTCGGAAATGAATTATTATTCATTGTGATGGTTTGAAGTTATATGAACCTGAGAAAAATCATATTCTTAAACTAGTCCATTCTTGTGTTCATGAGCCTGTTGTAAGTAGGGTCTTTTGATTAGGCTCTTTAGTTAGGGCATGGTCCAGGGTGGTTCTTAATCTTCTTCCTGGAGTCCAGTATAAGGGAATGTAATTCAGATTAAAAAAAAAAAAAAAAGCCACAGAAGCTGGAAGTTGAAACCAATGAAACCTGGAAAAGATGGAAGAGATCAGCAGATACCACCGTGTACCTTACCATGTGACAGAGGAGTCCAGGATCACTGGCAGCTGGTCTTCAGGAAGAAAGCATCACCCCATGATGCTTTGATTTGGACACTCATGACCTCAAATCTCTAAGCTTGAAAGATAATAAATCCCCATTGTAAAATCCAACTCATTTCTGATATATTGCTTTTGGCAGTTTTAGCAAACTAGAACACCCAGACATGCAAAGAGGGCAAAATATAATATAGATTTAAGCAATATAGCATAAAATATACATTATATGATGAAATATATCTTTGTTTTGGAGATATATGACAGTCATTGGGCTACCACACAGAGTTCCTTTTAAGAAAGGACCTACTATGGGGAGTGTAGTTGATGCTCAGCCTCCAGCTGTCAGGATCCAGCACAGTGTTCACACTGAGGTCATGATCTTTCCAGACTTCTCCAGA
This sequence comes from Dasypus novemcinctus, assembly GCF_030445035.2. Classification (NCBI taxonomy): domain Eukaryota; kingdom Metazoa; phylum Chordata; class Mammalia; order Cingulata; family Dasypodidae; genus Dasypus; species Dasypus novemcinctus. The sequence goes on along the minus strand of NC_080673.1, from coordinate 197,029,281 downwards.
CCAAGATATTTCTCCTGAATACTAAAACAAATACTATACAACAGATTGGCTTAAACAATGGGAATTTATAAGGCTAGGATAAGTCTAAAATTGAGATATCAGCAAGGTGATATTTTCTCCCAGAAGACTGGCATTCTGGGACCAGCCAGAGGTCCTTGGTCCTTGGTTTTTCTGTCACATGGCAATGCACATGGTGGTAACTTCTCCTTACTCTTTGGGTGCAGTTGACTTCCCATATCTTCCCATATCTTCTCTCTCTGTGTGTGACATTCTCTCTAAGGCTCCCAGTATTAGAATTGAGACCCATTCTAATGCAGTTAGGTCACAACTTAACTGAAGTTGCTTCATTAAAATGTCCTAATTACAGTGAATTAACATGCACAGAAATGGATTAAGGTTAAGAACATGTTCTTCTGGGGTACAAAACTGCAAGTCATCACAGCAGGATTCCTCTCTGGGCCAGTCTCTCCCCTCTGACTTAGCTGACACTTTCTCAGCTCTACATGTGGTCTTAAACTCTTCTTTCACAATCCATTCTTCCCTCTTTTCTTTCACAGATGTCAGACCTACATCTCAATCTAAAGCTCCTCTCAATTTTCTCCTCTTACCTCTCCCCTTATTTCCTCATCAACATTCCCTTGAATAAATCTCTTGCACATTGAATTCCACTGAAGAGTCAGCTTCTCTGGGGATCTGAACTGACAGAGAGGGAGACTAGTCCAGTCTCCTTGGGGAAAGTCAAAAACACTTTTGGAGAGGATAATGTGAGCTCAAATTGCAGAATTTTAGAACTAATATAAAGTAGTAAGGAGTTTGTATATAATGCTCTCTTACTTCCTAACTAACCTGTCAGGTTCTGGAAAACCAAATCTTTTTTTTTTTTTTTGTCCTTGGGAATATAATAGCTATTCAATCTATGTCTCTTAAGTGTGGAAGTGACTAATATTAATATCCATAACAAACATGCACTGAGCTTTTTGGACTCCATGCCCTGTTCATGCAGTCCCCTTTCCCTGATTCACCACCCCTACTCATCTTCAAGACCCACCCTACTGCTACATCTCTAAAGAACATGCCAATTGAGAACTCTCTCTTCTTTAATCTTCAGAGTTTTGTGCTTAGGCAAGTCTTAATCCATGCATTTTACTCTATCTCATGATAACTTTCCAGTACACATGTGGGCACTTGACAAATAAATCCTAATGTCTACTTGTAAGGGAAATATTTGTGCTCCTTGCTCCAGTTGGGTGTAGGGAATGGCAGGCAAGGAGGAAGGGAAGGTGATTCCTTCATATTGTGTCATCAAGACTAATCTTCACTTGTAAAAGGTTGATAAGGCAGAAGATGACCCCTTACCTACCCATTGACTGAGCAGTAACCAATGAAGAGGTCTGGCTTCTAAAGCTCTGCTCAAACAAGGTCAAAATAGACGAATTGACTTTTCTCAATCAAGCATCCAAAATAGGGAAAACAAAAAATAAGGAGTTGATAGCAGGCACCAAAATACCATGGTAAAGAGAAGTCATGAGGAGACACATTTGTGCTGAAGCTATGAGAAAGTTGAATTTATGAGTGAGAAGAAACCATAAAAAGAAAAGGTCTACTTAATCAGAAATCTTAAGGTAGTGACATTGTTAATAAAGTGAGTCCTGAAGTCAGTTGCCTAGGTTTCAACTTGTACTATATTTATGATTTTAGGCAAGCTAAATATCCCTCTATACTTCAAATTCTTCATCTACTTAAAAGAGTAAAGGACAGCTTTTCCCTCAAAAGGCCAAGTAACCTGTCTCATCTCTAGGCCCCAATGATTGCATGAGGGTTTAACATGAGGAATAATTTGGCAAACAGGAGAAGATGATTTGGCTCTTGTGGAATGAAATTGCCCCCTCCACCTTTGGTCATGAAGTCTAGAGTAACAAAAATAGCATTTTAACATAAAGGAAGAGGCTGTCTCAGAAAGAAGCCCACAAAATGAGGCAACAGAGCCAAGTCAAGAATGGGGAGAAGCAGGCCCTGTGTCAAGCATGTCTGAAATCAGACTTATGTACAGATTTTCCTTTATGTAAGTCAATGCAATATTCTTTATATGTAAGTGGGTTGGATTTTCTATGTCTTACAAGCAACTGAGGTCTAAACAATGCAGGCAGATTGGTGAGTTCCTTAGATCTAAAATGGTCTCCCATGGCCAGTCTCAGAGAATACTAGACTTTCTACACTAGAGTTCCTTTGTTCCTCTAAAAGTCTCCTCTTTGCAATTTCTTCTTAAGTATTTTCAATAAAACACTGTTATATTTATGAATGCCTGAGGGAGCATCTGTCCTTATAAGCAAAGGTTCCTTACAAACCCATTGACTTGTGTTGACCCCTTCTCCCCACTACATTATCATGAACATTATGAATTACTTTTCTTTCAGTTCCCTACAAGAACAGTTCCCAAACCAGATAACTTCTCAAATGACTTGAGGAATAATTTTTAATAACAAATTCCTGTCCAAGACTGGCTTCATGGCATGCAGCCAGTAGAGACACCCAGGGACCCTAATGAGAAGGGTTCTGACTTTGATTTAATACTCTGCTGCTTCCATCTTTCCTATAAGCTTTAACAAAGGACCACACATTTTCTTTTTGTGTTGAGCCCCACAAATTACACAGTTGGTCCTGGACCTGGACCTGTCATCAGGAGGTCAAAAACCATCAAAGACAGGATCCAGTCCCCAGATGTTTGAATTCAACTGATCTGAGATGGGGCTTGGGGCAGGAGGGGCCATTAATTTTTAAAAAGCACCTTAGAGGATTCTAATGTGTAGTTAGGAAAGAGGAACACTGATCTAGTATAATAATCTCATTTTATCTTTGAGGAAACTGAGGACCAGAGAGAGGAAGTGACACCAAAGATAATACCAAACACCTTAGACAGATCAATAGCAGTTGAAGGAGACTATGGCTTGTTGAATCAGAAAGTAGACTTCAGAAGCTTCTGCTTCTTTCACTCCAGACAGCTGTGATCAGAACTGGTGACTTGTCCACTTGACTGAGCCTACTGTTTTCACCAAATGAGTTTGTTAAATACTGGTGACCGATTGTGCTCTATCTCCCACTCAAGCTGTAGGGAATGTTTTAGAGAAGAGTCACTTCCTACCATTAGACGTTAAGACATATAACATTTTCATTAGTGGATTAGAGTAAAAGCGTTAAATGCATTAATTATTCCAAGTGTCATAAAAAAATGAAGTGCATAGAGAGAAAGTTGCATTGCAGAGAGATACTTCTGTGACTATCTCTTGTTAAACACAGCTGAACTAGAACTCTTTTACACCAGTGCCTGTTCTTCCAGTCTAGGAATCAGCCTCAAGTTGAGTCATGATAGGTCAAGGCAAGTCAGTTCAGCTTCCCCCATGGTCATCTAGCACTTGAGGTCACAGGTGCAGCATTGAGGAGAAATCAAAACAAATCACTAACAAGTCAGCTTCATTGTCTTCTCGCCTTGACTGTGTGAATTTATAGAAAGCTAGGAACAGAAAGATTAAAAGAGGAGAGAATGCTAACCTTTCTCATTGTATTTATGAGGCTGTGTTATAATCATTCATTTCCGCTAATGCTATTCTCACTAAACTTTTAGCACCTCTAAGACTAAATAGCCCTAACATCTACATCTGTGGATGAAACATAGACAGTAATTCAGCAAATTCTTTTTGAATTAATAATATGCACCTATGGATTTTACTTGGAGATTATCTCTGTGCAATAATATTAAATATTTCCTTTAAATACTACCCAACATTTGAGTTAAAAAGCTGTTTTCAAGAAAATGTAAGGAACTATAGCATAATAAGAGAATTGCTGATTTCAGCCCATTTATCTCAATTCAATATTTTACAAATGAGTGTTCTTATTTTTTAAGAAAAGTAAAAGCAATTTTTCAAGTGTTCTATTAAAACAAAAAAACAAATTTGTTTTTAATAGTAAATATAAAAGATAGTTGGATACAAAATTAATTACATACAGTAATAGCATTCCTAAGTTAAAATCAACGCCTGTTAGAAAATTTAATGTAAGACAATAATCAACCATAACAGCAACAATAAAAAGATAAAATCTTTATAAGAAATTAGCAAGATCTATATGAGGAAACTCTAAAAAGTTACCGGGAGACTCAGAAGAAGTCATGGATAAATGGAATGGCAAACCTTAGTGTTGTCTAGGAACATCCAGTCTCATAGAGGTGAAATTCTTTCTAAGTTAACCGTAAACTTAATGCAGCCACAGTAGAAATATAAATAAGATATATTTTTTAGAACCAGGCAAACTGAATCCAAGTTTCATATGGGAAAACAAACACACAAATCATAATATTTTAGCTATTGACTCTGTACCTGGTGTTTTTCTAGGCCTTTTACATGAACCAAATGATACACTTTATTCAACAATTTTAGGAGGCGTGCGTTATTTTATCCTCACTTTTACAGATGAAGATTTCAAGAAAAAGAGAGGTTAAGTACTGTTCCCAAGGTCCCACATATAGTATATGACAGAGATTGTATTTAAACTGATGAGAGTTCAGAAGATTAACTAACAAACTGCACTTAAAAACAACCAGGAACATTCCAGAGGGAAAAGGTAATGATGGAACAGACAAGTCCCTCATGACATTAAATCCCATTACAAAGCTCTTTAAAAGGAGTAATGGCACATATTTATGTAGAGAAAAATCAACAGAAGACGAGAGAGCATCCAGAGACAGCCTCAACTATATTTCAGAGTTTAGAATATGATAAATGTGGCATTGCACATCAGTGGAATAAAGAGATCCTATACTAGAACAACCTGCTAGCCATCTGGAATAAACGTCTAGGTGGACCCCCACCCCACTTCTTGCATATCAATAAACTCCAGATGAGTGGATGATTTGATTTAAAAAATCATAATAATACTAGGAAAAAACAATTTTGAAAATTAGAGTGGGAAAGTCTTTCTTAGTATTATCAAAAGCCCCAAAGTTTTGAGACCAACAAATTTAAAATGTTTGCAGCTCAACGATAAAAAAAAGAAAGAAATCAGCATCTACATGGAAATGGATATTCAGGGCATCATTTTTATATATCAAAGACTAACACCACCTAAATGTATATAACATTAGGAGTCTGGTAAAATACATATACAAAATGACTGGATACATAGCCAGTCAAAAAAAATGAGGCACTTCTATATGTATAGATCTGGAATGAGACCAAAGTATAGTATTAAGTGGAAAAAGCAAATTGCGAAACAAAGGATAAAATGTGCCACCATTACTCTAAAAAAATTGCATGAGGTAGGTGAGGGAAAAAAAAGGGGAAGAATTGTTTTTTGATATAATTTATTGTTACTTTTTATTTTTCATATTGTTTTTTAAAAACACAGAAGTGAATTACTGTTAACACCTAGTTCATGACCTATTATCATTATCGGCCTTCACATCATCCTTTTTAAGGTATTTTTATTGTTTATTTTTATGAATTTATGCAAAATACAATGAGCACTGTTAAAACTATCACCCAACCAAGGAACATTGCAATAATTTACAAAAAACCTTTAGAACACTGGCTATAATTTACCTCTATTTGTAATTTGTATCTTTTCAATTTTGGACTCTGCACAAATATTCCAAAATTAGTGAGTTATTTACTTTGAAGATAATGTGATTATAAAATAAAGGTAAAGGTTCAAAATACCAACTTCATAATAAGGGGAAACAGGTTGCATTCAAACCCCAACTAATGATTAAAATATTAAAATGTGTACTTGTTAAAAATAAAAGAAATATGTCAGATTCTTTTTTTCAGTTATATAATCTGAGTTCCTTTACATTTACCTTCTTTTAAAAAAAATCTCTGCAAAGCAGAGTTGAATGTTCATTTTTTGGTATCTTTTTTTTTTTACATACAGTAAAGTACACAAATCTTAATTCTGTGTATGCACCATGCAGCTCAAGATCATTATGAATTCCTCAGAGGCCCCTATGTCTCCACCCTAAACGAAGGCGCTATTCTGACTTCTGTACCAAGAGACTGGTTTTGCCTCTTTTAGAAAATGTATAAAAGGAACGTATACTATGTACTCTTTTGGGTCTTCTTCCTTTGCTCAACTTTATACCTGTAATATTGATCTGTATTGTTGAGTATAGCAATCATTCATTCTTTGTCTATATTGAAACCTGCTATAACTTACACTTTTTTCATACATTTTACTATTGAAAAGCATTTATATTCTTTCTAGTTTGGAGATATTAAAAACAGAGCTGCTATCAACATTCTGGCACATATCTTTAAGCCATATAAGTGGACACTTCTGTTGATATATAACTGTGAATGGAATATCTAGGCCATGGATTATTGTATTTACAGCTTTAGTAGATAATGCCAAGTGGTTTTCCAAAATTGTTGTACTGATTTATAGTACCACCATCAATATCAACAACTCCACTTGAATACCTAATCATCATCTTCAATCTAAATGTACAAAACTGAAACCCAAAACTGCTTCTACCATATTCTTCAGCAGCTCAGCAAATGGCAGCACATTCTTCTCATTCTTCATACCAATCAACTTGGAGTCATCTTGAACCATCTTTTACTTTCACACCTCTAGAGATAACCCATCAGCAAACCTTGGCTGCACTTCAAAATGGACAGCATCTATGCACTCCTCAAAACCTCTGTGACCTGTAGAATCCCCTATCCAAGCCACCGCCTTCTCTTATTTGGATTATTGCAATAGGCTCCTACCTGGTCTTTCTACTACTGGACTTGCTCCCCTACTGTTGATTTCTAGCAGACAGACAATCTTTTAAAAAAGGAAGGGAGAAAAAGTTTTCTGTTCAAAATCTTCCCATTACTTTCCATTTCTCTCATGATAAAAGCTGAAGTTCATACAATGTTCTGCAATGTCCTATATAATTGAACTTCTTTCCCACCCTTGCCAACCTCTTCTTCTTTTGTTCTCCCACCTTGCTTATTTTTTCTGCCTCCTTTCCCTGCATGCTGTTTCTGAAACAAGTCAAGGCTTTCTGTTTGTTCCCACTGCCTAAAAGGCTCTTCTGCCAAATATCTCCCTCGCAACCTTCGAGTCTTTGCCAAATATTACTTCCTCAATGAGGCCCTCAAACCACTCCATTTAAAATTGCACAACCCTCAATTCCAAACATTCCCCAGCCTTCTTGTCTGCTTATTTTTCACATAGCATTACCACCATACAGCATCTTCTATTCATGTACTTGTTTATTGTCTCTCCCCTCCCATTAAATGTAAGCTCCCTTTGGACAGGGACTTTTGTCTCTTCTGTTTACTGTTACACCTTTTAAACATTACCTGGCAGATTGCACACATCCAGTGGATAGGTGTGAAATGGGTCCATACTTCCAAGGATATGGCAGTGAATAACACAGACCAAGTCCCTGGCACCAGGGCTCTTCCATTCTATTGGGGAAGTGCATATACAATTGAATGAACAAATACTTGATAAAATATCAGAGTGCTAAGTGTTATAAAGAAAAATAAATCAAAGCAAGGCAAGAAAGAAATGAGATGGATGGAGTGGGTTCTTAAAATCATTGATGTGCTCTATCATTAGGTGATGTGCAAACATCTAGAGGAAGAGGATTCCAAACAGAAATCTCAATTACAAAAGTCTTTGTTTTAAGAAAATGTGTAAAGTGGTCAAAGAATAGAATGAAGAAATAGAATGAGTGAGGGGCCCTTAGTGGGAATGAAATTGGAGAAAAGTTAAATAGTACATGTGAAATGCATTGTGATCAGAGGTCAGCATTTGGAAGAGTTTGAGCAGGGGAGTGACACAATCTTTTCAGCAGTTTGAAAGGATCATCTGGTCACTCTCAGGAGAACAAATGGCCAGTGATGGGAATAGCATGATCAGGCTTTGCCACACTCTAAGAGAGAAGAGATGGTGACCTGAATTTAGGAGGTATCTGTGGAGGTGGTAAAAAAGGGTCAGATTTGAGAAACACTTTGAAAGTGGATCCAAGTGGGTTGACTTATAATGATGTAGCTGTGGAAAAAAAGATGAATCAAGGATGATGCCAAGTGGTTTGACTTTAGCAACTGGTTAAATGTTGGTGGGATTTACTGAGACTGAAAAAACTAAGAAGGGGTAAGTTCAGGGTGGGCGTGGAATGAAGAGTTCCCTTTGGTAAATTTTGATGCCTCTAAACACTATATGGAGATATCAAGTAAGCAATTAATCTGAGTCTAAAGTTTAGAAGACCAGATGGGCCAGGAGATAGTGATTTTGGAGTTAACAGTGTATATATTATAACTATCAATAAATTAATTCCATTATATATTATTTAAGACATAATATTTGTCTATTTTAAATATTCTCAGAAATAGCATTATAATTCACATAACGCCTTTAACAAAAATTGTCTTCTTGGATATTCAGAGCATCCCACTCAAGCTGGTATTTTTATCTCTGTTTAATAATAAAACAAACTGAAGCTCAAGGAAACTTAAAGATTCATCCACACTAACCATTATGCATTAACTTCTCAGGCATGTGCCTAGTGCTCTGCTGTGTGCAAGGGGAAGATGACCGAAAAAGACAAAATATTAGTATATGCTCTCAAGTTGCTCCAAGTCTAGTGAGTATGTCAGGCATGAAAAGAAATAATTGGACTAAATACATTGCAGTCATTAGACATAAACCTCAATCTGTAACTTTTAAATTCAATCCTCATGCAACATTAAAAAGGAAAAAAGGCAAGTAAAAGATAAAGGAAAGCAATAAACTGCATTTCCTTTTCTCCTCTTCATAGAAGTGCAGCACTGTCTTTGTAGCCGGCTGTACTTAGAAAGAAGCCATCCATTTGCCACATTGCAACCAGCCAGTCCATGCTCCTTTTTCTTCTAACAGCACAAGTGGGTTGTTCATTAGACACTAAGGTTGTTCATTAGACACTAAGCAGGGTCTTAGCTTCCTAGGGCTACTGTAACAAAGAACCACAAACTGGACAACTTCAGAGATCAAAGAGTTATTGACTCACAGAAGTCCAAAATCAAGGTGTCAGCAGGGCACTGCTTCATCTGAACCCTATAGGGGAGAAGTCTTTCTTGACTGTTCTGGCTTCTGGTGTCTGTGGCCGTCCTTGGTGGTCAACTGCCTGAGTTTGGGTGGCCTTCTCCCTGTCTGTCTGCTGTTTCCTCTTCCTAGCCATGCTGGATGAGAACTGACCCAGCTCCACTTTGGCCCCATTTTAACTAAGCACAGCTTCAAAAACCCTATTTTCAAATGAGGTCACTTTCACAAGACTGAGGGTTAGACTTGAAAATGTCCTTTTGGGGGACACAATTAACCCTGTAACAATCAGTGTTTTCTCTGGTAGCGTAAATAAAGTACATAATGTGAAATCAGTCTACTCCCTAATACTTTCTTCCTTTCCCACTTCTAAGACACAATAACAGCAAGTGTGAACATGGCTCTAAGCCGGGCACTGTTAAAGACCTTTACATTCATTAACAACCACAAAGTCTTGCTCCTGAGTGCTCCCTCACCATTGAATATGTGAGGTGGTGGGCTCGTTTTCCCCCAGTACATCCTGAACATGTGGGTGAAAGAAGGATTGGGCAAAAATCAAAGAGAAGGCAAGGAAAGGAGCTACATGGTTCCAATCCTGACTAAGTCTCAGAGAGAATCCTTCAGCAAAATGTTTATCCTAGCTGGATTAAAGGAGTGAAATGATAAAAACTTAAATGAGATTATGTATATAAAATTTGGAGCATAATTCTCTCCTCTATCCCTTACTGTATCTAGTAAAATAGTGAAAATAGTCATCTTCCTTGACAAAAAAAAAAAAAAAAATCAGCTGCCCAGCTCACTGGGCCCTTCCAGACATAATTCTTAGGTTTCAACTCAAAAAGTAGACTGACCACTGAGCGGACCACGGGCATCTCCACTTGAGAGAAAGACCCAGCTGACAGAGAAAACAAACTGGATGAGAAGTTGGCTGCAAGGTCGTTTTATAAATCTGATCCTTGCTAACAGCCAGAGGAAAATATCAGCTCTTTCTACCTCCTCTGAACGTCTGCAAAATAGAGTATATTTTCCAAAGTCAAGTGCTCACGGTTCTCTATTGCCTTAAGAAGCAGGCAGCCTGGAGGGAAGGGGCCCTGGGAGCCCCTGGGAAGGCGGGATCTGTGACACATTGTTCTGCTAAGAAGGTGGAAGAGTGGGCGACAGAGGTGTGTGGTCCCAGTCCAGGCCCATGCCTCCCTCCCCCCAAACTCATTCATCACCTTGATGGTTTCAGCTCATTTGCAGCCAAGTTATTGTCACCCTTAAAATAATGTGGCTTGACAGGGAAAAAAATGAAATCCTTGTGAAAAGTTACATAGTCATCACACTCTGGAGTCAAAATATAGACTGCAGTATCCAAACACAGGCCCTGGGTAGGGCGGGTGGTATTTCCTCTCTCCCACAGGCTTTGGTTTCAGAACAGGACATTAACATTTACGTCATGTTAATGTGCACCTAGGCATGGCGTGTGGCCTCCTGCCACGGATGCCAGAAACACATGCTCCAGCACAGCCTCGGCATGACCGCCAAGACTTTCAGTGAGTATAAATGGAGACGCGTGTTTCCTTGCCCGGAGAGTTAATAGCGGGAGACGACTTAAATGTTTGGTCATCCCCCAGTGCACAGACTCCATTTCAGATGTCAGGAAAGTACTAAATCTCGCTGCGCTACCAGGAGCCACTGATCTCTTCCTCCAGAACCAATTAAGCCCAGCCATTCCCCTCTTGGCGGTCCCCAAGCATCCCCACCACCTCATTGAACGAGCTGCACAACCCTCATTAGCTTTCCTTGGCCTCAATGTCGCCATCTGCAAAGTGGACATGTTTGTTGCGAAGAGAAAGGCGGTCATGTATACAGAGGAGTTCGACCTGGTTTCAGGCACACAGCAGACATGCAGTGCAAAGGAATTTTCTTTTCTTCCAGTTTCTGTTTTGGACCTCTTAGAACGCAAACCTTCCAAATGAGTTCTAAACACATCTTTCTTGTAAAGCAAAGTGAGTTTCCCATCACAGCCTGCTACTTAGAACCTGCCAATATTGTTGTCTGCCTTCTGTCCCGTTCTGCACAACATGGAACCAGACCAAACCAATAAGGAGATATCAGCCTGCTGGTGGGGAGCGAGATTTGATACAGGGAGGAAAATGGAGGCCTGCGAGCACCTAGGGCTGTCCTTAGCCGGCCTCACCACTCTGCTCGCCGGACACATCTTACTTAAAGCATCACACCGCTGTGCTTTTTCTGGTTCCATTGTGTCTGCCTGAAATCCCTTCCTTTTCCTTGCTGAATTGTTTCTCTTTTCAGGACCACTGAGAGTGCTAGATCCTCCAGGAAGAGGTTTACAGCTCGTCCTGACCATTAGGAGGCCCACTTCTGTTTTCTCAGCACCAGGTGTATATCTCCATCACCTCGAGTGCATTGCATTTTAATGGGTTGTTTAGTTGTCTGGTCCTCATCCCATCCTTTTCATACGGGCACTTCTCCCAGTCACTAGCACATTCTGGTTGCTCGGGAAATGTTTGGAGAATTGCATTTAAACATGTCCAACACAGATAATGCTACAAAATCATTCAGTTCATTTGTTTCCATGTAGCAGTGTATATTTACATGTGTGCACACACGTTGTACAGTCAATGTCTACAACACCGAATGGCTGAAAACATAACTAAGTCTCAACAAGCTATGCTGTCATGAATACACACATTGTGATAATACGTTTACAAATCTCTCTCCATGTGTTTTTCAGGTATAAACAGTAAGAAAAAAAGAGAAAGCAATAAGCTGAGCCTGGATTTCCTGCAATGAACGAATATTGAGGGGCAAGTAAAGAGATGATTTCTAACCCAGTTCTATTACTGACTGAATGCATTTTATTAGACAAATCACATTAGTTCTCCAACTTTATTTTCTCTGTCTTTAAAATTGGGATAATAACATTTATATTGTTTACCTCACAATTCTCTCATGATTGAATAATACACATATAAAAGCTTATTGAAAAGAAAAATACAGTGTAAATTGAAGGCAATTTATTTATACATACTTATCATCATATATGACATAATTACACTTTGTGGTGATTATCCCACACAGTGACATGCAAATGTAATGAAACGTTAATGAAACAAAATACGAGAAATGACATGAATCTAAAGCAAAACCTAATTAAATGATGTTTTTACTCACTTTGTAGAATGCTACATAGCAGTTAAAATGGTTTTGAAAACAAATGAGCAAATGGAAAGTTCTTATAATATTAATATAATACCATTGGAAAAATCAGGATCTACAATGAAATATTTACTACAATAGGCACTATACAAATTAAGTATGAATATGAGAAAAGTTTATATAGAACATGTGAAAAATAAAATACTTCTTAGGTTGCTTGGTGTCAGGTTATCTTAGACTCTGCTTTCTATATAGTCTAGTATGTTGTGGACTTAAACAGTATCTTTCTTTCCATCACAGCTCTACGATGTATAATATGACTTCTCAATCCACATTACAGGTTTTTGAATTTTCAAATATTTTCATCTCTTTTTTAATCTGTGTTTCTCTTGGACTTTAGTTCTAGTGTTTAAATACATTAATTCTACCATCAGCTGTGTGTGCCTCTCTATTATCCAATCTATTTTAAAATATATATTTTAATAGATATATTTCCCAATGCTAAGGTTGTCAACCATTTCCTTCCCAATTGTACCTATTTCTGTTTGATAGATTCCTTTAGCAGATTAACTTTTTTATGTTTAAGCATACATAAAACATTAATAAAACATAAACATAAATTTTATACAGTAGAAGTCCTTTTCACATCCTTTCACAGTGGGATTCCCCTGCAGCTGCCACCAGAATTACTACCTAATATAAATTTTATCCTGACAATTTCTTTGTTTTACTTTATGGGATAATATATACATATAATATTTGTAAAAAAATATTTGTCTAGAATTATTGAACTTCATGATTAATGGAATCATACTGTTCGGCCTCTTTTAAGATTTGCTGCTTTCACTGAGCATTATAATTTTCAGATTCATACATGGTAATGCAAGAAAATATAGTTAAGTAGTTTTAACTATGGTATATTATTCATTTTATGCATTCACCACAATTTGATTTTCCATTATTCTCTTGATGACATTTGGGATATTTCCAGTTTATTTCCCCTATTGTATTTATTGCAGCCACAAACATCCTTAAACATATTTCCAGGTGCATAGGTGTGAGATTTCTGGTTTGTATGGTGTATGCATATATATTTAACTCAGTAATGCCAAATTTTTTCAGCCACTTGGACAAATTTACCAGCAATAGATATTATCATACACCTATATTTCTGCCAACGTATGGTTTTGTCAAACTTTTAAATTTTGAAATCAGATGGGTACAAAATTATACCTCTTTGTGGTTTTAAATGGCACATCTCTGATTACTTTTTATATTTGTATGGGCCATTTGAATTTCCTCTTCTGTGAATTGCCTGATCTCATTTTTTGCACCAATACCATGCTGTCTTATTTATTATTGCTTAATAATAAATCTTCATTTCAGTTAGGATAAATCCCTTTACTTTGTTTTCCTTCTTGAGGAAAATTTTAGCTATTCTTGGCCCTTTGCCATTTTACATGATTTAAAAAATAGTTTTTCAAGCTCCATTTAAAAAAATGGGAAAAATTTATTTGAATTGTATTAATTCTAGAAAAAGGGTTGGGAAAATTAGCATCCATTTGTTATTAGGTTTCTTAACCATGAACTTGTTTTTATTTATATTTAATTACTTGCTTTATTATTTCAACCATGCTTTACAGTGTTAAGAATTTGTGTATCTTTTATTAGATTTACTTAATGATTTATTATTTAAATAGAATATTTTTAAACTCATAATAAGTATTGTGCTGTACGTTAAAGTCACTGATTTTTATATACTGATTTTGGTATGCAGAGACTTAAAAATATTCTTTTATTATATACAATAAAATATTTTATTCAGTTATACCTTGGAGATATTGTGGGTTCAGTTCCAGACCACAGCAATAAAGCAAATATCATATTAAAGCAAGTCACACAATTATTTTTGGTTTTCCAGGGCATGTAAAATTTATGTTTACACTATACTGTTTAACTATACTGTAGTCCATTAAGTATACATAGATGTATATCTAACAGAAAAATGCACACCCCAATTAAAACTACTCTATGAAAAATAAATAAATAAATAATTTTAAAAATTAAAAAAATAAAATAAAATAAATAAAAATACTCTGTGATAAAAATGGTAACCATCATCTGAACGTTCAGAGAGTCTTAATCTTTCTGTGGTGGAGGTTGTCACCTCAAAGTTGATGGCTACTGACTGATGTAGTGGCTGGAGGTCATGGGGACTGTGGCAATTTCTTAAAATAAGACAAAAACAAAGCTTATGGCATCAAATGACTCTTAATGTAAAATTTCTCTGTAGCATGTAATGCTGTTTGATAGCATTTTAGCCACAGTAGAACTTCTTTCAAATTTGGAGTCAATCCTCTCAAACCCTGCCACTGCTTTACCAACTGAGTTCATATAATATTCTAAATCCTTTGTCATTATTTCAACAATGTTCATAACATCTTCATGAAGAGTAGAATCCATCTCAAGAAACCACTTCCTTTGCTCGTCCCTAAGAAGCAACTCCTCATCCATTAAAGGTTTATCGTGAGATTGCAGCAATTTCATTACACCTTTAGGCTTCACTTCTAATTCTAGTTCTCTTGCTATTTCCAACACATCTGCAGTTACTTCCTCCACTGAAGTCTTGAACCTATCAGTCATCCATGAGAATGGGAATCAAATCTTCTTCCAAAGACCTGTTAATGTTGATACTTTAGCCTGTCATGAATCACAAATATTCTTAATGGCATCTAGAATGATGAATCCTTTTCAGAATATTTTCAATTTACTTTGCTCAGATCCATCAGAGGAATTACAATTACAATGTGTGGCAGTTACAGTCTTATGAATATATTTATTTTTCTCAATCAGTTTTATTGATACATATTAATAAAGCATACAATCTATCCAAAGTGAACAATCAATGATATTTGGTATAATCACATAGTTATGCATCCATCAGTTCAATCATTATTAGAGTATTTTCATTATTCCAATATTAATAATAATAAAAAAAACAAAAAACTGTACCCTTAATATTTACCTCTCAATCTCCCTAAGCTTCCCCTGCTATACATAGCTGCTATTTCATTTCCATCTCTCTAATTTATTTTGTGCATTCATATTTTTCTTTTCTTTTTTCAATTTTATTGATATATATTAATAAAGCACAAATTCATCCAAAGAGTACAATCGATGCTATTCGGTGTAATCATGTTTGTGCATTCATCACCCCAATCACTCCCAAAGCACTTTCATTATTTCAGTAATAATAAAGAGCAAAAAACAAATAAACAACTCATCATCTCTCAATCTCTCTATGCCTCACCTGGCAAACATAGCTGCTATTCTTTTTCCTTCTCTCTAGTACATTTGAATTTATTTTTTGTAAAAACAATCTTATATATGCAGTATTTCTCATATTTGTGTTTTACATGAGGTTTTGCTATCTTATATAGTCCCATATTTCAGTTTTTATCATTCCTTCTAGTAATATACATGACTTAGACTTTCCTTTTCAACCACTGTCATACCCATACAACAGCACTGCTAGCTACAAACACCATGATATGCTTTCGCCGTTTCTATTCATTTCCAAAGGTTTACAAACAAGCTTTTTAACAATTCTGCACAGATTAACCCTCAGCTTTCCATTTGCTCTCTTTCTAGTTTCTGGTGACCTATATTCTCTATCTTCTTTTTTTTTTTATTTTGTTACTTTTAATTGTTTTTTAATTCTTTCATTCAATAAATTTTTAATGAGTTATTATTTTATGCAAGGCAATGTACCAGTGAACAAGGAGGAAATTATCCCCACCTACATGGAATTTCTTCCAGGAGAGAGGAAGATTAAACACCTAATTTCACAAAGTAATTAAAAAATTATAACCATGTTAATTATGTTGAAGGGAAATTATATTCAAAAGAAGGGTCTAACACAGTCTGGAGTTTCAAAGATGACTTCCTTAAAATTTATATTTAATCCTTTTATTTTTTCCAAATTCTACTCAATTTATTCATTTAAAAAAATTACATTAAAAAATATGAGGTCCCCATTCACCCCCACCGCCCCCACCCCACCACTCCCCCCACAGTTACACTCTCCCCCATCATTATGACACATCCATTGCATCTGGGGAGTACATCTCTGGGCATCGCTGCACCCCATGGCCTGTGATCCACACCCTAGCCCACACTCTCCCACGTTCCATCCAGTGGGCATGGGAGGACATACAATGTCCTACTCTCTATATTCTAATTATTAATTCCATAGGTTAACCCAGTATATTTAGTTCATAATAGCACAAGCATGCAGTATTTGTCCTTGTGTTTGACTTGCTTCATTCACCATAATGTCCTCCAAGTTCCTCCATGTTGACATATGCTTCATGACTTTATTTCTTCTCACCACTGTTTAATATTTCATCATGGGTATACACCACAATTTGTTTATCCATTCTTCAGTTTATGGACACCTGTGTTGTTTCCAACTTTTGGCAATTGTGAATAATGCCACTATGAGCAATGGTATGCAGAGATGTCTGTTTGTGTTTATGCTCTCAGTTCTTCTGGGTCTATCCCTAGCAATGGTATTGCCAGGTCACATGGTAAGTCTATATTCAACTTCCTTAGGAATTGCCTAACAGTCCTCCACAGTGGCTGTACCATTCTATATTTCCACCAAGAGTGAATAGGCACTCCTATCTCTCCACATCCTCTCCAACATTCAGTTTTCTGACTTTTTAACACAGCCAGGTGTGAAATATTTCATTGTAGTTTTTATTTGAATTTCCCTAATTGCTAATGATGTTGACCTTTTCTCATGTGTTTCTTCACCATTTATACTTCTTCTTTGGACAATTGTCTTTTTAAGTCTTTTGCCCAATTTTTAATTGGGTAGTTTGCCTTTTTATTGTTGAGTTGTATGATCTTTTTGTATATCATAAATATTAAATCTTTATCAGATATGTGATTGCCAAATATTTTCTCCCATTGAGTTGACTGCTTTTTCACCCTTTTGACAAAGCCCTTTGGGGTGCAAAAGTGTTGAATTTTGAGGAGGCCAATTTATCTATTTTTTCTTTCGTTGCTCATGCTTTGGGTGTAAGGTTTAAGAAACTACCACTTTCCATATAATCTTAAAGATGTTTTCCTACCTTTTCTTCTAGGAATTTTAGGGTGTTCACTTTTATATTTAGGTCCTTGGTCTATTTTTACTTACTTTTTGTATAAGGTGTGGCATAGGGGTCTTCTTTCTTTCTTTTGGATATAGATATCCAGTTCTCCCAGCACCATTTGTAGACTGTTTTGGTCTAGCTGGGAGGACTAGAACACATTGTCAAAAATCACTTGACTGTAGATATGTGGATCTATTTCTGAGTTCTCAATTCAGTTCCATTGATCAATGTGTCTATCTCTATGCCAGTACCATGCAGTTTTACCATTGTAGCTAGGTAACATGTTTTAAAGTCCAGAAGTGAGAGTCTTCCAGCTTCATTCTTCTTTTTTAAGATCTTTTTGGCTATTCAGGGATCCTTACCTTCAAATTTGACAATTGGTTTTTCTGTTTCTGAAAAAAGTTTTTGGGATTTTTATTGTGATTTCATTGACATCTTAATGATATTTAATCTTCCAATCTATGAACACAGACTGTCTTTCCATTTATTTAAGTCTTTTTGAGTTTCTTTTAGCAATGCTTTTCTGTATATAGTTCCTTTATGTCCTTAGTTAAGTTTATTCCTAAGTACTCAATTCTTTTAGTCACTATTATAAATGGAATTTTTTTCTGATTTTCTGATTTCCTCCTCAGATTGCACATCATTAGTGTATAGAAATGCTTTTATTTTTATGTATTAATCTTGTATCCCACCACTTTGCTGAACTCATTTATTAGTTCCAGTAGCTGTTGTGGTATTTTCAGGAGATTCTAGATATAGGATCATATCATCAGTGAATAATAAAACTTTTACTTCTTCCTTTCTTATTTGGGTGCCTTTTATTTGTTTATCTAGCCTAATTGCTTCAGTTACAACTTCTAGCACAAAATTGAATAACAGTGGTAATAGTGGGCATCCTTGTCTTGTTCCTGATATCAGCAGGAAAGCTTTCAATCTTTTGCCATTATTTCCTCCAACATTCTTTCTATTTGTAGGTTTTTCATATCTGCACATTATCATATTGAGAGAGTTTCCTTCTATTCCTAACGTTTGGAATGTTTTTATCAAGAAAAGGTGCTGCATTCTGTCATCTAGCTAAGGGTTTGCTGATTTTGTTGATCTCAAAGAACCAACTTTTGGATTTGTTGCTTCTCTATTTTTTTTGTTGTTATTGTTCTCAGTTTCATTTATTTCTGCTCCGATCTTTACTATTTCGATCCTTCTGCTTCTTTAGGGATTAGTTTGCTGTTCTTTTTCTAGGTCCTCCAGGTGTGCAATTAGATCATCAAGTTTAGCTCTTTCTTCTTTTTTAATGTAAGCGTTGAGGGCTATAAATTTCTCTCTCAGCACTGCCTTTTCAGTGTCTCATATGTTTTGATATGTTGTCTTCTCATTTTCATTCGTCTTAAGATATTTGCTGAATTTTCTTGCAATTTCTTCTTTGACCCACTGATTTAAGAGTGTGTTGTTTAATCTCCATATATTTATGAATTTTCCACCAACTATTGATTTCCAGCCTCATTCTGTTATGATTAGAGGAAATGTTTTGTATAATTTCATTCTTTTAAAATGTATTGAGACTTGTTTTATGACCCAACAAATGGCCTATCTTGGAAAAGGATCTATGCGCACTTGAAAATAAAGTATATCCTGCTTTTTTGCAGTGCAATTCTCTATAGATGTTTGTTAGGTCTAGTTCACATGTCATATTATTCAAGCTCTATGTTTCTTAATGTATCCTTTGTCCAAATGTTCTATTCAATACTTAAAGTGGTGTATTCACATCTCCAACTATTATTGGATAGAGATATCTATTTCTCCCTTCAGTTTTTCCACTATGTGCCTCATATATCTTGGGGCATTTATTAAGTGCACAAATATTTAGTATAGTCATTTTTTCTTGTTGAATTACCCCTTTTATTAGTACACAATAACCTTCTTCATCCCTTATAACAGTCTTGCATTTGAAATCAACTTTGTCTGATATTAGTATCACTACTCCTGCTTTTTTGAGGTTACTATTTGCATGGAATACCTTTCTCCAAATTTTCACTTTTAAGCTGGTTATGTCCTTGTGTCTGAGGTGGGTCTCTTGTAGACAACATAGAGATGGCTTGCATCTTTGTATCCATTCTATCAGTCTATGTCTTCTAATTGGGGAGTTCAGTCCATTAACATTCAATGCTATTACTGTGTAGGCATTACTTACTTCATCCATTTTGTCCTTGGGCTCTCTGTTATCATATCATTCTGTTGTCTTCTTATCCTTTAGTTTAACCTTCCTAATAAGCTTAATTTCTATACACTGGTCCAAATCTATCACCCTTGTTTTTTCCTTTCAGGCTGCATAACCTACTTTAGTATCTCTTGCAAATCTGGTCTTTTGGTAACATATTCTGAGTTTTTGTTTGTCCGTGAAGATTTTGAACACACCCTCATTTTTTGAAGGATGGCTTTGCCAGACACAGAATTCTTGGTTGGCAGTTTCTCTCTTTCAGTACCTTAAATACATCATACCACTTTCTTTTCACCTCCATTGTTTTTAATGAGAGGTCAGAACTTAATCATATCAAGGTTCCCTTGTATGTGATGCTTTGCTTTTCTCTTGCTGCTTTCTGAATCCTTACTTTATCTATGATATTTGTCATTCTTAATAGAGGTGTCTTGGGGTAAGTCTATTCAGATTTATTCTGTTTGGGGTATGTTGTCCTCCTTGAATATTGATATTTACATCCTTCATAAGGGTTGGGAAGTTTTTGATCATTATTTCCTCAAATATTCTCCCTGCACCTTTTCCATTTTCTTCTCCTTCTGGAGTACCATAAATGTGAATGTTTGTTCATTTCATGTTGTCAGTCAATTTCCAAAGACTCTGTTCTATTTTTCTCCATTCTCTTCTCTTTCTGTTCTACTGTCTTTTCCAGTTCATATAGTCTGTCTTTGAAATCACTAATTCTGTCTTTAAGCAGTTTAAATCTGCTCTTATGTGCCTCTACTGTATTCTTATTCTCATCCATCATGTCTTTCATTCTCATAAGCTCTGTTACTTTTCTTTTCAGGCTTTCAAATTGTTCTTTATGCTCTCTCAGTGTCTTCTTAATATTCTTTATTTCTTTAGTCATGTTTTCCTTAAATTCTTTGAAGTGACTTTGGAGAGTTTTGTAATTAACACTGATTGTCTTAAATCCTGTATTACTTCAAGATATTTGGTTTGCTCTTTTGGCTGGGCCATGTCTTAATGTTTCCTAGTATGGCTTGTAACTTTTTGCTGATGTCTAGGCATCTGAATATATTGGTGAATTTATCCTGATAGCCAATTTCTCTCTCTTGCCTATTTTTGTTTGTTTGTTTGTTTGTTTTCACAGCTCTTCTTTGTTATTCTAAGTCTTTAAAATTGCCTGGCCTAAGTTTTCAAAATCAGGTCAGGACTTACGAGTGGGGAACAGCTTTTCTTCCAATGGTTGGATACAGAGAGCACAGTTTTTGTCCATACAATTTCCAGACTGACCAGCAGATGGTGCTAGTCAGCACACTATCCACAGAGTTATTTCATTCTCTTGCTTTCCTGTGTTCCTGTTTTGAATCTTCAGATTGGAGATTCAAAGTGAGCCCTGATGGCCGTATTTCCTGAAGGAAAGTACCCCAACCTTCCCTTCCTTTTCCCTTGAAACAACTGGCAGAGGGGAAGATGTTTGTTAACCTCTCATTTGGCTGCAGTGAGTCACAGGTTTTACCCCAGCTTAATTCTTGGGGGTGGTGGAGGGGAGACACTCCCAGATGCCACAGGGGCTTGGTAACTCATGTTTGTGATTTCAGCTTCTTCATTTCTCTGTCCCTCACCTCCTGGGACTTATGTAGCACCACTCTGATCTACTGACCCCCAAAGCATGTCCCCTGGACAGCTTCTGACTCTCTGTTATTTCTGTGAGCGCATTCAGCTCTGCCTATTAGTCCATTGCCATCTTCCCACACTTAAAAATCTATTTCTTAAATTAATGGGCTTAATGTCAAAATGACTCCTTTATGAATGGGCTGCAGAATGGAAGTTGTTAGCAGACATTAAAATATTAACTTCATCGATATCTCCATCAGAGCTCTTGGATGAAAAGGTATATTTTCAATGAGCAGTAGTATTTTGAAAGGAATCTTATTTTTCTGAGCATTAGATATCAACAGATGCTTAAAATACTCAGTAAACCATTTTGTAAACAGATGTGCAGTCATTCAGGTTTTGTTGTTCCATTTACAGAGCATCAGAGTAGATCTTTGTTAGGATTTTTGAACTTAACATCACCAGCTTCCTTTGCTCCTAAAAAGAGAGTCGGCCTGTTCTTTGAAGCTTTGAAGCCAGGCATTGACTTCTCTCTAGCTATGAAAATCCTAGATGGCATCTTCTTCTAATGGAAAACTATTTTATTTACATTGAAAATATGTTGCTTAAAGTATCCACTTTCATCAATTATCTTAGCTAGATCTTCTGGATAACTTACTGCAGCTTCTACATCAGCGCTTGCTCTTTATTTTATGGAGATGGCTTCATCCTTAAATTTCATAAACCAGCCTCTGTTAGCTTCAGACTTTTCTTCTGCAGCTTCTTCTCCTCTGTCATTCTTCATAGAATTGAAGAGAGTTAAGGCCTTGCTCTGAATTAGACTTTGGCTGAAAGGAATTTTGTGGTTGGTATGATTGATCCAGACCATTAAAAACTTTATCTCATAAATTAGGCTATTTAGCTTTCTTATCATTCATGTGTTCAGCAGAGTAGCATGTCTAATTTCCTTCAAGAACTTTTCCTTTGCATTCATAATATGGCTACCTGTTAGTGTTCAGCCTATCTCAGTTCTTCAACAGGTCTTTCTCACTAATCTTAATTTTTTCTAGCTTTTGATTTTAAATGAGAGACTGGTAACTTTTCCTTCTACTTGAACATTTAGAGGCCAATGTCAGGTTATCAATATTCCTAATTTAAATATTGTTTTGTCTCAGGGAATAGGGAGGCCTAAGGAGAGGGAGAGAGACTGGGGGAGCCCCTGGTTGGTGGCACGGCCAGAATACATAAAACATTTATGGATTAAGTTCACTGTCTGATATGGGCACTGTACTTGGTGCCCCAAAACAAGTATAACAATCACATCAAGGATCACTTGTCACAGACCAGCATAACAGATATAATAATAATATAAAACCTGGAAATATTGTAAGATTTACCAAAATGTGACATAGACAGGGAGAGAGCACATGCTGATCGAAAAATAACCCCAATAGACTTGCTGGACTCAGGACTGTCACAAACATTCAATTTCTAAAAAATGCAATATCTGTGAAGTACAATATAACAAAGTATGCCCATCTATTTTTTTGAATAATCTGTGTAGACAAACATATAGGTAGTTAAATTCCTACAAGTCCATACAATGTGCCATGAATTCTTCTAGATCCTATACACATATCTGTGAAAAAACACAAACACGCATATCTTCATGAGCACAGTATAGTCTAATGTGAGAGTATAAACATAATATATAATTAAATTATATAAAATATTTGAAGATATTAGAGAAACAAATCAAGAAGAATAAACAGGATATGGAATGCTACAAGAAGGAGGGCTTACAATTTTAAATAAGCCTCCCTGAGAGTGAGGTTTGAACAACAGCTTAAAGGAAGTGAAGGAAGGACCCCTGTGAATATTTGGGGGTACAGCACTGCAGGTAGAAGAAATGACTAATGCAAAGTCCCTAGGGCAAGTGTCTACTTGCTATATTGCATATCCAGTGAAGATTTCAGTATATCTGTAATATAGTAACACAGAAAAAGAGTATTAGGGGATGAAGTTAGGGATAATTTGTTACTGTAATTCATGACTTTGATAAAATCTGCAAATAATGACAATTTTTAAATTATAACTCCTATCTAACTTTCTTTGTGTCAGCATATTGCCATGGCAGGGATCACTAATAAAATTTTGAATGAGGATAAGAATCCTTTTTTTTTATCATTTCAAAAATAAAACTTTACCATTAATTGTGGTGTTTGCTATAGATTATATCGTACATACCCTTTGTCAAGTTAAGGAAGTTCCCTTGGATTCTGATTTTGCTTAGAGCTGCAATCATCTATGGATACTAGTGATTATTCAATGTTTTCTTAACATCTATTGAAACATAAATATTTTTCCTTAATCTGCTAATATAGAAAAATATTAATTAATAATTTTTCTCAAATTATTTTTGGATTCCTAATCATGATGTAGGCTCTATTTTATTATAATACTTTGCTTAAGATTTTTACAAGAATTTCCATGAATAAAGTTGGCCTATAGCTTTTCTTTCTTCTTTGTTTCTTTTCTTGATTTTGCATTAAGTTATTAGCCTTAAAAATGAATCATTAAGCATTCTTTCTCAGTGATTTCTGGTTTCTGATAGGGTATGCATAAGTCTGGAATGATCTGTTTCATGAATGAGCAGTAGAACTCACATGTAAAACAATCTAATCCTGGTGCATTCTTTGTAAGGTTTTTGGTAAATGATTGAATTTCTTTAATGTTTTTAAGATTATCGGAGTTTTTTATCTCTACTTGTGAAAATTGTCAAAAGTTGTGTTTTCTAGAAATTATTCATTTCCTTAAGTTTTCAAGTTAATTACAATAATGATGTTTATAATAGCTCATTATCTCTTTAATCTTTGCAACATCAAAGCATTCTATTCTTTGGATTATGTTTTATATCTACCTTTTAATAAATCTGTCTTACCTGTTTCATTACTTTTGACTTTATCTAATTTAGGATGGTGGTATTAAGTTGATATAAATTTAGAATCATTTCCTCATGACTTCTCGACATCTTGCCCTTGAGACCTTAAAATATATGTTATCTGATATTAATATAGTTAAACCAATTTTAATATAGTATTTGCATAGTAAATATTTTTCCATCTTTTGAATTCAAACTTTATTTCTCTCTATCTTACATGTCTCCTCTAAATAACAGAAGTTAGATTTTTTGATAATTTTGACACTTTTGTCCTTAACTGGGTAATTTAACGGGATTCATTTTGACCATGTTATTCTGTATTATCTCTTTGTCCCATTTTTTCTCTGTCTTCCTTTCCTTTCTTGTCTTATTTGGGGGGTGGATTTTTTTTTTTTTCTTTTTCTTCCTCCATTTTTCCCCTTTAGTTATTTTGGAAATAATATACTTTATCATTGTTATTTTAGGGGGTGGATTTTTTTTTCTTTTTCTTCCTCCATTTTTCCCCTTTAGTTATTTTGGAAATAATATACTTTATGCCTGTTATTTTAGTGGTTAAAGGAACTCTTTGACCATGTAGATTTAATCCCCCCCAATTTTAAAACTGAAATTATAAGATTATTATCATTATCTTCACTCTTCCTAAACAATATTGATAACAATAACAATAACAATGGCAATAATTAGCCTCTATACTCTAAATCTATTCATCATTTCCCAAATTACATATTATTTTTGCCCTGTATTTTTATTCTACTTTGCATTTTTCCACAGAATAGACATTATCATTATTTTATACAGTGAGTGCTTGTTTAGAATCACCTACATAATGATCGGTATCTTTTCTTGCTATTCCCATTTGCATTTGATATTTTCTGTTCTGCTACCTGAAATACTAGATCCTTCAGACTTTCCTTTAGTGACTGGTAAATTCTCATTTTTATGTCTGTAACATCTCCACTCTCATTCCTAAGATAGTTTACGTATCAAATTCTAGGGTGATAATTTTATTTTGCTCAGCGCATTTAGACATTTTCCCAATCTCTTCTGTCTTTAATTATTGCTGTTAACAAGTCCATTGTCTATTTTATAGTCATTCATTTGTAGGTGTCTGTCTCTTTTCCCCTGACTGCTTTTAAGATCTATTTTTCATGGTGTTTTACTACTTCACTATCATGGTTCTTGATGAGGATTTCCTTCATTTCTTCATTGCTTGGGGTTCATTGTGATTTCTGGTTGTGAAGATTGGTATTTTTCCAACAATTCTGGAAAGTTACCAACCTCTGCCATTTTGCATATTGCATATTTCTTATTCTATGTTCTATGTAATCCTGATAAAACATATTTAAATTTTTCAATTTATCCTCCATACCTCTTAACTTCTCTTCATTGCTTTCAAAAGCTCTCTGGCATTTGTACTTTTTTTTTTTTTTTGGCTCTCTGAGCTACTTTACAAGTAATTTCTTCAATATATTCCACTTTAATATTTCTCTCTTCAATTATTTTTAACCTCTTCTTTATTCTACCCATGGAGATTTTAATTACAATTATTACATTTTTATTTATTTATAGATATTTTATTTCATTCAATTTCAAAATTTCTTTATCATTCTTTAGATTCTTTTGTGCCTTGGTCATGTTTCCAAACTTCAACTCTATTTCTTTAAACATATTAAGCATGGCTAATTTATATCTTTGGTTTAATATTTCAAATATCTATAGTATTTAACAGGAAACTTCTGATGTCTTATATTTTTGTTTTTTTCTCACTATCCTTCACAATGGCTGGCTTCCTTTCATGTTTTGTGACTTTTTTAAAATTGGAAGTTGATAAATTTCCTTGGATATTTATCTAGGATATAATTTGAGCCCTGGGTTGAAATTATTTTTCTCCAAAAAGGAATTGTGTGTACTTCCCTCCGGAACTTATGAAGATTATCACCTGGCTACACTTTAAATTCTTTAGTTGAATTTGTTTATACACATTATTTATGCTACCTGCATGAATTTGGACCCCTAACCCAAGAACTCTGTTAGTTACTCATTTACAACATGTTGAGTAACGCAAGTTTTCTTATTTGCACTTTCTGCCTGGCCTATTTATTTATAATTTACACTTTTTGTTAAGCACATAGACATTTTGAACCTTAGCTTTATACAGGTTTCTCCCATTATATGTCCCATCTTTTACATCCCTTAGGCTCTGTCCTGCCCAACACACTTTGTATAGCCTTTATCTACAGAATCTGGCAGGAATCTTCTGGGAGAAAGTAAACCTCACTGTGCTTTTAACTCCAAAATTCCTGCTTTCACTTATTTTTCGGTCCCTGTCGATTTCTTCCTCTCCTATCAGCTCAGCAAGGTATTATTATTTTTTAATCAAAGGTTACATATGGTTTCATTGCTTTTCAATTGGGAGAAATGTTCATTATCTGTGGTTTTTTGTCTTACCATGAAAAGAACTGCCTTTTCAGTTATCCTCTGAAGATTATAACATGCTTAAAGAGATCTTTCATGCTATTATTTCTCCCAGCTCCCTTACTTTACTTCCAGTGCTGGATGCACCCATATGCTTTTTTACTTAGGCTAAGAACTCATCTTGTGTGATTTGTTTCATTTTTATCTCTACCCGCACCTTTCCAAAGGTAGTTTAGGAGTTGCCTCAAACTCGTTTCTTTGTTATATGACCAGGACCAAGCTACATGTAAGGAGTTCAGGGTTCTCGCCTCATTGGAATAGCAAAATTGCAAACTCTGTGTTTACATGGTTTTAGTTCTTGCTTACCTCTATGGATTTTTTATTAGTCCATGATGATTTTGCTCTGATTTGTAAGCATGACTATGTATATGTTAATGTATTTTTAAAAATAGTCAATGTACTTCTGGAATAGAAAAGTAAAGGAGATACATATGCTTATAATGTAACTGGAAAGCAATGTTATTTCCTTACATTTAGACAAGCATTGATCTGTCCATACCTGTTCCAAGGATTGAACTTTCTGCCCCCATATTGCCACACAATTGTATGAATATTATTCTTGCATATATTTTACTTACAAAATTGTTTTGAGATTTGATTTCTCTTGATTTGACATAGGTCATTAAACCCATATCACTTATCATCTCTAATATTTTATAACTTAAAATTTGATCTTAAGAATAAAATTTTCTCCAGGAAGTTTTTCCACTATTGTTCTATAAATAACTTGAGATTGCATTTCAATCTATATGCCTATATAACTTCAGGTTTACATATTTCTTCTTGTTCATCTTTTTCCTTTATAAGATATCAGAACAAAGTAATGATTAATGATCACTAGTTATCTTACATTTGACATATGTAAATTTTAATGGCATCTTTAAATTTAGCTTGGAATAAACTCTGGAGGTAGTCTAGAAATGTAGGTCAAGATCTCTTAAAAACTTTATATAATATAACTCTGTAGGTTTGCTCATATTAATTTATCCCAAGAACAGCAAATAAATATTGAATTTTTGTTTAAAAATATATGAAAACTTCAACTTCATTGCAGCCTTTTCATGTAATTGAAAAAATAAAGCAACATTATTATTGAAAAGTGGAGATTAAATAAATTTTGTGATGCATCTATATGACAAAATATTCAGGCATTAAAGATAATGATTTCTAAGGATATATAATTTTGATAAATTTGCTTATGATATATGAAGTGAGGAAACACAGAATACAAAAATATATGGCATACATATGAATGCTATTCGAGTTTCTTCTGTGTATTTGCCTGTTTATCTATCTATCCATCCATCTATTGAAAACTAGAAAGAAAAAAGAGATAAACAAAAAGTTAATTTTAATTGTTCTGGATGGTAGAATTCCTGAAATTTTTTTGTACTTCCTTTATTTTTCAAATTTTCTATAATGAACATGCAACATTGAAATCATGGAGAAAAGCTGACTGTTTTATTACTATGCAGTTTTAGTCAAAACTGCTTGAGAAAATGCTGGAATTAAAAGAGAGATAAAGAAAGAGAAAGTGAAAAAGAAGGAAAGAAGAAAGGGAGGGAGGAAGGCTAGGAAGAAGGGAGGCAGGGAAGTGATGCTCCCTTGCTGGCATATTTCATTTCATTTTTCCATATCTAAAGTAAATGCAAAACTGAAAAGTCTCTGATCAAAAAGGACCTGATGTTGAATCACTGCAGGCACTTAAAACTCATCAGCTTGGAGTCTGCTAACATTTAGGAAAGCAAACAGCCAACCAGGGGTTCCAAATAAAAGCACAGGGCAGAAGTCAGCAAAGATCATTATGGCAATCTTCAAAGGCTGGCTCAGACCACACATTTGGGTGGCAGCTCACATGGTCACCATTCAAGAATTCAGAGAAGGAACAAGAAGAGGCCAAAACTGCAGTGGGGGAAGGGCAGAAGAGTGGTTTCCTGTGCCCAAACTGTGTAAACTTATAAAGAAGTTAAGTAATGCCACATTTGAAAGGGGAAGGAGTAAACATCTCTAAGTTATCAAGAAGAGTGCCAATATAGACTTAGTATTTGGAATGCATCTGCTTTCTCCTTTTGCTATTGAAAAGATATTTGGACCACTAAAACATAGTTCTAGGCAGGAATTTTTGGTTTCCAGAAAGAATCTGCTCAGCTAGCATAAGTAAAGCATGCTTTACTGTCAAGACGCAGTGTGGTCCTCTCACAAGTCAAAGCCAATCTCAGTTTCCTCATGCTTCCTCCTCTTGAGACTCTCATTCCAATCTCTTCATTTTCCTGCTTTGCCTGCAGCTGGCTTTCTCTGCTTCACTCACAGCTTCCCTTCCCCCCCTCAAATCCCTTGCGGCCATACTGCTTGTTGTCTTGTCAACACTGTACCCAACTGGATATGATTTCTGAATTCAAGGATCTATCACCATCTCACCAACTCATTATTTCAGTGCCATCAATCTTAATTCTTTAGGAAGGATCCCACTGATGGGAATAAGCCCGTGTCCCCCAGCATACAATCAAGAGTGGCATCAGTTATGCATGCATTTTGGACAGTCCCTCCTGAGGGCTGTGGGTTAGGTCTTGTCTCTCTACTGCTCTCAGTAATTAACAATGTCTGCTCCACATACCTCTTGGAGAAGCAGAGCTATGCTTACCCATGAACACTAGATAAATCAAGGAATCAAACAATAAGAAAGAGTTAGAGAAACATATTTATGAAGCCCCAGATCCTACGGCAGCCCATTTAATTATGTGAGCTATTTGTCTTCTCACAACTGTCAATAATTATTGAGCATCTACTACTGAGCACCACGTGCTTTCCTGTATATATAGCATGTCTCCTTTATACCAGTGAAGCAGAGCGAACACTATTACTTCATTTTATAAATGAGAAAAATTAATTTCCAGAATTTTGAATGATTTGCCAAGGATGCCCAATGGGAAAAAATTTCAAGAAAACCCACATCTGTCTGACTACATTAGGTAATCCTCTTAAAATCTTGGTATAGCCTAGAGTCAACCACTGATTTACTGTGTGATCTGGCATAAGTCCTGTAGATGCCTCAAACTTCATATGTATTACCTATGAAGTAAACATATTCTACAAGATATCTCTATGGTGTCTTTCAGTTTTAACTTTTATGAACCTTTGATAATGTTTAAATTACTTGGTTTTAATAATTTGAATCACCGTTTCTTTGATTATAGTAATAATTCTAGGTATGAATACTATAAATGTATACATTGGTAATAAAAATAAAGGCAATCTTTTAAGTGATATAAAGGTAATTACAAATTCACCATTAATAATTCAAGGCTTTTAAATATACAGCATCATATATATGAAGACTTCACATATTACTTGAATAAAATGTAGTCAGTATTATTAGAGTGCTTCCTTTCTTCATGACTAACCATTGAAAAGGAGACTAAGAAAAGTAGATATAAAATGCCCTATCATGTAAGCATTTCATGGAAATATAGAAAAAAGAAAACACAGATGAAAGGATGAGACTTTAGAAAGTGCATACAAAACCACTTGGAGTTGAGTTTTAGAAAGCTTTCTGAAAGGAGTAGCATTTGAGATGTGTATTGAGCATATCAGCCAAGAATAATTATTAATCTGAATCAATAATAATCATGATAATCTTTAAAGAAACCAACTGAACCTTTAAACTTGATTTGAAATAATTTGGTTTTAGCTCAATAGTTTTCCGTGAGTCCAAAGTCCTTAAAATAGCAGAGTGCTTATGAATCACAGTACCGAGACAAAACTTAAGGAATTCTTATTCCAAGAGTCAAACTAAGCCAGATCCTTGGGGGAAACACATTCAGAACCTGAGTGCAGCTGTGAGCCTGTTTCCCTTGACTTGTGTGGCATGGAGCTGAGAGAGTGTAAAGGATGGGAAGTGATGTGGAACCGGAATTCAGAATGATCCTGGTCCCACTGCAGTAAAAGTCTGCCTGAGAAGCAGCTGAGTACATAAAAGCTCATAAAGAAAACCAAAACAATGATATTCCCCATTGTGACTGTTTAGTCTTTCTGCAGAGACTCATGGGGTCCTGGCTATTATCTATTTTTAATATCACTTGACCTGAAAATTTATGCTACCATCTGGAAAAAGAGGAAAGTTTTGGCCTACTGTGAATATGGGTGAAGAGAAAAACAATGAGGGAAGAGTCTCAGAATGTTTAAGCCTTTTAAAGCAGCACACACCACTCATTTCTTTACATTTTATGGATAACTAAACTCATTAGACATTCCAAGCACCTAATCAATTATTTTGTGTGTATCCTCTCTACTCCTTATACTGTCTCACTGATTTCTCAAATGTGTGCATTTGAGACTGGACTGGACAGGACAGGACTGAAGATCTCACTGAATTCCATTTCTTCTCCGTAATTTAATCGTTCAATGAAGAATCTAGTGTAGTGCCTGGAACTCTTCTAGATGCTAGGAATATAGAGATAAATTCTCACCAATACTCTCAGAGATCTCAGAGACAAATAATGAAAGACATAAGTTAGAATGGAGAGTTTTGTGGCCCATGCAGTAGACAGAGCACACACCTGGTTTAGATGAAATATATAGAGCAGTGAGAGATGAGAGGGGAAGGGACAGGGGAAGTGCACAATACTCAGAGAAGGTATCCTGGAGGAAACATCTGTGCAGGAATAGTAAGTATGGATAATAACTTGTGAAGTGAACAAGAGAGCAAAATCATGACAACTTTAATTACCAGAACTGCCATTTCCTCTTTATATTCTAATAAAATTAATCTTTTAAATTCCACAAAAGGCATGATATGTACATAGAAGTCTCAATTACCCAGGTTGCCAGACAACAAAGATTAAGCCAATTTTTAGTTTTGGGGTGGGAGTTGGAGCATCTACTTACCCATCTTCTGAAGTTCTCTTCATATGGAAGGAGATACCTTCACAGAAACCTGAGGTCTTCTCTATACCTCTAAGAAGAAGGAATGACTGTCTGACTGGCCATTTCAGAATGAAAATATAGACATAGATAGCCAGCTCCCTTCTTTCTACCTGTCTTTGAAAGTTGATCAATAGACAGTGTGAATTCCACTCAGTCCTTCTGCTGCTGAAGCAGAGGGTCCAGTATTAGAGAAAATCCTGTCCACAGAAAGGGATCATTTTCTCATGTATCAGCTTAGTTAGTTTTTGAAAGTGATATTTTGATAGCCTTATTCCTCTGCATTCCTTTTCAATTGATCCAGAATATGTATCCTTTATGTTTTATTTTTAATTGGCAAAGTTCTGGCCTTTCCCTCACAGTCGAGATAATTTAGCTAGGTGCTTGGATTTTGAGTCAAATAAGCCTGGTGTGAGCCCCTTTTCTGCCACCTCTGACTCAGGAAATTTAGGAAACTTACTGAAAGATTTTTATTTCAACTTCTTCATCTACAATATGAGGATTTTTAAGAAGATAAACTGGCCATTTCCTTTTTACCTAAAGGACGTCTATTTTAGTTTCTGTCATGCTAAAACAAATGTCATACAATGGATTGGCCTAAACCATGGGAAATTTTTGCTTCACGGTTTTGAGGCTAGGAGAAGTCAAAAATCAAGCCATCAGCAAGACAATCCTTTTTGAAGACTGGTTTTCTAGTGCTGGCTGCCACAAATCCCTGAATCCTTGGTTTTTCTGTCATAGGGTGATAGCCTCCCTTTTCTCTTTAGGGTTGTTGATTTTCAGTTACTTGCCAATCCTATGGCTTCTCTCTCTTGCATCGAATTTCCTTTGCTTATAAAGACTTCAGCCATATTGGATTAAGGCTCACCATCATTCAGCTTGGGGGCACCTTAACAAACATCTTCAAAGGACCTTTGTACAAATGGGTTCACACCCACAGGACCAGGGTTTGGAACCTGAACATGTTTTTTGTGGGGCACGCAATTCAATCTGCAACAATCTGACATGACCTGTAGGCCCCCAAAAGACATGTTTTTTCCACATGAAAAATGCATTCATTTTATTACAACACCCCAGAAACCTTAAACCATTTTAGGACAATGCTAAATATAAACTCACATCAAAATTGTTTGTGGGGGGCAGACTTGGTCCAGTAGTTAGGTCATCCGTCTACCACATGGGAGGTCTGCGGTTCAAACCCCGGGCCTCCTTGACCCATGTGGAGCTGGCCCATGCGCAGTGCTGAAGAATGCAAAGAGTGCCCTGCCACGCAGAGATGTCCCCTGCGTAGGGGAGCCCCATGCGCAAGGAGTGCACCCCAGAAGGAGAGCTGCCCAGCGCCAAAGAAAGTACAGCCTGCCCAGGAATGGCACCGCCCACATGGAAAGCTGACACAACAAAAAAACCACAGAAGCGAACAAAGAAGATGCAGCAAATAGACACAAAGAACACACAACGGGGGGGGGGGGGGGGATAAATAAATAAATATATCTTTTAAAAAAAATTGTTTATAGGTGTGGTCTGTCCTGGAAAAATATTCCTTTCTATCTTTGGATCTATAAAACCTAGAAAACAAGTTATCTGCTTCCAAAATAAATTGGGGGAACCGATGTAGGATAAACATTCCCTTTCCAAAAAGGAGAAATTGGAAGGAAGCATGAGTTATTCATCCTAAACAAGTAAAAAACCCATCAGGGCAAACTCCATTAGATTTCAAGATCTTAGAATTGTCTATGGATTGATGTTTTGTCCTATAGGCCTGATGGAGTCACAGTTCCACTCCTTCCAAGTATTTATGATGTAACCACCCTCTCCCCAAACACCCTCTATAAACACTGGGATGGCAGCCAGGCTCTGCACAAATGCCAGAACACAGGTCTCACCATATCTGAGCATTGGGGTATCAGAAACAGATGATCTGTCTCCTAGAAGCCCAAGGGTGGACCTTCCACTTCTACCCATGTGGATGGGCCTCCTCTCTTGGCCTAAGAAGATATCTTCAGTTCAGACCTCTATTTCTCTGGCCCTTCCCCTGAAGTCATTCTTCTTTCAATTAGTCCCTTCTCTATCACTTTCAGGCATTTCTTCTGTTCATCCGGTTTTTTTTTCAAAAACTTTGCCAGATTTGTGTGCAGTTCAAGAGAGTCCAAACTATTAGATAATAGAGCTTTCCACAGATTCTTCCTGAATAATTGCATTTCCAGTTGGGACTTCCACTGAAAAGGCTGATGGAATCCATGTCCAGCCACACCCTCTTTAGCAAAAGATTGTTCAGTTAAACCCTCACATGAAACTCTGTCCTCTAGACTCACTTCTCAAGAGATTAGGTAGGTCCCTGATTGAGTTGCTTCTAGCCCTAGTCTCAGAGCACACTATGAGAAATTTCCAAATCATCAATTGCTAGTTTCTTTTTGCCTAAACATTCAATCCTTAGTTTCTTTCTTTCCTCTCTCATTTCACTATGAGGTCAAGGAGAAAGCCAGCTGAATCTTTCACATTTAGTCTAGAAATCTCTTCAAATATATATCCAAGTTCACTGCTTTCAAAGTTTTCCTTCCGCCCAACATCAAAACACAATTTCACCAAATTCTCTACCACTTTAGAGCAAAGATAATCTTTCTTTCAATTTCCAATGACACATTCATCACTTCCTTCTGAAGCCTCACCTGAACTACCTTTAACATCTATATTTCTACTAACATTCTGTCCATGATGAATTATGTATTCTCTAAGATGATACAAACTTTCTTTATAGTTATCGCCTGTTTTTGAGCCCCCACAATTATTTCAGCCTCATTACCAATTCCAAAGCCCTTTCCATATATAAAGTATGTGTCATTAAAACACTTCACACCTGGTACCAAAAGTCAGTTCATGATTCAATCACCAAAAATTTCTAATAAAATATTTCAGTGTTTCTTAATAGTCATTCCTTCATTCATCCAGCAAAGACTAGTGGGTAAGAGTATGAAAGCATGAATTATGGAGCCAGACAGCTTATTTTTGTTTTGTTTCGTTTTGTTTTTTAAGGAGATATCATGTATTGAACCCAGCACCTTATACCTGGGAAGCAGTCTCTTAACCACTGAGCTACATCTGCTCCCTGAGACTTTGGGCTTTAATCCTAGCTCTGCCACTTAGTAGACCAACCCTTTTCAAAATCTTCCAAAACATTGAAGAGGAGACAACAATTCCTAATGTATTCATAAGGCCAATAGCACCCTAATATCATATCCAAATAAAGGTACCACAAGTAAATAAAATTGCAGGTGAACATCACTTATGAATATATATGCAAAAATGTTCAACAAAATACTAGGAAACAAAGCACAACAGAATATTAAAGAAATTATACACCATGATCAAGTGCGATTTATCCCAGATATGCAAGGATGGTTCAACATAAGAAAATCAATTAATGTCTTACAGCACATTAAGAGAACAAAGGAAAAAATTATGTGATCATCTCAATGGATGCAGAAAAGATATTTGACAATGTCTAACATTATTTTTTAATAAAAACACTTAGAAAATTAGGTATATGCCTAATTTTCATATATGCTTCAACATGATGAAAGCATATATGAAAAACCCACATAACATCAACTTAGTAGTAAAAGACTGAAAACTTTCTAAGATCAGGAACAAGATAAGGGTGATCACTGTCTTCCCTGTTATTCAACATTTTACTGGAAGGTTTAGCTGGAACAATTAAACAAGAAGAAGAAATAAAAGGAATACAAATTGAAAAAGAAGAAGTGAAAATGTCCCTATTTCAAGATGGCAAACAGAAATCCTGAAGAAAGAAAACTCACAACATATCTACAGGAACTAATAAACGCCAGCAAAGTGGCAGATACAAGAAAAAGTGCAAAAATCAGTAGTGATTCTATTGTTTATCATGAGCAATCTGAAGAGGAAATCAAATAAGAAAATTCCTCTTACAATAGTAACCTAAAAGAAGGAAATACCTAGGGCTAAGTCTAAAGAAGAAACAGCAAAGAAATGGAAGGGTATTCTTTGTTCATGGATTGAAATACTAAATATTGTTAAAAAATAATTCTACTCAAAGCAATTTACAGATTCAATACAATCCCAAAATCAAAATTCCAACAGCCCTTTGTATGAAAATGTTAAAGCCAATAATTGAGTATATAGAAAGGTAAAGGACCCCAAATAGTCGAAGCCATCTTTAAAAAGATGGAAAATGTGATGACTCACGTTTCCTGTATTAAAACTTATTAATTCAAAAAAAAGACAAAAAAAAACAACTTATTACAAAACCACAGTATTCAAAATGACATGGTACTAGCACAAAGACAGACATATGGACCAATGAAATCAAAATGGGATTTCAAAAATCAGCACTCATATATATTGCAAAGTACCCATTGTTGATATGGGTACGAAGTCCACTTTTTGGTAATGAAAGTGTATGCAACAGATAGAGCTGGGAAAACTGGACGTCCATATGCAAAAAAAATGAAGGTGAACCTCTACACCTCACACCATAGATAAAAATCAACTCAAAATGTAACACACAGCTATATAAATAAAAGGCCACCTTTTGACAATTGTGAATAAGGCCACTATGAATATCACTGTGTAAACACCTGTTTGGTTCCCTGCTTTCAGTTCTTCAGGATATATACTTAGAAGTGGAAATGTTTGGTCATATAGTATTTCTATACTAAGTTCTCTGAGGAACTGCCAAATTGTTTTCCATGGTGACTGCACCATTTTATACGTCCATCAGCAATAAATAAGTGTTCCTATTTCTTCACATCCTTTCCAATACTGGACATTTCTGTTTATTTTTAATACTAGCCATTATAGTGAGTATGAAATGTTATTTCCTTGTGGTTTTGATTTACATTTCCCTAGTAGCTAATTATATTAAACATTCTCTCATGAGCTTTTTTGGAGAAGAGTTTTTTCAAGTCTTTTCCCCATTTATTAATTGGATTGTTTGTCTTTTTGTTGTTGAATTGTAGGATTTTTCTTACACATTCTGGATATTAAGACTTTATTGGATATGTGGTTTCCAAAAGCTCACATTGAATAGATTTTCTTTTTACTTTCATGATCAAGTCCTTTGATGGGCAAAAGTTTTAAATTTTGATGAGATCCTTTTATCTACTTGTACCTTTGCTGCTTAAGTTTTGGGAGTAAAGCCTAAGAAACCATTGTCTAACATAAGAGTCTAAAGATGCTTTTCTACATTTTCTTCAAGTAGTATTATAGCCCTGGTTCTTAAAATAATGGGAGATCTGTCACATACCCCAATGGAACAGAAACAATCCCCCAAGTGCAATGGCAAAGACCAATGAAGAAGGATGGTCCAATGACGAGCCCTGGATACTGATGACTATGTTTATGAGCCTGTATGCCTGAAATATGAACTACACCTAGAGCTGCAGAGTGCCTGAGTTACATCCTGAGAGCCTCTATGTTGCTCAAATGTGGCCACTGTCTAAGCCAAACTCAGCATGTAAATGCATTACCTTCCCCCCCAGCATGGGACATGACTCCCAGGGATGAGCCTCCCTGGTGCTGAGGGATTATACCAATCACTAACTAGTGATGCAACTAGAAAGAGACCTTGAATAAAAGGTTCAACTAGGATCAGCAGAATATCTCAGCCTACATGTAAGATCATGTGCTAAAAACTGCTTTTTGTCCTTGAATAAAAGGGAGAAATGGCAAAAACAAATGAGTTTATATGGCTAAGAGTCTCCAAAAAAGTGTTGGGAGGTCATCAGAGGGGTCATGCTTATGCATACCTCAGCAGGACCCCAGAGACAGCCAAAGTAGATACCACCTCAGGTACTGGTTCTCCTGAGAGCTATGGAGACCCACAGGTTCTATGGTCATGGCAGATGACTCTGGAGTTCAGTGCCATATTAGTGGGCCCTACTTTGGAATTTGTGTTGCTGAGTGTGATGGAGTTGGACTCAGATGTGACCTTTCTACACATGCCTCTTCTGTCACTTTTACTGAACCTATGGTTGGTGCTAGGGATGGTGTATACTCAGGAGACTTGAATCTCTGGACTGTCCATGTGCCAGCTGGGCCCTGAGCCTCAGTAAAGTTACAACACTTACTCTCTGGTTCATTTAACTTACCCAGGTCAGCTAACAGGGAGGTGAAGATGGTCAGCCATTACACCAGGGAACAGAGAGTGCCTACAACTGAAAGCAGGAGAATTGCATCCATCATCCATGCGGATCTAAGCCCCCTCTCGATATAGAGGTGGAGTGGATATAACCATCCCAGGGTCTACAGGATGGAGGAATAAAATATGAATTAGAGAGGACTTACTGATATTCTACTATAGAACTATTGTGACTAGTAATGGAAGAAATTGTAACATTGCTGTGAAGAAAGTGGCCATGGTAGTTGTTGAGGGCAGGTGGAGGGAAGAAGAGATGTGATGTGTGGGCATTTTCAGGACTTGGAACCATCCTAAATGAGATTGCAGGGACAGATGCAGACTTGGAGTTGACCTAAATGATACTGCAAAGACAGATGATGGACATTATATATCCTGCCATAACCCATTGAATGTACTGGGACAGAGTGTAAACTACAATGTAAACTATTATCCATGTGGTGCAGCAGTGCTCCAAAATGTATTCACCAAATGCAATGAATGTGCCCCAATGATGAAAGAGGTTGTTGATGTGGAAGGAGTGGGGGGGGGGGGGTGCGGTGGTTGGGGGTATATGGGAAACTTTTAAATTTTTTATTGTAACATTTTTTTATGATCATTTATCTTCAAAAAAATACAATTAAAAATGATGGGGTGGGGGTAGG
The DNA here is from genome assembly GCF_030445035.2 of Dasypus novemcinctus. NCBI lineage: Eukaryota > Metazoa > Chordata > Mammalia > Cingulata > Dasypodidae > Dasypus > Dasypus novemcinctus. Next base: position 196,990,946 of record NC_080673.1, on the reverse strand, counting down.
CAGTTGGGTATATGGGAACCTCATGTTTTTTAATGTAATATTTTGTGTGATTTATTAACTTTAAAAAAAGATAATTAAAAAATTAAATTTTTAAAAATTAGATATGTAAAATTTTGAGTTAATTTTTGAATATAGGGTGAAATAAGCTTCCCCTTCATTTTTGGCATAAGAATACCCACTTCTTTCAGCACAATTTGTTGAAGAAACTATGGTGGTTTGAAGTTAATCAAGTTCTTAAAGGTAATCATCCCTGTGGGTGTAAACCCATTGCAAGCAGAATCTTTTGATGATGGCTAACTCAGTTAAGGTGTGAACAAACTCAATCAGAAATGGGTCTTAATCTTATTACTAGAATCCTTTATAAGAGAATGAAATTCAGACAAAGAGAAAGTCACCAATACTAGAAACTGAAATCAATGAAACTTGGAGGAGAAGGGAGAGACCAGTAGATACTGCCATGTGACTTGCATGAGACAGAGGAGCTAAGGATTTCTAGCAGCCAGTTTTGGGGAAGAAAATACCACCTTGATGATGCCTTGATATGGACACTTCCCAGCCTCAAAACCGTAAAGGAACAAATTACCATTATTTAACTTGACCCATTTAATGGTATTTGCTTTGATCATCCAAGGAAAGTAAAACAGGTTTTGTACCAGAACAGTGGGATGCTGCTATTGCAAATATCAGAAATTTTGAAATGGCTTTGGATGTTGGAAGAATTGTGAGGTGCTTGATTGAAAAGCCATGGCATGCTTTGAAGAGACTGTTGATAGAAATAGGGATGCTAAATATACTTCTGATAAGGCCTTAGAAGGAAATGAAAATGTATTATTGGAAACTGGAAGAAAGGTGATCCTTATTTTAAAGTGTTGTAGAACTTGGTGAACTTGAGTTCTGATGTCACATGGAAGTCAAAACTTAATAGTGACAGGGCAAAGGGGAGGGAAATAAAATAAATTTAAAAATCTTAAAAAAAAAAAAAAAAAAACTTGATAGTGACAAGCTTGAATATTTAGCCAAGGAGATTTCCAAGCTATGAGTGGAAAATGCAGCCTGATTTCTCCTTGCAGCTTATAGTAAAATGCAAAAGGGTAGGAAGAAGCTGAGAATTGAACTCCTGGGCATAAAGAAACCAGAAATTGATGGTTTAGACAATTCTGAGCTTCCAGAAAGCAAATTGCTAGAGACTAGCATGACATTTGAGGATTTATCAGAACATGGAAACAGTCAGCAATTTCCACAGAAGTCAGGATTGGAAATACAGTTATGCAGGAAGAATTTTTGGAAATTTCTTTTTTCTGATTGTTTTGTGCCCCTGTGTACTAGATGTAAAACCAAAAATTTTTTTTGAGACCTATATGAATGGATCCACTACCAGCCTGGACTAAAAGGCACAGAAAAAGGACAGATTGAAAGGAAAGTCACTTCAACTGCAGAGTCATGGAAGCTGAGTTCTGGACTGAAAACATTTTCTTGCATCTAGAGAACAGGCAGACCCATCTGTGTGGAAAGGATGAGTCTGCCCCAGTGGTTGGAGAGACTGGGTCTTCTGCCCTATTGTTCAGGAAGAATTCCGACACCCCACTTTTCTGAAAGTGTGGAATCTGTGCCCCAGTGACTGCAGAGATTCTTAGCAACACATCAATTCTTGGAGAGGGTGGAGCCTAGTCCCAGGGGATTGCAAAGAGCCTGGCCACCTTCCAGATTATTGGAGAGAATGAACTCTCAACCCAGTGTTTGAATTGATTGAGACTTGTTTTATGACACAAAACACAATGCAATATATGCTGGAATGATTGACATGCACTTGAGAAGGATGTTGTAGCAATTTTGATATTGTTTATGAATTCCACAAATAGATATTGGATTATGTTTGTGAACTGATCTTTTCCTCTGGACATATTACATTATATTAGATTCAGAGGCTCCACTTTAACTTGATTAAGTAATGATTAAGGCTTTGATTGGTCCATGTCAGTAGGATGTTGCATACTTGTCCCCTTGGTAGGCAGGGACTCACAGAGAAAAGACATGGCAGAGGACAGAGTTGAAGTTTTTGAGCTGAAGCTCCAGGAAATAAATGCACAGGAGAAGAATGCAGAGAAGTAGATATAGCATCCATGTGGAATCTAAGCCCCCTCTTGATATAGATGTGGAATGGACACAACCATTCCAGAGTCCACAGGATGGAGGAATAGAGTATGGATTAGGGTGGACTTACTGATATTCTATTCATGAACTATTGTGATCAGTAATTGAAGAAAATGTGGCATTGATGTGGAGAAAGTGGCCATGGTGGCTGCTGGGGGTAGGGAGTGGGAGAAAGAGATGTGATGTGGGGGCATTTTTGGGACTTGGAGTTGTCCTGAGTGGTGCTGCAGGGACAGTTACTGGATATTGTATGTCTTCCCATGGCCCACTGGGTGGACTGTGGGAGAGTGTGGGCTATGGTGTGGACCATTGACCATGAGGTGCAGCGGTGCTCAGAGAAGTATTCACCAAGTGCAATGAATATCTCATGATGATGGAGGAGGTTGCTGTTGTGGGGGGAGCAGTGGGGTGAGGAGGGTGGGGGGCATAAGGGGACCTCATATTTTTTTAATGTAACATTAAAAAAATAAGACAAAAAGGAGAAAAAATAAATAAATACAAGGATAAGAGAGAAAGAGGAAAAAAAAGAGAGAAGCAGATATGTGAGGAAACAGAGGAGGCTCCATTAGACATGGCAAAGGCCCAGGAAGAGAGATGAGCCATCCACCTGATACTTTGCAGTTGCAAAGACCAGAGCCCTGAGCAGCTGAGCCTGGACAGAAATGAGCCCTAGGAGAGGGATGACCCTTATGCCAGCCTACACTTGATATTGGAAGTAGCTGGGATCACAGAGCCTTCAGAAGGAGAGGGAGGCTGAACTCTCGCAGATATAGGTAGCCATCTTGCTCCAGCACATTGCAAAAGACTTCAGTGAGGGAAGTAACTTATGCTTTATGGCCTGTAACTGAAGCTTCAACCTCAAATAAATACCCTTTATAAAAGAAAACAGATTTCTGGTACTTTGCATCAGCACCCCTTTGGATGACTAATACAAATATGTATCCTGCAATTTTGGGATGCAATGTTTTCTGTATCTTGTTTTAGGTTTAGTTTATATTATTCACATTCTCTGTTTTCTTATTAATCTTCTGTATAGAATTCCAAGCTTTCAATTATTTGGCATATCTCTAGATCAAAATTAAGCATTAAAGGCTCCAGCTATTATTGTAGAGATGTCTATTTCTCCTTTAAGTTTTGTCAGTGTCTGCCTCATGTATTTTGAAGCAACATCATTAGGTCCATAAATACTTATGATTATAATTTCTTCCTGGTGGATTTTTTTTTATCGCCCCGCCCCCCGCAGCTTTTTGCTTGCTGTCTGCTTTCTGTGTCCATTTGCTGTGCCTTCTTCTGTCTCTGTATTTGTTATTATTTTTATTTATCCCCCCCCCTTGCAGCTTGCTTGCTGTCTGTTCTTTGTGTCCATTTGCTGCACATTTTTCTGCATTTTTGCTTATCTCCCTTTTTGTTGCATCACCTTGCTGAGTTGACTGTCTGCATTGCTTGCAGGCTGGGTAGCACTCTGTGGCACCTGCGGGCCGGGCAGCACTCCATGGTACTTGCAGGTTGGCAGCTCTCCACAGCATGCAGGTGAGCCTGCCCTTACAAGGAGAACCCAGGATGTGAACCCAGGGCTTCCCATATGGTAGATGGGAACCCAACTAATTGAGCCATAGCTGCTTCCCTTCCTGGTGAATTTTTAAAATATGTATTGTCCTTTTTATCCTGTAACAGCTTTTACCTTAAAATCTGCTTTGTCTGATATCAGTACAGTTACTCCAGCTCTCTTTTGATTGTTATTTGCAATGATTATCTTTTCCATCCTTTCACTTTCAACCAATTTTTGACTTTAGATCTAAGGTGAGTCTCTTGTAAAGAACACATATTTGTATTGTACTTACTTCAGCCATTTTGTCCTTTGGTTTTTGTATGTCATATCTTTCTCGTCTCTATTCCTTTATTGCAGCTTCCTTTTCTGTATATTTTGTTTCTTATTATGTATCTGACTGATTCTTTTCTCATTTCCATTTCTGTATTTTTTTTAAAAAGAGTTTCTTTGTAATTACCCCAGGGTTTGTATAATACAGCCTATGTCTATAACCTACTAATTTGAAAACATAACAACTTAATTTCAATAGCATACATTTTCTCTGCTCCCATATCCTTCTGTTTCCCCTCTTTCTGTTGTTTTGTCCCATATCACATTACCTCTTTTCATTTTGTGTATCCAATATCAGTAAGTGTAAATATTGCTTTCCAATTGAATTCTAACCTTTAAAGGAATTAAATATCAGATTTATATATGAAAGATACAGTACTATTGAGTTTTGCATTACCCACTTAGCTTCCTTTACAGAATATCATCACTTCTTCACATTGTTTCAAGCTACTTGCTCCTGTCTTCCTTTCAACCTGAAGGACTCCTTTTAGCAATGCTTACATGGTAGGTCTTTTGGTGATGAACTCTCTCAGTTTCTCTTTATGTGTGAATGTTGTAAACTCTCCATTTTTGAAGGACAGTTCAAAATGAGTTGGCAGGTTCTCTCTTTCAGTATCACTGCCTTCTTGCCACCAAGATTTCTGATGAGAAATTAATATTTGTCTTATCGAGGATCCCTTGTAGTTGAAAAATTGCTTTTCTTGTCTGCTTTCAGCATTCTCTCTTTATCTTTGACATTTGGCATTCTGATTAGTATTTGTCATGGAATGAGTCTGTATTGTTGCCGCCTTTCTCCACCCCTCCTCCCCTTCCAGCTCCCGCCGTCCTTCCTGCCAGTCCCGCCCATATTGCCAACCCACAATCTGCCCTCTTCCCCAGTAACTGCTTACCTCAGGTCTATCCATCAGCTTCAGCCGGTCCACAGCCGCCCCTTAGCCAACCCTCCCTTCATCACGCCCCTCCCTCTACCCAACCCTATATAGCTAAGTGTACTTCCGTAATAAAGCAGACCTGTTCTTGCGCTCAAGCGGTCTCCGTGGTTTTTCCCCAACCGCGCGTCCCCCACGCCTGGAGAACCGGTGCTCCCTCTTGGGGCAACCCCCACCGGTGGTTCGGCAGGAGCAAGCCCCCCCGACTCTTGGGCCTGAGCGAGGATGAAACCCTCTCGCTCAGCTACAACTGGCGCCCAACGTGGCGGCTCCTCCCCCGGCCCCTCTCTCCTGCTGCTGCTGCTGTGATCGTCCTCCTCTCCAGGTAGGGACCCCTCGCCCAGACGAGCCCCAAGGGACCCCTCGCCGTCGTCCCGTCCCTATCCCGTCATGGGCGCCTCTTTGTCATTGCATCAGGCGCCGCAAGTCAGGGCCCTCGCTGCCCTGCTCGATGCCAATGGAGTCTGCGTCTCCTTGCGGCAGCTCCAAAAGTACTGGGATCTCTTGCTCCCTTTTAATCCGTGGCTCACCACCTGCCAACTCTGGAGCCCGGACACCTATTCGCGACTCACCCGTGTTCCGCTTATCCCTTGCCGCCGCCGTACGGCAATAGCCCTTCACCTGCCTTGGCTTCTCCATCGGCCCCCGGTGCCACGCCTCCTCAAACCCCTCAGCTGTATCCGCTAAATCCGCAGCCCACGCCGCAGCGACCCCAAACTTGGCTACCCTTTACAGCGGAAGAGGTCAGAACCCTCCGCAAAACTGTAAAGGAAGACGGGATTGGCAGCCCTTATGCGCAGCAACTACTCGAGGAGTTAGGGACCCAACTCATTCTCCCATATGACTGGATTGCACTAGCCCGTGCCATCCTGACGCCGGGTCAATTTATTGAATGGCGCGCCCATTACCAAGTGGCTGTTGACCGGCAAATTGTGGAAAATGCCCAAGCTGGCGTCCTCGATCCCTCCGATGCATACACGGGGACCAACAATTATGCAAACCCTCGTTCTTATCTCGAAATTGACCCAGGGTTTTGGCACCGGGTAAAAGTCCTCGTCCAGTGGTCATTCTCTCTAGTTTCCACCAAGCAGCCCACTAAGCTCGCGCAGCTGCTTCAGGACTCTAGCGAGACCTTCCCAGCGTTTGTCGCCCGCGTCCTCGAGGCTTGTCAGCGAAAAATTTCTGATGAGAATGCCCAATTTGCGTTAGCCAAAGAGTTAGTCATTGACGGGTGCCTTGCGCCGTTCCGGGCCGTAATCCTTCCCATACGCGACAAAGCTCTGCACAAATGGGTCCTTGCTTGCCGTGACGTCGACCCACAAGTCAAAACACTCACCGCTGCCTTTGCCTCTGCCATGGCTGTTTCATCCGCCCCCACTTCTGTCTGCTTTCAATGCGGCCAGCCCGGCCACTTCGTCCGCGAGTGCTCTCAGCCAGGCCCAGCGCCCCGCTCAGACCCGCCGTTGCGACGACCAAGGGGCCCTTCTACGCCATGTCCGCGTTGTGGGAAAGGATATCACTGGGCCCGCGATTGTCGTGCTAACCAGAATCCCCAGCAGCCTTTAAACTCCCAGCGGGGCAGGTCTCAGCCCCGCCCTCAAGAGGCCCTCAGGAAAATTCCCAAGCCATAATGTGGACAATGCCCATCACACGCTGCCAGAAACCCTCATTAGAGCTTAAGATTAATGGGCAATGGCTTGATGGGCTTCTGGATTCTGGCGCTGAAGTCTCCTGTGTTCCCTTCGAGATCGCCGCATTCAATCACTGGCCCCTCGAAACCAGCCCTCAAGTCATCGGCGCCACAGGAGCCGCTGCCTCCTGGAAAACATCCCAGCCTCTGCATTGGAGCGAACGAGAAGGCCACGAAGGCCAAATTCGTCCACTCGTCCTCTCGTCAGTCCAGACCATCTTATGGGGGAAAGATGTCTTCAGCCAGCTAAAGGCCCGAATCACCACAGAAGCCTTCTCAGCTGAGCTGCCCCCCCCCTTCTAGGGGCCACTGCTCCCATCTCAAAACCTGACCCTATCCCTCTGGAATGGGACACAGAGGAGCCCATCTGGGTCGAGCAGTGGCCCTTGCCAGCTCACAAACTGCAGGCTCTCTCTGCCCTCATCGAAGAGCAGCTACAAGCAGGGCATATAGAGCCGTCCACTAGTCCCTACAATTCACCAGTCTTTGTCATTAGCAAAAAGAACACCGGCAAATACCGCCTTCTCCACGACCTCCGTGAGATCAACAAACATATTAAGCCTATGGGGTCACCTCAACCAGGATGCCCGCACCGCACCGCAGTCCCCCAGCATTTTCATGCGGCAACCATCGACATCAAGGACTGCTTTTTCTCTATTCCTCTTCACCCCCGGGACTGTCCGAGATTCGCATTCACGGTTCCATGCATCAACAACCAAGGCGCAGCTCAGCGATTTCAGTGGCGGGTATTGCCTCAAGGCATGCGCAACAGCCCGACTATGTGCCAACTGTATGTCAACCATGCTGTTGAGCCGCTGCACTCCAAGTTCAATCCGGAGCACACATACATCCTCCACTACATGGACGACCTCCTTTTAGCAGCGAGCTCCAGTGCGCTCCTCAATGATCTGCTCTCGGCAATAATAACAAACCTCTCCAGCCTCGGGCTTACTGTGCAGTCTGACAAAATAAACCTCCAGCCTCCTTTTCAATTCCTAGGCTTTCATTTTCACCGGTTCATCCAACCTACAAGCCCAAAGCTCCACCTCTCTCAAAAGATGACATTAACTGAACTCCAACAGCTCTGCGGGCAAATTAATTGGCTTCGCTCGGCGCTCCCTATCACAACAGCACAAATGCAGCCCCTCTTTGAGCTCTTGCAGACCAAGGATAGCCCACCAACTGCAGTCACTCGCAACATCACCATCATCCCCGCTGCCCGAGAAGCCGTCCAACAGGTCAGCGCCGCAATACAGCAGTGCCGCCTAGAGCGGTTCTCCCCTGACCTTCCAATTTTGGCTTTAGTCCTGCTGACGCCGGTCACTCCCATGGGTCTCTTATGGCAAGATGGCCCCCTCCTCTTTCTTCATATGTCAAAAAGCAAGCTCCCAAAAATCTGCCCTTTCATAAGGGCCTGGATCGCGTTGGCCACTGACTTAGTACTTCTCTCCATACAAACGTATGGCATCCCGCCACACACCATTGTCTGGCCTTTAGATGCCAAGGAAGTTACCTCCCTCATCATGAACAATGCCCAAATGCAGAGCCTGGTAGAGCTCTTTCGCGGCTCCTTTGACAACCACTATCCTCATCACCGATTGCTGCAGGGAATGTCTCAATTGGCGTTTTCCAACCCGTTCCGTCCATTGCCCTCACGGAACCCAATCCCTTCTGCTATCACTGCCTTCACAGATGCCTCAAAAACGGCGTTTGCTGCCATCATATACACTCCTGAGAATCCTGAGCCACAGCAACTGCTGTTCGCAAATGACTCTTCTGTTCAAGTGGGCGAGCTTCTAGCTGTCGCTGCAGTCCTCAATCTCCACCCAGACCAGCCTCTCAACATCTTTACTGACAGCCTATACACTCTTCAGGTGTGTCGCAGCCTCCCGCTTGCTACTTTCCTACCAGGTGACTCAAACATCGATCGGGCGCTCGCCTTCGTACAGCGACTGCTTGAGGCGAGGCAGCAGCCCTGGTTCATTGCTCATATCAGAAGCCATTCTGGCCTACCAGGACCGCTGGCTCTAGGGAATGACCTCGCTGATGCTTCTGTGTCAAGCCGCCAGGTAAACCCGGTCCTCCTACATGAAAACCCTGCCGACGGGCCGCGGCTTGGAGACTTTGTTAATCAAGCCAAGCTCCTGCATTCCCAATTCCACTTCTCCAAGCGGTCCATCCGGAAGCTCTTCCCAGACCTTCCCATTGAAACTTGCAAACACCTTGTGCGCGCGTGCCGGACTTGCGCGCCATTGTTGCCACTTGGGCCTTTGCAGCCTCAGGGTGTTAACCCCCGCGGCCTCCGCCCCAACTCAAGGTGGCAATTAGATGTCACTCATGTCAGCGCCTTTGGCCGCCTCAAATATCTTCATGTAGCAATTGACACCTTTTCGCATCTGTGCTATGCAGTCCCTCTTGCGGGAGAAAGTGCTAAACACTGCATCCAGGCGCTTCGCCAAGCTATTTTGTTCATGGGAATTCCATGGGATCTCAAAACAGACAACGGACCAGCGTATCGCAGTGCCGCCTTCACCAGCTTTGTGCAGATGTATCACATCACGCATCATTTTGGCATTCCATACAATCCACAGGGGCAAGGAATCGTCGAGCGCACTCACCAACAGCTCAAGCTACTTATTCAAAAAGAAAGGGCCTCTTCTCCCCACAAGGCCCCAGCCGACGTCGTGACTGCCTGCCTCATTCATCACAATCTCCTAACTTTCGATGACCATGGACTCTCCCCCACCCATAAGCACTGGGGACCCATGTGGCAGCCCTCGCAAGTTCCCCTTGTCCATTGGAAAGACCCTGCCACAAATCGTTGGCAAGATCCAGCTCCCCTCCTAGCACAGGGGAGGGGCTTTGCTTGTGTCTTTCCAGATTCTGAGCCGCAGCCACTCTGGATTCCTGGGCGCTGCATCCGGCCTGCCACTGACCCACTAGTTCCACCAAACAATCAGCACCCTATGCCTTCGGTGAGAGATAACATTGACAGTGGATATGGCCCAGAGGTCGCCCCGTTCACCCGGATCCAGCACCAGCCATCATCAAGATGCCGCACCGTCAGATGATGCCTCTACACAGCCTCGCAGACGTTCTCTTCGTCCTGGCTTCCCTCGCTCTCCCAGCCGCTGCCAACCCGAGTCACCAGCCCTTCAATTGGACCCTCTCCTTCTGGCAACAAAAAAGGCTCCTCGCCTCGAACGTAACCGCCTCCGCCCCCTCTTTCACTACTGATGTCGCCAACCTCACTGGACGCACGAACCTTCCGTCTTATGAGTGGGGGGGACACAACCCCGCTGCCACAGGTTTCTACATGTGCCCATCCTCCGCCAGAGGATGCCATGACCCAACGCACTATTACTGTCCTTCCTGGGGGTGCGAAACCATCGCCCACGGATGGTCCAGCGCCCCTAACAAAGACCCATACCTCACTCTCCAGCGTAATGCTACTCGATGGAACACCATCACACTCACAGTCAAAGACCCCAACTCCGACCTCTGGTTACGAGGCCGCATGTGGGGAGCCCGCCTGTATGCAGTAGGCTACGATTACGGCGCCATTATCACTATAAAAAAGGAGCCAATTCCCATACGTTCCACCCCAGTGGGCCCAAATCAGATTTTCAATCCTCCAAAGGCACAGCCCCATTCTCTGCCCCGCTCCACCTCGCCCGCTCCTTCGCCCGGCACCCCCCTCGCCACTGCCTCCCTCAGCTCCCACAACCCCAAGCCTTGCTTACCCCCTACTCTGTATCCCAGCCCCCTCCCGTTGCCACCCTTTTAGGTCTCGCTGGAGCAGGCACGGGGATCGCCGCCCTTGCCCTCCGGCAGGCGGTCGATCAAGATATTACCTATCTCTCTCCTCCCGTACCTGCTCCCATTCCTAGGCCCCCTTATCATTATCCTCTTAGCCCTCACTGTGGGCCCCTGGGCCATCAGAAGGATAGTCCACTTTGCCAAAGACCAAGCCAATGCAGTGTTCAGCTCCTTTGTACAAGTCCACTACCAACGCCTCGCCACCGCTGAGTCCGCCCCCAGCCGTCCTCCACGTCCCTTCCGCCCGCGCCACCTGCTCCAGACCGCACGCCTGTAGCTTCTTGTCTTCCTCCCCCTCGGGCGAGGGATTCAGGGGCACCACGGGCCCGTTTCGCTGGCAAGGCTCGGCGCGCACCAGGCGCCGGCGTGCGCCGACCCTAATGGCGGGCACATGCATCCTGGCCAGATGCTATGTCGTCCGCTCATGGCCAGCTGGTCCTCATGGTCTCCCCCCACCCCTCGTCCTATTCTAGTACCCGTCCTTATAACCTCCTTTTCCTCCTCCTCCTCATAATCCTTGTCTTTTGTTGCTGCGCACACCGAGTTATTCACAACAACAGTGCGCACCAAAACTTGTTGCCTCTATTTCCTTTTAAAAACAAAAGGAGCAATTGTTGCTGCCTTTCTCCACCCCTCCTCCCCTTCCAGCCCCCGCCGTCCTTCCCGCCAGTCCTGCCATATTGCCAACCCACAATCTGCCCTCTTCCCCAGTAACTGCTTACCTCAGGTCTATCCATCAGTTTCAGCCTGTCCACAGCCGCCCCTTAGCCAACCCTCCCTTCATCACGCCCCTCCCTCTACCCAACCCTATATAGCTAAGTGTACTTCCATAATAAAGCAGACCTGTTCTTGCGCTCAGGCGGTCTCCGTGGTTCTTTCCTAACCACGCGTCCCCCACGCCTGGAGAGCCCTGGTGCTCTCTCCCTGGAGCACCCCCCGCCGGCGGTCTGGTAGGAGCTGACCCCCCCGACTCTTGGGCCTGAGCGAGACAGAGACCTCCCCGCTCAGCAACACTGTATTAGTCAGCCAAAGGGGTGCTGATGCAAAATAACAGATATTGGTTTTATAAAGGGTATTTATTTGGAGTAGAGGCTTACAGTTACTAGGCCATAAAGTGCAAGTTACTTCCCTCACAAAAGTCTGTTGCCACGTGCTGGAGCAAGATGGCTGCCAACATCTGCCAAGAATTCAGTCTTCCTGGGTTCATCTCTGTGTGGGGCTTGTTTCTCTCCAGGCTCAACTGCCCTGTTCTCTCCACAAGGCCAGTTGTTCAAGTTCCTGCTTTCAATTTTGGGGGAAATATACTTAGTGGGATAGTAAGTTTACTGGGTCATGTTGTAGTTCAATACTTAGCTTTCTGAGGAACTAGTAAACTCTCTTCCACAGTTGCTGATGTTACAATAATATCAGCATTGAATGAGTGTTCCTATTCTCTACATCATCTCCTGTACTTGGTTGTTTTTCATTTTTTAAAGCAGCAATTCTAATGAGAGTGAAATGGTATCTCATTGTGATCATGGTATATAATTTTTTAATATACTGTTGGATTCAGTTTGATAATATTTTATTAAAGATTTTTGCATTTATATTCATGAGGATATTGTTTTGTAGTTTTCTTATCGTGTGGTATTTTTCTCTGGCTTTGGCATGAGAATGATGTTGGCCTTGTACAACTAGGGTGCATTTCCTCCTCTTCAATTTTATGGAAGAATTTGTGCAGAATCGAAGTTAAGTCTTCTTGGAATGTTTGGTAGAATTTCCTTATGAAGCCATTTAGTCCTGGGCTTTTCTTCATTAGGAAATTTTTGACTACTGATTCAACCTCTTTGCTAGTAATTAATTTGAGATCTTCTATTTCTTTTTCTTTATTTTTAAAGAAACTTTAGATTACATAGATGTTACATTGAAAATATAGGAAATTCCCATGTATGCCACCTCTCCTCACTCCTACACTTTACCCCACTAACAACATCTTTCATTAGTGTGGTGCATTTGTTAAAATTGATGAACATATATTGAAGCATTGCTACTAACCATGGTCTATAGTTTACATTATGATTTAAACTTTATACCACATAATTTTATAAGCTTTGACAGGGTGTATAATAGCCTGTATCTACCATTGCAATATCATGCAGCACATTTCCAATGTCCCATGTTACATCTATTCTTTCCTCTCCTTCTCCTTAGTAGCTCTGGTGACCACTGCCTTTATATCAATAAAGATATAGAACTTTACAAGTTCTTCCATTACTATAATAGTAAGTATACTTTAGTCCATAGCTTCATTTTGCCCTTATGTTTGTTCATTACAGAATCTTTAGGATTTGGGGATGGTAATGCGCACTCTTCTTCCAAGTAAGAGGGGTATTAGATCCCATGGGACAGATGAATGGAACTATCTTACTTGCAGGTGTAGATACTCTCTGTTTATGGGAATGGGCATTGTCTGTCATCATCCTTTTGTTAGTTGTCTTTGGTGAGTTTGATGAACTGGAGTGTTTGTGTTGGCTGCAATTCTGCTGAAATTCAGGGTTCAACTGGCATATGGAACAGCTGTAAGATTTAAGTTTCTGTGGCATATATTTGATGGCTATAGTGCCAATTTTAGATTCTTGAGCCAATTTAGTTTATGTGTGTGTTTCTATTTGTCCATTTTATCTAAGTCTTCCAATATATTACCATATAGATTTTCATACTATCCTCTTATAGTCATATTTATTTAAACAGAATCAATAGCAATTCCCCCAATCAGCTTTGGTTTTAGCTGTTTGTTTATTTTTTTCTTTACTAATCTAGCTAAATTTTGTCAATTTTATTGATCTCTTCAAATAACCAGTTTTGTTGATTTTCTCAATTAATTTTTTGTTTTCTATTTCAAGTTTTATAGGTTATGTTCTAATTTCATTTATCCTAAGATATTTCCTAATTTTGCTTTGTATTTCCTCTTCAAATCATTGATTATTTAATAGTATGTTGTTTAATTTTGACTTATTTATGAATTTTCTGTTCCTCCCTCTGAAATTGATTTCTAGCTTCATTCCACTGTTGTTGGAGATTATACCTTGTATGGTTTCAATATTTTTTAACTAATCTGAGGCTTGTTTAATGACCTAATACATTGTCTATCCAGAAGAATGATCCATGTGCACTTGAGAAGAACGTGCATTTCATTTTTCTTGGGTACAGTGTTCTATATCAGTCTTTTGGGTCTAAGTGGAACATAGTGTCATTCAAGTCTTGTAATTCTTATTGATCTTCTGATTGTATTAATTATTGAAAATAGTCAAAACCCTACTATTTATGTAGAACTGTCAGTTTGTCTCTTCAAATCTGTTGGTATTTGCTTCTTATATTTTGGGACTCTGGTGTTAGGTGCATGTCTTTTTTTTTTTGCATGTCTATTTACAATTGTCATATTTTCTTGTTTAATCATCCCTTTTGTCAGTATAAAATGATCATCTTTGTCTCTCATCACTGTTTTTGACTTAAAGCTGTTTTATCTGATAACATATAGCTATTCCAATTTTCTCTTGGTTATTGCTTACATGGTGTATATTTTGCCCATCATTTTTCTTGCAATGTACTTGTATCTTTGAATTTCAGGTTAGTCTTTTGCATACAGCATATAGTTGGATCATGCTTTTTTATACATTTTGCCAATCTCTGCTTTTTGACTAGAGATTTTAATCCAGTTACATTTAAGATCACTTGATAATGCAGGATTATCTTCTGCCATTTTTTAAATTTAACCTTGTAATACTTATACCTCTTTTTATCCTCATTTCTGTTAATACCTGCTTTTATGCTAGTTTGATTCTTTGTGTTGTATCATATGGAGTAATCTGTTGGTTTGAGTCTGTAATGTGGACCTTAGAAAACTATGCTCTTAAATTGAACCCATTTTGAACCATTGATTAGATTAGATCAGTAACAATAGATTGCTTAAGTAAGGCATGATTCAGGGTGGGTCTTAATCCTTTTACTGAAGTACTTTATAAGTAGAGGAATAAAAGCCACAGACACAGGGAAAAAAGCTTCAGAGACAGAGAGAGAAGTTCCAAACTCTGGAGGCTGGAATCAGCAGAACACAGAGGCACAGAAAGAGGCCTCCAAGAGACAGAGAGAGAAGTCCATTGATGACAAGGTGATGTGGCTATGGGTGGAAGGCTCTTTGTCTCTTCAGAGATAACTAAGTTGTTTGACTTGTGGGTGTGGAACGGTGGGGGGCTGCAGTCCTGCCCTTGGGGACTAGCAGCAGCTCCAGTCCCAGGAAATGTTTAACAATGCGGGGGCTATAAACTTTAAGTATTTAGGGGAAATGCAAAAACCAAATATGCTAAAGGCTTATCTAGAATGTCTGGAGTCCATGCTAAAAGCTTACCTAAGATGTGGAAGATATATGCTAATTGAAGCCTATTGAGAACTGAAACAAAGGGACCATTTGGCCTTTCCTCTCTGTATAAAAGACGTTTGAAAATCTTGTTCGGGGCTCGGGATTCAAACTGAAAGCTCCCGAGTCCGGCCGGCCGTCAATAAACCATTTTTCCTTCTCAAAATCATTCCTGAGTCCTGGCCTCTCTATACTCAAATAATTGAACTTCTCTTAAATTCCACAACATTTTTGGCGACTCTGGTGGGACAATAAATGAAGGCCAGAGACGGTAGCATTTTGCTGCCCCTTCCAAATCCCTGAGGAAGCCGGGAGGACTCGGGTGAGCCCCAAATCTGGGCGCCCCTGGATTAAATTTAATCCAGAAAAGATGTGGGCTCCACCAGAATCTTCCCGACAAAAATCGAGGGCAATGGAAGGTCTGAAGAGAAAGATTCTGGGAACAAAAAAGAACTCCAAACATGGAAGAAGGTAAGACTCCCCGGGTGAGCACAGTCTGGAAGGCCCTAGTTTAATTGCTAGGAAGGGGAGGCTGATCACCTCCCGAGAGAACCCTAGTAGCCCCAGAAGGCTGGGGGGAAGCCGTTCTCTCTAGGCTTGGGAAAAGGAGGAAAACCGGGGAAAAGCCCTGGTGTTTTGGGTTTGTCTAACTGCATGTTAGAATCTGGTACTGGTCTTATATCCACTAAAGGAGTGGAGTCTCGATTTTAATAGGAAGGGTATTTATAGGTTCAAGTCCTAATATCCTGGAAATTGGTCTAGATTAAGGAAAACAAAACTTGGTTACAGGAAAATGGATCGGCTTTTCTGGTGGAGCTTGGTCTGGATGTAAAGTTTAAACAGTGGAAAAGTCTAGCTGAAATCTTTTGTTATGGTGCTAATTTGTGAATGAATTCGCTTTATACCAAATGTTAAGTGTTCTGAGGTTTGTGATGGCTGTGGGGGCAGCCGTGGTGAAAATAAATATATAAACTTGTGAGTCAGATTAGTGACCTTTGTGCTTCTGTCTGTGTCAGCTCAATGTTAGTGTTGGAGTTGTGTCCTTACATAAAGTAGAATTACAGCTGAGCTGGAGCCCTCCCTTGCCATTGGCAAGGGGGTGAAATGATTCTGGGGCAAAAGCTGAGGAGTCTAGATGTTTGTGCATGTTCTGCTGTCTTGTCTCTGGTCTGGCCCTTTGCCGGGGCTTGGAGGCCATCTGTGTCCGCGCCAAGCACCCAAGTTTGTTGGGAATGTCCCAGTCGGGGCGGCTGGGTTCCTGGGAGAGTTGCCAAATTTGAGTAGGTTCTGTCTGCCCATTTTGGCTGAAAGCTGGAAATCGGGGAGCGGCTTGCCCCTTTCCAGTGAGTCCACCCTTCTATTCATAAGCCACATTCCTGTTTGTTGTGCACCCGACTGCCTGAAAGGGGGGGAATTGAAGGAGGTGAAAAGCAGAATCAGAATAAATGCAGTAAATTTCCCTCCTTAGGGTGTCAAAGCCAAAATACGTTTGCATTCTGCTCAGGTTCTTAGAAGGTATTGTAGTAACCTTAAGTGAGAGAATGTGTTCTGTGAAGGTAAAATCTGTCTTAAGGGTATAAATAATTATAAAAGTTTTACAAAGCATTGTTTAAGGTATTTAAGTGGCTAATTGCAGAAAGTCATTATTTAACAAAACTGAATTGATAATAATAATAATAAAAGGCAATTTTTATAACAAACTTTTTCGGTAGCCAATCTCCCCTGCCAACTTGCTTCCAAAAAAACTGTTTCTGGTATTACATGCTACTAAGTATTTAAAGAGAAGAAAAGTTCATTATTTTAACAAACTTGTTTAGTATTAATGGCAATTATATGTTGTAAGAAGTTTGCCTGGTAACTTAGTATGTGGGATATATGGAGTGTGTTTTTATTGTTAAGGCAACAGAAGATGATTTTGTCCTAAGATAAAATGATTGATTATTGGAAAGAGTAGAGTGTGGGACAGAACCTGAATGAATACTGAAAGTGTAGAAGGTTTGTGGAAGGGAAATTTTTATGATTAAATTGAGTAAGATCAATATACAAAGAAAATATTTTATCAATAGCTTCTTGTGCTTTAACCTCATCATATCCTCAATGTTTGAAGAAGAGTCTTACCTCTTTTAAAAGAACATTTTATGTTCTAGAAATAAAATCCTGAAAAGTAGCCTTTTATTTCAAACTAACTGCAAGAGATTTATTCTTTTACTTTAAAGGAAAAATTAAAGTAATGGTTAAGTTCATTTAATATGTTATAAGTTGAATGAAAGGTATTTAAAGGTGTTATAAAATTAATAGGTTTTAAAAAAATTAATAAAAACTGTAACTAAGAGTTAAAATCATTTATAAATGCATTTATATTATAAAACAGTGGAAAGACAATAGCTGAGATTATAGCTGGGTGAATTTAGCCTGAAACTATTGTTTAAGTGTAAATTCTACACTAACCTTTCCTTTGTTTATGGTTACTTCAAGCCTAACCTCACCCTTTGCCTTTGCCTATGGTTATTTCATAATTGAGAAGAGCTGGGACATCACTGTCTCCTCTTCTGGTATTAGTAACCCTTTCTCTCATGAATTCAAGTGTAAACTAAATAAATTGCTGCCTGATAGAATAAGGTTAAATGACCACTGGAGTTTTATTATCTCCAAAACCAAAAGGGGGGTGGAGGGGGAGAAGTCTCCTGCCTTGACGGTCAGTGTTCCTAAGAGTGGCAATTCATGAGAGAAAGCAGTCTGTCTCCCTGAGGCTTCAAATAGCCTCAGTAAATATAGATAAAATTAATCTTGTTGCTTATCCAAAATTCTGCTAATTTCAAGGTAAAATATAAAGTTCTAAAACAAAATGGTGCTAAGGCATTGAGAACATTTTGGTTATTACAATCCATTAAGTAAGAAAGAAAATTCTTGTGGTAAACTGCATGGTCATAGTTCAAATTAAGAAGAGTTTCAAAAGTCTTTGAAAATTTTAAAGTAACTAAAGTCATGTTGTTGTGTCAAACTATTCATGTCTGCCTATTTGCTCAAATTGTTGAGGCTAAATATGCAGTTATATAAGTAATATGTATTTCTGGACCCCTAATTAATTAAGCTAAACAGTATATAAAATAATGCAAATTACAAGTAATATCAATGAGTTGTGTTTGTGTCTAACTCTTTGTGTCTGCCCATTTTTTAAAAAAAATGCTCAATGTATGTCTTCATACATCAGGATAATATCAAATTAACAAATAAAAATTCTTAAAAGAGGTCTATTCAAATTGTTAAAAATTAAATATGCAGTTATATTTATAAATATTCTTAAAGCCCAAATTGAACTAAGCAGGATGAAAAAGTCATAGAAATCTGATTATGGAAACAATTGGGAAAGGGCCTCCTCTTTGCAAGAGCTTTTAAGGCAAGACTAGGTGTGGCAGATTAAACCTATCTGCTAGGCTAGGGAATTAAGAATCAGTTTGCCTGGTAATCTCCCAGTTTAAACCTTTGTCAGCCATAAATTGCAAAAAAAAAAAAAAACACACAAAGATTAGGTTAATTTTCACATAAGAAAAATGTTGATGTAACCTGGCGGCCTGCTGCCTCAGTCTCCCACTCCCGGGTTGGACAGCAGTGGAGACCAGTTTAGGCCAGTCCTATGGGCAGTGGAAGGATGCCCAAGAAGGAGCTAACTAAGTCGGTGCCATTTCAGCACTAAATTCTATTCCTTATTTGAAAAAGGGGGGAGCAGGTAAAAACTAAAATGGTTGGAATGTGATAGAGGAAGCAGTTAAATCAAACTTTTGCGTGGGAAAGTTAAATCTCAGATAAGCTGTAACTTCTGAAGTATCCAATCTATGGAAAAACAGAGGAAGAGCTTGCATGCTAGGCTTAGGGGTATAAATTGTGTCATTTTTCTTTGTTCGGGGCACCAGCCATATCTGGCTCTGCGCCCCTTCTTGCAAGATTGAGAATAAATTATTTTCTTCTCCACAATCTGGTGAGCCTTATTTTCTTCCAGAAGATTTCTTTCCAACAAAATAAGGTAATTAGTGGCTCTCTTAACAAATTTCAGTAAGTAAAGGAAAGTCCATAAAAACTATGGAGAGATCTTTCCTGGGTTATGATTTTTAAAAAATTAAGTAATTGTGTAATGTGTTTTAAAACCTGGTAGTCAGTATGCATGTGTTTTAAAACCTGGTAGTCAGTTATGCTTTTAAATTAATAATTTTCATAACTTAAAGAAAAGAAGTTTTTAGCTTCCTGTAAGGGAAAAAGAGAACATTCCTTGCATAAACTATTATGGTTTCAATTTTATTTAACTTGAGTGTAATCTCCCATAGTTAATTTATAAACTAAATTAACATATGCACAAAATCTTTACAGTAATGAAAATTGTAAGTTCACATTGGTGAAATTAGGCTAAAGGAAAAAGATTGTAGATATGCTCTCTTAAATAAAGAGTAAATTTCTTTCATTGGTAATTGTAATTTAGTAAGTTTATTTAAACATGAGGTGTCTAGTCAATGCGGTTATAGTCAATTATAAGGAGTTTGTAAAACATCTTCCAAACTGAAAATGTTTAAATAGTTCTAATTGTAGAAGTCATTGTTAACTAAAGAAACTTAGATTGGTATTGGTAGCAGAAATAACTTCATGATAATAAACCTGTCTGAAGGCCACTGCAAAATACACATTTAAGTAAATGGTAATAAAAAGTTGTCTTGATTCTATTGGAAATATTCTGTTTTCATTCTAACAATGAAAAATAATATTTTTCCTCTATTACTAAAGTAAAGTACCTACTGTTATCTTCATAGTAAAATTGTGTAAGTAAATAGTCATTTGATATATGTATTGCGTTAAGTTGTTTAAAATATATATAAAACAAGGAATAAACTTTAACATTGTCAAACTCTTGTGCATTCGAACCAGGCCTTGTATACATTACAGGTGGCCTCTCCATGTGAGTTATTGGCTAGGCTGGTCACTGACCCCTCAATTAAAAATATGTGCTATATCAGTCTCTGGTTCTGCTCCTGAAGTCGATGGAAACTATATTGCAGTTTCAAGCTCCTGCAGCCAATAATGACTCGGTACAGCCAAGTGTACAATGGATATCGCCTCCAGACTGGCACTGTTCCATGGTGCCAGAGAGCACTATGCACCAGGCTAGTAGAATACTGGAAAATCTCTGGAATACTGGAAGGATGCTGCAACTTGCTCACTGTGTTGAAGAACATGCTAAGTGGAGCCATGATACCAGGAGACTGTAAGTAAAACTTAAACACAATTGGCATTATGGCCTGCTCTCATGGAGAGATAACATGTAAAGTATTACAAACCTGAAACTCAAAACTAATAATGGCAACTCTGAATCCTTATGCATTAAGTAATACATTAGTTAATATTAAGTGCTGTACTTTTATCCTGTACTAAATATATGCCTAATAATTGTAATGTTATCTTTTCTATTTTGGATCAAGTGCAGAAGTATATTAGACATGTTAAATTCCTGGTAAAATCATTTTCTAAACAGTTAATAACATGTCTATAGAATAAGGTGGCGGTCTCAGCCAGTCTCAGTTAGCAAAAGTGAGGCTTGCTTGCTGATGGTGAGTCACCTATTGAACAAGTCAAAATTGCTAGAAATTGTACAATGAAAACCAAGGTGTAAAAATCTTTATTCTGTAGTTCTGATCACTCCCACAGGTGAAAACTAAGAGTATTTCCAAATTAGTGTTCTAATCCTGAGTGAAGCCAGTTGCCCAAGGAGTACCAGTTCACCAGGAGCATCTGACAGAGCGAATGAGTGTCAACCATTGAACAGCTTGGAATGTGTCTTCAGACAAAGCTAAGTGTCTGTTGCAATTTCTCTCTAAAGATGGATAACTTAAAAAAGAATATATATGCTGTTCCCACCAGCTTTTAAGGAATGCCATCTTTATAGGCACCTAACCTTGTCTACCTCTGTAATCCAATGTGTCCTCTTTTAAAAAGAGGTATTCCAAAATTTTAATTAAGTTTGTTTCTTTCAGAGTGAACATCTTATTAACCATATGAAAACTTCATCCAACTTCGTACAGAATGCCAGATCCATCTTCCTCCAGTTAGAATAAATTAAAGAGTTTTACACCTTATTAGGCAATGACTACAGCCCATGGCCAGCAGGAAGCAGTTACAGAAAAGAGATCGTCTCCCTTCAGCACCCCTTTTAAATTAAAGGTGTAAACTCTTTAAAAGTAAAATAAAAGTAATAGATGGATCTGGAACCTGACTGGAAATCCACGTGAGTGCCAGTGGCAGCAGAATAACTGCGGGAGGCCCCTGCCCAAGATTCTGCTGTCCAGAATGAAAAGTTCTAAACTTCTAAAAACGGTCCTGGATGCTGTACTAAAGACTGATAAATAATCAGTCAAGACAACAAACAGCCATCCACCTCATAGCTCCAACAATAATTATGCCAAAGCTTAGCAAGTAAACTTTGACAAAAGGGGGGAATGATGTGGGCTATGGGTGGAAGGCTCTTTGTCTCTTCAGAGATAACTAAGTTGTTTGACTTGTGGGTGTGGAACGGTGGGGGGCTGCAGTCCTGCCCTTGGGGACTAGCAGCAGCTCCAGTCCCAGGAAATGTTTAACAATGCGGGGGCTATAAACTTTAAGTATTTAGGGGAAATGCAAAAACCAAATATGCTAAAGGCTTATCTAGAATGTCTGGAGTCCATGCTAAAAGCTTACCTAAGATGTGGAAGATATATGCTAATTGAAGCCTATTGAGAACTGAAACAAAGGGACCATTTGGCCTTTCCTCTCTGTATAAAAGATGTTTGAAAATCTTGTTCGGGGCTCGGGATTCAAACTGAAAGCTCCCAAGTCCGGCCGGCCGTCAATAAACCATTTTTCCTTCTCAAAATCATTCCTGAGTCCTGGCCTCTCTATACTCAAATAATTGAACTTCTCTTAAATTCCACAACAAAGGAGCTGAAGCAAAGAGGCCCAGAGGAGACGAGAGATGGGTGGGCACTGCCATATGCCTAATCACCTACAGCTGAGCTCAGGGAAAAAGTGAGCCTGGAAGGGAAGGCACAGACAGTCTCATTACATAAAATTTTTGACTCGTCATTGTTTTTTCTCATCACTTTTTCCTACTGCCTTCTTGCCTCCATGGTTTCTGATGAGAAACTGGCATTCAGTCTAATTGGGACTCTCTTTATGTAAAAGAATTTTCAATATCACTTTTCTTAAAGGCCTTATTCTGTATTACCACCTACCTGTCTTCTTTGTTGATATTTTCTGGATTTTTATCCTCTTTCTTTGGATGAGTCATCATTTCCTGCTTCATTTCCTGCCTTATTCTTATGTTGCACACTGCTCATTTTAATATTTTAAAGTGTTAACTCTGGGACTTGTTCCATACAAATGTCTGTTTCTTGATTTTGTAAACTTTTGATGATAAGACAAAGGTTTTCTGTGCTTCTGCCCTCCTATGAGGAAAGTCTACCCCAGGCAAATGCATTGTATAGAGTTTTTCCTCTTTCTGGGCTTGTGTCTTGCCCTGGGCTTTTGTTTATTAGTTCCTTTGGAATTCCTCTGTTTACAGGAATTTGGTAGTCCTCTTTGTTTCCCAAGAACAGACTTCCCTCTCCTGGGTATTTGAAGTCAGCAGACCTTTGCTCCAGATTGTCCACATCTATAGTTTCTTTTATTGTCCTAAGCTGATTTTGGCTGGATGGCAAATTTGGGAAGAGGGGTATTCCAGAAAGGACTTTCCTAAATCAGTATTCCCCAATTGAAACTGGTAAGAAACCCACAAAGATGATGAAGACCAGTCCCAAAGTGCCCTGGGGAGGGATCAGAAAGGGTGTCAAGAACCTCTACAATTGGCCCAAAATTTGAGCCTTCCTGGCCTACCCAGAAAATGTACCCCTTCAACTCCTGCCTCCCAAACCCTGGAGAAGCACAGCATCCTTAATTCTCCACTGCCCATCACTGTCTAGCATGGCTTGAAACAATGGTGGACACTACCTTTATCCCAGGAGGGTTGAAACAATAACTGCCCTCAAAGCTGGGTCCCTAGAGATAATAAATTGCTAACCCAAAGTCATGATTAGTCCCAAGTGCGAGGGCAAAGATCAGTGAAGAAGGATAGTCCAATGATGGGGACTTGATACTGATAAGTATGCTTATGTGCCTGTGTGCTTGAAATTCCAACTAGGCCTAGAGCTGCAGAGTGCATAGGAGTTACTCCCAAGAGCCTCCATATTGCTCAAATGTGGCCACTCTCTAAGCCAAACTCAGCATGTAAATGCATTACCTTCCCCCCAGTGTGGGACATGACTTCCAGGAATGAGCCTCCCAGGTGCTGAGGGATTATTACCAATCAGCAGCTGTGATGCAATTAGAAAAACACCTTGAAGAAAAGGGGGATAATGGTAAAGACAAATGAGTTTATATGGCTAAGAGACTTCAAAATGAGTTAGGAGATCATCAGAGGGGTCGCACTTATGCACATCTCAGCAGGATTCCAGAGACAGCCAAAGTAGATACAAACCCAGGTAGTGGTGTTCCTGAGGGTTACGGGGACACACGGGTTCTATGGTCATGGCAGATGGCCCTGGAGTTCAGTGCCTTGCCAGTGGGACCTACTTTGGAATTTGTACTCCCAAGTGTGATGGACTTGGACTCAGATGTGGCCTTTCTACACATGCCTCTTCTGTCACTTTTACTGAATCTGTGTTTGGCACTGGGGTTGGTGTATATTTGGGAAACTTGAATCTCTGGACTGACCATGTGCCAGCTGTGCCCTGAATCTCAGCAGAGTTGCAACACCTACTCTCTGGTTTGTTGGACTTATCCAGCTCAGCTAACAGGGAGGTAAAGATGGTCAACCACCACACCAGGGTACCGAGTGTCTAAAATTGCAAGCAGGAGATTGCATCCATCAGCTATGTGGGATCTAAGCTCCCTCTTGATTTAGAGGTGGAGTGGACATCACCATCCCAGGGTCCACAAGATGGAGGAATAAAATATGGATTAGAGTGAACTTACTGGTATTCTACTAAAGAGCTATTGTGACTCTAGCAATGGAAGAAATTGTATTATAGATATGGAGACAGTGGCCATGGGAGTTGCTAAGGGAAGAGGGAAGCAGAGATGTGATGTAGGGGCATTTTCAGGACTTGGAATTATCCTGAATGATATTGTAGGAATGGATGCAGAACATTATATATCCTGCCATAACCCACTGAATGGACTAGGAGAGAGTGTGAACTACAATATGAACTATAATCCATGTGGTGTGGCAGTGTTCCAGGGTGTATTCACCAAATGCAATGAATGTGCCACGCTGATGAAAGAGGTTGTTGATCTGGGAGGAGCGGGGTGGGATGGGGTTTGGGGTATATGGGAACCTCTTATAATTTTTAATGTAACCTTTTTTGTGATCTACATATCTTTAAAAAAACGACTAATAAAAATTTTAAAAATTTTAAAATAAAGCAAAAGTCATTATTAGTGATCAGACATATCACCCCTTGGGGAGGAGTATTTTTACATCTCTTTTTGTCACCACTAAGTTAGGCAGGGGCTGGATCCCACAGCGGCCTCCTGTGAGAGTGGGGGATGGGTACCAGTAGTCTCCACGTAGACAGACAATTTACTGTTCTTTACCATAATTTATCAGCCTCTTCCTCCTTCTTTACCCTGGATGCTGTATTGTATTCTTCTGGCCTCTGGCATTTCTAATTAGCTATTTCAGATCATTTCTGCTAGCTAAAAGTTGTTTTGGTGGAAGGACCCAGTCATGGAATTCCCTACTCCTCCATCTTTTCATAATCCTCTGTTCTAGTGTATTTTTAATCTCCATTATTGTATCTTTCATCCCCATAATTTCTTTTATGCTTCTTCTTAAACTTTCTAGTTCTTCTTTTTGATCATACATTGTCTTCTTAATATTCTTAGCTTTACATCCATCATTTGTTTATATTTATTCATATTTTCCTTCTTCTCCCTGAGTTGATTAAGGAGATTTGTTTGAAATTTGTTGATTAACTGTTCAAAATCTTCATATACTTGAAGTTTTCATTTGTTTTCTTGACTGAACCTTTCTGTTTCTTAGTATGGCTTATAATTTTTTGTTCATATCTTTGCATTTGATTATTTTGTTATTCTAACTCTGAAGATCAACTGCTCCTTCTTGCCTAGGAATTTATTGCAGATTGTCTATGTGTTAAGATTCTTCTTTGATGCTTGATCCAATTTATTCTGAACCTTTAGAATAGCCCATGTTTAACCTAAGATTTTCTGAGCTCTTCTGCATCTGATTCTTGTCCTGAAAATGTGGTATACCTTTTAAGATTATGTTTTTTCTGTTATTGCTTCATATACAGGAGAAAGCTTCCTTTACTCTGTTCCTTCCTTGGGAATCCTGACTCTTCTGTTTGTTTTTGTGCAAGATTTTCTCTCTAGCTCCTAAGATTTGTTTAACTTTACTTCCTCACTCTGTGCCTCCTTTTATTACATTTTCCAGTTCTGGGACACATCCTGCTTTACAGCACTTTTTCTGTGAGGCTTTTCTACTCCTGGCTACTTCCGCATTAGGTTATCTTGCCCTGGGGAGCCAGATTGGGTCAATCCAAAAGGGTTAATTTCTTTTTTCAGTGAGGTGATCCAGCAATCAAAGACTGGGATGAGTTTGCATAATGCTTGCCAACAATATTGCCCCAGTCTCTCTTGTTTCCTGTGGACCTTTTTGTAAGTGCTAGTCAGTTGCGTGAGTTACCTTGGGACTCTGCTGCTTTGGGTCCCTGTGCCTGGGTATGCATGGGGTTCTAACTCACTGCTGTGAGTGACTCTATAATCTGCATGCAAAGCAGGAGGTATTCGGTTGGTGTAAAAGTAATTGCAGTTTTGCATTGTTGAAATTTGCCATTTGATATTGGCATACATTCTTAAATAAATGTGTACTTCTTGCTTTATGTCTTTTTCTAATGGCTTATTACTTGCTGTTTATTTTGTATTTATTTTAGACTATGGAATTGATGTTAGACAAAAAGCTAATTTAAGTGATTTTCTTATTTGAGTTCAAATGAGTCATAAAGCAGGAGACAACTCACAATATCAACAACTCATTTGGCCCAGGAACTGCTAACTACCACACAGAGCAGTAGTGGCTCAAGAAGTTCTGAAAAGGATGCAAGAGTCTTGAAGATGAGGAGCATAATGGCTAGCCATTGGAAGTTGACAATGACCAATTGAGAACAATCATTGAGAAGTTGGCAAAGAACTCAAGTTGAGCATTTTATGGTCGTTCAGCATTTGAAGCAAATTGGAAAGGTGAGAAGGCTTGATAAGTGGGTGCCTCATGAGCTGACCAAAAATAAAAAGCAAACTGTCATTCCGAAGTGTCACCTTTTCTTATTCTATGCAACAACAATGAACAATTTCTCAATTGGATTGTGATGTGTGATGAAAAGCGGATTTTGTACAACAACCAGTGATGACCAGTTCAGTGGTTATACTGAGAAGAAGCTCCAAAGAACTTTCCAAAGTCAAACTTGCACAAAAAAAGGTCATGGTTACTGTTTGGTGGTCTGCTGATCCACTACAGCTTTCTGAATCCCAGTGAAACTATTACGTCTGAAAAGTATTCTCAGCAAATCGATGAGATGCACCAAAAACTGCAACACCTGCAGTGGCATTGGTCAACAGAAAGGGCCTAATTCTTCTCCATGGCAACGCCTGACCTCACATTGCACAACCAATGCTTCAAAAGTTGAATGAATTGGGCTACGAAGTTTTGCTTCATTCACCATATTCACCTAACCTCTCATCAACCAAACTCCACTTCTTCAAGCAACTTGAAAAGTTTTTGGAGGGAAAATGCTTCCACAACCAGCAGGATGCTTAAAATGGTTTTTAAGAGTTCATCAAATCCAGAAGCACAGAATTTTACGCTACAGGAATAAGCAAACGTATTTCTCTTTGGCAAAAATGTGTTAATTGTAATGGTTTCTATTTTGATTAATAAAGATGTGTTTGAGCCTAGTTATGATTTAAAATTCACGGTCTGAAAGCACAATTCCTTTTGCACCAACCTGATACCTGGATTGTGCCTGCCTCTGTGTAACTCTTAAGCTACATAAGACCAAGCGCAAGGGAGAGATACAGATTGGTGAGTATGGTCATAGGTCAACTGCTATTTTCTTTTTTTCTTTTCCTTTGATTCAGTGTTTTTAGAGTGCTTCTCCAGAGTTCCAAGAAAGTGAGATTTGTCCTTTGATTCCTTAAGGAGTCTTTTCTAGGTGATGCTTTATACCACCATGTTGATAATGTCACCCCATGGAAAAGTTTTGGTAATGGCTAGAGGTGATAGTAACACAATATTGTGAATGTAATTAACCCTGTTAAATTATGTATTTAAATGTGGTTAAAAGGAAAAATTTTACATTGTATATATGTTACAAGAATAAAAAAACTTAAAAACCACAGAACTGTCCAATACTGTTTGTGTTTTATCAGTGAGCCATAATGTAAATGATAGGCTATAGTTAATGGCATAATTATAACAATATTGCTTCATCAATTGGTAACAAAATCACAGTAATGCAAAATATTAAATAATGACAACTGTGCATGGGGAAAGGTACACGGGAACCCTATACTTTCTGGATAATTTTGCTCTATACCTATAACTTCTGTAATAATAATTTTAAAAAATATATACCCAACTGAAATGGAAAGTAGTATCTCATCTCACTTTGAGCTGTGTTTACCCAACCACAAAGTAAGCTGAGCATCTTTACATATGCACGTTTCATTTGGATTTGTTATTCATTTTGTACATTTATTGGTCTAAGTGTTTAAGAATGCAAATTTTGAGGCAAACTATGTTTGAATCTTGTGTAATTTTTATTTTCTTTTTAAAATTATGTTCATCAGATTTTGCTATTAAGGTGTCAAATTCATAAAAATAATTTAGGGGTTTGTCAGTTTTTCTTATTATCAGAGATATTTAGGAAACACTGTTATTCAGTTGAAGTCTCCCTATAAATTACCAAAGATAAAAATGGAAGTAGAGGGAATATAAGATTAAAGTCTCAGTCTGTTTTCCTTCCCTATTTTCACTTTAATTTTGAGGCATAAGGTCTAATTCATTTTTTCTTTGGTTAGGGCCCTTTAGTAATTTCTTCAGATAGCAGAAATGACTTGTAGGCTCTGAATATTATAATAATTGCAAACTTCTTTCCTTTACTTATCAGGGGTGATGGGTATATGATTAATGTACCTCAGCTCTTTTCTCTTAAAGTATATAGATGTTATTCTACCATCTATTTTCCACTCTTTCGTATGTCCATTTTTCAGCCCAATTTGTTTCCCTGTGTAGCTAAATTGTTCTTTGTCTAGAGGTGGAGAGAATTTTATCATCTTTATCCTTGAAGTTCTTATATTTCACCAGTGTATGTCTAAGTATATATATCTTTCTTCATCAAACCTCCCTTTCATTCTGCAAATTCAGATCTTTCGCCAGCTCAAGAAAATTTTCTTTTATCATGTGTTTAATTATTCCCTTTCTGCATATGTTTATTTGCTGCGATACAGAAATCCTATTACTTTCATATTAGGTCCTTAATTTCTCTTATCATCTCTCTTATGACTTACATCTCTTTGGGTTATCTGTGTGTACTTACAGATCATTCCACTTCCTAGTTTTCTAGGTCATAAATTCAGATTTTGATAGTGCTATTCTGCTTTGGATCACAAGTTGTTCTCTCTGATTATTAGACCCCTTAAAAGTAGCTTTTTTTCTTTCTTTGCAGGCCTCATTGGGGTTTACTAATGACCCTAAGTGGCAACAGTGAAATGTAAACATTCCCTACTCCCATGGCCAGAGGGGTAGCAGTAACCAGGCAGTCATTCTCCCACAGGGACCCCAGAAAGGAATCTCCCTGCTCCCCGGTTTTCTGTAACTCTCCCAGCCTCAAGACCAGAGGCTCAGCTCACTTAATCAGCTTCTCCTCAGCCTCAAGGTAAGGACATGAAGTACACTCATGCCAGGCAAAATTTTATTTTCTCCCTAGCATTCCCTGGGACTTTGTGGTCCAAATGCTTCCCATGATTGATTTTCAGCCAACCTGTCTTCGTTCTAGGGCTTTCTGATAAACCTGATCTTCTGATTTATCTGGTCCATGTTGACGAAGTTCTGCTCCAGCTCTCTGTACCATGTTGTCAGTCAGACCAAAAAATGTACTCATTTCTAATTGTTCCCAGGTCCCAGCAACCACTTAGTTCAGGACAGCATATGGATGAGGTTGAAGGCAGAGAAGAGAAAAATGCATTCATTTCATCATCTTCCAAGAATTTTCCAAAAGATTAGCTTATTAATAAGTTAATGCCAGCTGTGAATTGCTTCTCAGTCACACTTCGTCACGTCAACCCTGGGACTAGAAACAAGGCACATATTTAAGTTTACTGTCTTCTCAGTCAAGAGTGTACATTTCATGAAGGAAGGGGCTGGGTTCATTGGGTTTGCTGCTGCACCCCATCCCCAAACCTGCTCTACCCATAGCTGTCCCAGCTTAGCTGATGGCAACACCTGGCTTTCAATTTCTCAGGTAAAGATACACTGTATAATTCTTGACCCCTATCTGTCTTGCTCAACCAACAACCAAATCCTTCCAGAAATACGTAAGCTCTATCTTTAAACGATATCAAGAATCTAGCCTCTTCCTCCCACATCCATGATTTCTCTCTGCTTCTAGCTGCCATCATCTCTCTCCTAGATTGTTAAAATAGTCTTCTTACTGGCTTCCAAACTTCAACTCTTGTTCTTCCACACTCAGTTTTCAACAGCAACCAGAACTGTCTTATTGCAACATAAACTTTCTTTATAACAAAGTTATCTACTTAAAATGTGCAGTGGAAACCTATTACACTCAGAATAAGAATCAACATTATCATAAGGCCTCCAAGGCCTCAAATATCAAGCTCCCCATGACTTTGGTGAACGCATCTCCAGTTCTCACTTCCTTTTTCACTCTGCTCAGTCATGCAGATTTCTAATTATTCTTCAAACTCGCCAGGCATATTCTTGATGTAGTCATTTTGCATTGACTGCTCCCTCTGCTACAACTCTCTTCCTGCAAATATCCACATGACTAATTCTTTCATGACTTGAAGATTTTGCTCAAATATCATATTCTTAGTGAAATATTCTCTGGTGAGGTTTTTATTTTCATTATTTTTTCCAAAAGTTCCGTTGAAGCATAATTGGCTTCACATATTTAAAGTGTATAGTTTGATAAATTCTAACATGTATAAGCCAGGAAATCATTGCAACAATTGATATCCATCACCCAGTGTAGCAGTTTGACATTGTTTATGAATTTGAAAAATAGATATTGGATTGTGTTTGTAAACTGGTCTGTTCCTCTGGGTGTATTAGATTTTATTAGATTCAGAGGTTTCACTTTTACTTTATTTAATCAATATTAGGGCTTTTATTCAACCACATCATTAAGCCACGCAGAGTGCCCATGCCCTTGATGGGGATAAAACAGACTCTCACACAGAAGTTAATACACAGAGAAGAACACAGAGGAAAAGAGACAGCTCATAGACTGCAGAGGCCCTGGGAAGAGAGATGAGATTGATAGCCTATAGCTGTAGCTAAGCCCAGGAAGAAATGAGCTCCAGGAAGAGATAAGAGCCCTACAACCTACAGCTGGGATTGGAAGAAGCTTAGGAGGGAGAGGAAAGCTGAATACTCACAGATACTGGCAGCCATCTTGCTCCAACATGTGGCAACGGACTTTGGTAAAGGAAGTAGCCTACTTTTTTATGGCCTTATGACTGTAAACTTCTACCCCAAATAAATACCCTTTATCAAAACCAACAGACCTCTGATACTTTGCATCAGCACCCCTTTGGCGATTAAAAATATGCCCCCAAAAGTCTCCTCATTGCCTTCTCTAATCCCTCCCTTCTCTGTACTGGACTCCTTTTCTGTGCTATTAACCCCTCTTCCTGGAATATCATAGGTTTTCCCATGGCTTCAACCATGACGCATCTTCCATTAGCACCCTAATCTCCATCTCCAGTCCAGACCGCTTGCCTGGGTTCCAAAAGTCTTTCTCCAGCAGTTGTCATGTCATTATTTTTTCCTTAAAGTCATTATTTCAAGACTGAACTGCTCATCCTTCCTTCTAAGGGTCTTTGTCATGCAGTGCTCTCTATCTCAGGAAATAATCGTCCTATCCAAAAAATCATCCTATCCATCTAAATGCTCAACATAGGTACTTAGGAGACATCACTGTCTTTTTTGCTATTCCTTACCCCATAACTAATCAATGATAATTTCCTGCCAATTTTGCCTCTTGTCATGAATCCATGCACATCTCTCCACCTTCTCTGCCACTATCTGAGGCCCAACCAGTAACACACCTGGCTCAGATTATAGCCCCCATCCGGTTTTCCCACTTGCACTCTAACCTGTAATTTTCACCCTGTAATTAGTGGAGTTTGGTTTAGGATGCAGATTGTTTAAAATTCTCAAGTGGCCCCTTATTACAAAAGGAATCAAGACATATACTTTAGAAGACGTTTGTGGAGCTGGCCCCCACCTACTTCCCCAGCATCATCGCAAACTCCTACAATCTATCTGTCCTCCAATCTGGTCATTTAATGCTCCGCGGGATCAGGTTCTCTCTTCACCATACTTACGCAGTGTGTGTTAAGTGCTCAGTGTTTTCCCCCCAACCCTCCCTACTTAAATACCTTCTACTCATGATGCAATTTCAGCTCAAGTCTAGCACCATGAAGGAGGTCCCCAGAATGGACTAGTTCCCCAGGGAGATCTCCCATGTGTTCCCCCACTAAGTATCTTTCCCTCTGGACTTTAAACTACCTCGGGGCAAAGACCACGTAGAGTTTTCTTCGCCACTGCAGCCCCTACTCCTGGCACCCTGCATGGCATGCTGTAGAGACTCAACACCAGTTTGTTAAGTGCATGAATGAGTAAATGACTGGATGAACAAATGGATGCACACAGGCCTTATTTCAAGAGGCATTAACTATAACACACTGAGGGAGTAACCGTTTTCTTAAAGGAGCACTTTGAGAAATTAGAAACACAAGGTTTCAGGAGAAGAGACTCAAACCTCCGCTTCTGGCTTCCCTTCATTTTTCTTCTTTGGCGGTCCACTTGGACTGCAGCCAGCAGAGTCCCTGGTGCCAATTTGTCTCATGTTATGAACTGATGTGCTCCATAAACTGTCCATAATATGGTGGAATATGGCTCCTGGGCCTTTCATGTTCACCATGAGAACTGCCTGCTCTGCTTACATAGCATCTTTATTATTTACTCGGCGTTATGGAGAAGGTAGAGGTTTGCTCTTCAGAGCCAGCTATTTGATTCTATCACTGCTCGAGCATGCCTTCTTTATCTGAGGTATCAGAGAGTTTTTCCACTATATTTCATATCTGAAACTACTGGGAGAGAAGTTCCCATAAATCAATTCAGCAAATATTTGTTGAGTGCCTTATAAAGGCTTAGAGTTTGGACAGGCCCATAGAGACTGCCTGTCAAACGTCCTTATTTTACAGAGAAAATAACCGAATGCTGGTGGAAATCTAGGACTCCTGATTTCCAATCCATTATACCTTTCTCTATGCAAGCAAGGAATATAAAAAGTGAATAAGGTGTTCTCCTTGCCCTCAAGGGGCTTTACATCTTATGGGTTGGGATGGGTGAATTAAACAAG
This sequence comes from Dasypus novemcinctus, assembly GCF_030445035.2. Lineage (NCBI taxonomy): Eukaryota > Metazoa > Chordata > Mammalia > Cingulata > Dasypodidae > Dasypus > Dasypus novemcinctus. The sequence goes on along the minus strand of NC_080673.1, from coordinate 196,958,350 downwards.
TAAATGGGTAGTAGTAATACATTTTTTGCTTCCTAATACAGTGCTTGGGATACAGTAGCACACAATAATGTTCTCTTTAATAAATGAATAATTAGCTGAATCAATTAACCAATCAATCAAAGAATACAATACCATATGGGACTTAAAACAGCTTTTTCTTTATATTTATGTGATTATTTCATTAATAACTGCCTCCTTCATCTAGATATTGAGTTGACAGGTTTTGTTATATGCTTACTATTAAATGCCTGATGCTTCAACCGGTATCTTGACTGTAATATATACTCAATAAGTATCAAAGGAAGAAAGGAAAGAAAGAAGGAAGAAAAAAAGAAATGGAGAGGGAAGGAAGGAAGGGAGGGAGGAAAGAAATCTAAATCTAATGTCAAGGGCAAAAGTTTTGTGAGAACAGACGGGATGAAATGTGCAAAGTAAAAAGTCTCTTACTGCAACATCCCCAACCCACGTCCACCTTATAATCACTGCACAGGTCCCACCCAGGTCTGTTGGCCTTAAGAAGGAATGCGTTTGTGCTCACAGCAGAGTCCAAGTGTGTCATTATTCAGATTACCTACTTCTACTGCCTAAAATTTAAAGCCTGACTTTCCAAATTCCTAGGTGTGTGACTTGGAGAAACTACCTCAACCTTTTTTCACTTCCTAATCTGTGAAATGGGGATTATCCTAGCACCTATGTCATGGGTTAGAGGAACACTTAAATGAAATAATAAACATAAAACTGTTAGTCCAGGACTGGCATAACATTTGCATGTAAATCTGTTAGCTAGTTTTTATTTTGTTTTGTTTCAACCTTGATGAAAAGATTAATGATTTTATACTGTAGCTAAAACATTTCACTGAGATATGTTTCCTACTATGTAAAGCTAATGGCTAGATACCTATGCTTGCAGGGTTCCAAGACACTTTTCTGAACTCAGCAGTCATGCACATACATATGCCAGCTTGTTGGTAATTGTCATTTTGAAAAATATGCCCCCAAGCCTTCCCAACCAGAGATAAAATAGTTATCAGATCAAAAATACATTGACAGTATTATGGTCCCTCTTGAGCTCTCTGTTCTTGGAAGATAAATGCAGTTTTAGTGAGTGTGTGACCTATTGTATTGTCAAATAGTTTTGGAGTGCCAGTAGTGATCCTGGAATTTCCTTCCCACTTCAGTCCAGCCATGGAGAGCATACCCACCTCTGTCTTTTTTGCTTGTCATTGAAAGACCTATGTCTAAGGGCCGTTTTGTGTTTCCTAATTATTTCTAGTATTGTAGAACCTAGACCAAATAAAGAAACCAGATCAGTAGCAGCAGGGTCAGGGACCACAAGTTACCTTCGTTTCTCCACCTAAGAGCTAATTCCCATTTCCCATATAGTTATCCTTCCCAAGCCCGACAGTAGACTCAGGATATAACCTGCCAGAGCAAGCAGAGCGGCAGTCCCGTTGGCTGATCAAGCAGCCTCCATGTCTCACGAGCACGGGGGACATCTCAGAGACTCATTGCAGCCTGCCCATGTTGCCAGCGTATATGGAAATGCCTCAGGCCGATGGGGGCTAAGCTCCGAGGCATCTCTTTCCCTAAATCCTAAAACAAATAGAAAAGTAAGAAGGGATATTATGTTGCACTCCTTCAGGGAAAGCCATGTACACAGACTGTAATATAAATTGTGAACTTTCGAGTTAGGCATTATGGAGGTACTCAAGCAAGAATTCCTTAGCTCCTTGCTAGCTCTAGCTTATCTAAATACTTTACTGATCATTACCCAAAGCCTAAGGATAGTAAATGAGTAGACCCATCTCTGATGGCACCACTCTGGGTCAAGTATTACTCTTATTTCTTCTACTTTACCGTGGAATGAACCCCCACATCACAAGTAGAGGGGTCTCCTTTTAGGAGGCCTCTGAGCTCCATTGATAAGATGTTGAAAGGTAGGAGAGTGCATACCTCTTGTGCCCATCCCACATATTCTTCACCTACCTTTTTCCATTAGAAAATGGCAAATATGACCTGATTGTACCATATGGCAGGTATGACCTGATTGTACCTTCTTCAGCCACACTGCATTGTTGTGGGATTTTTTGCCCCAGGACTTCTAAATCTCTTCAGTTTGAGGAGTTCCTGAAACATAATCCGCCAGCCACAGCCCAAGACATACTAGGAACTTACCAACCTCTGGGGAATTCTTGATCAAGGCAGATTAGAAACAGGGCATAAATATTTCCCTCTTAGGTAGCTACTCAGAAAGTTCCCGGTGGAGTTAAGCCCCTGTTGCCTTTTAGTGATCAACCCAAACACACCTTTGCAGAAGCTTTCCTGTTTCTTTCTTTCATACCTTGCAGTCTCACACTCCTTCCTTGATATATCTTTCTAAAATATGCCTCCTACATCAGACTCATACTCTTTTAGGCAGAACCCAGACTAAGAAAGGGACCTAAGGGAACATAATAAATTCTATATTTAAGACTATAGCCTGCCTTAAAAAGCTGTTTTTAGTATCTAATTCTATTCTTTATTATAATAAAATATGCATGACATAAAATTTACCAAGTTATCCATTTTAAAGTGCAAATTCAAAGGTGTTAAATACATTCACAATATTGTATAACTATCACTATATTCCAGAACTTTTTCAGCATTTCAAACAAAAACTCTGTGCCCATTAAGCAATAACTCCCCATTCCCTCATAATTAAAAAGTTAGAAGTGTTTCTCTTAGCATTCCTTCTAAAACGCATACTGACTGCATGAAAGGCATCATAAAATACAGGTAAGGGCAGGTAAGAGCAGGGACCCAAATCCAGTCTGCTCATTTCACTACTGTATAGAACCTTGTAGAACTTATTTCACCTTTTTAGACTTCAGTTTCTTCACCTGTGAAATGGGAGGAAGTATATTTTCATCACTTATAAGACTCTTCTTTTAAGAGAGGCCCAGAAAAGTGAAATGAATTATTCAAAGTCCTCCAAGTAGATTTAACAAACCCATAGGGTCCCACATCTCATGCCTCCCAATCCAGTGATATTTTCATGCCACCCTGACAGACACCAAAGTTAAAAGATGAATAGTCTCCTATTAAATCTTGCTTAATTGTGGTCTGTCAGGGATTCTTCTAAAGGACATTCTAAATTGAAACTTTTAAGATAACAATAGAAATGTGAAGGACTTCTCCTTCAAGACTAGATAAAAAAGTATTTATTTCTTAAAAATCTATATAAGGTATTTTTCATACCCATCATCATCTAATTGCAACACATGAAGACAGAACGTGGGTTTCTATTTCCATTTAGTTAAGTCATTCATTCATGAACTAACTTATTTATTCATTCACTCATTTATCCAGTCACCATGTGTCTATCCTATATGTCTAACATTCCTCTGGGTGATAGGGATATATGGATGAGCAAGTTTCAGTCCTTCCCTGAAAGTCTTCACTATCTAATATGGTAAATGAGCATGCAAACAAAATGCAATCTAAGTGCTATGATCAAAGCAGCTATGGGGTGTCACCAGGGTACAAAGAATTAGGTACTCCTACATGGGAAGAAAGCAGGCCAGAAATTCTCCATAGAAGGTCGATCTTGGGAGATAAGAACTGTTCACTAGAAAGTTAGAGAGTTAAGGGCATTCTTAGCCAAGGGACAGTATGAACAAGGCATAGAGAGATGGCAAATTTAGTACTCAGGAGCCAAAATTGCTAGGATAATCTACTTTTCACTTTACGAAGTTGACTGTGGCTGCAGCAGCAAGATTGGAGGCAACTGGGCCAATTAGAAGGCTATTGTAGTTATTCAAGAAAGAGAAGACAAGGGTCTGAATTAAGACAGTGCAAGTGGAATGGGAAGGAAGTGGATGCTAGAAATATTAAAGAAGTGGAGTACATGGTGCTTAGTTACTGACTGCATGTGGAGGATGGGGAAAGGAGGGACCTGGGATAATTCCCACATACATGGTTTCTATGGCTGTATACACTGCTATTTTTCAATTTTGGAATTTTAAGAAGAGTAAGTCTGGATCCAAGATAGAAACCTAAATTGTGAACATCCTGAGCTTAAATTGCCCTTGGATATATGCAGGCAATATATAAACTGATCTATAGTTCAGAAAAGTTAAGGGATTGGATCAGGAGTTCAGATTGTAATTCATCAACAAATTGATAATCATTGAAAGCACCAGATTAAATAAAATTGATCAAGCAAAGTCTATAGAGTAAAAAATGAAGAGGACTGAGGTCAGAACTCTGTCATATGAACAAATAAATGTAGTACAGAAGAAATAAAGCTCAGAAAACAATTAAAAAGAAATGAGAAGAGAGGTAAGGGGAATGAAAGTGATGTCACACATCACCATCCCAGAATCCTCAGGATTGGGGAACAAACTATGGACTAAAGTAGACCTACTGGTATTCTACTATAGACTCATTATGATTCTAGCAATGGAAAACAACTATTTCATTGATGTGGAGATGGTGGCCACTGGAGGTTCGAGGGCAGTGAGAGGGGAAACCGATGTAATACAGGAACATTTTCAGGACTTGGGAACTGTCCTAAATGATATTGCAATGACAGATACAGGCTATTATATATATTGTCATAACTTACAAAGTTGTGCGGGAGAGAGTGTAAACTATGATGTAAACTGTAATCCATGCTTAGTGACGATCAGTTGCAAAGAATGTACCACAATGTGTTCATCAATTGCAATGAATGTACTACACTAATGAGGGATGTAGTTGATGTGGGAGAGGATGGGACATTTGGGGAGCAGGGCAGGTGGGAATCGCCTATAGCTTTTATGTAACATTTATGTAATCTAAGTACCTTTAAAAACATAAACATTAAAAAAAGAATGTCACAGAAGCCAAGAAAGAAGAAATGTGGGTCAATGTTACCCAGTGACGCAAAGGAAGGTAAAGGTTAAAAAGAGACTATAGGGTTTGTTTGGCAATTCATGACTTTTAAAAGAATGACTTCAATGTAAAAGTGGGGACAAACCCTGACTTATTCAGGCTGAAGAGTGAGTGGAAGATTTGAGGTAACTGGACAGCAAAAGCAGGCTCTTATACTAAGGAATTCAGCTGCAAAGGAAAGGAAAGGACTCACCTCCTGATTATATAGGAACGTAGAGTCTAGGAAGGGCATTGTTGCTACTGTTTTAAATAGGGGAGTATTTTTACTAGCTATAAGGAAAGAACTATAGAGAGGGAAAGGATGAGTAAAGTTCTAGCCCTTCATCTGAGGGAAGAAACAAAGAGCCAAATCAGGAGAACTAGAGATAGAGCAGGATGAGCAGTAAGTGTGGTAAGCGCATTTGTGGAGATACTACTGCAGGAATGAGGGCAGCAAACTAAAGGTCTGGGCCGCACAGCCTGGCTTATCTCAGCAAATTCAAATACATGATCATGTACTGAGAGGAAGGGGAAGAGGCAAATGTAAATTCCACTATACCGTGAAAAGGACTTGATTAAAAAGCTCATCACAGATTGCGGTGGGGACACAGAGGAGGGAATGCAGAATAGTGTTGACTGGGAAATGAAAAGTTTGTCTGAAGAGAGGGCAGGGGACCTATGTCCAGAAAAATGAGTAAGAGTGTGTCCCAGAGAAAGCATATGTGATTGGAGAAGAATATTCTAAGCAGATAGAGCAGCATGGCAAAGGCCATGCACAAAGGCGGGGGGACTTCCTCAGCTGCCAGTCATGCCACAGTCAGCTACCCAGGACCCAACATTGGAGCCCAGTGTTGTTTACTCCAAATTCCATTTCTCTCCCACTCTGTCACCCTGGCAAGGGAAATAATGATGTCGAATACTTGGCCCTGTGTGTTTACTTTCTGAGGTAATCTCATACCTGTTAGCCCATTATCAATCCCAAATGGCCTCAGGGTTTACTGAAAAGCACAAGGCGGAAGTGATGATTAATGTAACCGGGGCCACGGAGCTGCCGAAGCAGGGATGCCTCTGTCTTTGGATGCTTCTCCTCACAGAGATCCCATTGTTCTTCACCGAGACTGGTCCCTCCCTCTCACACCCTGACCACGGCTTCCCCAAGCAGAGTGTTTATGTGCTGAGTGCAGCACTCCATGGGCTTCAGGGTCTAATGGGGTGTGAGAGGGGGCCTGTGGTTTTTCATCTTGTTTTCAGCTGTACAAACACCACACACTTTCTCCTTCCACTTGGGGTCTAAGCTCAGGCCTTCGAAGATACGGGGGGCCGCAAGGTGGTGGCAGGGACTCCACAAGTCGAAAGAGGGACCCGGCGCCTTTCCCCCTAACACCAAACACATTCACAGTGTTTATTTTCTCAGCCCCCATCTAAGCTCCCAGATAAACATCTCCCTGGATGATATTTTTGGACTCCTTAGGAGCTTTGTTTAAAGAGAGCAGGATGTGTGTTGTATTGTCCAAAGCAAGTAGATCCCGCTTCCCAAAAATGTGGCAAGAATGAGTGAAGTAAGAGATGGTTTTTCTCTCCCACTTGTGATGGGTTTACTTTTTATTATTTTAAGTATATTAAAAGCAACTTAAGACATCTTCCACACAAGTGGATCCTTTTAGGAATTCTTTAGACTGACTGTTAAGGAAGTCTCTCCCCCTGGGAACAAAAGTGGATCCATAAGATAAAGAGTACAGAAGAAAGAAACTACCGTTTACTGAACTCTTCACCAACATCAGTTATTAATGACATGTGAGGTAAATGTTAATATTACCATACTCCTGAAAAGAAACCTGAAGAAGATAAGTTACAATTTAAACCAAGGTCTGTCCAGCTCTAAGACCCATGTTTTTCTTTCTCTGTCATGCTTTTGTGCCACGGCATCACATTTTCCATTGAAAAAAGGTAAAGGGGAATGTATGTCATCATGAAATATCTGTGGTTCAAGCACTATTTCTATTTGCTATTCAGATATTAAAGGCAGCATGTTTTGGTGGAAATAGCCAATATTGGTAAAAGAAGAAACAGTTTTAAGTCCAAACTTTGCTGTGAATATTGATAATAATTATGGGATAAACTGTGCTTTCTTAGGTGGAATTTTGTCTTTTCTCAACATTACCCTTTATAGATTTCATATACCTTCCAGCATATTATCCCTGGCAGATCCCAAGACAAAGTTTCACAGATTCACACTCTATTTGAGTAGCCAGTTTATTCTAAAATAATGCTGCATAACAAACTGTCCCCAAACAATATTTATTACTACTCATAAATCTTTGGGTCATCTGGAAGTCGGCTAATCTTGACCGTGCTTGACTCCAAAGTGCAGTTTGTATCCAAGTTTACTCTGCAAGTCTCTCATTATCCTTGGGTAAGTGGTTACTCAGGGAATGCTTTCATGATGATGGCATACATACAAGAGGCTAGTGAACACATGTGGTGCTCCTTGACACCCAGGCTTGTATCTGACCCTCTTACGTCTGCTGAAGTCACTGACCAAAATAGGTCACAGTGCTGAATTCAAGGACAAGGGGCAGTGTGGCAGAAAAACCCATTGGGGATCCCCAATGATGCCGGTTTTCTGGTATAAGTACTCCTGTATAATTCCCTCCCCTTGAATATGTGCAGGCCTGTGATTTGTTTCTAACCAAAAGAGTATGCCAAAAGTGATGGTCAACCACTTCTGTGATCATTACATTATCTAAGACTTCTTGCTAGCAGACTCATGTTACAGACTTTCTCTCTAATGGGCTTTTAAGAAGTAAGTAGTTAGTCTGGGATATCTATATGGCAAAGCTGAGGCTGGCTTCCAGATGACATCCAAAAAGAAGCTGGCACTCTCAGTCTACAACTACAAGGAAATGAATTCTGCCAACAATTCTGCCCAAGGGAAGCACACACCTTGAAACTTCAAAATCATCAAGTACATAAGTCCTTAATTGGACTCTCTCTCTTCTACTGTTACAAGGCATGTCCCGGAGTTTCTTCTTTAGAGCATATTTTGCTGTTTTAAGGCTTGATTAAGATATTAGTCACTTTTTTACTCAAGACACATGTTTCAGCTGCCCAAATGGATTTTGGAAGCCTCACCTACTTGACTTAAACTTTAGACTAGGCATGGGACTTGGGGAACAATCCACTTCTCTACACCTTTGCAAAAGCAATGCAAATGCATTAAACACTCTCTCGATGTTCCCATTACCAAGCTACCTCCTTACACATCTTGGGGGTGGGTAATTAATATAAATATAACACGTTTAACAACACCCTCTTTGCAAGTCATACATTGATAGCTTTCAGTTTGGGACTTTAGCTGAAAGTAGGAGACAGGGTAAGCCCATTTTCACATCTTTTTTCTCTAAATATGCATTTGGAACAAGCTGCTTTTCTTCTGATCATTAATCTCATCTTCCACATAATGGGAGAAATAATAATATCTGTCTCTCAGGGTTGTTTTGTGTTATTGAAATAATGTGCCCGGCAAAGAGCAACTGTTCAATAATACCTTTATTCCCTGAAGGGTAGTCAATTTTACCCTTGAGTTGATGTAGCAAAGTAGTTAAAAGCTGAGATGCAAAATGGAGATAATCCTGAGTTCAATTCTCAAGCCTGCTACTAACCAGCTGTGTAAACTTATACAATAAGTAACTTTTCCATGCCATGACGTGCCCATCTGTAAAATGGGGTTAATAATAGCATGTACCTCATAGGATTGTGGTGCTTAAATGAGAAAGTGCAGATGAATGTTGGGCCTGTGCCTACTAAACATAAAATGCTCAGCAATTATAGCTGTTATTATAATAAATAGTTATTACTATATAAATATCAAGTTATATTTTGAGATGCTTATTACAGAATAATCAATTACTTTCTTAATGATAAGAAGAGGTAATGCTAACATTTTCATGCAGATGCTGTTCACGCCTAGAAATTATTGAGCTTTGTCGTGGGCACTATTAAGCTTCTGGAATACAAGCATGTTTCCTACCATGTGCCATTATACAACCTATTGTGGGGTCTTAAATTCCTAGCAGCTAAAACAAATACCATACAAAGGGTTGGCTCAGACAATGGGAATTTATTGGCTCACAGTTTTAAGACTAGATGAAGTCCAAACTTGAGACATCAGAAAGGCAGCCCTTTTTCCCTAAAAACTGTGACATTCTGGGTATGACCATCAGTGATCCTTGGGTCCCTGGCTTTTCTGTCATAAGGCAATGCCTTCTTTCTCTTCTGGCTTCCATTGATTTCAGCTTCTAGTTCTTCATATGACTTTCCTCTCTGTTTGAATTTCATTCTGCTGCTGAAGGATTCCAATAATCTGATTAGATAACCATACCTTTACCAAAATATAAAATCCGAAAGGTCCTACTCACAATGGGTTTTCAGCCACAAGGATGAATTAAGATTACAAGCATGTTTTTATCTGGGGGTACATTATTCATTCTATCTCCTGGGGAAAACAATCCTATGAAGAAATACTAATGCAGTGTGATCAGTACAATACAATGTAGGAGCACAGATAAGGGAGTCATGAGGAGAAAAATATAAACAAGTGCAAAGATGTAGGTGCTATTTATGGATAGACTATTTGATTCCTATATTCGCCTATATTAGTCAAACATTTTCACAGAAGATAACATTACATATTGTTTTTGTGTTTTTCTTTTTGTTTTTTGTCTGGCCATGACTTCCATCATCCATTTCAGGCTTCTCTTCTCGGAGATAAAAATTACTTGGTATGAAATAAGCTTGAAAAAGCATTACAAAAGGACTATAATTGAACAAAAACCTATTGTGTGCCTAAGGTATGAATATACTCAAAAGTGGAAAAGACCATTGGTAGAAGAATTTCATTCATTGAGAATTTTAATTCACCACATAATTCTACTATCATTTTGAATTGAATAATATGATTTATATAAGGAAAGGTCATTCAAAAATAAAATCTGACAACATTAATCAGAATGCTAAGTGCTTACCACATGCCCTGCCTGGCATTCTTATTATTATTATAACTCTTATATATTCTTAATACATCCTTAATACAATCACAAACATTAAAATTTATCAAGAATCCATGCTTCTTTCTAAATAAATGGAAGTTATTAAAGAAAATGGAAGTTATCATCTTCCTTAGATTTACAAAGATATGTACTTTTTATATTAGTGATATAAATTTGTACAAGAAAGTCATGAAAAAAATGAAGAATTAGATACCTACCCCCATAGGTCACATGTTGCTTTTCAATATAGCAAGACTGGCACACAGAGAAGTGAGTGATTTAACATGGCTGAAAACAACAACCTGAGCTTAAGAGAACCACCTTATCTTTGCTCACCCACAGCAAGATGCCATTTGTTACCATATGTAAACAAACACCCCTAAGGCAGCATCCCAACATCCCTCAGATAGTACAGACCTGCCCCTTATCCATATGTATTGTCTTCACTTAATGCCCTGAACACATGTCCCGCAGCTGTCCTCAGACTAGCATGCTCAGTCTCTCGCACAACTATTCTTACCCCAAAATATCAACCAGCCTGTGTGGGGCCACACAATACCAGTATAAAACCTTTGGGTAGTAACTTCACTGGATGCACCCAGTCCTTAAATCTTACTTCAGGGCTCGTAGAGAGTTCTCTAATGCCTTCCTAGGTGTGATGGAAAGGTAGCTTTTTTTTTCTTTTTAGATCACCCATGAAACAACGCACATTTTAGAAAGAGCTACCTCAGAAGTTCATCAAGAAAGCATTTTCCTTTAATTGACATTTTAGCTTCCAAAAATTTCCAAACAAAATTTCTGCCAACCACCCACTTTCTTTTATAAATGGTCCTAATTCAGAGTAAAAAACAAATAATTTGCAAACTATTTTGGAAGTGGTGTGCTTAAAGCATATATAACCTTTTATTCCCTATGGAACAATTTTGGACCTAATCAAGCACATTTTGTCCAATATGTCTCTTAGCTCTGAACCCATGGGTATTTCCTAGAAAACTTGATCCCTATGTTTCAAGAATCATTTGCACTTCACTCTTCCATATATTTTATGAGTATAGTTTTATATCCAAGAATCTTTCCCCCTATAGAAAAGAGCTTTGTTCTTGGACCAAAAAATATCCATTTAAGCACTGCATTTGGAATCAAATCCATTAAGTTCCCAGGGGCTATTGATCAAGTGTTTTGTAAACTTGGCAAAATACATCATCATCACTCTTCACCAAATATAAGGCATGGAAGAATGATTTTAATAGATGTAAAAGAAGTATTATTTTAATGCAATAGAGGTTACAGAAAAACTCCCTCAGAAAATACTCATTTGCATTTATTTGCTGTAAACAAAAAGGAAGACTTTACATTATATAGCCTTATATATAATATATATTTTATAGCCTTAAGTGACAATATATACCTTTGGTCCCTTCAATATACAAAATTGCTTTTGCTTTCAAATAAAGACTCAAAGAAACAGCACTTTTTAATTTTCCTCTGAGTCTCTAGACCATCAAGTTGAGCACCCAGTATGGGTGACTGCAGATACTCAAAGTACACAAACTGTTGAGGCTACAAAGTTGAACTCTGCTCATGCTGGGGAGATAAGCATGGGGTGCCAGAATCCAGGAAATTATGTTTGAGATTTTAGAAGGAATTCTTCTGTAGCAAAATGCTATCATCCCCAAATCTATACCACACCAGCTGATTAGTCTAAGTCCCCTCTTGGGCATGATGAAAAGAGATGCCTCCTGGGGGACTTCTGAGAGAGAAGATTTTTTGGCTTTTTATGAACATAAGCCAGGTTCTCACAGGACATGAATGAGGAAATCCAGCACATATTACAGTCATGAGGGAACCTGTTTTAGGATGAAGCAGATGCCAACTTTGACAACATTGCAAGCTACTCGATCAACCAACCTTAAGCCCATGCCACCGCTGATTTCCTTTCATTTGGACTTAAGTATTTCCATAATGTTCAAGTCAATTTGACTTGAGTTTTTGGTTACTTGCCACCAAAAGCATCCCAAAAAGTACATTTTCTCTTTCTCTAACCACAATTCTACATCACACCCTAAAATAGGTAAGGCCACCAAGATTTCATTCATCTGCAGAAAAGATTCTATGCCTTTCTCTTTCCCCTTTTGCTTCTTTGCACAAGAGGAGCAATCATCATCTAGTCGAAGAGTTAGGGCATGTAAACATCAGGACTGGAAAGTTCTAGCTCTCTTCTGCACTCAGTAGTAGAAATGAAGGCCTCCACTCTGCACTTTGTTATATGGTACTAAGTAGTAGCTTTCTAAACCCAAGAAAGGTATTTGTGTATGGGGATCAAATCCTTTATTCCTAAATAATATTAATGGGCCTTCTTTGGTACACTTTAAATAAAAGGCACTATTCTAAATAATTTCTGTCTATTGTCTCTCACCTTCATACATATACAGAAAACATTAAAAATCTACAGACTGGTCTAAAGGTAGTCAGTTATCTCAATTGATTATTCATAATCAGTTACAGATTGATGTTCTTGTTCTACTCTGCCCATTCCCCGTCTCACTACTGCACTTGACTAGTCTAAAAATAAAGGAAGAAACCCTATAGATGAGCTAATATTCAAAGACTAATTAGTTTTCTGATAAATATCGATGCACAGATTGGAGTCAAGGTCTATCTATTCTAAGACCCACACTTTTCTCACTTTGGCACCAAAGGTGACTCACTCCTTATATATTTTCTATGTATTTTGTTTTTCCCCATATTAAATTATATCAAAACAATAACACCTTCTATAGAAATACTCAGATGCTTATTTATAAAGTCTTATCCAAAGTCCACATACTGGGATGGTGTGCTCTCTTTGAGACAAAGTCTATGCAGCTGTTTTATGTATGGTAGTGTTTTATTTGAATAGATGTAATTATCCCAAAAATAAGGACTGAATCTTATTGTTCATCATGAGCATGATGTAAAAGTAGCATGTTTTTCTCAAAGCACCTTACACTTTTGATGAATCATGAGACTTTAGGTAAGTCATTATAAAGAAGCATCTGATAGGTGAATAATAGAGACTTCTTAAGTAATTCTACCTTCAGAATGATGTAAAATTATCTCCTGCACTCTCAAAATAATTCCTGAAACTATAATAATAAAACAGTTGGCTTTGTTTTTCCAAATACTGTGCAAAGTGAAGCAGAGTTTATAACTCATCACAGTAATAGTCCTAAAATGAAGATGTTGTTCGTTTTTTTAAAGATATGCAGGCTGAGGCTCATAGAAGGTTGTAAAAACTGCCGTGTGTCTTACAATTTATCAAGCAATGAAGCAGGAATCAAACTCAGTTGGGTAGGCTTCCAAAGCTTTCTATTCCTTCCAAGAAATGCCTTGCTTGTCCAAAAGCTGCCAAGACAGAGTAATCTAGGATTATCAAGGGATTCATTCGCTATTCTGAAAAGACTAGATAATATTGGAATAGAAGAGTGCAATTGAGAACACCCAGTAACAGTGACAAGTCATTTTTTCTTTTGTCCCATAAGACTCGAGAACTGGGAAAGTAAAATGAAAGTAATGGTAGAGAGGAGAGAAAGAAATCATTGTCCTATTAAAAGAGACTTGGGAGCCTCAACTACTCTCTTTCCCTTCAGGGCCTTTACAGGTGACCAATTTGAGGGAACTGAGTCAGCGAATCAACAGAAGAACTAAAGTACCCTGGGCAAGGGTCCAGGAAGCTTGTCACAAGGAGTGTAATAAAGGCTGTGGGTGTAGGCCTAAGAAGAAAAGGTCTTCCACTGTTCAGTAACCAACATTAATCCTTGCAGGTTATGGCACTGCTGGAATGCTGGAATATGTTTTGGGGGTTCTCAAATTCTTCAAGCTCATAAATTTAGGTATGTAACAAATACTTTTCTCCCCATGTTGGTGAAACATAATTATTTCTAGAATAATATATATTCCTAGAAGTGGTGGGGGTAGTAGTTTGGAGACAATATTACTAAACCAGCAACCTATGATTCTGGAAAGGGCCATGGTAGGGCTAAAAATGATACAGGATTTGTAGTCAGACTGCTGATGATTAAAGTTCTAATCTACCACCCATTATGTGGTGTAACTGTGGCAAACCACATCTCTTTTCGGTTTTCTTTTCTGGAAAACTGCAGTTATTTCGGGGGATTATCTTTCTGTGAAAATTCTAAGTGGTGTATATTTGTGACAGACTAATTAAAAGTTTTTTTTTGATTGCCATCTTTCACTTTCAACTTTATAAAAGATTGAATCAAAGATTTTCTAAACCAATTCAACTCAATTAAGAAGACATCTGCTTTATTCAAAGAGCTGTGAGTAAATAGACAAGAATAAGAAAAGTAGGCAGGCACATATGAAAAGTTAATACAATGTATTAAGTGTAAATCATAAATTCATAAAAAAGCATAAATTGGATATTTATCATCTTTTTAATTGTTCATAATACTAGAACATTTGACTTAATGGAAGAGATGATATTTAAACAGCAAAAAATGATATGATAGTTTATGTAAAAAATAATGTATTCACATAGAAAAATAAAACTAAAATGAAAAACTATTTTAAAAAATTATGAAAATGTTTTACCCAAAAAAGATAAAGTCAAGTTGTAATTTATAGTCTTAACATGCTCAATTAAAATCTTATTAATAACTGTCTAGCCTCTATCATCTCTCTATATCATTTATCTTTGTATCTATCTATATCTATTCATCCATATATCTTCGTATCTATGTATCTAATCTGTATCTGTCTATCTAAATCTAATTATCTACGTATCTAGTATCTAGCTATGATTTGTGCATCATAAATTTGCATATCTATTTTCTGTGTGTGAATATAAATATGTAATGATATGTATATATGGGTGATGTTATATGTACATACTTTATAAAATTTTATAAACGTATAGCTAGGCAGATAGGTAGGTAGATAGCTGCAGTTGTAGCCGCTCTTGGCCTGCAGTCTATTACAACTACAAGATCTCTGCTATGGCGCTTAGCTTAGATTACAATCGTTTGCTCTGTGTCTTTCTAGAGCCATCCTGGTACATGTATCTTAGTTAGACTTGGCATGCATACTGTAAGTATGCAGTAAATAAATTTCAGTTAAACTGAATTTTTGAAAGTTGGTGTTTAGTGTGGACCTTGTACAAGGACAAAACCAAAAATTATGACATAACAGTTTGACTAATCTAGAAAAACAGAGGTGTGGAAACTAGAAAAAGATAATCAGATGAAGGAAAAAGAGCATATTAGAGAAACGTATATGAGGATTCTCATATTAGAGAAATGTATGCAAGGATTCCTGTATTAGAGAAATGTATACGAGGATTCCCATATACATAAAATATTACACAAAAAACCAGGGGATTCCCATATACCCTATACCCCACCCATTCCCCTTCTCATACTTTCCTCCATTAACACCTTTCATTACTGTGGTTTATTTGCTACAGTTCTTGAGCAAATATTGAAGCATTGCCATAAACCATGGCCTATAGATTGCATTATGGTTTACACTTTGTACTTCAGAATTTCATACGTTTCAACAAAATGTATAATGGCCTGTATCTGTCATTGCAATCTCATGCAGAACAATTCCAAGGTCTCGCATATGCTCCATGTTGCACCTATTCTTCCCTCTCCCTCCCCTCAGAACCTCTGCTGGCCACTGCTTTTATATCAATGTTACAATTCTTCCATTACTAGAATAAGTTTACTTTGGTCTATATTTGCATTCTTCCCTTATGTTTGTTCATTCAAGATATAGGGATAGTGATGCCCACTCTGCTTCCATCTGAGAGGGGGTTTAGATCACACGGGAGCAAACAGATGGAACTGTTTTGATTGCAGTTGTAGATACTCTTTGTTTTGGAGGATGGGCATTGTCTGTCATCATCCTTTTGTTAGTTGTCCTGGGTGAGTCCAATGAACTGGAGAGTAGGTGTTGGCTGTAACTCTCCTGAGATTCAGGGCTCAACCAGCATATGAACAGACCAAAATGTTAAGGCTCTAGGACATATATTTAATGGGTACAGAACTAATTATGGTTCATATAAAAGGAACAGAAGAACCATGTGTAGGGAAATTTTAAATGAATTGAACTCATTTACATTGGGAAGATAGGTTGTCATAAATTCCAAGGTTAGGCCCACCATTGGGTGCCAATTTCCTGGGATTGTCTGTCTTGCCTATAGTGTCCAGATGTCTGTAGGGTACTCAGGAGTCCTGCTGTGTGAGACACTGTTTCCTGCAACAATCAATTAAATCCATCTGAGATGTGCTTAACTTAAGTGTAACCTCTGAAGTGACCTCCCAAATCACTTTGAAACCGCTTAGCTAGAAAAACTCCTTTGTATTTAATATTTCCCCCTTTGGGTCAAGGTCTTTTTCCAAATGCATCACTGGTTGATGCTTGGTAATATACCTCTGTACCAGGAAGGTCCAACCCGGAGAGTCATGTCCCATGCTGGGAGGAAGATAGTGAGTTTATATGCTGAGTTTGGTTTAGAGAGAGGCCATATTTGAGTAACAAGGAAGTTTTCAGAGGGTAACTCCTAGGCAAATTATACTGCTAGGCTAAGTTTCACTTTTATAAGAATAAGGTTCATAAGTACAAGCATTAATATCAAGGGCCTGACATATTGGTCTGTCCTTTTTTGCTAGACACTGTCCATGTGCTCTAGAGATTCTTACAACTCTATTAGAGAATTTAGAAGGACTCCCCAGGCAGGTGGGAATTTAACATTTTCTTGGTTATTGTGTGGGTCTTCACCCACTGAGATAACACCCCATAACCACAAGAACACATTCATAATCATAAAAGCATGTCCCAGGTACATTCTTCCCCACACATCCCCCCACCACTGACACCCTGCACCAGTGAATTTCCCCTGCCATGGTTGTGACTCTTCTGTAACACAAAACCTCCCCAAAACAAAGCCAAAAAATAAATTAAATTTTTTTTTTGCATTGTGCCTTTCATCACCATAAGATCTATTGTTTTTTACGTGTATTGACAATTTCTTCGTATGTTCCCCCACTGTCTCCCTTTTTTCACTTTATTTTCCAAGAAACTTTAGGTTACAGAAAAGTCACATAAAAAAATAGGGGACTCCCATATACCCCACTCCCTCCCCCCTCACATGTTCCCCTATTAATATACATGAATATGATAAATTTGTTACAGTTGACGAACATATATTTAAGCATTGCTACTAAACATGGTCAATGGTTTACATTATGGTTTACACACTTTGTACCACACACTTTTATAGGTTTTGACAAAATGTATAATGGCCAGTGTCCGTCACTGCAAAATTATGCAAAACAATTCCTATGCCATTTAAACACACCTAGAAAAAAAAGAGGTGTGGAAACTAGAAAAAGACCATCAGATGACAGAAAAAGAGCATTTCAGAAAGATGTGAGAAAGAAACATTCTGTGGATTCTTCTGTTTGTCATTTTGCCACTTCCTAGTCCTGAGAAAGCAGGAACTGGATTTTAGGACCCCATGGTGAGATTCATATTCATGGTTTAATATAGATTCAGTCCTTGTTAGCTGTATTATACACTGCATATAACTCTTTCTCTCTGTGTTATAGCCACAAACTTCCTCAAAGCTTTCCTTTGTGAGAGCCAACATAAAAGTCCAAGTTAAAGAAATGCATTAGAAAAGCAACTCAGCTTGGCCAAACCCTACCTGCCTATATCAAGACAAGAATTTGGAGCAAGTATTTGAAAGTAACTTTTTATGGTGAATGCTTTCAATTAGCTAAGTGTGGTACATATCATAAGAAAGCATTAGTTTAATGCTATTTTAATATCATTTTCATACATCATGAAATTCTCTCATGCAAGAAAAGGATTGGTAAGGTTACATTCATTTCTGTTCTAGGCATAAAAACTCCTCCCAGTTGATAAGTCATATTCATATTCAAATATCAAGATATACTCAGTGTGAATGTTCACTTTTGCAGATTACATCTGAAATTAATTTCTTCTTTGCTGTAATATCTGTCATGCTCTTCTTTCTATTGTGTAATTTGCACACCTGTAGGTTAATTATATTTAAATAAACTCTACTATCCATTAGGAGATATGGAAGAGCAATTGAATGAATTGGTATTATTTGCTTAATAATAATTTCATCCATTTATTTGGTCAAGCAATAGACATCTACAGAGGTCACTAAACCAATGTTTTTAAATACTACTAAGTGTCAGGTGCTTGAGTGCATTTGTAGATAAATAACATGACATAGATAAATGATAAGTTTGCAAAGGAGACTGATAGTGCTCAGGCACTGAAGCACAAGAAACATGATTTCATAGAGGTGTGTGCAAACAGTGAAGGGCTCATGCCCGTATCTCCTCTCCCTTACTAGAGTGGAGACATCAACCTACTGAAGACTGGAAGTCTGTCTTATTCACCTTCGCATCTCTGCATAACAAAGTATTAAACTTTTTTTTTTTAATTTTTTTATTTTTTATTGACTTTGTAATAATATTACATTAAAAATATATATGTGAGGTCCCATTCAACCCCACCCCCCCACCCCCCCTCTCCCCCCCCCCAACAACACTCGTTCCCATCATCATGACACATCCATTGGATTTGGTAAGTACATCTTTGGGCACCTCTGCACCTCATATACATTGGTTCACATCATGGCCCATACTCTCCTCTATTCCATCAAGTGGGCCCTGTGAGGATTTACAATGTCCGGTGATTACCTCTGAAGCACCATCCAGGGCAGCTCCATGTCCCGAAGACGCCTCCACCTCTCATCTCTTCCTGCCTTTCCCCATACCCTTTGTCCATTATGTCCACTTTTCCCAATCCAATGCCACCTCTTCTATGTGGACATTGGATTGGTTGTGTCCATTGCACCTCTATGTCAAGAGGAGGCTCAGATTCCACCTGGATGCTGGATGCAATCCTCCCATTTTCAGTTGTAATCACTCTAGGCTCCATGGTGTGGTGGTTGTCCTTCTTCAACTCCATCTTAGCTGAGTGTGGTAAGTCCAATAAATCAGATTGTAGGTGCTGGAGTCTGTTGAGGCTCAGGATCTGGCTATCACATTGTCAGTCCAGAGATTCAAATCCCCTAAATATATCTTAAACCCCAACATTAACTGCACCTCCAGCACATTAGCATGAAAGTCTTATGAAGGGAGATCCCATCTGAGTCCAGATTCATCACACATAAACACCATTTCCAAAGAGGGGCCATCTGCCCTGGTAGTTAACCCCATCGGCCATGACCATAACTCCCATGGGTCTCTTTAGCCCTCAAAGGAACCAATATCTGGGGGTTGTATCTGCTTTATCTGTCTCTCTGACTCTGCTCAGTTGTGCATGAGGGCAAACCTTCTGCCAGCCTCCAGACTCTTTTTTAGAAACTCGTAGCCATATAAACTCATTTCTCCTTTCCATTTCCCCCTTACTTTAGGTCAAACAGCATTTTAAAGTCATGGTATTTTATGTAGACATGGATATTCTGCTGATCCGCATTGAACCTTCCGTATAAGGTCATTTTCCAGTTGCATCATCAGTTGGTAGTTGACAGTGGTCCCTCGTTGCCAGGGAGGCTCATCCCCGGGTGTCATGTCCCACGCTGGGGGGAAGGCATTGCATTTACATGCTGAGTTAAACTTTTTTTGAAAAGTGATTTTCCTTGTGTGTGTGCTTGGATGTAAAAGGGAAAGTGAAGTGTAACACAAGAAAAAAAGTATTAAACATTTTTATTAATTCACATGTGTGGAGGGATGGGGAAAGAATACTTGGGTGGGGAGAGAAGAAACAGGGATGTGCCATAGACGCTTTGCTGGGAAAGCAGTGTGATATAGAGGCAAAGGCTGGGACAAAGAATAAGAAATCCAGGACACTTGATCCAGCTTGAGGTGGCCCCTTGCTTCTGTTTTATCACCTACATCACGGCTTTACCTGTATCACAGAATTATTGGGAGGATTAAATAAGTATATATATGATATATTATTATATATATGTAATATTCATAATAATAAAGTATTGCTTAAGAAATATAAAATTATAAAATTAATAAAATTAATGCTTAAGAAAATGAGACAAGAAACCCTCACAAGCTGGGAAGGAACTATAGCTATTTTAATCCATGTGAAAATAAGTATTAGTTTATGAGACATATAATCAAAACTTGGATGGTTTTGAAGGAGAGTATCTAAGAATGCAAAACAACCACTAGTCTTTTACAATTCACAAAAGATTTTCATATGAGTTATCTTATTTGATTTCCATAAGAAACATCCCTAAATCTCATAAGCATGTTTCAGCTGGAGTGACGTTTGTTGAGAAGTATTTAATTGTTGACCTGAAGCTGGAAGCATCTCTACTCTGACAATAATCTGGGTTTGTATTAATGACCTGATTACTGTTTCTCTGCTGCTGTTTTCCCCTGTAGATATTCTCAAAGCTGTCCTTTAGGGTTTCCAAAAAACCAGGAAGGCCTATAAAACTGCTGTCCCTTAGAATCAGTTTCCTTGTAGTTTCATGAAAAGATTTCTATCCTGTAAGACATGTGTTGTTGCTCTATTTTTTCTTCCTTAAGCTTCTTGGAACATGAAGTCTGTATTCAGGATGATATAAAAGCTATGCCCAGACCTCTAAGCCAACAGAGTCTGGCAAAGATTGCATTCCAAACCACTATCATCAAGGCTTTAAATCCTTGCAAAAATTGTTCTTCAGTGTGAAATTTGGCACCCCAATTCATTTTGAAGTTATTTGTTTTTAATTAAATACATGTTAACGTGACACATACCCCCAAACATCTATTCTATTTAAGGCATTGGACAAAGCCCTACTGGAGATGTATGTCTAGCAGTAAGATGGGTTAGACTTAAGGCATATTTTGGCAACTTATTTCTATAACAATAGTGGAAATCACAGGTACAAAACTTCTATTTCTTTTTTGGGATTTCCTGTTCTCTCTCTGGCTCCCTCTCCCTCTCCCTCCTTTCCTTCTCTTCCTCCCTCTACTTCTCCTAATTCTCTTCTTCACCTTCTCTACCTCTCTCTCTTTCTCTCTCTCTCCCTGCCTTCCTCCTTCACCTACCATAAAATTCACCAATGTGAAATATAAAAGAGTTGTGCGTCATCATTACAATCTAATTTTAGAACATTTTAAAACCCCCAAAAGAAACCTGTACAAATTAGCAGTCACTCCCCAGTGCCCCTTTACGCCAGCCTCACCAGACTAGGAAGTACCATACTATTTTCTGTCTCTGTGGGCCTGCCTATTCTGGACATTTCATAGAAATAGAACCATACAATATGTGGTCAATTTGTAACTGGCATCTTTCACTTAGCATGTTTTTAAGTTTCATCCATGTTGTTGCTTTTGTTAGTACTTCATTCTTTTTTATTGTCAAATAGTATTCTGTTGTATGGATATGCCACATTTCGTTTGTCCACTCATCAGATGATGGACATTTAGGTTCGTTCCACATTTTGGTTGTTACAAATCATGCTGTTCTGAACATTCATGTACAAGTTTCAGAATGGATACATGTTTTCGTTTCTCTTGGATTTTATACCTAAGTGAAATTGCCGGATCATATAGTAATGTTTTCCAGGGAGGTTGCATCATTTTACAATCCTACCAGCCATGTATGATCTGCTGGGTTTTTGTTTTTTATTTTTGTCTAATGTTATAAGCTAAATAATATATTTGTGTTTTCCTTGCTTCATAATGAAAATAAAGTTATCACCTGACTGTATTAGTCCAGAGTCTACCAGAGAAACAGAGCAGGTAGCATATAGAAAGTATTAGAAATATAACACATATACTAGACATACACATGTAACACAAACACACATATAAAGAGATTTTCCAAGGACTTTGTTTGCACTATTGTAGGAGCTGACTAGTCCAGAATCTGTAGGGCAGGGAAGCAGAATGCAAGCCCTCAGGAAGAGCTAAAGTTGCAACCCAGAGACAAAATTGCTTCTTTCCAAGAAAAACCTCAATTTTACCCTTAAGCCTTGCAATTAATTGGATGAGGACCACTCACATTATTAAAGATGATTTCCATTCCTTAGGTCAACTGATTGTGGGTGTTAACCACATCTACAAAATATCTTCATCCTAACACCTAGATAAATGTTTAATTGAATAAGTTGGTAGTAATATAATTTAGCCAAGTTGACACATAAAACTAACCATCACACTCACCTTCAATTATTCCCTCAAAACACATTCAATTGGTTTTAAAATAAAATGTTCTCAAAAAGGCCAGCACATGGTAAAAGTTCAGTATTATTAGCTACTATTATCGAAGCATACTGATGTAAATATTTCCTTTTACATTTCTATTTATGTCAGTTTCTTTTCATGACTCTAAAACCTTTCATTTACCAAGATTTGTACTTTTTAGCTTATAGCCATTTATTGATGTCAAAACTTTATAATTTCATCTTTCATCATAATTTAATACCATTAATAATTTTTATTTGATTCTATTTTTTCTGCCTCTAATAATGGCACCTTTGTTTTCCTTTTTTTCTAATGAGTGAAGTCATTCATTTTTAGATTTTTCTGAATCATTTTAGTCATATGTATTTTTTCTAAACAATCTTGTTAGACTTTATTTTTTTATCCATTCTTGGAATTTATACCTGCTGGCAGGACAATTTACATTAATAATGTTTATTATTATGGTTTTTATTTGTGGTCTACAATGTCATCCTATGTTTGAAAAATTTATGTTTCTCTGATAATCCTCTATACCAGCATACATTTTATGAATGGAAGTTAAAGTTTCCACATGACTTGGAATTTTATTTTTACCCTATTGTGTATGTTGAAACAAATTTAGAATGGCAAATAAAAAAAAATGCTATTTCATTTTCTTTCAAATTTATAATCTCCTAAAAATTTACTAGCTGTGGCAGCAGTTATTGGGGACATGCATCAAATAGATTTATTGCAAACTGCTAGCCAGTGGGAATGTAGGATAAATAATCAGAATTTCCCATGAAAATGCTAACAGGCACTCTTACAAGAGTTATTTTCATGGAAATTTTGTATCATAGCTATATTGCAGTAATTTGTTATCAGTCTGAACATTTTACGATAGTTTTCAAAGATCTGGCTCCCACTGACACTTTTGTTCTTGATTTTCAGTGAGGTTAATCTATGAATTTGGACTTTTGGAACTCAGTTTTTCCATTAATTAAAAAAAGACAATGGCATGCATGAATTAGAACAAGATTTGGCTGGCCCAGTGTTTTCTGTTTTATAAAACAGTGATTGTCTCTTTCAGAACTTAAGGGGAAAAATGCTTTTCCAAACACACTACCTAAAAACAATTAGGAGTCATTAATAAATATGCATATCCTTTGTAGAAAGTATTTCTGAAGGGAAGACAATAAAGATGGGTCTCTTGTGCCACAAATTGTCATCCAATTATCCCTTTTCTATTTCTTCCACAGTTGTGCAATCAAGGACTTTGGAATGGAAATTACGGTTCCAGTCAGTTCTGCAGCTGGCTGTGAATATGACAGAGACATGTAAGCAGAAGGGTTACAATGCAAATTGGAGTGGTGTTTATAATAAAATTACTTGCTTATATCCTCTTCATCTTCTCTTGTTCTCTGGTGCTGCCTGGATGAGTGGAGACCATGTCATAATATGATAATAAGGACTGCTCTTTAGGAATGATGGAGTGGGCCCCTAGGAGGAATCGTGGACGATTTGCCTCTAGTCTTCAAGGGGAAGAGTAAGTGAGAAACCACAGGATCTGGAGCTGGAGCTGGAGCTGAAGCTCTGTGCTCTGGGTTCAAGTCCTGACTCTACCACTCAGGGGCTGGGAAACCTTGGGAGAGTTATTTAATTTCTCTGGGTATTGATTTTTTTTTTATTCCCCCCCCCCCCCAGTTGTCTGCTCTCTGTGTCCATTTGCTGTATGTTCTTCTGTGACCGCTTTTATCTTTATCAGCGGTACCGGGAATCTGTGTTTCTTTTTGTTGCGTCATCCTGCTGTGTCAGCTCTCCGTGTGTGCGGCACCATTCCTGGGCAGGCTGCACTTTCTTTCGCGCTGGGCGGCTCTCCTTACGGGTGCACTCCTTGCGCGTGGGACTCCCCCACACAGGGGACACCCCTGCGTGGCACGGCACTCCTTGTGCGCATTAGCACTGCACATGGGCCAGCTCATCACATGGGTCAAGGAAGCCCGGGATTTGAACTGCAGACCTCCCATGTGGTAGATGGACACCCTATCCTTTGGGCCAAGTCAGCTTCCCGGTATTGGTTTTTGCATTTATAAAATGGGATACTTATATTTCATAGGGTGATCATGATAATTAAAAGAGTCCACAAATGGGAAGCACTGAGCATAGTGGCTGGCATGCAAAAAGTACAAAATTTTACCAGCCATTCTTATTCTTGCCTGTTAGAGAAGACAAATCTCCATCTTTTTAAAGCATTATCATCTAGTTTTTTTCCTATTAGTCACAGCCGAACATACTTTCAACTAAAATATCATGCAAACATCAATTACAGGTATAATAAAATTCAGGTTATGTTTCTCAAATCAGGACAAAAGTTTATGCCTTCTCCAAAGATCCCACAAGTAAAATATTGGGAGAGACAGGAAAGAAGGAATTAGTGTATTTGTACACTCATGTTGCTATGCAGATAAATTAAAAATTTGTCATGCCACTTTTTACTCCTTCATTCATTTCAGGGGACAAAGCTGTTATTAGTCCATCTCTTAAGAAACTCTTCCTATATAAATACACACACATACAAACAAACATGTAGATGTAGATTCACACACACTTTTATGATCATGTTTTAGATATTGTAAGGTATTGCTCTGCCTTTGATATTTACAGTTTAAAAGGAAAAAAAACACAAAATCATAGGTTAAGATGAAGCATGTTCAAGAAGTTAAGATTCTTAGTGATAACTGTTCTATTCTCTTAGGATACATAGATTGTATTAAAAACTAAATTATTTCATTGACCAGTAAGGTGTTTTAAATTTATGGTTGGTTTTTTTTTTTGATAACAAAAAGAACAGCAAGCACTTATCACATTTTTCTGGAACTACTTATTTACTGGCCCCATTGCTACTCCCCAGACTGTAAACTCTTGCAGTAATTTTGTCCTGCTTCTCTTTCTACCTCCCATAAGTGCTATGGTACCTGACATACAGGTCATGTTCAAAAGAAGAACGAAAGAAAGAGAGAAAGAGAGAAAGAGAGAAAGAAAGAAAGAAAGAAAGAAAGAAAGAAAGAAAGAAAGAAAGAAAGAAAGAAAGAAAGAAAGAAAGAAAGAAAGAAAGAAAGAAAGAAAGAAAGAAAGAAAGAAAGAAAGGAGGAGGGAGGGAGAGAGGAAGGAAAGAAGGAAGGAAGAAAGGGAGGGAAGGAGGGAGGGAGGGAAGGAGGGATGGAGGGAGTTTCATATGCTCCCAGAACTAAGAGTAATTTCATTACACTAAAAAGAAAACTGAGGCATGCAGTGTGGCTTGCTTAACACCCAGTAGTTGCTTAGTGGTTGGGCCAAGGCTAGCGTTCGGGTCCCTGACATCCAGCCCCATAAAACCTACTGGACCCCAAGTATCTGACATTTTAGAAGGGAGAGTTTTCTTTCTATTTTTTCTCATACTTTTTGTAAGTGGTGCTGAATGATGAAAAAAAAAAAAAGGAATGTAATTCAAACCGCCAGCGATGAAAGTAAATTAGTAGGAGGCATCCAGAAGGTCCAGGAACTAATATTCATGCATGGCAGCAGGCAGATGTTATTCCTGGCACACTTGGACTCTGAATGTAAGCAAGCACAAAAATTGGTATTTCATTACTTTAAGCATTTGTATTATGGCATTTGTATAGGTCAGTGGTGCGTGGAGAGAAAGACTAAAAAGAAATTTCTTGTTATAATATATATTGAAAAGCTCTATATTTCTATAGCATGGTTTGTTTTTGGTTCCCTTTCTCAGCATGCTTTTGTGACAATTCTGAGATAGAAAAATCTCTGATTAACAGACAAGAACCTGTTGACACAAATTCTTATGTATGCAGAATATCTGACAGGGGCTACATAAATGTGAATCCTGGTCCAACTCCTTCCTAGCTATGTGACCTTAGCAAGTAAAATAACATTTTGGGTCTCATTTTTCGCATCTGAAAATATACTGTTGAAATTTTTAAAAAGCAGTATAGAACTATAGTAGAATAGTAATTTACAGTATTATAAAAAGCAGTCAGGTTTTTTGAGTGTTAAATGAGGTAATATATGTAAAGCATTTAGTATATTATATGACACATTTTAAACAGTATTAGCTTTCTGTTTGTGTGTAACAAACCACCTCAAATCCCAAAGGCTTGAAACAACAGGCATTTTTTTATCACAGGTCTGTGGAGTGGCAGGCAGCTGGCTGATTTGGCTCAACTGGGTGACTGCTGATCTTGGCTGGTCTCGTACATTCATCTGAAGGATGGAGGGGGACTCTGCTCTAAGTTGGGTTTGGCTGGACCAACTTAACAGAGGCAGTTCTACTTTCATGTTTGTCAGCCTTCATCCAGGACTAAGTAGCTAACGGGCCAATCCAGCTACACAACCCAGACGTGTGTTTCTCAGAGAAAGGGTAGAAACATCAAAGCAAACTAGTCTAACATGCATATGCTTTTTATCACTTTGTTTGCTTCATTTCAGCTAATATACACTTGGCCACAGGAAGTCTCAAACCAAGTCTAGGGGCAAAAATGTACCCCTTCAGGCCATTTCTCTTGATGAAAACGCATTGCAAAATTACCTAGCAAAGGACATGGATATAGAAAAATATGGCAAGGGCCAGTAACACCATCTACTACAAACCCTCAATTGTATATCACTGAGGTATATTAATTCTGTCATTTACTCCCTACATCTTTGTACATAAAATGCCTTATTTCTTTCCAAGGTATTGCCAACAAATAATTCTTTAAACTGTTTCTAATATAAATAGGTGGGGACTTGGTGAGCAATAAGTTCTATGTATATATAGAGAGAATGTGTAGAACATCTATTACCTTCCCCACCCATCAGTAATGGTGAATCAATGCACACCTGCCGTAATATCACTTTCAGGTACTTTCTCCCAGTTCATTCTCCTATTACATATAATTCTTGGCATTATATTGCTACAACCTTGAGCCTTCTCAACTTCTTTAGCCCTTTTCCCCTTCTCCATTTTTGGATTGGGTAATTTCTATTGGTCTATCTAAGGTCACTGAATCTTTCTTCTGTTGAGCTCATTGTATTAGCCAGCCAAAGGGGTGCTGATGCAAAGTACCAGAAATCTGTTGGCCTTTATAAAGGGTATTTTTGGGGGGTAGAAGCTTACAGTCACAAGGCCATAAAGCCTCACCAAGATCTGTTGCCATGTGTTGGAGCAAGATGGCTGCTGGTCTGTGTGAGTGTTCAAACTTTCTCTTCCTCCTAAGGCTTCATGGTTCCAGCTTCTTCCTATCTGAGCTCTAAGCTGGAACAAGTCTCATCTCTCTCCCAGGACTCATTTCTCTCCAGGCTCAGCTGCAGCTGTAGACTATCAGGCTCATTCTCTCCCCGGGGCCTCTGCTGTGTCGTTGAAACTGTCTCTATTCCTTTGTGTTCTTCTCCAGTGTATTTACTTCCCAGGGCTCCAGCATCAAAAACTAAAAACTCTCTCCTCTGCTATGTCATTTTTTGTGAGTCTCTTCTCATCAAGGGGCAGGGACCCTATGTCCTACTGATGTGGCTGAATCAAAACTCTAATCATAATCTATTCAGGTAAAAGTGAAACCTCTGAATTTAATACAATCTAATATGCCCAGAAGCACAGGCCAGTTTACAAACACAATCCAATATTTATTTTTGGTATTCTTAAACAATACCAAACTGCCACATCCATCTAGTGAATTTTTCATTGTTTTTAAATTTGAAAGCTGTGGAATTTTTATTTGATTTTTATATAGGTGCTGTCTCTGTTGAGATACCCTCAATCACTCATTAAGACCATTCTTCTCTTTAATTCTCTGTGTGTTTTTTATTTTTTAATGTATTCATAATATGTACTTCTTTGAGGTCTTTCTTTGCTGTGTCTGACATCTGAATGTTCTTAAGATTAATCAACTTTTTTTCTTGACTTTAGGTCACACTTTATTGTTTTTAGATATGTCTAGTAAGTTTTTATTTAAAACCAGACAATTCAGGTGCCTTTTTATTGATACTTAGTACTTTTTGCATGATTTTGAGAATAATTACTATTATTTCATCTAATAAACAGTTGTTCATTGAATTCAAACTGCAGTCTTTGTCCCTTACATAATATATAGCAGCTGGCATCTCTTCATAGTTCTTACAGCTTCAAGCTGATGCTTTTAGACTAGTCTCCTGGGGTTTTCCCTGGTGCCTTTTTAAAATTTTGTATTTACCAAAGATTTGGGTTGCAATTATATTCAAATTTGGGTCCCTTCATGATAAAAAAAAAAAAAAAAGAGAAAACACATATTTCTAAAAAAAAAAAAAAATTGGGTCCCTTGATTCTAGAAATTCCTCCACCAGTGTCTACCTTCTCTGCTAGCCTCAGGCTCTTTCCTCTGACCCCTCAAGCCAGTAAGGCTTCAACATTTTGCCATATGAGCCAAAGTTTTGGAGAATGCATTCATTTAGAAAGCAGCACACTCATGGATCTCACCCAGCACAGCTGTGTCGTTATAAGGTAGGTTCCTCTCAGGTTTCTACCTGCATTTGCATTTAGCCCCCTGAGTGTCCCACGAATATGCTTGATCAACCAGGGGCTTGCATAGAGTATGCAGTCAGACTTTGGGTCCAATTCTTGCTGTTATTCTATTTCAGGATTGCCTCCCTAAATAGCCAGTCACTCTTCCAGAACTGAACTCTATTTTTGACCCCTTAGGTAGTAAGGCTGTGATTTCTGCTCCCATAGCCATGGAGGTTGTGGAGTGGCCAGCAACAAAGCCACACACTTGGAATTTTTACCATTTCTAATTGGAGCTTTTTAATAATAAATTCTCTTCTCTGGCTTCTGTCTGCTTTGGGATACTTTCTAGTGTCTTTAAATAGTTGTTGTTTTGTCTAGGCTTTACACAAGTGATCTGCAGGAAGATTCCTGTGAGTCCTTCCCTTAACTACCATATCTTCAGTTTTCTGCTTTGTGGGCAATGAACAATGCTGGTGATAATGGCTGACTCCTCAGAGTAGTTTAAAGTAGAAAAAATTAGGACTTGAAGAGGAAAACATGGAATCATGTGCCAAAGCTGTCAATAAAAGCAGGCAAAGTGTTCAGGAGGTTGACAGATGAAAACCAGAATGAAGTTGAATGACAAAAGTTGTTAAGAAGCAGACATTTTGAAAAAAGAGGGCCAAAGAATAATGTCTGGAAATGGCTTTGGGCATCATCGAGGACATGCAACTGACCTCCAAACCCTGAAGGAGAATTAATAGCTTTAGAGAGCAATACCTGAAACTGCATCTCCCTAATGAAGTGTGTGAGTTTAGAGAACAAAGGAATTGTAGTCTTTATAGAGCAAGGTAGTTTCAGGCTTAAAACTAATATTCATTTGTTGAAAAGGCTATGTGGTGCAATGACTAACAACATGGTCTCAGGAGCCACCCAGCTTGGATTTGAATCTCAACTTGGCCATTTAATAACTATTTTAAATTACTTAAATTAATTTATTATTTTAACTCTTTATGTCTCATTGTCTTTCCATAAAATGTGGACACTGGTGACTATTACACTTTTTTTGTGTGTGAAAATAAAATAAATTATTGACATATATAACTGCATAGAGCATTAAATAATATATTATATATTGCATTATCTATAGACATTGTGATGGTTAATTTTATGTTTCACTTGACGAGGGTTTGGTGCCCAGTTAATTGAACACTAATCTGGAAGTTGTTGTGAAGACATTTTTGTAGATGTAGTTAGCACCTACAATTCATTGACTATTAAAGGAGATTAACCTTCATAAAATGGATGAGGCTTATCTAATCAGATGAAGAATTTAAGGTCAAAAACTGAGGATTTTTAGGACTAAATTCTGCCTTAAGATCTCAGCATCAACTCCTGACCTGACATCCTGTCCTAAATATTCAGATTTTGCTTGTCCACTCAGTCACATGAGCCAATTCTTTAAATATATATATTTATTATATATTATATATATATATTGATATATAAATATAATATATTACAAATTATATATGTAATGTTGGTTTCTACTTCTCTGGAGAACCCTGATAGATCAACCTAACTGGCTTTATATAAAAATGAGGACTACATCATGAATAAATTATAAAATCTTTTTAATTCAGTGGTATGAAGAAACCAGAAATGGCATCCTAAAGCCCTGAGTTTGAGAGTTACCTCTTCTATGCACTACCTGTGTGATATTCAGCATATTATATCTTCTCTCTGGAGCTTTTCCTCACTCTGTGAGATGGGTTTGACAACTTCCTGCACCATCAATCACATGGGGCTGCTTTGAATTCAAATAAAATAATAGGCTTGAAAGATCTTTGTGAAATGCAAATGCTGGACAAAATATAAATTTATCAATATGAAATATATTTGGCTTAAAAAATGAATCTCCACTTACCCACAAGAATTTACTAAATAGGGTAACACCACATTTTCCTCTCAACTGAAGAGTTCATTACAGATTTGCTATATTATTCAAAATTCTTACCCTGCTTTTTCATGCTAATTCCAAGATGCCACACATTAGTTGCCTGTCTTTCACTATTGGATTATGTGAATGATTAAAATAAATACAGTTAGAACTGATGTTTTAACTGGGTATATGAGAACATGGAACAGCTTAAGTGTGCACAAAATTTACCAAAAAAAAAAAAAAAAAAAGAAAAAGAAAAAAAGAGGGGAAGGGAAAATGAATTCACAGAAAGAAGAGTAAAACACTTTTGTCTGAACATATGACCACATTCTCTTATAGGAATGCATTCCTAAAATTCAGACAGCAGAAGTCTTTTACAAAAATGTCAGAGGAGTGTTTCTTGAAAGCCTCTGAACAGGATACATGTTATAAGGACATAAAACCGAACCTAGCCTTGTGCAAGTATTCTTAATGGGTTCTTCAGATGTAGTTTCTAGAAGGACTTCAGAACACCCGCCACATTTTTAAGTATAAGTAGTTAAAATGTCCTGTTTTTTCCTTAAAAATACGAACCAATCCTTGTAGTTATAAAGTCATAGAATTTCCTCTACAGGAAATTCAATACAAGTTTATTTGTTATTACCTTAGCTTATGCTTTTCCAGAGTGATGGCTCACATCTTTTCACCAAGACATTCATGGAAGTCAGTGTTGCTATTATTGTCTATATTTATTATGAATGCCTTTAGCTGCAAGTAACAGCATGTGACTAAATACAGTCTAAAATCAGGTCTATAGTAACACAATATCTGGAAATAGGTCATTGCTACTGGCATTTGTTTAGTGGCAAAACTGTATTAGGGCTTTGGTTAGCATCTCTTAACATTCACTTAGCCTCATTATTATATGTGGCTGCAACTGTTCCAAGCATCACCTCCTCATACAAGTACAGGATTAGGGATGGGGGAAGCAATGAGTAGATCATGAGCAGAGAATCTTTCCTCACAGGATGTTATGGATTGAATCATGTTCACCACAAAGATATGTTCAGGTCCTAACCTCTGGTCCCATGGATATGAACCCATTTGTAAAGAGGATCTTTGAAGATTTTATTAGTTAAGGTGAGGCCAATCTGAATCATGGTAGACCTTAATCCAGCAAGACTGGAGACCTTGTGAGTAGAGGAAATTTAGATAGTCAGGAGAGGACAGGTGGGAATAAAGGTAGACACATGACAGGGACTGTTTCAATTTGCTAAAGGCTGCCAAAGCAAAATGCCAGAAAAGGGTTAACTTTTACAATGGGGATTTATTCACTTTTAAGCTTACATTTCAGAGACCATGAAAATGTGCAAATCAAGGCATCATCAGTTGATGTGTCTTTCCTGAGCTGCAGCTGTGGGCGATTAGGCACATGGCCGTGCCCACCCGTCTTTCCCCTCTAGGCTTCATTGCTTTCAGCTTCTGGCTTCCTCCAGCTTACTTTCTCTCTGTTCCTATGGCTTTCTCTCTCCAATGTTCAGTTGATTTCAGCTTCTGGAGGTCTCTGCATGTTTCTTCCATTTATAAAGGACACTAGTAGGAGGATTACAGCCTACCCTGAGTCAAACAATATAATCAAAGGTGCAAAACCGAAGTAACTTAATGAAAAGATCCCACCTACAATAGGTTTTCATACACAGGAATGGATTAGCTCTAAAGACATGATCCTTCTGGGCTTCATCCATCTTCAAACTTTCACATTAACAGAGAATGAGTTATGGATTGCCAGCAAGCCACCAGCAGAACACTACAATCTTCAGAGGAAGGGTGGCCATGCCAACACTTTGATTTCAGACGTCTAACCTCCAAACCTGTGCGATAATAAATTCCTGTTGTGTAAGACAACTAGTCTGTGGCTCTTTGTCACAGCAACTCTGGAACTAAGACATGGCTTCTTGCTTTTAGGGAGGAAACTCTTTCTCTAATACCTTGCCGGCATCATTGCTCCTACATATCATTAGACAGAATTGGATCATATATCTGCTCTTGGATTAAGTAGTTGGGTTAACCTTTCCAGATATCTGAATGAAATCACAATTGGGAGTAGTTTGGGGATAGATAACCACCAGGGTTGACCATTTTGACCTTTTACTTTATTTTGTCTTGTTTCTAATTTTACCTTATTGAATAAATAATTCAAACTGATACAGCAGTACAATTAAAATGCAAGTGGTTATGTAGAGTCTCCAGTTATTAATATTTACCATATTCTATATTATCATCTTCTACCCTCTCTCATGTGTGTATGTACACATATTGATTTTTAATGAAATACTTGAGATTAAGTTATAGATATGATTTCCCTTTATCCCTAAATATTTCAGTGCATACATCTGAAAACAAAATAAAACAAAACAAAACAAAAAATCAATCTCAGACATAACCACATTATATGTCCTCAAAATCAGAAAATTAACATTGACACAGTGCTACCTCATGATTAGATTCAGGTGATGCATTTTAGTAAAAAATATCACAGAAATTATGGTATGTTCTCAGATCATTCTGATAGACGGCATGTGATTTGTCCCAGTGTTAGCTATGCAAACTATGACAACATGCTTAAATTTGTATTTGCTAGGTTTCTGCACTGTAAACTTCTCTTTAAATTAATAAGTATTTTGTGGGGAGATACTTTGAGATTTTGAAAACATCTAATATCTCATTAAACTTTCACCAATTAATTTTAGCATCCATTGATGATTCTTACTTAATCAGTTATGGTCATGATGGTTATCAAATGGTTATTTTATAATTCTATCATTCCATCTATATATGTTAGCTAACATTCTTACTTTGGGGAAGAACTTCTCTCCATTATTAATTTATGTCAGTGTAGATTCATAGATTCCTTCATTTGGTGAATTATAATCCAATATTATCATTTTGATGCTCAATTTGCCCAGATTTGGTCACTGGGATACATTCAAGCTGACTTCTGTGTCCTTTTGATATATGATCATCATTCATTGAACACTTCTTTACTTTCTGTCAAAATGAAATATTTCAAGCTCAGTATGTATTTCCCCCATCAAAAACCTGAAATCAGCCATTTTTCTCCTTTTAGTGGAAAATGCTACTCATAAACCAAAACTTGTGCTCAACACATACTTATTGCTACTTGGGTCTCATACATACATACTCTACTTTTACATTTATTTCTATATCTATCTGTTTAAAATCATGAGTTTACTACATACCTCAAATTCTAATATAATACCTTAAGAATGATCTAGATTTCCCCTTTATATCTTTCTAACAAACTCTTCCATCAGTGAAAAATATGATTACCATTATCCTTAATGTACTAGTTTACTCAAGGCTTCTGTATGTAAATCAGACAATCTCCCAACAAGATTGATTCTTGATGCTAGCCATTTGCACTGTTCCCTGGGGTGGCTCTGACTGCATTACTTCCTCCTTCCTCCACTGTAAAATTGCCTTGGTTTCCCAGCTGCTGTGACAAATACCACACAATAGATTGGCTTAATAGCAGGAATTTTTTGGCTCATGGTTTCAGAAGCTGGAAATCTTGCTTCCTCCCAAAAGCAGTAACATTCTGTCTGGTTAGCTGACAATCATTGGGTTCCTTGGCTTTCTGGTCACATGGTGCTGCTGTCCTCTCCTTTCTTTTCTGAGTTCCTACCAACTTCTAGGTTCTTCTTACGACTTCTTTTATAAAGCCCTAGTAATAGCATTAAGACACACCTTAATTCAGTAGACCACACCTTAACTAAAAATTACAGCTTCAAAAGGTCCTATTTACAATGGGCTCACACCCATGGGAATGGGATTAAGATTAAAGAAAATGTCAATTTCTGAGGTACAAAATTCAACCTGCCACAGCTTAGTCTCATTACTTAGCCTCTTCCTGGCTTCAATCCTGGTCACACCAGCTGCCTCTTTACTCAACCTATGACTGAATTTCATTTTAATTACTTTACATATAAATATTTTGGTAAACTGTACCATAATCATATTTTAGAGCTAATTTAGCATAAATTCACAGTAATAAATTGGTTGATCCATTCAGCCAGAACAGCAGGGTCACAAGTCATGTGAACAGTGAAAGACCCATGTATTAATATAGTAGAAAAAGTAAAATCACTCACAGTATCAAAATATTTGTTAAAATTTCTCTATTTCTGTCATCAAAAAGATCATTAAACTTGACATCATGAACTTTACCCCAAACTTTCTGTACTTAAAATTTGCACTATTTTTTCTCTTCTTATGGCATATTGTGCTTTTGTTGAGGTTTTTGTCATCTTCTACCTAAATGTATACTTAAATTAGCTTTGGAGTTCTTAGAAGACAAGGATTGTCATTTTTTCCAGATCCCCAGATCTTAGTCCAGTGCCTTACATGTTGGTGTTTGATAAATGCTTGTCAAATTGCTGAGTTATTTAATTATTAAATAATGTCACCAATAATCAAAATGAACAAATGCAACCATTGAGGAAATAGTCCAAAATTTGTTTGCGTACTTGCGTCATTTTGAGAATAATTTCCCCCATCTTATGAATCTCCAGTACGTTTAATAAGCTTTTAGTGAACATCTTCTCTGCACCAGGCACTGTGTTTGTCACAGCTACCTGGCCTGATCTATCTATTAGCAATGATTCTTCAAAGCCCCAGAAATAAGACACTTGACTCTCAGACTCCAAAGATTTTATCTCCAAAATCCTCATCTGATTTGGACTCAAAATGGCAAACTTTCACAAAGACATTACCAGCCACAATATTAAAGACTTTTTTTCCCCAAATTTTACTTACTCTCATTACATGATAATCCATATTTCGTTCATTACGAATACCAAAAGGAACAGCTCTTAGTGTATATCTTCTCCTTACCTCTTAATACCAGGTCCTCAAACACTGCTCTGAACAGTTCAAGTTCATTCCTGAAATTTCACAGACCCAAAATTTCTTAAAATTTGGTTATTAGATGCTTCTGAGTGCCTGAGAGACCAAAAAGTAAAATAAAAAAGTTAACAAAAAAGATATGGAAAATAACAAATTTTCAAAAAATTATCTGAAAATAAAGCAATTCTGAATCATCTGGAAGAGAAAGGTATTCTTGGTCAGAGAAGTTTCCTGAGGTGCCCTCTGCTCTCCTCTGATCCACACAGTACCTGCCATAGCGGTCTGGAACCCTACACCTTTGTTACCCAATATGGTATTACTAACATCATGAGTTTATTGGGCATTTGAAATATGGCTGATCCAAAGTGAGACTTTCTGTGAGTATAAAATACACACCAGATTTGAAGAGTTGGTACAATAAAAAAGAATGTAAATTATTAATTTTTAAAATTAATTGATTAAAAATGATGATTTTTTAATACATAGGTTTTAATAGCATATATTGTTAAAATCAACTTCACCTACTTCTTTTTACCCTTTTGATGTAGCAGCTAGAAAATTTTAAATGAAAAATATGGCTTGTGTTTGTTAATTACCTTATGTTTCTATTGCCAGCACAGCTCTGTACAACCAATATGAATGGGCAACTCCCTCCTTCTAAGTCATCACCAGGTCAGCATTATGTCTCAGATTCCTGTTCACATCAAACAGAAACCTAAACCAGAACCTTCAACCTGACCCTCTTTCCATATTCTTATTTTTGCATTCACTATTATTATCACTAATTACTTGTCTTTATTTACCCACCAATCCCTTCTGCTCAAACTTATGTAATTCTCAGTCCTAGATCCTCCACAAGGTCTTTGATCATTCCCTATACCTTCTTATACTAAAACCTGATTGTTCCTTGCCCATGCTTCTTCCCTGCAAAACTTCCAGGTCTAGGCTGTCTATTCTCATGCTCTATACAGCAGGTCCTCTTTGCTCATCATTGTCCTTTCTCCTCTTTCATTCATGCCATTACTCTTCTATCTATTGTCTTTCCTTATTGCTTTTATCTTCTCCCCACTGCCCATTCACTGCCCTTTATTCATAAATGACAGCACTTAGTTCACCATTTTCCTTAAATCCCCATTCCTGCCTCTATTCTTCTACAGGAACAATCCAACCAGCCTTTTGTTCTCCCAGTTCCTCAGTTACTCAGTCTTTCCTTCCAATGACTTATTGTTCCATCTTACCGCTGTCGAGATCAAATCCTTTACTTATTATCACTAATATCTACATTATCTCCAGAAGCTCAATCTCAAACTTTCCATTCTCTGACCACTATGTCTGTTCATTTTTCTACATGCACTCAAGTGTTCCAACTTCAGCAAATCTTCAGAATTTGACTACTCTATCACTATCAATCACTTTGTTGTCTCACTTCCCTGTTAATCAGATTTCTTTTCAGCATTCTTTAATTGAACTTAATTCTTTAATGCTTTTCTTAATCTCTGGTTAAACCTTGGTATACCTGAATGACCCAGCCCCCTTTGACTGAAATCTGGCAGCAGAATATTTGCTGAAAGAAAACACATAGCTGTCCTATTGTTTGTTTGTTTTTTTGTCACTTTAAGTTCACAGGTACACATCTCATATGGGCATTCGAAACCCCACAATCCTAAACCCTTGCTTTGTATATTTAGGGCCTTATCTCTTTCCCCCTTTACAAATTCTGTAATTTTGTTTTTACCTATTAATAATTTCTATTTACTTATCATTAAAAGAAAAAAAAAGGAAATCCCTCATCATCTCATCACCTAAATTACCAGTCTTCATGGGTTTATGCCACAATTTCATCTTCCATCTCTCAAATGCTAAAACTTCCTCTGGTATCTGAGATCCCATCTATCTCATTCTCTCAAAGACTTCACTCATTCAATTGTCTTCCCTCTCCCCTACCTCATCCATTTCACCCTTTCTTTTAGATTTCTCCTGTCAGCACCCAGTTATAGTGCTTTAAAGAATGCCTCCCTTGACCCTTGCAGATTTTGCTTCATCTCTCTGCTCTCCTTTAAAGCAAAACATCTTGAAAGCATTGCTTATGGTTTTCTCCAATTACTCACCTTACATTCTCTTCTCTACAATTTCTAATCAGCTTTCTGTTCCCACAAATGTACCACAACCTAAGTTATCAAGGTTTCAATGATCACTATACTGCAAAATTCTTTAATCATGACTCCATTTTCATTGGATTTGACCTTGTGACATAATTTGATACAGTTGATGACACCAACCTCCCTTAAACAATCTCTTCTCAGCTTTATAACAGGTTCTGGTACTCCCTGTTACCTCCCTAGAGCCTTTATAATGATCAATTTGCTCTTTTTGATCTCTCAATACTGGAAAGACTGTAGGCTCAGTCCTGAGCTAACCCTTACTTAATATTCACTCTCTCACTTATCCAGTCTTATCCCTGTAAGCAACAGTGATATATCAAAGATTCAAAAATGTTTCTTAAAACTCTCAATTCTCCCCAGCATAAATATATACAACTATTCAGTACCTTTACCTGATTGCTTGATACACATCTCAAAATTAACTCTAAGTTCTCTCTTCAGTCTCTCTTGGCTCCTTCCTTTCTTAATATCTGTATTAGTCAGGGTTCTCTAGGGAAACAAAATCAACAAGGGATATTCGGTGATAGTAAGAGACTTATCAGAGCCTCTCATGAAGCTGTGGGGATGCAGAAGTCCAGGTTACACAGTCAGGCTGCAACCAGAAGCTCCAATGAAAGTCCAGTGAAGGTTCTCGATGATTTCTGGGACATATTGGCTGTCCAAAGACAAGCTGGGAAATTCTCTTTCAATCCTGGGATCACTTTCCCTCTTAAGGGATTCAACTGATTGGATTAAACATCACTTGTTGCTGATGGCAATCTCCCTGATTTGATGTAATTATAACCAGCTATCCATGATTTACCATTAAGGTAAAGTCAATGGTGACTAAAGTCCATAAATACCCTTGTATTACAGTTAGCCCAGTGCTTGCTTGACCAAACAACTAGGCACAATTACCTAGCTGATTTGACACGATAGCCTAACCATCACAACATTCATCAGCCTTCTGACTCTTAGTAGATCACGCTACCCCATTGGTTTAACCCCAATATCTAAAATCTACCCTCTCTTTCCTTTATATCCAATCCATCAGTAGATACAATTGATTCTGTAGTGAGTTCAAGGATTTTTAGATTGATTAAGAAAAAGACACGATGACAAGATGGCAGTATTACACGGCAAGCTTGATTTAGGTAGCAGTTGGACAAGATTGCATGAGTGAGGGAGTTCCTGCCAGCAGGATAATTTCTAGATGAAGTAGCATTTAGTTACCTCCAGAAGAAGAACTAGAGAAAGGAAAGTTCAAGGGTGGGGAGAACAGCTAGAGAGCTTTGCAGGCCAGCAGCAGTTGGCTGCCTTTATAGCTGCATGATTTGTCTTACTTATGTTTAGCAGATTTTGGGTGCAGTTTCAGAGTATGCAAAGTTGACAGGCTCTAAGTGGCTAACTATATGCTTATTTGATTATACTTAAAGCAATTGAATATACTTAAACAGTTTGAGTTTGGCATGAGCAGGCTTTAAGCAAATGGTCTTAGTCTGCTTTGAAGAAGTAACACAGGGACCAATAAACAGATGCCATCTTTGACCCATTTATATTATAAACTCCAAAACACATCCTAAAATTGATTATTTCTCTACATCTTCTTTTCCAGATGCTCAGTCTAAAGCACCTGAATGGCTCACCTGAATGGCTATACTAGCCCACCAACTACTTTTCCTGCTTCCACTCTTACCCCACTATAATCCATCCCCATTTGTGGCCAGTGTCAGCCCATAAATTATAAAATATCATGCTCTACTCTTGCTTTAAATCCTTAAAAACTTCTTATTTCATGAAGATATAGCCAAACTCCTTACTCTGGTTTCTGCTTATGTCTTCAACAACTAGAATGACTTTCCCATTTTTAATCTATGCTCCAGACAAGTTTCTTTATATATTTTTGTGAGCAGATCAAGAACACTCCTACATAGCTCTCATCATAGTTTATGTTGTGCTTCCCTGATCACTTCATGACTGGGTCCTTTTGGTTTTTCAGATCTTAGCTTAAATATCACCTCGTCAGTGATGTCTTCCCAAGCATCCTACCTAAACCACACTCAGTCTCTCTTTAAAACAGCACCGTGTTTTAATTTCCTATTTGTTATAGTTTCCTAGCTGCTGAAACAAATACCATACAATTGGTTAGTTTTAACAGTGGGAATTTATTGGATCATGGGTTTGAGGCTAAGAGAAATCTAAAATCAAGGCATCATGTTCTTAATTTAATCCATTCTTGTGGGTGTGAACCCATTTTAAGAACATATTTCTCTCATGTACATAGCTCCAAGCCAACACACTATGTATCCCTAATCATCATTCCATAAAGTCTTCTTGTTCAGTTTTCCTTTAATTTTTTTGAGTCTCCTTCATATAAAGCAAGACCTGCCCATCTTATTCATAATTTTATTCTTAGTGCCTGAAAGAGTGAACATACTAGGCATAATAAATATTTGTTGATTGAGTGAAAACTCATTCACATTATGTTATTCAATAGCACAGATCAAAGAAACGTCAAAATTCATGTTATTGCAGGCAACTATTATTTTTCATAATAAACATAATTTTATGTTTTCAAGTCTGTCCAGCTTAGTAGATAGTAGCTTCCTTGGAACATCCTATTTGTACTCATTCTAGACCAGTGATGTTCAAAAGAACACTCTGTGCTATCCAATACAGTGGCTATTAGCCACGTGTGGTTATTGAGCACTTGAAATGTGGATAGTGCAAATGAGGAAATGGATATTTATTATTTATTTATTTATTTATTTGAGTTAGGCTAGTAATTTATTAAGGGAGGGAAGAGAAATGAGAGAAAATAACAGACCATAGGTCCAAAGTAGAGCGGAAGGGGCTGAACAGTGATAAAGGGGGCTGATTTATAGACTAAAATTCCCCATTAGCCAGTGGCTACCATATTGGATAGAACAATAGTGCAAGCTCTTCTAAGGCAGTCTCTATGTCTTAGTTCATCTGTACATCCCAAGAACTGAGCAAGTTTGTGGTGAAGCACAGCTGTTCATTAAGGACAGTTGAAATGTTGAGGGTGGCATTGGATGGGAGGATAGTGAAAATTCTTGGCCTTGCTGGAGAAGGCAGCAGGGGGAGTCCAAGTGATATCTCTTGCAGACAAGGCCACTATAAGGTATCTTCCCATCAATATAGTAATGAAAATAGCTCATTGCTTAGGGTTCGAACATAGGAATTCAAGATACCTGCTATTTACTAGCTGTTTAACCTCAGTCAAACCACATAACCTCTTCTGAGCCTCTGTTTTTATTCACCTATAAAATAATGATATAAAAGAATACAGCCTTTAATTCACTGGATTTTTATAGGAATCAATTGAGACCATGAATAGGAAAACCAAGTTGTAAATTGTGAAGTGTTTTGTAAGTATATGGTTTTGGTATTAGTCCCACAGATTGGTCCTGTAGGCAGATAAAAATTAAGAGAAAGTTATCAAACATCACACACCTAGATAGCCCTGGGTCTAGAAATGTGGCATCTACTTGTTTTAGTCCATGATGGAAAAAAGAATAAATAAATCATAAATGATTAATTTAGACTTCTCTCCATGTCTCCCATTAACAGCTCCAAGTCCCCACCACATAGCACGCTCAGTGATGAACTGGTGTGGTAGAACCTTCAAGACGGCGGCTAACCCTTTTCCAAGTACAACCAGCTGTGAAAACAAATTTAGCTCCACCAACACTGCAAAGGAGCAAAGCTTTTTCATAGGTTAGAGATATAATGTTCACCCCATTCAGAGGGATCCAAACCAAATACCGACTGCTTCTGGAAGTGAGAGGATATTAAGCATAATAGACAGATTATCTGCTAGTTTACTAAAGGCAGAGGAAGAGGCATTTGTCATAGTTTTGCTAGAAAATGAGACTTTATCAAAGAGAAGGGAGGTGAAAGGTTACCAGTTCTCTTGATGCGATTATTATTTTTACATAGCTGGAGTAGCAAAAGAAATGATCCAAAACAGAGCAAAACAAAACAGACCTCACCGAAGCACTTCAAGATGAGCCCCAAGAAGTCATCACACAAGACCCATTGGCTTCATCCTAATTTATCATCTTGAGCTTTGTTGACAAGAGTTGATTGGTTTCTCCATTTACCCAAGCTGCAGCAGGTTTTAGAGCAGCAAACCATGAGGTAGTCAATGTGTTGTTGTTTAGAAAATAATCATTATCACAACAATGATACTATCATTTTTGAGCTTCTACAACCTCTTTGAAATTGTATTCTCTATTATCTCAGTGAATAATACACAAAGTATTACCACTTTGCAAAAAAAGAAACTGGAGCTTAAACAAATTGGCCCATTATAGCTGGTTTCAGGAATATTTTCATTTATAGCATAAAGAAATATATTAATGAAAATCATTTTAATACATAAGCAGCTGTTTTTGTATGTATCTTTCTTGGTTCTTCAAAAATGTACATATAAGGGATTTTCTAGTCAATGATTATTTGATATTTGTCAACATTTTTGCCAAAATATCTATATGGTATATGATATCTTCCTGTGATGGTTAGGCTATTGTGTCAACTCGGCCAAGTAATTGTGCCCAGATGTTCAGTCAGGCAAGCACTGGGCTAACTGTAATACAAGGGCATTTATGGACTTTAGTCACCACTGACTTTACCTTAATGGTAAATCATAGACAGCTGATTACAATTACATCAATCAGGGAGATTGCCATCAGCAAAGAGTGATGCTCTATCCAATCAGTTAAATGCCTTAAAAGGAGAAGTGATTCCAGCATTGAGTGAGAATTTCCCAGCTCGTTTTTGACAGCCAATGTCTCCCAGAACTAGTCAAGAACCTTCACTGGACTTTCATTGGAGCCCCTGGTTGCAGCCTGCCTGCAGAACCTAACTTGTGCATCCCCATGGCTGTGCAAGAGACTCTTATAAAATCACTTACTATTGACAGATATCTCTTGTTTCTGTTTCCCTGGAGAACCCTGACTAATACACTTATCTTGTAAGAAAGCTTGGCATTTCCCAAGAAAGGCTCTTCTGGTCAAGGCTAGGTTTCTTGCTCCCTTAGTGACTTTGGCTATATTCTTGACCTCCCTCAGTCTTATTCCCTTAATTTGTGAAATGAAATAATCGATACTTGTATGGATTTCTGTACAGTTGAAGTGATTTATTACATATGAAGAAACTTGCTGGGTATATGACTACACTATCCCATTAGTCACTTCGTCTGTGCACTCTTTATTATCATCAAAATAGTGGAATACATTTTATTATCATGAATAAAAATTAACCTTTATTTTCAAAAATACTTTGTACATTATCATGTGTTGGTAAACTGTCAGGCTTCAGAGTCACTTACAGATAAAAATTGTGGTATTTTTGGAATGATGCTATTTTGTCAAAAATTCTATGAGAAATAGAAACATTATAACAGTATGTCTTTCCAGCCAGAGACTTTCTTTGTTTACATTGCTTTGTGTCTTATTGTATAGCTTGTATTTTAATTTTCTTTATTTAGGTCATTACTTAATATGGTCATTATATATCATATGTGAGTATATATATATATATGTATATATATGAAGTTGTATATGTTTGATTCCTATTGTGAGTGAGATATTTAAATTAACTTTTAAATACTTAATATAGAAATCACACTTAATTTTTCTAGGAGGTAGATTAAGTTTTGTTTGCATCTCTAATTTTAATAATATTGGCTATTAATATAATTTGACTTCTTTAGAGCAAACTTTTTCCTTCTATTTTTTTATTTGTTTTTATTTACCTATTTTACCAGAGTGAAGACTAAATCAATGGCATTTCTTATAAATCTGTAAGAAGTTATATATAATTTCAAAATATAATTATGTGTTCTTTGATTTTTTGACAGATATGAGAGATATATTATTTCTGCTTCATTTATAACAGAATTCTTAATGCATTTGATTAAATAAACTGAGGAATCTTAAAAAATATATATATATATATATATATTGCCTTTATCACCTGTGGTGGTATGAAACTGTATGAACCCCAGAAAATCATGTTCTTAAAGCTAATCCATTCCTGTGGGTGTAAACCTATTGTAAGTAGGGCCTTTTGATTAGGTGACTTCAGTTAAGACTTGGTCTAGGGTGGATCTTAATCCCCTTACTAGAGTCCTTTAT
Organism: Dasypus novemcinctus; assembly: GCF_030445035.2. Classification (NCBI taxonomy): domain Eukaryota; kingdom Metazoa; phylum Chordata; class Mammalia; order Cingulata; family Dasypodidae; genus Dasypus; species Dasypus novemcinctus. The sequence continues at coordinate 196,914,543 of NC_080673.1, read as the reverse complement.
AAAAGGGATGGATATGGAAAGACAGAGAGAAAGCAATGGAGTGCAGAAGCTAAAAGAAATGAAACTCAGAGGAAATTGGCAAAGACCAGAAGACACCACCGCGCGCCTTGCCATATGACAAAGGAGACCAGGATCGCCAGCAACTGGTCTTGAGGAGGAAAGTATCACTTGATTATGCCTTGACTTGGACATTTTTCTCAACCTCAAAACTGTAAGCTTTAAGTAAATAAATTCCCATTGTTAAAACCAATGCAATTCATGGTATCTGCTTTGAGCAGCTTAATATCACTCACTCACTCAGGTGGACATAGCAGCCCTGCTCAAAGGAGCTAAGCTACCTGCTTTAGCTATAACAATCTCTCCAGCCTCACTTTTCTTCTTCCTCTGTTTTGAATCTTCTACTCTCACCTGGTTACCAATCATTGATCTCCCTAGTTCCTGGATACACCTCTCTGTGTGTTTCCTTCCATACCTTTTATTTGGCCAAACCCTCAGGGTCATGGTCAAATCTATACTTCCCAGTATTAAAGAGCAACAGGAATGAACTTTTCCATTTGGGAAAGAGAAGAAAAATACTGATTCTGTGATAAGGTTCAGTACAGTTTAATTATAGTATCAATTCAGTTTAAGTAGAGATCTGTGCTTAAGTGAAGAACTGAATTAATTTATGGAGACTGTAAATTCTTTAGCCTGTGTAAGTAATGTTTACATACAGTACTACTGATTCAATTTATGTAAATTGATCCAGTGTACGTAGAGTACTGTGCAAGCGAAATGCAGAAGTGAGGAGAAGAAGAGCTAAGGGGTAAGGGTGGTCAGAGAAGAAACTGTTCAGCTAGCTCTTGAATTATCCTTTGGTTGTTTCCTTTGGACATCTCAACATTCTTTTTCACTGTGATGGTTAGGCTAATGTGTCAACTCAGCCAGGTAATTGTGCCCAGTTGTTTGGTCAAGCAAGCATTTATGGACATAAATGTCCATATAAGAGCATTTATGGGTTTTCGTCATCTCTGAGTTTCCTGCATAGATGGCTGATTACATCTACTTCAACCAGGGAAAGTGCTGTTAGCAATGAGTGACACTTTAGTGAATCAGTGGAATACCTTAAAAGAGGAAGTGATTTCAGCATTCAGAGAGAATTTCTCAGCTTATCTTTGGACAACCATTGTCTCCCAGAAACGCATCAAGGACCTTCATTGGACTTTCATCAGAGACCTGGTTTGCAGCCTGTCTGCAACCTGTACTTGTGCATCCCCATGGTCATGTGAGAGACTCTTACAAGTCTCACACCATTTACAGATATCTCCTGTTGATTCTGTTCCCTAGAGAACCCTGGCTAATACCTCAACCTTCACAACAACCCCTGGGACCAACAGGATCCCAAGGTTTTCAAAAAATTTTAAACAACAGTATCAATATTAGCCACCAAAATGATACCAGGAAATATGTATCATGAAACAGAGCAGAATTCATGTTACTGGGTTTTGTTTAGGTTTTTGACTATGCTGCAGAAATGAATTTCAAGAGCACATCAGGTGAGTTAGGCCAGTAATTTATTAAGGTAGAGAGGGACAAGTAGTGAGAGAAAGTAACAGACCATAGGTCCGAGGTGAAGAGGAAGGGACTGAAAAGTGATCGAGAGGGCTGATTCACAGACTACAGTTTCACATTATAGATTATAAACGCCCAGGTTTTACTTGCATGGTCATCATGGCAGAGGAAAAACAGTGAGGGCAGGGTACAGAATGCAGGAATAGGGGCCCAAAGGCAAGAGAGCATGTTCAGGCCTTGTGCCTGCTTTTTGAACTGTTAAGTATTCTACCCCTTTGCTAATGGCAGGGGAGGTGTCCCAGCTGTTTACTGTTTTGATTGATTACCCCCCCATCAATCCCTCATGAGGGCCCAATGATAAAGTCCTTGGGGACTATTCGGGGCTTCTCCTGGCTTCCAGGGGAAATCTTTTTGGCAGAATTTTGGGGAGGGTCTTCCAGCAGCCATCTTGGGGTTGTTGATGTCCACGTGGACTTCTTGCCAGGTTCTAGATCCCTCTGTTGATTCCCTATCTTACTAGCCAGCTTCACTTACTCTAGCAGAATTCAGCATATTTCCTTCCATTAAGAATCAGTTGGCCTTACTATAGAAAGAGAAGGAAATATATAGCTGAAGAGTTAAATGCTGTGTCTTCAGGATACTCACAGATATTTAATAATGTACCCACGAGTGTCATTCATCAATCACTATTTAATGAGCACCTATTCCAGGCCCTGTGTCAGCTACGAAAGTCATAGACCCAGTTTCAAAGGCACTCAGGGAGAGTACAGAAACAGGCAATGATCCCTGGAAATGAAAAATAAGAAAAGAGTCGTTAGGCATGGATTGTTCCTTCAAGGTATTTGCATATAATGACAGGAAAGGAGAAGACTTGGACACATATAAAGTCACTGATAAAGTCCCGAGAGTTTGAGGGAGGAAGGTGGATTTCAGAAGGAGATGGCTGTGATGAGCAGGCAGGATGTCTCTGCAGGGATGGGAAGCCACTGCTTTCCAGGCAGAGGAGCAGCGTTAGCAAAGGTGGAGGAAAGCAGAAAGCTCTGGGCATCTAAAAGGCACAGGAAGTAGATCTCCTTGAAACCCTGGCTTCAGTACAGAGACCAAGCTGCTTTACTTAGTCCATTTTTGTATTTGAATGTTCCAGATTAAAAGACCTTTTTGAAAAAGAGCACACACACACACACACACAGATCCTATTGTACGACACCTTGAAGAGGGCAATGATAGGTGTAATGGGTGCCAAAGGAGCAGAACGTCGTAGCAATGCATCTCATCTGGCCTCAGCAGTCCACGCTCTATCCTAGCGCAGTGCTGTACGACTGGACATGTCACTTTGGCAGTCGCAGCTGCATCTCTTCAACTGTAAAATAAGTGGTTTGGACAATATCCTCGCCCTCCCAGCCCTGAGAGTTTGAGTCCACCATATAAACTCACCAGAGAGAAAGATATCCTTTCCCCTGTCTTTCCCCCTGCCTCTTTAGAGTCCTGCACACCTTCTTCCACTGACTCCTGAATATGAGTGTAGCTACTTTGCTCTGGAACACAACAGAATCTGTTTCTGCCTCCAAATATCATTGGACACTTCGGAAGAAATTCTGGTGAGGTTAAAAATTTGTGTTTGATGGAGGACTATGCATTGTCTACACACAGTACAACCTTCCTTCTTATCTGATTCTAGCTAGTCATTGTCCTTAAGCTGTTTTAAAACTCTGTAAATTGTGGGTATCTGATAGCAATGTAAATCCAATTCTTGCCTACAGAATGCAAATTCAATTCTGTCCTTAGGGGGTTAATTGACTTCTGTCTCCTAAGCAGGAAAACTACAGTTTTGCCTCATTTGCATAGTCATTTCAATATTCCTGCTCTATAAATGTGTCTGTTCTTCAGCCTCTTTCTAGGTCCTAGGATACAAATAGGCAAATCTCTTGCTCTGTGGGCCTGTTTTCTTTTCATGAAACAAGAAGTTTGGGTAGAGGATGGATCTGGATGGTTCATAAAACCCCTTTCAGCTATAATGTGCTCCCATGTGGGTTCACGTTGCGCTTTCTACTATGACTGAACTAACTTCAATTTTTCTTTTTTCCTTTTTTTCTTGTTTTTTTGTTTTTTGTTTTGTTTTTTCTGAAGTAGGGCTGAACAAAATTCAGCATGCCACTTCACTTTTGATTGTGCGGGTCTTTGGGAAGATCTAGGCAACAGAGCTAGAAAATGATTAGGTCCATTTCATGGCATCCTCTGATAGGAGAGGATAATGGGCTGGCTTGCTGTGAGGGCTCAGTACCCAGCATCCCATAAACAGCCACAGGGCCTCCTGCCTGCCTCTTCAGGCCTCTTGCTTCTCCTACCCAATGTGCCAGTTTCACTTCATCCATAGTCACCTGACTATAACAGCTCTCCAATCAAGGATTGCCAGATTTAGAAAATAAAAATAGAGGACACCCAGTAACATTTGAATTTCAGATTTAAAAAATGATTTATTTTTTAGTATGAGTATGCCTCATGTAATATTTGAGATGTACTTATAATAAAAAGTAATTCATTGTTAATGTGAAATTCAAATGTAACAGGGTATCTTATGCTTTATCTAGCAGCCCTATCCCAATCTCTCAATGACACACTCATGCTACTACTTTTAATACTCTCTCTTGTCACCTCCACACACTTTACATTGATAATATCTATTTACCCTTTAAGACAACTCCCCAGGGACTAGTACAGAATCTGGCACACACTTAGGTGTTCTTTACTTGTTGAATGAATGACAGGTCTCCTCATTTTGGGTCCTGCTGGGTGAAGCAGGTACCCCCTTCTCTTCTACCAAGGAATCTGCCTCTGCTGAAACCTGTCTGAATGCATCACACTATATTGTCATTGTCTGTTCTTGTCTGCTTCCCACGGGGGATCCTGGAGGGCAAAGACCATATTTCATCCATTAATTGTCATGCTTCCAACATGCAACAAAGTCCCTCTCACATTCTAAATGCTGGAAATTTCCAACAGCACACCCACAAGATTAAAATTTGACATACAATGAAAGGAGGTGTTGATCAAAGTGCTTGAGGCTTTGGCACTTGGATAGTTCTTAGGGGAATGAAATCAATTTCCCAACACTTCTTCCTTCGAGTTCCCCAGTTCAAGTCCTCTCTAACCACCTTGTTTGGAGGCAATGCACATATCTGAGTACATATGTCCACACACTGCTGGGATGAGATCAAATGTTTCCTGTTGGGGCTGGATCTCAACAGCCCTTGGAGTGCTTCCAATGACCCCTAGAGCCGGTGTGAAAGTGGACTAGCATCCAGATGGCTTCTTGTTTCCACATTCCTTCAGCTTATTTTCTTACTATGGCAGATACTCAAGAGCATCCCAAATCCTGAAAAGGGATGGGATTTCAGAAAAAAACCTTGTTGCTTTTGCAAACCAAGAATTGTGAACTCTTAAGCCTATTGAATAAGAAAAAAAAAAAAAAACTTAAAATATATAGCACAGGTTTTCAAGCTATCTGCAATGAAATAAGGAAAATACCCAAAGGGATCATGGTCTCCCCTTCTCCCCCCCCCCCCCCCCCGCCCCACCCCAACAGTCAGTTCCACCTGGGAACAAAAATGCCACACATATCCACCACTGAGGATTAGAACAGGTCAGGGTTCACAAGGTTGTGGCCACATAAACAGATTATCCTGTTTCCTGAGACATCCTTTAAGTTGCAGCTGCCTGCTTGGAGGAAGATCATGAATCACGTTGTTCTTCTCTCTTCCATTTGATCCCACACCACGTAAACAAGCAATGTTGAAGGGGAAAAAAACATTTTGGGAAAATTATTTCAATGCAATTGGAAAAGCTTATCTTGTGTAAGAAATCTGCTTACTCAGTTACAAGGATTTATGTTAGAAAGAAGCAGTCTTGGGTATGAATATGTTTTGGGCACATGAATGAGAAACAATCATCTAACACCAATTATGGGACAGACATTTTCACTGATACTTCCCCACATGTGATCACATTTCATCCAAACAGCCACTCTGGAAGAAAGTGATAATGAAACTACTTTCCATAAATTACACTTGTGAAAACATGCCCAAAATCGTTTAATAAGTGGCAAAGTCAGCATTTGAATTCATGTCATTCCGGCTCTGAGTAATTGATACACTAACTCAATGAACATTTATTTGCCAACTAGCTATGCAAGTGATATTGACTGAAAGAATGAATTGATCCTATTTTATCTGTTTTTGAACTAAAGATACTGAGATACCATAAATTGCAGTGTTTTGATATTTTCTTTCCCTTGAAGTAATTAAAGAATAAGAGCAGTATATTTTAAAGACACAATCTAATGTTTTGAGGATGAGACATCAGCAAGTTATTTTAATGAACCACCATTTGGGATAAGTTGGTCTTGGACAAGAATAAACAAACAAACAAAACTAATAATAATGTTTCTTCAGTGACTCCTAAGAAATCACAGACCACTCTGATATTATCAGGTAGTTCACGGACAAAACCGTAGAAAACAGAGATAAAGGAGCTCAGAAATATACAGCTAAACAAATAGCTAACTAAAATAAATTGAATGTTTAGATTGGCTTAAATGGTGATGATAAAGTTGGCAAAAAGTGGATAATATGGCTCACTTCAAATATGTGTGAAATATTTCTTTAAGGTATTTTACATAAAATTTCTCAAGGTAGGGATATCGCACAGAGGTAAAGAGCCTGAGCTCCAGGGTACATCTGCCTGATTTATATCTTAGCTCTACCAAATACTAGGTATAGACATTGAGAAATTCATTCACTTCTCTGCATTTCAGAAAATGGATATAATAACTACATCTTCTTCATATGTTGTTATGAGGATTTAATGAAACAATCCATCGAATGTACTTGAGCAATGCCAGTGTGTAATATATCCTGAATGAATAAAATGTAATTATTAAAAGAAAATGATATTTTTAAAAATAATATATTTTTTATACAATATATAAAAAGTCATTTCAGTTTACTATTACCATCACAATTGTGAGTAGAAAATTTCTGATGTTTAAATGAGGGTTCTTTCACTGTGCCTTCTTTTATTTATTGTTCTTATTACTTGTTCTTTCCCTAGGACATCATTATTAGCCAAAGGAACCCCCAAGTCAAGAAATATCCAACCATTTATAGATCATAGCATTCCAAAACAGCACTATAACATTGGTAGAGAGAGATGCGCTAATACTACTATTGGTGGAGCAATGGAGTATTACGAGAGAAGCTTTGAGTTAAGAATTAGCATAATTCTCTGTCCAGTATTAGTTCAAGTCATGTTGCGCCTCTGAGTCTTAGACTCCTCATCTGTGATACAAGGAGCTTGGGCAAAATTTACAGCGTGGTCACTTCTGCTTCTCAAATGGATGTTATTAGCATTTGTGTGTTGCTTTAGTAATATCATACAAGTATTAGTTAACAATTGTTCTTATAAATAATTTGAGGTCTTCTCTTTCCTGAATCACTGCTTTAGTCATTAAACCCAATCACCTCATTATCTAAATTCACATGTCTTATAACACTGAAAGGCATGTATAAAAAAGGCTTTGAAGAAACCAATGTGTCACTTCATGCATTCATAAAATAATCAAAAGTGTTAAGGCCATATGGTAAAAGGTCCAGGGTTTGCTCCCTCCTCTCCCCAGACTCTCTTTTTGACTCCCATGTCTATTCCACATTTTGGAGTATTTATTTACCTTAAATTTAAAGGAGGCCCCGCAGTCCCTGAAGGAGACATGGAAAGATTCAGATCTGAAGAGGGACTTGGAAGAAAACCGTATTTCATGCCCATTGGCATTTGGAAGGCCGTTGAGCAATCTTTTGGGAAGTTTCTTGCAAAGAGTATAAACAGACAGTTAGAGGGTGGGCTAACATTTGACTTCCCATCTGACTTGGGTGCCTTGTTGAAGCTCTCAGCACCTCCAGTTCACCATCTGCAAGATAGATCATCAGAATGTAACAAACCATTTATTCTGATGACCTTGTTTTACTGATGTAGAATTTGAGGCCCTGAAAGTGAAGCAATGAGCCCGAGGTCACAGAACAAGTTAGCATTCCCAATCAGAGACCACACCACATGCTCAGCAATCCCTTGCCCTCTTTTCAATCAAGCATGAGTTTGTGGCAAGAAAGAATTTTGATAATTGTAAAAGGCAGGGCACTAGTCACTCACCTTGCTGTGTTTTAACTACACAATGAATTTAGTTTGCTGGAGAGGAGAGATTATGGGCTTAAATTTTAAGCAGACCTAAACCTAATCCTTATTTTTTGATTCGATAGCCATGTGTTTCTTTGGTCTATAGGTAACCTTTTGCTTCCCTCTTTGTGAAATGAGACAGAATTCTTGTTACATTAATATTAACTGTGGTGAGATGTTCTAAGGTGCTAGGAACAAATGACTGATACATAGTGAGGATTCTAAACACTCCTCTTCATCTTCCCCTCCTTCCACCCCACTGATACTATGATAACCACACTTCCGTTCATAACAGTTAGATATTTTTCAACAAATATCCAGAGATAATTCATGCAACTACTACCTTTCAGGTATTTATCAATCATATTGTAAAAGAATTCCCATTAACACTGTTTTGGTAGGAAATTTAGTAAATTCTAAATAAATAAATATTGTGAGACCTCTAGTTAAAAGGAGTAGCTAGAACACACACAGGCATTTACTTCCATTTCCCTCCTCTGCTTACACACAGCAAAAACTAAGAGGACAGGGAAATTTTTTTAAAAGGTATAAATCCATAAGGATAGAGAGGAGGAAAGTACAACAATTTTGGAAGCTGGAAAGCAGATGACTGTGTTGTAATAACTAATTTGGCAAACATGCAAAAACAGACTCTTAAGTTGACAGTGGGGAAAGCCAAGAAGAAACGTGTTATACACAACAGAACCTCACAAAAGTCTCAAAAATTGGCAGCATCAGGTACTTCTGAGTGTGGAAGTGAAGGCAGAGCAAAAAACAAGAATGGTTGAAATGCTGCTAAAAATCAAATGCCCAGATCCCACCCGTGTTCATGCAAAACTCCTCTCACTCAAATAAAAAAAGAGAGGCTTATTCTCTGAAGAAGGTAAAACATGGAGTCTCTGGCAGATTGACACGAAGCACAATTCAGTGTCGATATGGGCGTGCCATAATGAATGCAGAGAAAATAAGTGAAAGTTTCCATACTTAGAATTGAGATGTTGAGGGCTGCTAGCCTGTTCCCCACATGGCACTTCCAGAGTGTTATCAACCAGGATTATGCCCCAGAAATTGGAAGACTCCTCTCGGGAGAATCAGATTAGCTCAAGAAAAAAGACCTGAAAATATTGGCTTCAGAGGTTCTCCAATAAAAATGCATGTCACCTAAACCTCCCTACAGTAAAAAACCCAATTGACAAGCCCCACTGACTCATATGAAATTATAATTAGGTTGTCAGTGCCCATACTTATAAACTGGGCATCAGCCACATGAACCTGACATTGGAGAAGAACAGCTAATAAGTAAGTCAGGGACTAAGGGGAAAAAAGCATATTAGAAAAATAGAAAGTGCACAGAAAGAAGAGAATTCAAAATAATACTATCATTGATATCTAGTGAGTTATAAGATGTCATCTAGAAAACAAGAACAGGAGGCTATGAAATACGAACTCTCAAAATTCCCATTCTTAGAAATATTTCTCATATTTTAGAAATATTTCTCATATTTCTAAGAATGAAAAAAATCTTAGAAATATGAGAAAGATCCTATTCTTAGAAACATTTCTCATATTTCAAAGAAATTTTTAAAAATCTTACAAATATGAGAAATATGAATTATATTTATCAGAAATATGAAAGAAGAAATGAAAACCTAAATAGAAAGTTTTGCAGCTAAAATTCAGTACATCTCATATAAAGAAGAGCAGAATGACAGAAATGGAAAATAGATAAAAGACAAAAATATTTGTGGCACATCCAGAGATTCTACATCCAATATTAGGAGTTTCAGATGGAGAAAATAGATCATTTGAAGAAAAAGAATTCACCAAAGGAATAATCAATCTGAAAGCACATGAATTTCCTTTTTGAAAGTTTCAGAACAGTAAATGAAAAGAAACCAACACAAGACAAATTGCGAAGCAGTGTCAGAACACTGAAGGAAAAATGATTCTACAAGCTTCCAGTCAAGGGGCTAGGGATGGTTGGAGACCACATATTTGACATGCATGATCAAGAATGAAACTATTATTGCTCTTCCCAACAGCAACACATGAAGTTGGAAGGCAGTAGAGAAAAGTATTAAAAGCTAAGGGGCAAATGATTGGCTTCCTAAGACTCCTATATACAGCCCATCTTTCAATTTCATACAAAGATTCAATGAAGATATTTCAGAAAGCCATTCTTTCTCAGATACCCCTTGGAGGATTTTCTTTGCTTTCTAAACACCAGGGAATAAACTAGAAAGAGGAAACAATAGGATCTAGGAGTCCAAACAGGATATCCAACGCAAGAGAGAGTCCAAGTCAGTCCTCGGAGTGAAGGGAGAGAACAGAGGTGGCTGTGCCTAGAGAGAGATAAGATCGAGAGGGGCAAGCAAGAAGGGATTGCTCTGAAAAGATGAAGTTTGAAAAATGCCTGATGACTGCATGGATTAAAAGGCGATTTATACAACTGGGGAAGAAGGCAGAGTTGAATTATTCAGAAATACACAGGCCATAAGCAAGTGAAACAAAATGAAAACTTGACTTCATTGGCAATATTTTGCAGAAAAGGAATTATAGTGTGTGCGTAAACTAAGAATAGCACTTTCACTGTAATAATGTAATACTGGGTTTTGACGTAAACAGAGTGGTAAATAAGTGTATGGGGAGGATGAGATAATAGGAAATGTGAGAAAGAATGAGAGAGAGAAAGAGGATGATGGTGGTAGGGGTAGTATGTTAAGTAGAACAGAATCCATTCTTCTACACTGAGTAGTGAATATATAATTCCTAAAATGGAAAATCCTAGCAGTATAATCAGGTCATTTAGAAACAAGAAGGCAAATGCCAAAAGAATTAGCTAAAAACATTATAAGCAGTTGCCTCTAGAGAGACACTGTTTCTGGGGGTAGAGCAGAATTCCTGTTATTAACAAGTCTTTTATAATTATTTGGTTCTTTTCAACCATATCCATGTTTACTTTTTTTAATGTCTATATTTAATGCTTGCTTTTAATAGCATTTTTTTTTGTAAGGACTGCAACTTTATTTTTTTGTTTGTTTGTTTGTTTTTTCTCTTATTTTTTTAATGTTACATTCAAAAAATATGAGGTCCCCATTTACCCCCCACCCCCCTCACCCCACTCCTCCACCCATAACAACAACCTCCTCCATCATCATGAGACATTCATTGCACTTGGTGAATACATCTCTGAGCACCGCAGCACCTCATGGTCAATGGTCCACACCACAGCCCACACTCTCCCACATTCTACCCAGTGGGCCATAGGAGGACATACAATGTCCGGTAACTGTCCCTGCAGCACCACCTAGGACAACTCCAACCCCTGAAAATACCCCCATATCACATCTCGTCCTCCCACTCCCTACCCCCAGCAGCCACCATGGCTACTTTCTCCATACCAATGCTACATTTTCTTCAATTATGAATCACAATAGTTCATGAATAGAATATCAGTAAGTCCACTCTAATCCATTCTCTATAAAAGTAAAAATTAAACTATAAGCTTATATTTTGCAAGTTTCATGTATTCCACTGCCACCTTCAAAACTCTTCCCATATCTATTAACTGTAATACCTAAAATTACTCTTTTTTTTAATGCCTTTTTTTTCCTTTCTAATTTAACCATGCACAAATAAGCAATATCCATGCAATCACTAAGTTTGAAGCACTGGTTACACTTTCTTCCAACACACATAAAATTCAAATCACTAATATTAAAATTAAAAGATATGTATCCGTGTGCTACCTAGGATTGTCTTACTTTGGTGGTCCACCTGTAGCCCAAATGTTGGAAAGCATTTTTCTGCTGAGCACTACTCGAGAAAGCCAAATCAACTCCTTGCTTTCATACAGCCACTAGAGGGAAATGTTGGTCTTTTAACCAAGCACTCACATTCTTTCCAACGGGGAACAGTTTCACTAGGCAATGAGGAGGAATTAGAAAGCCACAGCCTGGAGTGTGAAATATTAGAGTTTGAAGGAAGTGTTGAGTCCATCTAGGTCAAGTCCCTCTGACTGCTCCCTTTCTATACTTAAAGGAACTGAGGCCAAAGATGAACACTGATTTGCTTAGGTCCTTGGATAAGGAAGTGGGAAAAACAGCTCTAAAACCAGTTTCCTTATTTACCTAAGCTGAGCAAAACAGGTATTCAAGAAAAGAGTAACTCAAAGAAGTTGCTTCTGAGTGCAAGATCATTGAGCTGGGAAGGAAGGTAAGGATTCAAGTCCTTGACTATGTAGTCATACACTGAATCTTTACTGTTCATTATTCGTATCCTCATCACAGTCCTGTGAGTCAAGTACAGTCATTTTCCTTTATCTACAGATACAGAAACTAATGGAGAGGTTAAGTTTCTTGCCCACAACCACACAGGAAATAATTACTAGAGCAGGGATTCAAACTCAGAAAATCTAGGTCTTCAGAATCTGTGACCTGAGCTGTCATGCTGCTACCCATCAGCAGAAGATGTGGCAATAAACTTATCTGTTAACATGGAACAAGCTACCTCCCCTCGCTGCGGGAAGTGACTTCACTTCCCTCTTTGGTAAATTGAGACGATTTGTACCACTGGCCACCAGGGCCCTTCAAGATGTATCAGCCTGTTAAGCAGAGCTCTTTAGTGTCTGATTTCTCCCCAACAGCTATCAAGGTGTCTGGCTCAGAGGACAGGCTCATTTCATTTTAAATGAGTGAATAAACACGATCCTAAGTTACTTCACAAACAAACTAGTCGTGGAGAAAATACACTCATGTCACATCTCATAATTCATATAGTTTATGAAAGCTCCACAAAAGCTATCATTGTCTCGGGTGCTCTTAGGACTGTGGAGCTGATCCAACCAAATGCCTAATTCTTCCTGATTTTCCTGGCTATTTTGTAGCTCTGTTTTTCAGTTCATAAAACACAACCATGTCACCGTGTACATGGGCAGTCTCCTAAGCCCGCTGCATTGTATCGTTTCACGAGCTGACATGTCACCGCTTTACAAAACACCTGGAGCCTGTGTCATTTATTGCTCTGAGCCTGGCCCAACCCTCATCCTCCCCGTTCATGTAGCTTCAAGCTGGTTTAGCTCACCAGCCCTCAGGACACTGGAGCTGAGGGAAGCAGAGGACTCCTGTTCAAAGAGAGAACCCATGTTCAAAGACGAGGGTTTCCTAATAGAGTATACAGATGGGGAAATTTCCTCCTGAAGAACCCCTAGGGATTTTCAAACTCCCCCATTTGGAGGTTTGAAAGCAGTCAAAGCTTTCTAGAAGGTTGGGGGAGGTGAGGGTTAAGATGCCTCTGGGCTCGCCCCCTCTAAGCCATCTTCCACATATATTTTTTTAAACCTTGACTTTATTTTGGTACACGGTTCTGTGAATTTGAACGCATTCATAAATTCATGTAATCACCACCACAATCAAGATATAGAGCACTCCTATTGTCCTTTAAAAATTCCCTCCCGGTCTCCTTGTACTCACACCCTCTCCTCTTTGTCCTGTGAAGACCGTCATAAAAATGTAATCATAGAGTGTTCACACCTTTGAGACTGGCTTCTTCTACTCAGCATGATGCTTTCGAGATTCATCCACGTTTGGAATACATTCAAGTTTTATCATGTATCTATATATCATATTTTATCAATGAAAATTGTTCCATTGTATGGACATAACACAGTTGTGGTTGTTTTTTATCAATTTACCTCCTGAATGATACTTGAGTTGTTTTCATTTTGGGGAGATTATAAATTGAGGTGCTATAAGCTTTCATATGCAGGTTTTTGTATGAACATAAGTTTTCATGTCTGTAGGGTAAATACCTGTGAGTGGGATTCCTGGATCAAATGGTAAGTGTATGTCTAACTTTATAACAAACTGCCAAAATATTTTCCAGAGTAGTGGTACCATTTTGGTTTCCCACTCTCAAGGAATGTTCCACATTCTAGCAATCACTGGTATTGTTCTTATTTTTTTTATTTTAAGCATTCTAACAAGTATGTACTATTATCTCATGTAGTTTTTAATTCAAATTTCCCTGATGACTTATGATGTTGAACTTCTTTTCAGGTGTTTGTCTTCTGTATATCCTCTTTGGTGAAGTGCCTATTTAACTTTTTTGCCTGGTTTTTAAAATGGACTGTTTGTTTTCTGCTCACTGAGTTTCAAGGATTTTTAAATATATTCTGAATGCAAAACCTTTGTCATATGTGATTTGTAAATATTTCTCCCAGTCTCTTAATTCTTTTCAGGAAGCAAAAGTTTAAAAAAAAAAAACAAAACAAAACTTTAATTAAGCCCAATTTGTCTTTTTTTTTTTTTTTTTTTTTAATTTTGTAGATTGTGTTTTTGAGGTAACATCTAAGCACTCTTTGCCTAATCTCAGGTCTTGGAGATTTTCTCCTCTGTTCGAAAAGTTTTATAGTTTAAGATTTTGCATTAAAAGCTATGATTCATTTTGAGTTAACTTTTATACAAGGCATGAGGTTTATCTTCAGGTTCATTATTTGGCATATAAATGTAAAATTTTTCCAAAACAATTTGTTGAAGAGACGTCTTCATTGAATTGCCTTTGCACTCTTGTCTAAAGAGAATTGGCCACTTATATGTGGGTCTCTATCTATGTGATCTTCTGTTCCGTTGACTTGGGACTCTGTCTTCACCAGTGCTACCCTGTCTTGCTTAGTGCAGCTTTATAGGAAGTTTTGAAATCAGGCACAGTGACTGCTCCAGCTTTATTCTATTGTGTTTGGTTATTCTGTTTCATTTGCCTTTCCATGTAAACTTTTGAAACATGAAGCATGAAGTTAGTTGTAGGTTTTTTGTATATGCGCTTTAACAGATTGGGGAAGATCCCAACTATTCTTAATTGGATGAGAATTTTTATTATGAATGGATGTGTTTTTCTTCTTTAAACCCTTAATATGGTGGATTACATTGATTGATTTTCAAATATGAAATCAGCCAGGCTTTCCTGAGTTAAAACCCACTTGGTTGTGATATATTACTCCTTTTATACATTGCTAGATTTTTTAAACTTTCTATTTGAAATAACTTTAAACTTAAAAGATTGTTGCAAAAATTATACAAAACCAATAGAGAACTCCAGTATGCCTACTACACAGATACCCAGGCTTACCAACTTGGAAAATTTTGCTATATTTGCTATTTGGTATATTTTATATACCATTTTATATAGCAAGTTAGCTATATTCAAATGTTTAGAAAATAGTTTACATACATCATGCCCCTTGAACACCTAATATTTCCATCTATATTTTCTAGGAACATGGATATTCACTTATGAAACCTCATAAGGTAGAGTTATCAAGTTCAAGAAGTTTATAATTGTTATAAAGCATTCCATTTATATTCTATTTTTTCATTTTTATCCCAGTGATCCTAATAATATCCTTTTGGGCATTTTCTTCTCCATTATTAGATCCAGTCCAGGATCATGTAGTGCATTTAATTTTGTCATTGTGTCTTTAGGCTTTTTTTTTTTTATTATTAATACCTTGCATTAGTGCAGTACTTTTGTTATAATTCACGAAATACATTTTTATAATTGTGCTCTTAACTATACTCCATCATTTACAATAGGGTTCACTCTTTGTGTTGTACAGTCCTTTGTTGTTGTTATTAATTTTATTCTAATAACATATATACAACCTGAAATTTCCCACTTTTAATGACATACACATATATAATTCAGTGCTGATCATTATGTTCACAATGTTGTGCTACCAACACCATCAATTACCAAAACTTTAAATCCACCCAAATAGAAATTAATCCATTCCTTTTGACAAGAACTCATTGTAAATAGGCTCTTTTGATGAGGCTACTTCACTTAAGGTGTGGTCCAACTGAATCAGGTTTGGTCACCTACCCACCACCACCAGTAATTTACTTTTATATAGAAAAATTATGTGTTGCAGAACAATAATGCAAAAAATACAGAATTTCCATATACCATCCTATAATTAACACCGTGCATTAGAGTGGAACATTTGTTACAATTGATGAAAGCATATTTCTATAAACTGTACTATGAACTATAGTCCATGGATAAACTTTGAGTTTATTGCTTGAGTTGAGCAGTTCCACAGATTTTTAAAATATAATATATATGCAACCTAAGATTTTCCACTTTAACCATATTCAAATATATAATTCAGCGCTGTTATTTATATTCACAATATTGTGATACCAGCACTACCATCCATTTCCAGAAAGTTTCATAATCCCAAATAGAAACTCTACATTTTAATCGTTAACTTCCTATTCTTTCTGCTAACCCTATCTCCTGGTAACATATACTCTAGATTCTAACTCTTTAAAGAGTTTGCTTATACCAATTACTTCCTATCAGTGAGATCATACACTATTTGTCCTTTTGTGTCTGGGCTTATTTCACGTAAGATGATGTCTTCAAGTTTCATTCATGTCACATGTATCAGAACATCTTTGCTTTATATGACTAAATAATATTTCATTCTGTATATACCACATTTTGTTTATGCATTCATCAGTTGATAGGCACTTGGGTTGCTTCAATCTCTTGGCAATCACAAATAATGCTGTTATGAACATCAGTGTGGAAATATCTGTTAAATCCCTACTTCCAATTCTTTTGAGTATATACCTGTAAGTAGGATTGCCAAGATGTATTGTCATTCTGTACTTAACTTCCCGAGAAACTGCCAAATGGTCTTTGACAGCAGCTGCACCATTACATATTGCCAATAGCAATGAATGAAAGTTCCAATTTCTCCACATCCTTTCCAATACTTTTACTTTTCCATTTTTTAAACAGTAAACATTCTAGTGGGTATGACATGGCATCTCATTGTGGTTTTTTATTTGAATTTCCCTAATGGCCAATGATATTGAGCATCTTTTCATGCTTTTTGGCCATTTGTATATCTTCTTTGGTGAAATGCTGATTCAAGTCTTTTGTCAGTTTTTAAAATTGAGTTGTCTTTTTGTTATTGAGTTGTAGGATTTCTTTATATATTCTGGGTATTAAACCCTTATCAGATATAGTTCTCTAAATATTTTCTTCCTTTGTGTAGGATGTCATTTTTCTTTCACAATAAAGTTCTTTGAGGCAGAAAAATTTCTAATTTTTATGAGGTCCCATTTATCTATTTTTTCTTTTGTTCCTTGTGCTTTGAATTTAAAGCCTAAGAAACCATTACCTGAATCAAAGTTCTGAAGATGCCTTCCTACATTTTTTTTAGGAGCTTTATAGTTCTGATTCATATATTTAGGTATTTGATTCTATCCCAATTGATTTGACTTAGTCCCCTTGTCAAAAAATCAGTTGGCCATGAACATCATGCAGTCAGATGATCTTATCTAAGATATACATGGAAACAAGCAATTTTGTTCCTTCAAATTAAGTTCCAAGACTCAAAGATTTTACAGAAATGAATACAGTCTAACCGAATTATGTAATCAGTCATCATGTCCCCTGCCCAATAGACAATGTACCACAATGAAAGAAGAAAAAGGACAGTACTATATGTTTATGAAGGTTATAGAATAAGCAACTTTCCTAAGGCATCTCTGGAAAGTGGTCCTGCTCAGTAAAAACTATGATAAAGTACTGGAGCAAAAGGTGAAAATCTAATTTGGTGGCCCCATTTCATTAGACAGAAATTCACCAAGATCATCCAGTACCTAATTTGAATTTTAAAAGTTACACTAAAGTGACAGAGGAAACTTTTTCCTTTGAGTAAGAAGATGGAATGGAGGGGGGGAAAGGAGAGGTAAAGGCATTAATAGCTGCTCATCTTAACAATGCCGCTGAAAAGGAATTACTGGAGATACTGAAACTAGATAGGTATGGTGACATCTACAACTTGCCCTAGCATGCCTTCTACAAGACTCTGGATGAGCAAGAGGCAGAGTGACTCTTCAGATGCTGAGGAAAGATGAGGATGAGGAAGATGACAAAGAGTTTGGAAAAAAAAAAATTTGTAAATGATGAGGTGGGTGAGAATGACATAAATGGCTTTGAGGACATGAATCAACTGTATGCCAGCAGTGATGAAGATCAGGATTCTAGATCCTCTAGTGAGGAAGAAGAAAAACCTTTAAGGCCAAACATAAAGGCAAAACACCTTTGAAAGGATCTTTGTGGAGAAAACAAGCCTATGTAGAGATTGAATATAGCAGAAGGCTGAGTCCATGGCCAAAGCCAAAACCACATGATTTCTCTTCAAGCATTTATAAATAGGCCTGATCACTTTGAACTTCTGTCTTTTATCTTAAACATATACACACTTCAATTTTTGCTATTTTGTGTTGTATTTGACACAATATTGTGTTTTCAATATTTATACCCCTTCTGCGGGAAGAAATCTATGAGAGTAGAGGAAAGTCTTAAATTGCGAATAGAGTGTTTTTATAGCATTGACATATATATCAAAGTAACAGCATGAGTCCAAGGAGCTTAACAGACAAGTTCTTGAGGCTGGGATGAGATTGTGGTTGTAAATATTTCTAAGTTTTAAAGATTATGCACTCCTGTTTCCTTGGTGTTCTTTATTTCCCTCCTAACATTTATTTAGAAATGGCAGGGCTTAAAATTGCTCTTGTCCTCTTTTTCCTACTTCTATGGGAAAAAAAGGAAGGAAGGAAAAAGATCTAGCATAATGTTTAATATAAAAATACCTTTTCCCTAAATACGTCCATTAATATAATCTAGGATAGAAAGAAAATTCTCTTTTTTGGTAAAGCAATAAGAATGTTAGTTTCCAAAATAGGGAGTATCTTCAGAAACCTGCAGCACTTTTATGATACAGTCCACCACCTGGCTGTCTTCATGTATTTGGAGACTTTTCACCAGGAGTCCATGAAACATGAAACCAAATAGGCTTTGATTATGCTGTAGTTGTTATTTTTTTCCCTTCTACCTTTTTTCTTGGTACCATACTCAAAGAAGTAAAGGATGAATGGCACTAGGGGACTTTTCACAGACTAGTTAGAACAGGTATTATTTTTAAATCTGTATTGACATGCTGAATCCTCCTGGCTCAAGAAGCAGCCACTTCAAGAATCCCTGGAGTACATGGGCAGTACCTAGTGAAAGAGGAAAGACCAATACACCAAGCCCTTGAAATTGATGCTTGTACTTATGAACCTTATTCTTGGGAAATTGAAACTTAGCATAGTTGCTTAAGAATAACCTCCTGAAAACCTCCTTGTTGCTCAAATGTGGCCTCTTTCTAGGGTGAATTCAGCGTATAAACTCAATACCTTTCCTCTGGCATAGGACATGACTCCCAGGGATGAGCCTGCCTGGCACCAAGGGGTTATTACCAAGCACCACTAGCAATGCATTTGGGAAAAGATCTTGACAAAAAGAGGGAATTATCAAATGCAAATGAGTTTTTATGGTTAAGAGATTTCAGAGTGAGTTAGGAGGTAATTCCAGAGGTTGTGCTTATGCTCATCTTGGAAGGCTCTGACTGCTGTAATAAACAGTTCCTCAGGCAGCTGTGCTCCTGAGGTCTCTAGAGAGGTCTGGACAATATTGGCAGGGCAGACAAGTCCAGGAATTTGGCACCCTATCAGTGGGCCTTACCTTGGTATATATGATAACGTATCCCTCCAATGTATCAGAGTTGGACTCATTTATGATTTTCCTACACATGGTTCTTATGTCCCTTTTATTTGAACCTATAATTAGCAGTAATCCCATTAAATATGTGTCCCAGAGACTTAAAATTTCTTTCTGTTCATATGTCATTTAAGCCCTGACTCTTAGCAGAGTTGCAGCCAACACCTACCCTCCATATCATCAGGCTCATACTGGGCAACTAACAAAAGGATGATGGACAATACCCAATCCAAAACACAGAAAGTATCTACAACTGCAGGCAAGACAATTCCACCCATATGCCCCGTGGGATCTAAGCCCCCTCTCAATTATAAGCAGAGGGGGCATCACCATCCTCAAATCCTCGTAATTGAGGAATAAACAAACTTAAGAGGGGAATGCAAACATAGAATAAGTTATGCTAATTATTATTCTAGTAACAGAAGAATTTGTAACACTGATATAAAGGCAGTGGTCATTAGAGGTTCTGAGGGGAAAGAAAGGGAAGAATAAGTGTAAATGGGGCATTTTGGGGACATTGGAATTGTTCTACATGACATTGCAATGATCGATACAGATCATTATACATTTGGTCAAAACCTATGAAATTGTGCACTGAAGAGTGTAAACCATAATATAAACTACAGACCATGGTTAGTAGGAATAATTCAATATGTTTTCATCAATTGTAAAAAATATACCACACTAATGAAAAATGTTAATGGGGGAAAGTGTGTGGGGGATGAGATACATGGGAATCATATATACATATACACATACACATACACATACACATATACATAGATATATTGCTGTACTGGACTAGGGATTGAACCTGGGACCTTGTATGTGGGAATTTGGAGCTCAACCTCTGAGTCCCATTGTCTCCCCTGAGTTGGTTCTTTCATTTGTTTGCTGTTTGTTTTTCTTTTTAGGAGGCACCAGGAACTGAACACAGGATCTCCCAAGTGGGAAGCAAGCACTCAACCACTTGAGCCACATCTATTCTGGAAATCTCCTATTTTTGAGATATCAGCAAATTATTACCAGGTACACAGCACACATTTGGCACACTTTTTTCATACTTCTGCATTATCAACACAGAACATCTTAGCATAGATGCATGAATATTGCATTATTACTGTTAATCACAGTCCATAAGTCACTCGTTTTATTTTTCCCATGCTTCTCCACATTCCTGCCACCCTGCAATAGTGATATGTATTTTCTCTTGCTCACAAAGGACACTCTTGCATCTGTACCATCAACCACAATTCTCATCCACGTCTGGGTTTACTGTGTTATTCAGTCCCTAGATTATTCTCTAGCTTTCTGTCAATTGGCATTTACATCCCTAGACTACCCTTTTCAGCTACAATCCCAACAAGATGTTACTCACTATAATATGTTACCATCAACTCTACATTTCTAAACTTTAATAGTAAGTTTAATTAAAACTTCTACATAGTTAAACATCAGTAGTCCATCTCAGTCTTCCTCTTATCTTCTTTAAGAATCCACCACCTACCAGTAGGTCTTGAAGCTATTTTCCTACATTTTCTTCTAGAAGCTTTATGGTTCTTGCTTTTATATTTAGGTTTTTGTTCCATTTTGAGTTAATTTTTTTATAAGATGTGAGATAGGGGTCCTCTTTCCTTCTTTTGACTATGGATATCCACTTCTCCTAGCGCCATTTGTTGAATGGACTGTTCTGCCTGAGCTGGGTGAGTTTGACAGGCTTGTCAAATATCTTTTGACCTAGATGTGAGGATCTGTTTCTGAACCATCAGTTCAGTTCCATTGGTCTATGTGTCTGTCTTTATGCCAGTACCATGCTGTTTTTACCACTGTAGCTAGGTAATATGATTTAAAGTCTGAAAGTGAGAGTCCTTCAACTTTACTTTTCCCCTTTTAAATATTTCTGGCTATTTAGGGCCACTTACCCTTCCAAATAAATTTGATAATTATGCTTTCCATTTATTTTTTAAATGATGGTGGAATTTTTATTAGAATTGCATCGAATCTGTATATCAATTTGAGTAGAATTAACATCTTAATAGTATTTAGCCTTCCAATCCATAAGCATGAAATATTCTTTCAAATATTTAGGTGATTTTTTAGTTCTCTTAACAATGAGTTGTAGTTTTCTGAATACAAGTGCTTTACATTGTTGGTTAAGTTTATTATTCAATATTTGGGTTTATCTGTCATATTTTATTTCCACCACTCTTTCAAAACTTTTATAATTTTACTGATATAATCTTCATTTCTAGACTCTCTTCCAAGCCTCTGACTCTTGTTTTTTGTTTTGTTTTTTTTCTTTTCAGACTGTAGCACACCTTTTAGTCTTTCTTGCAAAGCCAGTCTCTTGGTTATAAACGCTCTCAGTTTCTATTTATCTACGAATATTCTAAGCTCACCCTCATTTTTGAAAGACTGTCTTGCCAGATCTAAGATACTTGGCTGGAAGCTTTTCTCTTGTAGTATCTTAAATATATCATAACTCTGTCTTCTTGCCTCCATGGTTTCTGATAAGAAATTGGCACTTAATCTAGTTAGACTTCTCTTACATGTTATGCATTGCTTTTTTCTTGCTGCTTTCAGAAATCTTTGTCTCTGACATTTGACATTCTGATTAGTATGTGTCTCACAGTTGGTCTATTTGCATTTTTATTTGAATGGGAGCATGTTGTGCTTCTTGGACATGGATATCCATGTTCTTCAATACAGTTGAGAAATTTTCTACCATTATTTCTTCAAATACTCCTTCTTCCCTTTTTCCCTTCTCTCTCCTTCTGGGACACCCATGACATGTATGTTTGTATGTCTCTGACTGTCATTAAGTCCCTGAGACCTTGTCCAATTTTTTTTTCATTCTTTTTTCCATCTGTTCTTTTGTATATTCAGTTTCAGAGGCCATTTCTTCAAGATCACCAATCCTTTCTTCTGGTTCCTCAAATCTGCTGGTATATTATTCTAGTGTATTTTTTATTTCATTTATTGCCCCTTTCATTCCCATAAGATCTACTATTTTTCTATATATGCTTTCAAATTCCTCTTTGTGCTCACCCAATGTCTTCTTAATATCCTTAATCTCTTTAGCCATCTCTTTGAATTTGTTATGATTTGTTTGAACATCTATGATTAGGTGTCTGAACTCCTTTATGTCATCTGGGGGCTTATCTTGTTCCTTTAAGTGGGCCATATCTTCCTGTTTCTTGGTGTGGATTATAATTTTTTGTTGGTGCTTTGGCATCTGGTTTACTATATGTATTTATTCTGGGTGCTATTTCTCTCTTTAGTTTATGGCTTTCTTGCCCTTTCTCCCTTGCTGGTTGTGTAGTAGGAGCCAAGGATGTATTGGTACTGTACACTGTGGAGGCTCAAGCTGTCCTCATTCCTCAGGGATTGATGAAGCTCCTCCCAACTTTTTTTTTTTGCCAGACGTAGGGACAGAGCCACAGCTGTGTGTAATAATCCAATCATGCAGGCCTAGATTATAGACCCAGAGAAACTGATAAAGCTTCAAGCTCCTTTCTCCCCTGCCTAAGGCAGGGGAGGAGCTGCTGGCGTGGGCAGCAATCTATGCCATGCAGGTCCAAAATGACTGCAGTTGCCTTGGTAGACTTCTGACTATTCAGTCTGCCTGCCAAATGTACCTGCAGTGGCCTGCCAGTGTCCTCCCTGCTAGAGATGAGTTGAAGCCTAGGCTAGGGCTACAGGCTGATCTCAGTGAAAGAAGCCAGTTCCTACCTTCACTGTGATTTTCTTTTTTTTTTTTTTTAAATGTTGAAACTCCCTTGGGTAACTGGAATAAATTGCACTTGATCATGGTGTATAATTCTTTTAATGGACTGTTGGATTTGGTTTGCTAGTATTTTATTGAGGAATTTTGCATATGTATTCCTAAGGGGTAGCAGTCTGTAATTTTATTTTCGTCTGATACCTTTATCTGGCTTTGGTATAAGAGTCATGTTGGTCTCATAGAATGAGTCAAGGAGTGTTTCTTCTCTTCAGTTTTTGGAAGAGTTTGAGCAGGATTGTTGTTAATTCTCCTTGGAATAAATTTCTCTGTGAAGCCATCTCCTTGAATTTTTCTTTTTGGGAGGCTTTTGATTAATGAGTCAATATCTTTACTAGTTATTGATTTGTTGAGATCTTCTATTTTTTACATCAATGTAGATAGTTTGTGTGTTCCTAGGGATTGTCTATTTGATCTATATTATCTAATTTGTCATACAATTCTTAGTAGTGTCCTCTCATAGTGGAATCAGTAATAAAGTCTACCTCATCATTTCTAAATTTAGTTATTTGTACCCTCTCTTTTTCTTCATCAGTTTAGCTAACAGTTTGAAAATTTTATTGATCTTTTCACAGAATCAAATTTTGTTGATTCTTTCTCTTTTTGTTTACCCTCATTGTGTTTAGTTTGCTATTTTTTTCTTGTTCTTACAGTTTTGAGGTTATGTCTCAGATTTGAAATATTCCTTCTTTTTTTAAGATGAGCATTTAGAGCCATAAATTTCCCTCTCTGCAATGCTTTGCTGCATCTCATATAAATTTAGACATGCTGTGTTCTCATTTTCATTCACCTCAAGATATTTCCTAAATTGCCTTGTGATTTCCAGCTTACCCCCATTGTTTGTTTAAGAGTAAGTTGTTTAATTTCTATATATTTGTGACCTCTCCGTTTCTTCCTCTGTTACTGATTCTAGCTTCATTCCATTGTAGTTGGAAAAGATACTTTTGTATGATTTCAGTATTTTGAATTGATTGAGACTTGTTTTGTGACTTAGGATATGTTCTGTCTTGGAGAATGATCATGTGCGCTCAAGAAGAATGTATATTTTGCTGTTGCTGAGTAAGTTTCTATATAAGTCTGTTAGGTCTAGTTGGTTTAGAGTATCACTTAAGTCATCTATTTCCTTACTGATTTTCTGTATAGATGTTCTATCCATTATTGAAAATGGTGTAGTAAAGTCTCCTACTATTAATGCAGAACTGTCAATTTCTCCTTCCAAATCTGTCAGTATTTGCTTCATTTATTTTGGGACTCTGCTGTAGGTGCATATATACTTATAATTGTGACATCTTCTTGTTGAATTGACCCCTTTATCAGTATATATGAGCATCTTTGTCTCTCATAACAGTTTTTGACTAAAAATGTCTTCCATATTATATAATATAGTTATTCCAGTTCTTTTCTGGTTACTACATGATACTTTTTTTTCCATCCTTTCACTTTCCACCTATATATGGCTTTGATTTAAGGTGATTTAAGGTGAGTCTCTTGTAAACATCATGTGGTTGGGTCATGCTCTTTTATCCATTCTGTTGTGCTCTGCCATTTGACCTGAGAGTTTAATCCATTTACATTTAAAGTCACTACTGATAATTCATTAATCCATTTACATTTAAAGTCACTACTGATAATTCACTACTGATAATAGTGATAAGTCACTTTCTTCTAAAATTTTGTTATTTGGTCTTTTTAAGTCTTATACCTTTGTTGACCCTCAATTCTTGTGTTATACTTACTTCATATTTATTTGTGTTTTTTTGTATTGTATCATATTGAGTCCTTTATCATTTCTATCTGCATATATTTTTCATATATTTTCTTTGTGGTTACCATGGGGTTAAAATTTAAATTCCTAAATATATAACAATCATATCTGATTTGTACCAATTTGACTTCAATAGAATAGGCAAACATTGTGGCTATACCCTGCCATCTCCCCACCCTTTTTGTACATTTTACAAATTATATCTTTGAGCCTTTTATGGCCCAAACCATAGCTGTATCATTATATTTCATGCATTTGCATTTTAGCAACTGTAGGGAGTAGGAAGTGGAGTTACATACCCAAAATACAAAAACAGCAAATAACGCTGACGTTTATAATTACCCAAATGGTTACCTTTAACAGAGATGTTTATTTATTTATGCTGCTTTGAACTTCCTTTAGCATTTTTGGAGGGCAGATTTAGAAATAATGAACCACCTCAGCTTTTGTTTATCTGGTAATGTCTTAATCTTTCCTTCATTTATGAAAGAATATCTCACCAGATATAAAATTCTTGGTTTGGAGTTCTTTTCTTTCAGTTCTTTAAGTGTTCCAAGACACTACCTTCTTGCCTCCAAGGTTACTGATGAGAAGTTGGCACTTAATCTAATTGGGACTTCCTATACATAAAATATTGCTTTTCTTTTTCAGATTTCAGAGCTCTCTCCTTGTTCTTGATATTCAACAACTATATCAGTAGGTTATTGGGCATATTTTTCTTCAAGTTAATACTGTTTGATGTTCTTGAGGCTTCTTGGATGTGCATATTTTACATATTTTGCTAGTTTGGGACATTTTCTATCATTATTTCTTTGAATATTCCTTCTGCCCCTTTCTTCTTCTAGTATTCTCATAATGCATATATTGTTATCCTTGATTGTGTCTCAGCAGTCTCTGAGCCTATTTTTGCTTTATAATTCTTTGTTCTTTCTGCTTCTCTAATTGGTTTTGTCTTCAAGTTCACTGATTCTTTCTTCTGCCATCTCCAATCTACTGTTGAAACTCTCCTGGGAATTTTTCAATTCAATTGTTGTTGTCTTCAACTCAAGCAGTTCTTTTTGGTTTCTTTTTAAAATTCCTATCTGTTGAGAGGCTTATATAATTCAGTCATTGTTTTCCTGATCTCCTTTAGTTCTTTCTCTGTATTTTCCTTCATCTCCTTGAGCACACTGAAGATCATTTTCTTTTTTTAAGTCTTTTTCTGGTAAGTCAACAGTCTGGTCTTCTTCATTGGTATTTTCTGTATTTTTATTCTCTTCCTTTGAGTGGGTCATCATGTCCTGTTTCTCTTTTTTCACCCTGTTATCTTTTGTTGAACATTGTACAATTTCATATCTTAAAATATTAGCTCTGGAAAGAGACCCTGAGATGTCTCTTTCTTGAGTTTGTAACAATGTTAGCCATTATACCATAAAGGTCCATGCACAATGAATTTGAAGTACTGGGCTTTTTCTCTTTTGGGGGGCCTGTGTTTTGTCCTGGACTTGTGGTTGCTAGTGGCTTAGGAATCCCCCATTTACAGGAGTTTGTCTACTTTGCAGAAAACAGAACTTCCTTTCCTAGGTTTTTCATTACTGACTTAAGACAGGAAAGCTTTTGACCCAGGACTTCTACCTCAATTGTATCTCTTTTTAAAATTTTTTAAAAATTAAAGTTAATAGATCCCAAGGAATGTAACATTAAAAAACATTAAAAAAAAAACATAAGAGGTTCCCATATAACCCACTCCCCACCCCCACCACATCATTTTTGTAATTTTATTTTTTGAAGATATACATCACAAAAAAGTTACACTAAAAAAAATATGAGGTTCCTGTACACCCCCCAACCTCCTGCCCCATTCCTTCCACTCCAACAACCTCCCTCATCATTGTGGCACACTCATCACCCTCGGTGAACACATTTTGGGGCACTGCTGCACTACACAGATAATAGTTTACCCTGTAGTTCGTACTCTTCCCTAGTACATTCAGTGGGTTAAGGCAGGATATATAAAGTCCAGCATCTGACCTACAATATTATTAAGGACATCTCAAAATCCCAAAAATGCCCCCACATCACATCTCTTCTACCCTCTCCCTGCCCTCAGCAACTACTGTGGCCACTTTCTCCACCTCAATGCTAAAATTTCTTTTATTACTCATCACAACAGTTTTATAGTAGAATATCAGTAAGTCCGCTCTAGTTCCATATTTCATTCCTTCATTCTTTAGCTGTCTCAAGCTGTTTTTGCCCAGAAGACAAATTCTGAGAGGGGGCATGCCAGAGATGAATTTCCCAAGTTAGTCTTTCCCAGACAGAAGTATACCAGTGACTCACAAAGGGAGAACAGGCCACCTCCAAACTGCCCTGGAGAGGAGATGAGGGAGGGGCAAGGAAGGGTGCCAGGAACTTCTTCCATGGCTCCCCAAGCAGCACTTTCTTGACCTTCCCTGCAAATGCAGCCCTTCAACTTTTCTGCAGCTCTGAATAAGTATACTCTCTTTAAGTCTCTTCCACTACCTTTCTCTGCATTGGATTGGAGCAATGGCCATCTTCAGAGTGAGCCCCCAGTCATCCAAAGTCACTAATCAAAATCTGTGATCAGCAATTAACCTTAGCCCACCCCCAGATCTTGGGGAAGTGGATTTTTATGCACCTTTCTGACACCAGAAATCTATGCCACAGGTCAGACCCCACTGTGGTCCACCACAAGAGTAGGGTATGGGTGATAGGAACAGCCTTTTGAAAAGAGCAATTTATTTATCTTTACTATAATTTACCAGCCTCTTCCCGGCCTCTCTTCCCATGATGCTGCATAATGTTCTATTGGATATCAGAGTTTTTGTAATAGTTGATTTAGATAGTTCTGGACTGTTTCATAGTTGGTCTGGGGGACAAACTGATTCCTGGAACTTCCTACTCCACAATCTTCCTGCTATCCTATATATTACTAGATTTGATTTGCTAATTTATTATTGGAGATTTCTGTGTCTGTGTGCATGAAGGATTTTTTTTTTTTTTGTACTCTCTTTGTCTAGTTGGATATCAGGTGATACTGCTCTCATAAAATGAGTTGAGGAGTGTTGATTCTTCTTCTGTTTTCTAGGAGGGATTGTCTAGAATTGGTATTATTTCTTCTTTACATGTTTGGTAAATTTTCCAGTGAGAATCCACTAGACTTGGAGATTTCTTTTTTTTTCTTTTTGGAAGGTTTTTAATTTTGAAATCAATCCCTTAAATAATTATGAGTCTACTTGTGTTTTTCTCTATCATCTAGGGTGAATCTTGATAGTATGTCATTGTGCATGAATCTGTTTATTTCACCTACAATATAGAACTTGTGTGCTGTACAAAAATTGTACATCATATACTTTATCATTATTTTAATATTTATGAAGTCTGTAACAATATCCCATTTTTCATTCCTGATATTGGTAAATTTTTTCTTTGCTCTATTTTTGCCTTTTTTATATCAGTATTCTTCAAAAATAAAGCTTTTTGTTTCATTCACTTTCTTTACTGTTTACTTGTTTAACTTTTTATTTCTTTCTGTCCTTCTCTTTGGTGTATTTTCCTTTGATTTCAGTGTACTTTATTTTTAGCTTTCTAGTTTCCTAAGGAGAGTGATTAGATTATTGATTTGGGATCTTTTCTTATATATGTTTAAAGTCCTATGAATTTTTCTTTAAGCACTACTTTAACATTTAGCATTCAACAAATTTTACTATTCTGTACTGTCATTTTTGTTCACTTCAAAATATTGCCTTATTATTATCAAGACTTCCTCTTTGGCCATGGATTTTTAAATAGGGATGTTGTTTAATTTTCAAATATTCATAGATTTTCTTGAATCTTTTTTGTTGCTTTCTTGTTTATTCTATTATGATTGGATAATCTTTTGAATTTACATTTGCTAAGATAGTGGGGTACATATGGGGTACATAGTGGGGTGAATGTTCAGAACCACTTGGGAAAAATAGTGCATTCTTTTGTTAGGTAGAATGTTCTATAAAATTTTTAAAAATTCAATTGGTCAATAATGTTGCCCAGGTGTTTTATATCCTTGTTGACTTTCTTCCTAATTGTATTGATTACTGAGAGCAGATATTGAGTCTCCTGCTCAAATAAAGGTGTTTTATTTCAGTTCTGTCAAGGTTTCTGTATGTATTTTGAAGTTCTATATTGTACAGGCCTACTTTACATATGTAGAATTGCTATGTCTCTTGAGGCTTTGACCCTTTTATCACTAGGCAATGTCCCATTTATCCCTGGTAATATTCTTTGTGCTTAAATCTACAATATTGCTATAGCTAGATATTAACTCTAGCTTGCTTTTGGTTAAGGTTTACACGGTATTTTTCCCATTCTTTTAATTCTTATTCTACCTATATTACTACGTGTAACATGAGTTTCATGTAAACAGAGTACAGTTAAGCTGTGTCTTTCTTAAATCTATTCTGATAATCTCTGTCTTTTAATTGATATGTTTTCATCATTGATATTTCTTGTATTCATTGACATGGTTGGATTTAGAGCTATCAATTTACTTTATTTTTCAGTTTTTTACCTCTGTTTCCATTTTACTGTTTTCTTTATTCCTCCTTCTTTTGAGTTATTTGATCACTTTTCATAATTCATTTTATCAATTGTGCTTTTATTATATCTTATTTTACAGGTTTGTGGCTATTGTTGATTATTTGCTTGTTTGAGGGTTTTAGTGGTTGCTCCAGGGATTAAAATTAATATACTTAAATTTCATGTTCTACTTAAAATCAATATTTTACCACTCTAAGTGGAATTTAGAAAACTTACCACCACATAAATCTTTTTACTCTCCCTGTTTATATCACAGTTGTCTTATGGATTACATCTACATACATTGAATATCTTATCAGGCAGTGTTATGGCTTTTTATTTCAACCATAAAACATACTTTAGAGAACTCAAAATGAAGAGAATAATCTATAACATTTACTTAGAAATTTGATATATTATTGATAAATCATTTATTACTGATATTTTAAGTTTCCTTGTGGCATCATTTCCTTTATAACTGAAGGACTTCCTTTTTGCAGTTCTTTTAAAGTATGTCTAGTGACAATAAATTTTTTAATTTCTCTTTCATCTGAGGATGACTTTATTTCACCGTCACCACTATACGATATTTTCACTTGAGATATATAGAATTCTGGGTTGACAATTCTTTTCTTCAACCTTTTAAAATTGTTGTTTCTCTTCCTTCTGGCCTCTGTGGTTTCTAGTGAGAAATCTATGGCAGTGTGCCATTTTTTTTTTTTTTTTTGGTCTACTTTCAAGTTACTTTCCTTGTCTTTAGTTTTCAGCAGTTGGATTAGATGTGTGTGCATTTCTTTGGGTTGATCCTGTTGGGGTTTTCTTAGCTTCTTGGATATGTAAGTTTACATCATTTGCCAAATCTGGGAGTGGCCTTCTCTTTATCCTCTTCTTTTGGAACTCTGATGATACAAATAATGCACATTTTGATATTTTATCAGAATTCACTATATTTTTTCTTTATATTCTTCAGATTGAATAATATCCATTCATTTTGCTTCAAGTTTACTAACTCATTTCTCTATCATCTCCATTCTGCTATTAAGACCATTTTGTGACATTTTAATTTAGTTATTGTATTGTTCTTTTCTAAAATCTCTATTTGGTTCTTCCACCTATCTTCTATTTCTTGGTTGTGACTTTTTATATTCCAATATATTTCAAGAGTGTTCACTTTAATTTGTTGAAGGATTTTCAGAATAATTACTTTAAAGTTTCAAGTTTTTGTCAGATAATTTCATGTCTATATCATTTTTGCCTTAGTATCTGTTGACTGCCTTCTTGATGGTTGACTTTTCTTTTCTTTTCATATATTGATTACTTTTTGTATTATAACTTGCATACTTTGAATACTTTGAGACTCTTGTTCTTCTTTAAATTGTATGGAAAATTTTAATATTTTTGTTTTAGCAGATCCATGCAGATCTGGGTAGTGCATTCAAGAGTTTGTTAAAAAAAATTTAGCATCATTTTCTGAAGACCTTACCTCTCTGAAAACTTCCCAGTAGTTTTCCATTCCCTGGAGCCCCCCTTTTAGGTCCTATAAACTGAAAGCTGAGACTTTATTTACCCTGAGTTTCCACATAATTGCCATGACTGTACCCACACTTGGGGCCAAGGTATGATGGGCAGAGAGACAGAAAGAGAAAAAAAGCAGAGTGAGCTTTCCCCTTCCTCTGAGAACTACAATTTCTCTTATCAGAGAAGAAGGTTCCTTTCCCTCAGAGTGGTTCAGTGGTACTTTGAATTTTGGTCTTATTCCCCAATCCTTCTGGCTACTATTTATTTTAAGAGTCCTCAAATAGCTGCTCCATGCATTATGTCAGTTTTTATAGCTGCATTCTTTGGGAGAGAATGGATAAATGTGCTTTCTCCATCTTACGCAGCTTTGAAACTGCTGCAATGTTTGACTTGTTCTAAAATACTTCCCATGAATCTTTTCAAAATGTCCTTCAATATCTGATCTTTATCTACGTCTCTAGTCCCTTCTCTGACAAAACTCCAATCATATCAAACTGTTTGCTTTCTCATATTATTGCTGCATTGTACAAATCCTAGAGCATGTAGAATACAATTTTTATGAGGCATCTTGGATTGTGAAACACAGAGGCCATTTCCTACCTTTGCCATAATATTCTATCAGGTTTTTTTTATGTCTTTCTTCCCTTATCCATGTTTACCTAGGTATCTTCAACTTAGAGTTTAAGACTTAGATCAAGAGTTAGCTTGAGAATGAGGTAGGTGTTCATTTTCTATTTACATTCCCATAGTGTTCTGGATGGCTTAAGACACTTATCTGAGTAGCTGTGACTTCATATAAGGGCTCAGTATTTTTCATCTGTATATCTTCACTGTCTAATAGAAAGTTGATTTTATAAATGTGTGTTGATTAAGCGAATGGTAAGAGAAAGGAATGGAAATTTATTGAGTATTCATTTTATAAATATTTTCCTTACTTAACTTGCACAAGCTTTAAAAAGCATAATTATATTGGACATGTTTTGCAAGTGACTGTCCTTCACATTTCCTACCCATAAACCCTGCTAAAGCTGAATTGTCCCAACCCACAGTCTCTGCTGTCACAGCAAATTGGATCAGTATGGGCATTTGCCCAAGTTCAGCTTATCCCAAGACTGACTAATATCCTATGGCTGGCAACAAAACATGAGCTAGGGCAATCATCATAAGCTCTCAAAATTTTTGGAATTAGGAAACTGAGAAAAAGTAGTCAGCTGTAGCTAAAAATTCACATACAGTTGGGACCAAGGTGACAACAAGGGACTTATCCCTGTCCAAGCTGATAAAATGAAAGAAAAATTAGTTTAGAATCCTGAGAGAGATGATGGTGTAGGGAGCTCCAGGACTTAGTCATTCCTCCAAAACATCTATTAAAGAGGCAGATACTGCTTGAAACAACTGTTCTAGGGCTCCAGAGACCAGAGAACGTTGTACAGCATCCAGGGAAGAACAGGAGAAAAAGGCTGATAAACAACAGTAAAGAACAATGAGTGGTTTTCTACACATGGAAGCTGCTGGGTGCCATCCCTCACTCTCATGGTGGGCTCCCTTGGGGTCCAGGTTCTGGCTAGCTGCTGATGACAGAAAGGGACATAAAAATACTCTTTCTCAAGAGCAAGGGTGGGCTTGGCCAAGCACTGGTTATGGCTTTTGATGAACAAATTTGGATCTCTGGTTCCTGATGCTGAGCAACTGTCTCAACTTGCCTCAGACAAAGATGGTGGCAACCATTGGGTAAATCCTGTCTCAGACATGGGAAAAAGCAGTGGAGATTTAAAGATTCAGTGCCTCCTCAGGACTGCAGGACTGCAGGGAATGGTTTGCTGAAGGGCGGCATTAGCTAGGCAAGTCAGAAAAGCACAGCCTTGGTGAGCCATCAAAGAGGCTTTTGACATCTTTTCTAATCTCATGGCACTTTGGAGTCAGTCTATGCACTCTTCATGGCTTCCTGGCCCTGTTTTTGGCTGTGAAATACTGATTTGGGAAAGTCCTCAATGGGATGACTCTCCTCCCATAATATGCCCTCCAGATGGAAGCAAGTAGAGACAACAAAAGGAGTGTTTGAAAACCATGAAAGCAAACTAAAGCAAACAGAAAAGTTCAGATTCCTGGAGAAGGAACAGAGAAAAGGAAAATTTCTCCTTGTGGTGAAACAATTGCACAAAATTTTTTTTAAAAAAGCATTGTAATTATTATTTTTTTAAATTAATAGAGAAGTTGTGAGTTTATAAGACAAGTATGCATAACATACAGGATTCCCATATAATACCTCACCACCAACACTTTGCATTGTTATGGAACATTTGTTACAAATGATGAAAGAACGTCTTGAAAATAGTATTGCTAAATATAGTGATTAGCTTATATTTGGTATATTTTCCCCCTAAACCACCCTATTATCAATACCATGCTTTACTATTGTATATTTGACATAGTTCATGAGAGAACATTCTCATATTTGTTCAGTTAATCACAGTCCATCATCCACCATGAGGTTCACTGTGTTTCATGATACCATATCTTATACAATTCATCCACAGTGTACACTTAGTGACTCTCATGTTCATTACAGAGTTGTGCTGTCTTCACCTGTCAATTTAAAATGTTTTCATTACTCCAAAAGGAAAATTCCCATATTCCTTTATATGCCCTATTATTGACTTTTAGCATTTGTATAGTAACTTCTTAGCCTTTGATACAAAAATATTACAATATTACCAACTATAGTTTGTAAGTTACATTAGTTGTATTTCCCATTGTGATGGTTAGGCTATTGTGTCAACTCAGTTAGGTAATTGTGCCCAGTTGTTTGGTCAAGCAAGCACTGGCATTTATGGACTTTAGTCACCATTGACTTTACTGCAGTGGTACATCATAGATAGCTGGTTATAATTACATTAATCAGGGAGATTGCCATCAGCAATGAGTGATGCTTAACCCAATCAGCTGAATGCCTTAAAAGGGGAAGTGATTCCAGAATTGAGAGAGAATTTCCTAGTTCATCTCTGGATAGCCAACTTTTCCCAGAACTCATCAGGAACATACACTGGATTACATTGCAGCCCCTGGTTGCAGCCTGCCTGCAGAACATGGACTTGTGCATTCCCAGGGCTGCATGAGAGACGCTTATAGAATCACATACTGTTGATAGATATCTCTTATTGATTCTGTTTCCCTAGAGAACCCTGACTAATACCCCATGTATCACAATATTCTTAAAACAATGATGGACATTTTTTTTCTAATTCATAGAACAGTCTCGAATTTGTACTATTAACAATAATCCTTATCCACCATTGAGTTCACTATGTTATACAGTCCCTAGATTATTCTCTAACTTTCTTTTAATTGATATTTATACCTCTAGACTACCTCTTTCAGCCACAACCACATTTATATATCAGCAGGGTTAGCAATGAGCATATTGAGGAGGAAATCAAGAAAAACATTACATTTACAATAGAAACTAAAAGAATCAAATATCTAGGACTAAATTTAATCAAGGATGTAAAGGACCTGTACACACACACAAAATAATGGCAAAACATTGCTTAAAAAAAATAAAAAAAGACCTAAATAAATGGAAAGACATTCCATATTCATGGAATGGAATACTAAATATCATTAAGATGTCAGTTCTACACATATTGTGTTACAGCTTCAATAGCACTCCCACCCAATAAAAATTCCAACAACTTTTTTACAGAAATGGAAAAGCCAATTATCAAATTTATTTGGAAAGGTAAGGAGCCCAGAATAGGCAAAAATACTTTTAAAAAGAAGAACAAAGTTGAAGGATTCTTGATCCTGACTTTAAAGAATATTGCTTAGCTACAGTGGTAAAAGCAACAACAGCAGCAGCAGCATGGTACTGGCATAAAGATAGACATATTGGCTAATGGAATCAAATTGAGAGCTATTATTTCTTTTAATGTAGGGTCCTTATGGTTTGGGGGAAAAATTGTCAACACTATATTACATAGAAAAAATCATTTAAAAACACATTTATCATCTTTCTCTTGGGCATAGTCAGTCAGATTTGGGTTTTAGTCTTGATTAAGATTAGACAAATTAGAAAAGTTTTCATCCTATTTATGTCCATCATTCATCTGTATGGTAGTCTGTAGGGAAGTATTTTAATTAGCATGATTCTGCTGCAAGTAATAAGAAATTACTATTCAGCTGCCTTCAATAATTTGGAGGTAATGAGATGTAGGGTAACATGAGGAAAAATTTCCTTTTACTTTTGTTTCACCATTCTGTGTTCTTTTAGCTCCTCTCATGATCCAAAGATATTTGTCACATTTTGAAGCACCATATGCAGAATGACAGCATCCAGTGGAAGAAGAGGGATTGTTATATCTTAGCTCTATCTTCTTATTTTCAAAGAAAAACTTTTTCCAGAAGTCTTCCAGTTGACTTTCTCTTATACCTCATTAGTCAAAATTGAACCATCTTTCCCTGCATAACCTAATTACTGGCAATGAGATGAGACTACAATATTTGGTTTCGAACATTTTGATGGGAATGACACTCATCCTCTCTGAAGGCATAGCTCCATAAAGGAAGTTGAAAAATCTGAACAAAATCTAGGTTCTGTGAGAAAAAAAAGGAAGGGAAGATAGTGGTTGTTGAATTAGCAACCATCAATGTCTGTAAGCAATATAGATCTACTCAAGGAAGTTCAAGAAACTACTTTTAAAAAAAAAGTGTACTATAGATCCCAAGAGAATCTAAAAATAAGAATTTGTGTATGTGTATTTATAGCCAATTATTGGAAGTTGCAAACACAAAGCAAGTATCAGATATTCTCTTTCTCTCTCTTTCTCACTCTCATCATGGTATTTTTCCCAAGGTCCCAAAGCATTTTGTTTCTCTATATGTATTCATTATCTCCTTCCTATAAAATAAGTTTTTCCCTTCAATTTTTTTAATTAACAAAGCTGTGAGTTTACAAAACACTCATGTATTAAAAAGGATTCCTGTACACCTCCCTACACCAACACATGAGGAAAGCTTTTTAAAATTTAGTTTTCTCTTGTTTTGGTATAGGGTTATAAAGTATGCTGTTTTCCTTTGTGGGATTTCCTGACTCTGTTCCTTTCTCTCACTTTAGTCTGTGCCATATTTTTGTCTTAATTGTCTCGTCCTGACCAATATTGATTTCACTCCCAGAAGTTTCTTCTCTAGGTGGGGTCCTGTCCAGGAAGGGAGCCCTCACAGGCTAGTTTCAGGGTGCTCTTAGTGGTTAGACTGCCATGAGGTTCTTGAACTTCTCTGTTAATTAGGTTCTCATGCTTTCCTGTGAATATCTGCAGGTCCATGGGAGTTCTCCCATTCTTGTCAGACTCACACACATACCCCCACATCAGTTGTTTTCTTTTTCCCCTGCACAGATGATAATATCATGTAGATTTCATGGTTGGTAGTAGTTTGCCCTACTCATTTGCATTTGAGGGGTTATTAAGGATACCTTGTTATCTAGTTTGGATGTCAGTATTGTCATGGGGTTTTGATTTTTCTACCATTTATTTGATTTCATGTGGCGATTTGGAGAGGCTAAAAATCTATGCTGCTGTTGGAGACATTTTTGCAAAATCTTCAGGTATTTTTTCTTTTTGTTAACTTTTTAGATTAAAGTTTGTCATTCACACAAAACATCCATAAACAATAAGTGTACAGTTTAAGTTGTGAACTTACAAAAGAAACATGCATATTATCATACAGGGCTTCCATTCATTACCTCTAACAATGCCTTGCATTGTTGTGAAATAATTGTTATAAACTATGAAAAAGCATCATCAAAACATTACTGCTAACTATAGTCAATATCTTACATATGATGTATTATTTCCCCAAATCCCCTGGTTAATGACACCCTGTGTTCATATTATATACTCGTTATAGTTCATGAGAAAATGCTCCCATATTTGTACTGTTAACCACAGACCATCTTCCACCATAGAATTCATTGTTATGCAGTCCTATGCTTTGTACAATCCATTCAAAGTGTACACGTAGTGCCTTCCATTTTCATCACAGTGATGTAGTTATAACCTCAGTCAATTTAGAACATTTTCATTATTCTAAAAGGAAAAATCTCATTCCTTTTATATCCCCCATTACTATCCCTTAGAATTGATATATCTTCTCTGCCATTGCTGCAAAAATATTACTAACTATAATCCATAAGATATATTAGTTGTAATTTTCCTTGTATCACCACATAATTAATAATTTGTAAAGGAAGAACATTCTTATACTATTAACCACAGTGTTTATCCACCACCAAAATCACTGTTACACATTCCCAACATTATTCTCTAGCTTCCCTTCAATTGAAAAATTACAATCATAGACTACCCCCTTTCAGCCACAATCGCATTTATAAATCAGCAGTGTTGATTATACTATTATGTTTTACCATCAACTCTATTCATTTCCACACTTTTACAACACACCTTATTAAAAATCCTACATACATTAAGCATCAGCTCCCATTTTAAACCCACATTCAATTTTCTAGTAACCTATACTACAGAGTTTACCTCTGTGAGTTTACACATCATTTTGGTTCATATTAGTGAGATCACACAATATTAGTCCTTCTGTGTCTAACTTATTTCACTCAGCATAATGTCCTCAAGGTTCATCCATGCTTTTGTATGCATCCTAATTTCATTTCTTCTTACAGGTATATTCCATTGTATGTATATATCACACTATTTTATCCACTTGGGTTGTTTCAATATTTTAGCAGTTGTGAAAAATGCTGCTATGAAAATCAGTGTGTAAATAACATTTTATGTCCTTACTTTCAGTTCTTCTGAATATATTCCTATTAACAGAATTGCTGGATCATACAGTAGTTCTATGTTTAGATTTTTGAAAAACTGCCAAACTATCTTCCACAGAGATTGCACAACTCTACATTCCCATCAACAGTGAAGGAATATTCCTATTTCTCCACATCCTCTCCATTACTTAGGGCTTTCTGTTTTTATAATAATGGCCATTCTATAAGGTGTGAAATGATATCTCAGTGTAGTTTTGATCTGCATTTCCCTAATAGCTAATGATGTTGAACATTTTTCCATGTGATTTTTGCCATTTGTATTTCCTCTTTGGAGAAATGTCTTTTGAAGCATTTGGCCCATTTTTTTAATTGGGTTGCTTCTCTTTTTATCATGTGTTATATAATCTATTTACATAACATGGATATTAAACTATTATCAGATATGTGGTTTCCAAATATTTTCTCCCATTAAGTAGGCTGCTTTTTCACATTCTTGACAAAGTCTTTTGAAGCACAAAAATGTTTAAATTTGAGGAAGCCCCATTTATCTATTGTTTTCATTACTCATTCTTTGGCTGTAAGGTTTAAGAAACCATCACCTACCACAAGATCTTGAAGATGTTTCCCCACATTTTCTTTGAGGAGTTTTATGGTTTTAACTTTTACATTTAGGTCTTTGATCCATTTTGAGTTTATTTTTGTATAAGGTGTGAGAAAGAAGATGTCCTTTCTTTTGGATATGGAAATCCAGTTCTCCCAGTGTTATTTGTTGAATAGACTCTTTTGGCCTGGTTGGGTGGGCTTGATAGCCTTGTCAAAAATCACTTTGCCATAAATTTGAGGATCTACCTCTAAGCGTTCAATTCTATTCCATTGGTCAACATATCTATTTTTATGCAATTACCACTGTTTATAACACTGTAGCTAAGTAATATGTTTTAAAGTATAAAACTGAGAGTCCTCCAAATTCATTCTTTTTAAAGATATTTTTGGCTATTTGAGACCTATTACATTTCCAAATACATTTGATAATTCTCCTTTCCAATACAGTATAAAAGGCTGTTGGAAGTTTTATTGAGATTTCATTGAATCTGTAGATAAATTTGGGTAGAACTGATATCTTAACAATGTTGAGTCTTCCAGTCCTTGAATATGAATGTCCTTCCATTTATTTAGGTCTTCTTTGGTTTCTTTTAGCAGTATTTTGTAGCTTTCCAAAGAGAAGTCCTGTATGTCCTAGGTTAAGTTTATTCCTAAATACTTGGTTATTTTAGTGTCTATTGTAAATGATATTTTTTCCTGACTTCCTCCTCAGATTGCTCATTATAGAAATGCTACTGATTTTGTTTATTAATCTTGTACTCTGCCACTTTGCTCAACTTGTCTATTAGGTCTGATAGCTTTGTTGTGGATTTTGAGGGATTTTTCTAGATGTAGGATTATGTTGTCAGCAAATAGTGACAATTTTACCACTTCCTTTCTTATTTGGATGCTTTTAATTTCTCTTTCTTTGCCTAATTGCTCTAGCTAGAACTTCTAGCACTATATTGAATAACAGTGGTGATAGTGAGCATCCTTGTCTTGCTCCCAATCTCATTGGGAAAACTTTCAGTCTTTCTCCACTGAGTACAATGTTAGCTGTGGGTTCTTCATATATGTACTTTATCATGTTGAGAAAGTCTCCTTCTATTCATCTCATTTGAAGAGTTTTCATTAAGAAAGGATATTGGATTTTGTCAAATGCATTTTCTGCATCAATTGAGATGATTGTTTGATTTTTCTTCCTCAATATAATAATATGATATATTGCATTGATTGATTTTCTTGTGTTGAACCACCTTTATATACCTGGAATAAATCTATTTATGCATAATTCTTTAAATATGCTGTTGGAGTCAATTAGCAATTATTTTGTTGAGGATTTTTACATTTGAGAAATTTGTCTATAATTTTCTTTCTCCTTGTTATCTTTATCTGGCTTTGGTATTAGAGTGATGCAGCTTCATAGAATGAGTTTGGTAGTATTCCCACCTGTTTTATTTTTTGGAAGAGTTTGAGTAAGATTGGTGCTCATTCTTCTTTAAATAATTGGTAGACTTTATCTGTGAAGCCACATGGTGCTGAGTTTTTAATTTTGGGGAGGTTTTTGATGACTATTTCAATATTCTTATTTGTGATTGGTTTGTTGAGTTCTTCTATTTTTTCTAGGGTTAGTGTAGGTTGTATGTGTGTTTCTAGGAATTTGCCCACTTCATTGACACTGTCTAGTTTGTTGGTGTATGGTTGCTCATAGCATCCTCTTGTGATCTCTTTTATTACTGTGAAGTCAGTAGTAATGTCCCCCATTTCCGATTTTATTTGTCTCTCCTTTCTTTTTTTCTTTGTCAATCTAGCTTAGAGTTTGTTGATTTTGTTGATCTTTTCAGAGAATCAACTTTTGGTTTTGTTGATTCTGATATTTTTTTGTTCTCAATTTCATTTATTCCTGCTCTAATCTTTGTTATTTATTTCCTTATGCTTACTTGGGGATTAGTTTGCTGTTCTTTTTCTAGTTCCTGCAGATGTTTGGTTAGGTCTTTGATTTTAGCTCTTTCTTATTTTTTAATGTAAGCATAAAGGGCTATAAATTTCCCTCTCAACACTGCCTTTGCTGCATCCCATGGGGTTTTGATATATTTTGTTCTTATTTTCATTTGTCTCAATAATTTTTTTATTTTTCCTTTGACCCTCTGATTGTGTAAGAGTGTGTTTTTTACCTTCATATATTTGTGAGTTCTCCCTTTCTCCACATGTTCTTGATTTCCAGCTTCATTTTGTTATAATCAGAGATAGTGCTTTGTATAATTTCACTTTTTAAAAATTCACTGAGACTTGTTTTGTGACTCAATATATGGTCTATCCTGGATAAAGATCCATGAGCACTTTAGGAGAATATATATCTTGCTGTTTGGGGGATGCAATGTTCTATACACTGTGAGGTCTAGTTCATTTATCATATTCTTCAAGTCATGTTCCTCATTGATCCTTTGTCCAGTTGTTCTATCCAAATATGAGAGCGTTGTACTGAAGTCATCAAGTATTATTTTTTTTTCTTATAACTTATTCATATCATATTTACTTAAACTGATGTACAGACTCTGAGACAGTAGCTTTCAAACAAGGTGACATTTGTGCTTACATTGTGGTCCATAATTTAGGATATACAGTTTTCTAAATTTTTAGTTATCCTATGTTTTACATTATGGTTTACATTATTAGTCTGTCATCCCCTATATGTTTATGGTGTGATATTACATGTTTTATATCCATCCTTGTGTACTCTCGCAAAACTCCTCTCTTACCCCCACATTTACCTTGGTTCCATCCATTCAACATCCATTTTCCCCTCCCCTTGGGACCCGCAGTGACAGTCAACCTCCATTTCTGGAGGAGCCACGTCCAGAGATACTTGCAACAGTGTTCAGGGCCTGACTTGCTCAACTGCCCTAATGCCCTGGGAGCCACCCTTTCTCTCGAGAGATACAGTTCCCTCTATTTGATGGCATTAGTCCTGCCCAGGATGTGGGTCCACCCCCACTCTCACTACTTGGGTCTCTACCCAATGGTACAACCCACCCTGGCAAAATGAGCATTCAGACATTCCCCAGGAGTCCATCCTGCATCAGACCATCCTCTCCAAGGATCCTAAATAGGTACCCCTCCTAATTATATTTTGATATGATTTTCTCAGCATTTTACTGTTAACCAACACCTGACACTCTCCTATGTTCATATGTTGCCCCTCTCTACCCCAATTTTTGGGCAATATTACCCATCCGCCCATCCTCAGCCCCCCTCAAACCCACAAAGCCCCACCCAAAGGAAACCCCTTGCCCCCATTTTATCTCTTCTTTGTGCTCATACTTACCACCAGCTCATCATAGATTCCACCCCTGCAGATGTCGAATTACATCCTTCCCCCACCCCCCGATTTCCTGTAAGCCTATCTTCCAGTCTCTAGCTCTTTGAGAAGCTTGTTAATTTCATATCATTGAGGTCATGTAGTATTTGTCCTTCAATGCCTGGGTTGCTTCACTCAACATAAGGTTCTCAAGATTCATCCATGTTATCACGTGTGTTTGTAGAGTATTTGTTCT
Organism: Dasypus novemcinctus; assembly: GCF_030445035.2. Classification (NCBI taxonomy): domain Eukaryota; kingdom Metazoa; phylum Chordata; class Mammalia; order Cingulata; family Dasypodidae; genus Dasypus; species Dasypus novemcinctus. The sequence goes on along the minus strand of NC_080673.1, from coordinate 196,872,601 downwards.
TACAGCCAAGTAGTATTCCATTGTATGTATATACCACATTTTATTGATCCACTCATCTGTTGATGGGCATTTGGGTTGATTCCAACTTTTGGCGATAGTGAACAATGCTGCTATGAACATTGGTGTACATATATCAGTTTGTGTCCTTGTTTTCAGTTCTGATGGGTATATACCCAGCAGTGGTATTGCTGGGTCATATGGCAAATCTATGGTTAGTTTTTTGAGAAACTGCCAAACTGTCCTCCAGAATGGTTGGATCCTTCTGCATTCCCACCAGCAGTGGATGAGTGTTCCCCTTTCTTCACATCCTCTCCAGCATTTGTATTCTTCTGTTTTTTTCATAGCTGCCAATCTTATGGGAGTAAGATGGTATCTCATTGTAGTTTTGATTTGCATTTCCCTGATAACTAGAGATTTGGAGCATTTTTTCATGTGCTTTTTAGCCATTTGTATTTCTTCTTTGGAGAAGTGTCTGTTTAAATCTTTTTCCCATTTTTTAAATGGGTTGTTTATCTTTTTATTTTCAAGATATATGAGTTCTTTATATATGCAAGTTATAAGTCTCTTATCAGATATATGGTTGCCAAATATTTTCTCCCATTATGTGGGTTCCCTTTTTACTTTCTTGACAAACTCCTTTGAGGTGCAGAAGGCTTTAATTTTGAGGAAGTCCCATTTATCTATTTGTTCTTTTGCTGCTCGTGCTTTTGGTGTGATAATCATGAAGCCATTTCCTATTACAAGGTCCTGTAGATGTTTCCCTACACTGCTTTCCAAGATCTTTATAGTCTTGGCTCTTATATTTAGGTCTTTGATCCATCTTGAGTTGATCTTTGTATAAGGTGTGAGATGGTAATCCTCTTTCATTCTTCTACATATGGATATCCAGTTCTCCAGGCACCATTTGTTGAATAGGTCATTCTCTCCCAGTTGAGAGGGTTTGGTGGCTTTATCAAATATTATATGGCTATATATATGAGGTTCTATATCAGAACTTTCAATTCGATTCCATTGGTCTGTGTGTCTCTCCTTATGCCAATACCATGCTGTTTTCACTACTGTAGCTTTGTAGTGTGTTTAGAAGTCAGGTAGTGTGATTCCTCCAATTTCATTTTTCTTTTTCAATATGTCTTTGTCTATTCAGGGCCTCTTTCCTTTCCAAATAAATTTCATAGTTAGTTTTTCTAGTTCCTTGAAGAAGGTTGTGTTGATTTTTATTGGGATTGCATTGAATGTGTAGATCAGTTTCAGAAGGATAGCCATCTTAATAATATTTAGTCTTCCTATCCATGAACAAGGAATATTCTTCCATTTATTTAGGTCTTCTTTGATTTCCTTGAACAAGCATGTATAGTTCTCAGTGTATAAGTTTTTTACATCTTTAGTTAAATTTATTCCTACATATTTGATTTTTTTATTTACTATTGTAAATGGTATTTGTTTTTTTATTTCCTCCTGATCTTGCGCATTATTGGTGTACAAAAATGCTACTGATTTTTGTGAATTGATCTTATAACCTACGAATTTACTAAACTCATTTATGAGTTGTAGATCTCTCAGGGTTTTCTATGTATAGGATCATGTCATCTGAAAATAATGAAATTTTGACTTCTTCCTTTCCAATTTGAATGCCTTTTATATCTGGCTCTTGCCTCAGTGTTCAAGCAAGTACTTCTAAGACAATGTTAAATAGAAGGGGAGACAATGGGCATCCTTGTCTTGTTCCTGACTTTAGAGGGAAGGATTTTAGGATTTCTCCATTGTAAACAATCTTGGCTGTAGGTTTTTTATATTTTTTTTTTATCATGTTCAAAAAATTTCCTTGTATTGCGATCTTTTGGAGTGTTTTTATCAAGAAAGGGTGCTGTATTTTGTCAAAAGCTTTTTCTGCATCTATAGATATAATCATGTGATTTTTTTCCTTCAATCTGTTTATATGGTGTATTACATTGATTGATTTTCTTATGTTGAACCATCCTTGCATACCTGGAATGAATCCCACTTGGTCGTGGTGTATAATTCGTTTAATGTGTTATTGAATACGATTAGCAAGTATTTTGTTAAGTATTTTTGCGTCTAGGTTCATTAGAGAAATTGGTCTGCAATTTTCCTTTCTTGTGGTGTCCTTTTTGGCTTTGTTACTAGGGTAATGTTGGCATCATGGAAGGAGTTAGGCAATGTTCCTTCTGTTTCTATTTTTTGGAATAGTTTCAGCAGGATTGGTGTTAGTTCTTTCCGGAATGTTTTGTAGAATTCACCTGTGAAGCCATCTGGCCCTGGGCTCTTCTTAGTTGGGAGGTTTTTAATGACTGATTCTATCTCTTTACTTGTGATTGGTTTGTTGAGATCAATTTCTTCTTTCGTCAATATGGGCTGCTTATGTGTTTCTAGGAATTTTTCCATTTCCTCTGAATTGTCATTTTTGTTGGAATATAGTTTTTCAAAGTATCCTCTTATGATAGTCTTTATTTCTGTGGGGTCAGTGGTGATATCTCCTTTCTCATTTCTTATTTTGTGTATTTGCATCTTCTCTCTTTTTTCTTTGTTAGTCTCGCTAAAGGTTTGTCAATTTTGTTGATCTTCTCAAAAAACCAGCTCTTGGTCTTGTTTATCTTTTCAAGTGCTTTCTTATTTTTATTTCATTTAGTTCTGCTCTTACCTTTGTTATTTCTTTCCTTCTTCTTCCTGTTGGATTACTTTGTTGTTTTTTTTCTAATTCCTCCAAATGTGCAGTTAGTTCTTCAATTTTTGCTCTTTCTTCTTTTTTAATATATAAATTTATGGCTATAAATTTCCCTCTCAGTACTGCTTTTGCTGCATCCCATAAATTTTGGTATGTTGTGTTATCATTATCATTTGTTTCAAGGTAGTCATTGATTTCTTTTGAGATTTCCTCTTTGACCCACAGTTTTTCTAAGAGTGTGCTGTTTAATTTCCAAATCATGGTTTGAAATCTGGGCCTCTGACCCTTGCAAATTTCCATCTTCACTCCACTGTGGTCAGAGATATTATTTTGTATGATTTCGATCTTTCTGAATTCATTAAGCCTTTCTTTGTGGCCTAGCATATGGTCTATCTTGGAGAATGATCCATGTGCACTTGAGAAAAATGTATATCCTGCTGTGTTTGGTGTAATGGTCTATATATGTCTATTAGATCCAGCTCCTCTAATATACTGTTCAAATATTTTGTTTCTTTAGTGATTCTCTTTTGAGATGTTCTGTCCAGAGTTGATAGTGGTGTATTAAAATCCCCCACTATAATTGTAGATGCATCTATTCTTTCACTTAGTTTTTCCAGTGTTTGCCTCACGTATTTAGAGGCGCCCTTGTTAGGGGCATAAATACTTATGATTGTTCAATCTTCTTGACAGATTTTCCCTTTTACTAAAATGTAGTATTTTTCTTTGTCTCTCACAATTGTTTCGCATTTAAAGTCTATTTTGTCTGATATTAATATAGCTACTCCTACCTTTTTTTGTTTATTGTTTGCTTGTATGATTGTTTTCCAGCCATTCACTTTCAACCTCCATGAGTGTCTGGGTCTAAGATGTGTCTCTTGTAGACAGCATATAGATGGGTCATATTTCCTTATCCAATGTCCCAGTCTGAATCTTTTGATAGGTGAGTTTAATCCGTTGACATTCAGTGTTAATGTCAGTTTCAAGGAATTATTTGTGTTAGCCATATTTTGATTGGAGTTGTATTTGTCATATTTTGTTTGCTTTTTTTTTCCCCTTCTCTTTTTGTCTTTTTTGTTGCTCTTACACTCTCCTCCAACTCTGCCTGTCCTGTTTTTTCCTTTCTTCCTGCCGAATTCCCTTTAGAATTTCTTGAAGGGGAGGTTTCTTGTTGGCATACTCTTTCCGTTTCTGTTTATCTGTGAATATTTTGAACTCTCCATCATCTCTGAATGTTAGTTTAGCTGGATAGAGTATTCTTGGATGGAAATTTTTTTCTTTTAGTACCTTGACTATATCATACCACTGCCTTCTTGCCTCCACGGTTTCAGATGAGAAATCAGCACTTAATCTTATGGAGCTTCCCTTGTATGTGATGGTTTTCTTTTCTCTTGCTGCTTTTAGAATTTTCTCTTTGTCCTGAGAGTTGGATCATTTGACAAGTATATGTCTTGGGGTGGGCCTGTTGGGGTTTATGACAATTGGAGTGTGCTGTGCTTCTTGGATATGTATATCTGTCTCTTTCAGTAGATTTGGGAAGTTGTCAGTCATTATTTCCTGCAACACTCCTTCTGACCCCTTTTCCTTCTCTTCTCCTTCTGGAATGCCTATAATACGTATGTTTGAGCATTGTGCATTATCATTCAGGTCCCTAAGTCCTAACTGGATTTTTTCTATCTTTTTATTGACCAATTCTACTATCTGTTTGATTTCTGATGTCCTGTCTTCCACATCACTAATTCTCTGCTCTGCCTCTTCTAGTCTGCTGATATTTGCTGCAAGTGTATTTTTGATTTCTTGAACTGTGGTGTTCATTCTCATCATATCTGTTACCTTTTTGCATATGTCTGCAATTTCCCCTCCAAGTGTTGTCTTCATGTTGTTAACCTCTTCTTTTACTTCATTAAATTTGTCGGTGATAAATGTTCTGAGATCTTTCATTTCTTGTGCGAAGTTCTGCTCCCCTTCCTGATTTTTAGTTTGTTCATTGGATTCAGCCATGTTTTCCTGATTACTTGTTTGGTTTGTAGATTTTTGTTGCTGTCTGGTCATCATTTTATCTTGACAGGTTTAATCAGTTCCTTAGCTTCTTTGTCTAGTCTTGGGAATTAATTAGCTGTTGTTTTTGCATAAGTGTTATATCTTCTCTTTGTCACTTTGTTCTTCTTATTCTAATTTCTTATTGCTGGTTGAGTTCACTTTAAAGGAAAGTATTAGGGCCGGGGAAAGACAATTGTGTAAGCAAGGAAAAAGTGTAAAGTACAATATGAGATCTGGGAGGATGGATATTAGATTCATGTAAGTTGTGTAGAGTTATTACAGTAGGTATAGTACCTGTAATGAGGTAGTCAACTGAATATAGGAGGAATATGGTATGAATTAGAAAGCTAGTATTTTCGTGAGAGAGGGAAAGAGAAAAGAAAAGAGTGGATAACAGACAGAAAAGAAAACAAAGGTATTAGAAATAAAGAGTTAGACACTTTGTGGATCAAAGAAAGGGAGGTGGAATATAGGAGAGACAGTAGATGATGGAGGATATCAAGATGTAGGAGAAAGGGGATAGTGTAGGTAGCCAAAATCAATTCACACAGAAATGAGACAGTGGAGGATGAGAAAACCAACCAAATGTGAGGTGTTCCCTGCAGCACCTATTGTATAATTAAGATAAAATAAAATAACAAGAAAATGAGGGACGAGAGAGAGAAAAAACAGAAAAAGAAAAAAAAAGAGAAGAAAGGAAGAAAGAAAAAGAGGTTGGGTAAAGGGTGGAGAACAGGTAGGGGAAAGAAAAAAATGATATACACCAACCACAACAGCAACACCAACAGCAAAAAAAAAAAAACCCTAAATAACTGAAAAAAAAAAGACTTTGGGGGATACGCTGGGAGAAAAGACTAGAGGATAATGCAATATTAGCAATCAGGACATTAAAAAAAGTAAAAAATAAGATAAAATGAAAATAAAAACAAAACAAAATGAAACAAAAAAGAAAAAATGCAAACGTTGAGGGCTAGGGCATTCAAGGACCTCAGATGGACCTCAGGGTGTGATGGATTCAGGGATGGAAAGTCTGAGATATTGAAGACTCAAGAGGTGTGAGTCTCTGGGGTGTGGGCCACCAGGGTTTAGGGGACTCAGTCCTGGCAACCTCAAATCTGGTCAACAGGGAACTTGGGAGCACCGCAGTGTAACACACCCTTCAGGGATCCCTGCAGCTGGGTGCCAGCCCTATGGGGGAAGTCAGATCCGCAAACTCTATCTTATGTCTGAACACTGCAATTCACTCACTCACTGGGGTCTATTCTGTGGATGTATCATCAATTCGACTTCAGGACAGCTCCCACCCTGTAAGCCCCCAGAATGGCCACCTGAGAGTGTCTCTACTCTGCAGCCAATTTAATGACACAGATCAGATGCCAGGCCCCAGGGGTGGGGCTCCAGCCAGAAACACTGACAACAGAGTCCAAAACCGGAATTCCCAATCTTCGCAAAATATTCCCCAATCGACTTCCAGACGTGCCCCCCCCCTTCGCCACACCCTGTAACAACCTCCCTATTACATCCCTTTATTACCAGCAATCTAATTCTGCTGCAGAGCGGCAACCGGACTTGTGGGGGCGGGGCTCCAGGCGGAAGCACTATTACTTTTGTCCGTAATCAAAAATTCCCCGCTTGGCAACAAAACCCAGTTTGTCTCCCCAAATCGGTCTGCAAAGGCGTCCTGTCCTGTCAACCCCCTAACAGCCCACCTAGGGTTCGCGAATTCCCCAGTACTGCAGAGCCTCCAAAAAGCGCGAACGCAGTGCCGGTTCCGCAATTCCACCCCCCCCCCCTCAGGAGGGAGCATCCCTCGCACAGCTCTCACCTCCAGGCAATAGTTTCAATTATATCTTATAGACTAATCCTCTCTGTTACCTTCCCACCAAATCGATGTCCAGACACTTCCTGCCCTGCAAAAATCCTGAAACAGCCTGGTGCCAGAGAACCTCCAACACTGCCCAGCTGCTTCTTTGCAGGAGACACCGTCAGGTAAGCTCACTCAGCCACCATCTTGCCCCGCCCCCACCAAGTATTATTGTAAAGGCATCTATTTCTCTCTTCAGTTTTGCAAGCATGTGCCTCATATATTTGGGGCACCCCAGTGTGGTGCATAAATATATATTATTGTTATTTCTTGTTGATGAATGACTCCTTTTATTAATATGTGATTCTTTCTTCATCTATTAAAGCAGTTTCGTAGTTAAAGTCCAGTTTGTCTGATATTTGTACTACTCCAGCTCTTTATTTTATTATTGTTTGCATGGAATATCTTTTTCCAACCTTTTACTTTCAATCTATTTGTGTCCTTGCATGTAAATGAGTCTCTTGTAGACAGCATATAGATGGCTAATTTTTTTTTTAATCCAGTAACTGCCAGCCTGTGTCTTTTGATTGGGGAGTTAATTCCATTAACACTTACCATTATTACTGTAAAGGCATTACTTACTTCATCTATTATATCTTTTTACTTTCCATTGACCTAGCTGTCTTTTTACTCTTTTTGTTACCCTTACTAATAATCTTCATTTCTATATTCTTCTCCAGGCCACTCACTCATGTCTTCTCCTTTCAGGTTGCAACCCTCACTTTAGTATCTCTTGTAAACCTGGTCTTTTGGTGACATACCCTTTTAATTTTTGTTTATCTGTGAAGACTTTAAATTCACTCTCAGTTTTGAAGGACAGTTTTGGTGGACAAAGAATTCTTGACTGGTAGTTTTTCTCTTTCAGAACCTTTAATGTATCATACCACTGTCTTCTCACTTCCATGGTTTCTGATGAGAAATCAGTACTTGGTCCTATTGTGTGTTCTTTGTATGTGATGAATTGTTTTTCTCTTGCTTCTTTCAAAACTCTCTCTCTCTTTTTTTTTTTTTTTTTGCTGACAGCAACTCTTTTTTTCGTTTTGCTGCCATGTGTTTTTTTTTCTTCTTTTTTTTTTAATGTTGCATTAAAAAAAATGAGGTCCCCATATACCCCCCACCCCCCTCACCCCACTCCTCCCACATCAACAGCCTCTTTCATCATCGTGGCACATTCATTGCATTTGGTGAATACATTTTGGAGCACTGCTGCACCACATGGATAGTGATTTACATTGTAGTTTACACTCTCCCCCAGTCCACCCAGTGGGTCATGGCAGGGCATACAATGTCCAGCATCTGTCCCTTCAGTACCACCCAGGACAACTCCAAGTCCTGAAAATGCCCCCACATCATGTGTTTTTAAATCTGTTATAAACTCTCTCTTTATCTCTGTCATTTGACTCTTGAATAATAGGTACACTGGAGTAGGTCTACTCAGATTTATTCTATTTGGGTGTGTTGTCTTTCTTATAAATTGATACTTATGTCTTTCATAAAGTTTGGGAAACTTTCAGTTATTATATCCTCAATTATTTTTTTGTTTCTTTTCCATTTCCTTCTCCTTACAGACGCCTATATTGTGTATGTTTTTGCATTTCACATTGTCATTTAATTCCTTGAGACTCTGTTACATTTTTTCCATTCTTTCCTCTTTTTGTTTTTCTGTCTTTGCAAATTCAGATGTTCTGCCTTCCAACTCACTTATTCTGTTCTCTAACAATTCAAATCTGCTGTCACACGCCACTGTTTTTTTTTTTTTGAATCTCTTTTATTGTGTCTTCCATTCCCATAAGATGTTACTTTTCTTTGCAAATATTCAAATTCTTCTTTGTGTTCAAAAAGTGTCTTTTTAATAGTCTTACTCTCTTTAGGCATCTCATTGAAACTATTAAGGAAATTTGTTTGGATATCTGTGATTAGTTGTCTCAATCCTATATTTTACCTGAAGGTTTATTTTTTTTTCCTTTAATTGGTCTATATCTTCCTTTTACTTAGTATGGCTTGTAATTTTTTGCTGGTGTCTTGGCATCTGAGTTTTTATGTTTTTATTCTGGGCTCAGTTTCTCTCTTTAGCCGATGGCTTTCTTATTGGTTGGTTTTTTGCTCAAGCTTCCTCTCCATGAGTGCTAGTCTGTTCTGTTTTTTATTGTTTCTTTTTTTTTAATTTGCCTCTCTATATTTTTAATACTCCTTTTGTCTTCTCTTACTGCTATTTCCTAGAGTGCTAATTTTGGTAGAAGTGCTCCCCTGGAGACAACATTCTCAGCTCTGGTTTCCCAATCATAACAGGCTCAGGACATCTATGAAAGGAATGTAGATCTATTCTAATGTGCTCTGGAGAAGAGACCTAAAGGCCTCTAATCTTTTTGATGTCTCCCCAAATCTAGGCTTTCCTAAAATACTGAACAGGTAGCACTCTATATTCAGTTTCTCCCTGATGCCTTTACTTCTCATCTTACTTAGCTCCTGGGGGGGTGAGTGGTTGAGACTGAGGTTGCTGACCTAACCACTGTGAAACTGATGCCCAGCTCCCAGACCCTGAGACCTGAGGTCTCTGATCAACTGCCACCCCAGGTGTGTGAGGTGATTCTGCCTGCATTGTCTTGAGAGAGAGCGATCAGACTGCTTTTGGTTCCTCTCCTTCCTGGACCACCTTGGGGAAGTGAGTGCAGTAGCTATTCAAGGTGTGTGGAGTGAGAGTGTGTGCTCTTACTCTTTCCAGGGCACATTGGAGCTGAGTGTGTAGCAGCCCTTTTAAGATAGATGGGGTGGATCTGACTGCCCTGCCCACAAGAGAGTGCATGTTTCCTCTCTGGCTAGGGGTGCTGAATGTACAGCAGCCCTTTAAGTTGGGCAGAGTGAATCTGCCTGCACTGTCCAAGAGAGAGTGTGTGCTTCCCTTCCTTCCAGGGAGCATTGGGGCTCAGAGTGAATCTACTTGTTATGCCTCAAGAAAATGTTCAAACTGCTGCCAATTTCTACTCCTGGTGTGTGGGGCCTATGCAGTGACTTTCCAAACTGGATGTGCTGGATCTGATCCCTACCACCCTGAGGGACTGGTGTGTTTTTGAGTCACCCTTGCTTCCACTCCTGCTGGAGTGGAGACAGCACAAATACTGCTGGTTTCTTGATGGCTTGGGCAGGTTTAAACCTCAGTTGTGCTCAAGATTGGAATCCAGGTAACTGAATTTGCCAATTAACAGCTGTAGTTGGTGCCAAGCCATTTCCCCTCCCCTGCTTTTGTGAAAGAGAACTGCTGCAAGCTGGGGAGAGGATCCAGAAAGAGCCCTCTATGCCAGTGGGGATTGGGCAGCCACCTCTGCAGCTTGGAGGAATCTACTCAGGAATCTTCACCGCAGATGGTCAGTCTTCTTTTCCTGTTCTGCCCTGGATGGTGCACTGTGTTCTTCTGGTCTCTGCAGCCCCTAAACAGTTGATCCAGACATATCCTGACTGATCTGTTGCCCTGTGTGAAAAGATGATTCTTAGAGCTTCCTACTTTGTTGTCATCTTGGGTCTTTTCTCCCATGTATTTTTTTTAATGATTATTATTTTTAAAAAAAACTAAATTAAAAGCACTTTGCCCCAATATATATATATGATAGATTATATTTTTGTCACTAATCATTTGCAGCAAGCCTGAAAAAGGATAATACTACCCTGACCATTAACATGTGGCCTAATTGCCTCCTATACGGTGAATTATATTTCATCACCATATTGACATCAGGCATTAGTCAATGGGACGTGGGTAGAAGAGGTATATACTACATCTGAGCAGAAGCTTTAAGAGCCATTCCATATTCCAGTCATTGCTCTCCCTTCTGACATGAGAACAGCCCACTAACATAGGGGAAGCTCCATCAGCCTGATCCCAGAATTAACAAGACATGGAGAGCCAGAGCCAACCCATAAACACCAACATGTGACATGACTGAGAAGTAAACCTTTTCATTTTGTAAGTCACTGAGTATTGCAACACAACTTAATGCTAAAATGTCTAAAATACTTTCTACAGCCAGCATATTTTTGTCAAGATAGTAGTTTTCAATATATTTTTGCAGTATTTAATGGTAGCATGTTTTCAGATATGGAATTCCAATGCATAAATCAGATAAAAATAGAGCATGCCTCAGTAGTGTAGGGGACAGAGGTCTAGACATCTATACCTTTTATTTTAATATTCATCCCTACTTCTAGGCCCCAGAAGTTGCCCCACCTTCCCAAAACCCTGAGGCTCCACATAAGATACTATGATTTTCAAAATGTAATTAATGTGATTTTCTGATTTTCAAAATGTAAGTAAAACTTTAAAAATAAGTAAAATGTAAATAAAGGTAAAAGCAATATTATAAGGTACTGTCCACAAGGTCACTAAGATACGTAATAGACCTTTATGGAGAAAATTATTAAATTTACTTTAAAAAAATGAAACAAATGGAGAGAGATAAACATGATAATGGGTGAAAAGAATGGATATCCTGAAGTTGCCAGTTCTCCCAAGGTTAAGCTATATTTTATTAATAAATGTAATTACAATAAAAATATCAACAGGGTATTCTGTAAAACTTTAAAAAAATGTATCCTAAAATTAATAAAGAAACATATATGGCCAAGATTAACAAAGACTATTTTGAAAAAGAAGGAAAAGGACTAAGCCACCAGATATCAATATTTTTACAAAGCTGTAGCTATTAAAATATGAAATACAAGTGCATGAATAAATAGATCAATATTTCAAAGTCCAGAAATAGACATGTATGTATGTAATTGGGCATGTGACAGATCATCAATATTTAAAATATCATGTAACAGATATTTGTTTACTTATCAACTCATTGACTAACTAAACAAATGAATGGGGGAGGATTAATTTGTTTCACTATTGACTATCCATACTAGTTCTTATAACTGAGTTTCGGGTACCACAATTTTAAGTTTCTTCTCTAGAGAAAAAGGGACAAAATGTCTAAAGGAGAATACTGTATATGGCAATTAGAAAGAACACAAAACAACTAAAAGAACTGAGTCTATTTAGCCCTGAGGGCAAGCTGTACTGCTTATAAATCTGAAGGGCTACTGTAGAGAGATTCTGCTCCAGAGCCTGATCCCATTCACTAGATTTAAGGGGACCAAGTTTGTCTCCATCAGTAGACATATGTCTTTGTGATCAGTGGAGGTCTGTGGAGTTACGGAAATAACAAGATGTGGTAAATTGAATCATCCTCCACAAAGTAATGTTACAGTCTGAATCCTTGGTCCTGTGGGCCTGAACTCATTTGTAAATAGGATCTTTGAAGATGTTAAGGTGAAACTGAATCAAGATGGTCCTTAATCTAATATGACCAACATCCATATGAGCAAAGAAAATGCTGACACTGTCAGTAGAAGTCAGAGGAGGAGAAAGACAGTTGGCCATGTGATGGCAAATCGTCAGAAAGCTAGCACCAAAACCTTATAGACTTTAGAGAAAGCATGATGTTGCTGGCACCCTGATGTTAGACTTTTGCCTCCAAAACTAGGAGCCAATAAATTCCTGTTGTTTAAGCCACCCCGTTCATGGTGTTTGTTACAGGAGCCCTGGAAAACGAAGACACAGGGGTTTGGAGTCAAGCACAGCCAGATTCCAATTATATTTAATCACTTCTTCACTGTGTGACCTTAATAGGGTCACTAAAGCTCTCTGGGACTTGGATCTTTGCCTATAAAATAAGGATGATAAAGTACATCATAGTGTAGTAGCAAGGAGTGTGTACTCTGGAGCTCAGCTCCCTGTGTTCAAATCTACTACCTACCTGCATGAACTTGAGCAAGTCATTCAAGTTCACTAAAACCCATCATCCATGAAATGGGGAAAAAATAATACATACCTCATAGGGTTGTTGGAAAGATTAAATAACTTAATGTATATAAAGCAAATAAAAGAGTACTTGTCCATAATATGCCTTGCCTAGTGATGGTAGAACATATCTCCAAGTTTATGAAAAGGAGTCAATGAAATGACATGTGTAAAGCTTTGGCATGAAACATCCAAAGTGCCCCATTGAGGTTACTTTCCTTCATTCCCCTTGAGCTTTCTGCAAAGGAACAGATGGCTCTCTAGAGGCAGTGAGTTCCCTGTCAGCAGAAGAGTTCAAGCAGAAGTTGGTTAACCGCAACTCCCGGATATTATAGAGAAGATTTTTTAACTAGGTGGTGCCTAGGATTAGGCAATCCCTGAGCTCCATTTCAAGTGAAAGAGTCCATGATTAAGCCTGAAACTTTTGGAAAGCCTGTCAAATGGGAATTGAGGGTTACCAAAACTTTCCTGAAATTTCCAGCTCATTTTCCAGGATAAATGCAGCTCCCATCACCCTACAAAGCACACCAAATATTAGCAACACACACACACATAAACACACACATGTACACAGAGGCATCATTCATATATTGGAACATAAATCTTTTCACCACAATGACCGCCACTGTCAGTGGAAGAAATACTCTTGTTCAGCCCAGTGCACTTGGGTAGCCCAAATAAACAATAGTATAATACCCGGCATTTATTCAGCACCCTTTGGGGAAAGGGCTCACACTTTATACGTATTTCTCGTTTATCATGGCTGCATTCCTGGGAGACAGGCTGCCCCTCAGAGAGGCAACGGCGGCAAGCGTTTGCTTTCAGGCCTGCCTGGCGGAGAGCTGTTGCTTTCTGCACAATACTTAAATGCTTGTTGGCGTTCCGGGGCCTGGCTAAGCAGCCTTTCACGACAGACCTCTGATGTCACATCGGGAGTCACTTTGCCTCTGGTCTCAGCTGTTTCTCGTCACCACGGGGCCTTCTGTCCCTGTGGGCTAACAGCAGTCAGACTCTGAGCGACCGCATCGTGCTGTGTTTCAGCAAGTGCGTCCCCTTGAGCGTGCCACGGTATTTGGATGCACCTGGGGTGCAGAGCAGTCACACAAACTGCCTGAGCGTGGGAGGTGAATGTGGACCCCAGCCTGTACTATTTTAGCTATGTGACCGTAGGGGAAATTATCTAACCTTCTTTAGCTACTTAACTTAGAAAACAGGTTCAGTAAGACTTCATTTGTTAGACTGTTATGGTAATAAAGTCAGATAAAAAAGTAAATGACTTGGCACCAGGGGAAACCTGAATTAAAAATACCTATTATTATTATAAGCATCATATTCGGCCAACCCATGCCTCTCCAGCTCCACTGAGCTCACTGCTTCTGCACATTAAACTTTGGTTTACAAGCTCAAGCCCTGAACCTGAAGTCCAGAGATCTCTTTTGTCATAGTTTTCTGGAGATGCCATAACAAAGTACCGCAAATTGGATGGTTTCAAGATCAAAACTTTATTGCTTCTCTGTTCTGGAGTCTGAAATCAAAGTGTCAGCAGGATCGCACTCCCTCTGAACAGGGGGATCTGCCGCAAGCCTCCCTAATGTCTTCTAGTGGGTAGCAGGCAACCTTGACATTCCTCCGCCGATAGAGGTATGAATCCGTATCTGCCTCTAACACATGCCTCTTACTGTGCCCAAACTTCCCTGTGTTTATAAGGACAGCAGTCTTGTTGATTTGCTGGCCCACCTTAATCTAGGAGTAGGATTTTCAAAGATACAATTTCCAAATAAGTTCACATTTGCGGGACCCAGGGTAGGATTTGATCATGTCTTTTTAGGGGGGCACAAGCCAATCCAGAACACCTTTGAAAGTCCTAGTGAATAACGTCTCAAGGTTCAAGTGGGCCATGATTGCACGCAGTAATTTAGTCAGACAAACCCCAGGGCATGAAGGCAAAATCGAGATCATTTCCTCCATCAGCGGGATAAACTGGAAAGAGCATCCACTTTGAGTCAGAGAGGTCAGTGTAAATCTCATCTCTGCATTTATTTAGCTGTAGGAACTTTGGTTGTCATTTATCTCTCCATATTTTAATTTTACCTAAATAAATTAGAGATAATAACACCTACCTCATAGTAATGTTTTGAGTGTTACATGACAATTAAATTTTTCATTTATTCCCTTATTATTAATTTATTCAGCAAAGGCTTCCTAGACAATAGGACCACTGGGATCTAGGAATGGGTCTCAGTCACTGCCCTCACAGGGCCTGCAGACTTCTAAGGATAAGTGTCCTGAGCAACTTGAAGCATCACAGTTGTGCCATTGTTCCTCCCATCAGTTTAGGTGTTAGGGTCTTGTTTAAGTTTCCTCGGCTGCTTAAGCAAATACCACTCTCTAGGCTGGTTCAAGCAGTAGGAGTCAAATGCGGTTTTGAGGTTAGGAAAAGACTCCAAATCAAAGCATCATCAAGGCTATACTTTCTCTCCTAAGACTGTGGCCTTCTGGGACTGCTTGCTGGGGATCCTTGGTCCCCGGCTTCTCTCTCACGTGGCAGTGGACGTAGCAGCCTCTTCCGGCCTCTCCCTTCTCTTCCAGGCTCCATTGACATTCAGCTTCTGGCTGCTTCCTCTGTGACTTTTTCTTCTGTCTGGATTTCATTCTGATGATAAAGGACTCCAGTAATAGTATTCAGAGCCATCCTATTGAGGTGGGCCACCACTTAACTGAAGTCATCTCATCCAAAGTCCTGCTTACAGTGGGTTCACATTCACAGGAATGGATTAAATTTAAGAAGATGTTTTCCCAAGGTATAGACAGCTCCAAACCACCACTGGTTTTTTATATTCAAAATACTATTGCCTATCATTTGCTTAACATTTTACAATGTGCGAAGAGCTATAAACGAAAATTGAAAAACAACTAAAATGTTCTGCAACTGAAATGATCAAGTAACTTATCTTCCCACTCCTTCCCAGGATGCACTAATAAACAGCCATTAAAAAAGAAGGTTTTATTAAATAAGGAAATAAGCCTGGGGTATTAAAAAAGGGGGAAAGCAGCATACAAAACTACATATACCAGTAGTTCCCAAGCCGGATTGCACGTCAGAATCATCTGGAGTTTTGACAGTCAGATTTACAAGCACCAGGTCAGACCTGCTGGATCATGATCTCATGAACAATTGTCAGGAATGAGATAACTTTTGTTGTGATTCACAACAACTATGACAGCCATTGTCACAGTAACCGAAGCAGTACTAATAATAATATTCATTTAAATGCATATTAGTCTTTTGCCTAAGTCACAATGGAAGGTCTGAGAATTCCTAAGTAGAATTAGAATCCTAAAGCCCCACTCATCTAAAGTACATTTAAGACTGTCCACTATAAACCAGAAACTGTCCTAGACCCTGAGGGTTCAAAAAAAATTAAAATATGGAAAGATAATGATTGGTCCAGGTTGTGAAGGATGGTCTGGTCTGGAAGACAGGTGAATAAGTTAACATTACAGAGCAGTGTAATATATGCTCTGAGGCCAGTCGAGAGGAGAGGATGTGCCATCACAGGGAAGGGATGTGTCATCTCAGCACTTCCTACTCAGATGCCTTACATAGAAAGAGACAATAAATATTTTAGCCAATAACAAGTCTTTTTATCTTACATGTTGTACACGGTAGGTGTTAAATGTTGAACTGAATGATGTATATAATTTTTGAGTATTTTCAGAAAAAAAATTCTTTCTGGAGATATGACGGTTTCTTTATTGCACATTAACATTCAACCTCACTCATCACCAATCACAAGAACCATTGCTACCTCAAGGCCACTCATCTTTGGAAAGAGATCCTAAATCTTGTTCCTGCTCTACTTTGCTTTAATAATTATCCTTCCCTCAAACTTACAAATGCAAAAGAGTTCTTAAGCATTACTCCAAACAACTCTCTAACATTTTATGTGGTATTTCCTTATAATAAGTAATTTGCCTCCTGCTTTATCAAATACCCAAGTAATTTGCCACCTACCTTATGAGTTGTGAGAATTACTTACATGTGTTGTAAGTGCTTTGGGATTCTGAGATTCTGAGATGAAAGCCACATAAAAATGTCGTACTTTCATTATTACCAGACCACATAAAAATAGTCGGCAATGAAATGCCTTTAGAGGGCATTTTAATGTCTTTGAGACTTTATAATAAATGCGAGAGAGCGTCTTATCCCACCTTTTCTTATGATATTTTGGGAGAGATTCAAGACCAGTCTTGTATAATGGAAAGATCTTAGGTTTGGGGCTCAGAGTTTTGGCACTGGATCTGGCAGATCTGAGCACTGTTACTAATTTTGGCAATTGAAGTGACTTTGGGGTATTCCTGTACATCTCTGAGCCTCAGTTTCCATTTTCTTATTTGGTAAAAAATGGAAAAGGTGATAAAACCATCCTCACAAAACGAGTGTAAAAATCAAACAATGGATGCAGGTACTGAGTATGAGGCTTAAATGGCAGATTAGAGTGTGCAGACACTTCCCCAGTTACAAGTAGATCCATTAAGCAAAAAAGCTAAGGATATTACTCTTTAATTATTATTCTCCCCTCTAGATACACATTTATTAAATCCACAAACATGTGCTAAGCACTCTAGTATGGATTAATGCACTCTACATAGGAGCTGCCTTCAAAAGTGCCCAAGTTAGCCAAGAAATGGAAATCTACTAGGCACTGCTGGTAGACCAACTGTTTTTAGGCAATGGGATCCAGCAATGAATAAAAATAGATGGGAGACGATTGAGCCACAGCCACTTCCCAGAAGTAATATTTTGACGATGTTCTTTCACAGTTTATAACAAATGTTTCTCAGCAATGCAAGGTGGTGGTGGTGGGGTGATGTATGGGAGCCTTGTATTATATGTTTGTCTGTTTTGTAAGCTCACAACTTTTACTATACACTTATTGTTTATATATGTTCATGTATGAATTATATACTTCAATAAAAATTTATTTTATAAAAAAAAATAGATGGGAGAAAACCCTGCCATAATGGAACTTACATTTCAGTGGAGAAGACAGACGATTCACAGGATAAATCAATAAGTTAACAACATATTTAAATAGTGATACAGAAGCTAGGGGTATTTCACTGGGAAGATGACATTTATGTAACTAGCTGGAAGAACTAAGGTCTTTACTCGTATATCACCTTCTCGGTGACAGTTGACTCAGTAACAAGTGGCAAGTGTCTTAAGAAACTGCTGACAGTGTCTGGCCAACAGAGAGATTCTGATGTGAGTGATAGGTGTTCTCTTCATGGTGCACACATTACATTTACTCAGTTTAATGTAGGAAACAGTCTCAGACCTTTCAAAACCTGTTCTCTGTGCTCACCCACGGTTCACATCACTGAGAGTTAATAATGCAAATGGACCTTGAAAACAGTGCTCATTTCCTAGCCAAAGGGTCTATATCTGAAACATTTAAAAGCATATGATGAGACTCATAATTTTGAAATCAAATAGGGTTCATCATTTAAATCATAACAATCTTTGGGTTTTTTTTTTTTCCATTTTTTCAAATATATCTACATATAATTTGCTGAGATTGAGAGCCTAGTGGGTTTTTGACAACCATTCCAAAACTGCCAATCTCTTCTGGTGAAATGAACCCAGGGAACACTGCCAAAGAGCCACAGAAAATGAACGCTCAAAGGCAAAGCACTAGTTCTCTTCAGTTTTGTTTTGTTTTGTTTTTTTCTGGAAAAATTTGTGTGGTTCAGAAATCCCATCCCATACTAGTCTCAACCGTGGAGGATTAAAATCTAAGATGTGAAAGGTTTTAGTTTCCCCATTCCTTCAACAGAGCACAGGTCCACAGTCTGGTTAGCTGTCTCCTTGGGCTGGAGGAGTTGTGAGAAAGAACTGGTTATGAGAAATTTCCCCATAGGGTTGGGTGGCCTGTGCAAGCTGGGGTTTCTGTACAGCACGGTTGTGGTTTCTGCTAACTCTGAAGATTGCCAGAATGCTTGCATGGATTAAAAACAGGAAATCCAATGATCCACATAAATGATATTTTCCTAATGGTAATATTATGCACATTTAAAGGACACAACCCTAAAATTGTGAAGGGAAAAGAGACCCTTCCTGGTCGTCCTTCCATGTCAATAACTGCACTATGTGAGGCCTGTATCATATTTTTACACCCACTCAACCTGTGACATGTCAATTTAGGTGATTTGGTTGCTGAGACGGTTGCCTTTCCTACTTGTCCCAAACTTGTGGGGTCATTCCATGCATGACTAGTCACTCTCAAAGGCTACAGGCCAGAGGAGTTTCAAAGATTTAGAGATACATTTCAAATTAGTTATAATATTGTCTGACCCACTCAAAGAATTCTGTTTTCTACTCTGACTATGGACCATCGGCTGAGAGTCTGCTACCAGCAGGCACTGTACAGGGTACCATGAGGGGCAGTTAAGGTGGAAACACGTACCCCATCCACTAAGCAAAAAAGCTAAGGATATTACTCTTTAATTATTATTCTCCCCTCGAGATACACATTTATTAAATCCACAAACATGTGCTAAGCACTCTAGTATGGATTAATGGAAGCTTAAAATCTAGCATGCAATTCAGTTCAACAGATTTAATTCTCTGCTATAAATATAAGCCAGCAGAAAACTACTGAAGATCAATTGGTACAAATGATCAAGAGTTTTTATAAATATTCTTATTTAAATCAGCAAATCTACTGTTAGAAATCTTTCCTATTGAAATTATCAAAGGCCTAGATATAAAGGTATTTATGACACCATTTATTCACATTAGAGGGAAAAACAGGAAAAATAATAATGTCCACTTATAGAGAATAATGAATAAAGTATGATATATCAATAAAATTGATATTATATACCAATTAAAATTATGCTTTTCAAGGATATACAATGTAGACATACTTATGTTATAAATAATGTAAATGAAAATATCAGGATATAAAATTATACACATGCAGTAATATTTCAAATGTGTCTTCTTTTGTAAACTATATGTGTGCACATGAGTGTGCTGTAAATGTATGGAGAAGATAAGAGTAGAAATCTTACAATGACATTGTCAGGGATTTTATTCTTAAATAGAAATGTTCCTTTTCAGTCAATGTTAAGCATCACATTAGAGCATATTATGCCATGTTATTTCACAGTGGCATGAATCGAGGGTTGGCATACTACTGCCCACTGACTGAAAGCAGCCCACCCCCTACTTCTGTAAAATTTTTATTGGAACACAGCTTCATGCATTCATTTATGTACTGTGGTTGTTTTCAAGCAAAAATAGCAGAGTTGAGTCGTTGAGACAGAAGCCACATGTCATACACAGCCTAAAATATTTAAACATTTGCCAATCCCTTGTATAAATGTAAATCAGCGATTCTCAACAGGGGCAAGTTTACCCCCACATGGGGCTTTTGGCAACATCTGGAAATATTTTCTATTTTCGCACCTGGGAGAGGAGATGGTGTACTAATGGCACATAATGGGGAGAGGTCAACGATGCTGCTAAACACCCACAATGCACAGGGTAGCCCCCACAACAAAGAATTGTAGGGCTTAAAATATCTGTAGTGTCAAGTCTGAGAAACTTTTGATGTAGATAAAGAGTTCCAATCAGATTACCAGATATGACCAACCCAGAACCTTTAAGCTCTCCTTCATGGAGCAAACTTTTGGTCTTTGTCTATGAGGACTCCACTTAGTCCTTTGCTAAGGTGCTCAATATGTCTCTTTAGTGTGTGCAAATCTTCCCTCATCATGGAAGGATATTTCCCTCATTTTTTCTGCCATTATTGAAGAGTATTCTTCTTTCTGACCTGAAGATATCAAGTTTACTAGGAATAGGTGATCACTACAAATATAATGTTATTAATGCAGTATATACGCCTTCCTCCGTACAGTTTGAAACATAAAGGAAAGAACTTTTTAAAAGTTTGAAGATACCTTTGAATACGTTGTAGAACCTATCATGTTTTAAAGAAAGCTAAAATAAATATTTTTGAAAGAACCCAATTAAATTGAAGCATCCACTGGCATATTTTCTCAAGTTTCCTTTAAAAAGACAACATTCAATCTATTGGACTCAAAGATCATCATTCATGATAAAAGTCTTGGTTATTATGAGTCTAGGGCTATGTGTTAAACCTGGGAGAAAGTGATTATGAGTTCATTTGAGTCCAGCGATTTCTATTCATTTATGTCTCTTAAGAACTCTTCTGGAATAAAATGCATCAGCCTTCTTAGCCTCAATGAGGTGACCAGTCTTGGAGCAGAGTGTTTGAGCACTTATGTCCAGGAAGCCAAACCAGAGGTAAGAGCAGTTTATTCATCAATACCCACTACCCTCAGGGTTAAGTAAATCTTGAGACACCAAGGGCTGAGGGGCAGTTAGGTGTCCAGATAAAGCCGAAGCACAATGTGAATAATTTCCCCATCTGTAAAATGGTGATAATGAAAACCCAATTCATTAGATCGCGTTAGGATTAAACAAGTTACGCTATGTGTAAAATGTTTAGTCCAGTGCGTGTTAACTCGTAAGTACTACATTAATTCTAACTATTTTTATTATTTTTCTACTTAATGTTCAAAATGATTCTGGAAGGGTAGTTATTACTAAAGTATATTTAGTATAATATGCTGAAATTCAAAGAATTTAAGCCACTTGCCAGAGTTTGCACAGCTAGTAAGGGATGAGGTCAAGGTTTAAAAGCCCACCTATTCCTGACTTCCAACCCCATATGTCAAACCCCTCATCATTCTACTCCAAAACAAAGGAAAGGTAAACACACTAATAGCTTCAAAACAGATTCAGCAGCCATTTCAGATGACAATCCATGACAGACTGCTCATGGAATCTTCTGGGCTCCAGATACTTCCTTAACGCTTGTGTTTGACAGCTCAACCCTTACCCCACACACCTCCCTGGGTGCCCCTGTCAGAGGCAAAATGCCAGCCGGGGTGCTTGGTGATTCCAATCCAGCATGGCAGTTCTTATGCTCTTAAAGTCTGCCCTGAGTTGAAATTATTTAACCTTATGTGTCTTGCCCTCATTTCAAAGGCTCCTAAAGCCCCATTTCAGGTTATAAAAACAGTTCTAAAAACCAACTTCTGCCAAATGGCAAGTAATTGAGCGAATTATGCTTCCTAATCACCCATCTTTTCCTGCGTCTCAGCCATCAAACCCCCTCTCCTGACGTGCTCTGGGAGCCCCCAGCCTTCCAGCTTCTTCTCCAGTGTCATTCTAATTGGCACTAATCGCTTCACTGAAATTCGGGCATCAGAAAGGTCCACCAATCAGTTTATCCTTTGACCCCAGCTCTGGCTTCTCCGTCAAGTCCAGGCATTACTAATTCAACTAGTGGTTTGTTCAGACAGCTTATTTTGTCTGAACCTTTTCTTCTACTCAGAACTGAAATGACGACCAGCTGCATTCATTAAAGTGTCCCTTCTCCTGCTCTGACCCATAAACCCACCATGTGAGACTGTCTGCTTCCCCAGGGCCGTTTGCAAGTCCTGTTCCTAGAGTGGCCAGGGCAGTTCAGGAACATTCCCTGGGACTCCTTCCCCCTCACTGGCCCTCGCTTCCTCACACCTGGGGAGGTGAAAAGCCAGACTCCATTGCCGAGTCTTTAATTTCATCACCTTTGTTTCTGTCCCAGGGTGAAAGATCAGACAGGTGACAAGACAAAGGCCATGGAAGGCCTGTCAGAAAGTGAAAAGCAGGGGCCTTGGAGGGGACAAGGTTTAAGAGGCTTTCTGTGCACTGCCTGCCCAAGCTAATCCTCCTAAAGCCAAGCTGTGAAGAAAATGTCTCATTCTGAAGGCAGAAAAGCACTGAACACCTGAAAGATGCTTACGCCTCCGCCACGTTCTCCCTTAGAAAAGTCAGCTCGGTCATGTGTCTGGGAGGGGCCTTGGCTTTGCTTTCAAAACCCAGGGCAGCTCCAATTCCTGCCAGCCGCACTGAGGACGTCTTTTGTCCATCGTCACCATCACAATAATGCCTGACATCCTCCCTGCAAAAGCATTGCATGGAAAAAAGAATGAAAAGATTATTTGGCCCTCAGAATTACCCTTTGTAATAACCCTTTGGGGGAAACTGTTTTGACTTCTGATTGCCTCAGAGCCAGCACTGGAAGGGTTACTGCAGCTCCAAGTTCTAAAAAGACAATGATGTGAATCAGGCTCTGAGTCAGAGCTCCGCTGGTACCGTTCCTTCAGCCAACATAACCAACACAACCAATTTGAACAAGAGGCAGTTCAGCTTGTTTAGTCATATGAAATAGGTAAAAGGCCCAGAGAAAGTTGTTGGGAAAGGGCACGTCATGAACAACGGGGAACTTCCAGAGATCACCCATCCCCTCCCCCAGGAAGGCAGAACGTGCTTTCACTTTGGTCTCGCATCATGCTTGTTTCTCAACTTAATTTCACCACTAACTTGGACAAATTGCCAAACTGTTCTGAGATGCACGGGCTTCTCTACCAAATGGGTATTCACATCTTCCTTGACAGAGGCCTCATGGGGTAACGAAGGGTGGGACTGAAGACTGTATGAGGGTATATGATGGCCTGAAAAGCAAGCTTAACACAGCCCTCTTTTACACATGCTTTATCTGAAGTATAGAGAAGCTGAAAAACATAGTTAGCACATGGTGGAATAAGATTTGGCGCTTTGCAGATTGACTCCAGCCCTCAAATTCCTGCTCACTCCTCTCTCTAGCTCCAGGCTTGCCTGTAGATGAATCAGATGCAGGGGGTAAAATAGCTAGAGCCATTGGTTTGGTAAGGATTAGATCCTCTTCCTCTTTCATTTTATTTTCTGATATCCCCTCTTCACCCTGTTACTTCTCTCAAAAGTTTTCTCTGCATAACCTTTTCTAAAAAGCTTTTCTCTGCACTGGGGTTCAACTGGCCCTTGATAAGGTGATATTTGTTATGGACTCAATTGTTCCATTTTAAAAATATATATTTCTGCTTTAGTAGATAGGAATGGAAACATATAGACACATATCCAGAGAACCTAAGGATCAATTTAATCAGAAGGTTGATTGACTACTGCGAACATTGCTTGAATGTAAACAAAATTCTAGGCATGGCCCATAAAGGCAAGGAATTTACAGTGCAATAGGGTGCCTGAGGCATATATAGGAAAACACACACAGAGATTTATATACATACACAAGCACACAGGCACAGGCACCCCCAAGCGCACACACATACATACATGCACATAACACAGAAAGATACAAACGGAAATATACTCACCCAGAGGCACAAGCAGGCACAGATACACAGATACACGCACAGACACAAACTGAAAGTTACACACATGCAGACACACACAGTAACAAAAGAGAGAATAGATGATGAGTGATGAGAGGAAAGCAGCAAGGGCGTACCTTGGGTGTCTGGACGCACTAATTGGAGGATGGAGAAATGACCGAGGAGAGACTGAGTTGGGGAGATCTATAGGGAGGGTTTTACTTTAAATCAGGGAGAAATGTCATGACAGAAGTGATGGTGAATAGGAGTAGAGTAATTTGAGGCATAATTAGATCTTGGATATCTGAAAAAGGGAAGAAAGAAAAGGAGAGTGAGAGAGAGGAATTTGGCGGCCTCCCAGATTTCTGTTTGGGAAACTGAATGGTTTCACTGAGATAAGGACACAGTTAGAGCCACAGTTTGAGGGTAGTGGGAGGACTGCATATGGAGAGAAAATGACGAGTTCTGTTTTTGGTTTCTTTAGTTACACAGAGAGTGGAAACTCATGGGGGATTTCTTAGTCTGGAGAGTAGTTTGGGCTGAAGACAGGAACTTGGGACCCATGAACATACCAAAGGCTTTTAGCAAATATCGAAGCATCGACCGGGCTGATCTGTGATAGCCTAACTGAATTTGATAAATAGATCCTTACTTTCCTTTTCTGCCAACTCTCCTTTTCCATAAGATGCTCAGCATTATAAAATAAGAAAGATGAAACATGAATAATAACCACTCCTAATGTCTATGTATACTGTGTTCTAGAGCCGTGACATGGATTATCTTACTCCTCACAAAAACCGAATGAGGTTCAAGTACCAGTTAGCTGTTGCCACCATAAATGCCATATAACAAATGTGATGATTTAACACTACAATTATTTATCATCCTAGGTCTGCGGGTTGGTTGGGCTGGCTCTGCTGCTCTGGCCTGAGCTTCTCTGGGCAGCTTTCTTTCCCACTGAAGTTCTGGGCTCAGCTAGGACAGATCTGTTGCCCGTGTGTTCATAATGTGATTGTGGTCCAAGCCGCAGGGACAGCAGAAGAAGTTATCAAGAGGAAGCTCTTCTCCATGGTGATGGCACAGGACAAGAGAGCAAGAGAAACCACTGATGCCTCTTAAGGCCTAGGTTTGGACCCTCACGTTCACCCATTAACATTGGTCAAGCAAGCCATATGGTCAGGCTTCTGTCCATACTGGTGCAGGAGGGGAGGAATGAAGAAATGGGGCTGATCATTTAATCCACCACAATTGGGTACCTTTATTATTCCCATTTGACAGATATAGAACTCTGTATAGAGAACAATTAAGATTAATGTTTCATTCTTTCATTTATTCATTCATTTATATATTCTTTTTCTTACTGAAAAAAACTATAATGTCCCAGGTAATATTGCCAAACATTGTAGATACAGGAATTGATGGCACTGTCCTTGACCTAAAAGATCTCACAGTATTTATCTCAGAGAAAGCAAAGGTGTAGACACATCCATACAGTGCAGGAAGGCAGCTTCTATAATAGAAATCTCTACAAGGTGTTCAGGAATGATTCAGTCTGTTCAGAAAAATTGGGAAGGCCCCTGAAAGGCTGTCAGAAATGGGTGTTCAAGGAAGCAGGTGAGAAAAGATTTTTTTTCATAAAGGAAGGGAGAGAAATAGTTCTAAACAAGAGTACACAGTATGTGCCATAGATGGTGTCTGGACAAATGAGAATCCATGAAAGGATTTTAAGCAGAGGAAAGACAGAGAGAGACATACAGCAAAACCACAGTGAAGTGAGGTCTGAAGTCAGGTGCCAGGTTTGGTGGATGGGCATGCATAAGCAAGGGCGAGCACACACACACAGACACACGCCCACATACTCACTGGCCCACACTCTCAGCAGAGAAATTTTTAGGAGAAGGAAAAACAAAACAAAACAAAAACGTGGAAGCAATTTCAGCCACTTTCTCTAATTGCTCAGCTGATGGCCCTGTGGGATAGGGTTTCATTCAGAATAATGTCACACACAGTGAAATTCGCACTTTGACCTTTGCCACTTGTCTCCCCATCTCAAGTGTACATTTCGCTCTCCCATGGAAGCCTTCCTTACCATCATCTCTGAATTCAAATTGGTACCTCTGTGGATTACTGTCATTGCAATGGCTACGTCACAGGTTTGGGCAGACATAGGAAGCTCGAGATTGACTTTGAGGTACTCTGTCAGGGTTCTGGGGCTCCGCACTGGTAGATCACCATTCTCCAGCTTGGGGAACTGCAGTGCAGGACAGTTGGGAAATTAACAATGGCTAATCTCTTCTGAGTGTTTTTAATGTGTCAGGTGCAGTGGTAAGTGCTCTATATGCATCATCCCAAACATTTCTCACGACCTTAGAAAAACCCAAGAACAAAAATTCTAAATACCAGTAGAAAATTCCAAATGCCTATTCTTTTCAAGGAATAGCTATTGTTTATTAAGTATCAATGACATCTGATTCCAAAGACCAAATAACAACTTTCATTGCATCAATTCTTTTCCCATGGACACTGTTTATCTTGAGCCTGAGTGCTTTCCTAAGCCAGCAGAAGAGTGTACTAGAAGGTGGAGAATTGCAGACAGCCTAACTTTGAAACCTGGCTCCATCACATATTTCCTGTGCAGGACTGGGCTCATCCCATCACCTTTCTGAGCTTCAGTTTCCTCATCTCTGAAGTGGAGATAATCAGGGCTCCGTCTTAGGTTTACTGTGAGTAAATGAAGTAATATATGGAAAATGTATGGAAACTGATTCTAGCAGTAAGGTACATGAGGCTGATTGGGGGATTTGTGTATATTATGATTTATTCATGGAATTCTGTGTGGAAGAACTGGAGATGGAGGGAGAGAAGCAGAATAAGGTAGGGGAAGGAGTTATATAAAACTGCTGTGTCAGGTCTTCTAGTTTCAGCTTCTATCCCAGGAATGTAATTTCCATTCCAGAATCTTTCCTGCCTTGAAGTAAGGGAGTGGGGTTTTGTACTCCTGCCCTAAACAGTCAGTGGTCATTGGCTAGGTATGGGAGAAGGGCACCTTGGTTTAATTTGCAGTCTGCTCTGGGTAAGTTGGCTTCATTTACTCAAGGGTAAACACCTAGAGAGGAATGCAGGTGTGAGCCATCAGCTGAAGTACTTTCAGTAGACGGGGGTTAAGCACACTAATCACACTGGCTGAAGGGATCCTAGGGCAGCTGGTTAAAGTCCACCCCTTTCATCATTTACATTAATTTGCTCGCATTAGGTTCATTTCCTCATGCTGCAGAATCTCGAGGATTCTCGTCAGTCACCATGCCTGATGACAATTTCAGAAGAAGGATTAATGGGGGGGACTGCTGCATTTCATCCTTGGATCATAACAGCTACTCATCTTGCCATTATTCCTATACCCATTATAGATTATTTACTCTCTTAACCAGCACTTTTGATGAGCCAGTTAGTTTTCCTGCTAGACTCCGGGCCTCATCTCTGAGGAGTCTATGCCTCTGGTTATGATGCCTTTATCAGTCTGTAGCTTTTTATGTGTCTATGTATACTTATAGTTTGTTATTAGAGTACCAAGGGTACACTATCAAATTATCTGAGTACCCTTGTTTTATAGCAGCAATCCCAACACCTCATGATGATCAAGGTCAATTACTGCTGTCAGTATGGTAACTCCTGGCATGAGGAATTCAAAGTGACTAGCACAATTGTAGCTTTAAGTTTAATGGGATTCTTATGTAACCCTCTTGTAGAAGCAGTCTCTATCTAGCAACCAAGACTCACCAAAGTTAAAGTTCTAGAAATGGAATGCACAAGTGGATTACTAGTTGTGATGGAGATTGGGGTCACTCCTTTTTCAACCCCTTGGTTTGCAGACCCAGGCAATCTACCTTCTGGGGACACATCAGTGGTCTAAGGTACATGCCACATATTGAAAGATAGACATTTCATTCTCACAGGGTGTCATCTCTGAACTGGTATCTTGACTGAAACATTCAGAAGTTATGCTCTTGCTTATCCTCTTATTATGGACACAGGCCATATTAAATATCATCAAAATTTATAAAAGTATACAGTCTAAAATGTAAACCATAATGTAAACCATTGACATGGTGAGCAGCTATGTTTCACTATTTGTATATCAGTTGTAATAAAGGTACCATCCACATATAAAAAGGTCTTAATATGGGATTGGGGAAAAGGAGGAGGATGTTGGGTATATGGGAGTCCCCTGCATTCTGTATGTGACTTTACTGTGTCCTAAACCTTCTTTCAAAACAAAATGAAAATAAGTAAGCCACTGGGGAATAAATGGCAGAAAATTTCACTCTAAATACAGGACAACAGATATTACAGTGATGAAAGGCAAAATGTCAAAAATATTTTTAAAAATATTTTTCATTATTTTTAATGTCCCAAACTTTTAATTTTATTTCTAGTTTTTAAACTTTTTATGTATTTTATTTCTTATCTTTAAACCTATCATTATTATTTCATTTTCCTATTTATTATATTTGGCTAATTTATTGGCTTCATTTTTTTTAAGAAGCTTTGGACTACAGAAGGGTTACAACTAGGGCAGGGGAAGATCATTGATGTGGGATGTCAGTGACGGGGGATATATGAGAGGAAGTTCACCTGGGCATACAAATAAAGTATATAAATGTGTTCAAATGTTCATAGGGGCGTTGTCACAGTGGGTGGAGATTCACATAGTAACTGAAAGAATACTGAATTTTCATCCTGGAGAGCTCTTCCACATTCTCTAATGGAGCAGCAGCAATCCCTCAGGTGCTGGGGCAATGACTGGTGAAGGAAGATAGTTCATTGATGAGCCCTTGATGGGCCCTTGATATTGAAAACTATGCTTGTGAGCTTTTGCTCTTGAAACTGAGTTTTGTGTGTACCTAAGAGTTGCCTCCTGAGGGTTTCCCTGTTGCTCAAATGTGGCCTCTCTCTAAACCAAACTCAGCACATAAATGCTCCCCCGCCCCCAGGGTAGGACATGACTCCCAGGGATGAGCCTCCCTGGCACCAAGGGATTACTAGCAATCCAACTAGAAAAAGACCTCAAATAAAATAGGGAAAAGGTAAAGCCACATGAATTCATATGACTAAGAGACTTCAAAGTGAGTCAGGAGGTCACCCTAGAGGTGACACTTATGCACATCCCAGCAGGACCTCATAGACTGCCAAATTGGATACTAGCCCAAATAGTGGGGCTACTGAAGACTATGGAGACATCCAGGTCCTATGGTCAAGGAAGATAGCTCTGGATTTTGGTGCCTTGCCACTGGGCCCTACTTCAGAGTTTGTGCTTCTGAGAATGACAGAGTTGGACTCAGTTATGGCTTCCCTACACATGGCTCAACTGTCCCTTCTATTTAAACTGATACTTGGTGCCGAAGTTTGTAGGTATATGTCCAAGAAACTGGAATCTTTGCACTGTCCATGTGCCAGCTAGGCCCTGAGCCTCAGTGGAGCTGTAACACCTACTCTCCAGTTCTTTGGACTCACCCAGGACAACTAACAAGGAGGTGAGAATTGACAACATCCATACCAAGGAAATGAGAGAACCTACAACTGCAAGCAAGAGAGTCCCATCCATCAGCTGTATGGGGTCAAAGTTCCCTCTCAATTTGAGGTGGAGTGGACGTCACCATCCTGGAATCCTCAGGATTGGGGAATGAACCATGGACTAGAGTGCACTTACTGGTATTATACTATAGAATTACTGTGATTTTAGCAATGGAAGAAATTACAACATTGATGTGGAGGCAGTGACCACTGGAGGCTCTGGGGGCAGGTAGAGGTGTTATATGGGGGCTCTTTCAGGACTTGGGAATCGTCCTGAATGACATTGCATCAACAGATATAGGCCATTTTATATTTTCCCATAACATGCAGAATTGTGTGGGAGAGAGAGTAAACTACACTGTGAACTATGGTCCATGCTCAGTGGCAATGCTCCAGGATGAATTTATCAATTGCAACAAATGTTCCACACTAATGAAAGATGTTGTTTATGTGGGAGGGTATGAGAGGTGTAGAGAGTGGGGTATATGGAAATCCCTATATTTTCTGTGTAACATTTATGTAATCTAAGCATCTTTTAAAATATATATATTATTTAAAATACATATATATTTATTTTTATCCTGATTAAATCTCCTTTGCAAAATCGAGTGGCTGATCACCTCAATGGGCAATACCATTCTGGGGTTTCACCATCAGGCTGTTGCTTATAGGTGAGATATTCAGCAGTGATAGTAGATAGATCAGCCTTGATGAGTTGGAATCCATGCTGCTGGGCCTACACATAGTCACCATTTATGTTACCCTGATACTCTGTACAAGCACTGTAATGGCCAAGGACAGAGGCTGGCTGATATCAGTGGTCAGAGCTATTTTGTTCACTTGATTGTTCAGTGCTTTTTCTGTAATCAATATATTTTACAGACTTTTATTTTCTTCACACTTTCTGGCCCCTCCAGTAGATCCAATTTCTTATCCTCTTTATCTCTTATCTTCCAGTATTGTTCCTTCCAGGTAACTTACCAACCAGCCAAGCCATCCATCACCTCTCCTCAGTTCATGTATCTTTATCTCAGGCCACTTTTCTTTCTACATAAAGTGGCTGGCCTGTTGCAACACCTTAAACTCTTCACACTAATATTCTACTAGAATTTCTCCTTCCACTCTCTTTCAGGACCACCCTATTTTTAGCTTGCACCAATATTCAAGCAGACCCATCCATGAACCAGGCTTATTTGTCTTATTTCCTTTCCTATTTGCTGATGTACCAGTTAACTTTTGCTACGTAACAAAACACCCAGAAAATATGTTGCTCTAAACAACCATTTATTTGCTCATGATTCTGTGGATTTGCAGTGTGTGGTGGGTTCAACTGGGATGGTGTGTTTTTGCTCCATGTGGCTTTGGCTGTATTTACTCCTGCATTTGCAACTAGCTTAAATCAACAGCCTTGTTCCCATGACTACTGGCTAGCTGTTTTCTTCTATCCAGATGAATATGAATAGAACAAGTTCCAGTGCACAAGACCCTCTGCTTGTGCTATATTCCCTAATGTGCCATTGACAACAGCAAGTTATGAATCTAAGACAAGATTCAAGATGTAGAGAAACAGACTTCACTTATTAATGGGAGGATATGCAAACTCATACAGCAAAGCTGCGTGCACATAAGGATGGGAAGAATCTGTAGTCTTTTTGCAATATATCGTAGCTTGCCATAGAGAACTCTCCATGTAGGCATCTGAGTGAGCTAAGAGGTATTAGTGAAATATTGATGGGTGACATGTTCATTGTACTTGTGCCCTATGGACTTACTTGAGCTTAATTTCAGATGTAATCTTTCCACAGTATACTAGATTGCTACCAGGCCTGTCCCATCTTATGACTTAGTGGGTCTTACCCCATGATGGGCAACTCTGAAAACATGGTCATTTAATTTCCCATGGCCAGATGTTCCATCTCCACCAGGGCAAGTAACTGCCAGTAACTTCTTTGCCACACATGAAACAGCCTTGCTTCAGAATCCCAAGTCTCTTCAATGTGACTGTCCTATGACAATGTTTTTTTTCCTGTCATAGATATCTCTGTTTTCATAGAAACTGCCAGGTTATGTGACAATTCACAGGATTGTTTGTATTGCAGCCAGGGCCTGCTACAGACCACTTTCTTGCTCTGTTTTCCTGTCAAAACTAGCAGTCTTCCATTTCACCAGGTAAATGGTTTAGAACAGTCTTCTCAACTATAGAAAATATTGGCTTCAGAACCCAAAAAGGCCTACCAAGCATTGTACTTCGTTAGAAGTACAAGATGCAAGGTGAAAAATAGTTTGTCATTTCAGTTGGGTACCTGAACCCCTAAAAAATTTCACCAATGTGGCAGGTCTCTGGATCTTTGCATACTTATGGACTACCCTCCAGAACAGATGTGGCTTACCCTGGTATCCAGAATAATGACACCTCGTTGTCATTAATAGTGGACCAATGTTCTGTGGATTGTCTAGACAGTACAAATAAATCCTTTTGGAATACATAGTCTTTGAGAGTGGGAAAATTAATATAGCCTTTGAGGAAGACCATGAATGGTCTTTTCTCTTCTGTGTGAAGGTGCATTGCTCCAATCCTCCTTTTCCAACGGCAATGAAAAGAATGCATTTGCCAACTCAAAAGTGGCATAACCTGTATCAGGGGTCATGTTAATATGTAGTAAAATTATGACATTCAGCACAGTAGTTGAAATTATGGCTACTACCTGCTTAAAATTACAGTAGTCTACTGCCATCTGCCATGATCCATCAGGTTTTGGCAGAGGTCTGGCTGATGAATTAAATGAGGATAGGGATCACCTCTCCTGAATTCTTTAAAGGTGCCATTAATCTCTGCTATTGCCCTTGGATGAAATAATATTTTTGATCTACTATTCTGGCCTGGGTGATGGTGGTTAGTCAGTCTCAGGGGTTTCTCTTTGGCCTTGCCTACTACCACAACTCTTATTCCACAAATTAAGGAACCAACATGAGGATTCTGCCAACACATAAGTGTGGCCATCCCAATTATTCATTCGAGAACTGTAGAAATGGGCCCTGGATATATATATGGACTCAGTGGACTCACAGTGAGATGGTTTTAGACCAGAACTCCATTTGTTTTCTGACTCCCATTTCCTCTGCTGTAACAGGGGACCCTGAGTGTGCTTTGGGTCTCCAGGTATCAGAGGCAATTCAGATACTGTATCCAACAACCTTCAAAATATATGGGTATTCCCTTCCCCCAGTGCACAGTTACCTGATTAAATAGGCAAGGACCCTTGAGGAAGTCTGAATAATCATCACTGTATACCCTTGTTGTAATATTGCAGGGTTCTTTCCCAAGGGGAGCCAGACTCTCTTCCAATAGATGACTTCTGGGTCTGAGAAGTCTCATGCTTGGAAACCAGGCAAGTGTTGTGTCATTCCATTTGGGTAACTGACCTCAGTCTGCATCTCCTTGATTTCTTTTCATTATATATATTAAGAAGTACCTTTTTGGTTACTCATCTCCCTTATCTCTAGGAACCTCGTACTCTTTGAGTCACCTCCATTAATCTCTCTACCCCTGCTCCTCCTTGCCATTCTGACCTTGCTGCCTATTATGCTCACCATGCCTCTGACATTTATATGTAGTCACCTCTGCTATTCCAGAATTCTATCAATCCTATTGTCAATAGAGATTCCAATATTACCTACTATCAGTCTGGATTTACAGAGGATGGCTGCTAAGTTTCTCAGGAGCTCTCAAGAATGCTGCCCCTCCCCTCCCATAGTACATTCCTTGTCATAATGTTAAATGGAGGATTCTCCAGACCTTCCTAAATTAAACAATTAGTGGGTATTCAAGGTATAATAAAATAAATTCTTTAGAGCATACCAAACTTTTGATCCCTTCCTACACTCTGCCACGACAGCCTGCCATCTCCACTTCCTTTAATATGGGCCATTGTTCTTGCCAAGCTTCCAAGAAACATCTCAGCAGCAAATCAGAACCAAGCCTCAGACCTCAAATCCTGTTTCATGTAAGAATGCCCCCATTCTCTCCCTAGCTAATAATCTCTCCATTATCCAACTTTTTATTCTGTAGCCCCTGTTCCAAAACCCTCAGGAACCACTGCTGGGTCCCTTTAAACAAACCCTGCAGCTCCTTCAACTTTTATCAATCCCTCTTCTTTCTTAGTAGAACTAATATTTACCCAGCTGGATCATGACATAACTTTACCCTGATAATTTGCAGGACTTTTCAGGTCTGGTGACTAGGAGGGGAGGAGAGAGAAGATCCCAATGGGCAAGCATTACCCCATGATACATCTGGCCCATTTGATGTTTCTGCATAGTCCTCACGCATGCACCACATTTCTCTGATAAGGTAGAATGAGCCACTTTTGCCAACCTAGATAATATAGTAGAATCTAGAAAGAATAGCTTCTCAAGTCCATCTTCCCAGAGTTCCCTATTTCACTCCTTGCTATCAGTGTCTTCACTGTGATGAAGAAGTCTTGCCAAACCTGAGAATTCAATGTTCTCTGAAATTCTTTACAATTAGTCCTTCCACATATTTGGACTTGGCCCTCTGCATACTTTGTCCCTCTCTGAGACAGGGAATAGAGCTTCCAGATCCCTGACCAAGCCAAGCAGTGCCAAGAGTTATGGGCCATTAAAAGGTGGATGAGTCCATGAGGTAAATCTCTGACATTTGTGGGAAAGGTGGTTTCAGTTGCCCTAGGATTACTTTCTGGAGAGAGCTGCAGAGGTGAGCCACTAACCAAGTACCTACTACAGATGGGGAGTGGGCACATGATCTGAACTGGTAAAAAGGATCCTAAGGGATCTTAGAAGAATACAACTATCATCTGCTACATACCATAGTAGGATTTTGTTTTGCATAGTAAATTTTTTCAAAAATTGTCATTAGTAATCACATTTTTAAGTACTTTAACAACACTAATTCATGTAATCTTCATAAAAAACGTTTAATACAAAGAATATCTTTATTCCCATTTTATAGGGCAAGCTACTAAGGCACAGAGCAGTAAAGTGACTTTCACAAACCATTGAGGCTGCTTCCAGATTCTATACCATTTATTATTTACTATAACACATAGTAAGTTCTCAAATGAATGTTGACTTCAGAGACCAGGATTACTACTGTACAACTGCCTCTTCCCAGGGAAGGGAATGAGCCTTACCCTTCTTTATATCATGACTTATTCTGCTGAAGCAAAAGCACTTCTACCTAGATCATAATCAGGGATTTGGGATTAAAAATGTATTTACATATGCAGCATTTTTTCATTTAATTCTTGTAACTACCCTGTGAGTTACATGTTAAAACTCCTCTTTTAATCAGAAAAAATGAGCTCACATGGATTAAGTGACTTGCCCAAGGTTACTTCATAAAGAAAAATTGATATAGGTTTCACACTCAGGCCTTTTGGCCTCTAATTACAGTACTTTCCCCACTGTTACTTACCTGTCCCTATAAAGTATAGTGGCAGTAACATAAGTTCTGTCCTTGAAAAGGCTCCTAGAGAATCCATATTTTCAGAGCTATCATGAAAGTTCCAAAGTCACCAATCCTTTCCAAATTATGTCTGTGTCTTTTTTTTAACAGGGCATGAAAATGACACACAAATTTGTCCAATTCCCCCACAGAAAAGCACAGAGGAAGGAAGATATAGC
Source organism: Dasypus novemcinctus (assembly GCF_030445035.2). NCBI lineage: Eukaryota > Metazoa > Chordata > Mammalia > Cingulata > Dasypodidae > Dasypus > Dasypus novemcinctus. The sequence goes on along the minus strand of NC_080673.1, from coordinate 196,837,654 downwards.
ATAGAAGAATTGTACAATATTGTGTTTATGAAGATCTGTGTCTCAAGACTTGGTTTTCCCTCTTCTATTATCTATAATCGTGGGCAATCTACTTAGACTTTCTGAGATGTTGTTCCCTTATCTCTAGAATGAGGATAATAATAACATAAGGTTCTTAAAAGAATTAAATTAGTTCACACTTGTAAAGCACAAAGGACAGAAGCCAGCACATAATAGGAACTTTCCAAGCTTTGCTCTTATTATTATCATTAGAATTATATAAACACCAATGCCCCCGGAGGCTATTGAATATTATTTATTGCTGTCAGTGTAAGCCTATCATACAACCAGAGCAGGAATATTACTTTGGGAACACATACACAATTCCCATCAAGATAAGAATGATGTATGTAGATCTTGGACTTTGCAGGAATATTTCCAATCTTACGAAGTTTCAGAGCAGATTAAGCACAGTGCTTTGCTCTTAGCAACTGCTCACTAAATGTGGGATCATTTAAATGGAATTTAAAAATTCCTCTGTTTGTTTAAATTCAACTCTGTGCTCAGATGTGTCTTAAGGATCTGGGATGTCTCTGTGGATATTTCCTGAAACAACATAGGTTTAAATATCTTTGCCTTACCCTTTCCAAGAATGCAAGTCTGCATCTACTGTGTGGGCACTGCCAAACAAAAATAGATGTTGGTTCTGTATTCTATCCCTTGCTTAATGAATGCCTCCAGAGGTGAGGGCCTGAAGCAGAAGAGTTTTGAGAAAGTTCAAGGATAGAGAAACTTTCTCTAGGACACTGCTTCTGCTCTTTTTAATCTGCCACACAGCAGTGTCCTTAGCCTCTTTCCAAAGTACTAGAGATTATTTAGGTAAACTCGGTTATTGGCAGTAATGAAGCTCCCAATTCAAAACACTCTTTTGGGTAAAGTGATTCAGGTGAGAAGTGTTATATTTGATTTCTTCTTACTGTGAAATCCAGATTTTGCACAGCTATAATGTTCCCTTTTCAGGGAGGCCCATAGGGCCAACATTTAAGTCCATTTTAACCATGCCTAATGTTATATCCTGTAATTTTAATGCCCCTGTTCCACCACCTTTCTTCCCTTATGTTTTGCTACCGAAGATGAATGGGACCATCTTTACCCTAGCATTTAGTCTCTTAATTCTATTTTTGGATATGCCCAGAGCCACTAGAGCAGTTTTATTTTATTTCAGTTTGTGTTTACCAAACCTGTATCAGGCACTCACTCCATCGAGCAGTGTGCAACTCTGGGCTCTTTCCAGAAAATTAAAAACATAAATTAAGTATAAATGGCCAAAGCCACAGAACAAGCAAGGCCTTCTTAGTGTCCACAGAGAGGAGTTCTATTACCGCCACTTGCTTCGGAGAAGAAGGAAGTTACCTGCAATTCTTGTTCTCTTGAAGGTGTGTAGTTTATAATAGGTACCCATTCACCACCCTGCTTTCCCTAAGGAGTTCTTAGCTGCTTGATATTTTTGGCTCCAGAAAAACAGGCAATCAGGGGTTAGCACATTCTTATGACCCCTGGAGTAGCTACATTGCAGTTCTAGCAAGAGGTTATACTCTCTTTAACTGTGTTTCTGGGTTTTAACTTTGCCTGAAGCTATGCATTAAAAGAATAACTCTGTACTTGGGGAGAAATGCTTCCTAAAGACCCCATATCTTTATTAAAAGTCCACTATTTAAAATGATTATAATAAGACCTGTGGAGGATACTTGAGCTTTTGTTTTTAAGACCCCAGACTTCTTCAAACTACTTTTTCTTGAACCTGAATGGGGTAGGCTAATATAGGCAAGGACATTTCAGCTTTCTTCCCTTCCCAAGACAAAAAGCCTCTTGAAGCTGGAGTGCCAATTCATTTCAACTCACCCCTACAAGCATCTCCTATTGATGGATTGTGGCTGCCTGTGGAGGAGGAGTCCAAGGCCAGGTGCAGACTCAGCAGGAAGGAAGGAGTGCTGTGATTAATTAGTGATGTCTGCCGCGGTGAAGGAGGAGGAAGTGGCAGCATATGTGCCATGTACTTGCCATTCCTGGTAAGGACTGTGTCTTATTCATCTTTGTAGCCCTGTGCCTAGCATGGTGCCTGGCATACAGGTGGTGCTCATAAATATTTGGTGAACTGAATTGAACTCAACTTTCTGCCCAACTCCCCCTTTACACACCCTGAAATGGCTTTCTTTAAGCCAGCAAGAAGGATGGAGGTTGGCCCATCTTCTATTGGTAGAAAGAAATTGTGGTGAGAAATCCCTTAAGGGTGTCATTGTTATGGAGACATTCGGTCCAATTTGCCTTATAGTCTGCCTAATAACTGCTGTGGACCCAACGTCCCTACACTATATAAGACTTTCATGAATACCAGCTCCTCCACCTGCTTCCCTAACTTATTCTTATTTGTATCCATTATCTCCATAATGACACAATTTCTGTGACATTTGATGTGGCAGTAAGATAGTGTAAGAGCATACTGCTTAGAGTTGAATAGCTCTGTTTCAACTTCTATCTCTGTTATCTATAGGCTGTGTCACCCAAGACAATTTACTGACCTGTTCTGCAGCTTGTATTTTTTCCTTTTAATTAAAAAAAAAAAGCAGATAAAATTAGTACCTATGTCAGAGGGTCGCTGAACAGTTAAAAATTAATATATGCATGTTGTCTAGTATCTAATAACAAAATAGTATTTGTTATTATCTCATGCCAGAATTTACATTGCTTTAGATTAAGAGAGTAGTCACAGCCCTAGAAAACTGTACAAAAGAACATAGGGTCAAACCTCTGGATTATCATATAAAAAGTGTTAGAAACCCTTTGAGACCATATTTGTGCAACAACAGTGACTCAGCCATAGACAATGAAATTCCCCGTAAATTGTGGGTTATTTGTTAATGGAGGGAAATAGAGCAATAAAAGGGAGATTTGGAGAATATGACATGCTCTTAATTTATATCACCATTTATTCTCTCCATCTTCACCATAATGTATTCATCATCCTACCCACCATTAGATCTCCCTAAATTATAGTCCTTAACCCTCTTCCAAGATCTTCTGTCCAACCCTCATTCCATTGTGCTATATTGCTTCCTTATATAGATCTTCTAAGGAAAGATTTTCAACTTGGTCTTCCCCAAATAGGCTGGGAAAAGCCTGGAAAGCTGGATCCTTTTGCTCTCACTCTGGAGACCTCATCTAGTGCCGCTCCCTGTCTAAGGAGATGTGACAGTGCTAGGAATGGAACCTCGGGAATATCCCAGCCACAAGGTCACCCCTTTCCATGCAGAGCTACAGGCCTACGGGCCTTTCACAGAGGGTCCTGACCATTCAGGGAGCTTTGGTGTCACCACATCATCAGACCACAGCTGGACTCAGAGTGTCTGCCTTTGTAAAACCGCACTTGAACAAGCATCGCTAAGGGAGAACACTACTCCACAGCCTAAAGTGAAGTGTTTTCTGGAAGAAAAATAACAAACGTGTCCACCATGAGGAGGCAAACTTCACCTGTTCCTGATAGAGCAACACTGCCCTTTTCAAAGGCACCAAAAGCCCAACACTTGGGGTTTTCAGCAGTTCCTCAGAAATGTGTTTGAAGAGAGATGGCTTCTGAGAGGGCAATGTCTACATGCAAGCTGCTGGCCTGGTCATGAAGGAGAGATTACTTACTAGTTCTTTTCTACACACTGATTACCCAGGCCTCTTTCTAGGTGTTTCCACAAAAAGAATGTAACTTTGCCTTGACCCTTGTGATTTCAAATCAGAGACCAAAATGCAGATATCCGTTGGTTGCCAGCTAAAATAAAACCCACTCAAACCAATTTTATCCCATTGTGGTGGGGGAGAATGTTGGAATTATTGGGAGAATAATAGGCATAACTCATAGAAACTAATGGCAGGGAATGTAACAGGGCCTTATAAGTCACAGAGGTCATCAAGAGAACATTTTCAGGATTTAGAACTCTACTATATTTATTTCCCTCATTCTGCTGCAATATAGTTTCATATCTCTTCTTTTTGGTCCATTTGCCTCTCTTTGTGTTTGGTTTTCATATAACTGTAAAATGGGTACCTTAACCTATATACCCCACCAGCTCAGCTATTCGAAAGAAATTAGCCAGAGTACCTGCAGCCCATCCAGTATTCATGGGAGATAAAAACCGATTGTTCTTTTCTATGGACCAGGTGTCTTCACCTGCAAGGAAAGGGAATCAAAAAGTGCAAACATGGATGCAGGAATTAACCCCTGTGAATGAGAAGTAGGCAGTTGTCTGGGGTCATAGGCTAGTGGTCACCCCAAAGATGTCTGCATAGAACATCATACAATTTCAAAGGTTAAAAGAGCTTAAGAGAGTCTAGGAGTCACCAATAATGTCTCAAAAACTTGACCTTAAAAGGTGTCTCTTCCCTGTAGGATGAGGAAACTAAGCCTAATGGAGGTTGTCTTGCTCACAGTAAAATTCTGGAGCAGAAGTCATGAGAATCAAACTCATCTCTTTTCTCCCAGGAACCCTCACAGAGTGTCTGGTTCCTGGATGAGTTTACCATTACCCCAGTTCCAGTCCTCAGCCCTGCTGGACCAGAAACCTGATTTGCTAATGCACAGAAACTAGATACATCTCTTTGTGCAGACAAGTATTAAGAAACTCACAGGGGCCAATGAAAGATGTTCCACTGGAATTCATACCAGACTTCCCAGGTAGCCTGGACACATATTGCCTTCTTATAAGATTTATGAGGGAATCAGAATAAGAATAATTCTCTATCATTTCAAATGTTCTAGATTACTTGACAATAGTATCTTGAGTGGCCATTTCTACAGCTAGAATGGGCTTTTGCCTAGATCTTTGGCCCAATAGTCCTTCTATTGAGTGTGGCCTTGGGGGAATGCTACCAATGCTTATCACTATGACTCATTTTCTCTCACTTTTGCTAAGCAAGCCCCTTTCTGATTGTCATAGCCTTTCCTTAGATAGGTTATCCCCTTTAACCACTGCTTGCTCCCACCTGAGATCTAATATATATTTTCACAACAGTTTTTCATATCTCTCCTTTTCCTATTTGTCTATCTACTTTACATTTTAGCTCTGCAATTGCAATCCAGATCTTGGGATGTGCTTCATTATTGCCCCTTGTACCTAACTCTAGTACCCAGATCTGCATATTTAAAATGCAACTGAAAATTAAAGCCATTACAGAAGCTTTCCAAATGGGCAAATATTTGCCTCAATTATTCTATTTACAATTCCAAAAATATTTCTTCTGTTGAAGTCTGTGTACAAGAAGTGGCTCCAAAACCATTTTTAAGGGAGTTTTGACATCAATGAAACGTTATGCTGGCAGGGCAAGTGAAGTGTTTGATTAATAAAGAGTCTCAGTGTTTTCAAACACATATTCCAAGCAGCCTCATTTGAAGGAAACCACAAACGGAGAATGCTTTGCTGCTCACAGTCACAAGGGGGTTGTGTATTTCATTCCCGCTTACACAGTCCGCTTACTTTGGAGCTTGGGTAGGAAAGAAACAAGGCCAGCAGAAATAAGGCTACATTCAGTGACCCTACCCTTCCACCCATTGGCCTGATGGGAGAACAGTTTTACTCCTCTTTGCTACTGTTTTCTTAGTTTTTAACTTTTTAATCTGTAATAATTCTCTAGAACATTGTCTTGCAGGAACAGAGGCAGACATCTTAGGACCTCATTGTGTCAGTGATTGGGGATTTTGAGATTCCTAATTTTAGAATTTCCAGGCAGTGGTGTTGGCATGCTACACAGAAACGTAATTGAGCATGTTCACGTTAATTACTTTGAAGTGCTTTCCTCTTTTCCAGAGCTTTACAAAAATACAGCAATTTAAATTGGGTCGTTATTTCATACGATTAAGATTCTACTCAGTTAGGTAAGGGGCTATGGAAGTGTAGCCAGAAAAAAAGTTAATTAAAAATGGTTTCTTCTATATCCTAATAAAGAAAAAAGACTAGTGGTGTGTGTGTGTGTGGGGGGGGGGAAGCTTTAAAGAAAACTAACGATGTACACTTTTAATAATGATAAGAGTAAATGCAAAAAAAGGACTAAATATCTTTTTACAATCCCCATTCCGCTCCAACATATTTTAAATGCCAGCAATATGTCAGGGTGTCCCACTTCTACTTACTAGCACATTTCATTTAATCCTGTCAAGAACCCCACAAAATTAGAATCATCATGCCTACACAGCACAGAGAAGTTAGATGACTTACCTGAATTCACCCAGCTATGACAGAACAGAACTTTGGACACAAATCAAAATCCTTATTCAATGGGCCTTATCCTGCACCAGGCTTCTCAGGAGCAAGATGTAATCTGGCAAATCTTTGCTTTTTCTTTTTGAAGGAAAGCAAGATAAATAGCTCACAAATCTGGCTACTACACTCACTTTTGCCATAAATTTTAATCTACTTCTGCTGTGACATTTACAAGAATAATTGTTAAGCAGCAAATACAAGAGTATATGTGTGTGAGAGTGTGTGTGCACACACTTGTGTTTAACTTTTGTTTACATGTTCTGAGCCATTAGGAAATGCTGAAATGTACAGAAAAAGATAAACAAATTTTATTTAGGTCACCTACTGTCTCTTAGATAGCATAATGTAGTAAGTAAGAAAATGGGCAAGATGGGTGAGACACTTTAGTGAAGGGCTCATCAGTAAAAGTACAGGAGAGAAACTGAGTTCATTAACTTCGCTTTTCTATAGCATCCCCCAGTTCATACTGATCTATGACAATAATGTTTCCATTTTTCCTGCCTTCATTCTCCCCTTTCTAATGTATTAGCTCTTCCTAAGTTGTTCTTACTAGCATGGTGTATCAGTTATCTATTGCTGTATAACCACAACAAAATTTACTCATTTCATTTGCTCGCCAGACTGAGTAAGGAATTCAGTCAGGGTTCAGCAGAAAGACTCATCTCTGCCCCGTGATGTCTATGACCTTATCTGGGATGGCTGCAATGTCTTGGGTCTGCCTGGGAAGGCTGGAATGTCTCTTCCCAACCAAGCTATAACTTCAGGCAACTTGACTGGGACTAGAAGACTTAAGACAGCTTCTCTTGGTCTGGAGTTTTGGTACTTGGCATTAGCAGGAATACCTTGGCTCTCCTCCTCCTAGTCTGCCTTTGTCCACGTAACTTTTTTTCTCTAGAAATATAGCCTGTACCCCTTTACATAGCAGGTGGGTCCCCCTTTGAGAAAATCTGAAAAATATAAGTCCTCAAAAGACCTAAACTTGTAAGTCCAAGAAATACATTTCCCCTACATTTTATTGATTAGAGCAAGTCACCAAGTCCAGATTCAATTCAAGTTGTAGGGAAACAGAACACCTTTTCATGAGAGGTGTAGCATGCATATATGGAGATGGGCATACACGGAGATGGGTGAGATTGCTTTTCAGGCATCTTTTCTGGCATCTGTTACACAACATATTGTCCTATACGATACCACCAAACATTTTTGCAAGGCACTCAAGAAGTCCTGTGACTTGGGCTTAACTCCTCAGTCAGGAATTCCTCAAGTACTCTTTGTTCCAGTCAAACCCTCAAACGAGTCAATTCACAGAATGTCCCTTGGGTTTTATATTTTCCATGTATTCTCTCATCCCAAAAACAACTATTTGGGAGGCCACCTCTTCCATTTTTTATCCTTGTTGTTAGCCTTAGCCCTTCCATACTTCAATGTTGGGTACCTGAAGTAGGCCTGGCCAATCAGAATACACCCATCTTCCCAGACACAGCATGGGCTGAATAATGATCACATGACCAAAACAGCCAATAAATGTCTTCCCTGAGAATGTTGTTCAACAGTCTGGAAAGAGGTTGTAACCTCTGAGATTAAGTAAAAGCTAAGGACCAAGAAAGCCTGGAATTTCCAGTACATGTGTAATACTATGTGGATATAGCCTGCCTGAGAATGGAATCAACACAATGGAAAGCAGAAACAGAGATGAAGAAAGAGAAAAAAAAATGTTTCCCCAAATGGCCTTATTCCTTGAGTATCTTTCAGTTACTTTTTCTTTAGCTAATTTGTGTGGTTTTTGTTCTTTCAAACCAAAAGAATCATGAATAGATACACCATTTTTCTATCTCAATCTCCCTATATCACAGAACCACAGGAGATTAAAATAATCCTCTAGAGCCCTCCTGGCATCCAGAACCTTGTTACTACACTGTCTACCACTCCCCCTATGATTGTATCAAAGGCTGGTAACTAGTCTCCAATTTTTTTGTGTCTATTCTTAGCATTTCTTCTTGAATGCTATTTTAACTGTTTCCAGATTTTCTGATTCTAAGCAGTATATCTGATCTTGAATATCAACTTCACATACTGGAACTTGCCAACTCAATACAGCCACAATTCTCCACCTGCATTTCATCCCCGATCTTCCCAATCTCATCCAATCTCTATAGATTTGACACCCTCCAAATTCTGTACATTTCAAGTATTTTCCAAAATGTTCTTCTCACTTTGTGTCTAAACTCTATGCTTATAGTTTGTACTCCTTGATTGAATGTTTTTTTCTGATAAAATATAAATTATAAAATCTTGTACAAGAATATTTAAGAAGCTTAAATAAATATCCTTTGAAGTAAAGAAAAAAGGCATACAGTAAATTACTTTTTAAAAGGCCTGATTTCACATGGTTTTATGGCCCCATGCTTTCATGTCAAAGTATCTGATGATTTACATGTCATTAAACGGATTCAGAGCATATGAAGAAGATCAGGACTTCTAAATTTATTAAGCTAGGTCAGAATAACTGCAATGTGAAAACCTAACAAACTGACACAACAGTAAAGGAAGAAAAATAATGAATGGGGTGTGTGAATGTAGCTCAAGCAGTTGAGTGCCTGCTTCCCTATACAATGTCCCAGGTTTGATTCCCCATACCCCCTAAAAATAAAAATAAAAGTAAAAATAAAAGTGCAGATACTGTCACTAATGAATGTGATGCCAAAATCCTCTATAAAATTCTAGCAAAATGAGTTCACAGTATGAGTATAAAAAAAAATAATACCCATTGTCAGATATATGTTTTTCAACATTTATGCCAATTCCAGAAGAGGACTTTAATAAACTAGGAATAGGATGATTTCTTAATAAACTTAATACAGTCACTAAAGACAATCTTTAAAATCAAACAGGAGGCAAACCATAATATGTCCATTATTATGTACATATGTTCTTAACGATTTATGCCATGAGAGCTTAAGTGATTGTCACATGATTATACAGGGTGAAGAGTTGATATTTTAACCCACACACTCTGAATCCAAAGCCTAGACCTATGTAATTTTTAACCCCCAGGGGTGTACATTGTTGATTTTCACCTAGTTGGCAGCCTTTCCCCCCTCTTATTAGTGGCACCTTGATTTTCTTTTATAAAACTTAATCCTTGCCTCTTGCCTATAATCTTGGTGGGTCTATCAATCAAGTTATCCTGTCATCTACATGGTCAGGGAATGGGCACATAACCAATCAGAATTATTTTCTCTTCTCTTTCCCTCCCTTTCCTTTATGTTCTTCTCTTCCCTTCCTTCCTTTCCCCTTTCTTCCCCATTCCCTCTGTATTAGTCAGCCAAAAGGGGTGCTGATGCCAAGTACCAGAAATCTGTTAGGTTTTATAAAGGGTATTTATTTGGAGAAAAAGGTTATAGTTACAAGGCCCTAAAGAGTCCATCTCAAGTCTTTTTTCCCACCAAGTCTGTTGCCATGTGTTGAAGCGAGATGGCAGGTGATATCTGCAAGGGTTCAGACTTCCTCTTTTCTCTTAAAGCTCCATGGGCCCACTTCTTCCCATCTCAGCTGTAGGCTGGAGGTATTGTTTCTTTCCCAGGCTTCTCAGCTGCTCAGGGCTCTAATCACTTCAGCTGCAAACTATCAGATGAATTGCTCTGCTCTCTCCAGGGCCCCAGGATCAATGTTCTCTCCTCTGCCATGTCTATGGAGCTCTCTCTTTTCCTCTGTGTTCTCCTCCATCTTCTTCACTGAGTGTCCATTTATATAGCCCACCAAGAGAGTGGGGACTCAAGCCTGCATGCCCTAATCCCTAATGATGTGGTCGAATCAAAGCCCTAATCTTGATTTAATTAAGTAAACGTGAAACCTTTGAATTTAAATCAATCAAAGCATATCATTCCCAGAGAAACAGTCCAGTTTACAAACATAATGAATATCTCTTTTTGGAATTCATAAATAATAACAAACTGCCGCACTCTCCCTTCCATTCTCTCCTCTCCCCTTCTCCCTTCTTTTCCACACCTCATGTCTACTCTCCCCTCCCTTCCATTCGTACCCTTCCTTCCTTCCTCCTCCTCCCCCTCCCTTTCTCCCTCCTCCTTCTCCTCCTCCCTTCCTCCTCCTCCCCTTCTTCTTCTTCTTCTTCCTCTCTCTCTCTCATTCCTTCTGTAGAATTTGAATGTTTAATGGACTGATCCTAAAGGTCACTAAAGGAATGTTCAAGTCCTAAGCCTCTGGTCATGAGGGTGGACTAAATGGTTGCAACTGATTCAACTTAAAGGGAATGGTCTATGCAGACTGTGATTTTCATTTCTAGGGATTTGTTTTCCCAAGGCCTGATTTTTATGCCCCCTTTCAAACTATGAGCCACCACAAATCCTTCAAATAAATGCTGTTTAAAAATATATTTTGCTAAAATGAGCCAGAGTAAGTTTTTGTTTTTCTTCACCTACAAAGAACCTTAGCTGGTAAATTTGTACTTCTAATCAACTAATTAGAACTTTGGACACTTGTTCCTTTCCATAACCCACAATCAATAGTTCCCATATCCTAGCACAATATGCCTGGTCTTCATTCCCTTCCTTCTTTCTTCCCTGCTACTGGCCTAGTTTAATTCACCATTTCCTTCTGCTTGAAGTATCTCAATAGCCTTCTAACTGGTCACCTCATATATAGTCTTTTCTATCTAATCCATTCTACCCACTGTAGTCAAATTAATTGCACTATGAATAGCCTTGACCATGGGGCTTCTTTCTCCCAACCCCTTAAATGACTCCACCTGTGTTAGATTGAATCATTTCACCCAAAAAGGCATGTTCAATTCCTAAGCCTCTGGTCATGGGGGTATAGACAATTGTAAATAGGAATTCTAAATTGGAATGAGGCCAAACTGAATCATGGTGGGCTTTCATCCATATGACTGGAGTCATTTTATAACCAGAGGAAATTCAGAAGCAGTCAGGAGAAGCCAGAGAAGGAGAGAGAGATTGCCATATGATGGTGGCAGTAATGTATCTACAATATAAGGAATCCCAAGGATTGCTGGCAAGCCAACACCAGAATGCTACAGACTCTGGAAGAAAGCATAGCCTATCAATATATTGATGTTTGGCTTCTAACTCTAAAAAATGAGCCAAGAATTTCTGTTGTCAGAGTAGACAACCAGTGTATGATATTTGTCATAGTAGTCCTGGCAAATTAAGATGCCAGTTTTGAAATAGAATTGAAATCCAGTATCCAAAAGACAACCTGGCATTCCCAAACCTATACGTTTCAATTTAACTACACCTTCTCTCCTTCCTGACATTTCACTCCATTCAAAAGAAATCATGCATTGTTCTATTAAAGACACTATTCATTCTTACCTTTGAACTTAGCTAAAGTGTCATTTCCTCTCTCCATATTTTGCATTATTCCTGTAGCTAATTCTTATCTTTGGAAGACAATCATAATCAACCCTTCTTCTGGAATTCTACCCTGAGATTATGTAGAATATGTGAATATGTCATCTGCTTCTTCTACATACCCTTGCATATTATCTGTATCTATCCTGACACACAGCACTCTCTATCTCTATTTTATTTAAATAAGAACATGGTTTACCTTTCCTTCTAGACGTGAGCTAAGCCATGTGTCCTGTTTTTATTGTTGTTCCTCTTTTCAGGACAACTAGAACAGGAATAGTGAATGATTAGGCAGGAATGGAAGGCTAGAATTAAACCATGGTATTTCCTAAACTCAGTCCATTAAACCTGGCATGATAGTTAGGGTGTGATCACAGAGAATATTTCTGAGAAGGCCCTGTATGTATGAAGCCTTCTTTCAGTTTCTAGTTCCACTTGTGAATTATGTGGCCACAGCATGGTGACCAGTGTGGTCAGCAGAAAGCATGCCTATGGCCACACACATGTATGATGGACTGCCAAGGATGAGTGACAACAGTGTCATTGTTGAAAGAAGGTAAATAAATACGTTAGTCACTCTTGAAATTTATGCTTCTAAGCCTTCTTTGTTTTCTGAGTTGATGGAATACCTTAAACCTTGAAAGTGTCCTAATACCAAAGCTCCCAGAGCATAGTAGTATAGCACAGAAGCATACAAAACTATATAACAAATAGGTATAAAAATACATACCAAGAAAGTCATTGCAAACAGCAAATAAGATCTTGCATGTCAGATGGCTACCTCATGTGCTCATGCTTTCTGTGTGCTCATGTTAATGATTGTCTTACTATTACTACTTTATATATAGTCATATATACATACTACTATATATATATATAATATCAACTTCTTTTTTAAAAATACTATGAGATGAAGAGACTTTTGAGAATATGTGTATCTATTATTTGGGTCCTGATAGTCCAAAATTATCAGGTCGTAATCATTGGAACATAAATGTTACCTTTATGGGAAAAAAAGGTTTTTGCAGAATGTGATTAAGTTAAGGATCTCAGGAGGGGAATATTATCCTGGATTATTTGGATAGTCCCTAGATGGAAACAGAATCTCACAAGAGAGAGGAGAAAGAAATTTAATCTATACAGAGGAGGAGACGGCAATGTGACCACTGGATGCAGAGATTGGACAGATGAGATATGCCTGCAGCCTCCAGAAACTGGAAGAGGCAAGGAATGGATTCTCCCCTAGAGGCTCCAGAGGGAATGCAGCCCTGCCAACAACTTCATTTCTGACCAGTGACACTGATTTCAGACTTACGGGCTCCAGAAGTGAGAGGGAATAATTTTCTGTTGTTTTAAGAAAATATTTTTGGTCATTTGTTCCAGCAGCCACAGGAAATTAATAAGATTTTGATACTGGGAATTGAGGTGCTGCCATAACAAATACCTAAAAATGTGGAATTGATTTTGTAATTGGATCATGGGTGGAGGCTGTGAGAATATTGAGATGCATGATAAAAAAAGCCTGGATTGTCTTAAACTGACTTTTGAAATATGAATATTACAGGTGCTGCTAGTGAAGGACTTAGAAGGAAATGAGTAATATGGCATCAGAAACCTAAGGAAATGCAATCCTGCTATATGGTGGAAAAATCTTAGCTGAATTGCAAATGATGCATTTGACTATTACTTGAGAAGATTTCCCAGCCAAATGTTGAAATTATGTCCTGGTTTCTTCTTGCTGCTTATAGTAAAATGTTGGAGAAAAAAATGTCAAATTGAAGGAAGAACTGTTGAGCAAAAAGAACCAGGACTTCATGATTTGGGAAACTTTTAGCCTAGCAAAAAGATGCTAAAATTAAGAGATTCAGTTAAGAATGTCTACTATGCTTGGACAACTTTTCGCTTATGCTGAAAAGATTAGTCACTTGATTCACGAATCCCTTCCACTATCTCAGCAGCAGTCAGGAATAGACATGGCATTATCTAGGTAAAGTCTGTAGCAGACTCTCTTGTCTAATGTCTCAGGATATACACAGGAAACCCACAAGGTTTTTGAGAATGTTATATCAGAAGAAACATTTCCAGCTTAATCTGAAAGGGACAAAGAAAGACAAATTAAAAGAAAACTGTTAAACTCCCAAAATTCTGCAGGCAGGAAACAGGCTGAATAAAACTGCACAGCTGCAAATATGTACTACCCTTCCAGAGAAAGGAAGAATGGCTACAAGAGAAGAATGAGTCTCAGGCCCAGAGAATAGAGCCATAGATTAAGAGGAAAGAGTTTTTAGCCACAGAGGATTATACTGGGCCTTGAAACCTAATGGAATTTGTCCTGCTGGATTTCAAAATTGTTTGGAGCACTGCTGCACTGCATGGATAATAGGTTACATTATAGTTTATACTCTCCCCCAGTACATTCAATGGGCTATGGAAGGATATATAATGTCCTGCATCCATCCCTACAATATCATTCAGGACAATTCCAAGTCCCAAAAATGCCCCACATCACATCTCTTCTTCCTTCTCCCTGCCCTCAGCAACTACCATGACCACATTCTCCATATCAATGCTACAGTTTTTTCCATTACTAGTCACAATAGTTCTATAGTAGAATACCAATAAGTCTACTCTAAACCATATTTTATTCTTCCATCCTGTGGACCCTGGAATGGTGATGTCCACTCCACCCCTATATCAAAAGGGGGCTTAGATCCCACATGGTTGATGGATATGATTCTCCTGCTTGCTGTTGTAGTCACTCTCAGTTCCCTGGTGTGGTGGTTGACCATCTTCACCTCCCTGTTAGCTGACCAATGAACCAGAGAGTATGAGTTGCAACTCTGCTGAAGCTCAAATGTAATGAATGTGCCACAATGACAAAAGAAGTTGTTGATGTGGGAGGAGTGGGGTGGGGTGGGTGTGGGGTATATGGGATACTCTTATATTTTTTAATGTAACATTTTTTGTGATCTATATATCTTCCAAAAAATACAATTAAAAAAATGCAAAAAAAAAAAAAAAGCGTTTAGGACTGGTAGCCCTTTACTTCCTTACATTTTCTTTTCTTTGGAATTGCAATGTCTATAACCATTTTCCTGTGCCTTTTCCACCACTGTATTTTGGAAGAGATAATTTGTTTTCTACTTTCACGAGTTCACACATGTAAAGGAATTTTGCCCCAGAATGGATCATATCCAGAGTCACACCCATTCCTGATGTGGATGATTTAGATGATGAGATTTAGGACTTTCAAGTTGATGATATTTAGATGAAATTTTGAACTCAAGTTTATGTTATAACATGTTGAAACTTTGCAGAATGTGGGGTGGTGTTAATGTGTATTTTGCCTATAGAATGCACATGAATCACTGGGGGCCAGAGGATGGATTGTGATAGGCTGGAAAATGTTCTTCCCCCCAAAATATTCATTTCCTAAAACTAGTACCTGTAAATGCCACCTTATGTAGAAAAACTATCTTTACAGACATGATTTAATTAAAGATCTTTAGATTAGGAGAATATCCTGGATTATCAAGGTGGGATCCAAATGCAACCACATATATCCTTATAAGTAAAAGGTTAAAGAGAAGAGGACAAGGCAAGGCGAAGACAAGGCAGACATGGAGCAACGTGATCACAAGCCAAGGAGGCCAGCAGTAACGAGAACCTGGAAGAGGCAGGGAAAGGATTCTCCTCTAGGGCGTCCAAAGGGAATGCCGCTCTTATACACCTTGATATCTACCTATGGATACTGATTTAAGACTTCTAGTCTCCAGAACTGTGAGATAAAAATTTTCTGTTGCTTTAAGCAACCAAATTTTTGCTAATTCGTTGTGGCCTCCATAAGAGACTATTAGAGTTTGCACGCAATAGAAATTCAACTACAGGGACTTAATCAAATAATGCTTTATTTTTCTTACATAGAAAACTTTAAGGAGTATGTAGGCCATGGCTGACTCCACAAAGAAACCAATACGCCAACATCGATCTAACTTTCTGCTGATTCACGCTTAATACGTGACTTTGCCGTTACGTCACATGATGGCTGCTCCCAGAGAAAAGAGAAAAGAAATGTATGGCCCCGAATCTAGAAATCAGAACACTTCCCAAGACATCTCTATAGATCTCTGTTCCTGTTCCATTGATTAGCACGGAAGCCTATGGTCATCCCCAGACACTAGAAAGAATAAAAATGTGGGAACTTTCCCTGGATTAGGTGATTGGCCGTTTGCAGCAGGATGATAGCACTGAAGAGGGGAGTTATAATGAAGAAATGGAATATTAAAGTGAAAGCACTGAATGTGTAGAATGTGTAGTGTCAAAAGAGTTAAAGCTACACAATTTTTTTTTTTTAATCTCCCATGAAAGAGGAAATCAAATTAGGAGGATGCCTGAGTCCATGGTAAATTTGTTCAGTAGTAAGGATCACAAAGTGAATATCGCACACCTGATGGTCAGTTTTCTCTGTGAAGTGGGAAAATGTTATCTGCTGGGAGTGAGGCGGTCAGGCAGTAGATCCTAGAAACAGGATCAAGGTTTGAATTAGCCTTTATTGGAGTGATGATGATGATGACCATGATGATACCAATTCATGTTATGTTTTACCATGCACCAGGAAAAATACTGGGCATTTTAGAGGCATTTATCATATATAACAGCCATATCAGCTCTAGGAAATATATTGTGTTTAAATTTTTATTGCCATTTTATATTTTTAAAATATATTGTATGTAACAGGATATGTTATTTATAGCATATAATATATCACATATACATTTTAAAATATATAATATATATTTACCTAAATATGCTATGTATTGTATAATAAATATGTTATAAATAAAAGCTTTATTTTTTAAATATTATTATTAGTTTACGGATGGGAAGACAAGTTCTAGAGGTTAAATAAAAGGCAGAGCATGGGTTCAAATCACTGTCCGTTTACTCCAAAGCCTTAATAACTACAGTAATACACCACTACCTTAAAACATTTCTCAAAAAGCTCTCTCAGAAACTTGCATACATCTCAGTTACTACTGTGCTTCTCAAATCTATACCTTTTTAGGTGCCTCCATCTGTTCACTAAAAGTGCTCTTCACACCATCATGTGATCTTCCATTATCAAATCCATGAGTGTCCGCTTTACTTGGCACTTCATGCTGTGGCCCTCTCTTCCACAAGCACCTCTTTGCTTCTTTGCCTTCCATGACACCACACTCCTAGGTCCTAATTCCTTTTGGTAGAGCCAGGCATATCACGTTTTCATGAGCCCAGTGTTAGGGTTACACTGAAAGGAATATTGAACTAGAAGAGGAAGAATTAGTCCTCATGCTCTTGCTAACATTGAGATGCTGAGTGGTCTTGGGCAATTTCCTCATTCTAACTGGGCCTCAGTTTATTCATTTACAAATAAGGAAGATGATCCATAAAATCTAAATCAGCTCTCATAGTCTATGATTCCAGGTTCATAAAAAGGACATTAAGTGGGAAAAACCTTGGCTGTCTGCCTCAGGGAAAAATAATTAAGATATCATTTTGCAAAAGAATAAGTGAATTTCAACAGCATCATGCCTGTCTCTCCTTTTTGGACACTATAAATTATCTGAGGACATGGGCTAATTGACACAGTTGAGAGGAGAGGGACACAAATAGTCCCAGGCTTAGACCTCTGTAGAGATGTTAATAGAACCAGGACAACTGAGGCTTGAGGAAAGTCTGCTGGAGGGAGCCATCATTCTGCCGGCACATTCATAAAAAGATATCGTGAAAAGGGCAAGCATCAGCCTTCTTATTAATCAACAAGTGCAGAATAAGAATTAACAAGCTGTAAGCTGCAATGAGGAGTATCGAAGCTAAATATCAAGGAAAATGTTTGCCTGCTGGGAGCAGTTAGGCAGCGGAGCAGACTGCTTGGAGAAGACATGAAATTACATTAATTGGGGACATTGGAGGCAGAGAACAGAAACACATCTATCACAGCTGAAGGAATGCCTGAGGGAAAGAGGGGCTGGAATTCAATGTACCTCAATGACCTAAGCACAATCAGCCCTCAACTTTAATGGCAGAATGCAATATTAGGTCCAGTGGGAAAGTGGGGTAGCTGATATTGGGGTGGGGGTGGGAAGGTGAAAGTTGAGAACCAAGATGGTAGAGTTGTTGAGACCATGTTTACTGGGGTTTCCATGAACTGGATTCAAGCCTTAACTCTGCCACCTGCGAATTTGGCAAGCTATTTAACTTCTGAGACTCAGAGCACTTTGAACTCAGAATTTTGGTGCTCATTGAATTACTATCTGCTTCACATGCACATATGTCCTATCTTCCTAAGGAACAACAACCAGCATGACAGGTAACCTAACAGACTATAGCTTTCATTTTATTAGCTAGAATTGTGTTTCAAGGCTGCTCCCAGACGCAAGAAAGGCAGTGAAAAAGTGAAAACCATGCACAATTAGTTAGCCAGTGGAAAAACTGACCTCATCCGATTAAAAGTTTAAATGCAGGTTTTTGCAGAGATCTAAGGAGCTGTTGCATTTTACTCAAGGACATACTCACCTTTTCAAGATAATTTTAAATTCCCACAAATATATAGGTATAGAAATAATAATCACTGTATATTTCACCATTTATCATCATTGGTACTAGAGATATAAAAGGAATAGCATGAGATCTGCCCTTAAGTACCAACCAGCTCAAGGAACTCTTAGCCTATTAGCATAATAATCTGCACAGATTATTGTAGTACGATGTGGAAGTGCAGGACTGTAGCCTGATAGTGCACTGTGGGAGCACTGACTGGGGAATGAGGGAACCACTTTTTGGCATCTGGAGAATTCTTCCTGGATGAGATCATCAGGGTCTTAGCCGGTAATTTTGAACTACAGCTGTTTTGTTTACTTTGTTTATTGTATAAAGGAATCCTTAGAATCACAAACAGAAAAGTGAGGTGAACTGGTTTACCCTTTAAAAAGAGTATCCTGGCAGCAAGGAGAAAGAACTGGTGGGGTGTGATAAGGAAATTGGCTACCAGGATCTACCAATTTGTTAGAGAAGAAAGAAGCAAGACTCGCTCTAAGATTGTAGCTTTGCAGACACTAAGAAAAGATCAAATCCAAAATGAGTTTTGGAGCTATTATATGCTGATGAATTGAATGTAAAACATAAGGAAAATAGAAAAAAAAAACTGACTCACAATTGGAAAGTTACAGTTTTATTTGCTGAAATGGAGAAGACAGGAAGGATGAGTTAGTTGGAGGTGAAAGTTCTCTTTCACTCATGTTAAGTTTGATATGCCCATTAGTTAACCAAGTGGGGATGTCTCCTGGTGCTCAGGGGGAAATCTAGAGTGCACAGAGAAATATTTCCAATTTCTTTATGAAAATTTCCATTAGGCCTCAGTCCCTAAATCCGACTTTTAAGTGCTCCTCATTGGGCTTCTTTAAAATCTCTGTCAGTTCTTCTCAAACTCTGCTGTGATTCTCTTCATTTGCCTTTCCCACCCACCTACAAATTAAATTTGGTCAGTTCAGTGATTGCGTTTATTTATCTTTGCATTCCCATCACAAGATCTGGTACAAAATAAGGGTGTCAGACATATCAATTGGTGGCAAAAATGTTTTAAGTGGGAACCTCATAATAACTTTGATTATCACCCCCATCTACATTTTACAAGTGTTAAAACTAATGTGAAATTGACAGAGTTAGGAACTCCCAGTCCATTTTCTAACTTTACGTCTCTTATTCTTGCCACTACATCATGTGGAATCAGGTCCATGTAAAATAAAGAATTCACTAAATTGACTTGTTTCCATGGGATCTGCAAAGAAATATTTCATTTATTTAATAGATTTTTTCGGAGGTGTTAGATATAGCAAAGAATGGCGGATCTTTGTTGTCAAAGCCAGCTACACACAGATGTTATTAGGTAAGTTTTATTAATACTTGATCAGGTTAGAATACTGAAGAAAAAATGTCAATAATGGGGAATATTGTGGATGACAATCCTTACATATTTCTACTGCAGTTATCATTTTCATTCTCTTGATGTTCTGGAGTAAAAACCACTTATTGTAGTAATTGTTTTGTGTACAATTTTAGAATGAGTTGGAGTTTGAGCCACTAAAATTGATATACATTTGCCCACAACTTTCCTGAAATGAAAACTAAAAATCTCCATGTTGACAAAAATTTGAAATATTTCATTTAATTCAGCAAACTTTATTAAACACATAGTAATATATTTGGATAACAGACTGTCAACATATAAATGAGATTTTAGTTTTTTCCCTATTATTCAATCCATATATACCTTTAAAGATTTACTAATTATGAGTTTTATATGATTTAAACCAATAAATTATGTTATTTGCCTGGGATTTTCATAGTTGTAACTTCTCAGTCAGCATCAGTCTGTAGCTTGTTCCAGTTACATTCATTTGCAGTGATTAATTAACCTTGTAGAGAAGTTGACACCACCCTGGGAATAATTCTTTGTTATTTTTTTACTATGCTTTTTTTTGGTATTAAACTACTTATGTTTATATCTCCTGAGGCCATATAACTTAATACTTGGTGATTTCAGATAGAATTAATTGGTGGAAAAACTTATATGTTATTGTTAATATAAGGGGAAGGCTCCCCTGGAGTTAGGGAAAGCCAAGCTGAATTTAGAAATTACCATGCTTTGGCATTTAGCAATATCTAGCATAATAGTCTGCACTTGTTTAAGATTATTTTTCCCCAAAATAAAATGTAAGTGAACTCTATGAGAAAAGTGATTTTGTGACCTGTACTTAGGATTTGTCTAACAGCACATGCATACTAAGTACTTATTGAATGAATGACTAGATCATTTAATTAAAAGCATTTTAACAGCTGAAATGACCTTGCTTTTCTTGAAAGTATCACCAGATTATTTTTTGTAGTGAGATGATAATAATAGCCACTTCAATTCAATTAGTACTTTAAAATTAGCAAAGTAACTTGCAGTTCCCAAAGCAACTTCATCTCATTTGAGACACATGAAAACTTCACAAAGGAAAAAGGAAGGGTATTATTTTGTTTGTACAAAGGAGCAAACCAAAGTTCAGGTATGACAGGGGCTTAGAACTCAGTGTATGTCTGAATCTGACTCTACGTTCTTTCTATTGCACCATGTGGAGGCTAGAGGGTATTCCAAGAGTAGCCTGGAGTCCAAAATCCCCTTCATGGGATTAATAAACTGTATTGTGTCTCAGTAGTGACTTATGGGTGTGTGGAATCTACCACCTGAAAGAGATGAAGCCCTAACAGAATGTTCAAAAATAAACAAAGCTGTGGAGTAGAGTGGGGTGGAGTTCCAGGTGGAAAATTGTAATCTGCACCATTCCCTCCTCTCTCCATTACAGTCCATCCCATCACCCTACTTTATGCCTCTTAGTAGCTCTTATCGCTTATCCAATATTATAGCATATATAGTCAAATCTCAATATTTGCGGTGGTAATGTTCTAAAAAGTCACTGTAAACACTGAATTAGCGAAAACTGAAATATTGAAATCCCAGGTTGGGTTCTCTCAGGCCT
Source organism: Dasypus novemcinctus (assembly GCF_030445035.2). NCBI lineage: Eukaryota > Metazoa > Chordata > Mammalia > Cingulata > Dasypodidae > Dasypus > Dasypus novemcinctus. The sequence continues at coordinate 196,816,423 of NC_080673.1, read as the reverse complement.
CAATAGATCAATACATAATCTTGTTTTATGAGATATTTCTGTTTAAAGACACATTATTTAATATATACTGTTGATTTATTAACATAGAACTCACAGCCAATGGCACTGCAGCTAATGCTGGAACAAAGCTTATCTAATACATGCATTTTTTCTGTATGGCACACCTCAGCCTTCTTGCACATAGGACACTAAACGACCCTTCAGCACTATGCTCGGGGGCCATTTTAAACAGCTAAATTGCCAACAAATGTCTGAAACTGTTTACAGTATAAGAGTTGAAATGAGAAGATAGAGCATTGGCTTATTTGACCTCAGCTGGGAGCGAGCATGTGCATCAGGTTAGAAAATTTTCACCATTCTGCACATGTTTGCAAATGTGCAAAAGCAGTGTGAGGATTAATCTTTGGGTTCCAAGTAAATTTCAGCGAGTAGTAGGTGAATTTGCAAATTCAGAATCCATAAATAATGATAATCGACAGTAGACATTTTCTTATTGACTACCTCTACAGACTGAGGGAACTACATGAACGAACATACGGGCATGTGAGATGGCAATGATGCTTTTGGAAAACTGCAAGCTGTTCTGCCTTTCTGTTAGGCTAAGCCATGTAGATAGTTGAATGATTTTGAACTACATACATAGTGGTTTTAGTTTATCTCAATAGAATATGAGAGGAAATCAGGAAGGTAATAGAACTTAAAGCTATAAACAAAGGAATTGGTCAGCCTTGGGATGACCTTATTTAGCACATTATGGCATTTGGATAGGTCCTAAGAAAAATTGGGAGTCATGGAGGGGTTTTAAGTAGGACTTACATGAGCAGATAAATTCCTCTTACAATTTGTGGCAGAGGGATCCAAAGGAAGAAGAATGGAAGCTGGAAGGCAGCTAAGAGATCGTTGTATTATTCTAGCAAGAGATGGTAGGTCTTGGAACTCTCAGGTGGGCAGAGTCCCCAACTCAGCCCTACTTGGACTTTGCTTTCTGCTTGCAGTCTCTTCCTGAATTCCTTCTACACAGCTGGACCCATCTGGTCTCCTAGGTAGGCATTAGCTTTCTCTTTTCACCTCTTTACCAAGCAGGGGCAATCCCAACATCTGTTCCTTTTCTCATAGTTGAGACAGTCAGGATTTACCTGGAAAATGGAAGGGACATCAAATGGAACCCCAGATCAAGAACCCCAGAATGAATATTTCTGATCAGACCAAATTGTATTTGCTCATCACAAGTTTCTGAAAACCCACCTCTATACCTTATTTAATTCTTAGATTCCTTCCCATCCTCTTATATTAAAATTCACTTTGTCTAAAGAGTTTTTTTAAAAAAATCAGCCTTTAATTTTACATAGCATAAACCAGTTTCCTATTTTGAACCTGATACAACTTCAGTGAAAAAAGGACTTCTGGCATCTATTGACTACCAGGAACAATGGCTAAAAATGATCATTCAATTTAAAATGATCACTCATTTAACTGAGTTGTCATTTAATTTTTATCTAAATTGAAACATTTGGTAAGAGGGAAAAGATACACCAATAATAATTATTTGTACAACAGGCAAGAACTCTCCCAAGCACACTGGGACACAGATCACCCTAAATATAACTAGCAAGTCAATATACAAGCAATGTAATTAGCTACCAAAGGGTGTATTTTGCAGCTAGTTTATTTAGGTACTGCCCCAGAATTGTGCAGTACATAAAATCTAAGGGTAAGATTGATCATAACTGCTTTAAACATTTCTACATTAAAATTTTTAGTGCTTTGCACCTTATAGATTCCAAATTTCCACTTTATATTTCTGAATGTTTTAAGCATTCTATGCAATAGGCAGAGACTGGGACTAGTATGTGTTTTTTATATATAAGGAAATTGAGACTCAGAAAGATTAGGTCAAAAAGGCAATGATATAGAATAGAAAGAAAAACCCCTAAAGTTAGAAATGTATTTGAACACTGGCCTAACACTTTTTGTTTATAGGAGTGCTACCCAAAGTGTGGGTCACAGATGGTTTAACCTGTATGCAACAGTTATCTTGGTCACAGATGGTTTAACCTGTATGCAACAGTTATCTTGTAGAGTGAGTATAGAAATCAAGGGTAGGCTTATAGAAACTTTTATTTGACAGAATTATTTTTTTGTTGCTGAAGCTAATTTAAAACTAGGGTTTGCATTTTGAATGTCATTGCTTATTTCTTTATTTCATTTTTATGAAATGTTTATTGAAAAGTTGAAAACTGTATAAAATTGCTTTCATTACAGAGAATTTGAGAAATACTGGGTTATAGTATATGAGGCAATACTTAACTACTATGGATTTGAGCTTCCTCAGTTTTAAAAATTGATAACAATAGTCATTCTACCTTTTGGGGCTGATTAAAGGATAAAAGTCAAATAATTATTAACTAAAATTTATGTGAAGGGGAGACTTCTGGGAAGATGGTATCAGAAAGGCTCAACTCTCTCACAAAAACAACAGAAGAGGGAAAAAAGACTGAGGGACGTGCTTTGGGGATGAGGATCTACAGATCAGGAGAGTGCTTTGCACCCTTCAGAATGGCAAGGGATAGAAAGATTAAGAAGCCAAAAACAAAAACAAAAAACATGAGTTATTAGCCCACATGACTGGGAATGGCACCCACTGCCCACTCTCAAGGTGAACACTCTGGATAAAAGCTGTGGCTCACTGCAGCCCTGCAGCCACCAGAGAGGGGAACAGACATCTTCCTCCCTGGGAAGAGGGAGGGTGTAGTAGAGGGCAGAGACTGGTTTTGCTTCAGGGAATTTGTCCAGTAGAGCCTGTTTTGAATCTTGGCGCTGGCCAGACCAGAATCATGGGCAAGTGGAAGTCGATAAAGTCACCTCCATGAAGAGATTTGCCAATAACCACTATCTGCTGGGAGGCCAGGAAACTGTTTTCAACAATTCCCCCAAGTGCAAGGGCAAAGATCAGTGAAGAAGGATGGTCCAATGATGGGCCCTTGATACTGATCACTATGTTTATGAGCCTGTGTGCTTGAAATTTCAACTAGGCCTAGAGCTGCAGGGAGCCTAAGAGTTACCTCCTGAGAGCCTCCATGTTGCTCAAATGTGGCCACTCTCTAACCCAAACTCAACAAGTAAATGCATTACCTGCCCCCCTGCATGGGATGATCCTCCCTGGCACCAAGGGATTACTACCATAACCAACTGGTGATGCAACTAGAAAAATATCTTGAATAAAAGGGGGAAATGGTAAAGACAAATGATTTTATGTGGCTAAGAGACTTTAAAATGATTTGGGAGGTCATCAGAGGGGTTGCACTTATACACATCTCAGCAGGATCCAAGAGATAGCAAAAGTAGATACAACCCCAGGTTCTGGTGCTCCTGAGGGCTACAGAGACACACAGGTTCTACAGTTAAGATAGGTGACTCTGGAGTTCAATGCCTTGCCAGTGGGCTCTACTGTGGAATTTGTGCTCCTGGTTGTAATGGAGTTGGGCTTAGATGTGACCTCTCTACACATGCCTCTTCTGTCACTTTTACTCTTGGTATTATATGGAATAATTGGACAGAGAAAAAATGTGGAAATAGAGAGCTTGAATAAGGTTATAAATAAACTACACCTGAATAAGGTTACAAATAAATTACACCCCAAAAGAGAAGAATATACATTCTTTTCAAGTGGTCACGGATCCTTCTCCAGGGTAGACTATATGCTGGGTCACAAGACAGGTCTCAATAAATACAAAAAGACTGAAATTATGCAAAGAACTTTTCTCTGATTAATGGAATGAAGGTGGAAATCAATAATGGATGAAAAAAAGGGAAAATTCACAAATATGGAAGATTAAACAATACACTCTTAAATAACCAATGGATCAAAGAAGAAATTGGAAGAAAAATGGCTAAATATCTTGAGATAAATGAAAGCAAGAACACAACAAGTCAAAAGCTAAGGAATATAGCAAAGGCAGTGCTGAAGGGAAATTTATAGTCCTCAGTGCATACATTAAAAAAGAAGAAAGCTGAAATTGGAGACCTAACTACATACCTGGAGAATCTAGAAAAAGAACAGCAAACTAATCCCAAACCAAGCCAAAGGAAAGAAATAATAAATATCAGCACAAAAGTAAATGAAATTGTAAACAAACAAACAAAACACAATAGAATCAACAAAACAAAAGCTGATTTTTCAAGAAGATCAACAAAATTGACAAAGGCATAGCTAGATTGAAAAAGATTAAAAGAAAGAAGATCAAATAAATAAAATGAGAAATGAGAGGAGGAGCATTACCACTGACCCCACAGAAATAAGAGACTATAAGAGGATACCATAAACAACTGTATGTCAACAAACTAGATAATATAGAAAAAACAGAAAAATTACTAGAAACACACAAACAAGGTACACTGACCTTAGAAGAAATAGAAGACCCCAACAAATCAACCACAAATAAAGAAATTGAAAGTCATCAAAAACTGTCCCAAAGATGAAAAGCCCAGGGCCAGAGGGTTTCACAGGTAGATTCTAATAATCATACCAAGACTATCTAATACCAATCTTGATCAAGCCCTTCCAAAAAATTGAACAGAAGGAATACTAGCAGCCCATTCTATGAGGTTAACATCATGCCAATACCAAAACCAGATAAAAATACTACAAAAAAAATTACAGATCAATTTCTCTAATGAATATAGATCCAAAAATCCTCAACAAAATACTTGCAAATCAAATCCAAAAGCATATTAAAAAATTGTACACTATGAACAAGTGGTTTTTATTCCAGGTTTGCAAGTATGGTTCCACACAAGACAATCAATTAGTGTAATAAACCGTATTAATAAATTGAAGAAGAAAAATCACATGATCCTCTTGATTAACGCAGAGAAGGCATTTGACAAAATACAGCTGCTTTTCTTAATAAAAACACTCGAAAAGATAAGAATAGAAGGAAGCTTTCTCAACACGGTATAAAGCTTCTATGAAAAACCCACAACCAGCATTGTACTCAACCGTGAAAGACTGAAAATTATACTGCTGAGATCAGGAACAAGACGAGGATGTCTATTGCCATCAATGTTGTTCATTTCAAGCTTGAAGTTCTATCTAGAGCAATTTGACAAGAAACAGAAATAAAAGGCACCTAAACAAGAAAGGAAGAAATAAAACTGTCATTATTCACTGATGATATTATCCTATATCTAGAAAATCTTGAAAAATCCAAAACAGTGCTACTAGAACTAATAGACAAGCTCAGCAAAGTATAAGGATACAGGATTAATATGCAGATATCAGCACTGTTTCTACACACTACTGATGAGCATTCTGAGGAGGAAGTCAGAAAAATAATTCCATTTATAATAGCTACCAAAATAATTAAATATTTGGGACTAAACTTTACCAAGGACATAAAGGATGTACATTAAAAAAACTACAAAACATTGCTAAAAGAAACCAAAGAAGAATTGATGGTAACACATTTTAGTGAGTATAACTATCACTGCTGATTTAAAATTGAGATTGTGGCTGAAACAGGTAGTCTGTGGGCATAAATGTCAATTGAAATGAAACTAGAGAATATCTAGTGTATGTATAACAGTGGTTTCAGTGGTCGATGAAATTGTGGTTAATAGTATAAATATAAGCATGTTCTTCTTTTACGAAGTGTTAAGAATATGGTGATACATGGGATAATTACAACAACTAATGTAATTTATGGATAATATTGTACAGTAATGTAATATTTTTGCAGCAGTGGCAGGGTATTATATCAATTCTAAGAGACAGCAATGGCGAGATATAAGGGAGAATGGCATGTGTCCTTTTGGAGTAAAGAAAACATTCTAAAATTGACTCAGGTGATGACAGTACAACTCTATGAAGAAAATGAGATCCCTGAGGGTACACATTGAATGGATTGTACAAAACATGGGGCTGTATAACACAGGGAATCCAATGATGGAAGATGGACTGTGGTTAACAGGACAAATATAAGAACATTCTCTCATGAACTATAACAAATGTCTAATACTAATACAGGGTGTTAATAATTGGGTGGGTTGGGGGAAAATAGACCAGATGTAAGATATGGGCTACGGTTAGTAGTAATATTTTGATGATGTGATTTCATAGTTTGTAACAGATGTTTCATAGCAAGGCAAACTGCTTGAGTTGATTGAGTTGAGTGGGTGAGATGATGTATGGGAGCCCTGTATGACAATATGCATGTTTCGCAACTTTTACTATACACTATTGTTTATGTATGTTCATGTATGAATGATATACTCCAATAAAATTTTATTTTAAAAAGTTTCTGTGGGGACTTCAGGTTGTGATTTTTAAAACTGGTCCGTCAGAGGTCCTGAGAACGTATAGAAATGTCCCAGGGGCCACTTCAGGTAGTAGAGGATGGGGACTACCCCATCAGTACTACCCCCTTCCACCCTATTGTTCAATCCTCCTTTAAAATGAGCAGGCTTGTTTTCATCTTCTTTAAATACTAGGTTTCTACTTTAAAAATTATGCCATTATAGAGAGCTGTCCACTTAAAAACTATTTATTTTTTAGAACTTTTCTATATTAAATACTAGGTTTCTGCTTTAAAATTATGCCATTATGGAAAGCTGTCCACTTAAAGACTATTTTTTTAAACTTTTCTATATTAAATACTAGGTTTCTGCTTTAAAATTATATCATTATGGACAGCTGTCCACTTAAAAATTATTTATTTTTTAAAACTTTTCTATATTCTACAATGTGCTTTATATCCATGAGCTCACATAATTCCCACAGCAGTCATGTGATGTCAGGAGCATTATTTTACAGATGAAAGAAAATGTGGTAAATTTGAGAAGTAATCGGGATCTCATTTAGCAAGAGAACCCAACACAAGCTTAAGTCTTTCGATCCCACCCTTAGGCTATTTTTGGCAGCCTGGGAAGTATAAAAACAAGACTACAATTTTATAGTTTCTTGTACTTTTTCTCTTTCCTTCTATTTCAACTTCTTTTCCTTGAAAACTCTTGGATCATGAAAAGAAACCTCAAAAAACTGGAGTTCAAAGATCACCAAAAAGTACACATTGTGTTCAGGAAATGTCTTAGTTTGCCACAGGGCTGCCAATGCAAGATTACCAAAAACAGGTTGGCTTTTATAATGGGAAATTATTAGGAGAAAATCTTACAGTTCTAGAGCTATGAAATGTCCAAATTAAGGCATCAGCAGAGATGCTTCCTCACCAAAATCAGCTCCTGATGATCCTGGCATCCAGACACATGGCAAGGCAAGATGGTGGCTGATCTCTGCTGACATCCCTGCTTTCTCCTCCAGGCTCCATCTCCCAGCACACAGCTCTGGGCAAACAAGCATATGGCTTGCCTCTTACCAAGCCTCCTCTCTAGCCTTGGCTGCTCTACTCTCTCCATGCGTATGGGTGATATCTACCTGGGTCTCATCTCCTTTAGCCTCTCAAGGCTGCTCTATCTTTCTGCAGCTGTGGACAAATTTGGAGTCCTCTCTCTCTCATGGCAGGGCTAAAATGGCAGAGCTTCCTTTCTCTGTGTCTCTTCTTTCTCTATATATGTTCTCAGTTTATATAAGACTCTGCAAGAGGGTGGAGACCCAACTTGAGTCTCTCCCCATCAATCAAAAGCCCTAAATTATTTAATCAAGTTCCCTGTAACTGAATTTAATGCAAAGTGCCCCGCTCCTACAGGAATGGAGTAGTTCAACAATATAAGCTTTTCTGGGATTCACAAAATTCAAACTGTCACAGGAAAAAAATCAAGTTTACTCTTCCTAACCAATGAGCTCAGAAGTCTGGTCCTACTGAAGTTTAAGTGTGAATGAATGTGCATGTGTATTATGTTTAGGATACTGGTATATGGAATCATTTAAACTATTTTTTCTGTGGTAGGTAATAGAAACATATAATATAGTTTTCTCCCTATATTCACAAAATATTTTGTGGGAATTCTGAGGAATATGAGTTACAATTTTGGACTTCTTTTATTATTCTTTTCAGAGTCCACATTTTCAGAGGAGCACTAAGACTTCAGACTTAGAGAAGTCCATAAATAAGAATTTTACAACAGGAACTAAACTCTTCTTCGAGGCTAGAAAACCAAGTTTTTATGAGGCCATGTCCCTGCCACCCATGAAACTGTCAGGAAGGTATTTATCCTCTCTGGACCTTAATTTTTCATCTATAAAATAGAGAGTTGAAGGGAAAGACCACTAAACCAATGTATTATATATAAGAGAGCACTGGACTTAGAGCAAAAATTTGAATCCAAGCCCTGACTCTGTCACTGTCTAGCTATTTAATTTCAGGCAGGTCAATTAGCTCCTCCAAGCTTTTATTTACTCTTCTGTAAAAAATGTGGCTCATGATACTACAGTCACAAAGGAGCTTGAGGATGTGATAAAATAATGAACGTGAAAATACCTGGCACACTGAAGAATCCATATAACAGCTGGTTGTATTTTCACTTCACCTTAGAAATGTTGTGTTAATAAGCACTATAATTGAATCAGATAGTATCTTGAAACATAGTTTGAACTAACTTCTAAATGGCAGGCAAGAGTGCCAAAAAGAATGTTTCTGCTCTTCTAACTTGCTCAGATGTGCACATATGTAGTAAAATCACTTCAGTCATCCCAAATTTTTATTTCCAACCAAGATATTTTGAAAAGCAAGACTGATGTCTTCTAGACACCACCATGATGTGCCAGAACATGAGGTCACTTTGTGTTGAAATTTTTCATCATCCCCTCTAATATCACTTCTGCTGGCTTGGACACCTTGGATATGTCAGAAGTAGTTTTGCTTAATCCAACTTGTTAGTAATGAGCATCTTCTCATTCTTGGCCAACAGCAATCCACACTTAGGAAGAAGTTCAAAATGCTGCTTTTGTTGATTATACACACCAAAACTGTCCCCAAATTTTCAGCTTGTAGATGTGAAGGCAGATGCCTTCAATTTCAAATGAGCCAGATGATTCTTAATAAAACAACAAGATCCAAGTGGATTCTTAATACTCACAGCCAAGTCTTTGGGACTGAAGAATGTATCTGCAGAGACCACAGTCCTCCTGGAGCAGAGATGGAGGTAGAGGAAGAACAAAAAGTTATTGATCTATCTATCCATTCATTTAACAGTTGCTTATTAAGCAACTATTAGATGTCCATCACTGTAGTCCTAATAGGGGGAAACGTTAACCTAGCTTTTCTCTTTCCTTCAGATTCAATAAACGTATTGATACCCTAGTGTATAGCCTGCTTTCTACTAAAGGGGAAACAAGATAAATATAACAGGGGACCTTCCCTTCAGAAACACATAAAGAAGATATATTAAGTCACTTACCACACCCAAGAGGATTGGTATCTCTATGGCCAATCACCCAGCCCCATCAAATCTAATTCTTGAGACCTTACCACCGTGGACCTGCTGCAAACAAAGAAGAATTTATGAACGCCCAAAGATCCACTTACTTAAATAGTTTCAGAAAAGCAGAGCAATAGAGTGAGACAGTCAGATAGAGATATAAGTGAAAAAAAAAAGAAAAGAATGTCAGAGAAAGTTAAAAGGTAGAAAACGCATAAGGGAGATTTTGCTAATTTGATCAATCAGAATAACAATTTTTCCTCCCTTAGCTGAAAAATAAAGGTGAGGACCAGTGAAATAAAAAGGAATTTGGGACTTTTCTTTCTCACCATTGTTAGAGGGAAGAAAATAAGAGACAGGCAAATGAGCTAGAAAGCTATTATTGGCCAGGTGTAAGCATTTACAGTAGGGTCCTGGCACTGTCAAGTGTTGGCAGAATATCTGAGAGAGACAATGTGAGAAAAAACATCACAATGGAGCCTCTGAAAATCACCTGGGGAGACTTAAAAATATGCAACATTTCAGAAGCCTAATTGACTGACGCAATTACTATTGATTTGCTCAATGAACGTTTTTAGGCACCTACTATGTACATTCACTGCACTAGACTTTTTGATAAATAGATGCAGACACAATCCATGCCTTCAAGAAATTTAAAGTTCCAGACCAGGCTATCTTCATAAACAAATAATTGGGATACAATATGATAATGGTATACAATATGATAATTCTACGATGAACCAAGCAAATAAAGAAGGGACACCCTGCTCTGCCAAAGGAAGCAAAGTAAGACTCCACAAAGAAAGAACAAGTGAGCTGAGTCTTTGAAGGAGAAAGGGTTCAGCAAGTTGGATGAGTAGAAGGTGAGACATTAACTTGGGTAAAGTAAAGGAAACATGAAAGAACATGTTGGGGCCTGAGAAGCAATTATTGCATTTACTGCAGCAAACAAAGAAGCTTCTATCATGCATGGAATACAAAAACAGATATCAGAGAAAAGTCTCTGTTCTCGTGAAGCTTCCATTGTAGTCTGGAACAGATGAAGAGCAGACAAACAATGAAAACAAACAATGAAACAAATAAATCAAAGATATTTTTAAGAACTGGCACAGGCACCTAGAAAATAAAAGAGGCATCTATTTTATGTGAGGGTGGTAATCAGAGAAAATGGCCATTATATTTTTGGCCATGACAATTGAATCCAAATGTTAAAGAGGATTTAGCCATGTGAAGACATGGGGAAGAACACACCAGATATGGTAGGTTGAATTATGTGCACCAACAAACGCATGTTCTTAATCTTATGATATTTTTAATTGAGGTGGTGGGCCTCAATCCAGATTACTGAAAGCCTTATAAAGAGAAAGCCATGGAGAGGAACCAGAAGCCAGAAATCAGCAGAAATCCGAAAATGAAAGAAGGAGTGAAAGGAGAAGGCATTGCTCTGTGATGGTAAAGCCAAACCAAACACAAGGATTGCTGGCAGCCAGCAACAGAATGCTACAGTCTTCAGGTAGAAAGCCAGCCTTGCTGATATCTAGATTTTGAACTTCATCCTCAAAATGGTAAATCAATAAATTCCTGTTGTTTTAGCCAATCTATTGTGTGATACTGTGTTAGCGAATCTGGAAAATTAAGACACCAGGCAAAGGGAGGAGAAAGAACATTCAGCTACCATAACAGCCTCGGAAGGCTCAGGGAATTAGGATAAACGACCACATGGCTGGAGCTGAGAGCAGGTGACTGCAGGAAAGGAGAGGACATCAGAGAGATAGGAAGTGGCAAGACCATGTAAAGCTTACAAATGTTTGGTATGGCTGGAACATAGAGAAGCTACTGAACACGTGGAAGATCAGATCATAAAGGGCAAAATTTTCCCCTCTGTTAAATAATGTCACTCTACTTACAGTGATGGGAAGCTTGTGAAAGGGAGCAGGACAGGGAAAAAGCTCTAATTTTGGTTTTGCTAGCCAGTAGAGTGGACAAAATACTACCACCCAGATGCTATCCTGTCTCTCAGTATCTTCACATGGTCTCTTAGGGATGTCCATAACAGACAAGATTTGGAATAAAAAAATCAATAAATTCTCGGTGGACCTGGAATCCAGAGCCTTCAGTCATCCTGAAAGAGGCAAATTCACAAGTTGTTTTTTTCCCACTTTCACAAGCACCCTGGATACAGAATGTCCTCTGTGAACTAGCCAGCAGAAAGAAACCCGCCTTTACAGTGCATGTAATCTGGACAGCAAGGCAAGAAACATTTAAGCTGTTATTCAAACAAGTTTCTTTCCAATTACTACTTTCCTCTCTGTCAAAATCAATTATTCTCACTTATGACATGGCCATGGCTTGCTGAGATGATTGGGGCTATCTGCCTCCATATTTTTTTCCTGATGTTTTCCTTTCTTGGGTGCTTTTGGTCATGGGTCGTTCTATAGTGTTGTTTTTGATTTTCCCACCGCAGCCAGTGCCACAGAGTTGCTTTTACACGGTCATAAAATAAAATGAATGTACACAGGAAAAGGAGCCTTGCTCAGCGTCAAGTGCTGGACCGCTTAGCTTAACATGCGCTCAGTTTCACAAGCAGGGACCTGTTGGAGGGACCTGTTTACTCTCATTGCTTAAAGACACAGTGACCATTTGCATTGTGGCATCCCCCATGCTAACACTGGTTCCCAGCTAGACAAGGACTGACAAGCGAGGTCATTTTTGCCTCATGACCCTTAGAGAAATGCTAGTCCCCAGACGACTTTGATGGGCTAATTGCAGCAGCATACTGAGTTAATCATGCCTCAGTTGGGTTCTGTCAGCACTACCATGGTGCTATCAGCTGGGGCTATTGAGTCTTCCTGACATATAGAAGAGGGGAGTGAAAACAGAGAGCTTGAGTATTTTCCAATATGTGGCTTTTAGGTTGAATTTGACTAGTGTCCATGGAATCAGGTCAGATGTCTTCTTGCTCTGACATCTTGAGTTGCAGTGTGTTATTCTTTGCTCTGTCTTCCGAAAGCTGGGCATGATCTTCATAATGATGGCCAGCATGGTGTTTTCAGTTATGAAAATTTTAAAAATTTATTCAGCTGCAGTTTAAAAGCATTTTTCCCAAATCATTTATTCTTTCCTAGTCACACTCCGGTGAACTCCAAAAAATCTAAAATTTGATGGAGGGGTATTGGAGATGTGGGAAGGGTCAAGGATAACCACACTTCTCATATTATAGTCAATGTGAATTTATTTCTGTCCTCTGCTCATTTACTCATTTTTATCACCTTCAGTCTTTGTTCAGTATTCCTACAAACACTGAATTCTCTCTTCTGACTAGACCAAAATATACACCTGTGCCAATCTTACTCATAAAAATTGACATCCTGAAAATTCAATACCCCTGCCATTAGCATCTCTTTTTGCTAGATTCCAGTAACAATCATTAATTTCTGTTTGAAACATTCTAGGCCATGAACCATACTGTCCTAGTAATGGTTTATCCTTCGCACATTGTAGATGCTCCATAAGTGCCTATTTAAATAAATAAATAATGAATGGTAACTTCTTGTGATGCAGCCCAATACATCATAATAACAAGTCATAAAAGGCTATTATATACCCCATTATTGGGTATAAACACAAATTTTGTGTTAGTTAAATTCAACTCATGAAATACTTAATGAGTCAGGGAGTTAAGGAAGAAAGAGTGAAAGATGATTTTAACTATATGGATAATTGAGATAAGAGTATTGATCCACTTACCCAATAATTTATCAGTATTCATCAGATAACTTCTTTATGCCCCATATTGGTTGATTAGATGCTTGCTTTGTCACAGCACAAACAAAAAATAAATTATGTGATTGATGCCATATCAGAAATATTTTCCCTTTTTTTTATCCATTCTTTTATTCTTTTTGTTCAACAAAAAAATTCTTGAACATTTATTTAGGACAATGACATGAACATAGCATTTCATCAAAGTTGAACGTCAAGATTCTTGTTATTAAACCTGACTTTTTGAGAAGAGCAAGTATAAATCTCTTTCCCAAGTGGAGAAGAGAAAGGAATACATTCTAAACTGGGAAGTATGATAAACTCCATCTAGGACATGTGAGCTGGGTCTTCAAAAGGAGTTCATCCAAGTAGATAGGGAGTGGGTCTTCCTGACAGAGAAGTTAGAAAGGTAAAGGAATGGCATTATCTCTGCTATAAGTTTGCCCTTTAGTTTTCAGTACCAGTCCTGCTACACATGAACTAGATCTTTTCCTGTGTTTACTTAAGATTTCAAGAGCCTTTGGAATCCAGAGATGACCTTTTCCATTTGCCCAACTTCTTGCTCCACATGTACATCCTTTATAATAGCCAACAGATTTCTCACATATGCAGCAATGGTAAATACTCCACCCTAGCACCTGTCTGGAACAGAGCCTAGCCTAGCACACACCTGTATTCAATAAGCAAGGCCCCTGATGTTCCATCAAATCCTTTCTCCTCTTTCCACTGTTGGCAGCACCACATTGAACAGTCTGAAGCCTGCATCCTTATGAATCTTTCTAATAAATCACAAGATACTTGAATATGACCCTGGTTTGGGCTCAATTACCAGGAAGCATGAACTTTGTCCTGCCTTTCCAAACTCTAGACAACTAAAAGAACATTTTTCTTCTTTTTTACATTAGGTGATGCCTCCTCAGTCTTACTAGGTTTGAGCCTCTGTGTGAAAACTACTTCTGATCCCTCTTCCCACTTCTTGGATCTTCTTTTTGATATTTTGTAATAACTGAGGGTTTAGCCCATGATTATGTCTATTGCTTCTAAGGCTGGTGTCTTGGTTTGGCAGAGCTCCAATGAGAAATATCACACTGGTTGGCTTAAACAACAGGAATTTATAGACTCACAGTTCTGGAGGCTGGAAGTTTAAAATCAAGGTTTTGCCAGGCCAGGCTTTCTCCTGGAGTCTGTAGGATTCTAGAGTGGATTAACTTCTCTCTCTATCACATGATGACTTTGATCTAATTTACTGAGTCTAACTTTCCTCTACTTATAAGAACTTCAGTCATTAGTTTAAGGTCTACCCTTATTCAATCTGACTTCATCCAAATAGAACCTTTGACTGTCCTATTTGCAAATGAGTGCATACCACCAGGTCTAGTGTGTATGATTTGAACATGTATTTGTGGGGGCCATGGTTCAATCTGCCATAATTGGTGTAATTGACTAATTAATTAATTCATTAAACAAATATTCACTGGCCAAGAGTTATATGCCAGCTCTGCTCAAAGGTGGGTATTCAGAGAGAAACAAAGTAGACACGATACTTGGTATCTCAGCAATTGTAATCTGATGGTTTCCTCCACCTTCTTGTAAGAGGTTCTCCTGAAAATCTCCTGTTTTAATCTTAGTACACACTACTCTGTCTTGTTGGGCAATAGACATTAAGGATGACCTTGAATGCCAAGCCATTCTCATCTAAGAATAGAGGTGCAAGAATAAGAGAACTATGGAAAGGGTAGAGTTTTCCTATGCAGCAGTTCTATATCATATAGCTTCTAGCCTCAATAGAAATATAACGATGTATTGCAAAATCAATCAAAAAAGCATATGGTAAGCCTTGGCATTCATAGATAACACCTGTGGTTATGACAATATTCATCAGTAGCCCAAATGGTAATAATTCACTATTTTGCTAAAATCCTGATCAAAATCATCTAAGCTAAAATCTGTGTATAAGAGAGAAAACTTAACTAGAGAATAATGGTGTAGGGGAAGGTTATAAGAGTGACAAATACCATAATTATATCTTAAATTCATTTAACATAGATAAATTCATCCAAAATAATATTTGGGCCTCACAGTAACATAAGGAGGATAATAGGGGGATATTTGCTTACCTGTTATATATATAAAGAAATAAAATAAACAAGAAAGTGATTTGGGGTCTTTTGAATCAGCGATCTTGACTGTCTTGTTTACTTCTGCATCCCTCACCTAGTACTTGGTGAATAAGTATTTAACATTACTTAATGAATGTTTAATTTATCAACCAGTTAATTAATTGTGTAAGATAAACCATTCCTTGCTGTCAAAGTTGCTCCTACATTTTTGATGTCCAAACTTATGACCTTGTGCCATATATTCTTTTAGGTTTTTTGTTTGCTTGTTTGTTTTAATAATAAATTGTCTTTTTTTAAAAAAAGAGACATAAATCACAAAAAATGTTACATTTAAAAATATAAGGTTCCCACATACCCCACTTTCCATCCCCACCCCCCAGGATTTTTAATTAAAATAAAAGAATAATTACCATGGAAAAATAAAATGAGAACTTTCTTTAATATCCTTAAAATGTCATTATGCCCTTGAGCAGCTTTTACTTTAAGTTACATTATGGGAGGAGGAGAAGGAGGTCCCATTATCTTTTAGTGCCTGTGGCTCCTAAAATTCTTATACTGCCCTTCTCTCCATGCTCTTTCTGAATTAGCTCCTGTTTCCTTCACTCTTTGAATTAAAGCACTTTTTCTATCAAAACACCTAATCTGAGCTCTTTGTTGACTACTAAGAGCAGCTCCAATGGCCAGTCTTGAAAGTCTGTGCAAAAGTGACCATTAGCCACCTCTGAGTTACTGAGAAACCCAGAGGCTAGATGGAGACTGGCCCCAAGTAAGAGGCAGCTTCCACCCCAGAGGTGTTTATTTTTCCTTTAATCAATTAGTGAAGCAACACAGACGTGCAGAGGGCCTTCTCCCAAAGCACCAGCAGCATGAGATTAGAGGAGCTGGGAGGATCCCCTGGTGAGTCCCAACAAAGTTTGAGACAGCCCTGGGTTTTCTCAACACAGAGCTCAACGCTCAACAGCTCACCATAAGGCCTTCCCAGCGAACTCTGTCCCAGTGATATTGGACATTACAGGAAAAGAGAATAATCAATCTTGCTAGCTCCTGTGGCCTGGAAAGGATGGATAAGGGTGTGAACTAGTGCCTACCAAGCTGGCAAGGGCAATGAACAATCTGGAATCACCCCAGCACTGCATGGCCTTGAAATAGACACTTAAGAAATCTAAGAGGTAGAATGGAATGAATCATCTCTATGTTCCCTTTCACCAGTGGTTTTCTGTCCATTGCTTGAATAATCCCTGAGATGAGAGTTTACCACTTTCTAAGGCTGTCAAATCATTCTTTAATAATTTTAATTGCTAGACATATCTACTTAAATATAACCCACAGTGACCTCTCATTGCTCCTTTCTTTGCCCTATGGAGGCAAAATAGTTGGGAACTTGTCTCCGATTTCCATAAGAATGCTTCCAATATTTAAAGACAGGAGTCCTAGAGTCATAATGCTTTTCTGCTCTAGGGTAAATCACTATATTCCTCACCCTGCTTCAGTCTTGTTTCAACTCTTAACTGAAAGTGCCCAATATATTCACCAATGAACATCCAAATAATCAATCCTCTGAACTTATTTTTGACTGTAACTTACTGAACTCCTCTAATGCATCTGACAGGGTAATCCTTTTGGAATGAATCTCAACACCTGTCTTTCCCAGTTTTCCACCTACCCTGCAGTCTCCTTCACTAACCTTTCCTGCTTTAATCAGCCATTGAATGTTCCACTGGGTTCTATTCTAGCCCCTTGTTTTTTTGTCTTGCTGTATGCACCCACAGTGAACTCATCTACACCTCTACTTCTGCTTTCATCTAAACACTGATGATACCCACTCCTCATCTCCATCTTGAGAGTCCTATGCCTTATAACTAACTCCACAAAAACACTTCTACTTAACCATCCCACAGGGGTCTCACACTCGTAAGTCCAAACTGAAATCATCACCTTTCTCGTGAACATGAGTTCTCCTCTTTTATGTTCTTGTCCTTCTCCCTCTGTGTTCCCCAAATAATATGGTTTAACCATCTCTCTCAATGACACAGAGGAAAAAAAAAAACCTAGAAGTCATTCCTGACCTAATTTACCTACAATCTTTTAGGAAATATGGAAAAAACAGAATTTAAATCCAAGACTCCTGATTCTAATCCTAGTGACTTTTTCACATTTGCAGATATTTGCTTGGGTAAATATATGCAAATACAACCTTTCCAGGACTTTTAGAGAACATTATGTACAGTATGTGATCAGGCTAATTTCAGTGACAAACACAATCGTAGTATTTTTCACCCCATTCCATGTCCTATCATCTTCATAGAAATACAGTTTTGGTACAGACTACAATTGGTTATGAAGTCTATTTCTGTCAATGAGCAACTAGGTGACAAGGCAAAGTTCACAGCTGCGTGCAAGCACACTTTGCCAACAGTTAGCTTAAACAAGGAGAACTTTGACACTTGCAATAAGAGGAAATCTTTCCATGAATTGCTGCTTTATTGAAACCTTGCCCAGCAGATGCAGTTTAAGTGGAAAGGGAATTTCTGCTGCTGTTTATAGGACTGTGAGGGTCAGATGTCAACTAGGGCTTTCTTAAAATGGACTGCAAGAGCTTGCCGCCTCTATGTCAGCCTCCATATTTTCACTTATGACAAATATTTAGGAATTAAATAATTTTGTTAGGGAAGGCATGATGCCTTTTACAGCCGGCAGACCTGAGGGTTGCCATGGATTTGAACTGCAGAGTTTCCACAGCATTTCTAAATATTTGCAGAGAACCATTTCCTGCTTTGAGAATGACAAAAGTCTAACTCGGAGATTGAACATTTTAGTGCTGGTCAATTATCTCAAAGGGGTGGACTTTGTTAAAATCCACACTCAAATATGTTACAACAACATTTTAGGCTTGGCAAGCTTATCCAACCCAGGAAGTTCAAAATAAAGGCTGAGTACTCCATCCTTAGAGTTCTCAGTGAAGGTCAGATAGCACAGTGGGGCTCTAACACAGGGAGCTAGTCTCCAGAAGCAAGTGGTGGAAATTGGGCATGAAATCCTCCATTCAGGAGAATACAACCTGGTATTATCCTAAAATGTGCATGATTAGGTGAACATATTCAGATAGAATAACATTTCCTCCCAACCCAGCCTCTTAACCTTCAGCCGCCTCTCAAATGATTTCATTATTCAGATTTATAAAATTTAACTTATTTGCTTCTTCTTGTTGCCAAAAAAAATGCAAACCATTCCTAGAATTTGCTAGATATTCTAAGAGTGAATAATAGAGTTTCTTGCCCTAGCATGAAGCATCAAATGCATTCACTCAACATCAAAGAAATAATATCCATTATTTATTAAATAGCTTCCATGTGTCATATTCCTATATGAGGCTCCAAGAAGACTTTATTTCTTTTAATTTTCATGAGTACTTGATGAGGCAGGACTACATCCTGCTATAGTACAAACAGGATTCAAAACAAAGAAGATGTTATGAAACTCAGTCTCTGGAAAAGTATTTTAAAAGTCAGGGTAAATAACTTTCTCAAGGGCAAACAGCTAATAAGTGGCAGAACTGGGTATTTTGCTCCAATAGACAACTCCAAAGGTCACACTACATCCACTACCATCAGATAGGTGCTGCAACCAGCAGCAGAGTAGCCAGTGGCCCACAGTGGATCTAAGGGTGGCAGGGTAGAGCCTACGATGGGGAGAAGCAACTGATGAAAAATACAGAAACAGGTATGAGCCAAACCTATTTTCATACAGAATATTGAATATAGTATTTCACAATGAGAGTACTTTTGGCAGTTTGGAAGGGATTGTTCTTCATTGGGCAGGCCTGTCCCCACATTATGGAATGTTCCCTAATCCTATCCTTGACACTAAATGCCAATAGCACCCTCTGTTGTTGATACAAACAGAAACATTATACATTTCCAAATATTCCCTGAGGAGACAGTACTGCTCCTGAGATGAGAACCACTGCTAGGAGGAAGGAAACCAGTAATCTTCTTAATTATAGATATTATTATTCTCATTTTACAGATGAGAAAACTGCAAGTTCAAGTTCATACCTTTGGAATAGAATCTATCAATAAATGGTGCCATAAGACATTCTCTTTTCCCAGAGACTTCACTGTCCTAATTGCTTTGCCCAGATCACAACCTTTTTTGGACAAAAGTCCATTCTTAGCTACACATGTAGGTCACTGGGCTCCTAGAGCAAGATGAGGGTCTTCTATATTCTCCAGAGAGTTCTTCACATGATGAATACTCAAATAATCTTCATAATTTATCTTATGTTTAATTGGTAAGAGATAAGACCCTGAAAAAAAAAAACAAAAAACTTGATCAGTTTCTATTTGGGATCTTGACACTGTTAGTGAGCTGGTGAATACTAAAAGAAGATTTCATTTGAGAGAGGCTGATAGACTTAGAAAGTCATTGTGATGGAAAACAAAGTAGTCTTTGCTATGAGGAAACACTTAAATAGTGATCATATTTCACTTGACCAAAAGCCTGGGGTTATTTCCAGATGGAAGCATGTCCTACAGTCTCTGCAGAGACTCTGAGTTACATTGAGTAACTGAAGACATCTGTATCCAACAAGTCTGACCTTGTCTTTACCCATTTGTGGCCTTGTCGAATAGTGGCAGAAATGACCATGACCCAGCTTCAAAGCCTCCACTACAGGACAGGCTCCTAGTGAGCACCCAGGAGAGCACCAGCCTTCAGAGGCCAGAAGACAGAGCCATTGAATAAAAACACTGGTTCCTCAAAGCAACAAAGGAGTGAGACTTCATTCAGGCAAACAATGGAGTGCTCCCACCTTCTCTAAGACATTGAGCGCAAACTCCAAATACTGAGCTTTCAAATAACAATTTCTCTGTGCTTCCCTTCTCTGGCTCAATGCTCCCTCTAGCCCCTCAGCTGACTACTTTATATTCTGTCCCCACCACCTCCACTACTTAGAACAAATGTTTTACCCTTCTCTGCCTTGTTCTTAGACCAGGTGCAAACTTCTATGGACAGCTTCTCCCAGGCTTCTCTGCCCTCTGACTTCTGGTTGGGTACAACCATTAGGAGGCAGAAACAGAAAGAGAGTTTAGGTGGAGAGAGCACCTACTTCTTCCCTAACTTGGCTTTATTCCTGTAAGCATTTCCTCTCCCTTGTTTCCAACTCTCATCAAACAATCACTGTTTCCTCCCCTTGCCCTTTCAGACTTAGGGATAGTAATGGTTTCCTGTGTTGCTAGTCTCTGGATGTGGTAACTTCCCTTGTTGGTCCACTTAACCTTGCCTACACCTTGCTAAAGTGTCACTTTCACTAAAGTCTACAAATTTGGACCATCTGTGCAGATCCTGACCAGTATGTCCTCCCTCGTGTTACTGTTCATCATACCTCAGCTCTCCCATCTGTGCTAATTATCCTTCTCTGGATCCCTTGCCTCTCCAAAGAATGTACATTCTACCATCTTGCCTAGAAAACTGACTCTTCCTGAGTTCACTTTTCCTACAGCCCTTTCCATTGGTGGTTCACACCTGAATCATCATTAGAGCCTCCAGGTCATGATTCAACCCCGCCCCATGCACACCAATAAATAAATAAATCAATAGCTGCTTACTGCTTAAAAGACTCATGCCATCCCATTATGTTTCATCTTTGCCAATTTATGGCTGTCATCTACAGACCTCCTAGTCACTTCCCCTGATTCATTAGCAGAGGTTCAATCTTCAACTATAGCTCTATTTGTGTCATCATTTTGAGTAATAGCAGCTTCATTCATCTAACAAATATTCAATGAGAATCTTTTTTTTTAACCTTTTCGCCACCAGCTTTTATTATTAAAATTTATATTTATAAATTTTATTTATAAAATGCATTTATCTCCTGAAGATTTTCACATATTATTGTAGAAAGTTCCTCTAGGAATTTAGCATTTTAGACATTCTTGCAGACTTGGTGTCTGAAGAGAAAGTAGTATCAGGTTTGCTTCCTACATCAGAGGACAAATCACAGGAAACAAAAGCAGACTGATATCAGCTTGGGAGCCACTGACTTAGAAGCCAAAAATAATGCCTGCTAACACTTACACAGAGCTTGCTACCTGCTAGACAATTCTTGTAAGCATTTTTATTTATTTTTATTCATTTTGGTCTCAGGGTGATTCCCAAGAATCTTGACAGATCATTTTCCAGTGGCTGGGCATTCAGTGTCAAGCAAGGAAGGAGAAAGTTCCTATTCTTAGCTTTATATAGCAATGAGAGAGAGAAGTAATTTGTGCAGATAAACCATTTGAACCTTAGCAAGAGCAGGACCGCAAACCACAATGTGAATGGGGCACCCTAGATTTGTACCACTCAGAGGCCCTGTGAACCACACCAATCCTTGAGCTCCTCGCCTCCAATGACCTTTCTTTCCCCTTGGCTTTATCCACTGACTCTCAAAGGTCATTCACACATTTGCATCACCAGAACATGCACTGCCCCCTAGACTTTAGGCATTGAAGTATCTGACCCCACTTCTATTCTTGAGCTCATTTTCTCTAGTGACCTGTCAGTCCTTTTACCTTACTAGATCCCCAATCTATTGATTTCAGGACTTTCTAACTATGGCAGTGCTTTCTCCTATCTTTAGGACAGGTGGCAAACTGCATTTGAGACTACATTAAGCCAAATATTCTCAAAGGACTAAAGTTGTCAAAGTCAGCATCACTGAAAACACAACATATTCCCTTTCCCTCTTGAGACCAGGAGCAGTAGTGCCTTGTGCTGTTGTTAGTCTATGAGTAGCCCTGATTTGATGCTTCACTATGCAATATGTAACCAATGCCCTGCAAAAAAAATTTCCTTGTTTAAATCCTTGAAGTTGTTTTTGTATTCTTTATTAGATCCTGACTGAAACGCCGACATCTTACTGAAGAAAAAACATAAATGGTCAACAAGCAAGAAAAGATATCCAACTTTAATAACATCAGGGGGAAATGAACATTAGGACCATAGGCAAAGCAAATGGCAAATAAGAGTAGTTGACATGGCTGTAGAATCAAGAAACACTTAGACACTTCTGCTAGGATTGTAAATTGATGCAGAAAATTGAAATAGAAAACAATTTGACATTATCTTATATTTGTGGACATTTGCAGACCCAGCAATTCTAACTCCTAGAAGTTAATGAAAAACTCCTCCAAATAACCATTAACAATAAGACAGATACTAAATTGCAAGATATTCTCTAAGTGAACTATCATACTGCAGAGAAAATGACTGAAATACAACTCCCCCATGAAAACATGGATTGATCTTAGAAATATAATCTTGAGTAAAAATGTCACAAAGGAAGATAGAGAATACACATCATTTACATAAAGCTCAAAAAACAAGCATAATTAAACAACATATTGTTTATGATACATATATATGCCATAAAACTTGTTTTTAATAAGAGAGAAAAAAGAAGTATAAATATAGGGATTACTGAGCATGTATTGGCTTGGGGCCAGGTGAGGGCAGGGACCAGCAGGTGATTGTGATGACATTGCTAATGTACTAGACCTTTACCTTGACAGTGAATTAATGGGTAGTCATAAATATATCTCACATAATTTTCATCCATATCAAATATTGCATAATGAAAAGGAAAATTATTTTCCTTATTTTTAAGGGAACTGCCAATTCTCAAATTGGCAATTAGGAATCATCGGTTTTCCAAAGTCCTCTCCATTCCAACTCTTTCGTCATTCTATAAAGTTGAATATTCTAAAGGTGTGGCATTCTATGCCATAGCTAGCCAGATTCTCCTGGACATCCCTTATCATTAAATCATTTTCAAATTCCATGCCATTGAAAGGGACAAGGAAAGGTGAGAGACTATTATCTGTTAGTGATTTTATCTAATTGCTCTATGCCTCAGTTATGTGATTTGAAAAATGAGGTGATGACAGCTGTATTTCAAGGAGGATTTTTGAGGATTGAGCTAGCTAATTTTAAGTAAACTATTTAGCAGAATCTTGCATAAAGAAACTCTCAGATTATGGTAGCTATTCTTATTATACTATCAGAAAATCACTATATGCTCACAGAAAAATTAATTTAGAGAGATGGAAGTTTGGAGATTATCAAGGACAGTGTGCATTTTTCTGAAAGGGTCACAATACATGAGAAGGCAAACTTGCTTGCAGTTATGGAATCCACCTCTCAGGTAAGTCACCCACACAGAATGAGTCTGAATATTTGTTGCCTGATCATAACTCTGCCTATAGAATGCCCAAAATGCAAGCAAAGTACCCAGAGTAAATTGTCTTGTGGTGAGAATTAAAGTTTAAACAAAAAGAAATCATGAAATGAAACTGAAGTTCCATCTCTACCTCCTACAAGCACTGGGTATGTAGCTCAGCGTCCCTGGATCTTCATTTCCTGGTCTGTAAAACAGTTTAAATGAGTGCGTTCTATAATCTCTCTGCCAGGGATTCAGTCTTGGGTCTACCCTCAACTAATTATATGATTCCTTAGTTAAGTCTCTAAGCCTCAGTTTCTTCATATGTAGAATACGAAAAGCAACCCATATAGTTGAGAAGATTACATAAGATAATGTCTTTAAAGGAGTTAACCCAATAACTGGCATATTCAAAGTATTCAACAAATGTTGTGGCTGTCACCATTATCTCTTTCTATCATTGTAAAAGTTTGAGGCTGCAGGTCACTTCTCATTTATCTTAATAACTCTAGGTCCCAATACATTCAACACATACATAGTGCATGTTTAGTGAATGTTTGTTGACTTACATTCTTGTGTACCATAGAGAACCCAATTACATCTTCAGTGTTCCTATGAAGTTCATTTGGAAAACTCTTTGGAGTTAATTTGTCCTGTGTTCTTGGTAAAACATGGCTTCCAAGGTAGCAACAGGGGAAAAGTCTATATTTTAAAAGGTTTCACCGACTGCCAAGAACTGTTATAAAACAATATTTTGATGAGTTATACAGTAAATGAATCAGAAACATATGAGCTTAATTTCCCTGAAAATACATGTGGGTTTATAAATGAAAGGAAAGGAATTTTGGCACAATTTGCTATGCCAAACCTAAAATGTTAGAAAAATATTTTGAGATGTTAGGATGCACAACTCCTAAATGCAGCTCAATTTGCTCATCCTTCAGTGGACTGCTTCCAGTGTACCTGTTGAGTCTGGTCTGCCATAGTCAGAATGAGGAAAGCCTTAAAAAAAAAAGTGCTTTGGACCAGCCAAAGAGCACAAAACAAGGAGCCAGAAGTTCCAAGGCCTGGCTCTGCCACTGGCTAGCTGTGGGACTCTAGATTAATCACTTAGCCTTCTTGGACCTCAGCTCAGGATAACAGTCCATCACTTGCAGACCTCACAGCAATGTTGAGAGTGCTGTAAGAATGGGAGCTGAGGAAGCAGGGAAGCAGTGATATGCTGAGCTAATCACTATTATTTATTAGCTGGAGCTAATAAATGAGATGGTACCCTCAGTGTAGGGCAAGTGTCCAAGTGAAACCAGATACGTGTGTCAGAAAAGACAGGCATGCACAAGATGAACACAGGGCCAGCTACAGAGAAGCCTCTAGCAAAAGCTAAACTGGGAGTTCATGTAGATTAACTGAACTACTCTTCTACACCAGGATCCTCAGTTCCCTTGTGTTTACTGCCTTCTACCACATATGCAGTAAAACCCTGCCTCTACAGCCAGGTGTCTCTACACTTAAGAAGTATGGTCTCCATCTCAGATGGACACTCAGGGGTCTTTATCACTTCTTCTGTTGACCTGCTTTTTTTCATTATATTACCTCCAAACTTGCCCATCCACTCAAACCTGTCCACCAAAACCACCAAACTCTTATTTGCAGCAAGCAAGTTTGAAGTCACCAGGCATTATATGATCAACATCATCCACATCTATGAATAGTTAACTATTGCTGTGTAAGAGATTACCCCCAAGTTTAGCATATTAAAAAAAAAAAACATTTTTATTGTCTGACTGAGTTTCAGAGAGTCAGGAATCCAGGAATGAGTTATCTGGGTGGTTCTGGCTTAGAAACTTTCATGATGTTGGAGTCAATTTGTCAACGAGGATTCCAGCAGATGAAGTCAACGGGGGTAATCAGTTTCCATGCACTCTCATAGGATTGTTGGCAAGCTTGAGTTCTTTGTTGCTGTTGCTCAGAGCCTCTGCTTTTTGCCATGCAGCCCTTTCCAGAAGTCTCCTGAGTGTCCTCAGAACATGGCATCTGTTTTTTCCCAAAGCAAGTGATGACAGAGAGTGTGTGACTAAGACAGAAACCATAGTCTTCTTAAAATTAATCTCAGAATTGAAATACTATCCCTTCTGCCATATATTATTTGTCATACAAACCAACCTTGGTGATATGGAAGAAGCCTGCACTAAGATGTAAATGCCAGGATGATGGGACCATTGAGGGCCATCATGGAGGCTGATTCCACACCACCATCACTCTCTTTCTTCTAAATTGTGCGCCAGCCACTCCATTCATCCAAGGTCTTGACACCATCACTACCTGCGTACTCTGTGTTGGTGTCTCCTCAGTCACCCCCTCTGTCTTCTGAAACTTTATTTTCTTTCATGCTATTATTTTCTTCCATTCTCTCTCCCCTAGCACACACTTGTACTCCACCAGCTGAAGGATCCTATCAGCTGTAGGACCCTCAGGACATTATCACACTCAGGGTAACATGAAAAAAAAAAAAAACTAGCATACTAACATTTTCCTTTTTAATCACAATCAATATGTATATTTCTATACAGATATTTCAGAAGTTTTTAAAAATCTATAGAATTGCACTACACAAAGAGTAATCCCTAAATTAAACCATGTACTTTAGTTAATAGTACAATTATAAAAATGTGCTTTTATCAATTCTAACAAATGATCCACATGAATGTAAAGTGCTAATAATAGGGTGGTATATGAAAATCCTGTATGTTTTGCATGATTGTTCTGTAAACCTACAACTTCTCTAGTAAAG
This sequence comes from Dasypus novemcinctus, assembly GCF_030445035.2. Classification (NCBI taxonomy): domain Eukaryota; kingdom Metazoa; phylum Chordata; class Mammalia; order Cingulata; family Dasypodidae; genus Dasypus; species Dasypus novemcinctus. Next base: position 196,790,181 of record NC_080673.1, on the reverse strand, counting down.
AAAAAAAGAACAAGTTTAACTTTCACAAGTTTAAAGGCACATGCTAACTTTTGAGGAAAGAATTTTGCCAACTTGATCACAAATGAATGAAACATTATGTTAATTAAACATAACTAGGTTAGCCCTTTCTGAAATGATTTGGTACCAATCTCATCCCAATAATGGTGTATCAATATAGAACAGTGAGAAACTGTCCAATCGAATCAATCTTTTGCAAAGTATAAACAAAGAGAAGTCAGTTCACTTGAATGCAAGATGGGTACCAAATAGAGTGGACATGCTATTTCAATTCTTCAAGAAATATTCCACATATATCAGTCTCATAAACACTGTTTTTTAGAATGTTTAAAAAGCTAAAGAGATGACATCCCTTGTTTCTCTACTGTTTTTATGATTTTGTGATATCAATACCCCATTCCCAAACGTACTATATACAAACTTAAAATGCCTCATTGTCTCATTCTAATTATTTTTAAAAGATTTTCTAATAGCTTCCCTTATTGTAGCATTTCAAATTTGTCCTAATTTTTTCAGTCAAGCTGGACTAGAGAAAGTTCTGTTCTGCCTCCAGACCTAAACTGTCCCATTGCAACCCTTTTCTATGTCAAAAAGTTCTATAGTTCATCAAGGTTCAAATGTTCTCTACATACTTATGCCTATACTCATTGTTCTTTATTTATTTGCATTGATTTATCAGTAAATTATAAGGTCAGTAGCATGGGTTACAGAAAAACCACACTATAGAGACATGGCCAAATGGAGCTTTTAATTTTTGCACAAAACAAGAAGTCAGGCATCCTGTTTTGGATTAGTTAATTTGTATTTTAAATTTGGGTCCAGGTGGAGGTCAGATGTCATACAATAGGAACTGAGACCATAATGCTTGAGAAAAGAGAGTTTGTTACTCAAAGCTCCCAGAGTGAGGGATATCATGAGAGCTTAACAGGAAGTGTGATAGGCTTCGGTGACTCAACCAGCAGTCAGGGAGCAAGGAGGGACCCATGAGCCTGTGTCTTTATTGTGGTCCAGAGTGGAGGTTGATAGACTTCCACAGGAGTCAAGGATTGGCTAGTCTAAAGAAAACCTACACGGAACAGGACAGAGAGTAAGAGTCCAAGGGCCGTGGGATGGTGAGCTTATCATTTGAGACCAGTTGTAAGCTTTGGGTGAGGGGTGTGGCAGATGTTGGGGATGGCCACATTTGGGCTCTAGGCTGGTGAGGCAAGTGGCTTAGCTAAAGTAATACGGATGCCAAGGCAACACACACACAAATTTAATGTTATGACACATCCCATGGCTAGTTCAGTGGCTCAACAATTCCATCAAGAACACAGGCTCTTTTGATCTTTCTGCTTAGACATTCTGTGGGCTTGGTTTTTGTCTTCATTCTTATTATATAGAGGATGCAAAGGGGTTGAAAATGGCTGCTTCACCTCCAACACTGCAAAACATTCAAGAGAGGATTAGGGAGAAGGCATGTGCTGTCTCAGTCTGTTCCACTTAAAGAGCCTTCCTGGAAGTCTCACATGGTGATTTCATTGATGAGAACTTATTACCATCTCTTTCCATTGTCGTTGTCAATTCCAGCCACCTGTAAAGGATGCTGGGATTTTTGTTTAGTTTGGTTTTTTTAGCTAAAATCATTATTGCTCTGAACAAAATTATGGATGAAAGAGAGAAATATTGATGAATCGTCCCAGATTTTCTGCTTTAAAGGATATAAAACAAGAAAGGCATTGAGGTCACCTTAGGTAAATTGAAAGTGTTTCACAGAATCTGCTCACCTGTATGGCTCTGAGAAAGGGTGAGCCACAAGAGACATGTTGATTGGAAGGCAAAATTCAAAACCACATTCTTTTTATACCGAGAGGTCTCAATGTACCTCATGCACATTGTCACTGATCAGCTGGCTTGCCCTATTGCCTTGGGGCATAATTGGGCCTGCATCTCCTCCTTCCTAAGGACTCCCAGCACCAGACACAGAAGCAAAAACAAAGTGTTTAGCGAGTTTACAGATTACATAAATCAAATCCCAATGGTAAAACCCTTCTTCTAAGTAATTTCAATGGTTCTGCTTCTCTGATCAAATCCTGACCAATAAATAATTTCCTCTGTTTTGTAGATGAGAAAATGAGTTGTCTAATGAATTCCTCATGTTGAAGGAGATTAAAGCTTCCTGCTAAAAGGAGAGTAAAAATCTTCTGATAATTAGTCAGTGTGGAGAAGAGTAAAGAGCGTGCACACTGGAATCAGAGTCATTGGTTACTTCCCAAATCTGTGACTTTCTAGAAGTTTGAACTTGGCAACTCATTGTCTTCAGGACTTCCTTTCCTTTTTTGGCTGACATGGTTAATTGTACACATAACAGATGTAAAAAGCAGCATAGTATTTAGTAAGAGTAGCTACTCCAGTACAGGGTAGCTATTCATCTAGGGTATTTTCCATTACACCAATGGAGAATAAATAAAAACATCTTTTTAGTATTTTAGTACAAGAAGTTAGACTTCCTAATTGCAGGGAGCCAACAGTGAATTGTATTCAATATCAGACAGGAAATAAACAAATGACAGTTTAAGGCAGAAATATTCTCTGTCTTTCTCTTTGTCTCTTCCTCCCATCCCCTGACATCTCAGTATGAGAGTTTAACAAATAAATTTATCCTTTCCAGTGGCATTTAATTGCCTTAAAGGTATAAAAAAACACCTTGAAAACCAATATGTAAACAGATAAATATCTTAATAAAAATGGACAAAGAGCATAAATGGAAAATTCTCAAGTAAATAAACTGTAACATCCAAATATGTTCATTTAGGGCAGAAAAAATACAAGATGAGCCTAGAGCATCTTGTAATACTAGAAATTAAGGAAGAAGGAAAAAAAGAAAAGAAGGAAGGGAAGGGAAGGGAAGGGGAGGGGAGGGGAGGCGAGGGGAGGAAGGAAATCCCACAATAGTGAGGGTGTGTTGAAGGGACGAGAGACAAAGTAATGAACTGAAAGTGCCCTCAGAAAACAAAGCTGACACAGTTTTAGTGACAAAATAAAGTGGTATTAAATTATAATCCAAAGTCTAAAATATATACATGTGTTCATATTAATATAATGAATGATTAAATAAATAAATGGGGAGAATAGACAAATCTCCTGTGGAAAATTTCCTGTGGAAAAGAATTCTGGTTAATTTATGTATATAGTCCACTCTTGAGGAGGTAGAATATAACTCCCTATTCCTGAAGTACTGGTGGTGCATAGTGACTTCTTTTCAATGAATATAGTAGGGAACCAGGGAGGAAAAGAGTTACTTTAGAGTTGCTTCAATCAAATGATCGAAGTTACCCTGTGTGAAGTCCAGGTGATAGTGTGGCCCCTTGGTAGATCTGAGAATGGCACTTGGCTTCTGTGCTCTTCCTCCTAAAAACCTGTGGCCCCAGTCTAATGAGAAAAACATCAGGCAAATTTTCATTAAGGGATATTCTATAAATACCTGGGCACTAGTCTTCAAAACTGTCAAGGACACCAAAAAACAAGGAAAAACTTGACAAACTGTTACAACAAAGGTGACCTGACTCCCGGATGGGATCCTAAAACCGATAAAAAGACATTAGGAAAAACTAAGGATATCTGAATAAAGATTGGACTGTAGTCAAAATAATACATTAATTGGTTCATTAGTTATAACAAATGAACATTCTAATATAAGACATTAGCTATAGGGGAAACTGGGCACTGGGTATACGGGAACTCTTTGTACTATCTGCAATTTTTCTGTAAATCTAAAACTAAAATTAACAGTTCACTTAAAAATAGATGTTCATTCTCATTATAAGCAAATAAGTAATTTTAAAACATAACATTTTTGCATATTATAATGGCAAGGGTTTTTAAAAAGTAGAGAAACCCAGTGTTGTTTAGAAAACAGGTACTTGCATTCGGGAAGTGTTACAACTTTTCTGGAGGACAGTCTGTTTTAGTTAAAAGAGGCATACACTTTGGTTCAGAGAACTTTTGGCTAGAATATATTCCTGTGGTTGTTTATTACATAAATGAGAAAATATACAAGGATGCTTCTCACAGCATCTCAAAGTTTATCAGTATGAGAACAGTTAAATAAGCAGTGATACATCCTTACAGTCAATATTATGCAACCATCAAAATCATGCACTTAGAGATATTATGTCCATATAATAATTTTTATTAAAAGGTTTTGGCATGATTCCTTTAGTAAGTCAATATAGATCACAATTACACTCACATTAGCATAATTAGTCATAGTAGAGAATGGTGAGATATAGAGTGAATATTTAAAAATTTTTTTATTAACTCATTTTTCTTATTTAAAAAAAAAAATTGCAAACACTCCCCTTCTACTCCTCTCCTATCCTCCCTCTAATATGCTTTCCATCTCTGCAAATTTGCTATTTGTATCATCTCTTAGAAGTAATATCACACAATTTTTGTCCTTATGTGTCAATCAATTGAGTTTTTATAAATAATATATCTTTTTTAGGTTTTATAGCCATATAGTTTCTGTTTGCTTGGTTTTCTGATTTTTGTATTTTATTTTTAAAAATTTTTACATCCCTAAGGAGTCAGTAGACTTAAGCCTCTTCTTGCTCCTCAAGATCAGGGACAGAAAGCAGGATCCTTGGATCTTAACAAACTGATGGAGGAAAATGGGCACAGGAGGAAACTGATGCCTCAAGTGGTGAACTAACTTGACAATAGTGCATAGTTATCGAGTAGCCTAGTCAGTGTGATACTTTCAAAGGATTAGCACAGAATCAGAGCTTAATCAGTTCTCCTTGGATAAACAGTTGAATAAGGTAGGAACAATACATATAGCTAAGCAGCATTTGATCGCCCCTTTGTCACCGCTCAGTGGAGTAAGAGGTTACTGATGATGCAATATCTTTTACAGGGATTATTCTTCATAAACTATAGGACTTGAGAAATTTTACTCACTACTAAAGTGAGAAGAGTGGTCTTTTCTCTATCAATTTGAGTTTACTTCAAAATATTCTTTCTTTCCAAAATGCACATTTTAAACTACTTAAAAAGTTGTTTAGTTTTTCTTCAGAAAAAATACTATTTCCTCTACGCGACAAATAATGAATATATTCTATGGATAGTTGAAGCTATCTTTTTTCTTTTAGCAAAGTGTTTTACTTATTTAATTGAAATATAATGCACTGGTAATAAGGATGTTTTGATAGTAAGAGTTTTCAAAATAATAAAAATCTAGAAAATTTGAAAGCAAAACCACTAAGGCCCATCACCAGCTGACTGAAATTGTTACATTTTAAGAAAATACGTGCGGAGCGGATCTAACTTAAGCAGGTTATATCCTGCTGCCCATGTACGAGGTCCTGGGTACAATCCCTGGTACCTCCTAAAAAAAAATGCTAAAGCTCAAAGCGATTTTTCTCATATTTATGCCATTATCTGCCAATTACATAGATGCAGCCAAAATCTATAAAGGTTTATCTCCTTAATCAATTTTAAAAATAGGAGAGATGATAATTTTTAATTCAGTCATTTTACTTTTTTTTTTAAGTAATTAAAACCTCTTTTGAAAAGCAACACAAGCCACGAACAAGAAAATGAATTAAAGTTCCTTAGCAATTAAATTTTTCTAGGTGAATAATTTCCGTAGACCTAACACCGAGGGATGAGCTAGAGTTGTGTTGTGGGAATCAGCACTGCGGGTTTATCTGAAATGACGATGGTGAAAGTCCAGGACCTTTACGACCTGTTCAGTGGTAGGTTTACATTGAAACTGTTATAAATTATTGGAGAGGTGAAGCCAAGCCAAACAGTCCAACATAAATATATCTGCAGACACACTGGCTACTATATATTCTAAACACTGTCAGTAAATGAATAAACAGAACTTTCCAAATCATTTAAGAAAATATATTTATTTGTAAAAATCAATAACTTTTAGTTCGAGCCCCTTCCAAAAAAAGAGCTATTGCATCTAATTTTTTTGGAATCTGTGCATTTCATGAATTCCTAGGAGGCTCCCTTACTCTGATAATGGTCGAGACTTGACACTTCACCGAGGTTTTCTGCGTGAATGTTTCTCCGTTTGGATGCTTGCCTAATCCCTACCTGTGGAAACTGTTCCACTGCATTACACAAATTAAATATTTGAGCCCCACAACTTCGACCGACTGACTCTGCATCTGTGTAAAGGGACAAAGAAGTATAATCTGACAGTCTGATTTTCCTGGGTTTGCTAGGAAAACAGCAAGGCTGCTGGCTTACCCCTATGGGTGACTCACAGCCAACCAGGGTAGACCAAATTTTGTGGTCTGGTTTTATTTGCCCAGTCATATAACTCAGGGCTTTAAGTCTGCACATTGTTGACCAAAACATTAATTGTGGCAACATAGTTTGTGTCTGTACTGAAAGAGTAAAAGCAGGGTAACCCACATGGAGTGACCATGAATTACTTGAGGCGGAGAAAGGCCATGGGGCAGTGTTTTGCTGCATGGGAAAGGCTCCTAACCTCTGAAGGTAAAGTCATTAGAAGGTCTGGGATTAGACAGCTTCAACAGAAATGAGGTGGTCTGGGGGTTAGGGGCTGCTGGTTAAAGTAGTAGGGATTGGAAGTCAAAGCTCTTTTCCGGTAAATATTTCTTTCTCTCTGTGCTCCAGTATTAATCAATATAATTGTCTTTCTCTGGCATCTGGATTTCCTTATCTATTAAACAGAGCCAACTCTGATAATCTGCAGTCCACTTTTCCTAGGAGTAATTTGCCTTCACTTTTTCCTTCAGTGATAGGCAGTATCTATGAAATTTCGATATATTCAATGAATGTTGGATGCAGTGGAAAAATCAAGCCCCAAAATGTCAAATTGGATGTCACAGGACATGGAAGACTCCAAAGGAAAATATGAAAGGAGATCCACTAAGACAAATACGTTGCTGTAAAGATGCAGGTTAATGTTTGTTTGTTGTTGTTTTCTTTTATGCCAGAAGCATTATTTTGAATATCCACTTTGAAGTCAGGCTGGAGACAAAATGTGATATAGTCCCATATTACTTGCCAGCAAAAGAACATCAGTGCAATAGTTCAAGTTGTGAAAAGACTTTGTCTTTTTTAAAATTTTTTTTTTTGCAGTACCAGAGGGCGGGGGGATTGAACCCAGGACCTTGTATCTGGGAAGCCAGCACTCAACCATGGATCCACATAGGCCTCCCTGAGCTGTTCTGTTTTGTTTTGTTTTTTGCTCGTTTGTTTTTCAGTAGGTACCAGGAACTGGGGACCTCCCTTGTGGGAGGCAGGAGCTCAACCACTTGAGCCACATCTTTGTCTTCTTTTAAATAGGACCATAAAGGGTGAAAATATTTGACTAGCTGTGTCAACAGTAATATCTGAAAGTTAAAGTTTTTGAAGTGTTCCTGACTGATGGGGATAGATTTCCAGGGACTGTTGTAATGGGCCAAGACAGTTTTACTTAGCAGAAAGATTTTGAATTATAGGAGAACCACCTTTCCTGGATTTATGTTAGAAATTAATGTATATCTCATCTATGACTCTTTAGAACATGCCAATTCATTTATATATCATGCTTTTTCCAGTCTACAGAAATACTTCAGCCTTAAATACTAGTGATGCTCTCAGCCAGAAGTTTTCAAAGTGTAGTACTGGGGTCCACAAGACACTTCCAGGAGTTTGTAGGGCCAAAACTATTTTTATAATAATATTAAGAGTTATTTGTCTTTTTTTTTTTAATTCTTCCGTATGTTTACTGTGGACTTTTCCAGATGCTTTATGATATGTGATGATGTCATATATGATGATGGCTAATGGAAAGTATGTATTTGTATTCTTGTGTTTTTTAGAGTTTTCTAATGCTGCCGTTTTCAGAATAAATATGTGCATTTTCAGAGATTAACTCAAGTTTATCTCAGTCCTTCTACTGTGCTCTTATTAGCTATCATTGGATTCATAATTGCTTTAATCTCTGCAACCTAATTATTGTCCAAAAATCATCTTTTGAAATTCCGAAATTTTCCTTGAAACTAAAAACAGAAGAATAAGTACAGTCTGTTGTTCCTAAGTGCTTACATTTATATTTTGGGGAAGGTCATCGGTTTAGAAGAGGAGAGTAGAAGATTTGCTCTCTCAAACCACAGCTGTAGCACATACATCTAAAGATGCTAAAAGAGATGAAACTGACATTTCACAGAGTTTTCTGACTCATGGAAGAAAAGAATCTACACCAAAGAAAAAGGGGGAAATTGTTAAGCTAAGAAAATGTGAAGGAAGCTATACATTTAAAAAAATGATATTGCGAATAAAGGTATCTCTTTCTCAGCTCTGTAGATGTTAGTAAATTATCTTATTATGTCTTTTATATTAGAGCATATTTGAATAATATGGTGCCAGTTAAATTGAGGTGTCATTTTAAAATCAATCATTCATAGTTTTGGAAAAACAAGTGAATATTTTAATGAGGAATGATGAGCTCTTTAGGCCAAAAATGTTCGTAGCAGTTTATCAAACTAAAAATGTAAAGAGTGTTGAAGCATCAATCCTGTGCAGTAAGTTATGTACTATATTTGCTGGAGGACACTCAAAAGCTGAAAGATTAATAAAACCTTGCGGAGTTGATATTTCTGAATGAAAAGTAAGTAAAAGAAATAACAGGACTGCCAGTTTCCAACAACACAGTAACTTGCCAAATTAAAGATGTAACTGCAAATCTGAAGTTAATATCTCAACTGCAGAACTGAACATCAGCTATTTTTCACCATCACGCACTCACAGGAAAATTTGTAAACAGGAAACAAGTAAGCCAGTTTCACTTAAGAATGACCTTAATGAAGCCCTAAAAGTTATTCATGTTATTAAATCTCGACTACTAATTACAAGTCATTTTTAATGCATAAAATTATGCAAAGGTACTTCTGTTGCAAAATTAAGTGACAATTTCTTGAAGACAAGCACTGCTAAAGTTTTGTGAATTAAAAAGCTGAACTATTTTTTTCTCATGGCATGCTATTTTTACTTGAAAGAATGAATGACAAACCATGCTTATTCAGACTTGAGTATTTGTCAAATGTTTTCTTGAAAATGAATGAAATGAGGTTGTCAAGTGAAGGAAAAATGGCTGACAATTATTATTGTCAATGATAAAATTCAAGCTTTCAATTGAAAATTAGAGTTTTGGAAAACCTGAATCCTCCACCACGAGACTGACAGTTTCTCAATATTAAAGATTTTTTCTGGTGAGCTTGGTGCTAATACTAACAAACACAAATTTTAGTATTAATTTGGGAAGATTTGTGTAACTCAATGAGCCAACATTTTTCAAATGATCATAGCCTGATATTAAAACATCATGCATGGGTGAAAGATTGATTCAAAGGTCAAAATAGACCAATAAATTTTAATGTAAAAGAAAACAAAGTTCATCTATGTGGTTTGAGATTCTAAATCACAACTGACATTTTAGAAACATTGGTGTATTAGTCAGGGTTCTTTTGGTAAACAGAATCAAAAGGAGATATCTGTAAGTAGTATGAGATTTGTAAGATTCTCTCACATGACCAGGGGGATGCACAAGTCCAGGTTCCGCAGGCAGGCTGCAAACCAGGACCAACGATCAAAGTCCAATGAAGGTCCTTGATGAGTTTCCAGGAGACTGAGCCGGGAAATCCTCTCTGAATACTGAAATCACTTCCCCTTTCAAGACATTCAACTGATTGGATAAAGCATCACTCATTGCTGACAGCAATCTCCCTGGTCATGTAGATGTAAATAACCATCTATGCAGTAAACTCACTGATGACTAAAGCCCATAATTGTCCTTGTATTACAATTAGCCCAGTGCTTCCTTGACCAAACCACTGGGCGCAATTACCTGGTCGAGTTGACTCATCAGTCTAATCATCACAATTGGGTACAGTATCAAAGAAAAACATCTTCGCTAATTTGGAAATCCAATTATAATACCCCTCTATTTTTCAACTATATACTTGTATGAGGCTGTATTTCTACATTTACTGCAACCAAAACTACATCACAATAACTGGATACAGAAGTAGATATAAGAGGATCTGTCTTCTATTAAACAAAATTAAACACTAAAACACTTTGCAAAACTGTAAAACAATGATACCCTTCCTATTAAATAGCTTTTATTTTGAAAAATATAATTTTTCATTAAAAAATATGCTGTGTTGAAGGAGGAGAGACCTATACGCCAAGCCCTTGATACTAATGTGTGTACTTATGAACCTTGTTCTTATGAAATTGAACTTAATAAAAGAAAACAGGCCGACATGCAAAGCCCTCTGACTGCCACAGTAAACAGTGCCTCAAGCAGGGATGCTCCTGATGGCTCTAGAGACATGTGGACACTATAAACAGGGCAGATAATCAGAACACTGCTGGTGGGCTTTACCTTGGGATATATGATAACCTATCTCCCCAGTGTATCAGAGTTAGACTCATTTACAATTTTCCTACACATGGTTCTTCTGTTCCTTTTATTTGAACTTGTAATTAACATTACACTCATTAAACACATGTCGGAGACAAATCATCCAGCTGTATGCCAGGTGAGCCCTGAATCTCCACAGAGCTGCAGCCAACACCCACTCTCCTGTTCATCAAACTCACCCAGGAGAAATAACAAAAAGATGATGATGGGCAATATCCATCCTAAAAAAGAGAGTATCTACAACTGCAATCAAGACAGTTCTATCCATCTGCCCCATGGGGTCTAAGTCCCCTCTCAATCAGAAACAGAATGGGCATCACCATCCCCAAATCCTTAAGACTAAGGAATGAGCAAATATAATGGAGGAATGCAACTAAGGACCAAAGTAGACATTATTATTCTAGTAATGAAATTATTTGTAACATTGGTATAAAGACAGTGGTCACCAGAGGTTCTGAGCAGAAGAGGGAAGAATAGGTGTAACATGGGGCATTTTGGGGACATTAGAATTGTTCTGCATGATATTACAATGACAGATACAAATTAAACATTTTGTCAAAACCTGTAGAATTGTGTGGTACAAAATGTAAACCATAATGTAAACTATAGACCATGGTTAGTAACAAATGCTTCAATATATGCTTATCAGTTATAATAAAGGTACCACACTAATGAAAATGTTGTTATGAGGGAAAGTATGAGAAGAGGAGATGGGGTATATGAGAATCTGCTGTATTTTCAATGTAACTTTTATGTAATCTAAAATTTCTTCAAAAATAAAGAAAAAATATGCTACGTAATCATTTGGTCATTTAGTATTATTTTTTGATTGAATTCAATATTTTTTAAACTCAGTTCTAATTTTTATATATAGTAAATAAACATAACTAAATTAACTTGGGGTACTCAGTATTCTTTAAGACTATTAAGTATACTAAAATAAAAGTTTGAGGACCACTGACCTAAACAATCACTGATACTCCTTCTCTATCCCTTTCCTCACTGTGTGAATCCAGGTTACTTTCATTTAGTTCCACATTCATTATTGCAGCCATAGTCCTAACCTTCTACCAGTCACTCCATGTGTTGAGAACCACTCTTTCATCTGCTCCAGGATACCTGAAGAGAAGGAGGAGGAAAGGGAGGAAAGAGAATTGAAGTGAGAAGAGAAGGAAAAAAGAGGGAGGAAGAAGGAGGGGAGGGAGAGGGGGAGGGAAGAGAAGGGAGAGGAAGATAAGGGAGGGGAGGGATAAGAGCTGAGAAGTAGGGACCCTATCCTTCCTCTTAGAAAATCCTCACAAGCCAGAAGCTAAAGGGTTAACACCTGGAGTGGCAAGAGCTTCTAGGACCCTGACCCAACACTAAGGCCAGCATCTGTCCTTACCCTTTGGAGTTCTGTTTTACTTGCTGCTAAATGTTTTAATTTCACTCTGGCATATAGGATTCTTCGAAGGATTAAGTAACACAAAATATGTAAAGTGTTACTAGCACAGTGCCTGGAGCACAACTATGCTCAGCATGCATTATCTATTACTATAATTATCATTTCCTAACCTCACCCCCTAAAAGTCATTTTTCCTCTACCTGCCCATTGTACCATGACAATATTTTGCCCTATATTTTTTGCAGTGTGGTATAACCAATCCTGAATTATGCAATGAGGACTGAAAACAACTCCAGTATACTCCAAAACGGTGGCTTACCTTTGGATGCAACCCAACACCTTTCCAAGGAGCCCGAACAAAGTGTTCAGGGCATATGCATACCTTCTCAGCATTGGCTTTCCTTACCCTGGGCCAGTTGCAAAAGGAAAAAGAGCAGACTTTGAAAAATACCCCCAAGGGACTTCTTGGTATTTGAGACCAGCTCAAGGTAGCAAATATGAAAAGCCCTGTGTGAAAATCTGTCTCTGGTGAGAGACCTCTGGCCAGCAAAGACTGACCCCAATACTCTCCATAAAGCAAACAAGTCTCTGAAAACCTGGCCACCAGCACCCTAAGTAACTCAAATTCCAACACTAGGAATTTAACTTATTATTAATACAATTTCCTTCAGGAGCAGATGTTGTACACAGAGAATATCCCAACTAGGGCAATTCAGATTCCCAATCCTTCCTATTTGACTTAAGCTGTAGGTATATTTACACAACAGTTTGGGCAGTTTTAAACCACAGCTAGTCAGAGGCCCTGGAAGCTCAGGACTAACTCATCCTTCCCCACTTGAAAGGCAGCTTTTAACCCAAGGATCAGCCAAAGAAGTTTCCGGTTAATTTGGAATCCAGTTCTTTAGCACAACATACCTTTTTCTTTTTTTTCTTTTTTTTTTCCTACCTGGTCAACCAACAAGCAAACGGAGACATTAAGTATTTTTCCACGGTTCTCTACAAATGTGAAATGCTGCTTCTGCTCACATGTAAATGAGGCTTTACGGTTTACAAAGTGCTCTCTTACAGGTTTTCTCATTTCATCCTGAAAATGAGGTAGATGGAGGTGCTAGATGCCGTGAAGTCAAATAAAACAGACTGAATCTGCAGTCGAGAGAAAGTGCAGTTCTACTACTAACTTTGTGATCTTCTATAAATTAAGATTTGTGTCAAGACCAAAAAAGTCTTAAATAATAATGGCTCAGAGAACATAGAAATCTCTTTCTCTTATATATACAGTCCTGAAGTCAACAGTTCAAGACTGGCTCTTACAGATTGATTTGTATTCCCAAAAAAGATATGTTCAAGCCCTTACCTAGACTCCTGTGAATGTGACTTTATTTGGAAACAGGGTAATTGCAGATGGAATTATTTAGTTTAAAATAAAGTTATATTAGCACAGAATGGGCCCTTAATCCAATATTTCTGATGTCCTTATAAGAAAGGGAGAAAAGACGCAGACAGAAAGAAAAACTGGTCATGCGACAACAGAGGCAAAGACAGAAGTGCTGCAAGCCGAGGAATGCCACGGATTGCCAGCAAAGCCCAGAAACTAAGGAAAATGCAAGGAGTTTTCCCTAGAGCCTTCAGATCAAGGGAGCACGATCCTGCCGACCCTTGAATTCAGACCTCTAGCCTCCGTAAGTGGGACAGAATACATTTCTGTTGTGTTAAGCCACCTTGTTTGTGGTACTTTGTGATGGAAGTCCTGGGAAACTAAGACACTAGTATTAAGGATTATACAGGATTCAGGCTCTTTACAACATATTGCTCCGCCACATCCCATATGGGATTTCTACCTCATGCTTCAAAATAAGTGCTTGGGCTTAACCCAACCTGTCCACATTCCAGCCATCAGGAAAGAAGAGAAGAGGGAAGCAGGCAAAGGACAACTGTCCTCCATGCTGCCATATCCTTCTTCCACTTGCATCTCACATGGTCACACCTAACTGCAAGGGAGGCTGGGAAATGTGGTCTTATTTCAAGCTGCCCATGTGCCCAGCTAAAGATCAGGAGTTCAATGATAAAGACTCACTAAAAAGAACTGGATTTTGATGGAAAACACAGCAGGCCTTGCTATAATCTCAAACACATTACATGAGCTTTCTCAGCTTGTTTCTTTATCTGCGAAATAGTAATCTCACAGGCTGATGCTTCAGCAGGGCTAAAATTGGCCTGACTGATCGCCAGCTTTGGAGCAGGATGGTATCTGGAGGATGGATTTTTTTTTTTTTTTTTTTGATATGTGAAATTTCAAGAAGCAAAAGAAGAATTAAACTAGAATCCTGGTAGGACACTGGAGATCTAAATACCAAACACACAGTCAAGAAAAGAGGCATTTTGGTGTCATCAGGAGATGGATGTAAAGGGTAGCAAAGGAGGTGACATCAAGCAAAAGGTAATGGGATGAGAAGAAGGAGAAAAGTGGGCCTGAGTGATTGCCTGGAAATACAGCCATTTGGTAACATTGGTCGCCTGCTTATAGGAGCCAATAGGGACCATGTTCCTGCAAGGAACAACTCAATTTAAAAATCTGTAGTCTATGATTGCCAAAAACTGAAAGCAGCTAAGATGTCCTTTAATAGGTAAATGTATAAGTAAACAGTGGTACATCCATACAGTGGGATTCAGTAATAAAAAGAAACGAGGTAACAAGCCATAAAAAGACATGGAGGAACCTAGAATGGTTGTGATCAGTGAAAGAAGCCATTCTGAAAAGGCAACATGCTATATAATTCCAGCTATATGACCTTCTGGAAAAGGCAAAGCATTAGGACCAGTAAAAGTATCAGAAGTTGCCGTGGGTTTGCTCAGAGGGATAAAAAAGTAGAGCACAGGGCATTTTTAGTGCAGTGAAACTATCGTGTATGATATGTAATGTAGTGGTGGATACATGACATGATGTGTTTGTCAAAATCCATAGAACTGTACTAAGATATTAATAACAGAGGAAACAGTTGGGGTTAAGTGTTACAGTGGAACTCTGTGTAATATCTGCAGTTTTTATGTAAACCTACAATAGACCTAAAAAATAAAGTCTTTTTTAAAAAGAATATCATGATATCATGTCTTCCCCTCAAAAAAAATATTTTTTAAAAAGATGAGAGGCAGTGCCTAAGTATATTTTAATATTAGACCTCTCTTACTTATTACTGTTATTTAATTTTTACAACTTGGTAAAAGTGTTGTGACAGGACAAGTTTCCAAGGTCCAACACCTTCATCTATATCCCTCATCTTGCAGTTTAAGGCCCAGAAAAGCCAGGTGACTTGATCAAAATCAGACTGGTTGTATGGACCCCTGCATGATGCCATGCATGACCACTCTGCAAGTTCCCAGCCCCCACCATGCACTCATTGTTCGTGTATGTTCACATATGAACGATACAAAAATTTTAAAAATAATGATAGGGTGGGCTGGGGGAAAAACACTCCTGTTAAGTTGGAATTCCTCTGTTAGGCAACATTTTTCCAGAATTTAGATCCAATTTTTCTTCTGAAAATAAAATAAGAAAGATGAAAAAAAAAAAAAGGTGAGAGGCAAGCAATGGTTGGTAATGATTAAATTAGAATGTTTATTAAAAGTCTGTTGAACTACATGGTGCCATCCAAATGTAATAAATAATAGTAGTATTACTACTATTAATGCCACTGTTACTAATTTTCTGAGTTTTTAAGTGAAGGCAGTAGTTACTAAGATCTCAAGAGTCCAAATATGAATGCTTATGATGATGGGAATTAGAAGCCAGTACACAACAGGGCCCAAAGAAGCTTACCATCTTTGATTGAGAATACACTTCCCAGTGCCCTTCAGGGTTAGGTAAGAAGGGTATCTCTGGACTGGAATTCAGGAGACCTGGTTTCCTGACCTGGGTCTACTGGTTACTACCTCTGTGGCCTTCGGAAGACATTCAGCCAAACTGAGCCTCATTGTCCCCAACTATAAACTGAAGCAGTGTGTGCTTAACTCATAAGATAAGGTCTAATTTAGATCCTAGATCCATTTATGAAATAAAGATTAACAAAATACTTTCTATGTCATTCCTTTGCTAGAAGCTGATAAACTATAATGTACTGATCCAAGGAAAAGCAGTGTAAGGTTTCTGGTTAGGAGTATAGGTGTGTGGGGAGAGCACTTAAATCTTGGCTCTGCCATTTGCTGGGTGTATGATCAATTCACTTAACTTCTCTGTGCCGCAGTTTTCTTCTCTGCAAAATGAGGATGATTGCAAAGTACAATTCATGGATCTCTTGTGAGAATGGAATGGTCCAATGCATGTAAAAAATGCTTAGAATTATACCTGGCATGTTCCAAGTGTCATTCAATTCATACTAGCTAGTGTTATTAGTGATGTTGTCAAAGCAACTGCCTTCTCTGTCCACATGTTCTTCTTGCCCTTGCCTCAACCATCTAGATCCTTTGATGGATGTGATTTTGAACACATCCTATATGCCATGCAGTGGACAAGGACTTTGGGATTCATTGTTTATTTCTTGCAAGCAGCCCTGAAACTGTTATTGTGGTGGTTGTTACTAGCATTGTACGGATGAATCAAGAGATGCTATTCTAAATCTCACACTTCTGGCAAGTGGTAGAACTGGGACTGGAAACAGATCTCTATGGCTCCAATAACATGTTCTTTCAACCAAGACCTATTTTATTTTTATATTGCTATCTGGTGTTTGTTTATTATTTGTTATTCTTCTTTTCTGGTTAGAAGGAAAGCTCCATGAACAGGAATTTTGTCTAGTTCACCACCAGACGTTAGGTGCAGGATATGATCCAAACTCTTTAGCACAACGTTCAATGCTTTGTAGTCTGATCCTTAACCACATGTCTACTTGTAACCCTTCTCACTCTCCCTCACTGCTCTGCCATTGATATATTACCTATCCTTTTACTGAATTTTTCACTGTTCTTCAAGCAGTCATCATCTTTTAGAACCTCATGCTTCTGACGTTGCCATCTATTCTGCCTTCAGCTATCCCCTGTCCTCTGCCAATCTTATGAGATAACTCAGTCTTCTTTAACATCCAGCTCAGAAAGGGAGTATCATGACTTATAGAGGGAAGGTGCAATAAGACAAGTCTTCACTGAACCCCGTCCCAATGGGTATTAAAGAATAAATAAAGATTTATGACATGTCTCTATCCCTGTTGAATGGGGATAGGATTTACATTTCCTCCAAGGTGTAAGCCTTCCTCTAAATTTCCAGCTGAAGCCTCATTCTTCATACATTTGACCTCAGACTCAATGCCAAACTTAAGTTAGAGAGAGCTGATCCTCTCAAGGCACAATAAATCCTGATCACATCCCTAAGTATGTGCAATTATTCCTGCTCTCCAAATGTAGTCTGAATACTAATCAAGATAATTTGCATTTGGAACTAGAGCCATAGTTATGATTGAATACAGCAATTTGAAGCATACTAAATAAATGTTGCCTCAGAACTTCTGTGCATCCTAACTCATAGCTTGAGCTCAGTTGTCTTAAACTGCTCTTGAAAGCATAGGTTTGGTTACAGGGGATCCCTTGGGATTGAGTTTTATATGTATGCACATAACTATTATGTTCTAGTTTATGACACATTCACTCCAAATAACGGCACATACCTGACCTTGTGCCCACTTTGGGAAAACAGGACAACTGGGCTCAGTGTATTTGCATTACGTATCCTGGAAATAAAATAGATGAGAGAGAAGGCAGTTTTGTTAGTCATTTTGACAAAAGATTACTCTTTGAACTCCTGAAGAACAAGAATTTTAAAGATCTCACATTAGAGTAATATCTTAGCAGAGTTGTGGAAAGGATTTTGTGAAAGAGGGTTTGTGTTTTAGTTTGAGGAATATTAGCACCAGCTAGACATATAAATGGTCTCTGGATAAAAAGTAAGCTTCACTGCTGTTGCAGAAGGAATTGAAGATAAAGTCTAGCTTGTTTCATGCTGTGTAACTTTGGACAAGTACCTTAAACTCCCTTAAATCTCAGGTCTTTCGGCTATAAATGGGGAGAGTAATAACATCTGACACCTGGAGGAATCACAATTTTTAAAAGACATTATCTACGTTACTTTTGGAAACTATTGCCTTAGAAATGACTGAAGATATAAACATAAGGAACTATAACAGAGAGAAGGGAGCCCATGCTGCAAGTGGAAGACAGCTCAGCTAAAGCTGAGTAGGACCTGAACTCTTGGGTTTAGGTCCCTGCTCTGAAAAGTCAATGACTGACTCATAAGAGCCTCCAGAAGTGATCAATTTCTAAGAGCTGATCCACTATGTACAGAAGATAAAGGGAGACAACACTCTAACTAGAAATATAAACTTGAACCCTGTCTCCAAGCTGGGTTGAGAGGCAAGATGGCATAAAGAAAGCGCTCTAAGCATGACTGAAGTGATGAATGCACAAATACGTGATTAAACTGAATTCCCTTGATTGTACACTTTGGATGGATTTATGCTTTATTAAAATGTATCAATAAATTGATTTGTTAAATATGTGTGTGTGTGTGGGTTCTTAGTAGTTATTTCAAAACTCCATCTGAGTTGTGGGTAGGGACTAAAGAATATGTACATTCCTCTCTGAATGTGTGTGCATGTGTGTGTGTATCTGAGAGGGAAAGAATAGGGAACAGAGAACAGGAGAGGGAAATGACAGAGAGAGAGAGTGGTTAGGTAGTGAAGGAAACTAGGCTATCTAATGTTCAACTTAAAGTTATTTGCATTGATTATTACCCCAAATGTTCAGGGAAGATTTCCATGCCTACTCTGGTCTTGTATAAATTGTACAATTTTTCCCTCTGAGATGGTTCCTTCATCTGTTTGCTCATTGTTTTTGTTCATTGTCTGATCATGGTTTTTTTAGCTCATTGTCTGCTCATTATCTGCTTGTTTTTGTTTTTGTTTCTTTAGTAGCCCCAGGAACCAAACCCAGGACATCCCATGTGGGAGGCTGGTACTCACCTGTTTGGGTCATAGCTTCTCCTTGCACAATTTTTGAGGTTATGAAGGAAAGAGGTTGAGTTTCCTGAATCAATGTCAGAGCAGAAATAAAGGAACAACCAGAAGATCCAAGGTAGAGAAACAAAATTTAGGCATAAGTGGCAAATCAGAGCCAAAGGTGATCCCAAACCCTGCGCCAGCAGGGAGAACTCACAGAAACACAAGGAAGGGTATATAGATGAAACATGTCTAGTGAGGAAAACAAGTATCCTAAGAAGCAGGTTGTTTGAAGTTTTCAAGTTGAGTACATGCTCTTTCTGTCATCACTCTCCTTAGGAAGTTAAGTCTTAATCAGAAGTTTACCTAGGTGGGTATAAAGGGAAAACTACAGGAATGCAATGATCTTGGGGAAAGTTTTCCTCTAATATAGTTTCTGGAATGGCCACTACATAGAAATGATCTTGCCAAATTAAGAATGGAATATTCAAAATATGTTGAACAAAACACTCTCTCCTCTGGGCAGTGCTGAAACATACTTACCATGTCTTTATCTGTTTCTTTCTCTTGGATATGCCATCCTGACTAATTTCATTAGGTTCTTTTTCTCTCTCTTTATGATTATTGACACCACTGTCTATGACTCATCTCTGACTTGCTAGTATAGGCTGGACTGTGCCAGGCTTAAAGCTACCTCCAGACTGGAGTAACCTCTTAAGCCATTTCCACTGTGTTATTTTAGGCTGGTTCTTTTAGGGCTGGCTACTTTCCTCCACCATATGCTGACTTTGTAGCTTAACCTTTGGAGAGTAATCTTATTTTCCTTCTTCCCAAGTCCTCAGAAGACAACTCACTCTAGCCCTGAGTATGGAAAACTTGGTGTAATGAACTTGGCACTTCGTTTATGTTCAATAAATGTTAATCCCCTTCTTTTCCCTTTAGTGAATAGAAGACCATTGCAATCTATTAATGAGCAAGTATTTTGTAAGTGCTGGCAGAAAGTACAGAGTTAATAACAGAGGCTGCCATATAAAAATACATTGACAAAGTATATATATGTAGGAGACCAATAATGTGATTGTAACTTGGTCCCAATGGTATTGTTGAGATTAAATGAGAAGATTATCAATTACAATTGCAATATTTCTAGGCAGAAGAGTTTTGATTACAAATTTATCTGGAAGTTAACGTGAATTAGTATGAACCCATGAAAATGAAGAATTGTTAAAATTGCACATTCCAAAAATATAGTATATCCATGCCATATGTTTATCTTTACACATCTGTCTCTCCTAAGAGTCTGTTAAATCCTTGAAGGCAAGAACCAAGTCTAATTAAATTTCTAGACCTTGTATCCAGCAGTGCCTAAAATGCAATGGTATTAAATAGATGTTTATAGAATATATATTCAACACACAACTGATCTTTCCATCTAAGAAATTACCTTTTCAATGGAATAATTATATAAACATTCACTCCTCTAGCTGTATTTATCTCTAGAGACTAATATTTCTTCTTATTCCACTGGGATCTTTTCTCAAGGAAATAAGTTTTGGAGACAGAACTCTAACAGGCTCAGGGAATCTCCACTTGTACATGCTGATATTGCTAAACCTTATAGCCACCAAAGAACAAGAGCAGGGTCTTTCTGAGTTATGCCTAGCACTAAACAACTAGCAGAGGCAGGAAAATAGAAAGTAAATATTGAGTTCCTGCAAGGGGAAGAGTGGGAGGGAAATGAATGCCTTTTGTGCATCTACTGTTGTGGTCAGGATGGTTATATATTACTCATTTCAATCTTATAGGAAAAGCATCATTGTGATTGCCATTTTGGAGATATGGAAGTCTATGTCCTCAGTCACACAGCTAGTGTGGTTAGTGGCTGAGATTCTTATTTAGGTCTGTCTGGCTCAAAATCTCTATTTCTAAGCCAGTATTTCTGATACTTTTGTATGTGTTTTTGTTCATTTGTGTTTTGTTTTGTTTTGTTTTTTTGACTTGTTGTTGTTGTTGTTGTTTTTGATGTATCAGGGCCAGGGACTGAAACCTGGACCTCATGTGGGAAGCTAGTGCTCAACCACTGAGTCATTTTAGCTATCCTGAGTTATTTTGTTTGTTTGTTTGCTTGTTTTTGTTTTTTTGTTTTTAGGAGTCACCAGGGGTTGAATCTAGGACCTCCCATGTGAGAAGCACTTGAACCACATCTGCTCCCCTCCCATATATTCTTGATTCAAAGAATCACCTGTAGTTTATGTTAAAAATATACATTTGCAGACCTCAGTCTGGAGAACTTGATTGAATAAGTCTAGGATGGGGCTCAAGCATGTAAACTTTTAGCAAACACATCAGCTATTTTTTTATGACCAAGTGAGGTCTGAATTCCCTTCTGTATCTTTCTGCCTTTGCAGAGATAATAGAAAAATGTCAAAAGAGTCCCAAGATGGAAGAAAGGTTAAAAGGCTTTAAATATCCTCACCAGATTACCTCCATTATTTCTGTTTCCCTCCATTATTTTTATATATTTTGTTTTATAAAACAATAAAAATATACAAATGTCTGTTAACTCAGCATAAAGTATTTCTTTCAAAAGACTGGCTCACCAAGACACTCTTATACAGAATTTCTGGAGTCTGCCCTGTAAAGAATCTGGTCTTAGTCAATCTCATTCTAGAAAATCACTCAAAAAGGGCTAGTGAAAGACGATCAGCAAGTTGGGGGCAGAGTAAGGAGCTCCTCGAGTCAGCTCGTGCTACAAGGCAGTTAGTAATCATCCAGAGCTCTTTAAATCATTTGTCTGGGGACTCCGGGAGACCAGAAGAGCATCCTGAAATACCCTTGAAAGAATGGAAAGAGGAGACAGCACACTTGTTGAGAAGATTCATAAGTAGAGCATTCCATGCCCCAGAGGCCAGTGCCAATCCTCCACTAGAGGCACAAGCTGCCTAGGGAGATACTCTGTGGCAGGAATTGCAAGCTCCATCCTCCAAAAATGGGGGAGGAAGAGACAATTGGGTACCAACCTCATCTACCAATTAGTAAATTTGGTGGGCTAAAGTGTAACCCCAAGAACAGCTATAATCCTAAGAACAGCTTAAGTTTGAAACTGTCCAAGTCAGAAAGAGACCAGTAGTCACCATTTTAACTCCACCCCTGCTATGAGGGAAAGCCAGGCTGACTGAAAACCACAGTGCTGGTAGGGACGAGCTTCTTTGCACCCAGATTGTACTGCAGCCCTAGCCTAGACTTCAGCCCCACCTCTTGCAAGGAGGAAGTTGACTGACCTGCATCAACCTCTCTCCAGGTAACTGCAGGTACATTCAGCTGGCACAGACTGAATTCTAGGAGTCTACTGGGGCAACTTCAGTCATTTTGGACCCACACAGCATAGATTGTTGCCCATACCTGCAGCTCCATTCCCACCCCAGGCATGGGAGGAAGAGGCATGAAGCTTCATCAGTCTCTCTGGGAAACTGCAGCCTAGGCCTGCACAACTTAGATTATTCCACACAGCTGTGGCTCTGTCCCTACTTCTAGCAAAGGAGAAAGGTGAGAGGAGCTTCATCAGTCCCTGGGGCAATGAGGGCATTTAAGCCTCCATAGCTTATATCACCAACTAAATCCTAAGCTCCTACTACAAAAGTAGTTAGGGAGAAAGGGCAAGAAAGTCCTTAACTAAAGCAAGAAATCGCTCCCAGAATAAATGTATCTAGTAAGCCAGATGCCAAGACACCAATAAAAAATTTCAATTCATACCACGAAACAAGAAGATATGGCCTAGTTAAAGGAAAAAGATAAGCTTCCAGATGACATAAAGGAGTTGAGACAACTAACCATAGATGTTCAAACAAATCTTAATAAATTAAATGAGATGGCTAAAGAGAGGAAGGATATTAAGAAGACGGGATGTGGGTGAGAACAAAGAAGAATTTGAAAGCATACATAGAAAAATAGCAGATCTTACAGGAATTTAAGGCAGAATAAATGAAATTAAAAATACACTGGAGTACTATAATAGCAGATTTGAGGAGGCAGGAGAAGGGATTGGAGAGCTTGGAGAAATGGCCACTGAAAGTGAAGATACAAAAGAACAGATGAAGAAAAGAATGGAAAAATTTGAACAAGGTCTCAGGGAACTAAATGACAGCAAGAGATGTACAAACATACATGTCAAGGGTGTCTGGGAAGGAGAAGACAAGGGAAAAGGGACAGAAGGAATATTCGAAGAAATAATGATAGAAAATTTCTCAACCCTGTTGAAGGACCTACATATCCATGCCCAAGAAGTTCAGTGTACTCGCATCTGAATAAGTCTGAATAGACAAACTCTGACACACATACTAATTAGAATGTCAAATGCCAAAGATAAAGAGATAATTCTGAAACCAGCAACAGAAAAGTAATGCATAACATATAAGGGATACCCAATAAGATTAAGTGCAAATTTCTCATCAGAAACTTTGGAGGGAAGAAGGGTATGATAAATTTAAGATACTGCAAGAGAAACCTTCCAGCCAAGAATCTTATATCTGGCAAGATTGTATTTTAAAAATGAGGGCAAGTTTAGAATATTCACAGATAAACAGAAATTGAGAGAGTTTCACACAAAGAGACCAGCCTTGCTGGTCTAAATACTAAAGGGTGTACTTTAGTATGAAAAGAAAAGACAGGAGAGAGAGGCTTGGAAGAGAATCTAGAAATGAAGATTATAACAGTAAATGTACCTAAAAGTCTCAAAAGAGTGGTGAAAATAAAATATGACAGATAAAACCCAAAGGGAAAAATGAGTGAAGTAAGAACTGCCTTTACAGTAATAATATTGAATGTTAATGGATTAAACACCCCAATCAAAAGACACAGGCTGGAAGAATGGAGAAGAAAATATGAGTTATATATAGCTGTCTGCACGAGACTCACCTTAGACCCAAGGATACCAATGGATTGAAAGTGAGAGGCCAGAAAATGATATGCCATGCATACAGTAACAAAAAACAAACAAACAAACAAAAAAGCCAGAATAGAAATAGTTTTATCAGATGAAAAGACTTTAAAAGACACTAGCACAATCTGAGGAGGAAGTCAGGAAAAAACAATTCCATTTATAATAGCAACTAAAATAATCAAATATTTAGGAATAAACTTAACCAATGATATAAAGCACTTGTATTCAGAGAACTACAACACATTGTCAAAAGAAATAAAAAAGGCCTAAATAATTGGAAGAACATTCCATGCTCATGAATTGGAAGTCTAAATATCATTAAGATGGCAATTTTACCCAAATTGATATGCAGATTCAATGCAAGCCCAACAAAAATTCTACCACCGTTTTTTAAAAACAAATGGAAAACATGATTATCAAATCTATTTAGAAGGGTAAGGGGTCCTGAATAGCCAGATACATCTTAAAAAGGAAAAACAAAGTTGGAGGACTCACTTACAGACTTTAAACCATATTACCTAGCTACAGTGGTAAAAACAACATAATACTGGCATAAAGCCAGTCACATAGACCAATGGAACTGAACTGATAGTCCAGAAACAGACCTTGCATCGATGGTCAAGTGAACAAGCTTGTCAAACCCACCCAGTTGGGGCAGAACAATCCATTCAACAAATGGCACTGAGAGAACTGGAAAGAAAGAAATAGGACCACTATCTCACACCTTATACAAAAATTAACTCAAACTGGATCAAAAACCCAAAAATAAAAGCAAGAACCATAAGTCTTCTAGAAGAAAATGTAGGAAAATATCTTCAAGACCTGGTGGCAGGTGGTGGATTCTTAAAGGAGATAAGAAGAGGACTGAGATGGACTACTGATGCTTAAAGTATGCAGAAGTTTTAATTAACTTTACTGTATAAGTGTGGAAATATATGGAGTTGATGGTAACACATTATAGTGAGTAAAAAATGAGAATGTGGCTTTACTGTAAAGGGTAGTCTAGGGGTGTAAATGTCAAAAAAAGCTAGAGAATAATCCAGGGATTGAATAGCATATTAAACCCAAAGATGGATAAGAATTGTGGATGATGGTACAGATGCAAGAGCTAGAGCAGATATATGTCACTATTGTAGGTGGTGGGAATGTGGAGAAGCATAGGTAAAATACAACTGGAGTGACCTATGGGCTGTGGTTAACAGCAGTACTATAATATTCATGCATCTATGCCAAAGATGTACTGTGTTGACAATTGAGGAGTATGGAAATAATGTGCCAGTGTATGCTATGGACCACGGTTAATGGTAATAGTCTGATGACCTCATCTCATAATCTGTAACAAATGCTCTGCCACAATGTGGTGTGTTGATGGGGGGGGGGGCATTGTATGAGAATTTTGCACATTTGCATGATTGTTTTGTAAGTTCACAACTTTTGAATAAAATATATTAAAAAAATAATAGGGTGGGTTAGAGAGAAAGTACACCAAATATAAGATATGGACTGTAGTTAGTAATGAGATTTCGATGATATTCTATCATAGCTTGTAACAAATGTCTCACAACAATGCAAGGTGTTGGTGATGGGTTGATACATGGGAACCCTATATGATACTATGTTTGTATGCTCTGTAGGTTCACAACTTCTACTATATGCTTACTATTTATGTATGTTCATAGATAAATGATACAAAAATAACAATAATAGTAGGGTGAGTTGGGGGAAAAATACAACAAATGTAAGATCCTTTTGTTAGTAGTACTATTTTAAGGAGACTCATCATTAGTTAAAAATGTTTCAAAACAATGCAAGGTATTGGTGGTGGGGTGAGATATGAGAGCACTGTATAATGTTTTATGTATTTGTTGTGTAAATTCACAACTATTACTATACTCTTACTGTTTATGTGTATTTATGTATGAGTGATATACTTCAATAGATTTTTTTTAAACCTGCAAAAAAGGGAGGGCTAGTGAAATGATTATATAGATTAATGAGGTTAGCCAGAATCTGAAAGTTCTTTTTCCTATTGATCCCCTTCTCTGCCCTACCACATCTCTGTCTTGCTTCTCTTTGTTTCTACATCTCTGTCTCTGTGGAACTTGGACCAATAATCTATGCATACTTGCATCTTAACAATAAGCTTAAAGTGCTCATCAGTTCCAGTTATTCAGGTGAGGATTCCAAGATCCCCTCTCTAAACACATTACTTCGAAAGAATCAGCTCTTAGGCCAGTGTTTCTGAAATACTTTCCTTGAGGTGTCCCTACTGACAGAGGGAAAATTACTTGCGCCCTTGGTCATCCCTACTAAAAAACATGAAGATCATTAGGAAGTTTTCTATTTTATCCTAACATTTCATGAAGACTTGGATTTCTACTTTAAAATACATTATTTTAATTAGCATTTATTTTAACATAAAAATGTTATTTTCTCAGTTTCTTCAAATATAATTGAATCTCCAAAAAATTATTCATCTTCTTTAACTGAGTCGTTGCTATGCCTGTGTACAAAGAACTATGTATTTCACCCACCACTAGGTAATAACAGTTCAGTATGAATAAGTTCACTAGACAAATGAGCTTTCCCAAGACGTGACCCAAGATGGAAATTCTTTAAATAGGAAACGGGAAAAAAAAAAGCTCAAATCTTTGGTGTCTGTTTGCACATACCCTTGTGAAATGTGAAAAAAAGGTTACCCATCTGTCAACCAGGCAATTGCAGTGGAAACATCATGTGGGGTTAGGCTCTCCTTCCCATTTCCCTCCCTCAGCTTCAGACTGAGCTGTGCCCAAATTATTTTCCAGATTACACATTCTTTTCACATACACTGTCACATCTTACCTTCATATCAACTCTACACAACTAAATAAGAAATTATCTTCATTAGCAAAGAAAAAAATCTGAGAGCAGGGAGATTATAGAACTTTCTCAGAATAATATGTATTATCCTACTCTTTCTCTACTCACCATGGATCTTCTATACCCAGCAACTCATAGTTTCAGAAATATAGGATATTGTTCAGTAAACTATTGCTGAAATTATTTTATTATTCTAATTCAACAAGATTTGTGGTATAATACTTAGATTTTCAACTCAATTATTCTACCTTTCTGGATGTGGTGTCTTTACAAAGCTCTTCCTGGCTTAACAAAAATGTTAATGATAACTTGACTAATAATATTTATTCACCACCCCACAAATGACCTTTCAAAGAGTGTAAATAGGAAACTGTGCACTGCCCAACTGAAATGGCTCCTTCTGAGTTATTACTGAGGAATCAAGAGACTATCTTTTTAATTCCAAAGGCATACATGGAAGCCAGTATTTGTAAATATTAACTGCTGTGTTTTGTTTTGTTTATTCAGAGAAGTCCAATCTGATAACAAGGAATTCAACTGGATTGAGATCGGTGTTAAATGAAACTTTCCATTTCCACAAAATGTGCTCCTTAGCCAGAATGGGTGGGGGTACAAAAAAAGGGAGCAATTCAGCTCAAAGAGACCTAGACTCTTTATCATCCATCAGGTAAAATGAAAAGCTCACTGAAACTCCAGTGAGATTCAATTTAACATAAACTTCCTGAGCTGAATTCCATTATTGCTAAAATAACTAAAAAGAAATCATTTAAATATTTTTCAGAGTATGAGGGCTTATTCAGCTCTTGACTAATAGAATTTTGGGAACAGCCCATCTTCCTTCAAAGAGCCAAAAATTGCTTAAGTTTTATAACATTAAGTATCTTAAAGATCATTAAAAGAGCTTTATTTCAACCTTTCTGCTAATGAAAGAAGCCCTGATATAAGTCAACAAAATGTGGCTTCAGCCATCTAGTAATGAATATCCATTACATTCTAAGGAAGTTCATTGACTTGTTGGAGATAAAATTTTGTTTGAAAGATGCAAACACACGTGATGTGAAATAATTGTGAAAGCATACTGCAGCTCTACAACCAGAGAAAAGAAATGTGTGATGAATTTCTCATATATTTCTTAGAGTTAACCTTGATATGATCATGGTGGTAACTGTCAATAGTCCAAACATCTTCCAGAAATTTTATTCAGCTAAAAGAAAAGCATGCAGTAAGCACACAACACACCCACTGATATTTTCCATTCTCAGAATGTAGATGAAAAGAGAGAGAGAATTTGTGTGGACACTGAAGTAATTACTGATTATGTGGAAATTATTTAAACTTGGGAAAAAAAAGATTTGTGCATTACATTAAATTTTAGATAATTATGAAAAACAACATAGTCTAGAATTACACCTGAGGCAACTGTCAAAAAGCCAAAAATCAAAATTAATAAAATCTCATGGTATTTACTTATTCACACACTCATCCTATTACCTTTCCAGTATTTGATATTTATTGAGAACTATTGTTTGCTAAACACTGAAAGATGACAGAGAATAATGATAAATAGACCAGTCTTTGCCTGAAGGAGATTGCCATTTAGCCATCGAGAAGGATTTAAGTCCATAATGATAGCTTTAAGAGAAAGTTGTGACCTCTTGACTTCACTCTTCTCCCCTCTATGTCACAGAATTTTGGCAAAGAATTCTCTGTTTCCTTACAGTTCTAAGTCAATGATTCTTAGAGAGTTGTGGAAAACTATATCAGTGTGAGGATTGATCCCAATCTTCAATTCAATTCAACACCAAGATCTTTAAAACACCTATTACAAATATTCTATGTTCTAGGTTTGTGAGTGGGAAGATGAAAGATAAGGGAACTAACACATATAAATGCTTAATATTATGAGTCATCATTATACTAGGAGTTTTATATTCAACATCTAATTTCATTAAATAAAAACACCCACTGAGCTAAGTATTATTCTATCAATTTTATGGCTGAGGAAAACAGAGTTGAGTGGATTACATCATATGTCTCAAATCACATATTAGTTAGTACCTGAGTAAGGATTAGACCTCCTAATTCCTAACAAAACTTCACATTGTAAGGCTAAGGCCAATTCCATTTTTCAAGGTTTTGAAAAACACATTAAGAGTTCTGCTTATTCAGCATCCTTTAGCTGATATCCTCAACAGGGGTGACACTCTATTTGATTGGATTCAAGTCCACAAAGCCCTCAAACACATTCCAAACTCTTATCTGTCAAGTTTTGGTGATACGAAGATGAATCAGACATGGTTGGAGTTCAAGTACAAAGTAAAAGAGACATAAATGCAAACACAGAAACAGAATAGTGAGAAACATGTTGTGATAGATGTTTAAATCAAATGCAATGGTATCACCAAGCCTCCATTAACTCCCTCAGTGATTGGACCTCACTTATTTCTCTAGTTTCCATTCTCTCCTCTCACCCACAAACTCTACACTCATCTACAAGCACATTCTCTCAGTTTCTGAATATGTCATTCAGCCTTTCCACACCATTTTTACTCTGCATATATCACTCTCCCCCTTCTTTTTGATGCTCCTGTATCCTCTCTTGGCTAACTCCTACTCAGCATTCAAAACAGATCTCCACCTGTGATCTTTCCAGTTTACATAGATGATCCTGTTCAAGTTTCTCATAATGCCCTAGATAACTTCTATAATAAAGTTCATGCTTGTTGCAATTGTCTTTCCTATTGATTAAGGTAGTTCTTAGGAGGACAAGAACAAAGTCTACCTCATTCACTGTTTTCTTCCTATATCCAGCACATAGAAGATGCCTGATGAATTACTTGAATGAAAGTAAATGACATTTTAGTTGTGGTTAAAGAATGAGTAAGAGTTCCCTAGGAGCAGGTGAACTGGATGGGAAAACTTGACAAAGGTAAGAGTAAGTCAAAGCTTGGAGATGTGCATGAAAGCATTTGTTTGGGAATGGCATGGTGTTTTAGATGCTTTAGGTTAGAATATAAGGAGAAATATATTATGCACTAAACAAATATATAGCATGAGGTCCAATTAAGGAAAAAAACTACGTAAGTTAAGCTAAAGATTTTGGATTATATCCTAAATGCCAAGGGGAGTCATCAGGACCCACCACTAGAACATGGCCAGACCTGTATCATGGATTGCTTCTCCCTGTAGAAAAGAAATAGGAAAGATCAAAATTTTTCCAGCTATAAGAGATGCCTAGAGTTTGGCTGGCACAGTTCTTTCTAAGTACAAATACTTTCATCTCTATAGACAGCCACCATGTTCTATTCATAGCTGGGTCCATTATGAGATATAGTTATATGTGTTTTATGACTCCCAAAGCAAGATATAAATAAATCCCTCAGTTTTAAATATCGATAGAATCTTCCTTTTGACTTCTTTTCCCAGTGTAGCATGAGTAGATGAAAAGGAAACCTATAAAAGCTTAGATAATATAGTATAGTATAGGTGCATTTTTCCAAACATGTGAAAATATACTTAAGGTAATAAGAGATTCTGTCACTAGGCAAATTGTATTTATCTAGTGAGTACCCAGCTATCTTTAAATACTGTTTAATAACCCTCCTGCCCTCTTATTAATGAAAAGCTATACATGGTGTGATATTGAACTATGCTTTATTATTTTTCTTCAGACATAGACATGACATGATAACATTAAGAAGTCATGTCTTTGGCCATATTCAAACAAATAAAATACACTAAAAGCCACAATCTGTGAAGGATCACAAGGTTTCTATGAGAAAATGAAAGTGTGGATGCAGACATCTGATTTGCTCAGTTCCTTCATGAACCCTTTGCAGCCTGTTCCATATGAGACACAAAGGGCTTTTGTTACACACATGCTGTGTATCACAAATGGAGAACCCTGGCCAAAGAAAATATACAATCACCAGAAGAATAAACCCAGGATGAGAAGCACAGAGGTAGCATCAATAGACTTCTAATATGCCATTGGAACCCATCTGGTTAAAATCACATCATCAAAATCAGAGCTGGAGTAGACCTTCCAGGTCATCCCATCCATTCCCCTGCCAACACAACAATCATCGTTTTGAGGACCAGGTCCGGTTCAATTTCATACATCTCATGAGACAGAAATTCCATAGATTCTGTGGGCAAGACATTTACCATATTTAAAAGGGCAAAAGCAGTCAAAGATATTTCAGACAGTGAAAAAAAAGATGCATTCAGCTTTTGAAACATAGGGAATGGTTTTTTTTTAAAGTAGAAATTTCCTTTGAGCTTCATGCCTGGGGAATCAAAATTAAAATGGAAAGAAGTTATCTGGCAATACAAAGATTTAAGGGATCCTCATGACTGTGTCAAGGGCAGCTTCTAGAGGAGTATCAGTCTATGGAAACTCTATGCCAACATGCCAACCCTTCCTCCATGTCACAAAGGGAACTAGAACATTTGTGACTATGAACCAGCTGAGGCAATGAAAAAGGGGAAGAGCTGGAAATCAGCATTGTAGATTCTCATCACAAATAACAGAAGGCACCTGGTCTTCTCTGAGAGTTGGTAAAGAAAGGGGGGTAATTGCATAACAAGAAAAATCCTATGTGAAAATATAAGAAATAGAATCATGATATATGATAAATTTTCAAGAGTCTAAAGGTGGGATTAAAGATAGTCTATGGAATTAAGAATGTAGAGGTAGGGAGATAAAATCCAGTATAAACAAGTTTGGGTAAAAGAAATGAGGGGCTCCTCAATGGTTGCCTTCAAAAGTCATTTTAACATTATTTTTATGTAGCAAGATCTTTATATATATATACAGTTATATATATAATTATATATAGTTATATATACACACATATATATGCTTTGGGGTTGGGTGCATAAGGAAAGATGGAGCCCTCCTGCTCAAATGCACTTATCCCTATGGAGTCTTTGCTGCACTTCTGTAGAACCCCTGGCATTTATTTAAAACATCAGTTCTCAACTGTAGTGTTAAGATTTAGTTATGTAGAGTATTCTGCGGTGGGAGTTAGGGATTGAATCATGTCCCCCACAAGACATGATTCGTTTGTGGGTGGAGAACTCATTTGTAAATGGGATCTTCAACTCCTAACTCCCTATGCGTGTGGATTCATTTGTAAATAGGATCTCAGAAGATACTATTAAGAAGTGGCCAAATTGAATCAGAATGGGGCTTATTCAATACGACTGAAGTCTTTATAAGCAGAAGAAATTCAGACACAGAGTAGGAGAAAGAACAGGACAAGACAGAGAGGCAGACTACCATTTGACAGAGGCAGAGATTTATTGCCAGGAAGTCACCACTATAATACTACGAACTGTGAGCCAATACATTCTTATTATTTAAGCCAACCAGTGAGTGGCATTTTTCATAGCAGTCCTGGCAAACTAAGACTTGAGGCATGTTAAAAGTGTGGATGTTTAACACTATAATGGGAAATTCTACCCACAAACTCAGACTTTATTTTATTTAAGCTATATCCTGTCACCTGGACACATCCATGTAGCTGATTAATCCTCATAGATCTCACGGTCTTACCTGTCTTGGCAAACTATACAATGTATTGTCTGTGAACATTGTTTTTGGTTGGCTTTTATGTACAGAAAAATGGGCCAGTCCAGTCCTGTGAGTTCAAAATGGAGATTATAGCTAGGAGAGAGTGGTAACAGAATTGAAAAGTGAGATGAAATAGACAAACTAGAAAACAGAAGAACAGTTAGATAAATGAAGCCAGAGCCAATCACAGGACAGTCAGGGCTAAAACCATGTACTAATAGTATAACCAGCATTGTTGGTTTCCTAAATCAAATAGACACATCATCCTTCTTTCTTGCTAACAGAAATATGACTTTGTTTGGATAATACATTGTCTTCTACCCAGTCTTGTACTTCACTTAACCAGCCTAGTAATTTCATCCTCCTATTGACAATAATTGATTTAGGAATGAGGATGTGATGACATTCTGCCTTAAAGGGAAGTCCTTATAGGGATTTCCATGAAGGACTTTCTTGGTTATAAAATGGTTTGACTGAGGTGAAATGGTCCCTCTTCTTCTCATGAACGTTATTCCTGGAAATCTGGTACTACATCTGTTATCTAATGACTATGAAGGGAGCAACCTGAGTGACAAGGCTGACACAGAGAGCAGAAGACCTTGATATCATGTTGAATAATTGAATTACCCAAACATTGAACTAACATTCCTCAGAAATATTTTTTAGGAAAGATATCAAATATTCCTTACTGCTTAAATATGTTGAGATAGGGTTTCTTTTACCTGAAAGTAAAACATCCTAACCAATAGTAGAGAGTTGAAAGCAGCTTTATGACCAAACTCATAGTAGTTATCCCCTATGCATTTCTTGTACACATTACTTGTTACCTGTCACTGAAATGAAACTCTTTTCTTAGAGCAGCAGGTGTTCATTAGATAGAGAAGGTCCAAGAAATATGCTGGATGAGAAACATGAGCTCAGTTTGGGAGTTGAAACCAAACTTTCATCCCAAATTAAGTGGACTGACATAGACCAAGTGCGAGGGAAAAAAATATCTTGGAGAAATCCAGGAAAATGAAATACATAATATCTGTGGGCCCTTGAAGGGCAGACAGCATGTTTTGTCCTTTGTTAGGTATCCAATACCTAATAATATGCCTGGAACATCATAGGCATTCTGTGAAGGCAAAACTAAGTAATTGAAGGAGATCTTAGACCTAGTAATTAATATTTATTCTCAGGTCTCAGTCAGGCATTTCTCAGTTGCTTAGGTCATGTTTATGTAGATGAGGCTGGGATGGGACTTGAACTAAATCCAAGCACTAGAACTTATTAGGCAATAGCTACAAATGTGATATAACAATCGGTGTTTCAAGGCAGGCGTATTGGTGAGCCAAAGGCTTGCTGATGCAAAATACCAGAAATCTGTTGGAATTTATAAGGGGCATTTATTTGGGGTAGAATCCCACAGTTACCAGGCCATAAAGCATAAGTTACAAAAAGTCTTTTGTTACCTGTTAGAGCAAGATGGCTGCCCACATCTGCAAGGGTTCAGGCTTCCTGGGTTCCTCTTCTGCGGCTCATTTCTCTTTGGGCTCAGCTGCTCTGTTCTTTCCACAAGGTCAGCTTTAGACTCTCAAGTGATTGTCTCATCTCTCTTCCTGGGATCTCTGCTGTGTCTAATGGAGCCTCACTCCTTCCTCACATATCTTCTGCTTCTCCTTTTTTTTTTTTTTAGATTTATTTTTTATTTATTTCCCTCCCCTTCCCCCACCCCAAGTTGTCTGCTCTCTGTGTCCATTCACTGTGTGTTCTTCTGTGACTGCTTCTATCCTTATCAGCGGCACTGGGAATCTGTGTTTCCTTTTGTTGCATCATCCTGTTGTGTCAGCTCTCTGTGAGTACAGCACCATTCTTCGGCAGGCTGCACTTTCTTTGGCACTGGGCGGTTCTCCTTATGGGGCGCACTCCTTGCGTGTGGGGCTCCCCTACACGGGGGACACTCCTGTACATCAGGGGACTCCTTGCACACATCAGCACTGCGCATGGGCCAGCTCCACATGGCTCAAGGAAGCCCAGGGTTTGAACCATGGACTGCCCATGTGGTAGGCAGATGCCCTATCCATTGGGCCAAGTCTGCTTCCCACATATATGCTTCTCTGTGAACTTACTTCTTGGGCTCTGGGATCAAAACTCTCACTTCCCTTCTCTGTGGTTTGGTTTCTCTGTGAATTCCCACCCACCAAGGGGGTAGAGACTCAATTCCTACTGATGTTGCCCAATCAAAACCTTAAGCATTATTTAATCAAGTAAAAGTGAAACCTCTGAATCCAGTCTAATCTAATATGCCCAGAGGAATAAACCAGTTTACAAACATAATCCAGTGTCTATTTTTGGAATTATAAACAATATCAAACTGCCACAGCAGAGATTGATGGCTGCTTATTAAAATCAAAATTCCCAGGATGACAGTAAGAATCACAATGAATACATCTAAAACCTACAGGCTTGAGCATTACAGTTCAAGAAGTTTTGACATACCCTACTTACACCTGCTATATGGTTTGATTGGTTATATATTGTAGCATCATTTTAATCTGCTATATACCTTCACTTCTATTTTAAATAATGTAACTTGTATCTATCCATTTGGTTTATAAATACAAAAATACCAATCTTTTCAACATCTCAGGATAGTAGGGAGACTCATGGTAAAGAAATATGCAGCAGATGTGGGTTTGCTTTACAGTTCCTAATGTCTTCACATATACTATCTTGTATGAACTTCCCCCTGGGGTTCTATAAGATAGGCCCCGCTATGTTATTATCTTTATTACAGAGGTGCGAAAACCAACGATCAGAGAGATTAGAAATTTTTTCCAAAACTAGCAAGTGCCAAATTTAGAACTGAAACTCCCAATCCTTTGTCTTCTCCATTATAATATGCTGAATGTCTGCCTTGTCTACGATATATTCTTGATTGATGGTTTTATTGAAGAAATTCCTCAAGGAATTAGGGAATGTCTTAGAAGATTCAAATCACTTTAGTTCTAGATACGGAATCTGAAGGGTTTATAATTCCTGAGGAGTTAGCAATGAAGTTGGACCTGCCATAGATCACATTTTTCTTGGTAGAGTGTCTCGGAGCATCTCAGATGTGGATGGTTCACTCAGAGGTTATTGAGCCCATTTTCCTGCCAAATCCAAAAGCTTTTTCACACCTCCCTCAGAATTGAATGCCTCTAATGACGGAGCACTCACTACTCCAAAAACTTTCTCAATCCATTGTTAGGCTAACCATCTCTTCCTGACAGGCCCAGGATCTACCTGGTTTTAAAACTACAAGTCCCCCTTGATCCTGAGAAAACTGGGATGATTGGCTACTCTACTATTGTAAACAATGGAAATAATAAAAATACTATTTTAATTGAAATGAAACTTACCTTACCATAACTTTGACACAGTTTACATGTTTTGTCCTCTTCAATGTCTAGTATTCGACCAAAATTTGTTTCTTGCTAATGTTTGAATTGTTTCTGGTTCCTCTGGCTATCAAAAGCCTAAGGTAAATAGCCCTTCTGTAAACTATAGGATCAAATAACCTAAACTTTTAATTATTGACTTTGATAAACAGGGGCTGATCCAGATTGCCTAAATGAATTATTTTCCTTATAGGGTATAGCATAAGCATTTTGAAATTGTTTTCCTGGTGCTCCAGGTTGAATTTTATGGTAGAATTAATGACAATAAAAACAAACGTTGTTGTAACTAGCAAGGATAAAGATAATTTATTAATTACTAGTAATTGATTCTTATACAGTTAGTTTTTTAATCACTATCTCCTCTTGAGAAGGAAATATTACATCTTACAAGGTTTTACATTGAATTTAATATGCTCCTGAGAATTGAACACTTTTTATTTCTTTTCCTTTTATTTTTTCCACTATGAGTATAACACTTACACTGGGGAAAGGAATAGTTTCTGCATTAGTGGGTACTGAGGGACCACCAAAACCAGGAAATACATGTTTTATGAGCTTTCCCCAAATCAAAGCAACAGGGATATGGTCAACATCATCCTTTCACTCCCACTGGGTTCTTTCAGAGAACTGCTTTTTTGGGGAAAAAATAAATTTTTGCAGTGAAAGGCACATCTACTTCACTGCTTTCCTTCCTGCTGAAACTCAAGAGTAGGATCCTAACAGCCCATAAGGCATGTGCACCAAGCCAGCCACATCTCTTTAAACTGTTGGGATTTTCTTGCAACTTATAGTATGTCACCTGGT
Source organism: Dasypus novemcinctus (assembly GCF_030445035.2). Taxonomy (NCBI): domain Eukaryota; kingdom Metazoa; phylum Chordata; class Mammalia; order Cingulata; family Dasypodidae; genus Dasypus; species Dasypus novemcinctus. The sequence goes on along the minus strand of NC_080673.1, from coordinate 196,753,759 downwards.
GGAACACTTCATAAAACTACAATTAGAATATTTGTATTTTGTATGTGCCATCAATAAAAATAAAAAAGAGTTAAGTCATGATTCCCATGATGATTCTGAGAATTTGTCAAAGCAAATATATCTAGAGGAGATTTAGGTGGATAGTATCTTCGGGAACATTAATTACATAGTCTTACAAACATAGCAAGACTTTTGAAGGCTAAATTTAAAAATTACAGAATGTTAGAACAGAATTAGTCTTTCAAGGCTATTTGGTTCATCCCCACCCCGCCAACCCCACCACTTTGTAGATGGTAAATTGAAGCCCAAGGAGACAGATGCTCATGAAAGATTAGGTGGAGAGAAAGCTGGAATTCTGAAGACAACCAGACAGACTTCTCATTCTAAATCAACAAGTCAAAATAGTGACTCTTCACCAGATGGAGGAGATGAATCCCTTTGAGAGCTAGATTTAAACTCTGAGACTCAGCAAAGATGCACATACACTCAAGATTTTTCATATAATTTCAAAAGACTCAAAGACCTCCTTAAGTTCATACTTAGATCCCTAAAATCCTTCAGTCATGGATGGTTTTCCAAGGGGACATCTCAGAGAATTCCTGAGCAGGCTCTATATTCAGTGCATAAGTCAAATTAGAATTTAACTGTCTGAAATTCAATAATTTTAAAAATAAAGAATCAAATCTTTGTTTATGTGTAATTGTTGTTTTTTTCTTTTACAATTTGTGTTATGGTTTTAAACATTTTATGAACTAATTGTTTCTATATTCATACTTAAAATCAGAAATTAACATCAGACCTAGTAGAATAGGAACTGTGGCCAACAGGCTTATGACTCATCTCTTTAACCTTGAGCTACTCCATGGTCCCAGCATCTTGGGGGTTTCATGCTTAAGCTTTGGCTCCTCACAATCCTCAAGCCCTCTCTCATATGGCAGGGTGAAAAATGATGGCTTCCTTTCTCTGTGTGTCTCTGTGTCTCTTTTTATATAAAGTTCCATTAAGAAGGCAGAGATCCAACCTGAGTCATGCCTCACTGACATAGTCCAATCAAAAGGGCTCCACACCCACAGGAATGGATTAGTTCAAGAATATAATCTTTTTCTTCTGGGGATTCTTAAAAGAACCTCAAACTGTCACAGATCCCTTTCCTTTAAAAACTTGTAACATAGTTCTAGAAACAGACAGATGGTATGATAAAAAAAGAAAAGAGGAAAGGAAAAGAGAGAAAAAGGAGAAAAGAGGAAAGGGGAAGAGAGAATAGGAAGGAAGAGGAAAGGAAAGGGAAAAAAAAGAAAAGAAAATTAAAAGTTAGGGAATTCAAATGTAAATTGGTCCCTGACATCTGCTAGTCTTAAGAATTTACCATATAAAAGTTGCAGAATTGAGACTTGGTTTCCCTGTCTGTGAAAAAGGCACAATCATACCTACCTTGTGGATACAATAGAAAGTTTACAAAAAGTGCTACAATAAAAATAGAGCAATAGCATTCACAGGAAGGGAGCAGCACAATGGAGTGGTTAATAGCATGCACTCTAGTTAGTCTGCATCTTCTCCTATTTAGAATGCATCATTTACTAACTGTGTAACTTTGGGCCGGTCATTTCTCAATCTGTGAAAAGAGGCAATAATAGTACATTATAGAGTCATTCTGAGGAAAAAATGAAATAATCCATGTAAAAGCACTATGTGAAATTTAGTAAATATTAAGAAATATTATAATTTTTATTGCTGTTTATATTGTTTTGTCTAACTAAAGAGGTCAAACAAGACATTACAGACCGAGCTTTATGGGAATTGGTGATGAGAGCAGGTAAGAATGCCTGATAGCTGAGCTGAGAAAACAAACTCTGGAAAGTTCATGGCATGTTTAGAGACAGAAAATATGGAAGATGTGTCTTCAGTGACTACAATTAAGCCCTATCTAATTTTCCAGATGAGAGTAAGAGTTCAAAATATGTCCATAAATTCTTTGATGCTTTCTTCAAAAGATGGAGCCTAATTCTATCTTCTGTGATCTGGACATAGTGACTTATTTCTAACAAATAGAAAAAGGCTGAAATGATGTTGTGTGACTTCAGGGATTAGGTTATAAATGGCACTCTGGTGGAAGCCAGATGCCATGTGGTGAGGACACTCAAACAGCCTTGTGGAGCATTCCATGTGGCAAGGTTCTGAGGTCAACTGTTAACAGCTTGATGAGAAAGCCACTTGGGAACCAGTTCCCTCAGCACAAGTCAAGCCTTCAGATGACCACAGACTCATCCCAACAGCATTATGACAACCATGTGAAAGACCCTGAGCCAGAACCACCCAGCTAAACTTTTCCCAGATTCTTGTCCTTCCGATACTAATAGTCAATATTCTAAGCTGCTAATTTCTTAGGTAATTTGTTATGCAGCAGTAGATAGCTAATATGAGAGGAGTAGGTATTAAGAAAAATAGAGACACATAGGAGCTATAACTGACCAAAAGGCCTCCTCAAGAGGCAAGTCTGTAGTACAGAAGACAAGAGAAATAACCACATGTGGAAAATGTCATCAGCAAGCTCTTGGCAAGAGGGAACAAGTGTCCATAACTATCCAGAACTGAATGGGCCAAAAACAGTCAGTGTTTGCCTATGGAGAGAAATGGAGAAAAGGTCAGGAAGAGGGGAATAGAATAAAATAAGGCACAAAGGGAACTTGCACTCTATTGGTAGTTGTTTATTAAAAAGAAAAGGCTGAAACAAATAAAAAATACCAAAATTTATAACAATTGGTTGGTAGATAGGTAGTAAATATATTTTCTCCTTAATTTTCTTCATGAATGAAATATTTTACAATATTTCATTGCTACAGTTTTTAAATGAACCTGTAGTACATTTGGAAATACAAGGCAGGAGACAGAAATTAGAGAGTAAGGTATAAATATGAGAAGGAAGAAAAAATTCAAACCCTCCTTTAATTAAGTTTAATTCATCAAATCTTTACTTAGCTTCTATTGTTCACTAAATACTGAGAGTAATTAAGGGGTGATTGATTGTTGGAGGCAGCAAGAAAGAGATTTCATATAGTCTAGAAGTAAAGAATGCAAGAAAAGAAGCAATTGCTGGTTTTAATTGAGACAATGACAGAGAAAAGGAAAGGACCATAGAGGTAAAGTATCTGTAGTTAAAGCTTGATAGCATAGGTGGCAGTTAACAGAAAACATGAAGTCTTTAGTAGGAATTAGTCAAGTGGCTAGCTTGCTGGAGGGGGCATGTTTGTGGAGACAACCTTTATGTGAAGGCCCAGAATTGAAGCCACGAAAAGGAACTCAGGATTGTAGAAAAGTAGAAGTCTTATAATGGCATTCTTTTCCATCCTAGACTCTAGAGAAAGATTCATCCTACTCATGCAATATACTGCCAGTAATATTTAAAAGCCCAGCTTTATGCAATGTCTATTATTTCTAGAATATCTCATCATCTCTCTTTTGACCTCTTTAACTGAATGACAGAGTAAGTCAAGTCACCAAATTGCTAATTTGCTAAATTTGTCCAATCTTTCACTTTGAACAAATATGTTTTAAGGAACAATTTTTTCACATATTCAATAAGTATGAATATTATTCTTTGGCTATTTTCATAAGTATCTTCTTGAATATATTAAAAAACTTATATTTATAAATATTTTAAGTATGGTCAAAATTATAATTTTCTTACTTGCATTTCACAAGAATGCATGGACTCTAGATTCATGCTTCCTGGGTTTAAAACCTTGACCCTCAACTCATGAAAATGTAAACCAACCAATCTCTGCTTTCAAAAAATTATGCCTTCTTTGAAATGCTGCTAAAAGAAAATATCCATTAAATATATTCAAGAATAAAATAGTTTTTAAAAGTTTTAGGAAATTAGCAAAGTGGCAAAAATGGTGAATTGTTTATTTGTTTAATTGATCGTTTGAAGGAACAACACTTAGCAAATTTGTTTTTGGAGAATTGGCTTTTGGTGATTTGATTTCAATATAACATAATCCTATCTCTTTCTTTTTCTCTTTTCCAAATTTCCTGTCTCTAACTTCCAGGCCCTGCTTGGGAGATTACTCTAATGACCCTTTCGAACTCTTGAACTCTCTGAACTTTCCCAGGGCTCTGATATTTGTACTGATATTCAGAGATGCCAAGGGGAGATATACTTGGCAACTGTGCCAGTCAATACCTGAGCAAGCTTCTCCCATTCTCCCCACCAGGGATGCTCTAATTTAAGAGAGCCAAAGAAATCCAGATCTCAAGATTGGTGACTTGAAGAAAATAAAAAGTTGGTTTAGCTAAGCACCTGGCAATCAAAAGACAAACAAAATGGGGGATTAACTGTTTCAGCTTCCCCTAGTATGTTCTGTAGGTGAGAGACCTTAAAAACATGTCTTGGGTTGATAAACTACTGAGAGCGAACATCACCTTTTCTGTTTTTTCTTAAAGCTTCACTCCTCACTGTGCATCAGAATAACATCCACAGATTTTTAAAATATATTTGTCCAGGGAAGCAGATTTGGCTCAACTAATAGAGCATCCACCTACCATATGGGAAGTCCACAGTTCAAACCCAAGGTCTCTTGACCCATGTGGTGAACTGGCCCATGCACAGTGCTGATGTGCGCAAGGAGTGCCATGTGCAAGGGGTGTCCCCCACATAGGGAAGCCCCATATGCAAGGAATGCACCCCTCAAGGTGAGTCGCCCCACACACATGCACAAAAAAAAGTGCAGCCTGCCCAGGAAGTGGTGCCACACACACAGAGAGCTGATGCAGCAGCAAGATGATGCAACAAAAAGAGACACAGATTCCCAGTGTCACTGACAAGAATGCAAGTGGACACAGAAGAACACACAGTGAATGGACACAGAGAGCAGACAACTGGGGGAAGTAGGGGAAGGGAAGAGAAAGGGGAGAGAAATAAATAAAAAATAAATCTTAAAAAAAAAATTTATATATATATACATATATATATATATATATATATATATATATATATATAATTTGCCCAGATCCCAGTTCATACTACTAAATAAGAATCTCTGGCAGTAGAGCCAAAGAAGTTGTATATTGAAAAAACACTTCAGGTGATTCAGGTGTGGAAATCACTGCAATACATGACCATGGGATTACTTCTGATATAGGCTCCTCAGCATGCAAAAAAGTAACTTAATATTTAAATTCATACATGAGAAGACAAAGCTTTTCTTTGACTTTGTGATGATTAAACTGTTGATCTACTTGGACAGTTAACAAACGTCTCTCCATCCAGTGTTTCACATCTCTGGGAATGACACTTTGTTATTTTCGGCCAAACTTGACTTTTGTATTTCACCCTTATCCTCCATGTACTTTTCACAAACCAAATACTATCAGACTTTCTTAAAATATCTCAATCCTTCTCATCCACTTTTTCCCACATATGCTGTCTTCATTGAAGTCATCATCATCTCTTATTTGCTTATTTGGTAGCCTATTTCATTCATTTGAATAAAAACAAAAGAGTAATAAAACATAAGAAGAAAAAAGAAAGAGAAGAACTAGCATGTAAAGCAACTATTACATATAAATCTTGTGCTTGAGTCTTCATATAGTACTTAATTTTTTATCTTCAAAACATTATGAATTCAGTGGTCATCTCAGACTACTTTATAGAAGAGATGGTGAGGTGATCAGTGATTTTTCCCCAACGTTACACAGCTAATAAGTCACAGATCAGGTTCTTAAATCCAGTACCCTTCCTACATACAGAAACATTTCAATGACTACCACGTCATTGCTAGTTATTCCTTCCTAATGGCTGATCTACATTCCAATAGCTTTATATAAACGTCTTTTCATTGTTTTCTTTGTCTGAGTGGATACAGAGACTGACTGTGCCCTGTCATTCATCTAATGCACTTTCACACACTTGAAGCCTGAGAATCTCTTCTAATTTTCTAATTAATCAATCACTCTTTCGTATGCTGAATTCAGCTTCCGTTGATGGAACAGTCACAGATTGCTGGCACTAACTTCGGCACTGAGGGTAAGGTGGAAAAAAAAATGACAAGCTCACTGCCATAAAGGCACTTGAAATCCAATAGAAGCATGACAGATGACAACCAGGTAAATCTGTTAAGTGCATTCTCTGAAGTCAAGTCCTGAAATAAATAAGAAGGCTGTGTGTGAAATGAGGCAATAGTCCAACAGACCTCTTACCCAGCTGGGCAAGCTCCTTAGAGAAATAAACAGCATCCTTTTAACCATCCAGACAGGCTCATGGTTGAGCCGATTTATCTGTATCATCTACAAACAATATTTAACTTAATCTAAGGCAGAACAGGAGCACAAACATTGAGGCCTGGATCTGTAACCATTCCTACAGCACTGCAATGTTTATGGGAACTTTCCAGGCTAAGAAAGAAAGTATGTGTGAGTCCTCCATGACATGGCCACCCTCTCTGGATCCTAGTTACCCATTTTTCATATCCCATCTGCTTTCAGAGGACTTATATTAGCCAGCTGTCCCATGATAGGGAAGAGGGAAAAGAGGAGTCAAATCTAGAGAGTGTGGCTCCAGGCTTAGTGGTTTCTAACTAGTTATGTGATGCTAGGAAAACCACTGGAACCCATTCATTCTCAATTTGGCTGAGTATCCAAAAAGGGAGTTGAGCTAGATTTCTCTAAAGAGCTCTTCTAGCTTAACAGTTTTAGAGTTTCATATGAATGAGACTTTTAAGAAAGCATCTTACCTGGGGACAAGTAGTGTGAGTAGAAAGAGGGTCTTCACTCCCCCTCAATCTCTATGTCAGTCATGTGTGTGTTTGTCATTGCCTGCCAATGTCAGCCAGAAGTGAATTGGTACATACTGTTTCTCACAACCTTATATGTCTGCTGGGAATATATTAACATATATCCTAGGAATTTGCCTTATACTTGGCACATCAAAATTCTCAGGATTTGTGCAGTGTATCTGAGGGGACAGGTAGCAGTTGGCATTATGCCACAAAAGAAGCCATGGATTCCACCTTGAAGATGCCAAGAAGAAATCTCAAGATGGAGGCCAAGCAAGGAAGCAACTTGAAGGACAACCCACACAGGTTTGAGCCTTCTTAGGATTAGGAGACACTTGATGATTTTGCCAGTATTCATACCCCTGTCCTCCAGTAACAGCAGCCCAATTTTCCCTTATGTGGGAATAATTTCTCCCCTATTCTCAGGGCAAATGATTTTGGAGTAGGCTTGGAAGTCAGGCCTCAACCAACCAAAGAGTCTATTCTCTGTCTCTCAACACTGTCTTTGGCTCAGCAATGGGTACAAGATTCTTTGGAGGCCAGGCAGAATTAGATTGAGAATGGAGAAAAAATTCTTTACCTGGGACTGCCTGCAGTAAGAATGAAGTAAGACTGGAGGTGCTATGAGCCATTGCATAGAACATGACAAGAGGCAGCGGACTTGGCCCAGTGGTTACGGCATCCGTCTACCACATGTGAGGTCGGCAGTTCAAACCCCGGGCCTCCTTGACCCGTGTGGAGCTGGCCTATGCGCAGTGCTGATGCGCGCAAGGAGTGCCCTGCCACACAGGTGTGTCCCCCGCGTAGGGGAGCCCCACACACAAGGAGTGCACCCCATAAGGAGAGCTGCCCAGCGCAAAAGAAAGTGCAGCCTGCCGAAGAATTGCGCCACCCACACGGAGAGCTGACACAACAACATGATGCAATAAAAAGAGACACTGATTCCTGAGCCACTGACAACAACAGAAGCGGACAAAGAAGACACAGCAAATAGACACGGAGAACAGACAACCGGGGTGGGGGGGAGGGGAAATAAATAAATCTTAAAAAAAAAAATCTTATCTGAAAAAAAGAACATGACAAGAAGCCTACATAAAGGAAAGCAGAGCTCGGAAGTTAGAGAATGGGTTTTTTTTTTTTTTTTAATTTTTTTATTTTTTATTGACTTTGTAATAATATTACATTAAAAATATATATGTGAGGTCCCATTCAACCCCACCCCCCCACCCCCCCTCTCCCCCCCCCCAACAACACTCGTTCCCATCATCATGACACATCCATTGGATTTGGTAAGTACATCTTTGGGCAGAGAATGGGTTTTGATGATACTGACCGAGTACCTTGATTTAACCATGCCTGAGCCTGCTTCTTCATTTATGCAAATCAATGAATTCCCTTTTCTTTTTAAGCCAGCTTCCAATGGGTTTCTACTACTTGAAACCAGAAGATCCATGATTTATATATTGAATGCAAGCACTGGATCTTGCATTTGCTTATTAAAACTTTTCAATATGTAGTTTGACAGATTTGACAATCTCCAAGACAGCTTCCAGGTTTATCATTCAGTGTTGTTTTAAAATTCAATCTGTCCAAGGAAAGCAGCATAGCAGAAAGACTAAGGCTATGAAATCATACTGACTTGAGTTTGAATCCCAATTTATCTATTGCCTCATTCCAAAAACCTAGCAAATTGGCCTCCATGAGCTTGTGGGTTTCTGTAAAACTTGGAGGTAGTAATTTGTATCCTACACAATTCCTTTCCAGAATTAAATTGAATAACATATAGAGAACACTGAGCACATTGCCCAGCATATAATGGACAATGGATGGAAGACGGTTGTTACTGCTCTATTAGTTCATGGAACCACATCTGTCAGTGTTCTGATATGAATGTAATAATGTATTCAATCCAACTAGAAAACTCTATATCGACTGTAAACTATTTCATTGTCCATTACTTCACTTCCTCCTCTCCCTAATGCCCAGAAACAGTTAAATTTGGTATGATAACTTCCTATATTATAGAATAAGAAATCAAGGTCTTAAGCTAGTAAGAAGCAAAGTCAAGATCAAAGTCCCAGCCATTGGCCGATTGACCCCAAGCTCTGAGTACTGACTTCCCCCATCATGCTGTCCCACAGGCCTGAAGACCAGAATAAGCCTCACCTCTCAGAGGCTCCACTGATACCCTCTGAGCTGTATATATCACAGAGTCCTAGAGCGATAAAGATAGAAATGCCATTGGAGCTACCAACCTCCATCCCTGAGTCTTCCACTAATTTTAACCTAAAAGAACAAAACGAAAAGTAGGAAAGACTAGGATTAGGATTCACCAAAATGAGGGTTTTGTGACAGCAAGCAAGTTAATACCTTGCTGAGCTTCAGGTTTCCTTATCTGTAAAATGGGGGGCCTATAAGGGTCTATCTCTTCCTGTCTAATGAGAATCAAATGGATGAATGTTTTAAAGCAATTAGCATGGTGCCTCTGCATAGAAAACTCTGTGAATGGCATAGAGTATCAAATTACTTATTGTTGTGGTTATTACTACAGTAATAAACTGGGATTCCGAACTTCAGTGCTCTCTCTACTCTTTACTGCCTCTGCATACTGTAAACTTAAATAAACTGCAGGCAGCTGCTGTGTCTCTGTTGTCTCAGTACCTTGGACATCCCAATGAATGAATGATTGCAGTGCTAAGAGTTAATTTTTTTTTAATTATCCTAAAGGAATAATTACTCTTGAGTTCTTGTGCAGGCTTCCCTTCCCTCCCACCAGAAAGGTGATTCCAGCAATGGATGAAGGTGAATGATGAGTTTAAATCATCCATTCCTACTCCTTTAAAAGTCGTTTTGTGTTCTTCCTATTTCAACCCTTTGTTCCCCTCACACCTGCTTCAGACTCAGATGAAAGTCAAGGTTAGCTGTTAAAGAAGATTTGGGCTTTATCCTTTGTTTGTGTTCTCTGGTTTGTATTAAACTCACTTTGGGATGAATGCTAGAAAGCACAAGAGGCCTTTTTGATTTAACAGTGAAAGAACCCTATTAGGAATGTGAAATCATAATTTCTGGAGGTTTGGGGACTTAAAAAAAAATGCGGACAGCTGCTGGCTAAAGAACTGAGAAATGTTTAAGTCAGGAAAATATCCTAGGTAATGGAGCCGGAGAGTCTAAATCAGTGGTAAATGCTGCTAAGCCATCATTATACACTAAATAGTTATTAGTCATCTCCCTGTTTTTAGAAGAAAGCTTAAGGGTCTGAAGTCCAAAGCTTAGACTCCATTCTCTCTAACAGATCAAAAATCCATCACCTCCAATAGGAGAAAAATGCCAAGAGAACATTAAAGGTCAAGTTAAACCCACAAAAAGCAAAGCAATGGAGATTTCAAAGACCCCAAATGGAAAAATACAATTAAAAATCACCAGCTCATTCTGAGCAGGAGAAAAGATTGAGAGCTTGATTTAAGGTCAAGAACCCAGAGGGACAACGACAACGGGAAGCAGGAACCCTAAGCCAAACCATAAGAAAAGTGACCTGGAAAGTTTCAAACTTGGCATGTGCTTTCCCTTTCCAGTCCCCTCTTGAGTGAGTGGGCCTCAGTGGGGTTGGAACACTGAGTTGTCCCCATGGGGCCTATATTGGAAATAGGATGTGAGGACCTGGTCTCCAGCCGATAGGCCTGGGCTGTGGGCCTGGCTCTGTGCCCAACTCCACAGCAATTTTCCTACATTACCCTAAACAAGTCATTCACTCTGCCCTGCCTTAGTTTTGCCTAATTGAAAAATAATTTCTCCTAATAAGGCCAAGCTTACCAGTAATCCTACCTTTTGTGATTTGTGGGATGTCAAGAAGTCACCATTGGCTCTTGAGGCCCAGCTCCATAACATTTATCTCCACTCCCATTATACTTTTCCACCAATGCCTGAAATAGCATGATTCATAAAAATATTTAATCTACAAGCATTTTTTGAGCGTCTACTTTGTGCCAGGCACTATACTAGCCACTGAGTATGCAGGAGTGAGTAAAATAGGCATGGACACTCCTCATAGTCCACTTGGAAGAAACAGACTTAATTACATCAGCAAAGTTAGTAAACAAAGTACTCTGGGGAAAATTAGAAGCATGAGTCTTAGTTGTAGTCATCTGCAAAGCCACTGAGAAGGTGATTTTGAAAATGAGACTTAACTGTTAAGATCCAGGAACACAGTATTCTAAGTAGGCTAGCATGTGCTAGTTTTTAAGCTGGAGGGGATCTTGGTATATTCTAGGAACCGAAAAAGATAGAACTAGGTATGTGAGATGGAAAGGAACCTGAGATAAGAAATTTCACAGTGTTTGGGGGCTATAATAAGGCATGTGGATGTTAGTCTACCTGCAATGCAAAAGACATTAAAGAGTCTAATCAAGAGGGTGACAACATGTCACTATACAAATTATTCTGATTTCAGTGAGGTGGCCAGAATGGTGGAAAGTAAGAGGAAGCAGGGAGACCATATAAAAAGTTTTGCTTCCCTCCTCTGTTGATTAGTTTTATGTGTCAACTTGGCAAGGATATGGTGTCCAATTGTATGGTCCAACATTGGCTGCTCTAACTGTTACTGTGGAGGTATTTTATAGATGGGATTAACACCTACAAGCAGGTCTTAAAAGGAAGAGATGAGGATTTCAAGAATCAGAAAGGATTCTACCTCAAAACTATGCTCTTTACTCCTTCCTGGTCTCAGCTACAACCTCGGACTAAAGATTTCAACATCATTCCTCCAGGAGTTTCCAGTCCTGGCCTGCCATGAGATATTCAGACATGCTAATCCCCATAATTGTGGGAGCCAATTCATTACAATAAATTTCTTTATTATAATTCCTTTATTATCCTGTTGATTCTGTTGTTTCTCTCGAGAACCCTGAGTAACACACCTCCCTAGACTGCAGACTCCATGAGAGTAAAGAATTTTGTGTGTTTTATTCGCTAGTAATTCTCTGCTTCTTAGAACAAACAATGGGTATAAGATTAGTGAATATATTCTGATGGAATGTAATGGTTAATGAGAGAAGGCCTGGATGTGGCATTTAAGACGAGCTCTGTAAATAGATAAAACACAAATACATATTGAATGGATGAATGAATGAAGATCACTGTAACTCAGAAAAAATATATTAAAGCAGGATGGATATAGTGGTGGAATTGGAGAGAGAGTGAGAAGGCAGATTTGAGAGATAGTGTCTATATTATGAAAACTAGAATGGTATTAGTCAATTGGGTTGGTATTAGTTTAAGATGTTTTTGTTTGTTAAAAGCTGCTGAAAGCAATATAGCAGAAATGGGTTGGCTATTATGATGTGGATTTATTAATTTACAAGCTTACTATTCTGAGGCCATGAAAATGTTCAAATCAAAGATTCATCAGACAATGATTTTCTCCTCAAAGACATGCTGCTAGTGACCCAGATTCCTCTGTCACATTGCACATAGTGGCATCTGCTGGTCTCTGCCTTCTCTTGGCTTCATTGCCTACAATTCTGGCTACATGGCTTTCTCTCTACTCATGTGCCTTTTTGTCTTTCAGCTTCTAGGGGTTTCTCCAAATTCATTCCTTTTAAAAAGGACACCAGTAAAAGGATTAAGATCACTGCAGGTCATGACTTACTGAAGTAATTTAATCAAAAGTCACCACCTACAATAGGTTCATACTAACAGGAATGGATTAACCCTAAGGAAATGATTTTCTGGGTCCATAAATGTCTCAAACTACAACAGATGTTAACTTAATTACAAAGGTAAACACTAAGAATATAACTTAAAAAAATAGAAAGAAAAGGAAAGAAGAAGGGAATCAAAATGGTACAATACAAAGAGCATCTAAATACAAGAAAAAGGCATTAATGGAGGAATTGGAATGGATTTTTAGATTTTACACCAAAAGCACAAACAAGAAAAGAAAAAATAGAAAAAGTGGATTTAATCAAAACTGAAAACTTTTGTGTATCAAAGGGCATTACTTAAAAATGAAAAGATAACCTACAGAAAGAGAGAAAATATTTGGAAACCATACATTTTATGAGTTTAATTTCACAATATTTAAAAAATTCCTACAGCTCAACAACAAAGAGGCAAACAACACAAGTACAGTATGGTATGAGGATTTGAATAGACAATTCTCCAAATAATACATTCAAGTGGCCAATAAGCTATGGAAACATGCTCACCACAACTAACCACTAAAGAAATGCAAGTTAAAACTTTGAAATACCACTTCACACTCACTGGGATAGCTATTATTTGAAAACCCTAAAATTTTTTTCACTCTAACAAGTATTGACATGGATGCAGAGAAATAGGAATCCTTGTACTTTGTTGGTAGCAACATAAAATGAAGCAGCCACTGTGGAAAACAGTTTAATGGTTCCTCAGAAAACTAAGCATAGAATTAACATATGACCCCTTATGACAGCTTGAGTTTAGTGAATCAAAAAAAAAAAAATTATGTGCTTGAATTAAGCCATTCCTGTGGGTGTGAGACCCTTTGATTGCATCAGATTTGGTCAAGGAACCTTGATTAGATCATTTGATTACATCAATTTTGATTGGACTATGTCAGTGAGGTATGACTCAAGTTGTTCTCTGCTCTCTTGCTGGGTCTTATATAAACTGCTACACGGAGAAATGAGACACAAAGAAAAGAGTGTCAACTGTTTTCCTGGCTTTTTTTCCCAGTGCTTCTATTTAAAAAATACCACAGACTGGGTTTAAACATCAGGAATTTATTGTCTCACAGTTTGAGAGGATAGAAGTCCAAAATCCAGGTATTGGCAGAGCCAGGCTTTCTCAGAAATCTGTACTCATCTGGTAGTGTCTTGCTGACATTCAGTCTGCCTCTGTCTCTGTCTTATGGTAATCTGTTTCCTCCAGTGGCCTCTTGTGTCTTCTCACCCTCCTGTTCGGTCATCAGGCTCTGCTTAGACTTCCTCTCCTTAGAAGAACTACAGTCATATTGGATTAAGATCCTGATTCATTTTGGCCTCATCTTAAGAGGAACTTTGTAAATCTTATTTACATTGAGTCCTCACTTACAGGACTGGGGGTTAGAACTTGACCTTATCTTTTGAAGGACAATACTCAATACTCAACTGCAGGTCGATGTGTATGAGAATAAATATGTATTGCTACTAAGTTTGGGGATGGTGTGTTATGTAGCAATCCTATGGCAATAACTGAGCAGACATCATGAAATTCAAGGGAAAATCATGAGTTCAATTTTGAAATATCAAACTTGAGATAGCTATGAACTACCCGAGTGGAAGTAACAAGTAGGCAATTGTATACACAATTCCAGAAACATGTAGAAAAGGTCTCAACTCAAGATAAACCTTTGGAAATCATCAGCATAAAGATTATTTTTAAAACTGATGTATGGATGAGATCATCTAGAGGGAGTATACAGAAAGAAAGGGTAAAAATACCTATATTCTGGCCATGGGCTCTTTCTATATTTAGAGGACACAAGAAGAAGTCTTCATAGAAGACTGAGAAGTAGAGACCAGCGGGGTAATAGGAAAGTAGTAGTTCATTGGGATATAGCAGCCAAATGAGGGGACTATTTTCAAGAAGTAGAGAATGGTCAATTGTGCCAAATGTTAATGAGAGACTGTATTAGTTTCCTTTCGCTGCTGTAACAAGTTACCACAAACTTAAAGGCTTAAAGCAACAGAAATTTATTATCCTACAGTTCTGGTGGTCAGAAGTCAAAAATGGGTCTCACTGGACTAAAATCAAAGTGCTGACAGGCCATGTACCTTCAGAATGCTCAAGGAAAGAATCTATTTCCTTGCCTTTCCCAGCTTCCAGGAGCCACTCACATTCCTTAGCTTGTGGTCCTTTCTTCAACTTCAAAGTCAGAGGTATAATATATTCAAATCTATTTTGGACTCTGATACTGAATCTCTTGCTACCCTTTTTCACTTACATGGCCTTGTGTGATTACATTGGGCCTACCTGAATAATCCAAAATAACCTGTCAAGGTCACCTGATTAGCAACCTCAGTTCCTCTGTATCTTTAATTTCCCCCTTGCCCTATGCAACATAATATATTCAAGGACCCAAGGATTAAGAAACAGACATCTTTGAAGAGAAAATATTCTGCCTATCACAGAGACCAAATAGGATGCTTCTTGCTTTCTGAAAAAATGGGTAGATATTTCTTTGAAAGAATAGAGTTTCTACTATGTTAGCTCCATGGAATATTAGAAGAGTTTAGCCTGCCTTTCTGCTCTACATGTCTATACTCTAAAAGAAGTCTTGAAAAGTCTCCCTTATTCAAGAATTATATGTGAGATATTCATGGAATTAGAGAAAAATACCTAAACCATAAAGGAAATCCATTTTAGCCATGATTCTAATGATTCTAATGGGGATTCTAAGATATATTTGAGAAGATGAGACTGAGTTCCATTCTGGTCCTCTTTTAATTGGGATGTGAGTGAAAAATATACTTCTATTAAATTAAGTCACTGAAAATTTGTAGATGCTGTAGCATTTAACCTAGCCTGTTCAATACAAAAATCTAATTTTTAAATTTCTGGGAGTCCTGCAGTAGGCTTATAAAGCACTCAGTCCAAATTCAAACAGGAAGTCAGTGCTCTAAAAGTTTTGTCTTTAAGAGAGTAGACTCTCACAAAGAGCATGATTAAAAAGCCAAGAAAGTCTATGGACATTTTAAAGAAAGTATATGATTGTTCTTTAAGCAAGCAAAAAAATGCAGTTAGAAACACCAAGAAAAATTAAATGATGTATAAGAACATCATGGTTCAAGCATGAAGCAAACTAAAACTTGGCATGACATTAAACAATTAGAGTAGAATAAAATAGTCCATCTGAAGTTAACACTGGAAGTATTCTTTGTCAAGGAATAGTTTAAGTAACAAAGGATTACATTTCCTTTACAATGAGTCCATTCTACCACTTGGTTCTAAAACATATTTGATGTTATTACATTAACATAATAATAAATACTTTACAGGCAGTTCATTTGAATTCAATTTTTAGAATAAATTCATAATAAAAAACAAAAAGAACATATCTAATCATAAAATAGAATATAAATGTTATACACTCTGACATTGCATAGGTAATTGTGTGTCTGGCATAACTTGGGAGATTCAAGGTGCAGCAAAGTTCAAGAGTCATGGGGCATTATTGGGAATTGGAATTGTTCTGCTTGGCATTGCAATGACAGATACAGCCATTATACATTTTGTCAAAACCTATAAAATTGTGCAGTGCAAAAAGTAAAACATAATATAAACTATATTGTCGTACTTCAATATGTGTTCATCAATTGTAGCAAATGTACCACACTAATAAAAGATGTTGCTGATGGAGAAAGTGAAAAAAGGGGAGAAGGTGAGGTATATGGGAACTCCCTATATTTCCAATATAATATTTATGTATCTAAAGCTTCTTTAAAAATTATAAAATAAATTTTAAAAAATTTATGTTTGGACTCTGACCTCCTGATAGTAGGGAGTCAATAAATACTCTCAAAATTTGATGGAAAAATAAGCAGTTTTAAATATACCATTTAACAAAACTGGGAAGTAATATAAATGAGTAAAATGTACTGTTTTCACATATCAAGTAATGAATAGAAAAATCAAGAAACATTTAACAATATAGTGTTGAATATTACTTCAACAACAGGAGAAATAAAAACATAAATAGGGAAACGGACTTGGCCCAGTGGTTAGGGCATCCGTCTACCACATGGGAGGTCCGCAGTTCAGACCCCAGGCCTCCTTGACCCGTGTGGAGCTGGCCCATGCGCAGTGCTGATGCGTGCAAGGAGTGCCCTGCCACGCGGGGGTGTCCCCCGCGTAGGGGAGCCCCACGCGCAAGGAGTGCGCCCGTGAAGAGAGCCGCCCAGCGCGAAAAGAAAGAGCAGCCTGCCCAGGAATGGCGCCGCCGATACTTCCCGTTCCAATGTCAACAACAGAAGCGGACAAAGTAACAAGATGTAGCAAATAGACACTAAGAACAGACAAGGGGGAGGGGGAGGATTAAATAAATAAATAAAATCTTTTAAAAATAAATAATCCTACTCAGGAGTGGTACTAGGGAAGGACAATAGGAATGAAGAAAAAAGAAACGGAATTTGTTTTGTTGACAATCAATTTCTCAGTCATTTCACTTGTAATCCAGAAGGACATATATTATTTTTATGGTGCCGTCAAGCAATATTGTGAGCATATAAGGCAGAACAGTTGTGTGTGGAGTGAGAGGATAAATATTACAGTTTAAGCTTATTGAGTCATTTATTTGAAATCTTTAGATCAAACTTAAACATTTACTATAAGCTCTCTGATGGTGGAATTGTGCATATACACTCAATACATAATGGAGGACTTTAGTGTACTAACCTTCAAATTGGTATTTTTGTTTTGAAAGGAATTTTCTAGTCAAAGATTTCTTTGTTTGTTCCCAAATATATTCAACTCTTTGACTTAGAGTAACCATGATTCTAGTAAAAACCATTTTTCCATTGCTCATCATAAATATTTCATTGTGATTCATATTTTCTAGTGTCTTCTCAAATACAGACATTACTGAAATATTTTTGTTAAACACCAGAGTTCTTGGATTGGTAAATCTCCTACTGTTCCTTAAAATCATGTGTCATGAACTTGGTTTGTCATTCAATTAATAGGCTTCTTTCTAAGCTCCTTTTTCATAAGCATCATATTATAATTTGTTGGTCTTATCCAAGGAAAGATGCATGAGAGAAATGACAAAGAAGGTTTGGACTTTTGCAGAGAGAAGTGAAGATTAAAGGGGAGGGGAGCCTGTTGGATGGTCATTTTAGGACTGATAATGCAAACCATGGAAGTGTATTAATTTGCCCAGCCTCAGAGGGAAACAAGATGAGAGAGAATGGCAAAAAGTCAGGTGGTGACCACACAAAGATGCAGGCATAAGAATAAAACAAGAAGATTGAAGTGTGCTCTGAGGGAATAAGGTGCAAAACACTAGACTGTGAAATACTTGAAGACAGAGATGTTGCCAACTTGTAATTCTCTAATCTGCCTCCCCTGATCCCATAATAAGACACTTGGCAAATTCTTATTAAATGAATGTTGGGGATTGAATCATGTCTCCCACAAAAGGCATGTTGGTCCCAACCCCTGGTCCTGTGGTTGTGAGCCCATTTTTAAATAGGCTTTGAAGATGTTAGCTAAAGTGTGCCCAAGCTTACTGAGAGATGACCTTAATCCTATTTGGTAAATGGGGAAGCCACAGGGAGCTGAAAGTCAATGGAACCCTGAAGAGAAAGGCAAAGACACTGCCATGTACATATCCATGCGGTGGAAAGGCCAAGAACAAAGAATCACTAGCAGCCCAAGAATGCCACCATCTTTGGGAAGAAAGCAGTGTCTTGCTGTTGCTCAGATTTTGGACTTCTCCTAGCCTAAAAACTAAGACAATAAATTTCCATTATTTAAGACAGCCCATTGATTGGTATTTGTTTTAGCAGCTAGGGAACTAAGACAATGAAATAAAAGGAGAGAAATGCATGGAGAATGGATGAAGAAGTAGAAAAAACTTCTAGTAGAGAAAAGAGAAAATAAATATACTGAATAAAGCTCTTCCTACAAAGTAGGACTTTGTTCACTCAGTGCCTAGTATTGTAGAGCCCCTTCTGATGTCATAAACGCCCAACACAGGTGAGAAGCAAATGAATAAATGAAGTATAGGCTGTGACAGGCACAAAGATGAAGAGTCACAAAGGTGCCTGATAGAAACAAATTGTGAATTAAGATTATTTTCAGAGGCCAGAATTTATATTTCTCTTCTTGACCTCAATTCAAAAAATCATGATGAGTTACATTATATGAAACAGCATGTAAAACCAAGAGGGCTTCATTATGAGGGGCCCAGAATGTCCTCAAGTCCCCCAGGTTTCAGGAGTCACACTTTCTTTTGCCCTATCCCAAGGCAGAGGCACTGACCAAAAATTTTTAGAGGCTCACCAATGTCTTAAATAAACCACCCAACATTATGGTGTTAGTAAAAATAGCAAGTAGATCTATTCTTTAGCTTACTTGAAGAGACTTAGCAGAAACTCCAAATCATTGTTTCCTTTAGGTCATCCAACTAGGAAGTGATGCATAATTAGAATGGACATAAGACTTCACCTCTGTGGGAGTTTGATATTATTTATGAATCCAAAAAAAGAGAGATTATGTTTGTAAACTGGTCAGCTCTTCTGGGTATGATAGTCTTTGATTGTATTAAATTCAAAAGTTTCAAGTTTACTTGGTTAAATCAACTTAGGGCTTTTCATTTGGCCATGTCAGTAGGACATGGCTCTAGTTGAGTCCCTGCCCACTTGGTGGACCAAAATAAACAGACACTCACTCAAGACGACACACAGAAGAGAAAGCAACCTGGTCATTTCAGTCCTGCCATGTCACAGAAAGGAGAAGACTCAAACAGCTAAAGCCCTGTGAAAAGAGATAAGTCATTTCCTGATAGTTTGAAACCAAAGAACAGAGCAGTTGAGCAGCTGAGAAGGCCCAAGAAACCAGGCAAAGATCAATGATCATCTTACTTCAATACATGGCAACAGACTTTGGTGAGAAAGCAGTCTTGAGTTGGACTCTTTAGGGCTTTGCAACTGTAAGCTTTTACCCCAAATAAATAACCTTTATAAAAGCCAACAGATTTCTGGTATTTTGCATCAACACCTCTTTGACTGACTAATACAACCTCTTAGGTGCTAAAGCCAATATAAGAAGATGCAAGCAAAACCTGCTTTCATTTCCCTTAATTCTCTAGTATAGCCCAAGAATGTGAATCAAATTATATTAATATCAGAAAAGCAGAACATCAGAACTATACTAATCACAGTCCTATGTGGTGCATTTACTTGTTCAGGAGGCCCTGGGCTGATTTCTGCCTACCGGTTGTAGGATGGAGGAATGGCTGCTGGTCAGAACTCATCAATCTCTGCCTCATCGCATGGGACTTCCCACTGAGTGTGGGTCATGCCTGGCGAAAGAGAAGTTTCTGTCTGCAGCCTTCTGTGGGCTTCTGCGTCCCATCAGTTCTTGGGAATCTATATCTTATTTATTCAAAAACATTTTTTTGTTGTTAGAGAAGTTGTAGGTTTACAGAAAAATCATGCAGAAAATACAGAGTTCCCATATACACCCCTATTATTAACACCTTGCATTAGTGAGGGGCATTTGTTGACATTGATGAAAGACTATTGTTATAATTGTATTATTAACTATAGTCCATGGTTTACACTAACGTTCATTGTTTGTGTTGCATAATCCTCTGCAGGTTTTTTTTAAATTTTTACATGCATTTATATTTGGAGGAAGACAGAAAGAGAGAAAGGCAATAAACTACTCTCACACCTTCCTCATTCTTCCAAATCCCAGCGCTTCACCCCTCTCAGAAAAAATGGATCTGAAATAATTACAGAAAAATAGCTCACATCCATTGTTCAATCACTATGCATCAGGCATTGTTCTCTGCTCTTGAGGTTTTTGCCCCAGCTAACCCTCACAAAAAACACTAAGGGAGACACTGTGCCATCCCCATGTCATAGATAAGGAAGCTGAGTCCCACCGAGCACCTTGCCAGTTAGGGGTGGTGCCGGTGTCAGAGCCCCAGCCCTCTGGCTCAGTCTTGCTTCAGCCACATCCCTGAATGCAGGAGAAGTCTGCCAGCCTTTTTCTCAGCCTGACCCACCCACCCATGTGCTTTCCTAAGTAGAAAAGCCATATATTCGAATTTGAATTAATTGGAACCCTCCCTACGGAGACAGAATGAGGTTCAAGTGCTTTTTTATTTTAAATGGCAATTATTTCTCTGTATTTGCCAAGTTCAGGGGACTGTTAACTCTACGCAAGGCACTGGGGAGGGCGGAGTAACCAGGCCTGGGAGTAACCAGCAGCTGTGAAAGTGAAAGCCCGACCCTGAGACCCACCCCCCACCCCCATAGACCCTATTGAAAATCAGGTTGAATGAAACACTTCTTCTAGCTCCCCACCCCTGAGCACATTGCATGGGGGAATCTCTGAACCTCAGTGGGCATGCGAGTCCAATGAGGGCAGTCACCCTGCCTAGCTCTTTTCCAGGATGACATCCTGTGCCAAAGACCACCAGAACTGTGCCCACAATTCCAGCCCAGGAAAAGTATTATTATCCCTGTTTCTCAGACTAAGAAACCAAGGCTCAGAGAGAGTCAGTGATTTCTTTCTGACCATATGGCTAATAAGCAGGAGGGCCAGAAGTGGAAGTGAATTTTCGGCACCCTGATCCAGTGTTCCTCTTGATATCTCTGGACAGTCAATAAGGGAAGCAAAGCATTGCAGGCAGGCAACAAGGAGCAAAGGCACACATTTATTGAGACTTTCAATGTGTCAGGCACTGTGCTGGGTGTTGGGGACATAATACAGCAGGGGGACACAATAGCACCATGGTGACACTGAGCAAGCCATGAGAGGTGAGCGGAGAGGTGCAAGGAAGCATGCAGGTGTTATGAAAGCAGGTGACAGGAGGTCCTGATCCTGCCAGGGAGTCCAGGGAGAACTCACCCAGGAAGTGGTATTGACGCTGATGTCTGACAGTGATGGCAGGAGGTGCTGCAGGTAGATGGAGTTACAGGGGAAGAGCTCCAAAGTGAGAAAGAATCTGGCACAACTGAGAAGCTACAAGTCTAGAGAGATGAACGGAAGCATAGAGAGGAGGGAGCAGAAGACTTGAGATGGGACTGGAGTGATAGAGCCAGATGTCGTAGGGCTTCCTACTTGAGGCACCCAAAGACCCAACCCAGTAGAGCAGCAGTGGGGTCTCTCCACTCTCATGTGTTCTTTGCTGGGGAAGGAGGGCAACCCATTAAGCTGTTTAATCTCTCCTCTCTAGGTCATATCCTCCAGCTTCAAATGAATCACACTTTTTCCTTCTCCCTGTCCACATGCCTGGGTACCGGGGCTTGGAAAAGGCCTGTTTCCCAGGTGAAGTCTCACCAGTGGCGTATAAAGGGGGATTATTTCCCTTCCTGCAGCCTGACTCCTTACACAGGCCGGCCCTGTGTTGGTTTTCCTCATGGCCAGATCGCATTACAAGCTAATATCTTATTTGGAAGTTCTATATCACACCTCAGTTTCACAACATTGTGATTTCCAAGTATACATTCACTTATTTCTCTTTCAAAATTAGTTGGGTACCCTACAGTGAGAGAGGCAGAATGGAATGTACAACTGGTCCAATAAAATAGAAAGGCCCCAAATTGCTATCTGGCCACAGGGATGTAACTTCATCTCTTGGTTAACAATCTGTAAAATGGGGGTTAATTCCTTCTGCCATTAGAGACAGCATTAAGCTTATGATAAAGTGGAGAGTAATGGACTGGAATTTGGGAGATCTAGGTGTAATGCCACCTTCTCTCTTGTCCTCAATGTTACAAAAAAAAGATAGAAGAATTTAGTCTCTAAAGACTCTTAAATATAGCATTCTTTTCTTTGCTTGTGATTGGTGATGAGCAAATTACTCTGAGAATTTTCAACTCTTAAGAATTAATATCAGTATATTTTTAAGTGCCATAAAACTGTGACATTTTAGAGATGAGTGCTGAGGATAGATAAGGGCAAATAATATTTTGGTAAAGTAACATAATGGCTCCAATTCTCCTCACCTTCATTTCCATGTCATTTGTTATGTAACTTTACGGGAATGTCCACTCTGACTGTGACCTTGCCTTAGTCCAATGTGATGTTGACAAGTGTGTCACAAGCAGAAACTCTAAAAAACTCTTGTATGATTGGGGTGTTTCTCTTATTAGCCTCTACCATAGCCATGAGAAGGACATGACCAGGCTAGCCCACTGGTTCCAGGAAAAGGAAGGACATGTGGAGCACAGCCAAACTTTAGACACATGAGCCAGCTCAGTCAAGTCCCACCAAGTCCATCCTAGATAAGCAGGTCCCTGCAGATGAACAATATTCATTGTTGTATGCCACTGAGTTTTGAGGTGAGGTGTTATGCAGCATTACTTTAGAGATATATAACAGACACAAATCTGAACTAACTATGTCATGATTTCTTTGGTTCATATAAAAAAAGTATTTCCAACTTGTTTCTATGCCTCATCTCTCTGTCTTCATTTGTCCTCCATCCTCCTCCTGTCTCAAATGAAGACAAATCATTTCTACATGCCAATTCTGACTCTTCCTTCTCTGTCCCTATTCCCTTCTTTCCAATGTCCTCCCTGCCATCACTCCACAATCATCCAACTGCTGGAACGGTGAAGGCATCTTGACATCTATAAGACCATTTTCTCTTGGAGAGTTGGATTTAAAAAGAGAAGACTTCATTGTCCAGAAAGGAAGGCTGTAACAAGACCATTTTTTCAAAGAAAAGTGTCCATCCTCTAGTAGTCACCAGGGGAATGATAAAGAGGGACAGGAGTCATAGAACAGATCCTGACCAGCTCTTCTGCCAGTGATTCACACCCTGGGAAGTGGCCAAGTAGAAAGACTGAGTAAAAAGAGCTGCATCCTGGGGAGGCAAGGGGTCAGGAAATGTGGAACTTCCTTAGCAGTCCAGAGTCATCCCTTAGAAA
The DNA here is from genome assembly GCF_030445035.2 of Dasypus novemcinctus. Lineage (NCBI taxonomy): Eukaryota > Metazoa > Chordata > Mammalia > Cingulata > Dasypodidae > Dasypus > Dasypus novemcinctus. Next base: position 196,730,361 of record NC_080673.1, on the reverse strand, counting down.
TCATCAAAGCCCATGCAGCAATCTGCCCATATTCATCAGCTAAAGCTGATTTGGTTTCCTAAATCTGAAATTATCATCCACAGGTTCAACTCAGTGGTAGGATTTAGTCTCTTGGAGGCAGTTTTATGATCGTTTTTACCAACTCTTAGTTGAAATTATTTTAAACTAGAAAAGTAAAACATTTTATGATTTTTGCTATTGAAATTAAATAAACATTTCAGAAATGTTAATTATGCTTTTAGAACCTTCTCTAAGTAGCTTTTAACTTGGGTTTTCCTTAGTTTGGGCTGAGAACTAGAGACCAGAACTTCGGTATCCTGCTTTCATTTCCCCCCTTTTACAGGAAACTCTGCATCAATACAATTGAAAATAAATACAATGGTTTATAAGAGAGGTATAAATACTCTGTGGGAGGTGACAGGCACATATATATTAGGTGGTATTTATAGTAAGTACATATGTAATACATGGTTTTTATCAAAAGGTTTCCAGTAGATGTCCATTAAAATGTGAATGTTTTAAATAAAAGGACATCTACAATTTTAGCATTATTAGTCTATAAGCTCCCTCAGACAAGAAACCCTTTCATTTTTATTTAAAATGTATTCATCACTTTTCAGGGTACACTCAGTTATTTGTGGTATAGATGGGTAGATGGAGGGAAGGGAAGGATAGTGGGTGGATAAAACAAATATGGAATGCGCCAGTTTGTTTAAGCTCAGGGTATACAAAAATAAATAAATAAATAAAACCAAATCCCTACTCTTGAGGGGCATTCAATTGTCCTAGTTCTGATCATATTTTACAATTCAAGAATAGGCTCTTGCGATTTATGGTGGGATATGACAGACATCTTTAGACCAAATGTATACTTTGAACCAGAATAGAAGCAACTTGCCATGTCATTTTAGCCAGGGCATTTTTGATAGAATGTCTTCCATATATCCATCACTGAGCTTACAACCACAGTATAATCATCCATTTGGATGGCTATACTCCCATTAAAATGGAAGATCTTTTGGCCTTTGAGGACTGGGACTATATCTTACCCTCAATTCATAACATATTGCAGGTACTTAACAAATATTTCTAGAATATTTGATTGATTGAATTAATGTGACTTCAAATTTTAATTTTTTCTTAGAATGAGTCTTCCCTTTTAAATCTTTACTTTTGAAATATAAAAATGAATGAAAATAAAAGAATGGGTAAAGTTCACTTGCCTATTAGACATCTTTCTGAATGTGGATATCTTTCTAATTTGTTCTGGACCAACAAAGGACACTAGCTTGTGAATATGCTGAGATCAGAATAGTGAAGATAAACATAAGAGACATCAATGTTGGGGAGCGGGAAAGATGCCCTCCTCGCATATCAATAAATAATAAGTCTCTTTCTGCCCAAGTTCTGAAGCAACTGTAAAACAAAAATGTGTTGGCAGAGGGGAGATAAAATATCAACTTTATTATTAACACAGGCTAGGACTATGAGAAATTGGACTTTTTTATAATAAATCACAGTGCTTTGGGTTGAATCGTGTCCCCCCAAAAGATACATTGAAATCCTAACCCCAGAACTTAGAATGTGTCCTTATTTGGAAGCAGTTTCCTTGTAATTCTAATCAGCGAATAGCCATCATACTGGAATAGAAGTGGGCCATTGATTCAATATGATTGATGCCTTTATAAGAAGAGGAGAAAAGACACAGAAACAGAAACACACAGGGAAGATCTTCATGTCAGGACAAAGACAGAGACTGGAGTTATGCAGCTATGAGCCACGGAACACCAGGGAGAGCCAACCACCACCAGTACCTAGGAAGAAGCAAAGAAGGATTCTTCCTTAGCACCACTGGAGAGAGCATAGACCTACCAACGCCTAGATCTCAGAAGTCTAGCCTCCAGAATTATGAAATAATAAACTTCCATTGTTTAAAACTACCCAGTTTGCAGTACTTTTTTTTTTCCCATGGAAGCCCTAGGAAACTAAGACACCCAGAATTACAGAGCCTTCCTCACTTCACTGTAGACAATATTGGACCATCACACGGAAGAAAGTTCCTATGAAAACTGTCCTGCTTGGACAGTTTCCTCTTGTGGGAGACTGGTTTCCAAGAAAGAAAGGAGAAGAGAATGTGCTGAGCTACCTACATCCGGTTTTTCCTTTATAACTAACTTAACAGTCAGAAAATCCTTGTGGGGAGCTGTGTTGAGAGGCACGTTGAGAGGCCAGGAGTGTTGTTCTCATGGATGTCTTTCCACGTGGACTGAAACATTAGAAGTTGAGAGAATCATCCCCTACTAATCAAATCTTAGTCCTCAGAAGAGTTGGGGATGGATGGAGCATCAGGTCAAGTAGCTAAAGGGCTCTCTTCAGAGTACTTTTCAGAAGCGTAAATGGGTGACCCAAGATTACAACCATCAAGGAATTTGTTGACAAGGAGACAAAGCACAGACCTGGAACTCTAATATCTCCTGGATAGTTTATCTTGCTGCAGGTCTCCTCTCTTCTACCTCAAAGCACTCTGAACTAAGTCATTCTGCCTACTCTTTTCATAATATCATAACGCTGCATATTATCAGCATGGCTTTTTGTTTTAAATGGCAGAACTCCCTTCTTTGTTCTTTGGAGATGCATGCATAAATGTAGGTTTATATTCTCAAGAATGTCTCATTTAAATTATTTCTAATTAATTTACTGTGGGGCATACAGTAAAAAAAAAAGTGAATCATTTATCATCCTCTAGAGTTAATGCTGCTAGAGGAACTAATAGAAATAAGTATTAGGTATTTCTTAAAGTGCATTAGATTGACATTTGATTAAAATACCACACATTGTAAAATACAGAAAAGAAGGTGAACTGGGGCCAACAAATATTTTGTTCCCTCAGGTGAGTAAAATCTTGGGTTATATGTTTCTCATGTATTCTAGACATGGTTGGAGGGTATCCTAATGTGAACAGGACATCATATTTTCACACTAAAAACTGACATTAAATTGTATAATTCTTGTCAGAGCTATCAGGAATGGTATTTGTTTAATATGGATGGTTCTTTCTTAACTAAGGCAGGGCTCTCCAGGGCCATGCATTTCAGAAAATCAGTTGCCTTAATAGCTCTGTTCTATACTAAGTAAAGCAGTAAATATTTACACTTATATATATAAATACATATATAAAAATACATATATTTATACTTATATATATACTTCCTGTAGGTCAGGCTCAACCCATAATTTATTTAGGTATGTTGTTTCTGTTCTATAGACAAGTTGTATTATTTCTAAGTATTCTTTCTTTCAATTTTTAAATAAATACCTATTCTGTAAACTTCATGAAAATAGACATTGTATATGTTGAGCTCTCCCTTTATGTCTAGAACTGAATATAGCGGCCAGTACATAATGTATATTCCGTGAGCATTGAATGAATGAATGAATGAATGAATTTAAGTCACCAAAATTTTCAGTGAAGGATATTTAAAGATACATGAGAGGCAATCTCATTAACATTACACCATATGAAAGATGAAGTTACATAAATACTATAACACAAGAGAAGTAATGAGAAAACCTGCAAGTGAAGTTGGAGATGGGGATTTAGGGAGGGTGTACTTGTGGTGCCTGAGAGGCTAAGTACTCCCATCATGCACATCAGGCACGGGAGCATATCACTTTGGAACTGGCTTTTCTATGATGTCTATGAGTGAGACACCTTGGTATTTTCATACTGTGTCTAGCCCTTTTTAAAGCAGAAGTTTACTCTCTTGGGTATATGATACACAGAAATAAGATTGGTATCATGGTAATATGAATTGCTACTGTGAGCATGTTTACTAAGTGCATTAGTCAGCCAAAGGGGTGCTGATGTAAAATACCAGGTTTTTATAAAGGTTATTTGGGGTAGGAGCTTACAGATACCAGGCCATAAAGCATAAATTACTTCCCTCACCAAAGTATTTTCACGTGTTGGAGCAAAATGGCTGCCAATATCAGTGAGGGTTCCGGCTTCCTGGGTTCCTCCCTTCCTGAGGCTTGCTTCTCTTTCCTCTGTGAGCTCACCTCCTGGGGCTCCAGCTTAAGGCTTCAGCATCAGAGTTGAACATCAAAATTCCAACAGCAAAACCCCAACTCTGTCCTTTGCCAATGCCCTGATGACGTGGCCCAATTAAAGCCCCAATCATAACTTAATCATGCCCACGTACAGACCAGATTACAAACATAATCCAATATCTATTTTTGGAATTCATAACCATATCCAGCTGCTACACTAAGGGTCAGGAACTATTTTAAATGCTTGATATGAATTATGTCATTCAACTCTCACAACAACCCTAGATGTCAGGTATATTACCTGAAATAACAAGGATTGAGGTATGTGTAGGACATTCAGGTGCATCTAGTACCCAAGCCAGGAATCTTCACGCTCTTAAATACTCTGCATCTTAGTCTCTCCTAGATCCTTCCTCCTTTAAATTCATCTTTCAATAGCTGTTCTTTCTAATATTGTTTCTTAAGAGCAGTCCACCTAAAGAAAAGTAAAATGAGCCCTTACCCTGTTTATATGGGCTGAGGAAACAGCAAAATATGGGCTCACATCCTGGTTTCAACAACATTCAGACTGTACGGCCTCGGGTACCCCACTGGAGTTCTCTGGCCCTCAGTCTCTCATCTGTAGAATGGGATAACACAACTCTCCAGGTGTTTTTGTGAGAATTACTTGAGATAGGAGCACATGTCAACCTCACAGCACATGCACGATTCATCTATGACTATTTCTTATCCTACACCCAGCTTCCTATTCCCAGACACATTGGTTTCTCTGTTATAAGGACAAAGGTGGTGAAAACAATTGCAAAGATCACATTAGGACATGATAATGAATGAAATAAGCTGAACACGAAAGGACAGTTATTGTATGATCTCACTGATAAGAAATAATTAGAATAACCGGGGAAGCAGACTTGGCCCAGTGGTTATGGCGTCCGTCTACCACATGGGAGGTCCACGGTTCAAACCCTGGGCCTCCTTGACCGAGTGCAGCTGGCCCTTGCGCAGTGCTGATGCACACAAGGAGTGCCCTGCCACACAGAGTTGTCCCCATGTAGGGGAGCCCCATGCGCAAGGAGTGCACCCCAGAAGGAGAGCAGCCCAGCACAAAAGAAATTGCAGCCTGCCCAAGAATGGCACCGCACACACAGAGAGCTGACACAACAAGATGACGCAACAAAAAGAAACACAGATACCCGTGCCACTGCCAACAACAGAAGCGGACAAAGAAGACGCAGCAAGTAGACACAGAGAACAGACAACTGGGGTGGGGGTGGGGGGATAAATAAATAAATAAATCTTTAAAAAAAAAAAAAAGAATAACCAACCTCATAGAATCAGAATCTAGATTATACATTACCAGGGACTAGGTTGGGAGTAGGGAATGAGGAGTTAGTGCTTAAATTATACAGAATTTTCTATTTGGGTTGGTTGTAAAGTTTTGGTAATGGATGATGTTGACGGTAGCAATACATTGTGAATGTAACTAACATCAATTAAATATGTGAATGTGATTTTAAAAAGACAATATGAAGGATCCTTAAAGTGATTGAACTATTTTATTTTGACTGTATCTATGTCAATATCCTAGTCATGATATTGTAGGATAGGTGTTACCTTTGGGGGACCCCAGATAAAGGATATGTGAGCTCTCTCTCTATTATTTATTAAAACTGCATGTGAATCTACAACAACTTCAAAATAAAAAAGCTTAACTTAAAAAAAAAGATCACAGGAGGCCAAAGCATTTACAATATAAATACCTTCCTCCATTTTTCACATTCTAATTGACATCTAATTCACCTACCATAAAATTCACTCTTTTAAGGTTCAGTGTTTTATGGCATGTTCACAGAGTCATGCAACCATCATCACAATCTAAGTTTAGAACATTTTATCACCCCAAAAAGAAATAACACTGCAGTTAAGTCACTCCTCACTCTCCAACCCCTTCCCCCAGACCCTGGCAACCACTAATCTACTTTCTGCTTCTACGGACTTGCCTATTCTGGGCATTTCCTATAATTAGTAGAGTCAAACAATATGTGACCTTTTGTGACTGACTTCTGTCACGTGGCATAATGTTTTAAAAATTCATCCATATTTTAGCATGTATCAATATTTTATTACTTTTATAGCTTATTTTGTTTATCCATTCCTCAGTTGATGTTGTATTTAGTTTTTTTTTCCAGTCTGGGATTATTATGAATAATCATGCTACAAATATTTATGTACAGTTTTTGCATGGACATATGTTTTCATTTTTCTTGGGAATACACCTGGAAGTGGGATTAATGGGCCATTCTCCTTTATCTTCGAATACGGGAAAAAACAGTGTTGGGGGTTGAGGAGAATCTATAAAGAATATGAAAACTACTTTTAGTGCCATATGGAAGTACATTAGTTTCCTATTGACATTATAACAAATGATCACTACCTTAGAGGTTTAATACAAGATAGATTTATTATTTTAGAGTTCTGAAACTCTAAAGTCCAAAATGGGTCAGCAGGGCTGAATTCCTCATGAAGGCTCCAGGGAAGAATATATTGTCTTGTGTTTTTCAATTTCTAGAAGCTGTTTGTATTCCTTGGCTTCTGGCGCTTCCTCCATCTTCATACCCCTGTCTCTCTGTCTCTCTGTCTCTCTCTCTCACCTTTGCTCCTGTCCTAACATCTCACTTTCTCATTCTCCAGCCTCCTTCTTATAAAAACCATGTGATTACATTGGCCCCATCTATATAACCCACAATAATGCCCTCTTCTCAAGGTCCTTAACTTAATCACTTCTGCAAAGTCCTGTTTACCCTGTAAATTAAATATTCTCAGGTTCCATGGATTAGGATGTGGGTATCTTTGGGAAGCCTTTATCCTAAATTGTGATTTTTTTTTACCAAACAATATAAACTTAGTTATCCAAGCATTGAAATTAGAATTAATTTTAATTTTGCAAAGTGGGAACGACATGCTTGCTCTTTTTGTTTAGACAGTATGAATCTTAGCACTACTAAAGTAGTTGATCAGAATTACTACATGAATGGGTCCTTGGGTCAGAATTCTAGGGACCAACCCTTGCTCTGCAACTTATCAGATGAGTGACTGGCAAGTTAATTACACCTTTTATGCCTCAGCTTTTCCAAATATACAATGGAGGATATAAGAATATTATTCTATAATTGTTTTAAGAATTAAATAAAACACTCAAAATATTTAGAACAGTACCTGAAATGTCGTAAATGTTTATCAATATTTATTACCAAATTATTATTTTTTTAATTAAAGGAGAATCAGTGAGACTAACTCCATATAAAACAGTGAAAATATTTTTCTCTATGAAAGTTTAAGTCATTTACCAGGAAATCCTCTAGCTTTGTTTCTTTATAGAAGACTATTCTTTGAGGTTACCAGTTTCTAAGATTCTGAGTCAAGCAGGCTATTTTGCCTATGAGGTGGTTAGTATAAAATCTCCTTTTTATGGAGGAAGAAACTGAGGCCCAGAGAGGTTAAGCATCTTGCCCAAGCCATCTTGTACAAGCTGGAGAGAAATGAATCTCAGAGTGTAAGTCTGACCTTTCGACCTCTGGGGCACCGATCTTCCCACGAGTGAAGCCAAGAACATAGCAGGTAAGACAGGCTCTGGAACCAGCTTTCATGGGTTCAAAGTCTGGCTCCCTGTATAAGCTGTATAACCATGAGGAAATTGCTTAACTTCTCTGTGCCTCATCAGTAAATTTGTAGTTGAGAAGGTGGGAATGGAATTGTTATGAGGAATAAATAAGATGCTGTATACAACATTTAGCACATCTCACCCAGAGCGAAGGGGCACTAGGTGCCTCCAAATGGGAAATAGGTGCTGCCTTTTAAATATCCTCAGAGTAAAACAAAATTAATTCTTGCAGCTATGCCCAATTGCTTTCCTTGATATTTGCTTATGAACTGTTTAGTCCTCATAGCCTCTCCATACATTTTTTATTCACACATTTATTCATTTGTTCATTACTTTATTTCTTTAACAAATGTGTTGAGCCTACAGTATGAGCTAAATCCTGTGTCATAAGTTCTCACATCTGACCCTTATAAAACATCCCTTGCAAGTGGTTTTACTACCTCCATTTTTCCAGTGAGGAAATTGAGACTCGTTTAGATGATAGTGGCTGTAGGTGCAGCCCAGGAAACAGGCTCTTCCCACTTAGCAGGTACTCAACCCATCCTTTTCTCCATTGCATTGTGGAACAAGCATGGACTTTGAGCAAACACACTTAACCATAAAGTCTGTTTCAGTCAGGTGCAGCAAATGACCTTTGACAGCATATTTAATCTATGTCTCAGTTTCCTCATCTGTAAAATAGAAAAGATAATTCTTGCTTTCCAGGGTTGTTGTGATAATAATTCAGTACATTGGCATGCACAGGTGTCCAATAAATGGATATTTTTGTCATCATCATTTGTATTTATTTATTAACTTCTTCATAAAAGTTAGCCTGTTCTTTCAGATGAAACACTAGTATGTGCTTTTTATAGAAAGCATTAGGGGAAATTTTATGTAGGTTTCATTTTTTAATTTTAATATATATGATGGAAAGGTCACCTGGAACATTTTACACATCTGTTACAAAGCCCACAGGAGTTGTCTGGAAGAAAAGACTTGAATCCATAGCAGGTGGCTGGGCAAGACATATTAGTCTGCCTGAAGAGCTGGACTTTCCCCAAAAGCCCACAAACTAAAGAAAAAGTCCAAGGCAACTGTGAGAAAACAGCAATGAATGACTACGAGCACTGTGCTCCCAGGCCAGGTGATAAAGTTTCTGTGCCGGGTCATAAAGAGATCAAATCCACATTTTGCTTTCCCTGCCAAAATCCAAGGGGTCATTAATAAACAGTGGCGATAACCAGAGAGGAACAAGACCCTGACGGCACACAGCCCTACGAGCAGCCAAGGTGCTAGGCTTTTGTTTTTTTAAAGATTTATGTATTTATTTATTTATCTCCCCTCCCCCATCACCCCGGTTGTCTGTTCTCTGTGTCTGTTTGCTGTGTCTTCTTCTTTTGTCTGCTTCTGTTGTTTTCAGTGACACGGGAATCTATGTTACTTTTTTTTTGTTGCGTCATCTGGTTGTGTCAGCTCTCTGTGTGTGCGGTGCTATTCTTAGGCAGGCTGCACTTTCTTTCGCGCTGGGCGGCTCTCCTTATAGGACGCACTCCTTGCGCATGGGGCTCCCCTACGCGGGGGACACCCCTGCGTGGCAGGACACTCCTGGCACGCATCAGCACTGCGCATGGGCCAGCTGCACACGGGTCAAGGAGGCCCGGGGTTTGAACCGCGGACCTCCCACATGGTAGACGGACGCCCTAACCACTGGGCAAAGTCCACTTCCCTGCTAGGCTCATTTTTCACCCACACCACAACCTGTAGAGGGAGGTATTCTATTATCCCTACTTTTCAGAAACTGATGCTTAGAAAGTTTGATTTTCGTGTCAAGAATCCATAACTAGTGATAGACAAAATCAGCAGGACAGCCTTATTCCAAAGTCCATGCTGCTGGGCTAGGAGGACACCACTTGCCATCTTCCTTCCGCTCTTTATGAAGAGAAAGAGTGTCCTTCACTATACGTCACTGGATAGCTAAACTGTGTCAGAAACCACGTATGTTTCATGGAATACTCATTTACATGCACAAAGCCCATCAGCCTGCCCTAGCGAGAAACATCACGCATTTCAATGAAAATAACAAACATTTAAACAGTAGCTTGTAGCACTTAATCACATCTCCGGTTTTCACAGGAACCCCTTTGAGAGGATGTTGGCAGCACATGGAAGGAACTCATGTGAAGTGACTGGGTGGTTTTTCCAAAGTAAGGCCGTGAGCATGGGGCTGAGCCAGGTCTGAAACCAAGGGGTCCTGGGCCACCATGTTGTCTTCCTGTCCTGAACACAAGCTTTACCTGCTTGGCAGCATCTCATATATCTGCTTCGTATCTGGAAAGCAAGAAAAGCACTAGGTAGGCAGAGTGACTGTTCAGAAAAAACATGGCCTTTGGAGTTGGATAGATATCTGTTCAATTCTCAGTTACCCTGAGCAGGTCACAGAATCTCTCCACCTGCAATCTCTTTAACTGCAAAGTGGGCTGTTCTAAGAATTAATAAGATAAACTATAAAAAGTGCCCCAAAGAGAATCCTGTGAAAGGAATTTTATTGCTCATTCAAAAGAAGGCCTGGCTGGATCCCAGCCTCGCTGTTTATTAGGGGTGCCATCCTGAGCTTACCCTGTCTTCCCTTGCTTTTAACTCATACGTGCCCAGAGTTGTTGCAATAGATATAGTAACATTTTCCAGATTTTCAGTTCTCTGCAAAAGGAAGGAATTAATTGTAAAGAACCCAAGGAAATATGAAAAGTTTCCATAACCTAGAAGGCATTAAATAGATACATGTTTTATGAATAGATGATTACTACAACCCACCTCACCTGCAGGGGTCCAAAGACCCTGTTGTAATGAAGATAAAAAAGATTCCACATGGGCACTAGCTTCATTGCAGAGACAAGTAATTGAGAGTCTATTTGCTCTAGAAATTAAAAAGCACACCCACCACCTTGATCAATAAGAGTATTTCATGCCTTAGTTTTAATTTAACCTAAAACCCAAAATTTTCCCTGAAAAAACCCTTTGGGCAATTCCTTTTAAGTTAACTGTGAATTTAATATTAAGTCCTCTCATCCCCTAGTTCAATATTATTAAAATAAAAAATGTTTTAAACCATGTTCTTATGCAAATGTTCTTTAGAAATACGTATATGGATTTTTCTCAGAGGAAATCTAATGAAGGTGTTGAAATCTGAGTTTGATCTGATTGCTGGAGGTGCAGATAGGAATACATATCTCAAAACTTTCCTTTGGAAACCAACCCAAATGATCACTGAGTGTTCAAAGTCAGTACCTATTAATGCTTGTACATATGGTATTAATTCTACATTAATTCTGTCAAAAGTGATATCATAGTTGGAAGTTCCAAATGATGACATCACTAAAACAACTTGGTTTTCATGAGCATGGGACCAGCCAGTGCCAAAATCCAATTCAATCTATTCATCCATCTATTCTGACAAGTTCAGTTTAATTAGTTCATGGCTTCATAATGAACAAGAGACTGGCTTTCTGTTCAACTGCCAGAGCCATTTCTATTCTCTTCAACTTAAGTGCCAAATGCTTACACTGCTTTGCCCAATTTATACCTTTGCCTATAATTACTGGTCCCCAAGGTGTGATTGTCCTTTTTCATAAGAGTTTGTGCAGCTGCCAACATGAAGTTGTAAATAAATTGTAATACCGTTGCTATGAGGTGTAAAAATCCCACAGCTCATATCCAGAGCCTTGTATAATAAACTCAAGTAAACATTCCATTTCCTGCAAGTGATTGTGGTCTGTGACTAGATTTAGAAAACAGGGCAGTAAGTCATCTTTCTTTAATGAGTCGTTGAAAACAAAGTTGTATCCCATGAAACCAAAGCCTGTCCCTGACAAAAACAAATAGCTTATTTTGTAAAAGACCCTCCGAAGGGGACAGATTTTTCTGTAGCTCATGATCTGAATTCCATTTTTGTAGTTACAAAGTGCTTAAACAATAGCAATTCCATTCTCTCATCAGCACCCACCATCAATGGAGTCAAAGAGATTGGTTTTCTACATGCTCTATGAGCAAAGACCCTGTTTTGTGACTCTCATATCTCAGCTTCTTCCACTGTAACCTGCAGAGAATAATGTACACCAAATGGGGTTGCAGTGATCTTGGAACAGGACAATTAAAAGCAAACACCTCGGAACATGCCTGTCAAACAGGTGACACAGAAATGCTAATTTTCCCTCCTTTTTCTTTCAAATAAACAAACAAAAAGAAAACCTGCACTTCTTAGTTTCCATTCAAATAGTCCTGAGCCTATTATGTGCAATGTGCAAGGCTATAAGAATGTGCTGCTATTGGGGAGAAAGCCATATTTTCTCTAACATCATTGTTCCCAGAACTCCTTATAATGTTCTTTTTAAAATCATCTCTCAGCCATCACACCAGGGAGCCAAGAGTGCCTACAACTGAAAGCAGAATTGCCTCCAGCAATTCTTGATATAGATGTGGAGTGGACACAACCATTCTAAGGTCCACAGGATGGAGGAATAGAGCATGGATTAGAGTGGATTTACTGATATTCTATTCATGAACTATTGTGATTAGTAATTGAAGAAAATGTGGCATTGGTTTGGAGAAAGTGGCCATGGTGGCTGCTGGAGGTAGGGAGTGGGAGAAAGAGATGTGATGTGGGGGCATTTTCGGGGGTTGGAATTGTCTTGGGTGGTGCTGTGGGGACAGTTACCGGACATTGTATGTCCTCCCATGTCCCACTGAGTGGACTGTGGGAGAGTGTGGCCTATGGTGTGGACCATTGACCATGAGGTGCAATGGTGCTCAAAGATTTATTCACCAAGTGCAATGAATGTCTCATGATGATGGAGGAGGTTGTTGTTATGGGGGGAGGAGTGGGGTGAGGGGGGCGGGGGTATATGGGGACCTCATATTTTTTGAATGTAACATTAAAAAAATAAATAAAAACAAAAAACAAAACAAAACAAAAAAATGATATATGATATACACGAAGTTAACGTCACAACTGAGCGACCAGTTATCTGATTATTCAGTAAGATAGTTTGTCTAAAAAAAATAGCAAAAAAAATAAAATAAAATCATCTCATCTGTGCAAGGGGATCAAGACTGCCAAATTAATATCTCCACCTACAAACTTCAGTAAGTAACTTGCAAAATTCATAAAAAGCATTGAAATTTTTCCCACCTTATTTATTTTTATCAAAAAGACTCTTTCCTTCATATCAGAATTTTGACCCATGGAATTCAGAGAGACCATGGGCTCAACATTAACATAAAACAAGTTTTATATTCAAACCAATTAGGTCAAAAAATAATCACTAGTTAAGGTCATTTGTGTTTTATAGTGAAAATTAAATTAACCAAGATTCATAACTCCTCTCTGGTTTTAGCAAAGACCATTATTGCTCCCAAATAGACAAGGTCTCTTCAACATTTCCCAGCCTGCCTTGATTTATGTTGGGGCCATTTGACTAGCTCTGATCAGTGGAACATGATCAGAAGTCATGTGAATTACTTTCAGTAAAGGAAGTTGAGAGTCAGTATGCTTGGTGTGTCTCTATCATCCCTTGCTAAAAAGACCTGGGAAAACAAGTCCCAGATGACACAGTACAAGGTGGAGTAGGGCCAGTTGACCTTTACAGAATTATGTGCCAGTGAGAAATTAAACACTACAATATTAGTATTAAGATGGGAAGGTAATTTGTTTTTAGTTCTTGGTGTTAATTACCTGTACCTTTCTACTAACACTATGCTTTCCCAGGCTTTGCCACTCCCTGGGTATATTTGGGGTCACATTCACAGTCCTCACTTGAAGAAAGTACCCTCACACCTCCTCATTAAGTAGTGCTTGGGCTTCGAAGGAGTGTTTTCTCTTTACAGTTACAATAAGAACCCACCAGACCAGACATTATTTTGGTGGCCACAGCCACCTGCAATGGGCACCTCCTTTACTTCTATTGGATTCCATGTCTGCTGGGCACTGGGTTGTCCCATGAACTCAGTGTCCTCTATCCTAAAATGAGCAACACAATACTTTCCCACATTTATGCTACTCTCTGATGGCAGGTTTTAAAGGAGAGCTGCCTTTCTCCTTATCTTACTTTGCCAGTTTGCTATGAAAAATACAAAAAAAAAAAAATGATTTGGCTTAAACACAGGAATTTATTGACTCATGATTTGGAGGCTAAGTCTAAAATCAAGGTGTCAGCAAGGCCATATTTTCTCCCAAATGTCTGTAGCAGATCTTGTGCCTGTTTGCAGCAATCCTTGGAGTTCCTTGGCTTGCTTCTCTGTCTCCCGTCATACAACAACTGCTCTTTGGATATTCAGATGATCTCTGGCTTCTGGCTGTGTAACCTTCTCTTAATTTCTGGATCCATGTTTTTTCTCTTTACAAGTCCTCCCATAATAGAAATGAAGACTTACTCTGATTCAGCTGGCCACGCCTTAAATAAAAATAACATCCTCAAAAGGTACTCTTTACGAATAGCTTCACACTCACAGGAATGTGGATTAAGATTACAAACATGACTTCTGTTGAAGTGAGTAATCGCATCTACCACACTCCTCAATGCCTTCGTTTTAGTTAGGGGAAGGAATAAATTTACTTTTCATTTGGTACAAGTAGCTTTCATTTCCCGAGGACTAAACAGAGGCCATGGACAAACTAATTGACAGACCATTATTATGCTCTGACTCTGACTGCCAAGGCTTTGTCATAAGCCAAAATTTTCTATGGGAAGAAAATTCCCAAAGAGGAAAATTCCCCAGAGAGAAGAGTATTTCCTCCTCTTGAAAACCCCTCAGTTCCTCATTCACAAAACCTTCTAAATTGTATGTCTAACAGTTCACTTGTCCTTCCCCAGGGTTTTGATTTCTAGGAATACTCAAAACTTAGGTTTCAACCTGGACCCCAGAAACAGTTTATTCTTTGGCATTCATCAGCCCCACAAGACTCTGAGATCCTTGAAACCAGAGACTCACTCATATCTCTTCTTATCTCTCATAATGGTCTCTTATTAACTTCAGCTGAAGTGCACTCAATTGGCAAGTTAATACTGCAATAATTCAAAATCACATGTTAAATCATCATCAATGTCCTCATCTTGAATAAGATGTAGGCAGGTACCCAAAATTATAGTATTTCAGAACCGAAATGGACCTCAAATCATATAATTAATCCTTTCCTTTACAGATGGGAAAACTGAGATGGTAAGTGATTCACTCTAGATCACCCAGCTCTTCAATGCTGAATCACAACTATCAGTCTATTTGTTGGAAGTGTTCAAGAACATCAGTTTTTAGTTAGGAAACTTGGGTTTGAATCCTAACCCTGGCACTAACTACTGGACAATATTCTAAGTAATAACCTGTCCTTTCTCAGCCTCAGCTTCTTCCTCTGTAAAATGGAGATAGGTGTCATTCTTCTGACCTGCTGTATAGTTCAAGTAACATAACGTAGACAAAAAAGTCTTTTAAAATTTGCCAACTAGAATAAGCAACCAGAGAAGAGAAAGCATGCCTTAGCCTGATCGTCATTCAAGAATCTGTTTCAGTGATTATCACATGAACAGAGTTCTGGAAAAGTTGAGTTAATGCTCGAGTTAACTAATTAATGAATGAAAACTCATGTTGTGAATGTAGAAAGCAGTATCACTCTCAAATGAAATAAGACTGCATAGAACTAGGGATCAAGATCCTGATTGGGTTCAAATCCCAGCTCCACTTCTTATTAATTGTGCCACCTGGGGTAAGTTAATTAACCTCTCTGTATCTCAGTTTCTCATCTTTATTGGGGAAGGTGTAATGGCATTAACCCCATATAATTGAGGTGGGAATCAAGTGACATAAGGCCTGGCACCAAGTCATCACAGATCTGCACTTTTATTATAAGTTAAATATTGATACCCTTTCCTGAAATATATTCTCTTCTAGTCCCCTTTTGTGTTTTCAATCCAATTTTGGTACTCTGCCATTATCATTAGTTTCTCTATATTCCATCTCATTTTGAATTTTTGAAAGTAAGTAAAGATCATAGAAATCTTTGTATTAACATACAAATGTTTGCTGTGACAAAAGGCCTACAGACAGCCAAGGATGATACAAGATTGCATCATGTTGCATTAAAGCAGAACCCTGATATGCTAGAAAAGCACAGCTTTGAATGAAGGCACCGAAGCATCAGGCACATCACAAATGAGATTTTCTCATTTGGGCCTCCTGCTGTGCCTTAAGGAAAGCCATTGTCTATTTCATCTGTACTGAAATCCAGTAATACTATATTTTATTGGCAACAAATGATTATTACATGTTTATAATACAAAACCACCCCATGACTAGAGAGGGTGAGTCACATTTCTCTGCTCGCTCTTGCTTGTGCTTTCCTTGACATGCTCTGCATTCACTTCATCTTTCTTATATTTTACCTTCCAGACTCAACTCCAGCACCTCACTTAGCCACAAGATCCCAAAAGGAGGGACCTACTTTTAGGGATATTTATACTGATAGTAACATAACACAGAGCTGCTATGTAGTACGTACTCAGAAATGTATTTTTAATGACATGGAAATCCATGAAAAAAGTCAGTTAACCTTGATTGGTTACAGGAGAAATTCCAAAAATTCTAAGAAAATATATAAAATAAAAAACAGAACTTTTAAAAAGCTTAATTTTTTCTTGATCATTGGGAAAAGATCAGTATTATTTGACATTATTTATCCAGATGTGGAGCGCTAACAATTGAATTAAACTACCTAAAACCATACAGAGCAAGTAAAAAGATGATCAACTTAGCAAAAAACTGATAACCAAATCTGTTCCTATTACCACATCACAAACCCACCGCCTATTGACCCCAAGGCATAAAAGTAAAAAAAAAAATCACCACCTCATACTGGAGGCTTCCTATGCTGCAGAGTCTATGAATCCATTATCTTTGACCATCACAAAAGCCTTACAACTTAGACCATTATTCATATTTCTAAAAAAAAAAAAATCTAAGTTTTGGAAATGTGAAATGAATGATGCAGGGTAAGAACAAGTAGTGAGTAAAGAAGCCAGATATGGCAGCGGACTTGGCCCAGTGGTTAGGGCGTCTATCTACCACATGGGAGGTCCGCAGTTCAAACCCCGGGCCTTCTTGACCTGTGTGCAGCTGGCCCATGCGCAGTGCTAATGCGTGCAAGGAGTGCCCTGCCACGCAGGGGTATCCCCCGTGTAGGGGAGCTCCATGCACAAGGAGTGCACCCCATAAGGAGAGCCGCCCAGCGTGAAAGAAAGTGTAGCCTGCCCAGGAATGGCACCGCACACACAGAGAGCTGACAGAGCAAGATGACGCAACAAAAAGAAATACAGATTCCCGTGCCACTGTCAACAACAGAAGCGGACAAAGAAGATGCAGCAAATAGACACAGAGAACAGACAAGGGGGGTTGGGGGGGGGAGGGAAGAGAAATAAATAAATAAATCTTTAAAAAAAAAAAAAGAAGCCAGATTGAACTCATATGTATCTGCATCAGAACTCATTTGCTTTTTCCATGATATCAGGCTGCAACAAGTAGAAGAATAGAAAACCATCACAGAATTTGAAATTATCAACTATTTGGACAATAATCCATGCAGGAAATTGAAAGCAAAATATTCAACAAAAATATATTTACTAGACAAATAGAATTTTAGAAATATAATGTATAGTACAGATCAAGAAATCAATTATACATATATAAAACTGAGGTCTAGGGTGGCTAAGGGGTTAATACAAAGTCATGCAACCATCAGTTTTTACATATGTTTTAATTAATGCATTTATTCAATAATTAACTCACCAAGCATCAAGAGGATATCAGTAGTATGGCAGGTACTTTTCTAGTCACTGGAAACAGGGATAAATAAGAAATGATCTCCATCTTCAGGAATTTGCAGTCTGTTCATAATTATTTAGATACATAATTTGCAGTCTGTTCATAATTACACAGGCACATAATTATAGAGTGATAATACCATGTAATATAATACCCATGGCAGGGCATTCCTTTGTATATTTCTCTAGATGAACTTTACTGTATTTTGACACCCCACCCCACCCCATTTTCCCATTTTCCACATTTCAGTGCTCTGAGATATCTAAAATACTGGAGAAGCAGTTCCCCACCACAAAGTTAGCTTCATACATCTAATTAGCAAACACTATTATAGTAGAATTTTATGATATTATTTGCCCTCCTCCTTCTCCTTCTCATGGTAATTACCCCTTCCCAAAAGCCAAATTACATGACCTCACCTATATCTACTTCCTGCGACAGTTATTTTGACCAGTTATGGGCACCTGACACAAACCAGGACAGAAAGAACTATCCCTAGGATTTTTAGTCTTGGGACCAAAAGCATCAAGACCAATCTCTGTATTGGACAAATGATGTAAGATGTAAATCTCAGGGACCATGATTACTATATTTCCTACCTTGGGAAGACAGCTGATCTACATCTAGAAATCCCCGCACCTAACGACCAAATTATCATCAACACTTAAATGTCTCAAAGATACTACAAATCAATATGTTCAAAGCCAAACTCATATTCTTTGCCCCCAAACCTAGCTTTTCCCCAGTGTATGTTGTTGCAATGAATACTTACTTATGCAAGCCAGACTGTTAGGATTTACCTTAGATCCCTCCATCTCCATCATCTTGCAGATACACCCATTACCAGTCCCTATTATAATCACTCCTAAATATCTCTTTATTCTGTCCACTTCTTTCCATATGCATTTCCCATAAGTCCAAGCTATCACAATTTCTTGTCTAAACTACTACGGAAATTCTTATTTAATGTACCTATCTCCACTGTGGCTCCCTATAATCTGTTCTTCAGGAAGCAGCCAATTTTGATTATTTCACTCTCTTTCCTAAAATCTTACAATCTTTCTCTTTTAAATAATGTAAAGTCTTACAATGCCCTGGGCTTCATCTCCTGTCACCCTCTTCTTTACACTCGTGAACACCTGCTCATTCACACAGGACCTTTACGCGGGATGCTAACTCCTACTTCTCTGCCTCTAACTTTATGTGCTTGACCTTAGGAAAACAGTCAACACCTCCAGGTCTCAATTTCCTCTTCCCAAAAGGAAGGAGAATCTGACTTTCCTAGGGCTGCCACAACAAAGTAACACAAGCTGGATGGCTTAAAACAACCGAAATTATTGTCTCACAGTGTTTGGGTCTAGAAATCCAAAATCTGTAGGAGAGACTTCTTTCTTGCCTCTTCCTAGTTTCAATCTCTGCCTCAGTCATCACATGACACTCTCCCTTGTCTCTGTCTCTTCTTCCTTTCTTTTAAGTCCACCAATTGTGTTGGATTAAGGGTCTACCTCTCCAGGATGACCTCATTTTAACTTGCCTAATTCCATATGCAAAGATCCTATTTACAAATAAGGCACATTCTGAAAGACTAGGGATTAAGGCTTCAACATTTGGGGGGGGGCGGGGTTAAGAGAGCACAAGTCAACACACCAGTTCTTTCCTTCTGTGACTTCTAAATCTCTGATATCATTTGCATTCTGGGTATCTCATCATTAATATGTCACAATTCCCAACTTGGTAGGTGGAAATATATATGTCCATTTAAAATTTAGAATATTCAGAGTGAATCTATTTTTGAAGTAGTTGGTCTCATGACACCACAACAATTTATACAGGAAAAAAAAAATTATGGCTTGACCAGAAAATGTTCCTAATGACTAGGCTCTGACCCCAACACTGCATATGAAAGTAGCTGGAAAAATGTGCCAAAGAGTCAGGTGCTTCCCTGAAGCCTTCCTTGAGAAGTTGGCTGGTAAATCATGGCAAAGACCTCTGCTAATACTCCCAAGAATAATAAGTGCTTCTACCTGATAGTAGTGAATAGATTTTTGCATTGTTGTTGTTTTTTTTTTCAGTTGACTGCAACCATTTCCTTTTTTAAATAGCTCAAAACCTAATATGATACACAGTATGTGGATTTTGGGGGCAATTCTTGGAGTCTAAGAAAATGTTACTTTGGATTGTTGAAAAAATCCAATCCACTTTCCTAGCAAATGACATATCTAATGCTGTTTTGAATGGCCTTGTTTTTTTGTAAGAAATGGTCTTGTCATTCAGGTTGAAGGACAAGGTGTGTGACTAATTATATTTATCTTTGCAAAACTACTTTGCTATTCATTACACAAAAACCTTAATGGGCTATTTCTAGAGAAGGCATACTACATACAGTCTTCTCTGTAAAAACATGCAAAAATGAATAAATTCAGAGCAAGAATCCTAGCTCCAAATAGTCTCCACTTGGCCTTCTCATTGGTAGAATTAATCTCTCCTCTTTATGTGCTTTCAGCACTCATTGATTGTTCTTTTATTCATACATTAGAGGGGAGACCACAAGTCATTTTCACGTGGTAGTAACAAGTCTTTATTTTCTATATTAAGAGGAGTAAATGTGAATATTACCCCATAAAGACAAAATAAAAACATGACTATTGAGTCACAATTTGTAAAATTGATTTCAGATACTGTTGACAGTTATATGATCTGTCAGACTGTTCTGTAACTTTCTTAATTCTAAAATATTGGGTTTTTTTGTTGTGGGTCTTCATATGGTATGGAAATATTGGGAAGGGTACAGAGTTATGCCTTTCTCCAAACTCACTGTCATACTACCCCTCAATCTTCTTACCTACTTTATTTAGTCTTTCTTTTTAATAGCTTTATTGAGATATATTTTATATATCATTAAGTCCTCTTGCCTCAAGTATATAGTTAATGATTTTTAGTTAATTTACCAAAGGGTGTGACATTCACGTCATCATATAAATCAGTTTTTGAACACTTTCATCCCTCACTAAATTCCCTAATGGCCAATTAAAGTAATCCCCATTCCCACCTCTGCCCCAAGCAACAATTATAATAAACTTTATGTCTCTATAAATTTTCCTTTTCTGGACATTTCATACAAACAGAATCATATAATATGTGGTCTCATGTCCAGCTTCTTTCATTTAGCATAATATTTTTGAGCTCATCCATTGTACAGCATGCATGAACAGTTCATTCCTTTTTATTCCATTGTATAGATGCACCACATTTTGTCTACCCCTTCATCCATTCATCAACTGATGGATATTAAGTCCGCCAGTTTTGGACTATTATGAATAAAGTTGCTGTGAACATTTGCATAAAAGTCTGTGTGTGGCCATGTGTCTCTATTTCTCTTGCAAAGATACCTCAGAGTGGAAATTCTGGTCTGCTTATGCTTTTTATTCACTCCTTCCACACATTAAATTATTGTCAACACATTTTTTATTAGGCAGTCATGCCCTATGGAAGGATATTAAATAAATGAAGTTTAGTATAGGGGAAATAAGAAAGGTATAAACTGGTGTTCTGGTGAAATGGATTTTGAACGAGGAAGACATTGGATTCAATAGGGGATAGGATTTCCTGGTTGGAGAAGCACTGTGCTGGGACATCGAAGGATAAATGAGTTCAATAGTTGGATATTCCTGATGTAGATCACTTTCTGATAAATCCCCCGTGTTGTGCTTGTTTATACACAGTATGAGGAAGGACAGGCATACTTACTAAGGGTCAGGGCTTGTAAGCTCCTGATCTGACTCAGTCTCTCTAGGTGAGTGCCTAAGTCCTCTAGGCTTTGATTTTCTCAAAGAAAATCAAAAGGGAATCATCCCGTTCCTCTTGAAATTTTGCTTCACTTCCCCCTAATATGCTATGGGATTTGGGAGAGATGCCTTTGAGGCATGCATTGGATGAAAGGGAGGTTCAAAAAAATGTTTAAAGTTTTTCCTCCAAATACGAGCACTGTTGTGTGTAGAAATGTGTTGATATGAGAAATCTATTATAGAACAAGACCTTCATATGTAGGCTGATACCACTGAGCCAAGCTATATTTCAGAATACTTCAGCAAGCCCTACATGATCTTCAGTCATTAAAATCTAACCACACTGTCCTTGTTTTTGTTTCTTTAATATATCAAGCTAACTCATCTTTCAAGGTCTTTGGCTTTTTTCTTCCTTCTACTCAGGAAATTCCTCCCACCATAGTCCGAAGTTAGCTCCCTTTATTATTCAGAATTTGCCTTTAAATCCACCTCTTGATGGAGACCTTCACTGACTACTCTATGACACATAGTGATAGCAGTGAATAAGTTATGGATTGAATCATATCACCCACAAAGACAGGTTCCAGTCCTAAGCCCTGGTCGTGTGGATGTGAACCCATTTGTAAATTGGATCTTTGGAGATGTTATTAGCTACGCTGAGGCCAAACTGAATCAGAGTGGCCTTAATCTGACATGACTGGAGTCCTGATAAGAAGAGGAAATTTGGGTATAGTAGAAAGACATGGATTGGGAGAGAGATGGCCACATGTTAGAGGCAGAAACCAAGTCATGGACTGCCAGTAAGTCAGCACCAGAACACAAAAGACTTCAGAAAAAGCATGGTCCTGCCAACCCCTTTGCTTTGGACTTCCCTCCTCCAAAACTGTTAGACAATAAATTCCTGTTGTTTAAGCCAATTAGTCTGTGATACTTCACTCAAGCAGCCCTGGCAAAGTATACAGTATATGGTGTACCTGAAATATGATAGATGCTCAATAAATATTAGATAAAATTAACTATTACTGTTAATTATATCACTATTAACATCATTATTCAAACTATTGCCAACAGGAGGGGTTTCCAAAGGGAAACTGTTCTTGAAGGAAGCTAATGGAGATGATTGAAGTTTGACTATGCTAAGAGAAAAGAGGACAACTGCACTAGAACTCTGGCCTGTTGGATAACACATTGTATTCATATGCCATTTGACTGAAAATTCATGCTCTTCAATGAGGACATATTACCTGCCTCAAGAAAGCAGTCAGACTTGTCAAATCAACCCAGCACTCAGTAAGAAAACACATATGTCACCCAGATCACTCTCTCATGCACTGTGTAAACTCAAGCACATAGTGAATCTGTGAACATTAACTATTCAAACACTAAGCTAATCAAAAAGGATGGAGGCAGAGGCAGCACATTTAACTTAAGGGTGAAATCATACATTTTAGTTTATTTCATTGCTTATTCACTATTCTTTACCTACTTTTTGACCCACCATTCTTTATCTACTTTAGTTTATTTCATTGCTTATTCACCATTCTTTACCTACTTTTTGATAAATGAGGGTTGCTGTTCCTATATAAACAGCTTGTGTTGGCTATGACATCTAAAAGAATTTGGTAGTTCTGACTACTAGATAGAATGCAGTAAAAAGAAGGAGATGTGAATTTAAATTGATAAATACAACTTCCAAAACTGAAAAGAATTAGTTGCTCATACCCACCAATAATGAGTGAAGTATAATACATGACATATCCCAAAAGAATATGCATTTTAATGCTAGGCCTTGTGAAGTTGGCAGGAAAAAAAAAAAAGCTGTTTTTAAATTGAAGGTACTGGTAAACAGAGAAATTAAGAGACTTGACCAAGGTCACAGGGCAATTTAGGCAGGACTATAAAGATGAAGTTGGGGGACTCTGGTTTCCTGACTCCCAGTCCAATAGATTTTACTTCCTACAGCCTGGGAAAGCCTGTGTGGGAAGGCCTGGAAACAAGGACAGTGAATTTTGCTTCGACATCAGTCTCCACTGCACCAGATCGTTATGGGTAAATCCTCTTCTTAGGTCATCCAGTGAGTAGAGTAGATAAACATAATCTGTTGCTCAACATTACTACTACTAATCCTGGGATCTGGACATTAAACTTGCCTTCCTCAATACATTTTTAGGGAAGTGGACTTGGCCCAGTGGTTAGGGCATCCGTCTACTGCATGGGAGGTCCGCAGTTCAAACCCCTGGCCTCCTTGACCCGTGTGGAGCTGGCCCATGCGCAGTGCTGATGCGCACAAGGAGTGCCCTACCATGCAGGGGTGTCCCCCGCTCCCAAGGAGTGCGCCCCGTAAGGAGAGCCACCCAGCACGAAAGAAAGTGTAGCCTGCCTAAGAATGGTGCTGCCCACATGGAGAGCTGACACAATGAGATGACACAGCAAAAAGAAATACAGATTTCCGTGCCACTGACAACAACAGAAGCGGACAAAGAAGATACAGCAAATAGATACAGAGAACAGACAACAGGGGTGGGAGGGGAAGGGGAGATAAATAAATAAATCTTTAAAAAAAAAGACATTTTTAAGTGTGTGTATGCATGAATACTTTTAATGTCAATCAACTGTCAGAAAAACGATCCCAGTAACGCCAGTAAATAGAAGTCAAGGACAAGGAAAAGGTAATGAACCTAACGATGATGGCAATACCAACCCATTATTTCAAAATGTGAATCCTGCTTTGAGGTTTGGACCTCTCTCACCCCAGGAAGAAATGGAAAATGTGAAAAACCCATATGGAAAACGTAGAGGCATTTTGCAGAAAATTAGGATCCTGGCTCAAGAGAGTTGAAAATTTCTTCAGAGGCTCTTGCCAATGCACCTCATCGAGGTCACATGGAAATAGACCAAAGCAGCCTGTCAGGTTGCCTCCGCCAGAGAACATATTAAAAATATATATATGTTCGTCATTTATCTTAGTAATTACAATCCAAGACTGTAGTGCATTGTAAATATTAAAAACTTAAGAGGTTGGGTAGTAATAAAGAATATGTTCCATTCTTTTAAGTTATATAACCTTATAACTTAACCTGCTGTGACATCGAAGGAAGTCAGCATGGGGAATATAGAATCTGTTTCCAGCTTGTCTAGGATAAAGCTCAGCTATTCCTGCATGGTGAGTTGTTTATTTCTTTTTTTCTTCTTTGGCCACATTTTTCAAGAATATGTACTAGGTAAGAGACTGGATAGCCTAGCTATATGTAGCAGGCAGGAAAGAGAAAGTATTCCCAAGCACTGCATCCTGACATTTTATCAAAGAGACCAATTAGCTTTTCTCAACCTCAAGATCCCCCATGAAACAATCTAACTAGTGAAAACTCACAACTATTAAGAGTGTAGGTCTTTTAATTTAATGAAGATAAGGTGATTCAGCTGGAAACACCAAATGGAAGAATGTGACACAGTCTAAGGTGACGAGCATTAAAATTGAACCTCAAACCTTCAGCAATGGGCAGAGGCCATGCTGGGTCTACCCCAGTCTTCTGGAAGGCAGCTATAATGACAAACACGTAGGCCTGAGTGCCTCCACCATCCCAGAACCTCCTATCTCCTTTTCTCTGCTTTGGACCCAGGCCTCCTTCCTCCCTGGATGTGAGCCTCATCCAGGCCTCCATTCCTCAGTCCAGATTCACGCCAGAAATATTTATGGAGCCCCTATTCTTGCCTGACAGTTGGTTCAGTATTGGTCAAGATAAAGGTGTGAACTACAGAGACTCTGTGTGATACAGGAAATAGGGCATGTAAACGTAAAACTCTGCAAAGACCAATTTTCACAAAGTTGAAAATCAACAAGTATTTATGGAAAGTCTGATAAGTCTAGGTAGTGCCCTCAGTTCTGGGACTACTGGAAGGAAAAGAGATCACTCTTCTCCATGATCTACAGAGACTCACAATCATTCTGCTAAAGGGGAAAACTATTTAAAACCATGGGGTGAGATCCATTGTGAAGGCCTATGTGAGATGCAAGGCAACAGGAAATACTTAACTCTTTCTTGGGCCTAGGGGCCTGGAGCTCAGTCACAAGGTATGTTCTCTACCTCAGTTTCTGTGGAATAAAATGGGAATACCCACAGTACCTAGTGAGGTTGTTGTGAAGATTAAATTCTTTTGAAAAGCACACCAAAAGGACCTCCTTCTTTGTAAATACTTCGCACATTGATAAAAAATGGCATAGGGAACACCCTGGGGACCCTCAGAAACAGGAAAGCAGTGTCCCACTTCCTCCTTGAGCTCCCTCTTGAGATTCCTCTTTAATACCTTTGAAATGTCAAGAGCCAATCAAGCCCCTAGTTCACTACATTTGACCCAATACAAAATAAAACCCACCTGCTCTAGATACACCCCTATAAGATGGACAAGCTCCCATCCAATCAACAGGAAACAAGCTAACTTCCTTTTCATGCCTATAAAAATCCCTTGCCAACCCTTGAAACTTGAAGCTGCTTCTGTTTTTGCACTGATCTCACCTTCTTTGCTACAGCAAACTGGTGTCCCAAATAAAATGCTGTAATCTACAAACTCAGCTCCGATTTGTCTTTCAACAACATGTTTAGCCAGGACGATGACATTCTTAAAAACAACTCCTCTGCCTCCCTCAAGAATAGGCTCAGGTGTGATATCATCTGCAACACCTTCCCTGTCTATCCAGGTAAGATGCTCCCATAGTCTCTTGGGTTTGCTGTGGCAGCACTTGCCTGACTTGGTTGAAATTCCTGCTTTTGCATGTCACCCATACCTCTGGGTAAGCCTCTAGAGAGCAGCAATGAATTTCATTCATCCTCATATCCCATGACTCAAGCACAGGGCCTAGTACAAAGTGTTGTTGAATGAAGCAGTCCTCGATAAATATTTGTTGAATGACTAAATGTTTGAATGCTGTTGTAGTGAATCAAATTGGAGTCTACCAAGAAAACTGGGATGACCTAAAAGCACTGGCTTAAAGCACCTAGGTCTTACAAGACCACAAAGGGCCAGCACTGTGACTGAGTGCTCTCAGCAAACATACTCTCCTTACAAGTTCATGGCAGCCCCACCCAAAGGAATAGTAAAGACATTACCTATAAAAAGGGCAGTACAGATTTGGTTTATATGGTCAAATGAATTTAGAAAATACTGAGTTTAAAAGTTGGGTTTCGTTTTTATTTGATTTGTACTTATCACTGGGTTTTTCAGACTGAGGCTCTGCAGATTACAATATTTCCCAAAGGTAATTTTGCTGGAGAACTTGAACTTAGGGAAGCATGCTGTCCTACAGGCTTGCACACCTCTATGGGTGAATTGCCACCAGGCATGGAGCACTAGGCTTATCCGCCAACTCCCTGCCTTCAAGGGTCACAAGGCTCATACCTCTACCAGACAGAATGGCTAAGGATGATTCACAGTGGTACAGAAGATGCTATCTGGCCTGGGGGAAAGAGATCATGGTTATTCATTTGAGAGGAGCACAAAGAGTTTTTATTGAAGGGAAGGAAAGGGTGAAGGAAATATTATTTATTGGCAGTTCTTTGATTATAAGCAACGGAAATCAATTCTGAATAACTTGAGAAAAAAAATATTGGAAATACTTGAAGTCATTCACTACCTTGAAGGGAAAACTAAAGTACCAGGTTTTGCAAAGAACAGAACTCAGGGTGATTTGGGGGGATCCAGGTAAGGCGTTTCAAATGAGCTCTGAAAGTATTTTCCAACTTAGTGTACTTCCCCTCAAGACCCAAATTGCAGGCAGAGAACCTCTGATTGATCTTGCTTAGGTTCCATGCCCATCTCTTGGCTAGGAGATGTAGGTCATCTTGATTGACAGACTAACTGTGGTGACATCCAACATGCTCTTGGAGTACTGTCACCAGAAAAGGAGAAATGGATGTTGGGCAGTAGCTATAGCTCTCTATTATATATGTTCTCCTCTCAGCAACCCTATGGAATAGTATCACTCCCATTTGATGGAAGGAAAGATTGAGGTTCACCAAATTTAAGCAACTAGCCCAAGGAAATTTGAATGCAGAACTTGCCTAAGTGCGATGCCCAAGAGCATCACCATTACAATATTTTTTCTGGTGGCAAAGTCTAGATTCTACAAAGTCTCTGATCTAGGCCTTGAAAGGTGGGTAGGATTCCAAATGGCAGAGACTTGAAGGAGGAAAAAGCAGGAAATGGCCAAGACACTTGCTATGCCATGGATGTGACATTTGCAGCATTCCTTCCAACTAGAGAAGCCAGTAGACTTTGCAAATGTTAGAGCAAGAAAAAAAAAAAAAACATGTTTGGAGTTTTCCTCTGAGACTCACAAACATTCTGCTAAAGGGAAAGCAATCCAAAGCAACATTTGTTTGAATTAAAAATAATAATAAAAAGAAAAACTTGAAATCTATTCCTGGCCAAAAGGTTGATCATTAAACAACATTTAAATTCAGCTTTGATAAAATATGTATGTTGTTTTGGATAGCTATATTTAAGCAATTTTTTGCAAGTCTCAGTGGGAACTAAAAATGCCTTAATTGCTTCCTCGTTTTTACATAGTCCATTATATCGAACCTCAGCAGCCTCTGTCACCAAATTACCAGTATTATGAAAACACTGTATATTTTATACACGGAGGAACCCCAAATACCCTGAAAATACCTCCAAGGGTTTGAGGCGCCGACTAAGCATTTTTTAGAAATGTATTTAATTTTTGATTATGCCTGGGTGGCTAGGACACACCCTCAAGCCTTTGTTTTGTTTTGTTTTTTCAATCAAAATATGAAATATTCCACTGGAATAACCCCTAACAGGCATAGTCATGAGGAGGTAGTCCTGTGTCTTCTAAGCAAGGACTATTTTTTTCCTTGCTTTTTTAAAATGACAAAAGTTATATTATCATTTCTGGGGCTTCTTCCAAGGGCCAGGCAGGTCACTAAACCTTTTTCATTTTGATGCCTCTGCAGGAATTACTACCCATCACCCCCTTTAGAGGTTGGGAACTGGGAACTGGGAGCTGGGAGGCAATTTGCTCAAAGCTACATAATAATTAAATGGTGACACAGGGTTTTAAACCAAAGGGGTAAGATTCTAAAGCTCTTGCTCTTTTAAAACAGTGTATGCATTTTTACAAGGGCTAATGGCTAGGGGTCTCTAGCCATTCTCCACTCAAAATAATCTGGGGAAAAAAAACAAGCAAAACAAACTGAAATAAACTGCCAAGCAATGCCTTGCCTCCTGATCTAGATTTTGGCTTTGCCTCAGTCACTAAATGGGCACCATAACTTCTCAGCATTATGGTTCATTCATCTCCCTGGTCTATGTCTGTCATGTGATTGCCAAAACCACTGTCTTCCTAGCTGCCAGAGCCCGAAACTGAAAATGTATTCCCAATTCCTCCCTCTGCACCAACCCAGGCTTGTCCCCAAGTCTTGTCAGTTGAGCTTGCATACCTCTCAAAGCTGTGCAGAAGGCCTTGGCTACCAGGACCCCCTCCCCACCCCATCCCTTGCACCTTCTTACCGCATGGCACTGATGTGCTAGAATTCATTTTCACCTTCTTTTTCCTGTCTCTCCCACTAGACTCTGAGCATCTTCAGAGTAGGGCCTGAGCCTTCTTTGCAAGGGTGCCCCATGCCTAGCACAGAGCCCAATGTGGAGCATGGACTCAGTAAAGTCCATCAGACTAAAAGGATGAATAAAGGACTAGATGTGTTAAGTATAGTAGTAGACGCATAAACTATTGGAAAGTAATAATAGAACTGTATGAAATTAATCTAATATCATTGACTCTGACCTTCAAAAATCTTTTTAACTTATCTGCTTTTTCTCTTTCTGGACATACTCTTGTTCTAATTAAACATATCCATTTATTATTCCCCCTGAGTTCACTTTTTCCTGCTTCTCTAGAAGTATAGCATATACTAGAGTATAACAAAACTATAATTGACTATGTACCACATGCATGGACCTTCGCAGCCTGGCCCCAGATTTCCTACATAAGCAATTCTACCCAATGACCCCTAAAGTTAAAGCAAATTACATTTACTATCACTTTTCCTTAAAATGCCCTTTTTTTCCCCCTTTCTATGGTCAATGCTGGCACATTGAGAACAAAGCCTATTTCAAAAAACTTCTGTGACTCTGACTGCCCCTCCCACTTTTCTATTAGACATCTAGTTCAGACAGCTTGTAAGTCTAAGTCCATGCCACGGGTGCAATAGGAGGACTTCAACACACAGAACTTGTCATAATGTTGGAAGGGTTTAAGGGACAAACAGGAGAAGGCGAGAGCAATAACAGGAAGTCACGGTCCTGCCTGGTACCCGAACATCCACCCCAGGGAGGTCGTGTGTCCAGAACTCAGGACCAACATTCAACCGGAAGTGAGGGGCTGCCCAGCAGGAGTTGGAATCCCAGTCACGTCCCGACACCTGCAAAGATGTCTCTTGAAACAGAGAAAGGAGGGGAGAAGGACCGTCGTCTTCCCTTTCTCTGCCATCCAATCTCAGGTCAGTGTATCTCAGGGGCCAGATGATAAGGGGGCCTGGCAATGAAGTTTGCAGAGGTCACCTCCCCACACCCACCCCCATCGTGATACAAAGTACATTAGGGGAAGGTGCGGAGTGAAATCTGCAAGCAAACAAGCAGAACGTAGTACACATCATACCTGGTGTATTTTTAAGTGTTTAAAAGCAATGGACAGACTTCCTCAGGCAGGGACCACATCTTGCACATCTGTGCATACTCAACACCACAACAGCAAGCACAAGGCCTTCACGAGAATCTTTGAGAATAAGTTAGAAGGAGGAAGAGAAAAAGGATGAGGATGAGGAGAAGGAAATACAAAGGCTCCTCAGTCTGTAGGCAGAAGTACAATCTGCCCTTGTTGAAAGTTTAGCAATTCATTGATTGCTTTCTAATTGCTTGCTTGCTTGCTTTTTTCACTTATACTTTACTGTTACAGTCCTACATTCTTCTTTCTTTTATTCTTTTCATGCAGGCAAACCTGGCATTATCTTTACTTTCATTACTTTGAATGTATATCTGTTTGATTACATGGCATATTTCATGATTACTTTACTTTGTCACATATGTAACTGAAGTCCTGAGTAAATAAGCTCAAATCACAGAGGGGATTTAAGGGAAGGATCTTAGGTATCCTAGGGGAGTCAAGAACTGGGCTATAGCAACAGAAACCAAGTGTAAGTGGGGCAGGCATTTTACAAAGGAAACAGGGCTCCTGCCCCACGGCCCACCTCTTCTCTTTGAACATCTGTTGCATCCTTGCCTCCCACTCTTTGGTTGTTGGGACTCAGCATGGAGTTGCTTTCTTTCACACTATCACTTCCAGGCACCTGGAAAGAATTTCATTTTTATTTCTAAACTTTCCAGAGAAGCACTCAAAGTGGCCTAATGCAAAGTGTAGTGCCTTGTGATGTTAGCCTGGTAGCTATGTGAGAGATCAAGAGAGGGAACAGAGCTCAGAATCAGGGGAGTCCTGCGCAGTCCATTTGGTAAATTCCAACTGCAACTCTAAGTCAGGCTCCTAAACTAATGGATGTTCTATGGAAAACCATTCCCAAAGATGTATGAAATAGGAGTCTGAAATATGATACATCTGAAAACCACTACATGCTGTACCTCCTCTTAGCAAAACACAGTGCATATTAGCATATTAAAGGCTCTGAGAAGTCCTGCAGATGTGGCCAGCATATGCCAAAATTATTTCATCACAGATTAACTTTTTCTCTTAACAGTGATTAATGTTTCCCCCCAAATACTTGAGACGTGCTCCTCCTCCTCCTCTTCCTCTTTTCTTTTTCCTTTCTTTTCCTTCTCTTCTTCCTCCTTCTCTTTCTCCTCATCCTCCTCCCCCTCCTCTTTTTCCTCCTCCATCTTTTTCACCCACTCCTCCTCTGCCTCTTCTTCCTCCTCCTCCTTTCATTTTCTTAAGAGGAACTGGCCCCAGACATCATGTAGTATCTTACATCCCCCTGCCACGAAGTGTCTCAGTCCATTACCACTGGGTTCATTGCTGAAGGGCCCTGATACCCTGCACCAGTAAAAGAACATTCCCACCATTGTAGCTTTGACCACAGATCAACAAGTCCCCAGAGTTCACCTGTTCCTTCCTCCAGCCCTGCCTCCAGTTCCATGGATAATGCAACCCAAACCCCCTACACTGCCCACCCTCACATTCCAGCACCGTTGACTCCACTCATGTCCCTGCACCACTATCACCCCCATCCCCTGCCAAACCACTCCCTTCTACCTTATCATAAGTTTTGCCCATATTGAGAATCGGCCCACCACACTCTACTCCCTTTCTGTCTCCTAATAATCTATCTCCTAGACTCTAGTTCTGTGAACCTGAGCAGTTTGCTAGGTCATACCAATGAAGTCATGTAATATTTGCCCTTCAGTGAACTGACTTACTTCACTCAACATAAGGTCTTCAAGATTCATCCGTCTTGCTCTGTGTGTCAATACAATATATCTTCTTACAGCAGAGTAATATTCCATTGTGTGTATATACCACAATTTGCTTATCCATTCATCTATTGATGGGCATGGGTTGCTTCCAACTTTTGGCAATAGTAAATGTCGCTATGAACATAGGTGTTCATATATCTGTTCATGTCTCTGCTTTTAATTCTTCTGGTATATGCTCAGCAGTGGGATTACTGGATCATGTGCCAGTTGTATCGTTAGCTTCCTGAGGAACCACCAAACCATCCTCCACAATGGCTGCACCATTCTATATTCCAACCAACAGTGCATGAACGTTTCCTCTGCATCCTCTCCAAAACTTATAATTCTCTGTTTTTTAATAGCCACCAGTCTATAGATGTAAGATGATATCTCACTGAAGCTTTGATTTTCATACCTAATAGCTAGTGATGGTGAGCATTTTTTTCATGTGCTTTTCAGCCATTTGTATTTCTTCTTTGAAAAAGTGTCTATTCAAATCTCTTGTCCATTTGTAAAGTGGGTTGTCTGTCTTTTTAGTTTCAAGATGTAGAGTTTCTTTATATATGCTGAATATTGGACCCTTATCAGATAAATGGTTAACAAATATTTTCTCTCACTGAGTAAGCTGCTTTTTCATTTTCTTGACAAACTCCTTTGTTCCACAAAAGTTTTTCATTTTGAGGGGGTCTCATTTATCTATTTTTTCTTTTGTTGCTCATGCTTTGGGTGTGAAGTTTATGAAACCATTTCTTATTACAAGATCTGGCAGATGCTTCTCCATATTATCTTCCAGTAGCTTTACAGTCTTGACTCTTATATTTAGATCTTTGACCCATCTTGGGTTAATTTTTGTTAAATGATAATGGAACCATGGTTAGTAATTGTGTTTTAATATCTGTACGTCAGTTGCAACAAATGTAACAGCCACATGCAAGAAGATCATTGCTGGGGAAAGGGGAAAAGGGTTTGATGTTGGGTATATGGGAGTTCCCTATGTTCTATATGTGACTTTACTGTGACCTAAAACTTTTTTGAAGACATAAAAAAACAAAAGGAAGTAGACACTGGGAAAAAAAAAAAAAAAGAAAATATTGCCTTGCCACTGTACATACAGGGCAACACCTATTATAGTGATTGAAGGCAAAAAGTAAAAAAAAAATTTATGCTATTTTTCATTTTTTAATATCCCAATTTATTTTTTACTTTATTTTAGTTTTTATAAATTATTATGTATTCTATTTCTAATGTTTAAACCTATCATTACTATTTCATTTTCCTATTAATTGAATTTGGCAATATATTAGACTTCATTTTTAAGGAAGTTTTGGATCACAGAGGGGTTCAACTATGGCAGCAGAGGAACACTGATGTGGGGTGTCATTGGTGGGGGATGCATGGGTGGGAGGGAGTTCTCCAGGGCATGCATGTAAGATATACAGATATGTTCAGATGTTCATTGGGTATTAACACAGTAGGTAGAGTTTCACACAACAACTGAGGGAGTGTTGATTTCCCATTCCGGGGAACTCTGTCACACTCCCCAGTGGAGTAACAACAATCCTCCAAGTGCAAAGGCAAAGACCAGTGAAGAAGGATGGTCCAATGATGGGCCCTTGATACTGATGACTATGCTTATGAAACTGTGCTTGAAATTTCAACTAGGCCTAGAGCTGCAGGGTGCCTAAGAGTTACCTCCTGAGAGCCTCCATGTTGCTCAAATGTGGCCACTTTCTAAGTCAAACTCAACATGTAAATACATGACTCCCAGGGATAAGCCTCCCTGACACAGAGGGATTACTACCAAGTACCAGCTGGTGATGGAACTAGAGCAACTAAAAAGAGACCTTGAATATAAAGGGGAGATGGCAAAGACAAATGAGTTTATATGGCTAAGAGACTTCAAAATGAGTCAGAGGATCATCAGAGGGGTTGCATTTCTGCATGTCTCTGCAGGATCTCAGAGACAGTCAAAGTAGATACAACCCCAGGTAGTGGTGCTCCTAGTGGCTATGGAGATACCCAGGCCCTACAGTCATGACAGATGACTCTGTCATTCAGTACTTTGCCAGTGGGCCCTACTTTGGAATTTGTGCTCCTGAGTGTGATGGAGTTGGACTCAGACATGAACTCTCTATAAATGTGTCTTCTGTCACTTTTACTGAACGTGTGGTTGGTGCTGGGGTTGGTGTATGCTCAGGAGACTTGAATCTCTGGACTGTCCACAGGCCAGCTGGGCCATGAGCCTCAGCACAGTTGCAATACCAACTCTCCAGTTCGTTGGACTTACCCAGGTCAGCTAACAGGGAGGTGAGGATGGTCAACCACCACACCAGGGAACTGAGAGAGTCTACAGCTGCAAGCAGAAAAATCCCATCCATTAGCCATATGGGATCTAAACCCCCTCTCAATTTAGAAGTGGAGTGGACATTGCCATCCCCAGGTCCTCAGGATGGAGGAACAAATTATGGATTAGAGTGTACTTACTGGTATTCTACTATAGAATTATTGTGACTCTAGCAATGGAAGAAACTGTATCATTAATGTGGAGACAATGGCCATGGGAGTTGCTGAGGGCAGGGAGAGGGAAAAAGAGGTGTGATATGGGAACATTTTTGGAACTTGGAATTGTCCTGAATGATATTGCAGGGACAGATGCAGGACATCATATATCCTGCCATAAACCACTAAATGGACTGGGAGAGAGTGTAAACTGCAATATAAACTATAATCCATGCAGTGTTGCAGTGTTCTAAAATGTATTCACCAAATGCAATGAATGTGCCACACTGATGAAAGAAGTTGTTAATGTGGGAGTAATGGGGAATGGGGAGAGTGGGGGTATATGGATACATAGATCACACAAAATGTTACATTAAAAATATGGGAATCTCTTATATTTTTAATGTAATATTTTGTGTGATCTATGTATTTTTAAAAAAGATAATAATAAATCAAAAACTAATAAAATAAAATAAAATAAATATGGTAATCCCCTATATTTTCTATGTGACTTTTCTGTTTACATAAAGCTTATTTGAAAATAAAGTGAGATTTTGTATTTTTAGTATTTTTATTTATTTATTTTTGCTTTGTTTTCAGGGAGGTTTTGGATTGCAGAAGAGTCACAATTGTGGCAGGTGAGGATCTCTGCTGCAGGATGTTGGTGGTGGTGGGGATGTGTGGGGAGGAGTGCACCTAGGGCATGCATCTGTAGAATATGAATGTGTTCGTGCGTTCATGAAGTATCATCTTGGTGGGTAAGACCCAATCAATAACTAAAAAATGTTGAATTCCCATTCTGGAAAGTCCTGCTGTATTCTCTAATAGAGTGACAAGAATCCCTAAAATACATGGGCAGTGCCTAGCAAAAGAAGACAGGAAGAGATGTGATGTGGGGGCATTTTTGGGGGTTGGAGTTCTCCTGGGTGGTGCTGCAGGGACAGTTACCGGACATTTTATGTCCTCCCATGGCCCACTGGGTGGACTGTGGGAGAGTGTGGGCTATGATGTGGACCATTGACCATGAGATGCAGTGGTGCTCAGAGATGCATTCACCAAATGCAATGAATGTCTCATGATGATGGAGAAGGTTGTTGTTATGCGGGAAGGAGTGGGGTGAGGGGGGTGGGGGGGATATGGGGACCTCATAGTTTTTTAATGTAACATTAAAAAAAATAAAGACAAAAAAAAAAAGAAGACAGACCAATATGCTAGGCCTTGGTATTGGTGCTTGTACTTATAAAATTTGTTTCTGTGAAATTGAAACTTAGCCTAGTATTATATATTGCCTAAGAGTTACCTCCTGAAAGCCTCCTTGTTGCGCTACTGTTGCCTCTCTCTAAGCCAAACTCATCCGATAAACTCACTATCTTCCCCCTGGCATGGGACATGACTCCTGAAGATGAGCCTCCCTGGCACCAAGGAATTATTACCAAGTGCCAAGTAGCAATGCATTTGAAAAAACACCTTAATCTAAAGGGGGAATTATTAAACACAAATGAGTTTTTATGGATAAGAGATTTCAAAGTCATCTGGGAGGTCATTCCAGAGGTTACACTTATGCATGTCTTAGGAGGATCTCACTGACTGGCACAGTAAACAATGCCTCAAGTGGGCGGGGGCTTCTGAGGGCTCTAGAGACATCTGGACACTATAAGTAGGGCAGACAACCCCAGGAATTCAGCACCCTGTCCAGGGCCTTACCTTGAAATATAGAATAACCTATTCCTCCAGTGTATCAGAGTTGGACTCATTTATAATTTTCCTACACATGGTTCTTCTCCCCTTTTTATTTGAACCTATAATTAGCACTATACCCATTAATATGTGTCCCAGAGACTTAATCTTCCAGCTCTTCACATACTGGTGGAGGTGGAGACCTAAATATCAGCAGAGTTGCAGCCAACAGCTAAACTCCAATTCATCAGACTCACCCAGGACAACTGGCAAAAGGATATTGATGGACAATGCCCATCCCAAAGAAACACAGAGTATCCACAACTGCAAGCAAGACATTTTCATCCATCTGACCCATGTGATCTAAACCCCCTCTCAATAAGAAGGAGAGTGGGTATTACCATTCCAAAATCCTCAAGATTGAGGAATAAGCAAACGTAAGGGGGAATGCAACTATGGACTAAAGTAGACTTATTATTTTTCTAATGACAGTAGAACTTGTAACATTGATATAAAGGTAGTGGTCACCAGAGGTTCTGAGGAGAGGGAGAGGGCAGAATATGTATAACATGGGGCATTTTGGGGAACCTTGGAATTGTCCTGCATGAAATGCAATGACAGATACAGGCCATCACACAATTTGTCAAAACCTATAAAATAGTGTGGTGCAAAGTATAAACATTAATATAAACTATAGGCCATGGCTAGTGGCAATACTTCAATTTATGTTCAACAAATTTCACGAATGTATCAGAGTAATAAAAGATGTTGTCAATAGGGAAAAGCATGGTAGGAGGAGGGAATGGGGTACATGGGCATCCCCTATACTTTCGATGTAACATTTATGGAATCTAAAGCTTCTTTTAAAATAATTTACATATTTTACAAAAAGAACAAAGTAGAAAAAGTCTATGGAGGAGCTACTGTGTACTAGGCAGCATGATGAGCATTTTGTGGGTGATTTTCTCTGAGTAACTCAGCAGATTCAGATATCAGTGCCATGGAAAAATATTTGAAGAAAAGTATTTGCTTCTTTAGTGCTTGAGTTCCTACTTATTTATTTAAAAGTTATAAAAAGAATTACATAAAGATACGAAGTCAGTCACATGGGGAAATAGTTTCTTCACACAGGGAATCAAAAAATATGGGTCTTTGTTTCTAAAACCCCTTGTAAACATGCTCTATTCCTCGTAACCACAATATGCTTACTTTTAAACATGAGCTATTTCCTAATCACAAACTGCTCTGCCCTACCCTATGCAGTAAGCATTTCTGAAGAGGCCACTTTATACTTGAGACAGTGCTAGGCTCTTGGGAAACAGTAAAACACACTTCCTTCTCTGGACAGTGCACACAAGTGGGATAAATTTCATGAGAGGTCTGGACCATGAGCGTCCTGAGGAGTGAGAGACTAATCTTGCCCCCACAGATGCTAATATTAGCCTTAAAGTTTTGCAGGAGTTCACTGGGTAGAAGAGGGCCTGATGACCTTCATGGCAAGGAATGAGCAAGAACAAACGAGGAGGAGTCCAAAAGTCACAGCACTCCAGCTCACATTCTGTCAGTCTTAGGTGACTTTCATTATTGCTCCTCAACATGCACTCCCCATGCCAGTAGGTAGATTCAATATCCCTGACTGATGCCAGGATACAATATAATGCCTCCCGTGAAAGCAAATACATCCACATTCCCGTTGACTTTGGACTTGGCCATGCCACTTGCAAGTTGACTTAAGGCATGCTATGTTTCTACAGGCTCTTTTGCTCTTTCCCTCTGTTGTGAGACCAGCAGGTCCCCTGTAAGAGTTGCTCCTTCGTCCTGGGTCCTGGGTGCCAGCCAACCTACAGATGACCACCTGTAAGATGAGTACAAATAAATGCTTGTTGTTACAGCCTCTGACACTTGGGGATTTTCTGCTGATGTGGCAAAGCTAAATAACACAAACCCTCCTTTCTTTATCATATCAAAGAAAAATATTCTGTAATTCTTACACTTCTACACAGTGCCTAGCCATCAAGCTTAATACCAAGAATTATCACTTCTCTAATTAGTTAAAAATTAATAGTAAGATGCATTTAAGTTTATCTTAATACCTCTGTACCAATACGTGTCAATTTTCTGGTTTCTAGCCAAAGAAAAGTGGCTCAACAACTCTTCGTAAAAGAAGCCTGCTGTTTCTATGATATGTTCCATGACAGTTAAATGGTTTTTGTTTTTGTTTTTTGGTTTTTTTAGGAGGTACCAGGGATTGAATGTGGGATCTCATACATGCAAAGTAGGAGTTCAACCACTGGGCTACACTCACTCTATTTACATGGTTTTTGTAAGTGTTTGTAGCACAATTAAAAGATAGTAAGTAGGGGCCACGTGGTTTGGAGAACACATTATAAAATAACTGAGTCTAGTTGGTTCTGACATTATGTAAGACACAATTTTAATGTGGTCTATGTCTCTCTGCTATAAAATGAAGGAGTTGAACAACAAATATCCAAAGTTCTTTTCTTTTATAAAAGTATTTTACTTTAGCTCACCTGAAAATATATAAGCATAGTGGACACAAGGCTCCAGAGAACCCTTTGGTGTCTGATCCATTATAGCTTTACAGTGTCTGGCCCACTATCAGGTTTAATAGATATTTGCTGAATGCATGAAAGAAAGAGAGAGAGAGAGAAGGGAGGAAGAAAGAGAGGGAAGGAGGGGAAAGAAGGAAGGAAAGAAGGAAGGAAGGAAGGAAGGAAGGAAGGAAGGAAGGAAGGAAGGAAGGAAGGAAGGGAGGGAGGGAGGGAGGGAGGGAGGGAGGGAGGGAGGGAGGGAGGGAGATTGAGCACTAGTCTGTGCCAGGCAAAGTGAGAGCCACTAAGATCACAAAGAAGAAAAAGGAACAGTCCCAACTGAGTGGAAGGCTGATACACTAGAAGCTCCCTCCAATAAAAGAAAGAGAGTACAATGAGAGAGGGAATCATGGAGTGAGATGAAAGTCCACAGAATAGCCACCTACCCCTGCCTGGTGCCAAAAAGGGCTTTGCACTCCTCAAAATGTTTGCCCATATATCATGAGCATTTTCTGAGTCATATTTGGGAAGTAGTTATTTAGGGATTGCAAAATATCAGTCAGGTGAGATGTGTCCCCTTAAGCACCACATAAAAATGGTTCAAGAAACTTAAGAGGGGCAGGAGAATAATAAAAGCCATGCTTCCATAAATTGAAAATAATGGAGAAAACAGAACTCTTCAGACAACTACTCTGGTCACATCCCCAGAGAAAGAAATTTAAGACAAGATTTTTTTTAAAAGTCTGGGTGTGAGGCTTGATCACGATGTACTAAATAAGAAGTCAGTAAGGTTATATTTAAAACTATATGTAGTTCTTTAAAAGGGGGCTGGGGAGGGTTTCAACTTTAGCTTAAGGCCAGATGAATATTTTTTAAAAAAGAGATGAAAATCTATTAATCAGTGGTCTTAAGTGTCATTATTTGACTGTTTCTCTATCTAGAACTCATTCAAACTTATATAGCATATTACATTTAATTAATTGAGTGTTTATGTGTTAAAAAATTATTTGCTTGTGTCTATAGTGAAATTTCCAAGATTTATGACAGGAACATTTTAGAACAGCAACATGTGTTTCCCTCTGATTTGTATAGCTTCATTCATTATAATTTTTCCTGATGTTTTGCCTACCATATTATTAACTTCCCCAAAGCAATGAAATACCAGCTTGTCTTCTCACGGCAAAGAAATGAGAGGAATAATTATGAATGTGGAAATCCCAGTGAAAACATGCTTCTATTGAAAGAGGCTAGTAGTCCAAGAAGGAGCTCACTGGATTTATGGAGTCCATTAAAAAAAAAAAAAAAAAGCAAACATGCAGGAAAACAGATGCATTTTTTCATCCAGCATCTTGGACGCCCCATATGCAGGGAAAAGAGATCTTTTTTTATAAATATATTTTAATGCCACTCGGGGCAAGAATTTATATTTGCTATAAGTTATAAAGTCTGAATAAATCACCACGGTTTCAAGTGCGTGCCATGCATAAATATTTAATCACTGCAAAGTGTTCTTTCCAAAATGTAAGAGTTGGTAAGCACAGTGTTTGATTGGTGACTGACTCCGCGGATGACTGTGAGATTTGGACTTCGCAACTCTTGGCTACAGTAATGGCTGAGACAGGAGAGACTAAGAGAGACTCTCTGCTTGTCAAGGCAAAGATGTGGAACAGTCTGGGAAATCATTTCCAGCCAGGGCTATAGATCAGTGGTTATTTGACAAAGAGCTGGACTGGCCTGGACCACCAGTGTCATTCATGTTTATTGTCCAATCTGGTGCTTGGGAGCCATCGGGTCCCAAACAGGACCATGAGAAGAAACCACCAGCACAGGGGCGTGGGGAGGAAGGAAGAGCACAGTGAGGAACCCCAGCAGGGAGAGAGCACACAGGGTGTGAGGACTGGCTCCCAGGCAGCCTTCCCTCCAGTTCGAGATGTTTGTATTATGACATCCTGCAGTCTCCATTGTTATTTCTCACAAATGAGCCAGTGTCAGCACCCTGACCACCCGGGTGGCCTCTCCAAAAAGACAGGAAAAAGACTTGATTTACATTCTTCCTTCAGAAACGCACTCTGCTTTTCTCCTGCGTGTTGCCTCACTTTCCATGTTTAACCTGGTATCTAGTTTTTGTTTACACACCCCTCCACTGGCCACTATTTCCAAATGTGTATGCATTAAGAGGAAAGTTAGGTTGGAAAATAATTCCCAATTCCAATTTCCTTTCTCAAAATCTGTGCCTCAAAGCTGTTCCACAACTCTAAGTGTGAACTTGTGGGGGAATGGGGGAAGTGTCCTAAGTAAAGGTGACTGGTCCAGGGTAGGTCCCTTGGGGGGACGAGGTAAGGATAAGTGTATTTTCTTAGGTGATGGCTGACTGTTTGAATTCATATTCTAAAGGAAAGACTTGTTTAGGAAAGTCCTTCCTAAAGACTGATGATCTATTTGAAGCAGGAAAGACTCTATCTGGCAAGGAAGTTAACAAGCTCCAAAGCATCAGAGGAGAGAACTTGCTACGTGTATTGTGCTCCTGAATGGCAGAAACAGAGAGGGGAGCCAAAGAGACCTGTGGCCACATGGGGAAGGTCTGCTGAGGAAAGGTCACAGAGAAACTCCCATTTATCATGTGGCCAAACCAGATTTAGGAGGGGAAAAACATTGCATTAAATGCAAACTGTATGCACTTTCTCAGATTCCTTCCATCACCTCCTTCTTCCTCCATGTTAGGCAGGATTGCACAATTATGAGTTCCCCCTCTCTTCTGGACTTTGGGGATATGGGGTCAGAGCAGCCACCAAGCGGCCAGAAGACACAGCCCGGAAGAGGGAGAGGGGATAGCTGCCCCTTGGGCTGGACTTTGTCTGATGGGAAAAGGAAGACAGAGGGATCCTGGAATATAAATCCTTCCCCTTTCCCACCTTACTTGAACTCTGTTGGTTTCCATTTTGCTACCAAATGAACCCTTGTGGTGACCAAACACATCTACAGAGCAGTCTCCAGGGCCACTCTTCTCCTTGCTGACTGTTGTAAAACAGTGACCAGTGTGACAATGCAAAACCTGGCATTGCTTTCATCTTTCCTTGCCTTCCTTCCCCTTCTCCTTCACCCTCGCAATCCTGGCCTTACATGTCAAAATAAAGAATTGGCCCTTTAGTTCTTGCCTAAGGCTCTACTATCTGTTGGGCCTGCACCAATGTGAATTAAGTTGTTCACCTTGATTGTGAGATATGACTCTCCTCGCTACCCCAAGCCTTTATTTTTTTTATTTTTTTATTTTTTTTCCCCATGAGATCCTCTGTATTTAGAGATAGGCATGGAGTTGGCACAGAGCTTCTTAACAAACAAAGTAAATATTGAAACACAGTCAGTTATAAAATGCATGGCGGCCAGAGCCCAGGCTTTTAAATAGTTTCTATTGACACAAGAATTCCTGAGGTAGTAAAAGAGCTGTGGTGTAAATAAAATAAGGGGCTGAGCTTTCTATTTAGGTAATTTGGTTTAGGGTGTAAGAATCCTGAATGAATGCAAAGCCACTTGGCCTTGACCATCACCAATATAAGCCACCAAGATGTTGCAAAAATCTAGGAGAAAAAAAAAAGAGAGAGAGACAAAAAACAACAACAACAACAAAAAAAACCCAATTCAACCACTTTGGGGGAGAAAAAGAAGCTTTGGGAAAGGACTTTTTTAGTTTAAATGATCCTCACAGCTATGGCTGTCCCCATTTTATAAATGAGGAAATTGGTAGTCCGATAAACTAAGTTACTTGTTCAGCATCATGTAACTAGTGAAAGGTAAAACCAGGGCCTTCTGACTGCAACATCATGTTCATCATTCTTCTGCATGTTGCTCTTGCAAATAATTTCATTTATTTGAAGATAGAACTAGTTTCTAGATGATAGAATATTACTGCCTCAGTCTCCTGGGTATTTTAAGCAAAGGCTGAGACCCAGAGTCCAGAATTTCCGGAATACCAATCTCCTCCTACAAATCTTTCCTTTGTGGAGGTACAGTGTTTGTCACTTTCTTGGTACTCAGTGAAAGGTATTGCATTTGTTGCAATTAACTATATACTGCAAATTGGTTGAAGTAAAGAGAAAATCTGAATTATATCACCAATTCATCTCCAAAGACAGTCAGATTTATGCCAAGCAACATTCTTTGGGGTGGACCTGCAGGCTCTTAGATGTAGCTTGAATTTTGATTTTTTCCACTTTCCAGTTGTGTGACTTTGAAAAAGTTAGTTAAGCTCTTTGTGCTTCAGTTTCCACAATTGCAAAATTATATTAATGGCATCATACTTAACTTATAGAATTATATGGAAAACTACCTGATGTCTTTAATGTAAAATACTTTAAAAGTATAAAGAACAGAATGACCCCTCAATGAGGATGACTTCTCATTGGGGTCGGGTCATTATCATTACCATTAAATTGGCCAAAGAATCTTAGTATTTCTAAATTAACACCTAGACTTTTGTGTTTGTACTCTCATCTAACAGTAGTTTCTTAGAAGATATACCGACCTCCCAAAATTATGGTGAAGTTGTCGTTGTTCTCGATTGAATTATTATTCCCAGAATACTTTGTACAGAAAAGAGACTCCTGGTGAATTTATAGGGTTTTGCTTG
Organism: Dasypus novemcinctus; assembly: GCF_030445035.2. NCBI lineage: Eukaryota > Metazoa > Chordata > Mammalia > Cingulata > Dasypodidae > Dasypus > Dasypus novemcinctus. The sequence goes on along the minus strand of NC_080673.1, from coordinate 196,687,191 downwards.
TACTAGACAAAAAACAAGAAGAAATTAGGAACTATATGTGGTTCTCTATTTATCCAACACTACTTCAAAATTCTGCTGTGGATGGTTAAGCCACATAGTTAAATAGTGTATGCAGACGTTTTTTTCAAAATGACATTTCAACCAATTTTGTTCCATGAGAGTTCTCTTGTGATGCAAGTGAAAGAAACAGGATATAAAATGACATATATGGTATATTCCTAATTGTGTGAAAGAAAAAAATTAAAATTCATATATGGAAAAAAAGTCTTTGGCAGAAAATAAACAAAATTATCATTTTTGTTATCTCTAATGTAAGTTTTCTGTTTTTCTATACTTTCTAAATTTTCCATTTTGAATATGCTTTAATTTATATATTTAATCTTGATAAAAGTGACTTTAAATAAAAATATAGTCATTTTAGACATGTCCATTTATTTATTTTTTTATAACATTGAATATATTTGTCAAATTCTTATAAAGCAAGCTATCAGTTTGGAACCAGGGAGATACAGAGATTAATGAGGCCTGATTTCATCTGCAGGCAGTCTTACTGGTGTGGGAGGGAGCAATAGTTGCAATGCACTGTGGCAATAGAAATAAACCTACTGCTCTAAGAGCAACAGACAGTGGTAACCATCTACTTTCAGGAACTGAGCCAGGGCGTAGGGCCTCAGGAAGATGTGACATTCCTCATTAAACCTTTACGAGTCTCAAAGCAAGATTTTGAGGATACAGGAATAACTGATTCACAATGGCTTGACTTTCAATACCTAGCTTTTACAATCATTTTTTAAATAAATAAGCCCTTCAAAGAAATGAACCAAATTTACCTTTTTACGGGCACCTAATAGGTGGAACCAAATGCCAATACTATCTTAAACCCTCCATCAAGTTTATTATGAAAACTAATGACCCAGGGAGTGGGTGTAGTTCAGTCATTAAGCACCTATCTCGCATATACGAGGTCCCATCCTGGATTCAATTCCTAGTACCTCCTAAAAACAAACACACAAAAAAAGACTAATGATCCAAAGGATGCAAGGAATGGGACATTAACTTACCCCATTGAAATGCTAGGGCAGGTGATCATGAGGAAAAACCACAATATTCATCAAGAAACAAAAATTCAACTTTTAGTCTAAACTTCCTTAGATTCTGATTTTAAGAACCAATCAACACTAAAGAATTTTGAAGAGGAAACTGGTTAAAATTTTATATTAAAATATCAACCTTGCATATTTAACAAATTCAAAAGTGTATCATTACGATAAATATATTTTTAGAGAATGAGATAGGATTTTGGAATTAAGTATTATGATATTATAAGTTGAAGGGTTTGAATTCCGAAAACTTGCCTTGCAATTCTCATGCAAGAGTCAATCAAGTTATAAGTTAGAGATCACCTAAGATCATGTCTGCATCTCTCAGAAGGCAAGATTATGCTAATCTTCAGAGCATAAAACAAAGTACCATCTTGGTAAGCAGCCTATAAAATGGCCCTGAGTGACCCCTGTCTTCAATATCCTGATATTTGTGCTTTTGTATAATCCCTTCCCTATGTAGGTGGGTTGAACTTAGAGATTTGCTTGGATCAAATAGCATATGGCAAAAGTGATGGGATGTCACTTCTAAAGATTAGGTTACAAAAATACTATAACCTCTCTTGCTCCCTCTGTCTGCCCTCCACCCCTGCTTCTATCCCTAGCTCTGGGGGAAGTTAGCTGCCATGTTATGTGTAGCCCTATAGAGAGGACCATGTGGCAAGGAACTGATCTCTCTGGTCAACAGCCAGTTAAGCCTGCCAACAGCCACATGAATGAACTTAGAAGCAGATTCTCCCCAAATCTAGTCTTGAGACGGCTGGAGCCCCCGTAGACATCTTGATGGCAGCCTATGGGAAACTCTGAGTCAAAGAATCCAGCTAAGACTCACCAAATTCCTGACACACAGAAATATGAGATAACAAATGTTTCTCATTTTAAATGGCTAAATTTGGGAATAATTTGTTATACAACAATATGTAAATGCAATCGTGTTCCATTTCTCCATAAATTATTGCTACCATGTACCCTAAAATTCTAGTTGTCGAAATGGGATCATTGATAATGAAAAATTGAAAACTCCAATTCACAGATCACCTTATCATATCTCATTATCAAAGTCTTCCTAGAAGGTCATATGAAATCAACAGACCTCCATATTCTTCATGCAGCCCTTACCATATAACACACTGTATATAAATTTTACTTATTATATTTATTCTTTATTTTCTCTTTCTCTCATTAGAATATAAACTCCAAAAGGGTGGGGTTTTATATCTTTTATTTTGCACACATGTATTTCAAGGACTAAAAACAGTGCTTGGCATATATGGATTGCCCAATAAATATTTCTTGAATGAATGAATTTGACCTATTTCAAAGTCAAATTCACAATTTCTAGTCACAAGCCATAAACCATGAGAGTTGCTGGTCTCCAATCATACCCTATGCTTGCCATCTTCCCCTGGCCATTAATTCCACACGGAATGCCCTGTGTCTTTGGTTGCATTCCCCAGAAGCAAACCCTGAGATGAGAATTTGTGTACAAGCAATTTATTAAGAAAGTGCTCCCAAGAGAAACCAGTAATAGAGTGGGGAAGCACGACAGGGAAGGAGAGGAAGCCAGACAAGGGTGTGATTTCAGGCAAAGTCCCAGAGAGGGTAACTTCAGCTTAATCCCATGGGGGAGCTCTTAAATGTAAATTATGCCTCTCAGCTTGACCAAATCCTAGGAATGAGAGTTGAGCTTTCATATTCCCCTGCTAATTAGTCATCACTAGGGGCCACCCCAGGGATATAAACTCCCAGGTACTTCCAGCTGTCTACAAGTATGGGTAGAGCCAAGGGCAGGCCTCCAAAGAAGAGACACAGGTGTAGGCTTTGAAGGGAAAAGTGCAGAAGCGCCGAGAAAGGAGCAAAGAGCCAGTGATGGGGATCCAAGGAGACCTGGGCAGAGACCCAATAGTGTCTGCTTACTCCCAGCTTTGTCCCAATTTACTTTATTGAAATCTATCCCATCTTTCAAACAATGTTTCCTCTATGTACCTTAGCACTATGCTAGAACCATGTATACAGCCTCATTTGTAGTCAACTTTCTTTCACCTTCCTTCTACCATAAACTCCTTAAAAGCAGAGATGATATCATATACATCTTTATGTCTCCCAGCATCTTTGTCACTCCTGCACTATACCGTAAAGAGTAGCAATACCATTGAATCTCTCTAGGCTCTTAACTCCATGGAAGCAATCAGTGTTTGTCATCACCATATATACAGCAATTATTACTGTGCCTGATACATAATAGACACTGAGTAAATGTTTGTGGAATAAAGATAAAGAGTGACTTATAGTTTACAATGTGCTGTCTTAGTCTATCATTTCATTTATCCCTCACAGACTATAGAGAAGTACATAGACTAGGTATAAACTAAGTCATTTTTTCTGGAAAAAAAGGCTTAGGAACACAAATGTCTTTCCCAAATGACTTCCTGGCTAAATAGAGGCTGAGTAATAATGCCTCAGAGCTAAATCTGATTTCAAGTCCAAATTGCTTTCCCCTAGGCAATACTGCTTGATTGGATTGATAAACAGGCAAGCAACACATATGGAGATTGAGATCCGTAGACAAACACAGAATGTCCTGGTCTTTTAACAACACTATGTCAAGATTATTTACCCAAAGAAAAGCCTTCTATGGCACATTTATTAAACACACAAAAGGAAATCAATAAGTGATTGATTTGATTGAATTGAATCACATAAAATAAATGAAATGGAATAGAATGCAGTGGAATAGAATGGAAATGTTTGGTTTGAATTGAATTAGGTTAAGATTATTAAATTAAACTAAATTATTAAAATAGATGCTATCAAGGAGTAGAAGTGGGGAGGAAGATAGTGAGGAAAGAGGCCAATGACTATAAATTGATGACTATAATTCAGTAGAGCATGCCAGTCAACCTATAAACAGGTCAAACCTTGAGAACCCTATGTTGTAAAGTCATCTCCATCCATATGAGCCTGTTATTCTCTAAGCAGTATTCTGTTTACCCAACTCTTCACCACAACTCCCCTCACCCCCAAAACACCTATCATTCTTCTCACTGCTGTGTTGGAATTGGGTATCTTGGAAGAAGGTCTTCAAATGGTCTAGTGTGTGCTAAGCTGGGAAGACTGAGAAACAGCAACTCTGCAGCAGATGCTGTCCATGCCTTGCTCCTGTCCACTGTTCCAGGACATGCCCTCAGGGGCCTACTACAAACATCGGTGACTCCCTCTCTGAGACTTTGACTCAAGCATGGCAAACAGGACACAACAGAATGAATACCCCTTAGGTACAGCTCTCAATCAATGATAGGTGGGAATTGGATGATCATCACTCCTGCTTTTTTGCCCCTTAGACTGGACAATTTCGAGATATTTAGCATTGCCTCCCAGAGTTCCCCAGAAGAACTGAGCTTCAGTCACCCACAGCAGCTTTCTTTTCAACAGCATACCCTCTCTTGGTTTTCTTTCCTTCTCTTTCTCTTCCCTACTCCTATACTAATTCTCCCTAGGATCACCTCCCAAATAAAGGAGTTGCACTCAAACCCATGTCTCAGGGTCCACTTCTAAGAAAACACAAGTCAAAGTGTGTTACTTCAATTGGGGGTATTTACATTTTTAGAGCAGATAGTGAAACTGATAGCTCAGAGGGATAAACCAATTATAAAGCAATTTTAATTTAAAAAGCAGGAGCAAAAAAAATCACAACAAGGAGCTTGCCTGGCAGCATTTTTGGAGGTGGCCACATTGCCTGTCTACATAACAGTCAGCCTGGCATGGAAAGGAGAGCACTGGACCAGACCCTGGAAACCTGGATTCTAACGCCGTCATTGCCACCAACTTACTATTTGACCTTGTCTCTCCATCTCTCTGATCTTCAGTTTTTCTCAACTGGAAATTTACATGACTGGATTATTTGAATGCAAGGGACGACCTTTATGGCTCCCAAATTCCATGAATCCATGGAGAAGGATGAAGTGCATGGCACCTCTTTAAAAGGTGTGCTACGCAAGTAATTAACAAGCAAACTTTTGAAACAGCACAGACTCTAAGAGAGACTGTTTAATTAGGCACACGAGACGTTCCAATCTGTCTAGACAGACTTCTCTTTTTCCCCAGTATGCCTTCAGCCACATTTGTTCTGACCCTGTGACAAGGTATCCTTGGGCTACAAACAGCAAATTTTTGGAAGATAGTTCTAATATCATAGAATCTGCTATGGAACGCACTTTAGTTTTAATGTTTGTCCTTCCAAGGGGAATTGAGGAGAATTACCCAAGAAATAGCCAAGAGAGGTGGTTTGTGCAGTAGGATTCACCAGAGTAGCTTTTGTCGTAACTCTTATATCTTCTGCCTTTTATCATTAGTGGGACTTTTTAGCTCTTCATTTACTTCCCCTTTTTCCCATCCCTAGCTTCATGGAATAAAACATCTTAACATTGCCAGGCACCTTCCAAATCATTTGATTGAACCCCTCCCCCCATCCCCCCGCCTCCCTGGCTGTACCAGCAGAACAATTTCTCCCAAGAAAGGGAAAAGATTCCTTAACACCCAAACTTGAGTCCTGTGATGACCTTTGAAAGCATATTGCAAAATCCTTGACCTTACAAGTGCAATGGGCAGGAACTTTGTGCTGGATCATGGATGATATTGACAGAACTCATTTTGTCTGAAAATTGGCGAAGAAGGGCATGACTTCACCTTGTAGAACTGTCCAATTAATTGACAAGCATTTCCAAACTTTAGCCAGTAGATCATACTATCATAGCTCATCATATGTGGTTAAAACAAATTGAATTTTTGTCTCTCATGGCATTTTAAAATTTAATTATAGGGGAAAACTATTCCTTCCACTAGGTGAAAAATTAGTGGGATCTATATCTTCTCATCTTACCCTTTTCCATCCTAGAGTGACATTAAGTTACAAACACAATCTCATTTCAGTCACTAAAAGTGACTTCCCAAGACACTCTCTAACACCTTAATCTTCTTTCAAGGTTAGACTTCTCTTTCTCCTCACTATCTAAAAACCAGCTGGACAGTTGTCCTTGGAGAAGGGTGTGGTTGGTTTCTGTCCTCTTTCTCTTTTATCTCCTCCTCCACTCACTAGCTGCTATCCCATACCCCATAAAAGGAAAAGGGAAAGAACTGGTAAGGAGAAGAGGAGAAAGAGTAGTTTTTGTAGATTGGGTGGTTCATGCTGACTGGACCTGCCAAATGTATAGTAATAATTTTTTCTCATGGTTGCTTTGTAAGGTTCCCTGACAGCACCTCCATCTCTTCTGGCATGGGCAATACCTCTTCTGCAGCTGGCTGCTTCTGCCCATTGTAGATTTCCAAGGATGAACTCCACATCCATGGTGTTATTTGAGTCTTTTGGACTTGAAATGGCTCCAGGCTGGGTCTGTCACCCATAGACCACTCATGTTCTATGAAATATGTCCTTGCATTCCTTTTTCCTCTGTTGGTTACTTCCCAGACACTGTATTCTTTCTGGCCTGCTTTAGGTTGTTATTGCTTTTCAGATGGGAAAGTCAGACTCAGTTATTGGTGTTCATCAATTATAGGAAACATAACTGCAGCTTTCTGAGTGGTCCCAATCAAGTGCATCAAGCTTCAAGTGAAAGGCATAACACCTCTAACTCTTCACTCTTGTCAGGGAAAAGTATTGGAATTCAAACGGAGCAGAAGTTCTCTGAAAAGAAAATACTCACAATTTTGTCTCTCCATTTTCTTGATGCTCTACTATTCTCAAAGCAGGTGACAGAATTCAAGAATCATGGAACTGGTTCTTGACCATCTCCTTTGAAGAACTCTCCAAGATCATCTGTCTCACATATACTCACTTTGTGATCTAAAAAGGTATCCTATTTATCCCATTTTATGTACCTCAATCAGAACTTGAGCTTTGAAATCCTGTTTCCAAATAATTTCAATGATAGATCTTTTTCATTAAATGCTTTAGAGCTTACAAAATATTGTTAGAACCTGCAACATAATACATGCTTAATAAGGTTTGTGAAATGAATTCACTATTAAGGTATTTTGTATTTATTAATTTGTTTAAATATTTTTGACTCTTGTCGGCAGCCATTTTCTTTATACCTGGAACAGAGCTTATCACACAGTAGGTACTGAGTAAATATTTATTAGATGAATAAATAGATTAAGTATCTTGGAATCCTGTAGAACAAAGTGTGGCACTTTCTCTTTAGCAAGCATTTATTGAGCATTTGCTAAGGGCCATGCGACCACTTTACGCACTTCTCAGTGTTCCCATAATACTCTGTCCTACCCCTCTCAAGACACTTATTAAACTGTATTGCAATCATTGTTTTACTTACCTGTGTTCCTCATTAGTAAAGAACAAAGATATTATTTTCTTCTTTGAGTGCATAGTATAATCAAGGATGGAAGAAAGGAAGAAAAGATTGAATAAATACACATTTCCTGTGTTAAAAAGTGTTCAAAGGAGAGAAGGTAACAAGTTATCATTTCTCATGCTGTTATCCATTTAAAGTAACCTAGCATAAAACATATACTAAACAGTCATGACAGAGCAATTGTTAAAGACTACTCTCTCACTATAACTTTAAAACTGGGCTAAACATATGAAACATTTCAGTAGGCAGTGCAGGGTTATTTGTCCTGAGAGAGAAGATAAATGCATGAATAATGACCTTTCTTCTTGGAGGAATATTCTGGCCTGCGTCTCAGGGAGATGAAGCCCACATGGAGCATGGTCTTGCTGAGTTGAGGAGGCAGAGATGGAATGGACAGAAAAGGACAGTTAGAATTTGTGAGCAGAATACCCTAAATGAGGAAACTGCAGAGAAGGAGCTTCAGAAATTTTCTAGAAGTCTCACTGAAACTTGGACTGATTAATGAGCTGCATAGTATTAGGGTGATATACAGGAGACCTGGCAAATACTTTCCAGGGAACTGTGAGCAGGAATAATTCCAAGTTATCCTTTATCAATAATAGATTGCAAAGTTTTAGAGATGGAGCTTTAGCCAGACAGAGTGGCTGAAATTTCTGTATAAACCACGCCTTCAGCTCAAACACCATAAAGACCATGCCTTAAGAATAATGTTCATCTAACCCTAGAGTAAGGATTCTTCTTACTCTAACAAAGCTTAAAAATAAGCTTCAAAAATGATCAAGCAGATGCATGAGTAAATTAGCTGGAAACCTTCTCAAAATTCAACAGTCCTTAAAGGAGGACAATAAAATTCTGCAAAATCCACAATCTTCAGTATAAATTTTTTTAAATTTCTAGAAACACAGAGAAGCACAAAAGTGTGGCCCACAAACAAGAGAAAAATCAGTTAATAGAAACAAACCCAGAAATGTTGTTTGGATTAGCTGATGAAGAATTTAAAACAAAACAATTATTATGAAATATGTTCAAAATTGTAAAGGAAAACATGATGTAGTGAGAGAACAGGCAGGGGAATATAAAGAGATAAATGGAAACTAGAAAAGAACTAAATAAAAAATATAGAACTAAATAGAAAAAAAAATAGCTGAAATGAAAATTTCAATAGATTTATTTAACAACATATTGGATCCTGCCAGAGAAAACGTTAGTTTTACTTGAAGACAGAGCAATAGGAACAATTCAATCTAATGCAGAGAAAGAAAAAACTGAAGGAAAAAACTCAGTGAGACAATGGTAAATAGTCTAAGAGATGGGTGATTGGAGCCCCCAGAAAAGGAAGGCAGAGGGGAAAAAAAAGAGATTTAAAGAAATATTGGTCACATATTTTCAAAATTTGATGACAAAATACACACTAAGCATATCACCAAACAAAGAAGGATAAACACATCTGGGCAATCATAATCAAATCGCTAGAAATCAAAGAGAACATCTTACAAGCAGCTGGGGAAATAAGGCTCTATACGCATACAGTAACAATAAAAAATGGCTATTGAGGTCCCATTAAAAACAATGCTAGCCAGGAGGCAATGAAACATGCTGGAAATGTTCAATTTTTTTAACATAGAATTCTACATTCATTAAAAGTATGTCTCAAAAATGAAAGTGATAAGAGACATTTTCAGATAAACAAACTGCAATAACTCATCACCAGCACACCTGCACTCAAGAAATATAATATTAAAAAGAAGTTCTTCAGGCTGAAGGAAGTTTGCACCAAATGAGCAGTTAGATCTACACAGACACACAAAGGAATGCCAGAAATTGTAAATATATTGTTAAAATAAAAGAGTTGTTGTCCATGTTTCTTAATTTCCTTTTTAAAAATTAACTCTTTAAAGGAAAAAGAAAAGCGGTTTATTAAGCATCCATAACATACATAACATACATACACAAAACATAGTGTTTAATGAAAATAACACAGAGTGGGAAGGTCAAGTGGATACAAACTGCTGTAAGGCTCTTATTTGAAAGATAAACTATTAATTCCTATTAGTAGACAAAAACTATACACATAGTAAAATGATAAATGAAATCCAATAATACCAATAATCATATAAGTAGGTTAAAACACCAATTAAATGGTAGAGATTATCAGAATGGATTAAAAGAAGTAAGACCCAAACATATACTGTATGTTAGAGATGCACTTTAAATGTAAGGATAAGATAAATTAAAGATAAAACATGGAAAAATATATCATGACAACTTAAATCATAAATAACCAGAATGTTTATATTGATATCAGATAAACTTGGAGGGTTATAGGATGTGAGAATAATGGAGAGGATAGATTGTATCTGATCCCCAGAAAAAAAAAAAATTAAAATTAAAAAATAAGCAGTTAGAGCCAGAAAGCTAAAAAGTGCTCAACATCATTAGTCATCAGGAAAACAGGAAACAATGCACAAGGAGATACCACTACACACCCACTAAAATGGCTACATTTAAAAGCCTGAACATACCAAGTGTTGATGAGATTAAGGAGCAATTGGAACTCTCATATAATGTTAGTGGGCATGTGAAATGGTGTGAGCTCTTTGGAAAATGATTTGGCAGTTTCTTATGAAATTAAACAATTTCCACCCTACAATCCATGAATTCTACTTTTCAGTATTTACCTAAAAGAAAAGAAAATTTGTGTTTTGTGTCCACAAAAATCTTTGCCCAAGAATGTTCGGAACACTTTATTAACAAAAAACAAAAAACAAAAACAAAAAAGAATGCAAATGGCACAGAAAAATAAACAAATTTCAGGATATCCATTGGGTAAACAATGCTCAGCATATTTATATAATGGAATATTGCCCAGTAATAAAATGTGCAAAATATTGATTCATGCAACAACATGAATGAATCTCAGAAGTATTGTGCTGAGTGAGGGAAAAAAAACAGGCATGAAAGAGTTCATACTGTATGATTCCATTTATGTAAAGTTGTAGGCAAAGTCAAATCCATAGTGAAAGAAATAATAAGAATGTCTACTTTCAGAGGGAAGGATGTACAAGAATTACCTGGAAGGCAGTATGAAGGAACTTCTTAGGGATGATAGGAGTGTTATATATCATGTATTATATAATATGTATTATATTAATTTACATAATAGTGATGCAAGTTATACAGATGTATGCATTTGTCAAAACTGATTAAACTTTACACTTAAGATCTTTATATTTCATTGAATGTAAATAATACCCCAATAAAAGAGAAATAACTTCATGCTATTTAAAATTGTTCTAGAGAAATATGAGTTATAATAGAAATGACTGACAGAAACAATGGTGGCTACCAAGAAGAAAGTGGTCATACTTGATTGGGAGATGGAGAGGTGGCTGGACACAAGAATGAAATCTGGTCTTGAAGTATCATTAGAAGATTATATATGGCTAGAGGGCTAAATTCAAGTTGGGGGAGGATGTTTGGGTCTAGAAATATTCTGGAATGACTCAAGTCAATAATGCATTGAGATGCAAGGTAGCTATTAATTAAGATCGTGCAAACTGAACCCAATTTATATTTTAGCCAGGCCCAGAATCTTTGGGTAAGTTCAATAACATTTCTGTGCCTCATTTTTCTTGTTTCTAAAATTAGGAAAATATTATTATTTACTTCAAATCATACTACGAGGATAATATGAATTAATACTTGTAAAACATTTAGAAAGATATCATCTCATAGTTAGTACTCACTTAGTGTTAACTGTCATCATTACTTGTTTTTTTCTGAGGGAGAAGGAACTAATTTTGACCATGGGTGCCTGAGGAAGATGAGAGTGGAAAGAGAGGAGAAGAATGGAGTGGATGGAAGGTATTTGTTCCCTAATAAACCCAAGTAAAGGCAGTTAGAGCCAGAAGTCTCAGGAGCTGTGCAGGGCACTTTGCAAAATGTTTTAGTGCTGTTCCAGGGTCCAGGTGACCTAGAGTTCAGGAGAGGTCATTCTTGCCTTGCAGAGTTGCCATTAGCAGAGATGAGCTATGCAGTGGGAGATACAAGAGAATTTCAACTGGTTGCATTCTCATGTAAGCAGACAGCAGGGCAATGGTGGGTACCTTCATCATAGACCCCCAAAAAGAGGCTGGTGGAAAGGAGTATGGTTAGGTTTGTTTCTGAGCACACATCTCACAACCTCTGGTGACTGCTGGAAATCACTGAGGAGGTTCAGCTGTAAGGTCTGTATTTTGTAGTTATAAAGGTATGAAGGTGGAACTGTGAACCAATAAAATGGGATCAGTGCCTACATGATCTCACTTGTCTATGTAAGCTGGTCAACCCTAGGGAAAATCAGAGGAAAGAAGCAGATAGATGGCTGGCTGGATAGATAAGTAGATAAAAAGGAGAGATACACAGATATTGTTAGACCAAAAAAGAGACAAGAGCATCATGTACTACGTTATTCATCCCACCCTTCTCACTCATTTCATAATGTTATTTTATTCATTCCATGTTCACATGTTGCAGTGCCTAGTATGATCACGGCACTAGGCTACTTTCAGTAAAGAAGAAAGGAATTTCTAAGACTGACTTCACAGAGGTATATGCAGGGAAACAAAACATGGCAGCCTAAACAACACGACAAGGCAAGAAAGGATGCTGGGCCAGACCCTGTAGTACAGACTCCATGAGCTTTGAGAAAACAGAGGAGAGTGAGACCACAGGGAGCTAGAGGGTTGAGAAGGATTTTCTGGGGGACATGAATTGAGGTGACTTGATGGGCAGGATATAATTTGGGTTAATTGAAGATAGACAGAATTATAGAGTAGAAGAAGAGGAGCTTATATAAGAAGGGTTTTTAACCTGGGAGTCCCTTGAATTTCTATCATATATGTTTACATATATGTATGGGAAAGGGGCCATAACTTCCAACACATTCCCAGTAGTCTCAGGACCAAATATTAAGAACCATTATTTCAAGATATAAATAGGCATTAGTGTCAGACATACCCAAATTCCCATAACCTCTACAATATCCTTTATTATCGGTGGCACTGTAAGAAAGTTACCCAACTTCTCTGAGCTTTTTTACTCATCTGTGAAAATAATATCATATACTACATTGTCAGTGTAGTATAACATATAAACCATGCTTCATAATGCATGTCCCAATTAAATTAACTCTCATAGACCTTTTGAAGTAGGTACTATGATTATTTCCATTTCACACTTCAAGAAACTCAGTCACAAGGTGTTCCGTAATTGGCATATGGCCACAAGCTAGTGATGAAGGAGTGAGTTAGAACTCCAGACAATCTGGAGCCATGGTTGTGCTGCACCTGGGGATTTAAATGGCACTCAGCAAACACTGAGTAGTAGCGAGGACTAAACTGATGGTGTAAGCAATGTATGGGACACATGGCAGGTGGTTCTCGATACTGGGAGGGTGTACAAGAGATGCTTCTTTCCCATTCCTGATCTTTCCTTCCTCTTGGAAGAGCCATCAACATATTTGGTTTCATCACCTCTTCACCCACTACACCACAGTAGAATAGAGAAGATGTATTTAATTGGTGATTTGTATACTTTAAAAGGGGGACATGCTTAGACCAGCTTCTCCAGTTGTTCTCTTCTTAGAAGTAATCCAGCCATAGGGTGCCTTTTTCCTCCTTTGCTGCTCTGTATTCCAAGTCTTGTGATCCAGCATTACTTATGACTAGGGCAGTCCATTGACTGTTTCACTAAGTTATTGCATCCAATCTCATGGCAATCAATCAAGAGGTAGTAGTTTGGCTCTATTTGCCTTACTCTTTTGTCTTACTTCTCAACAAAAGTGTTGAAAGATAGGGAAGTGAGGGAGAGGGTTGATAAGTATTGCTCCTCTCCATCTCTTGAAACTTGTTCTTGTTTTTAGGCTGCCAAAATGTAGATACCATGAAATGGGTCAGATTTTAACAATGGGAATTTACTAACTTACAAGCTTACAGTTTTGAGGCTGAAAAAACTTTCTAAATCAACACATCATCAGGTGATGCTTTCTTCTGGAAGACTGCCAGGAATCCTGGACTCCTTTTTCACATGGTGGCATCTGCTTGTTTCTCCTCTCTCTTCTGAGTTTCCTTGCTTTCAGCTTCTTGCTTCTGTGACGTTTTTTCTCTTTTTCTAAACTTAATTTTCCTATAAGGACTCCAGTAAAAAGGATTAAGACCTTCCCTGAATGAGGTGGGTCACATCTTAAGATCCTACTAGCAAAAGAGCAAAAGATCTTACAATGGGGCCACACCTACAGGAATGTTTTAACTTTAAGAACTCACTTTTCTGGGGTACATACAGCATTCAAACAACCATAAAACCTAGTACTTTCTCCCAGCTTTTGTTTCTTTGCAATGACTTATGAAATTTCTTCTGGACTATAAAACTCAGTCTAAGTTTCTTTAGACAACCTAAAAGATGTCTTCTAGACAAATAAAGGTAACTTCATTTGAAAGTAACTTGTTTGAAAGTAGCATCTTGTTGTTGTTCTGAGTCACTTATTTCAAACTTTCTCACCCAATTAACTATAAAATTCCTCTAGGAATCAGTGAAGCCAGGATTGCTGTTGCCTAGCCTGCCTTGGCCAATATACACATTTAATTTCAGAGAGAGGAACTCATCCAAGGACCATGAATTTGGAGGAGCTGGTGCTAAAATGGTTCAAGCAGAGAGATATTTAAAACAGACTCAACCTCATAGAGCCTTTCCTGAGCTCACACCATTCAAATCTGAGACTTTTTCTCATTAGTGTTGCCAGCTAAGAGTCTCACACAAAATTATTACACCCTGTCCTTTCCATCCTGAGAACATATCCAGTTCTTGGATTGGAAATAAAGATTCCAGCTCCCTCAGTTGAGCTGCTGGTGTTTGATATATTCTCAAATCTCATTCTTTGTATTTGGCCAAATTTGGTGATCTATTCCCACCACTGCTCTTGAGACTATTATAGACAATTAGGTGGGTCAGATTGATGTGTGTGTGTGTGTGTGTGTGTGTATATATACATATATATGTGTGTATATATATATATAAACACACATATAAAATATTTTATTGGTGCTTAATTTGAAGATGGTGGAAAAAAAAATACTGTTCAGCAACCAGATAAGTTATGTTCATCGAAAGGTTCAGACTGGGAAACGGAATTTTGGTCCTATCTAGGTAGATCATTGAATTTAACTTCAGTTATCAGTTCTTCCTTTCTGCTATTCTTCCTTCCTTTTTCCTTTCTTCCTTGCTTGCTTGCTTCCTTCCTTCCTTCCTTCAACAAACATTTATTAGTACCACTATATGCCAACAGAAGAAACCAGTCAACCAGCCAGCACTGGCCACACAAATTGAGGCAGCAAGTCAGTAAAGAAAATGCCATGGGTGGACACTGAGAGCTTTGCACATCTAAACAGGGAGCTCAGATTGCCACCCCACAGACTCACCTATGGTTCAGCAATGTTCTACTGGGTTGGGATTCTGGGGAGGAATCCAATGCCTGGAGAAACAGGAAGTGGGACAGATGGGCAAGTTGGAAAAGAGAACTATGAATAGGGGCACAGTCATTCCCCATTTTATGAGTACTTGTCATGTTTCAGGGACTGTAGAAGAAGCAGGAGATATAAAAATAAGTACAAGGTCAAACCTAACTTCAGGGAACACAAAAGATACATCAAATAAGCCAATGTTTACAGCATAACATGGAAAATTTTCTAATAAAATGAGATAACCAAAGTGTGTTGAGTACTTACTATGTGCCAGTAACTATCTGAAGAGCTTTATATATATGAATTCACTGTGTTATCACAGAACCCTACTTCAGGGGCAAAAACAGAACCCATTCTGGATAGTCCAATATACAGAATTTAATACAGGGATCTGGTTACAAAGGTACTGGGAAAGCTAAATAGTCAAATAGAGAAGGGGAAAATGACTCAAACATTAGCAAAAACGAAGATGCAGCCACACCTATGGCAATATATGATGGAGGGATATGGGACAAGATGGTGTTACCAGAGTCCAGGAGTCAAGACCACCAGAAGAAACAGGATCCAAATGGAAACTGTCTAGCAGAAGCTGGGACCTTGGAGTAACAACTCCAATCCTCTCGCTTCTCCCTTCCTTTCTCTGCCAATCTCGTGCCAATGCTTTCCACTGACATAGCTAGAAAGAAAAAGGAGTCTGAATAAATAAGTTTCTAGGGAAAAGGAGGGCAGTGGATCTAAGAGCAAACAGGAAAGTGACCAGCACAAAACCTATGAGTTGGGTGCTACTGTAAACCCCATTACACAGATAAGGAAACTGAGTCACAGGAGAATTAAACAACTGGCCAAAAATACAGAGTTGGATTCAAGAGCCCATGTGTTTATCCATTCCACCATCTTGCCACTCATGAAGGATAATGGAGTTCATTAGGAACATAATCCAGCCCGTTGAGGAGGCAGGGACAACTTCCCAGTGTACCAAAGTAAATAACAATTTCCAAGAATGAGATCACAGAAGTTGAAGCTCAGAAAACTTGCAGGCTCAGGAACTAGCACTTAGCCCAGTGCCTAGAACACTCAAAGTGTTTAAGTATATGTTGAAATAAATGGATGAATAATCTGTCCCCTAAATTGAACAATACATGGCACAGAGAATGAGTGACAATGCAGAAAGTAAAGGGATGCTTCTTTATCAGGAGTCTGTGTGACCCTGTCAGCCTAAAGCAGAAGAGAAAATGATGGGTAGCAGCTAATGTTTATTCATCCCTTGTGGCACCATGCCAAATGCATAATGGGAATTATCTCATTTACTCAACAACTTGCTAATACAGGACTAATATTATCCCCATTATACAGATGAGGAAACTGAGACTCCTTGCGGTTAAGAAACTTGCTTGAGGCCAGCCAATTAGCAGAGCCAACTTTCAAACCCAGAAGCTTCTACTTTAGCTCAAGTCCTTCCTATCATGGTTTGAATTGGCCAAGGAACTGGGGTGAACATAGGCTGCAGAAAAGAAGGGGAATATGCCCCAGGGAATCCAATTGTAGAGCTAGGGAAAGAGGCATGGAAACAGGTTGCAGGCCGACAGGAATCATATAATAAAAATGAAATGATTGAGATGCCAACAAAAATCCTTTACAAATCCCCACTTTGCAAAGGCAATTCCACTTATACTTTGATCTTTGACCCGGACCCATACAATTAATTCCACATCATATTTCTGCATATTGCTCTCCAAGGAGAATTGAGTTTACACTCCACCCCCCCATCCAAACCATAACAGTACTTAATTAGGTGATAATTTATGTAGTACTTAGCATGAACTTTTGGCACTTGCTGGAGAAGGCTGCTCAAGTGTACACGTGTTATCACCTGGCTACATCAAGAAGTGGAGCCTGGGCATTGGTGAGGTGTCTTGGGCTTTACAAGGTATCAAATGACTTTTATAACCCTGTAGTACCTGGCTTTCTAGTAGG
Source organism: Dasypus novemcinctus (assembly GCF_030445035.2). NCBI lineage: Eukaryota > Metazoa > Chordata > Mammalia > Cingulata > Dasypodidae > Dasypus > Dasypus novemcinctus. Next base: position 196,670,253 of record NC_080673.1, on the reverse strand, counting down.
TAGAACTGTCTCTAGTGTGTATTAATATACTGAATATTATGCCCACATGCACTTGAAACACTGATTCTGAGCACTTCAAAACAACAAGGAACCTGGAAATTGGAGAAACAGATGTTGCATGAATAGTAGGCCTTCTTGGGGTCCATCATTCAACTTTAGGGAACTGGTGCAACGGCGGAAGGGAATCATTCAAACCTACTTGGTAGAAAATAAACAGAACATTCCCTGCTGGCAGACAAGTTTCGTGGTGATAACGAGACTCTGAACACTCAGCTTGGACCCTCAGACCACAGCCTCTTTGACAATACTGACCTAGAAATGATCCTTTTCCAAATAATCCCATGAGAGCTGAGAAGGTCATGATTGTGTTGCCCAAAAACGTTGGAGGTGCACATTTAAATGGTATGTGTTTATCAAGAAAAAAGACATCCTAAAAGATGGCAGATCCCTAAACTGCAATAAGTGTGTGAGCTTGGGTTCAAGCTCTGGCAATAGAAAACCCAGAAAACTGTCTTCTGGGTGTTCCTGATTCTCATTACATGCACAGACAAAAGAAGAAAAAAGACAAAGGTACATGATTTTAGTTCTTGGATACTGCACTGCCTCAGTCCTCTTCCTAAACTAAAATCAATTCATAGAAAAGGACAATGGCACAATCATTCTTATTTTGTTGCTTCCTAGAAGAAACAGCAAGATGTAGACAGCACAGGACAAGATCTGTTTCGCATTCTAAGCATAACTAATATTTGCTCCAGACCCATGGTCCTAAGGCAACTAGACAAAGTAACTCATATTTGGGAGCCTAGAACAAAGGAAAATCTACCAGCATGACTCATACTGTAAGTCAGTCACACCACAGAAAGCTGTTCCCAGCAAGAGCAGATCCCTCCTAAGCTTTTTCCCTCTTTGAGCCAGATCCACCTGGAACATCATGCTTGGACCCATCTTCTGATCAGGGCCCTGCTCCAGCTTCATGGATTTGGCCCTTCACTTGTTTTACACAGCTCTGACCCTCTGCAGGCTCTAAAGACTGCAGCTTGATGCTGCCCCCAGCTTCTGTCACTCTGGGCTGCCTCAGCTTGACCACCACACCCCTCACTGGCTCCTCAACTCATCTGCCTCACTTCTTGGGCCTACCCTGGAGAAAAGGGGTTGTAGTCAAAAGAAGAGCAAGTACACTCTTAAAAAATCCAACTATGAGATTAAAATTAAAATTAAAATGAACTCTATTTCCCCTTTCTGGGGTATTTTTATCAACTATAGAAGTATATGCCTAGATACTCCTTGATAAATCTAGTTTGTTGAAAATAGTGTTGAAATAAAATCTATAACAGTTTTGAAAACCATATGCTTGTTCCTTTTCCAAGAATTCTTTTAGTACTGAAAAAAAGTAAAACATTGTTCTGGGTGTTGTGGAGAAAACAAAGATGAATAATGTCTACTGCTTTTGTGTAGTTTACAATCCAGTGAAGAAATAAAAGGTAAACGCATGATTTCAGCAAATCTAGACTCATAAAAGAATAGGATCTCTGGGTTGGAAGATTTCTTAATGATTGTCTAGTCTAACCTGTCTCTACTTGAACACCTCCAGTGAAAGAGAATTCATCTTTGAATAACTCTAGATAGTGGACATTTTTTATATAAATTGAAATCTGTCCATTCATAGATTCTGCCAATTGGTCTACACAGAAATCACATAAGAAAATCCAAGTGTTCTCTACTAGTCATGCCAGTCATTCAATTATTTAAAACTATTTATCACCCACCCCACCCCTGCAAAATTCTACTCTTTTCCAAATGCAATATCTCTAACCCCTTGACTCATTCTTCACCCTACATAGCTTTATGTCTCTTCAGAATCATTCTGTACATTTGTCTCAATTCTTTCCATATTTCTATCTTCCTTTAAAAATATAGAACCCTAAACAAAGCCAATATATGAAACATGGTTTAATTAGAGTAGAGGCTTGGAGCTCTCAACTTCATCTTTCTAAGTATTATGTTTTACTGATACAACATTCAATTTTTGAGAACCACATCATACATACTGAACTTACAGCAAACTTAAATTCCTTGGGGTCCTGATGCAATTATATGATTCCTTCATCTGTATGTTGGTTTGGGGAGCCAAAGACTTAGCTTTATCTTGAGTTCAAAGCTCCAGTTTGTCTTAGTAATAATGGGTCCCTGTTCTATTATCTAACTTACTCCATATTCTCTAGAGGTCTTGTGAAACTATGTGTTTAGCAGATTTCCTAATATTGATAAAAATGTTAGTGAGGACAGGGCCAAGAACAGAGCTTTAGGGCACACTGCAAGAAAATCCCCTCTGTTCTGACAAAGTCTTCCCAGAATCCATCCACTTCCCTCCAACTCCTCCATCCTCATCCAAGCTACCATCATCTTTCATCACAATTAATGAAAAAGCAAAACTTAACCATTCTCCTTGCTTTCCCCATAGTCAATACCTACACTGCAATTGGAGAGATCCCAATAACTGATCATGCCGCTTTTCTGCTAACAACCCTCCAATGGCCTCTTAGTTTCAATAAAATCCATATCCCTTTCAATGACTGACAATGTACACCATTCAACTTCATCTCCTCACCCAGCTTACCTGCTACCACTCGCACCTTCAAGCACTCAGCTCAGCTAAACACCAGGCAAACCCTGACTTCAGGGCCTTTGCACTTGCATTTCCCTCAGGTTCTTCCACCAGATATTCCCATGGCTCTCTCTCTCAACACACTCTTCTAGAACATCCTATCCTTGTGCCCTGCTTTATTTCTCTCTCTAGCCCATTTCACCTTCTGACATATGATCTAATTTACATATTTTTCTTGGTTACTGCTCTGCCAATAAAATGTGAGAGGTTTGGATTTAATGTTTACTGATACCTTTCCAGCACACTGTGGCACCTGAGACAATGTAGGTATTTGATACATATTTATTTAATGACCTAGTAGCTTATTCATATTGATAAATTTCATTATTTATTTGTTTGGGGTTAGAAGGGTCTTGGTCTGCATGGTCTTGACCATAGGTGAGCATTAGATAGGAATTCCTTTGAAACTCTGGTACACTGGGTGACTTGAGCCTGGTTACAGAAGGCCCACCATATTTCCTTAAAAACAGACCAGTGACTCTAAGAAATCTGAATCCCAGAGAGATGGTATGAGTGCTTGATGACAAACATATTAGGGTTTCCATCCTCACTTTATCAATTGGTGATTGTTGGAAGACTGTACCTATGCTTCACCTCTCCAAGTGTCAGGTCTCTCATCTGTAAAATGGGGATAGTAATATCTAGTCCATTCCCTCAAGGGGTCCCAGGATGGAGCAGAGGTGACAGGATAGGAGATAGGTATGTATAGCACAGAGTGATAAGAGTTCTGATATGGCCATTTAGGGGGACTTAAGGGAACATGAAGGAGGGGAACATTTAGATCTGGCTGAGGGAGAGAGCAAGTATCAGCGCAGATAATCAGGGAAGCTTTACAAGAAGTGATGTGAGCATAGTTACATTTTAGAGAGCAAAGTGATGATTAGACTTAATGTTGGGAGAAAGAGGGAGTCTCAAAATAGGGTGGCTAAACATTTTCTCAGAATCCAACTTGCATCTCTATTCCTAAACCATCCAGGTAGACTTTTTCTCACTTGCCCCCTCATCTTGACTGCAATGCCCACCATTCACCCCCAGCTCATGAAAGCTATAGACATAGACATCCATTATGGACTATTGCCACACCCCCAAATCCCACCCACAGACTTAGAGACTTACCTTTCCTCAGTGGCCTCATTAACCACCCTGGAGAAAGCAAAGGAAAGGCCTCAGGCAAATTTTTCCTTGTGCTTTCACTGAAAATGAATGTGTATGTCAATTAAGCCATAGACCTAGAACCCAACAAGGAACAAAGGTGGCCTTATTTTCCATGCTTTCTGAATGATTGTCAATGTAACTCTTTGTGCTGTCTATCCAAAGGAACTTGGAAACCTAGAGATATTGCTGTAACCTACCAACCTCCTTTTATGAGCTAGCAACTAATTTAGGATAGGGGTTATGAGCAAGGGATTCATAAAGAGTCACCCTGGGTTCAAGTCCCAGATTCACAAATCTCTAGCTAGATGATTCAAGGCAGGAAACTTAATCACCTTGGACCTCACTGTCATCAGATGAAATATGATTGCTTTGCATAAATTATCTCATATTCAAAATAAAACTGAGAACATGCTGGGTACTTTTTCTCATACTTCACAGAAAAGGAAGGTGAGACTCAAAAAGCTTGAGTGGCCACACTCTCCAGCCTATTCTTCCTCCTTGGCACAAGGCTGCTGCACTTTCCATTATGCCAGGATGTCCTTTTCATATATCCAACAAATATTTATTGAGGGCTATAACAGAGACAGTAATGTTTATCAAATATTATAATTTCTCCACGGATTTCCTATCTTCCTTGCAGTTTGTGCAGCTTTATAACTAATTATGACCAATAAAACACGGGTAGAATTTGTATGTGTCATTTTCAGGTTGAGGACATCAAAGGCTTATGTGTAAATCTTGAGTCTCTCTCTTCCACTGATATGTCACTGAGGGTTTACAGATTTCAGATTATCCAGATAGAAGATGTTCAAGCCTCCATAAGCCTGGGCCCATAAACAACCATGTGGAGGACAGCCTCCCTATATGACTCATGGCACAATAGCAAAGTTCAGAAATAAACACTGCTGTATCAAATCACTGAAATGTAGGGTTATTTGTTACCCAGCATATCTTAGTCTATTCTAACTAATGCATGTGCTAATTTTGTACCAGTTTTGTAGGTGCTTAGAGTGCAATGGTAAACAATGATATCTGTATTCTTGGAGTTTTCAGTCAGTGCTACATAAAAAGTACACAAAGTATAGCATATATAAGGGTGGAATTATTCTGCAGGGTGTCAGATGAATAACTAATGAGATCCTTGACCTGTCCTGAAAGGCAAGGAGATCTTTTCAAACAAAGCACAGGGGAGGATTTTCTAGCAGAGAAATGGCATTGCAAGTGCATGGACACCTGCTACTTCATGAGGTGTGAAGTTGAAAGATCCCACCATTTGAATGGTCTTCAAATTTAAACCAAGTTTCTTGCATGATTAGGTCTAGATTATCAAAGCAGTGTATGAATAAAATGGGAGGAAACCCCACAACAAAATAAAACTAAGAAAGAAACTATTCAAGAGTTAAATCAATTTAAATAGTACAGGAAAACCAATGACCTAAAATTTATCATGAGGAAATCTAGAAATTGGAAGTGGGAATTGAGTGTGTTGAAATCCACAAGCTGGTTCAAAGGATCTGCAATTAGCAGTAGCAGCAACAGTGGTGGCAGCAGCGGTGGCAGCAGCTTTCCTCATATAGTAGAACCCAACAGTAATTGAACACAGAACTGTGCCTGCATTGTGGTAAGTGCTTTCTGTCCATTATTATCTATTTATTTAGCCAGCTCTATCTCAAGCACAGTTCCAATTGCTTTACATTTCATTATATAATGAATTAATCAGTACTAAATTTTCATAAAGATCTTAGATTGTATTATTATTATCCCCATTTTTGCAAAGGAAAAACCTGTGACACAGAGAGGCTAAGTAACTTACTAAAAGTCACATAGCTAGAAAGTGGCAGAGTTGGTTCAGGGAAATTTAACTGCAGACCTTAGGCTTTCTTGAGCATGCTGCTTTAGGATCTTATTGAATCCTCACCATCAGTATGACACAGGCATTTTAGTGGTACAGTTATTATGCCATTTTACAGATGAGCAAGTGGATTCAAAGAGCTCTTTGCCAGTCTGGCATGTCTAGTTTATGCCAGAGCCCAGCAACAATCCCACCCTGCAGATTCCAGAGTTGGTGTCCTTCTCATGATCCTCCATATGGGTTTTTGACTGTTTTTTTTATCAAGTCACAAAAACTCATTTCCAAAAATCTACTTCCATAAAGCTTTGCTTCTTGGAGTGAAAGTTTTCATTCATGAAAATCCATGAAACAACACATGATCATGGATCATGTAGTGTGCATAAGATGAAAGTGAGATGACTGTCAGGCCATATAATAAACTGTTCCTGACTCAAAGATCTTACACTCAGCTGGAAGCAAGGAACACACTCAAACATGGGAAACAAACCTGTTAGTACAGAACAATATGTAACATATAGTAAGGAATTAAAAAGACATCAGTGTGGTTCCACAATGAGAAGAAGAAGAATGCACAGGGCCATGCTCAATGGGAAGAATTTTAATGGGTGGAGAGGAGTCCATGGGGTCGTGTAAGCTCTCAATCTAGCATGCAGCCAGGAAAAACCAAAGCTTTGTTGAAGGGAATGGACACAGGAGATATAATGGGTGAGGGGCATTCCAGGTAAGGAATGGTTTCTGGTCAGTGATAGCAAGTCTGACCATTAACTAAATAGAGGCTTAATCCAGTGAAACTTGATGTTGACACTAGTGAGAGGTCACCAGAACTGCCTAAAAGAAGAGATTCTATAGCAGCAGCCTTCACCCTCATGGTGGCTTGTGAGTTACCAGTACATATACCTGAATGAGCAAGAGAGAAACAGGCAAACAGGGAAGGAAAGGCATCAGGGGGAATGGAGTGGAACAAAGAAAAAGAAAGAACATACAGCTGAGATGAAGCCCAGATTATATTCTGCTCATGATCAACCAATTCAAACTTTAACCTTAAAAGTAAGTTATTCTGTAATGCAAGTTGCTGTTATAGAATTGCTCAATTACCATTCAAGACTGTTTTCATTTTTAAGCACATGTGTGGTCGCCTCCACATTGAGAAACTATTCACAGCCAGGGAAAACACCCCCAAAATCATTTTCCAGGGCATCTGTGCCCTCGTGGAGCCTGCCATCATGTTTTAATTGAGTTGGATTGAATTTCAGTGGAAGGGGTAAAAGTAGTATATTTTCAAGAATTAATAATTCTGTAATTTTTAGTGGGGGCAGTACCTTTTGGCACAAATCGGCAAAAGGCATCTGTATTTCTCTACAACAGGCATTCTCTTTTGGAACAAGACCAGTACTATCAAAACTGCATGTGGTTTCTTTCTGACTCTTCAAAGAACTCTTGAGAAAACGTGCCTAGAAAAGGTCCCTGCTTAGTGTGAGGGGCACCAAGGAGGTTTGGCAGATGAAGGCTGCAGGAAAAACCAGGACATGGTGGTCTGAGTTTACTGAATCCTTGGTTTCCTAATTGGCTTCTTCATGACCTTTATATACTCTACTTCTGTGTCATGAGTTTTTATTGTGTCCATCCATTCTCCTGGAGTTCAGTGCACAGAGGGAAGATGAATGCAAAAAGCAAAACAATGGGCCTTCTCCAGGTATGCAAAGGCTCATGGAGACTTTGGCCAGGAGATGCCTGTTGCTGGAGATTGAATCATGTCCCCCACAAAAGACTTGCTCAAGTCTTAATCCGTGTTCCTGTGAGGTGAACCCACCTGTGAATAGGACTTTTGAAGATGTTATTATTAGTTAAGTCTTGGGCTCATTTGCAAAGTAAATTCAGATGCAGTCAGTCAAGAGAAGTCAGCATAATTCAGAGGAGCAATCACAGAGAGAGATCACCATATGATGAAGAATTGCAGAACATTAAGGACTCCGGGAGAAAGCAAGCATTGCCAATACCTTTTCACTGGACTTCTAGCCTCCAAAACCATGAGACAATAAATTCCTATTTTTTCAATCAACCTATTGTGTGGTATATGTCATAGTAGCCCTAGCAAACTAAAACAACAAGAAGCATCAGATGGCAAAAAGAGTTGGACTGGAAGGAGATAAGATTCTGGTTTGGCTTCTGCCATCCTCATCCAATTCATCCTGGAGTGACTAGTTTCACTTTTGTGGACCTTGATTTCTTCCTTTGTAATTTCTAAGGAAATTCCCCACTGTGACATTCCAGGATCTTATGAGCTCTTTGTGTGGCATTTGTCTCCCACAAAATCTACCTGTTCTTCTGTCCAACATCACTTCCTCCCCTCCCCAAACTCACCCTTTGATTTGTTTTATTGACTATCTCATTTTGCCACACATTCCCCTAGGGCTTTCTAACTGTGCGGCACCATCCCTCCTGCTATCTAAATCTAAATCCAACTTTACCTTCATGTAAAGCTCAAACCCATCTCTTTTTTTTTTAAGATGCTTAGATTATACAGATGTCATGTAAAAAATATAGGGGATTCCCATATGCCCTACTACTCACCCCACATTTTACCACATTATCAACAGACTTCATTAGTGAGGTACATTCATCTGCAATTGGTGAATACATTTTGAAACATTGCCACTAAGCATGGATTAATGTTTACACTGTAGTTTACACTCTTTCTACTCAATTCTGTAGATTATGGCAAGATTTATATGGCCTGTATCCATTATTGCAATGTTATTCAGGACAATTCTCAAGTCTCAAAAATGCCCCTATTTTTCCCTCTCCCTGCACTCAGAACCTCCAGTGGACACTGCCTCCACATCAATGATATAATTTCTTCCATTGCTTGGATCACATTAAGTCTACTCTATAGTAGAGTACAAGCAAGTCTACTTTAGTCCATAATTCATTCCCCAATCCTGAAGATTCTGGGTTAGCATTCTCAGCATATAAATACATTATAGTCTCCCAAGCATGGGACAGGACTCCCAGGGATGAGCCTCCCTGGCACCAAGGGATTACTACCAAGCACCAACTAGGTATTCACCTGGAAAAAGACCTTGACCAAAAGGGGGAAAAGGTCAAGACAAATGAGTTTATATTGTTAAGAGACTTCAAAATGAGTCAGGAGGTCATTCCAGAGTTTCCACTTATGAACATCTCAGCAGGATCTCACTGACTGTCAAACCTGTCTTTTGAGATGGCTTTGAAGGCAGTTGACCAACTAGGGGGCATGGAACTTCTCCTGGCCCAAAGTCCCTCAAAGGCATTCTTGTGCATTATTGTATCTGCAATGCCTAGAAACAAACTTAGCACATGATATTTATGGATCCAAATGGACACTCACTTCCTAGGGCACTGTTTCTTAAACATGTTGGGTCCTAGATGTATTTGAGAATCTCATGAAAGCTATGGAGTCTTTCCCCAGAAAAACACACATGCAGGGAAACGGACTTTGGCCCAGTGGTTAGGGCGTCCATCTACCACATGGGAGGTCCGTGGTTAAAGCCCCAGGCCTCCTTGACCCATAAGGAGCTGGCCCATGCGCAGTGCTGATGCGCACAAGGAGTGCCGTGCCACACAGGGGTGTCCCCCACGTAGGGCAGCCCCACGCGCAAGGAGTGCACCCGTAAGGAGAGCTGCCCAGCACGAAGGAGGGAGTAGCCTGCCGAGGAATGGTGCCGCCCACACTTCCTGTGCCGCTGACGACAACAGAAGCAGACAAAGAAACAAGACATAGCAAAAAGACACAGAAAACAGACAACCGGGGGAGGGGAATTAAATAAATAAAAATAAATCTTTAAAAAAAATAATAATAATAATGCTGCCAGCCAAGCATACCCAAACCATGATGTTCAAAGAGCTACCTAACTATTATGGAATTCAATCATCCACATTACCATAAAATTCACAAATTTAAAATTCAGTGAAGAAACTAGATGCAATGGAGTCCATATTGGCATCTTTCATACATACTTGCCAGTCCCACCCCTCCCTCCTGCTTCTCTTTGCTTGGAGAAATGACCTTTCCCTGCTCAATAGGGTTCTGATGGGGCTGTCAATCATGTGACTTCACCTTTCCAGCTCTAGGAGGGGTAGCCTCCTAGGCTAAGGCAGGAAACAATGACTGGTCTTGGGGTGGAACCAAGGTGGACCAGGTAGAGTAGTTATAGGTATGGTGGAAGAAAGTGTCACATTCTTTACTCTGGGAGTGTTATAAGCTTGGAAATATTAGAAATGATCTTTGCTGTAGGAAAGAGTGGATCTAAAAAGGAAGCCAGCACAGAGAGAAAAAATAATGGACTTCTTGATCTAACTTGCCTTACAGGTTGCAGACATATTTTCTCAGTTATAAGAGCCCCAATTTTCCTCCCATCATCACCATCACCATCACCATTATCATCGCTATAATTACAATTTGTTTGAGCTGATTTGAATGGTTTCTGTCATTTGCAACCAAAATAATCCTGCCTTATATAAGAGTTGTAACCAATACTTGGCAGAGAAACATAGTCTGGAGGGCCTAGGGTCCTAGCAGGGTAAATGCAAAAGACTAAAGCAAGGAAAGACAGGTAGAGGTCTGGTTCTATAAAATGACCCAACCAGAAGGGGAGGCCGAGCTGTGATTAAGAGGTGCCAGTGATCAGACTCCTGCTCTGCCACCAGAGATGGGCAGGAGAAGAGACTGGGCAAGGGGATCCCAGCAACCAAACCACGGCTGAGCCTAAAGGTATAACCTACTAATGAAAGCAACTGCCATTCATGCATGGCATGGTCTAGGGCCTTCCCATGCATCAACTCATTGAATTGTTGCTATCAAACTTTCATATATATATATATATGGCACCAAGGAAGAAAGGTTTAGAGGGTTAAAATTACAGACATGTGGTGGGAGGATTGGGGTCCTATTGTATTGGTCTGCAGAGCCTGTGCCCTTCATTTCTCTTAAGCCTTGGGGAAAGAGAAAGAGATGGCTAAGTTGAAGGTGATTGTCACAAAAGCTGAAGCAGGATATGCCTTCAAGTAGGCATATCAGCGGACTTCAAGCCCTGGAATTGAGAGGGAAGAGGAGCAGAGCTGGAGGTGGTAATTACACACAGTGCAATCTCCCTCCACCTCATTCCCTACCAGAACCCAGAACCCAGAGGGGCTATCACAGCCATATCAGCATTATCTCAGAAAGCTTGTAACATACTCTATTTGATCTTGAAGTCCAAACAATCTTGTGCTACCTTATTTTTTGTATTAGAATTTTTACTGTATTTTTTGAAGCTACATAGATCACAAATAATATTACATTAAAATATATGAGGTTCCCATATACCCCACACCCCACTCCCTCCCACTCCTCCCATATCAACAACCTCTTTCATCATTTTGGCACATTCATTGCATTTGGTGAATACATTTTGAAGCACTGCAGCATTGCATGGATTATAGTTTACATTGTAGTTTACACTCTCCCCCAGTACATTCAGTAGGTTATGGCAGGATATATAATGTCCAGCATTTGTCCCTGCAATATCATTTAGGACAATTCCAAGTCCCAAAAATGCCCCCAATCACATCTCTTCTTCCCTCTCCCTGCCCTCAGCAACTACAGTAGCCACTGTCTCCACATCAATGCTACAGTTTCTTCCATTACTAGTCACAATAGTTCTATAGTAGAATACCAGTAAGTTCACCCTAATCCATATTTTATTCCTCCATCCTGTGGACCCTGGGATGGTGATGTCCACTCCACCTCTATATCAAGAAGGAGCTTAGATCCCACGTGGTTGATGGATGCAATACTCCTGCTCAGAGTTGTAGGCACTCTCAGCCCTCCAGTGTGGTGGTCGACCATCTTCACCTCCCTATTAGCTGACCTGGGTAAGTCCAATGAACCAGAGTAGGAATTGCAACTCTGCTGAGGCTCAGGGCCCAGCTGGCACATGGACAGTCCAGAGATTCAAGTCTCCTGAGTATACTCAGCACCAACCACAGGTTCAGCAAAAGTGACAGAAGAGGCATGTGTGGAAAGGTCACATCTGAATCCAACACCATCACACTCAGGAATACAAACTCCAAAGCAGGACCTACTGACTAGGCACTGAACTCCAGAGTCACCTACCATGACCATAAAATTGTTGTCTTGAATGACTCTTAACTTTTTATTCTGTGTCCAGCATAGGAGGAACTTTATTCCCTGCTCTGCCATGGACTCTAAGATTCTTCATACTTCCCTTCACTCTAACAGATTTTGACTACCCAGAGAATGGGAGTTCTGTGTTGTGCCTGCCTTTTTGTGCCCCACGGTGCACTGCAGTGCTTGGGAGGCTTTCAGTACATACTGGGTAGAAGAGTAATACCACCCAGAGTACTAGATTTTCACCATATTAAAAATAAAGCAGAAGAAAATAATTTTTTATACTAAATTATTTGCAGCAATTAATTTTTCTTACTCCAAAGAAATCAGCAAACCTCTATTACTCTAGGCCAATGGCCAGGTCTTTAAAATATTTTTGTTATAGTAATATTTTCCTAGCCGTATTTGCTATAATAGAATTCGACCTTAATTTGTTCTTTCACCACAATTCAAGTCAACAAACAATAGAGCTAGAAGGAACCACTCAAAAGGAACTCAAGAAATTGGACTATCTAATCTAAAGCTGTGATCCTAGTAGATGTTAATTAGATGCTGCAAATATACACATATACACTCATACAAACAAAGGTGGAGTGGGGTGGGAGGATCCTATAGACAAGTGTACTTTTTCCTTTGGTTGATTCACAAGGTACCTTAACATATGAATGATTCTGAGAAGGGCCAAGTAAAGAAATGGTTCTAACTTTGATCACTCAGCATTTCTTAACTGATTTCAGCAGAACATCAAAGACACATGGATGAATCAAACTGCAAGCAGAACACCAGCAAGCAGAAATGTTGACCTGGTATACAGCCCTCATTAGTGTGATGAGGAAGTTGGAGGTAGTGTGAGACAGTGGCGGCATGTAGGCTTTGGAATAGCGCCTGGTACTGGATTCCAATTCTACCACCCTTGAGCGATTGTATGGTATGGGCAAGTAAATTATTATCTCAGAGCCTGAGTCCTCTTTCAGTAAGAACTTTTTGAGTATCATCTATGTTCCAGGTGATAGTATAATCACTTTATATCTCAGTGGACAAAAAAAGAAGAAAATCCCTGCTATAAAATAGGGTAATAATACCTGCTTCTTCGAGTTAATATAACATCCAAATAGGGGAATAGCTTTTTAGTGATCTCACCTGCCAAGCTTTAAAAAGCCACTAAATTTTTAAAAGAAGGTAATGAGCTTAATCTGCAGAAGAAGTCAAGCTGGTACTGGCATCTCGATTTCCACCGTGCCACAAGATCTCCCCCAGTTTATTATCCTCTCCCTCAGACCTTTCCTACCAAGATCTGCAAGGCCCTGAACCACTAGTCAGTTATTAAGGGGGAAAGAAGAGATTACATTCCTTTATGAGCCAAGGAGAAGACATATTGACAGAGAAACATGATGGAAAGACTGACCTTCAAGAGAGAAGAATCTCAAAGTCACGGTGTGACAAGACGAAAGGAAAGAATTTCGAAAAGCAAATATGATATTAAGAAAAAAATAGAAGATAATGACTCTTTCCAGACTAGACTGTATTTCTGAACTCCAATACTGAATTCCCAACTAATTCCTAAAAATCTCCATCTCGTGTGATAGGTGTTGGGTAGCAGCAGTAACAGGAAGGACATAAATGTTTATGTCTGTTATGTTTCTATTTTTGGAATCCCAGCAGCTTAATAAGGAATTGACTAATTTATCATGATACTGGGTGTCACCTAAACTATTACTTATATATAAATCAGGTAGGATGTGTTTTTTAAAAAACATAAATCCTAACCGGCCATTCTCAAACAGAAATTATTTCAATAGAAAACCACCAAATAGCTTAATTAGATTTAAATAAATTATTTCAAATTCAAAAAAACACTCCACCTGAAATGCAGCAAGGACCAAACTATGATGCCCAAAATAAACACCTCAATTTGGAATCAATTCTTCCTTTTATGTGATCCACCATGTTAATGAGACCCTACGACAATGAAGCCACTTGCACCAGCAAACTCCGAGTTATTTCTACATTCTTCCCCTTTTGCCTCTTCCTTGCAGAAATAATAAGAAGCTAAAAAAGAAAAACTGGGGCATGTGAAGTCACTTTGGAAGAGTTTAGCAGGTCCTCAAAATTTTAAACATAGTGTTAACATGATCCAGCAATTCCCCTCCTAGGTATATACTCAAGAGGAATGAAAACATTATGTCCACACAAAAATGAATACACGAATATCCATAGCAGCATTATTCACAATAGCTAAAAAATGAAAATAACCCAAATGTCCATCAATTGATGAATGGATATAATAGGACATAATAGAGTATATTTCTACAATGGAATATTATTCAGTTCTAAAAAGGAGTAAAGTAAATATATATGAATGAACTTTGAAAAATTATACATGAAATGTCAGTCACAGAAGTCTACTTACTATATGATTCTATTTTAGTGAAATGTCCAAAATAGGCAAATCCATAGAGATAGAAAATAGGTTAAGGGGTGAGAGGAATGGGAGTCACTGCTAATGGGTATGAAGTTCCTTTTGGGGGGTGATGGAAATGTGCTGAAACTAGATAGTGGTGATAGTCATGCAACTCTGTGAATATAAAAACCACTGAACTGGCCACTTTAAAGGAATAAATTTTATGATGTGTGAATTATTTCTTAATAAAGCTGTTATTTAAAAATCAGTGGCAGGGAAGTGGATTTGGCTCAATGGATAGAGTGTTCGCCTAACACACAGGAGGTCGAAGGTTCAAACCCAGGGCATCCTGACCCATGTGATGAGCTGGCCCATGCACAGCGCTGATGTGGGCAAGAAGTGCTGTGCTACACAGGGGTGTCCCCTGCATAGGGGAGCCCCACACACAAGGAGTGTGCCCTGTAAGGAGAGCCGCCCTTGCAAAGAAAGTGTAACCTGCCCAGGGGGTTGCCGCACAAACGGAGAGCTGATGCTGCAAGATGACACAACAAAAAGAGACACAGATTGCCGGTACCACTGACAAGAATAGAAGCAAACACAGAAGAACACACAGTGAATGGACACAGAGAGCAGACAACCGGGGGGCTAGGGGGGAAGGGGAGAGAAATAAACAAAAAAATAAATACATACATAAATACATAAATAAATAAAATAAAAAATAAATAGCATGTGCATAGTTGTTGATAGTTCCCAAGCTCACTTATAAGTTTTGTCAAGTGTGTCTCAGGTAAAGTCCCTAAAATATGATAAGTCCACTGCCTTCCTTTGCTTGCCTGATAAACAGATCATTTGGATCATTACTAGCTGGATATCAGAAACTGCATGACTTCTTGCCCATGATACTAGAAATCATGTTTAGAAAATACGTTTAGAGGGAAAATGAAAGGCACAGAAAGGCTTTGTAAAGGTAAGCAACGACAGTGCAACATAGGTCTCTGAGAAAGAAATTGTAATCTGTAATAATTTATCCAGAACAAGAATAAATCCTGGAAATTTTCTAAATGGAATATATATAGACATATAATAATGGGCTTATTAGTGATGTGGAAATAAAAAGATGGGGTCAGAGGCAATACCAACAATCTTCAAATTTGAGATTAATGTGAAAAGCACTTGTGTGCAAAATTGCTGTAAACTTCATATTAATTCCATACCACTAATTTCCAAGTGCCTTGTGCCACACTGACTCTAGGAGACAGACTTTTGTTGGCTGCTGAGCCAGGTGGACTCAATTATTGTTCCTTTTTCTTTTTTTTAACCACCAATCATTTCTTTAAAAGGGACTGGGGGAAAGAGATCGAAGGGAGACTTTTGATCTGTTACCTTGAGAATCATTTTTCATCTAAGAACCAGACATTCTGGCTGCTTCGCAATGTCTGTTCTCACTTGCAGCAATGTTCCATCCTTACTCTGTGGATGTATTGATCTGAGGAATGGGGAATAAAGGGAAGTACCCCATAATTCAACAAGCTATGCCAATCAGTACAATTGGATAGAACTCTAAAGAGTTACAAAGGAACTAAAACACACAATCCCTCTCCTCCTAGGAGCTTGTTGGCAAAGACAGAAATAGAAAACAAAAATATTGAAAATATGCATCAGCCAAAAAAGTTCAATATGCAAATAATAGTAATAATAATTATAATACCTTATGGTCATCTGCATTTATTGAGCACTTACTAGGTGCCAGGTGCTGTTCTCAACTCTTCCCAAATGCTAACTCATTTGGCCATTTTATTTTTATTTATTTATTTTTTTTAAGATTTATTTATTTATTTAATTCCCTCCCCCCCTCCCCCTGGTTCTCTGTGTCTTTTTGCTGCATCTTGTTTCTTTGTCCGCTTCTGTTGTTGTCAGCGGCACGGGAAGTGTGGGTGGCGCCATTCCTGGGCAGGCTGCACTCTCTTCCACGCTGGGCGGCTCTCCTTACGGGGTACACTCCTTGCGCGTGGGGCTCCCCTACGCGGGGGACACCCCTGCGTGGCAGGGCACTCCTTGCGCGCATCAGCACTGGGCATGGGCCAGCTCCACACGTGTCAAGGAGGCCCCGGGTTTGAACCGCAGACCTCCCATGTGGTAGACGGACGCCCTAACCACTGGGCCACGTCCGTTTCCCGCGGCCATTTTATTTTTCCCATTGTGAAAGTAAGGAAATGAAGGCACAAAGAGTTTATATAACTAGCAATGGTCACAAAATTAAGAAGCATTTTCTATTATTTGCAACAGATTGTAAAGTTCATTTCCTTTTGTATTGTTTGAGATATTCATTTATGCACACATTAATTACAATGGCTTTTTGGATTCAAAATATATGCCTTATGCAATCTAGAAAGTGGTTTCTCTAATTAGTAGTATTTGATCAAGAATCTCTAAATCTCTAGAAATGGCAAAAAAAAAGGACCTAATAAGCTCAATTATGCAAACATTTATTCGACATCTACATTCATTCAATCAACCACTTAGTCATTAAAAAATTATTGAACCCAAAGAATATGCCAACATTGGTGAAAGGCAGAAAAGATCATGATGAAAATTACAATCCAGGGGAGGAGTTGAACTTGTAAACAGATCATTCCAACAGGTAAAAAAATAAATAAGTACAACTTACAACACAACATATATTATAAATGAAATATATTTTAATGTGTTCTATATTTATTGCAATGTAAAAAGTGGGGGAAGGAACTCAAATATTTCTTAGATATTCACTTAAATAGCCAGAACACATTGAGGATTTTAAGACTGAAGAATACATGCTGGGTTTAACAAACACTTTGTGCTAAAACCTGTTTTAAGCATGACACACATTTTAGCTCACTTAATTCTCACAAAACCAATGAACTACTCTCAGTCTTTTGGCTATGATCAAGTGTAAAACTCAATGGTAGGGCCTGTAATCATCTTCATTTTTTAAGAGAAGAAATGGTTATCTCCACTTTATAAGAAACTGAGACACAGAGAGCTTAAGTAACTTGCCCAAGGTCACACAGCTAGTAATGATAGAGTTGGCACTCTTTGTCCAAAGTAATTATATAAAATGCATTACTATATCATATCATGGAGGTTGGCCCTAGGTTCAGAAAGGAGGCCCTAAGAAATCTACCAAAAGCAGTCAGGAAGGACTTGATGCAGAAGAGAACCTCTGAGCAAGACCTTGGATGTCAAAGCCATGTGTTAGATCGGCTCATCAGAAGGAAAATGAATTGAGGCAGGAATCCCTCCATTCATACCCACACTGTCAGGACTTTTAGCCAGTTCAGTGTCTCCCCATAATTTTTTTCCTTACTTAGAGAGAACTTTAAGTGAAACTGTAACCTATAGTCTCACATGACATTTTTATCACCGGCTTAACATTTCAAATGAAACACTTTATTGCATTTGATGTTAAACACTTAGCATTTACTCTTCACGCTTACAATTTGCAATGTTATGACTATATTAAGCAAATATTTAAGAAACATTTGGGCTGTTTTTCCATTTTTAAGCTATTTAATCTGTAATAAACATAAAGCGTGTTATAAATACATTTCATGTACAGTATGTGTTAAATGTTAAGAATATGTTCTGAACTGACTTCTTTGAGCCTCTCAGACTTTCCATTACAACCCTCTCATTTAAGGGTTTTTAAACCAGGCATAAAAATCTCTTCACACTGATATTTTGGATAAAACATCTCCCTTTCCAGAAGCCCTTTTTTGTTGGTGGTAGTTTGTTGTTAGTATTAATATATTTAAGATAAATTGACTTCATAAAATTGGGCATAAAACGAGGATTTTTTTCATAGGATTTTAGTGTGTACCTCTCCATACTTTTTAAGTGATCCTATATTAAAGGCATCTCATGAAAAGCAGATGTGGCTCAAGCGCCTGGGCTCCCACCTGCTACATGGGAGGTCCCAGCTTCAGTTCCCAGTCCCTCCTAAAGAAGATGAGCGAGAAAGTGAGGACACACTGGCTAGTGTGGTGAGCTGACACAGAAAGACAATGCAACCAAGAGACACAGCAAGGAAAGATGAGAGACACAACATACAGGAAGCAGAGGTGGCTCAAGTGATTAGGCACGGCCCCAGTTCAGTTCCCGGTGCCTTCTAAAAAGAAGATGAGCAGACAGCGAGTACAAAGTCGGGAGAGGGGAAGAAATAAATAAATAAAATAAATCTTTTAAGAAAACAAAAAGGCATCTCATAACAAATTACAGACCTTATCCCAATCTTCAGGAAAGAAAATGTAGCATGATTGAGATGGATACTGCCTGTGTATTTCCAGATTGTATTAGCTCCTGAAGAATTCAGAATCAAGGATATGAAATAAGACAGTGGGACTTCCTCCACAGACCAGGAAACCTTCATAAGTATATAATAATGTAATTACATTTGTTTTGCATTACAGTTTACAGGTGGATTTCACATCCCTTCTCTTAACTGCCCTTTGGGATGCTGGAAGGTAAGTAGATACATGCCACAATTACTTTCATCCTACACAAAGGCCAGAAAAGTTCCACAAGATCACACAGCCAGTTATTAGTGAAGCTGGGATTTGAACTTGGAGCCTGTAGCAGTTTATCGTTTATGAATTCCAAAAATAGATATTGGATTGTGTTATAAACTGGTCTATTCCTCTAGGCATATTAGACTGTATTAGATTAAAAGGTTTCACTTTTACTTTATTAAATCAAGATTAGGGCTTTTTTTTTTTTAACCACAGCATTAGGGAGTGCACGATTGAGTCCCTACCCCCTTGAAGGGGATAAAACAGACTCTCACAAGAAGTAAACCCACAGAGAAGGAAAACGCACAGAAGCGGATATGCAGGAAGAGCGAGTGCTCCATAGACACAGCCCCAGGAAGAGAGATGAGCCTGATCCTCTACAGCTGACCTAGTGAAGAGACCAGAGCAGCTGAGCTGGAGAGAAACGAACCCTGGGGAGAGTGACGAGCCTTAAGCCAGCCTACAGCTGAGATCAGAAGAACCTGAAACCATGGAGCCTTAGAGGAAGGAGGAAGGCTGAACCCTTGCAGACATCTCCTGCCATTTTGCATCAACACATGACAACAGACTTTGGATGAGAAAGTACCTCTTAGAGTACCTTGAGCTGGACTCTGTAGGACCTTGTGACTGTAAGCTTCTACCCCAAATAAATACCCTTTATAAAAGCCAACAGAGTTCTGGTATTTGCATCAGCACCCCTTTGGTTGACTAACATAGAGTTCTTTGTTTACTCAACATTACTGAGGCCCATGGGTTGCAAGAGACTGACCCTGGTGTGGCTTGGTGTCTCCAATTTTTTTTTTAATCTGATAAAAATCTCAAATACATAAAATTCAACACACTAGTAGAGCTAAATAACTCAATTTTCGGGAAGCGGACTTGGCCCAATGGATAGGGCATCTGCCTACCACATGGGAGGTCTGTGGTTCAAACCCTGGGCCTCCTTGACCCTTGTGGAGCTGGCCCATACGCAGTGCTGATGCGCGCAAGGAGTACCCTGCCACTCAGTGGTGTCCCCTGCATAGGGGAGCCCCACGTGCAAGGAGTGCACCCCGTAAGGAGAGCCACCCAGCATGAAAGAAAGTGCAACCAGCCCAAGAATGGCGCCGCACACACGGAGAGGTGACACAATAAGATGACGCAACAAAAAGAAACACAGATTCCCCGTGCTGCTGATAAGGATAGAAGCAGTCACAGAATAACACACAGCGAATGGACACAGAGAGCAGAGAGCAGACAACTGGGTGGGGGGAGAGGGGAGGGAAGGGGAGAGAAATAAATTTAAAAAATTAATCTTTAAAAAAGAACCTCAATTTTCTCTGATGTTACCTTACTTTTTTGGAAAAGGTAATATCAAGAAACAAACTCAAGAAATGCCTCTCTCTCTTTTTCAAAAATTATCAAGCCAATGACCTGAAATTAAAAGGTTTCTTTCACTGGAACCCGAGCAGTGTCTCTAACTACATCTACAAGAGGGCTTTAGAATTTATGTATCCACCTTGCCCACTTAGATTGTAGATTACTTGGAAGCAAAGCTTATCTTATTCATCTGTATTCCTCTCCCCTATTATCCACCCCAAGCCTAGCACAGTGCTTGGCACATTATAGGGGTTTATTAAATGATCACCAATGGGAGGTATCAACAGAACTTCACAGACAGAACTGATGTTTGTGCTATTTCATGGAGTATTTGAGATGCAAGCCACCTCAATTATCCATATCAGCATTTTCCAAAGTGACTTCCTTGCTTCATCAGTCTCATAAGACCCTATTTGATAAAAAAAGATTCCATGAATAGCTAAGTCTCATCAAGGCAGGAATGGGTTGGCACTATTACCTCTGCCATGCCCAGTCATTGGTTGGGAGCAGCCAGAGGAAAGTGTGGCCTCAGTAACCATGGGGCAGCAGTTGAACGCTACCAAACAAGCAGCTCCTCAGAGCAGGTGGTTTCAAAGGAGTGACTGGCTCATCCACTTGGCCACCACACCCACAGTAAGCAAAACTAATTTGATCTCAGATCTGTCTTTTCACAGAACACTTGTTAATGCCCCATAAAATTAGGGTTCTACTAATCCCATTTTAGGAAATAGTAATTTATTACAACCCTTGATTTTACCAATGGTAAGCTGAGTTCCAGAGAAAGGAAATGTTTTACTTGAGCAAGATTCCCCAAGTATATATTTACTAAAATAAGAAAGTAGGTGTGGCAGTGTGAGATTATTTATGAATTCCAAAGAGAGATTATGTCTGTTAACGGCTCTGTTCCTCTGGGCATAAAACCCTTTGATTATATTAGATTCAGCTGAGATACATTTGATTGAATTATGTTAAGATGAGGGCTTTGATTTGACCAAGTCATTAGGGTGACACAGTTGAGTACCTGCCCACCAATGTGGGCTATCTAAATGGACAGTCAATCAAGGAGACACACAGAAGTAGATACAGAGAAGCAGGTACATGAGAAAAAAGAGACAGGTCCATAGACTCAGCAGAGAGATGAGCCATTCGCCTGATAGGTTACAGCTGACCTTGTTAAGTGACCAGAATAGCTGAGCCAGGAAAGAAACAAGCCCCAGGAAGAGAGATGAGCCTTATTCCAGCCTATAGCTGAGATAGGAAGAAGTTGGACCCACAGAGCCTCAAGAGGGAAGAGGAAGTTTGAACCCTCGCAGATGTCCCCTACCATCTTGCATCAACATGTGGCAGCAAACTTTGTGTGAAAAAGTACCACTTATGGTACCTTGAGTTGGACTCTTTAGGAGCTTGTAACTGTAAGCTTTTACCCCAAATAAATACTCTTTATAAAATCTAACAGATTTCTGGTACTTTGCATCAGTACCCCTTTGGCTGACTAATACAGTAGGAAACTATTTTTTGGCCATTTTTCTTACTTTTAGTATTTTTACACATGTAATTTATAAATGCATTGCTGATATAAAGCATACAGTCAGTACATTAATATCTATAAAGTAAAATGGAGTCATTCCATAGACTTACTCTCTGGTTTTGCAGAAATAACATTTTGGCCCATATCATCCAAGAATCTTTTTCATGAATTTATATAATGTATACATATACTCATATATCTTTACAGAGGTAAAAAACTAACATATATTTGATATAGAAAAATAACATTTAAATTTTTCTGCAACTTGCTTTTATATTTAATAAGCTTGGAGACCTTCCCATGTCAGGGTATTGAAATGTACTTTGTTCTTTTTAATGACTAAATAGTGTTCAACAGAATGTATATACCAGAAATTAAATAAATTGCTCGATTTGGGGCATTTAGATTACTTCTAATATTTTGCTTTTAAAAACAAAAATCCCTCTGTATATATTTCATACATGAAAATCCCTCTCTGTATATTTTTTACTCAGATAAATATTTATTTAGGCTAGATTTCTAGGAGTAGAAGTAAATGTGTTAGATACAAATTGCTCTCCATAAAAGTCTTTACCCATTTATAGTCCCTACAAATTATGACTACATACTTCCCCATATTTTCATTCAATTTTTGATATTATCAATCTTTAAAGAATTTTCTATCTAATAGATGAAAAATTTAATTTTTATTTTTCATTCTCTTCATCTTAAGTGAAGCTAAACATCTTTTTAGTTTATTATTGGTCTTTTCTATAATTTTTCTTCAGGAAAATTGCTGTTCAAACCTTTTGCCAATTTTCTGTTGGATTGCCTTTTTCTTACTCATTTGTGAGAACTTTCTAAATAATTTAGATATTAATCCATTCTCTATTATATCTCTTCAAAATAGTTTCCTTCTATACCTTTATTTCTGCTCATAAAGTCTTTTATCATTCTAAACTCAAACTTTTTGCTGTCACTTCATCTTTTTTAGTGACAATCTTTTCCTTTGTACACTTGGATTTTTATTAATATCTTGCTTGGGAAGGATATTCCTACCACAAGAACCACAAAGTTATAAGCATATTCTTTTATTTTTTCTATTTCAGAATTTTAGTTTTAATATTTTGTTTTTTAATTCATCTGGTATCTATGTTTGTATTTCAGGGTAGGAAAATCCCTCTTCATCAAAATTTTCTTGGCTATCCTTATGTAATTCTCCTCCCATATGAACTATAGAGTCGATATGGCAAGCCTGGTGAATTTTGATTAACCTTATATTGAATTTGTTGAGTCCTTATGGAGATTTGATATCTTTATGCTTCTGAGGCTTCCCATCCAGAAATGTGGTATATCTTTCATTTATTTTCATTTATTCTGTAAAGTTTAATAATTCTATTCAGATATATCATATATTTTGATTATTTGATTTGTAGATGTTTTTCATTTAGAAGATATTGGCAATAGATCTTTTCATACTGAATATTTTCAAAAATAATAATGTAGCATATAGGAAAATTATTTATTTTTGTGTATTGGTTGTTCTTGTGTTCTGCCATCTTACTAAATCTCTTATTAGTTTCAGTGTTCTTCAGATAATTTTCTTTTATTTCTAAGTAGATGATAATATTCACATATGGTAGAAGTTTGTGTCCTTTTCTCTACTGTTGTGCTGTGCTAGTCACATGGAGCTATTTAAATTTAAATTAATTAAAATTAAAAATTAAATTCTTCAGTCACAATGGCCACACTTCATATCCTTAATAGCCCTGGGTAGTAAATGGCTCCATATTAGATAACAAAGATAGAATACTTTTATCCTTACAGAAAAAGTTCTGTTGAATAGTGTTGTTCTAGTGCTCATATTTCTTATTTATTTTCTCCCCTTATTACATTAGTTATGAGCACCATTAGAGTATAAAATAGTGGCAGTAATAACTTGAACAAGTCTTGTTTTTTACCTTAGATCAAATAATTCTAATGACTAATGTTGAAACATTAAATGTTATACTTGCTAAACATTTCTGGAAAATGCCCTTTATTTGTCTAAAGTTATTTTTATATTCCTAGATTATCAAGAAGAATTTTATTGAACTGAATACTGATTTATATTAAATGTCTTACCATCATCTCTTGAGTTAACTTTTATGATTATTTCTTTTTGAAATGTAACGAATTACATTAGCAGATTCCTATTGTTGACGGTATCTTTGTATTCTAAGAACAGACCTGCTTGGTTATAATACCTTATTCTTATAGTACTACAGGGAAAACTGTGCTAATATTTTATTTGGCACTTTTGCAATTATGTTCATACAGGAAATTGACCTATATTCTGTTGTCATTTTTCTCCCTATTTTCTGTTACCCATATCTGTTTGGAGACTCATAGTGTGTCAGTTCTCTACTGCAACACTAGTGCTGTATAATAAAGAATCCAAAAGTTTAATGGCTTAAAAAAATAACCATTTGTGTTTTTTTCAATTGGTCTATTGTCTTTTATTAAGCACTGTCTATGTTCTCAAGAGACTTTAGCCCCTCCATTTGACAACATAGCACGACACCCCAGGATAGGAGTTTAGTATTTTCTTGTTTATTGTGTGGGTCTCCACCCACTGATATAACATACTATAACAAGAAAAACAATTACATATTCCATAGAAACCTGCCCTAGGGGCATCGGTCCTGTATGCACCACCCCCCATATCCAACACCCTATACCAGTAATCCTCCCCTGCCATATATGCCAAAAGACCATTCCCAAGGTTGTAGTTTTAACCACAGACCTGCAAATTGCCAGGGTTCATCTGCTCCTTTCCCCAACCCTTCCTCCAGTTCCATGGAGAGTGCACCCAACCCCCCCACCTTACCTCCCTCACAGAATAGCATCGCTAAACCCATTAGCATCTGGTATCTATGTTTGTATTTCATAGATGCACCACTGTCATGACCATCCACTGCACAACACCCTTTCACCTTATCATAGATTTTGCTCATATGGGCATTGGCTCACAACCCTCTACTCCCTTTCTGTCTCCTGTAAACCTGTCTTCCAGACTGTAGGACTGTGCATCTGCTCAATTTGCTTAATTCATATCAATGAGGTTATGTAGTATTTGTCCTTCAGTGTCTGGCTTGCTTGACTCAACATAAGGTCTTCAAGATTCATCTATGTTATCATGTGAGTTAATACTGCATTCTTTCTTACAGCTGAGTTAATAGTCCATTGTATACATATACCGTAGTTTGCTTATACATTCATCTGTTGATGGACATTTGGTTTGTTTCCAACTTTTGGCAATGGGGAATAATGCTGCTATGAACACTGCTGTGGATGTATCTGTTCATGTCCCTGCTTTCATTTCTTCTGGGTATATACCCAGCAGTGGAATTGCTGGATCATATGGCAGTTCTATAGTTAGCTTCCTGAGGAACCGCCAAGCTGTCCTCCACAATGACTGAACAATTCTACATTCCCACCAGCAGGGTAGAAGTGCTCCCTTTCCCCCACATCCTCTCCAACACTTGTAGTCCTCCATTTTTTTTAATAACTGCCAGTCTAATGGGTGTAAGATGATATCTCATTGTGATTTTTATTTGCTTTTCCCTAATAGCAAGTGATGTTGAAAATCTTTTCATGTGCTTTTTAGACATTTGTATTTCTTCTTTGGAGAAGTGTCTATTCATATAATTTGCCATTTTTTAAATGGGTTTGTCTTTTTATTTTCAAATGTAGGAACCAAACCAGGGACCTTGTACATGCAAGGCAGGAATTCCTCCACAGCTAAGGTAGGATGTACAAGCTTATCTGGCTCTATCCACCCCTTTTCCCTCATGCAGGTTAGGCTTCTAACAATTTGTCAAGCCAGGCTGTTTAGGCACCTGTTCCTGCCCCCTCTCTGCCTTAGTTCCTCTCTCTCCCAGGTCGGCTGGATGTGAGAGCCTGCTTGATCCCCCCTCCCCTCCTCATCGTTGGTGACCCTCCAAGATTCAAAGGGTACTCAACAGGCCAAACTCACCAAAAAGAAACCACTCTCCACCCTCGACCAGAGTCAGAGGCTTTACTGAGGCTAGGCTATTTGCCTTGTGGGTGAGGTATATATGCCATTTCTGGTGACAGGGGCAAGTCACTCACAGTTTTCCTTTGGCTTCTTTATCTGTCTAGTTCCCTCATGGATGATGCATAGCACTTTCTTGTTCTATGTATCTCCAAATCAGCTCCCTCAGATAGGCTTTTTCCCTTTCTCCATCTTTTTTTGTAAGGGAGTTGGACTCTGCCTACCTACTTCTACACCATTTTCCTGGAAGTTCATTTATTTATTTATTACAAGTTTACAGGTTGGTTGGGCAGTACTGCTAATCTGGGCCAAGCTTAACTGACCAGAACTAAAGTTGCTCACACATCTCCAGTCAGCTGACATCTGAGGGTTGATGATATAGATTGGCCTTTGCTGGAGCAATTTGAGTCTTTTCCACATAGTATCTCATTTTCTAGAAGGCTGACCCAAGCATTTTCTCAAGGCAATGGCAGAGGAGCAAGAGGGGAAGTAAAAACACTTTTTCAAGCTTCTGAATCCATTAAGTCTACTAACTTCCATTTGGCCAATACAAGTGGCATGGTCAAGCCCAGAATCAGAGGGAAAAATGAAATACAAAGTTACAGGACAAAGGACAGGGGTACAGGGAGGCCACTGATCATGGTCATCAGTGAAATTAATCTCCCATGCAGAAAAGGTTGATAATCTTTCCAAGTTTTTCAGTGCTTTGGAAAAATTTATATAGCCTTGAGTGTTTACCTGAACTTACTGATAGAACTGTTTGGCCCTGTGGTCTTCTTAGGGATAGTTTTGTTTGTTTGCTTGGTTGGTTTGTTGTTTTTTTAACAATCTTTTTGATCCCTTTTGATTCCTCTTACAGCCATGAATCTATTCTTGTATATCTTTTAGACTCTCCACTTTAATTGGCATAAAACTGGTAACAATCAATTTTTTTCAAAATCTGATCTGTAGCTTTCATTTTGTCACTTATTATTCTTCAGTTTGTTCATAAATTTCTTCCTTTTTCTCCTTTAACCAGACTTGAAAATATATGGCTTCATTTAGCAAATTGTTTTCTTTTTTTTTTTCTGTTTTGTCTTAATTGATTTCTCCATATTATTTCATTTTGTTTCATTTTGCCATTCTTCTAGCTTCTTCAGTTATAATCTTTTTATTTACCTCAATCTTTCCTTATTTTCTAATAAATATATTTATGGCTAAATACTTTCCTGTGAACAATGCTTTAGCTGCATCCCAAAAATTTAAATAAATAATGTTTTCATGATTTGTTCCTGTTTTAGTTTGCCAAAGAGCTGCTGATGCAAAGTACCAGAAATGGATTGGCTTTCATAATGGGAGTTTTATTTAGAGTAAAAGGTTACAGTTCTGAGACTGTGAAATGTTCAAATCAAGGCACCATGAGAGACGCTTTCTCACTAAAGTCAGTTACAGTTCATCCTGGCTTGCGGTGTTGCCATGTGGTGAAGCAAAATGGCAGGTAATCTCTGCCATCCCTTCCAGAATATACTGTCTCCCAGAACTCAACTATGAGCAAGCAGGTATAGGGCTCTTCTCTTTAACCTGGGTTATCTCTCTAACCCTGAGCTATTCTATGGACCCAGCCTCTCAGGGGCCTCTTTCTGTGCCTCTGTGCTCTGCTGGCTTCAGACTCTGGGACCTCTCAGAGCTCTTGGGGCTTTTCGATTTTCCTGAAATCCTTTCTTTCACGTGGCAGCATCAATACGGTGAATCTCCCTTTTCCTGTGATTCTCTTTATATCAGACCCAGCAAGAAAGTGGAGACTCAACATGAGCCAAGCATCATTGACTTGTCCAAAACATAATTCTTCTCTTTTTGGGATTCATAAAAGAACTTTAAACTGTCACAATTCCCAATTAGTTGGCAATTCCAATTTTAATTTTTTCAATGGATAGATGATTTAGAAAAATGTTTTTGTATATTGGCTTTGAATTTCCAGCCTTATTATCATTGATAGAATAACTGCCACCAAGGTTTTGGTGATTATGCACCCACAACTCACAAGACTTCATACATATCAATGTCTATGTGAATCACAACCCTAGAGAAGCACATTGTACAATTGCATAATTGAACATGGAAGCCCTAGACCTGGTGGTTAACTTCAAATTGGTTGCCACAATATTCACTGAATATACTCTATATGATATCTGGGTCTTTCAAAATACCGTAAGACTGTCTTTATGCTCTCAGTCTTTGGGACCTTTCCTTTTGTACATTTCCTCAAAGTGTACTATAAAAATGGTATAAAATTTCTAGAGTATAACATTCTATGTACGAGATCAAGCTGTTGATTTTATTAT
This sequence comes from Dasypus novemcinctus, assembly GCF_030445035.2. Classification (NCBI taxonomy): domain Eukaryota; kingdom Metazoa; phylum Chordata; class Mammalia; order Cingulata; family Dasypodidae; genus Dasypus; species Dasypus novemcinctus. The sequence goes on along the minus strand of NC_080673.1, from coordinate 196,642,241 downwards.
TCAAATTCTTAATAACCTTACTTGTTTTCCATTTCTGAGATAATTATGTTATTGTCCATTATACTAAGAGTTTATCTATCTTTGTCTTTCATAGGTTCTCATTGCACATATTTAGAAGTTATGTTAAGTTTATAAAAGATGTCTCAGTCATTTGAACATATTCTCAAGAAGGGATAAAATATAACGATCACTTTATATCCTCCCTAAATTAACCAGATAATTCCATTAACCAGACCACATGCATTTGCTGAACTCTCTTAATTCAGCAAATAAAGACCTATTCTGTGCCAGGCACTATGAAAAAAATTCTAGAACTACAGACATGAACATATGCAATTTGTTACTCTGAGGTTTCTCACTCTCAGGAGATAAGAGCAACAAATATTTATAGTATAACATTATAAATACTGTAATAGAGGAAGTGATAACCACACAGAAGAAATTGTCAAAAATTGGAGGTCCCTTGAGGTTTTTCTTTATTGCATTTTTTTTTAAGGACAAGTCATTTAGCATCCAAGAGTCCTGTCTCACTCACCCCTTTCCCTAATTTATATATTGGAACATCCAGAAAGAAGAATTTCTATACCAAAGTAATTATTAAGGGGTGACATTTCTCCCATACTCATGCCATCCCATTCCTGTGCAGGGATCTCCATGAGTGTAGTTCCTGACCTTCCCCATTTTCCCTCTTTGGAGTAGGCTGACTGCAGGGACCAATAGTCTCTGCTACCATCTAGGGTGTCCTTACCCCTGTTGACAAGACCAAAGCCTGTTCTGTCCACTTGTCCATCGCAGGGATTGTGTGGTAGCTTCTACCTCATCTATACACAGATCTTAGCTCTCATGCTAAGCCATGTCCTTGACTTTCATTATCAATTAGGGTAATAATCTGACCCATATATGTCACACTAATTATTTTGTATTTTTCATTCTTCAGAACCAAAATGGAAATGAGAAATACTATTTTTCTGGTACCCATAAGGCTCAAACAGAGAAAAATACCTAAATTACTTTGTAGTCCATTGCTTTTATTTCAAACCCATTGTTTTAGTTTCTTTGGCTCCTCAAACAAATACCATGAAATTGGTTGGCTTAAGCAATGAGAATTTATTAACTCATGATTTTGAGGCTAGGAAAGTGTCCAAATAAAGATGTCATCAAGAGTATGCTTTCTTCCCAAAGACTGGCATTCTGGGGCTGGCTTGTGGCGATCCTTGGTCCAGGGCTCCTCTGTCGTATGGCAATGCATATGGTGGCCTCTCCTGGCCTTTCTCTTACCTTCCAAGTTCCATTAACCTTCAGCTTCTTACCTCCCATGACTTTCTTTCTCTCTGTCTGAATTACATATAGCTTAAAAAGAACTACAGTAATAAGATTAAGACCCATCCTGGTTGAGTTGGGTCACAAATTGACTAATGTGGCCTCCTCAGATGGTACTACTTACAATGAGTTCATACCCACAGGAATGGATTAGGTTTATGAACATGTTTTTCTGGGGTACATAGCTCCAAACCACCTCACCTATCTTCCTTCCAAGTATACCAAAATATCCTCAGGCCTTCAGAGTAATTATATTTATGATCATTCATTTTTTCATTAGTCTAGGGCAAATATTGTGGGAACTCAAGAAAGATGATGTTCCAAAGTCAATCTCAGGTTTGGAAGGACCACAGATTAAAATGGAATTAGAACCAACTGAACCCTGGATGCTCTTTCTAATGGTAGTTCTGTACAGTCACCACATATTACAGTCATAAGGTAAGGTGGATGTAAAACTCCTAACTAGAAGAATAAGTCTAAGGGGCAAGGGAAGTTTCAGTGCCCAAGAAGAAAAACTGAAATTCAACAGAGGCATTGACAATAGTGCCAAATGTTTGAATGTTGATTTTTAATTCAGACTTAACATCTGTGATGGTTAATTTCATGTATCAACTTGGGTAGGTTATAGTGACCAGCTAGAAAGTGGTTAGGTTATCTATTACACAAGTACTGGCCTGATTGTTATCATTAGTCAGTTGATTGCATCTGTGGATGATTACATCTACAATCAACAAAGGAGATTGTCTTCAGTAATGAGAGGAATCTCCTTAACTAATCTCCTTAACTAAGTCTTAAAGGAAGAACTGAGGATTTCACCAGTCAGAAAGGGGTGAAAAGGAGGAATTTCTACCTCTACTTCAGTTGGCCAGCTTCTCCTAGGAATTTCATCATCCCCTTCATTGGAGTTCACTCTTGCAGCTTCTCCTGAGGAATATGTCACCTTCATTGGGTTTCCAATTTTTGCCCTGTCCTATGGAATTTGGACTTGTCAATTGTTATGAGCACGAGAACAAATTCCTATAATAAATAATAAATCTCTTATATTTACGTGTGTGTAAATATATATATATATGTATATGTCCTATCAGTTCTGTCTCTGAAGAATACTGATAAATACAATATCACATAGGAAAAATATCCTGACTTCATTCATTGATCTAACAAATATTTACTGATTGCCTGTTATGTGCCAGGCACTGTTGCAGACACTGTGGATATTGCATCAAGCTAAATACAAAAAAAATCCCTACTTTCATGAAGCATACAAACTAATGGGAGATGAAAATAAAAAAGTAATGAGTACACAAAATACTAGAAAATCTGTATGCAATGAGAAAACCAAAGCAGGTCAGGGGGTAGGAAATGCAGGGATAGGGAGGAGACTGCAGTTTTAAATAGGTGACTATGAAAAACCAAAGTGAAAACTTGACATTTGAGCACATACTTGGAGGAGGTAAGAAAGCAAGCCCCACAGGAACCTGAATGAAAAAGCATTCCCAGCAGAGAAGCAAGCAAATCCACAGGCTGCGAGCAAGAGTATACTCGGTGTGCTTGGTAAATAAAAGGGGGCCAGTGTAATTGGAGCTGGAGAGGCTAAGCAGTCATCCAAACCATTCCCTTTTTCCACTACATGGTTCACTGTGTTATCCAGTCCCATGCCTTGTACACGCTATCTAAAATGTACACTCAGTGTCTCTCACTTTCATCACAGAATTCTGTGGTCATTGCCCAGTAAACCTTTGAACATTTTCCTTAATCCAAAAGAAAAAAAATCCCATAATCCCTATTATTAACATAGTACCTTCTTTGACACTGATGCAAGAATGTTACGATATTACTGTTAACTATAGTCCATAAATTACATTCAATGTATTTTCCCATCCATCACCATATTCTCACCACCTTGTAATAGTGATGTACATTTGTTCTACTTCATAGAACACTCTTATATTTGTATTATTAACTAAAATCCTCTAATTAAAAAATGAAAGAAAAAACCATTCCCTTGATGTCACTCTCAACTTCCTTACCCTTCTCCCTATCTGTTATACTTGCCTGGAAAAACTTCAGCCCTAGTTATATCCAGGTTTCCCCTTTTTCAGTGTCTCTTTGCTGCAATTTGCTGGGATCACATATTTTCCTACCATTCAGGTCCCACCCTCCAAGATAACTCCTTCCTACCTTCACTCTTCTCCTTGGCTTCTGTTCATTGAGAAAATAAAAGCAATAAGAGAATGCATACATACGTCCCACCCCTACATCAACTCACCCACCAAGCATTTGTTCTTATGGCCAAATGGTCCCTGTTCCTCTTTAAAACCAGCTTCTCAACATGGACCTTGATCTCATCCCCTCTAGCCTACTCAAGGACATCCCTCCAGCAGTAATTCCTTCTCTCTCCCAGATTATCAGTTTTCTCTCTTTATTAGATCAATCCCATCAATCTGCAAAGTCCTCCAAACCCTTCCTTTTTCTAATTACAAACACACACAAAATCTCCATTTACTTTCTGTCAAGTTTAGTCCATTTCTCTGCTCACCTTTAGAGCAAAACTCCTTAAAAGAGTTGTCTATATTTGCTGTCTCCACCAGGTCATCTCCTCCCATGATCTTTTCTTCTTTTTTTAAACATTCACAGTATCTTTAACAGTTTTCATACAGTACAGTTCAGTTTTTGTATCTTTCTGTGAGTTTTGACAGATGAATACAACTGTGTAACCACTACCACAATCAACCTATTAGAACAGCAACATCAATCAAAAAAATTCCCTTTGTAGTCATCTGTCCTCCCACCTCTAGGCCATGGCAACCAGTGATCCACCCCTTTAGATTTACTTTTCCTATGATGTCAAACAAGTTTAATCGTACCTTTTGTAACCTTTTGAGTCTGTGTCCATTATCTTTGTCCTCTAAACATGACAGCTAAGGGTATATTTAGCTCAGATGTACAGTCTTGTTCTTTCTGTTGCTTTTCTTATGTAAATGGAAGGTTGAGGAATTTAAAGAAAAAAACTTTTCTGTCAATGAAAAGTAGGCTTTCAAGACTATTACCTCTCTATGTATTTTTAAAATTCTAGTATGAAACTCAAAATTGAGCAGTGAATTTTTTGCTCTAAGTTGTACCCACCATCTCCCCAAAGCAATGAAAGACATTGATCATTGAGGGGGCATCTACTAAGCAACAGTTTATGGGGAAGGAGAAACACCTTGTTTAATCATTTTCTGAAAATGTTATCCCTGCTACAGGCATAGGAAAGTATACCTGAAAAAGTGAAACAGCAAAATCTCAGGGAAGCACCATCTAAAAAGTTTTAACCATGGCTAATGCCCATGGGGAGGTAACTGAAGATGAAAAAAATTTCAAATCAGAAGGAAGTTAATGCAATGGATGAAGACTCAGAAAAGTGGAATTCAGGATTGAATTTGTCCTCTTCTCACAAAAAGAAATTATAAATAGAAACCCCAGAGAAGTATCGAAAGTCTCTTCCTCTATAGTGTTTCAGAAGTATACATAATTCTGTGGAGGCAATAAGATAGAAGGTATTATTGACATGACATTCATTTCCATAAAGAACCTAAAGTGTTTGGTGAATGAGTACATTATAAGGAATCAATAATGAAGGTACTTCCAAGAACAGATGGAAACCTAGCATTCTGGAAATCACCAGAGCCAGGTAACCCCCATTCTCTTGTCTGACTTTACAGTTTATGAATGTCTGCATGCATGCAGTGGGAAAGGGAATTGTATGCCCATCTCATCATCATATTTAATCTGTACAGATAACACTAACTCTAAATTTTCCTTGCTTATACTTAATATTTTTTTAAGTTTTATTTATTTCTCTCCCCTTCCCCCCGCCTCCCAACCCCCTGTCATCTGTTCTCTGTGCCCATTTGCTGTGTGTTCTGCTGTGTCCGCTTGCATTCTCAGCAACATGGGGAATCTGTGTCTCTTTTTTGTTGCATCATCTTGCTGCATCAGCTCTCCATCTGTATGGCGCCACTCTTGGGCGGACTGTGCTTTTCGTGCGGGGTGGCTCTCCTTGCACGTGGGGCATCCCTACGCGGGGGCCATCCCTGCGAGGCATGGCATTCTTTGGGGCAGCAGCACAGTGTGTAGGCCAGCTCACCACATGGGCCAGGAGGCCCTGGGTTTGAACCCTGGACCTCCTATGTGGGAGGCAGATGCTCTATCAGTTGAGCCACAATCACTTCCCTATACTTAACATTTTAACAAGAGGGGCTCTCCAGTATCACTGGAGTATTGCCAGTCATCTCAGGAGAGTCTATCGAGATTTTTCCTTGGACCTTTACAGATAGCACCAAAACTGTGAAAATAGCATTCTGCATTTGAAAGCTGGAATATTTTCTGCCCAACTCAGTGCCTGTCCAATAGTAAATACCCAATAAATGTCTGATGGAAGAATCACGTCACTTGGAAATATGTGTAATAAATAGTTTATCACATGCTAAATAATAAGCTTATAGAATTCAAACATCTGAAGAGATTTTTGGATTCATAGAATGGACTCTGGCTGCTGAATTTTAGAGACTAGAAAACTAAGACCCAGAGAAATGAGAAGACTTTCTCAAAGTTCCCCAGCAAAGTAGTGGCAGAATTGGGATTGGAACCCAAGTCCTTGATTTTTATTTCCATGCTACCTCTCCCTACAACACTGAGTTTCATAAATCTTCGATGTTTTAAAAAGTAAACTTGGTTTTTATGGATTTATCTACCACCTCTTCAGAAATCTGCAATTTAAAAAAATTAGAAAAATGAGTTTTCACATGAAGTTCTTAAAGATGTTAGGTCCTCAGAGCTCTGACAAATGGCTTTTGGATCATAATCTAGACAATCTTTTCTGATTATTTATCTAAAACTAAAAGCAGGAAATGATTCATTTGATTTCTGCCAATCCTGGAGTGTTGCCACTTTCAGCTCAGGAAGAGCCGGCTTCCCTTGGCAGTCCTCACTTGTAGGATGATGAATGAAGTTCTATGTTTGGTGCTAGCTAAAATTTTATAGGGTCTAAAAAAGCAATTTATATATGCTTCAGGAGGTAGCTATATTTTTTCTTTTTTAGATAGTTCTTACTCACAGCAGGGCACTCAATCTACATATTTTACATACTGGAGGTTTGCAATTTTGTTCTGTGAATTACAAACATGTCCTCAGTTTCTATGAGGTTGATGTATGCCCAGCATCCAATAAATAGGTATTAGCTGGATTCTGAATTTTTCCAGTTATTTTCACACCTCAGGAATCCGTGACTCTCAATGGGATATTGTGAGAAGGAGAAATAGTCAGCCTAACAAAACATTTTCTTGATTCCAAGAGTCAATGTTGGTATTCACAAACAGGAAAGACCAGTTCTTTTCTCTAGTAAATCTCAGGCTTGAGTTGAACACCTTATACACAAGCCAATCAGTCAACTAAGTTGTCAAGGGTCAAAGCTAACTCAAAGAACAGTGGCTATGGGCCAAACCAACCACTTACTTTAAGTGATGAGCTCTCTAAACACTTGCAATTTAGCAAGCCTCATCCATACTATATTTTTATTGAGAATTTTTAAAGTTATTTTCTTTATATCTTATTTCTAATGTCTGGAAAACATCTGAGCAGTGGTCTCTCTTCTTCAATCGAGCTTCAATATACTCCAGATTAGCATCTTCACTTCTACCATGGCAATGGACTTAATATCTTTCTTCCCTTTGTTGTTACAAAGCATCATGAGAGAAGAGTTGAGAACCAGCTCTGCCATGCATTGGATGAGGAGTCTCAAACAAGTTTCTTCATCTCTCAACATCCTTATCGGTAATATTAGAAACATGATATTTATCTACTGAATAGATGGATTATGTAATAAAAAATGGAATCTGTAAAATATGTATGGAGAAAATTACTTCACAATGGAAGGGCTACTAGATGTTCAGCAAACACAAATCCTTTTCCTTCTGGGCTCTCAAGTATACTACATTGCTCAGCCTTTCTTGGAGTTATTTGTAACCATATTACTAAGTTCTAACCAATGGAATTTGAAAATGTTCTGACCACTTCCAGGACCACCTATAAAAATTTCCCTTAAAGATCCTCTAGTTTTTTTTCCCCAAACCAACAATCTTGGAAGCCCTGTGAGAATGATGGCAGAGCCACAGATGGCAGAAACCTGGATTGAATGATTGCTGAGAGGTGAACGACCCTCTAATCAGAAACACTCATTTGAACTTTTCATGAGTGAGAAATAAAATATTATGTGAACCTATTGCTATTTAAGGTTTTCACTATTACAGCACGTAGTGTCACATTAACTAATACACAATATTTTTAAGAATGCAAGCATATAAAAATATAACCAGAAGGGTATATTATCAGTAATTGTGTAGTGGAATTGCAAGTATATTTTCTTGTTATCTCTTTACTTTTGGACTTCTTAAATCTTCTCTAAGGAACATATATGGAATTTATAATTTCAAAAATTATTTAAGAGGGAGCAAATGTGCCTCAAATAATTGAGCACCTGCTTTCCACATGGGAAGTCCAGGTTCAGTTCCTGGTGAATCCTAAAAAAAACAAAAACAAACAACAAGTAAAACAAACATAAAAACCAACTAAGGTGAGCCAGTGTGGCTCAGAGGTTGAGCGCCAGTTCGCACATATGAGATCCTGGTTCGCACATATGAGATCCCCATCCCTCAGTACCTCAAAAAAAAAAGGAGAGAGAAAAAAATTGACATTGATTTCAGAAGGATGCCATAAAGAAAATAACCTCCCTAATCAGGTCATTTTGAGGGAAGAGATATATTCATTTCATATTCAATCAATAAGTACCATTTGTGCCTGTATTCTATGCCAATCACTGTGCTAGCTGCTAGGATACTAAGACTAATAAAATATCATCCCAAACGACCTTTAAGAATTTACAGCACCTTTGGGAATATAGACAAAGATTGTAAATAAAGTGTCATGTACTCTCAGAACACACAGAAAGGACACTGAGTCCAGGACTAAAGCCATTTAGTTAAGACTTTCTAGGAGTGATGCCTGCACTAAGCTGTAAACAGAATACACTGAGAAAAGCAAAAAAGAAGCAGATCTAGTTCCAGTTTAAAACTCCAGCTGGAGGTTTAGACCTACCTTATTTATTTTTGTTTCTGCAGCGCTTAAAACAATGCTAGTACAAAGTGAGTGTACAGTAAATATTTGTCGAACAAATAATTAAAAATGAACTTTGTTGCCAAGTGGTCATTCAGGCTCTTGCTTACACATCTCTTATAATAGTGAGCATCTTGTGAAGCAGCTCTCTCCAACTTCAAGCAGCTTTGGCCACAAAAAATTCTTCCTCGTTTTAAGCCAACCCAAAACCCAGTTGTACTTGAGAGCAGATTTGCCTAAGGGAGCAGGGTCAGCTAACTGTAAAGTGATGGCCTGAAAAAGTAAGAAAGGGAATTAGAGATGGAGGAAGAATGCAGAATAAAGGGCTACAATTTCTACTTTGTTTTTATTTAAAATGACTAACATATTACTTTTCAAATGTAGTTCCATTGGTTATAAATAGGTTACCCTTAAAAAAAGATCTGTCACCAAAAAAGTTCTGGAAAGACTGAGTATATAAACCTAATAGGTTTCTCTACTGCAGATTTCTCAGGGACTGGCAAGCACAAAATACACATGAGCATTACGAATTTCCAAGAAAGCCCGGGTGGAATAAAAACTGTAAAACTTGCAAACTTCTTGGATAAAGAATGTGGCTAAAATTATTAAAAATATGTGCATGTTTGCCGGACACCTTGCATACTTGATCTCATTGATTCCTCACTCCCCTTGGGAGTGCTGCTGAAGTTAGGCCATCTCTGCTTTACAGATGAGGAAACTTAAACAAGATGACACAGTTAGTCAGTGATACAAGCAATGATCTGGACCTCTTTACTGAAGCTATTCTATGTGCTGTTAGAGCACCTTCACCCATGGCCCACCCCCACAGTATCTTAGATCATTATTCCATGGAAAACTGTGGACAAATATTGCTGTACTACACAGACTCTGCTGATTCAGGAGGTAAGGTGAGCGAGTTCTGAGGTCAGTGGCTGAAAAGCCTTATGTGTTTCTCTGGTTTGCTATGAAACAAAGAAGTTCAATGCATTATCCCCAGTGTGAGCGATGGCAGCTTTTCAGGTACCACAGCAAGGCACTGGGGGAGGTAATTTCAGGAAGGAGGACGATGAAAGTGCTCTGGGTTAAAGGTCAAAGTTGGTGCAAGAAGCCTGTTTACTGGGAGCCTACAAAGCGCTGTTACACCATCAGGATGAGGTACGGCTGGTCTCTGGCAAGGTCAGGAAGATTGTCTTCATGTGGGATCCTAAGGTGCTCCCCTAATTGCCTCAGTTCCTCTGTTCCAGGGCCTGACTCTTCCAAGGGTCAGAACCAGCACTATCTGGACCAACTAGTGGGAGCCACATGGTTTGCAGCTGGGAGACCAAAAGGCTGGGGGACGGGGAGCCGGGCAAGCGCTGGATTCTGTTGTGGGCTCTGACTCAGCCTCCCTAAGCCCCTGAAGCCCTCGTCCCTTGATACCCCTTCCCTGCCGTTCCTCCAATGAGCTTTTTCATTTGGCATGAAATCTCACCCCATTTCACAACCCAGCAGGACCTGCTGGCTGGGAAAACATGGAGTTGAGAGACATGGGGCTGCCAAGACATTCTTGAAGAAACATGTGCCCTGCAGTTGTTCATCAGGGCTGTGAAGAGGCACGGCCCAGCAACCAGGAAGAGATGAAAAGGGGTCACATCCATAATCACCATCTAGCTCTGGCTTACCTGCCCAACCTCCTCCTTCTTAACCCACCCACGCCCCAACACTACAGCCATTATCTTATGTGTGATTTCATGAACGTGCAGTCTTTTTTTACCCCTGGCCTTTTCTCTCCCTGCCTGGAATGTCTCTTATATGGCTACAAACTAGTTATTGAAAATTCCACTCAGGCATTATCTACTTACAGCCCCAGGACAAGTTTGGGCACCCCTCTGTGGGGTACTCAGACCTCCCACCACATTCCAGTCAGCCACTTGTCTCTGTTCCCATTAGACTGAAACTCCTGGAGAACATCTAATATGTTTGCTGAAGGGATAAGTAATATTTGAATTGCATCTTATGTATCATTTGGCTTTTACAAACTGCTGCTAATCTAACTCAGGTTTGCCTCTAAAGGGCTTTCAGGAAACTTTAACCTCTTCTTCATGTGCAGTGCTTCAGGAGTCACAGAGCCTCAATCCCTGGCACAAGAATTGCCTGGATCTGTTCCCACCTGCAACTTATTACCTCCACTTTGTTAAATACTTCCTGTGAATGCCAACTGACCTACTGAGAAGATTTTCTCTGAGAAATGAAAAAAATCATTGAAAAATTATTTTCATGAAAAAATCAGTAGCCCTATAGATTCTTTATAAAAGAGATCCTTGCTTTCTTCTTTAAAATGCTTATCTCTGCTTCACACATCTCTGTTTTAGTTCTAAGAGAAAACAATTATATAAGGATACTTTGTCTGCCCCAGTAAGGCATGTATGGCTTATGTCAAATAAGCTTCTTTTGAGCAGGAGGCGTACATACTAACTCCAACTAATCTAGGCACATAGGAACATACTGCCTCCCCTAAGAGCAAAGCCCTGGGGACTGGAGCACAGTGGGATGTGGGGCTGAAACGACGGCCTGCAGGACCCCTTTCTCTCCAGCCTCAGCCCTGCCTTCTTCGTTTGCTTCCCTCTCGGCACCATGTGGAAGCACCAGGCTCACATCCTCACCCATCAAGTACACTGATAGCATAAAGGTCGCAGAACTAAGACTGCTGCTCTGATTAACCTGATTTTGGTGGTGGGTCCATCCTGAAGCAACAGGACCAATAAGAGGTACAATGTGCTGATGGGTTTGGCCTGGGTGCCATCCACTCGTGGAGCCCACCCCGGAGCTGGGCCATGGGAACCACTCTGTGGGAAGGGGTGAGTCACTGAAGGGCATTCACAGCCTGCAAGTAGAAATAGGATTTTTCCAGTAAGGAGGTTTCTTTCCATCTGACCCACTTCCATTAAAATCTTGCCATTTTGAAATGCAGGTTTTGCTCCCCATGGCTTATGAAATGAATCCCATGCTCTAACCAACATTCAAGGTATTCCATGGTGATTCAGGCCATCCTTCCCACTGCTCAGCCTACAGTCCAAGTAATGTTAAACTGAACTATTTGTTGTTTTCCAAACAGTCCTATTCTGTTGTTCATTTTTTTTAACTTTCACTGGAGCTAGTCCTTTGGCCTAAAATACCTCTCAAAAATACATCCAAAATTTCTATTGTATGTATTAAATCTATCCTTCGTACCAAGCTTAAATAGCACCCAAATCTTTTTAATGAAGAGCTATATGATCTTTCCAAATTTAAACAACAAAAAATTGACTTCAATCACTAAATTCTCATAACCGCTTTACCAATGCCACTTTTATATAACTTAGTATATTCTTCTTTGTATGCTACTTATTTGCATATTTAACCTTGTATTTCCCTACTTGACTGTGAATATTAGCTGTTTACATCTGATCACTTTGATCCCAAATAACTCATTTTAGGGGAATGGCAAGAGATGAAGCTAAACCAGTGATGGGAGCCAGGCCATCAGTATTCTTACATTCTAGAAAAAAAAAGTTTCTACTTCATCTTGAAATCAGTGGTTTTGAACTATTAAACTTGGACCATGGACACAAAAGAGGCTACAGTTATTCCAAAAAGTGTAAGGACCTTGATTTTTGGCAATATTAAAAAGTATTTAAAATGGCTGGGAAAATTACATCTATGGTATATGGAAAGCATTAAAACAATGAATTTACTTGATCATGCTTTACTTTCAAAAAGATAACCTGGTCACATTATGGCACTCAATTAAAGTGATGGAAACTAAAGGTAAGTAAATCAATAGAAGACAGGTGAACCATACTAGGTGAGAGAAAACAAGTCTTGAATGCCAGCAGTGGGACAATGGAGGCACGGAAATGGAGAGAAAATGGCAGTTTTAAGGGATATTTATAAAGTAGGATTCCTTGACTTGGTGACTGATTGGATGTAAGTGATAGGGAGAGAACTAGAAGACTATAGTTGGGAGTATTTAAAAAAAGGCATACAGCTTTAAAACCAGAGAACTTAGGCTCAAGTCCATGGTCTTCCTAGCTATGTGGCCTTGGACAAGTTTCTCATTATTTCTGTGCTTCATTTTTCTTATCTGTTAAAGAGATATAGTAGTAACAGCTACCACATAGGGTTGTTTTGAAGATACATCCCCCCCAAAAAAAAATAAAAAGTATGTTTGAGTCCTAACCCCCACCCCAGGAATGTTACCTTATTTGGAAATAGGGTCTTTGAAGATTTGACTATTTTAAATGAGACTATACTTGATTAAGGTGAGCCCTACTCCGATATGACTAATGTCCTTATAAGGAGAGGGGAATTTGGACAAAGAGACACAGACATTGGGAAGAACATCATGTGAAGTGGAGGCAGAGCTTTAAGTACTGCAGCTGCAAGCCACGGAATGCCAAGAATTGCCAACAAACCATCAGAATCGAGGAAGAGGCAAGGAGGGATTCCACCCCCCACATGTTTCAGAGGGAGTATGGCCTTGGTGAAATCTTGATTTCAAATTTCCAGCCTCCAGAACTATGAAACAAGAAATTTCTGTTGTTCTGAGCCACATAACTTGTGGCCCTTTGTTATGGCAGTGCGAAGAAACTAAGACAGGATCCTAACCCTAAAGAGTGAACTGAGGAGAAGGAGCCAGAAGAAGGCTGAACATGGGTACTGAAAAGTGGAATTGTCAAACATCACCAGATCTCATAGTCAGGGAAAATGAAAACCTGAAAATCTGACTTTTGCATTTGACAGTAGTCTCTGCAAGGGGGTAGCATTTGGGGGGTGATAGAAGAGTTTGCTCATTGGAAGCAACTAAGGAGTGAATGAGAAATGAGGCAGTAGAGATGCTCAGTAAAATGTTAACTCCTCTTTTCAGAAGTCTAGCTGTGAAACAGAGAGAGAGAGGGCAACATCAAAAGAAAAATGGAGAGGAAAGGAGGTGGAAAAAAGAGGTGGTCCTTTAGCAGAGATTCTAAGGGTGGAGAAACAGTGGAAAGAGATGACAACATGAGATACAGGAATAAGAGGATATCACTGACAGTAAATTTTTGGAGAATCAGTAGAAGGCAGTGAGAAAATCAGTAGAAGACATGTGGATGGTTTCCTGAGGAGAGGTGGAGGCAGAGTCGGCTTCACAGGCGTATGACCTATGCAGTTGAACAGGGCTCTGTACCCAGAAGGATCCGTCACTTTGCTTAATCCTCTGTGGTCATTGTCTTGAAATTCTTAGTACTTTTATCTTTGAATTTGTGTTTTGTAAGTGAAGTCCATTGGGACAATGGAGCATGTGCGGGGTTTTGGAGCTTTGGTTCACAAGTGGTCCTGCCTCCCTGCTTCCCAGGATGGGTTCTTAGCTGCCCACCTTCCACCTCTTATGCCCTGGGCCCTTCTTGGAGTTCCCTCCCTCCACCAACAACAGCCATGCTCTAATCAAGGCAGGGACAGGTAAGGGAAAGTCCTGTTCAACGACACCCTCTTCCCCCAGAGGGCCAGGGTTGGGTGCATGCCCCATCACATCTTGAAGCAGAGAAGGTAGCAGCGATCCCTTTGCCCACCCTGGGGTCCAGGTACTGAGTGGGTTCCAGTGCTCAGGTTATAATCCTTATGGGGTCTCTGTCCCCTGTGGGAGGTAGTGGCCACCGGAGGAGACTGTCTTCCTGCCCAGGGCCCTGCATTTTAAGTAGCCAGCCCTGAATTAGGGAATTAGCCCTGGCCAAGAGGAAAAGCCCCTCTACTCCAGGATGGGAAGGATAGGAGTTCGCCCAGTGAGAAATGCCCACCTCCCACTGTCTACATTGTCTCTAAGGCACAAAGCCAGAGAAAGGCTAAGACAGGGACCTGGGGCAGAAGCAGGGCCCCAGATTTGGGTGGGTCTTGTGGTGAGAGATCCAAGTGCTACATCTGAAGCTCTTACCCCAGTCTCACCATTACTCAGACTAAATGCTCTGCAAATATTTAAAGGAATAAATGAAAATGCCACTTTGGGACAAAAAAATGCTATGATTTCTCTTTCACAAACTACACATAGCCGGTTTCCAAATGGTTTCACATTCTAAACCCTGCCAGAAACTTGCTTTTCATTTTTAAAGGAGCCAAATTCTTTTTTTTTTCCCTCCACTGAGCATTTTAAGAATATTTTTGAATAATGAATCATAAAGTATATTGGTTTTCTTCATTCATATATCAGGCATTCAATGAATATCCCATGATTTTGTTGACAGATTGATCCAAGATTTGCATAGACTGAGCTCCTTTTCATATCTATCATGTCATGTGTCTGCCCCATGGTCCTAGGAGGTAGAGAGTGCAGGACTTGCTCCTTGCTTTAAGTATTAAGAAGAAAGCTTATACAGCTCAGCGATCGGCCATGCCACAGCCAAGTTCTCCTAATCCCCCTGCCCCCTGCTTCGCCCAGGGGACTCCTCTATGAGATCACTGAACTGCCTTCTGTCCACACTACTTGAATTATTATTCCCTTTTCAGTAATTTGCAGGAGTGGAGGATATTCGTGAACTCAGAGGGATTCTCACTTCAAATAAAGCATGTCTTCCCTCAATTAGAAATGGAAAGGAACAAAAGGCAAATATTACATGTGAGGGAACCTGATGGCAAAGGCTCACTTCTCAAAGTGACAGCTCCCAACTCAGGGGATGAGTCATCCTTCCTGAGCTCAGGAGCTGAACAGACTCTAACACCTCCCCTGTGTGCAGCCCCTCCATCCTAATTAAAGTCTCCTATGCGTCCACATCGATGGAACAAGGGGCCACTCACTGGAGATCTTACTTGAAATGTGATCTTGACCCTGGACCTGAAATTCCACCTCCTGCTGCTGGCACCTGTTTGAGGTCCTCTTGGTCCTTTACCTTGCTTTCTACCTCAGGCTGAGCCATAGGTAAGTCTTTCCTAAGGCAGATTTGGCAGTTGGGAGGCCCTTCCAAGAAGTCAGGTTCTCCAACTTTCTCAGGGTATGGGAGTTACCTCCTGAAGTTACCTTCAATGATAAGTTGTTTCTTTTGATGGTCAGCCAGAAAATTGGTCAGGCCTACACTATTCTTTAGATTCACTCCACAGGAAGTGAACTCTATTCCCTCATAAATCAGGATGTCTGAGTCCCAACAAACTGTCAACAAAGCCCTTCCTTTCCTAAAAAATTGAGGCACAAAGAGGTTGTGTGATTTGCCAAGGTCACACAGCTAGTAATAGTAGAAGTCTAAAATTCAGGTACCTCTGCTTCCAGAACCAGTCTCTTTTCAATAGACCAGAGCCTCAGAACCTTACTTCGATAAAGGTGCTCTAGAGGTTTCAGAAACGATGAAGTGTTTTCCACTGAACAAAAAAAAAAGTTTTAAAAAATTCAACCAGAAACAGTTCGTTTATCCTTATCTATTTTTTAAATTGGGATTCCTCATTATATTTCTTTTCAAGTAAGTTTTGAAAACATTACACTGTTTCATCTACTTGATGAAAATTAAATGAGCCATATTTTTAGAATTCATTGGTTGATTTAGACTTGACCAACAAGATGGCAAAATACACAAGTATGAATGACTAAAGCATATCAACTGGGAACCCGCCCCTACCAGAAGTGGTTGTGTACCCCTTAGATCGGAGGAAGTGTTTACCACTGAATCTCCTAGCTGAGTCCCTCTCTGGGTATGGCCTTAGGTGGAAGAGAGCTGCCTCACCCAAGGTCACAGCAGCTCTCATCCAATCATTGGCCTATGCAAGAATATGGAAGCCTCAAGGGGAAGAAATCTGAAGGGCCTGCCCAGCTCTAGACCTTCCCCCACTCTACCTCCCGGGAACAGCTGAGGTCTTTATTGCAATTTTGTCACAGACAAATTTCTCCTTCTGCTCAAATTTCCTTTCCCCATCCTCTCCTCCTGGAGACCACCTGCATACAAACCACAGAATCTCAGAATCTGTTTCCTGGGGAACCCAAAAGAATGATAGTTAGGTTCAGCTGTTCCACTTAGAACAGTAAGATCTGTCATTCAAGAGGTGTTCTTTAACAGAAAAATATATAATAAATAAATAAATGATACATAGTAAAAAAAAAGCAGTCAAGTAGATTGCATTATAAATAAACACACATAAAATAGACATTTTTTCTGTAAATTACATCATATGCTGTCTTTCAAATACGTGTATAAACAGCATTCTAATATTTTTTAATCTGAGAAAGGTATTTTTAATAGAAACAAACATCATTAACTGGATTGTGTCTTATTAAGATCAGTGATTACATCTGAGGAAATACTGTTTTTTCAGTTCCCTATTAGCCAAACTGCCACCACTCATCACATGGCACCTGCATAGAAATGTTAGTTAAATAAATAAACTCTATTCCAATGCCAGCAGTCCATTCCACTGTTAAAGATTCAACACTCAGAAATGAAAAGAGATGGGAGGAGATGGCACTTTTGTTTCTAATGAGGACAAAAGAAATATCTGCAGGAAATAGGACAATATCTGTTAAAATTGGGTGGTGGGTAATAGGTGTCAGACATCTCTGTATGTCTGAGATATTTTGTAACTAAAACACACAATTTTTAAGAGTATTCCTTAACTTCTAGGCTGGATCCCGATATGGGATAATTAGCCTTAAAATAGTTAAAATCTGGTCATGGCCATCCTTTGACCTTCACCCACATCACTCCTCACCACGTCTTTAGCTCCCAGTCTTTTCCAGAGTACAGAAGTTGTGGAATCACCTGTTAGATAGATGTAAACATCCCCTTTGAAAAGGATGCTCTTTCTCCTCTATTATATGTTCTACATTTCTTCCTCAGAAATAGGCCTCTGATAGTTGGACATAGGGTTACCCAGAATGTATGCATTTTCCATGACTTCTTGCAGCTAAGCTTGGCCATGTGACCATGTGTTGGTCACTGTGATGTATGCAATTTCCTTGAAATGTTCCCAAAATGAAGAGGTAGTCCCTTCTCTCCCCTTCCTCTTTCCAGTTGTTTGGAATGAGGAAATAACAGCTGGTGCTCATATTGTCATCTTGGACACCAGGATGGCATCCTAAAGGCCATGAAGGAGCAAGGTAGAAGGGCCCTGGTGCCTGGCAATTACAGTGCCATAAGCCATGGACATGGTATTTTCTTGACTTAAACAAGAAAAGCAAGTCTATCCTGATTATAAATCACTAAAGTTTAGGAAACTTGAGGTTATTTGCCACGTGTAGATGAAACTAGTCATAATAAAAATAATCACTAGACTGCTAAGGGGTAGAGGGCTTTTTTTTTCTGGCATAATGAAAATCCTCTAACATTGACTGCAGTGATGAATCAATAACTCTGATTATACCAAAAGCCACTGAATGTACCCTTTGGATGAACTGTATGGTAATTGAATATATTTCAATAAAAAAAAAATTTTTTAAAGATTGATTTATTTATTTCTCTCCCCTTCTCCCCCCCAACCCGGGTTGTCTGTTCTCTGTGTCTATTTGCTGTGTCTTCTTTGTTCGCTTCTGTTGTCAGCAGCATGGGAATTTGTGTCTCTGTTTGTTGCGTCATCTTGCTGTGTCAGCTCTCCATGTGTGTGCCACCATTCCTGGGCAGGCTGCACTTTATTTTGCGGGGTGCACTCCTTGCATGTGGGGCTCCCCAGCGCGGGGACACCCCTGCGTGGCAGGGCACTCCTTGCACGCATCAGCACTGTGCGTGGGCCAGCTCCACACGGGTCAAGGAAGCCCAGGTTTTGAACCGCGGACCTCCCATGTGGTGGACGGATGCCCTAACCACTGGGCCAAGTCCGTTTCCCTGTTTCAATAAAATTGCTTTAAAAAATAGTCACTAGAATCCCACAATTTCAGATCAAGCCACACTTAACTCACTTCTGAGAGATGACTTCATTTTCATTTAAGGGAAGTGGATATGGGTCAAGCAATTGGACTCCCAACTACCATATAGGAGGTCCAGGTTTCGATGCCCAGGGCGTCTTGGTGAAGGCAAGCTGGCTCATGTGGCAAGCTGGCCTGCACAGAGTACTGTCCCATGCAGGAGTGCTGGCCCATGCAGAGAGCTGGCGTGGCAAGATGATACAACAAAGAGAGACACAGAGGAGAGACAATAAGAGATGCAGCAGATAAGGGAGCTGAGGTGAAGCAAGAGAATGATCACCTCTCTCCCACTCCGGAAGGTCCCAGGATCGGTTCCCAGAGCCACCTGATGAGAATACAAGCATACACAGAAGAACACACAGCAAATGGACACAGAAAGCTGACAACAGGGTAGGGGTGGGGGTGAGATAAATAAATAAATCTTTTTAAAAATATTTTCATTTAAAGACCTCCAAAGAAGTAGAAATCACAAAAGCACACTAAGTAAGGCCCTTAATCATCATAAAGTGTACTTTGTTCCAGGGTGGAGAGAGAATCAGAATTTGAGGAGGTTATCAGATAGCTACATGGAGGATGATTGGTTTGCATCTGGATATTTGGAATGTAGTAATGTAGAAATTTATAGAGTTTGCCTAGGTTATTATTTTGAACCATTACTTCAGTTTGCTTTTCAGAAATATTTTTCAGATCAGATCATAAAATGCTTTAGAATACTATTAAATAAACTTTTAGATAATGGTGAGTGTTTTGGAAATATTTTTGGATTATTTAAAAATGTTCTAGTTATTTAATTTAAATTCATTATTTAATGAATAAACCTGGAAATTTTTTAATAAATCTCCAGCTCAAGAGATGAAGCCATTCAGTGATAATTACCTAGAGGATAAAAAGCAAAACCTATCTATTTTGATTAGGTTCCAGCACCTTGGTTTTAGACCTCTAGCCTCTTGAACTGTCAGACAATAAATTTCTGTTGTTTTACATCATTTGGTTTGTGGTACTTTGACATGACAGCCCTAGGAAATTAGGCCAGTAGGATAAATAAATAATATAGATAAATGGAGGCAAATAACCAAAGATATAGCAAAAATGGTGGGAACAGCTGCCCTAGGAATTGAGTGTGATAGACATGTGATGGGGTATGCACTGTTCATGTCTTATTGAGCTATTGGCATCTTCAATAAGATATTCAATTATGTTGCATAGCATTCAATAACGTTGTCCATATGCTGTATTAGAAGTTGTAATTAAATTTAAAGTAAAGTAATTTCTAAAAACAGGAGTTTTGGGGAAAATAAGAACCCATCTCCTAGAACTATTAAGAAGCAGTTAGACCTCTTGTGTTTGGTAGACACAAGGAGAGTTTAAATCAGCAGACACCAGATTAGTTGAAGAATCAGCTAGATGAGTTCTCAACCAATTTCTTCTCATGATCCTTTTTGTACACTCAAAAAATCTTGTCTGTGAAGGAGTACATGTTTATATTTCCTAGCAGAACCTTCACCAAGAAGTATAAATAGTCTGTGATGGTTGAAGGAAACATTCATAGTTAATAATTAATTAAATCAAAATGAAAACCTAAGCTAGACTAAACAATGATTGAGAATGCTAAAGAGTCAGTGGAAATGAATCATAATTTTACAAAAGTGTGTTCCCTTTCACATTTCATTTAAATTGGGTATCCTACTTAAATATAGTCTGTGCTAATGTTATAATGTCTGCACTTAACTTCTTTAATAAATTATTCTATTTTTCTAATAGGGAAAGCACAGTTGAGCATGGAAGTAGACTTGTACATTTCCCCATACATCATGACTGACCCTTCCAAGAGTTCATATTACAGAATAATAACTAATAGTCCATCTAAGACAAGAAAGTTTGCCCAAATTGCTTACAAAATATCCAGAAAAAAAAAAAAAAAGATTTCCTCCTGAAAACAGGACTAGAAAATGCAAATCTGTGAAGAAATGAAAAATTCTTTCTTTCAACACAAATGTGCCTCAGTAAAGGCAGCTTAATGGCTAACTGATGTGCAGAAAATATTTTCACCACAGGCTTTGATGAGAGTGATTTTGATGGAGTATTAGGGGCTGGAGCCAGACGGCATAAGATTAAGGAATAGATGGCAAATGGGAAGTAATACATACCAAGACATACCAAGTACAGATAATTCTTTAAGTTTGATTATAACGGGACAAGAAAGATAAGAGTATGGGGATATGGGGTTAACAGAGCTTGTTTTTATTTTAAAATAGAAAGATTGAGAGGATTTGAAACTGATAAGGATGATCCAAAACAAAAAGAGAGAGTCTATATATATTGAAAGGAGGAAAGGGAGAGACGAACGAGGGAGTAAGGATTAGTGGAGTTCCCAGCATTTATACCAGGTACTGGTACTTATCTCATTTGCTCTTCATTACAAACAATGTGTTTCAGTTAAGGAAACTGATGCTGAAAGAGAACAACTAGTGAAAGAAAACAGCATTTAAAATCAAGTCTGTTTGACTCCGTATTAACCATGTTCATTAATCACATGCCTTTGTACATACAGGTAACAATTATCCAGAACTGGCATTCAGTTCTTTAGGGAACAAAGGAAAATTAGAAAAAAATACCCATACTAATTGTTAATTATGCAACTAGCCTTCTCAAAAAAAAACAAAACAAAACTGAATTTGGTGAGGGAAGAGTTAGGTCAACGGGAAACGGACTTTGGCCCAGTGGTTAGGGCGTCCGTCTACCATATGGGAGGTCCGCGGTTCAAACCCCGGGCCTCCTTGACCTGTGTGGAGCTGGCCATGCGCAGTGCTGATGCGCGCAAGGAGTGCCGTGCCACGCAAGGGTGTCCCCGCGTAGGGGAGCCCCACGCGCAAGGAGTGCGCCCATGAGGAAAGCCGCCCAGCGTGAAAAGAAAGTGCAGCCTGCCCAGGAATGGCGCCGCCCACACTTCCTGTGCCGCTGACGACAACAGAAGCGGACAAAGAAACAAAAAAGCAGACAAAGAAACAAGACGCAGCAAATAGACACCAAGAACAGACAACCAGGGGAGGGGGGGAAATTAAATAAATAAATAAATCTTTAAAAAAAAAAAAAAAAAGATTGACCCTAACTACATTCAAAAAGATATTTTAAAAAAATACAAATGTGCAGTAAATACTCCTCTCTGCCCTCCAAGCATCTCTCATCTTCATAGTGAGAGTGTGTACAAGTATTAACATGGCGGTGCCCCTTGGTATTTGCTGCATTCCTACAACAGAGGGAAATTCAGCACAGACAAAAACTATTAATGCATCCGGCAGACTCATTTACTTTTGCATTTCTGAGCTGTTCCTCTGCCTTTGCTGAAGGTGCCCTTGAGACATCTGAACCAACACAATGAAAGGTGAAACTACACAGAGCAGATCTGTTAAACCAGGCAAGCACATTCAGAAGGAAATATCACCCTCAAATAGCACTGCTAATAGCAAACAATATAATATTTATTAAGCACTCCACAGGCCTCCAATACCCTCTTGTAACCAGAAAGATTAGAAGTTAAAGGCCTTAGGAAACACAAATTTTCCCTTTGCAAATGCAGACAGGGAGTTCTTTATAGTTTTGCATTAGCTGAAATAGTGAATTCTCTCTTGGAGAACGATCGTTTTCCACAGGGCCTCAACATATGTCATTCAAGTACCCAGGCCCTCCGGATGTGTCATTCTGGCTCTCCTATCCTCCAGGTCTTCCTCTAAGTCAAAACACAACTCCTCCTCCAGGAAGTGGAAACAACTGAAAGTGAGTTAAGTTGAGGTTCTTCAAGGATATATATGTAAAAGTTTCTGTTCCCAGCTCCTCCAGAAACAGCTTGTATTCCTTCCTGGAGTGGGGGAAGTGCCTAATAAATGCTTGCTGAAGTTATGAATAGATGACTGGATGGATTGATGACGGCATACCATTTGAGACTGAGTGGGGATGAAGGCAGGGGAAAGACCACTGAAATAGAAAACTGGAGCTCCAAGTTCTAGCCAAGTCAGCTCAAAGTGAAGGAATTTAAGCTTGTTATTGTCTTATCGATATCTAATCATAGAAGCAGGCCAGACATGGAGCTTAACATGCTCCATCCCCCAAAAAAACCCGTCATTCCACAACTGATGAGAGGTGGTATAAATATCAAGCTTTCTCACCCCTCAGATGAAATTAATCTGAGGTGTCCCATTTACTTTTATGTTTTTAACCAGCATCAGCCTACCTGTGCAGATTTCTTTCTTGAGTTTCTAATTCATATGTCTACCATTCATATGTCCATTTAGGTATCTCCTTGGCACTAAAAATTTATCATCCCAAACTAAATTCACTGACTTCCTCTCTTTCTTTATAATCTAATTTAGTTATTAGATGCAGCATTCACCCATCCAAGTCAGAAAACCAGGATTCATACTTGGCCTTCCCATTTCCCTCATCTCTGTGTCTTCCCCTTCCCCATTAACTACTCCTGAGTTTACCTTCTAAGCATTCTCTAAATTAGATCCTACTTTCTCCATCTTCACTATCACCTATATCAGCATGTCTTACGTGGATTACTACAGACAATTCCTAACTTCCTTTACTTTGTACAGTATTGCCTACTCCTACCACCATCCAACCCATCATCTGCACTATTTCTAACTGCTCCAGTGGCTCCTTCTCCTTACAGGATAAATTTCCCATCCTCTTTGTCCATTATTCAGGGCCCTCCCTATGAGAGAGATTGAGAGGATTTAAGCCTCATCCACGAACTGTATTTGGTGCTGGGGTTTAATGTATACCCAGGGGACCTGAATCTCTGGACTGACCATGTGATAGCCAGGCCCTGAGCCTCAACAGAGTTGCAACTCCTACACTCTGGTTTATTGGACTTACCCCACTCAGCTAACATGGAGGTGAAGAAGGTCAACCACCACACCAGGGAGCCAAGAGTGCCTACAACTGAAAGCAGGAGAATTGCATCCAGCATCCATGTGGAATCTAAGCCCCCTCTTGATATAGATGTGGAGTGATCACAAACATTCTAAGGTCCACAGGATGGAGGAATAGAGTATGAATTAGAGTGGACTTACTGATTCTATTCATAAACTACTGTGATTAGTAGTAATCGAAGAAAATGTGGCATTCGTGTGGAGAAAGTGGCCATGTGGCTGCTGGGGGTAGGGAATGGGAGGAAGAGATGTGATGTGGGGGCGTTTTCAGGACTTGGAGTTGTCCTGCTTGGTGCTGCAGGGACATTGTATGTCCTCCCATGGCCCACTGGGTGGACTGTGGGAGAGTGGGCTATGGTGTGGACCATTGACCATGAGGTACAGCAGCGCTCAGAGATGTATTCACCAAATGCAATGAATGTCTCATGAGGATGTAGGGGGTTGTTGTTATGGGGGGACGAGTGGGGTGAGGGGTGTGGGGGGTATATGGGGACCTCATTTTTTTTAATGTAACATTAAAAAAACAAAGACAAAAAATGGTAAAAAAAAAAAAAAGCCTCATCCACTATACTTCACTTTTTTTTTAATACATTTTTAAAAAATACTTCAGTTTACATAAATGTTATGTAAAAAATATAGGGGATTCCCATATGTCCCACTTCCTCCCTCTCCCATACTTTCCCAAATTAACAACATCCTTAATTAGTGTGGTGCATTTGTTACAATTAATGAACACATATTGGAGCATTGCCACTAAGCATGGATTATAGTTTACACTCTGTCCCACACAACTTTGTAAGTTATGAGAAAATATATAAAGGCCTGCATCCATCACTGCAACATCATTCAGAACAACTCCAATGTCCCAAAAATGCTCCCATATTACGCCTGATTTTCCCACTCCCTCTCCTCAGAACCTCCTGTGGCACTGTCTCCACATGATAAAAGTTCTTCCATTGTTAGAATAACAATAAGTCTGTAGTAGAATAACAATAAGTCTACTCTAGTCCATTGCCCATTCCCCAATCCTGAGAATGCTGAGATGGTGATGCCCTAATTGAAAGGGGACTTAGATCCCATAGGGCTGATGGATGAGACTATCTTGCTTGCAGTTGCAGACTCTCTCTGTTCCTCGGGATGGACATTGTCCATCATCATCTCCTTGATAGTTATCCTGGATAAGTCCAGTGAACTGGAGAGTAAGTGTTCTAACTCTGTTGAAATTCAGGGCCCAATTGGCATATGGAAAGCCCAGAGATTTAAGTCTCCTGGACATATACCTATCAAGTCTAGTAATAACTATAAGTTTAAATAAAAGGGGCAGAAGAGCCATGTGTAGGGAAACCACAAATAAGTCCAACTCTGTCACAATGTGGAACATAAATTCCAAAGTAGTGCCCATTGGTGAGGCGCCAAACTCCTGAGCTCTCTGCACTGCCTATTGTGTCTGAATGTCTCTAGAGCCCTCAGGAGCCCCACTGTTTGAGGTAATATTTACTGTGGCAGTCAAAAGCTCCTGCTGAAACATGCATAAGCGCAACCTCTAGAATGACCTCCCAACCCACTTTGAAATTTCTTAGCCATAAAAACTCATTTGTATTTACCCTTTCCCCCTTTTGGTCAAGGTCTTTTTCCAGGTGCATTGCTAGTTGGTCACTGGTAATAATCCCTTGGTGCCAGGGCGGCTTATCCTCAGGAGTCAAGTCCCATGCTGGGAGAGGTGGGAGGAGGTCATGCATTTATATGCGAAGTTTGGCTTAAAGAGAGGCCACATTTGAACAACAAGGAGGTTTTCAGAAGATAACTCTTAGGCAACATATAATACTAGGCTAAGTTTCAATTTCAAAAGGGAAGACTCATAAGTACAGTTATCAAAATTAAGGGCTCATCACAATAGTCCATCCTTCTTCACTAGGTTCTGCCTCTGTACTCAGAGGATTCTTGCAGTCCCATTAGAGAATGTGGCAGAGCTCCCCAGGATGGGAATTCAATATTCTTTCAGTTATTATGTGGATCTCCAACCACCATGACAATGCCCCATGAACATTGAACACAATCGTATGCCTTAGGTGAACCTCCTCCCGTGCATTCCCATCATTGACACCCCACACCAATGATCCCCCCTGCCACAGTTGTGACCCTTCTGTGATCCAAAATTTCTTCAAAAATGAAACCAACAAAATAATATAAAAGTGTATAGTTCAAAATGGTTTACATTTTGGACTATACACTTTTATATTTTATAAAATATATTTACAAAATTTAAAATGGCCTGTATCCATTATTGCAAGATCATGCAGAACAATTCTAATGCCCTAAAAATGCCCTATGCTCCATCTCTTCTATTCTTCCCTCCCTCTCCCCTCGGGACCTATAATAACCATTATAGGCCCACTCTTTGAAGAAAAAGATTCATAGTTACTTGCAACAATATTGAGGGCTTGACATTTTGGTCTGTTTTCTTTATTAGGCACTGCCTATGTTCTTGAAATACTCTAGCCCCCTAATTGAAAAAATAGCAGAACTCCCCAAGACGGGAGTTTAATATTTTCTTATTTATTATGTGGGTCTCCGCCCACTGATATAACACACAATGACAAAATGAACACTTAGATATTCCACAGAAGGCTGCCCCAGGTGTGCCCTGCCCTGTATGTCCCCCACATCTATACCCTACACTAGTAACCCTCCCCTGCCATATTTGCCAAAAAACAATCCCAACATTGGAGTTTTAACCAAAGACCTGCAAATCCCCAGAGTTCACCTGCTCCTTCCCCTGAACCTCCCTCCAGTTCTATCCATGAACAGGGAATATTCTTTCATTTTACTTAGGTCTTCTTTGATTTCCTTTAAGAGTATTGTGTAATTTTCTGCATACAAGTCCTTATCTTTAGTTAAGTTTATTCCTAGGTATTTGATTCTTTTAGTTGATATTGTAAATGGGACTTTTTTCTTGATTTCCTCCTCAGATTGCTCATTATTGGTATATAGAAATGCTACAGATTTTTGCACATTAATCTTTATAACCTGCCACTATACTGAACTCATTTATAAGTTCTAGAAGCTTTGTTGTAGATTTCTCAGGGTTTTCTATGTATAGGATCACGTTATCTGCAAATAGTGAAATTTTTACTTCTTTCTTTCCAATTTGGATTTTATGTCTTTTTTTTTTTTTTTTTGCATAAGTTCTTCAGCAAGTACTTCAGATACAATGTTAAGTAAGAGTGGTGATGGTGGTCATCCTTGTCTTGTTCCTGATCTTAGAGAGAAAGCTTTTAGGATTTCACCATTGAATACGATGTTAGCTGTGGGGTTTTCATATATACCTTTCACAATGTTAAAGAAGATTTCATCTATTCCTATATTTTCAAGTGTTTTATCAGGAAAGGATGCTATCTTCTACCAAATGCTTTTTCTGCATCTATAGAGATGATCATGAGAATTTTTGCGAGGATCTGTTTATGTGGTATATTACACTGATGGATTTTCTTAGTGAACCATCCTTGCATACCAGGGATGAAACCCACTCGGTCATGGTGTGTAATTTGTTTGATGCATTGTTGAATACAATTAGCAAGTATGTTGTTGAGGATTTTAGCACTTAGATTAATTAGGGAGGTTGAGCTATAGTTTTCCTTTCCTGTCTCATCTTTATATGGCTTTGGTATTAGGGTGATTCAGGCATCATAGAATGAGTTAGGCAATGTTTTTTCCACTTCTATTTTCTGAAAGAATTTAAGCAGGATTGATGTTAGTTCTTTCCAGAACGTTTGGTAGAATTCACCTGTTAATCCATCTGGCCCTGGCCTTCTCATATTTGGGAGTTTTTTGATGACTAATTCAATCTTGTTACTTGTGACTGGTCTCTTGAGTTCTTCAATTTTTCTTTTGTCAAAGTTGACTGCTTGTGAGTTTCTAGGATCTTTTCCATTTCCTCTAAATTATCCATCCTGTTGGCAAACAATTTTTCAAAGTATTCACTTGTGATATTCTTTATTTCTGTGCAGTCAGTAGTGATATCCCCTTTATTGTTTCTTTTTTTTTTTTTTATGTATTTGTGTCTTCTCTCTTTTTTTCTTTGTTACCCTAGCTAAGGGTTTGTCAATTTTATTAGTCTTCTCAAAGAACCAGCTTAGGTTTTGTTTACTTTTTCTAGTGTTTTCTTCTTTTCAATTTTATTTATCTCTGCCCTAATCTTTATTTCCTTCTTTCTACTTGCCTTTGGAATAGTTTGTTTTCTGTTTTCTAATTCCTCCAGGGGTGTAGTTAAGGGCACTGATTTTAGCTCTTTCTTTTTTTTTTTAATGTAGATATTTATGGCTATGAATTTCCCTCTCAACACTATTTTCCTGCACCCTATAGGTTTTGTTATGTTGTGTTGTTATTTTCATTTATTTCAAGGTAGTTACTGATTTCTTTTGCAATCTCATCCTTGACCCACTGATAGTCTAAGTGTGTGTTGATTAACTTCCATATCTTTGTGCCTAATCTGGTTCTCTGTCCCTTACTGATTTCTAGCTTCATTCCATTGTGGTCATAGAAATTACTTGGTATGATTTCAATCTTTCTGAATTCATTGAGAGTCATCCTATGGCCTAGGATGTGATCTATCCTGGTGAATGATCCATGTGCACGAGAAGAATGTATATCCCACTGCATTTGGGTGTAATGTTCTTTGTTTCTTTATTGATTCTCTGTCAAGATGCTCTGTCTAATGTTGATAATGGTGTATTAAAGTCACCCACTATCATTGTAGTGTCATCTATTTCTCCCTTTAGTTTTTCCAATGTTTGCCTCACATATTTTGAGGCACCCTGGTCAGGTGCTAAATGTTTATGATTATTCTTTCTTCTTGATAGATTACCCTTTTATCAAAAATAGTGTCCTTCTTTTTCTCTTACAGTAGTTTTTTCATCTATTTTTTTCCAATATTAGTATAGCTACTCCTGCCATTTTATGGTTATAGTTTGCACGTAAAATTGTTTTTCAACCATTCATTTTCAGTTTCCTTGTGTCCCTGGGTCTAAGGTGAGTTTCTTTTTTTTTTTTAAAGATTTATTTATTTATTTAATTTCCCCCCTCCCCTGGTTGTCTGTTCTTGGTGTCTATTTGGTACGTCTTGTTTCTTTGTCCGCTTCTGTTGTCGTCAGCTGCACGGGAAGTGTGGGCGGCGCCATTCCTGGGCAGGCTGCACTTTCTTTTCACGCTGGGCGGCTTTCCTCATGGGCGCACTCCTTGCGCGTGGGGCTCCCCCACACGGGGGACACCCTTGCGTGGCACGGCACTCCTTGCGCGCACCAGCGCTGCGCATGGCCAGCTCCACACGGGTCAAGGAGGCCCGGGGTTTGAACCGCGGACCTCCCATATGGTAGACGGATGCCCTAACCACTGGGTCAAAGTCCATTTCCCTAAGGTGAGTTTCTTGTAGACAGCATATAGATGGTTCATATTTCCTTACCCATTCTGCCAATATGTATCTCTTGATTGGGTAATTTCATCTATTAACATTCAGTATTATTACTGTCAATGTATTACTTACATTAGCCATATTTTCTTTAGGTCTTTGTATGCCAATATTGTTTTTATTTCTCTTTCTATCTTTTTAATTATTCTTACAGTCTCCTCCAACTCTCTCTCTCATGTTTTTTTCCTTTCAACCTGCAGAACTCTCTTAATATTTCTTGAAGGGCAAGTTTCTTATTGACAAACTCTCAATTTCTGTTTATCTGGGAATATTTTGAACTCTCCCTCATTTATGAATGCCAGCTTTGCTGGAGAAAGAATTGGTGGCTGGAATTTTTTTTCTTTTAACACCTTAACTATGTCATGTCACTGCCTTCTGGCTTCCATGGTTTCAGATGAGAAATTAGCACTTCGTCTTATAAAGCTTCCTTTGATGTAATAGATATCTTTTTTCTTGCTTTTGGTATTCTCTTTTTGTCTTGAGCATTGGACAACTTGACAAGTATATGTCTTGGGGTTGGACTGTTAAAATTTATACTGTTTGGGGTGCACTGCATTTCCTAGACATGTACGTCCATGTCCTTCAAAAAAGTTGGGAAATTTACAACCATTAATTCCTCCAACACACCTTCTGCCCTCTTTCCCTTCCCTTCTCCCTCTGGGATGCTTATTATGCATATGGTTCTTTGTTTTATGTTGTAATTCAATTCCTGAAGCCCTGCTGACCTTTTTTTTTTTAATCTATGTGTTCTACTATTTGTCTGATTTCAGATGTACTGTCTTCTACATCACTGATTTTTTCCTCTCTCTGTTCAAAACTGCTGTTATATGCTTTCAGTGTATTTTTTAAAGATTTCTCACATTGTGCCATTCATCACCATCATATCTGTTACCTTTTTATGTATGTTTATAATTTCTACTGTACATTTCCCCAGTGTCTTCTTAGTACCCTTAATCTCTTCCTTCACTTCATTAAGTTGATTCATGATATCTGTTTGGACATCTCTGATCTATTGTTCCATGTTCTGCATCTCCTCTTGTTTTATAGTTTGTTCATTAGACTGGGCCTTGGCTTCCTGTTCCTTAGTATGACTTGCAATTTTTTGTTGGTGTCTAGGCATCTGTTTATTTTGGTAGGCTTATTTGGTTGGTTAGCTTCTCTTTCTAGTCTAGGGTTTTATTTTGTTGTCCTGTGTGTGTGTGTGTGTGTGTGTGGTAAGGTTTCACTTTGACACTTTTTTCCTCTTATTTTATTTCCTTGCTGTTGTTTGTGTTCCTTTGGAAAAAATTATTAGGACAAGAGAAAAGGAAAGAGATAGGAAGAGAAAAAGAATGCTGGTAAGAAAAGTTTAAAAGGTAGAAGAGGTACAAGACCTAGGAAAATAAATAATTAGCATGAGTAAAAATCATAAGTACAAAGGAATAAGAATAAAAAAGTGGAATATAAAAAATGAAAAAAGAAACAAAATAGAGTAAAATATATAGAATGAATTAGACTGGAATGATGAAAAGAGAGGAAAAGAAAAAAGAAAAAGTAAAAAAGGAAAGAAAACATAAAATAAAAGAGAAATAAAAACAAAACAAAACAATTGAAAAATTGAAGACCAAAAAAAGAGGTGGAATGAAAGAAAATCAGCAGAAAACAGAAATAGAAAAATGAAAGAAAACAAATAATGTAGGTAGAAAAATAGGTAAAAGGAAAAAAAGGAAAAAAAGGAAACAAAGAAAGTGGAAAGCAACAAACGAGAAACAAAACAGCAGCAACTAAAACAAACAAACAAGGAACTCTCTTAGGTTCTAAGGAGCTTCTCAGGCTGCTGGTGTTCATCAATTAATCAACATGCAGCTTACCCTTTGCAGGTGATGTACTGGGTTTTAGCAAATATAATAAGGGGGGGGAGAAGAAAATAAAAAGACACCTTTAAAAATAAAAATTAAAAAATAACAGATCCAAGAAAACCTAAAAAAAAACAAAAGAAAGGTCTAGATGTTCCCTGTCATAAGGTATCACCTGGATGTCTAATAACCCAGTGGTGATCACTCTCTGGATCATTTCTCTAAGGAGACCTAGGAATTGATCCAGGAACCTCATATATGAAAGGTGAAATTCCTCCACTGAGATAAACTGACTCTACAGGTTAATTAGGGTTCCAAAGGCTTTTCTGGTTCTATCTACCCCCTTTTCCTCAGGCATCTTAGACTTCTACAGTTTGCCAGAGCTCTGCTGATTAGGAGCCTATCTCTGCCCGCTCTCTAATCTAGTTCCTCTCTCTCCCAGCTAAGGGGTGTGACAGCCTGCCTGTGCAGATCCCTCCTCCCTTCTCCCTGACTGGCTGGGATCCCTTCTGAGATACAAAGGGGTCTCAGCTGTCCAAACTCAGCACAAAAAACCCACTCTCCACCCTCCATCAGACCCCTGTTCCTCCCAGGGAATGCTCCCTCCCACTCCATTGGCAGCAGTGAGCAAGGGGCTCCACCCGGCTACTGGCCCTGAGGGCAGGCAGGGTATATGTGCCCTTTCCAGCCACAGGGGTGAGCAACTCGTGGTTTCCTTTGGCTTCTTTATATTTCCAGGAGCCTCCTGGAAGACTCAGAGCACATTCCAGTTGCATATAGCTCCTGGATAGACCCTTGCCTTTTCTCCACTCTTTTTTTGTGAGAGACTCAGACTGCATACCAACTTCGACAATATTTTCTCAGAAGTCTACTTCACACTTTATGTTGTAGGAAATATTGAATCATTTGTAGATTTCCTACCATGCAGATTTTTGCCTAAATATTTTTATTTCTTTGCTGGAATACCTTCCTACCCTTCTTCACTTGGATATCTATTGGTTCTTCAGGACTCAGAGAAGCTATTTTTGCCTAGGGAAGACCTCCTTAACCCTCACCCAAGGCATCTTAGGTTGACCCTCCTCTGTGCTCACATAGTATATTAAGCATGACATGAAAATTATATATACAACCAGCCCGTAAATGTCTCAAGGCTGGGGACTTTGGGACCTTACTCATTCTTATATGCACTGCAGCCATCCTAATGCACCCAGCACATAATAGGATCCAGTAAATACCTTTTAATTGTAAATAAACTACATTGATGAAGACCTTCTCAGCCATGTAGTGATAGAACTTCAGTGTCCTGCTAGGAACTTTGGGTTTTATACTGTGTACCATGGAATTGATCTCAGCTGTCATTTTGGCACAGAGTAGAGGATGGTGAATTGAAGGGAAAGAGACTCTCTTGGAAATGATATTTTATTCTACTTGTTTTCCCTTTCATGGCCCTGATTACAATGTGTAATTTTGTATTTATTTGTCATTATTATTTATTTTTTTACTTCTGCCTCTTCAATTGCCAGTAACTCTACTCTCAGAGTACCTGGTAAAGGCATTCATTACTGTCTGCAAAATACTTTAAAATACATCAAAAATAATAAAATGGATTGATTGATGGATAAATGGAGGAATAACTAAATGGATAGAGATGTGAAAATCAAGTGTAGGAAAATGTTAATAATAGTCCTAAGTCATTAGTTATATTGATGTTCACTGTAAAATTCTTTCAACTTTTCTACATGTCTTCAAATTTTCAGAATAAAATGTGTAGGGATGGGGGAGCACTCATGGCATGTAGTGGCTGCCCCAAATGAAAAGGAATAATGAAGAGGAGCCAGATCAGGGAATGATCCATTTTCTCTTCTAATGCTAGTAATATCCTCACGCCTGCTTCATTCCACAGCTCAGGTGCCACTTTACTAAAGGTGTCTGTCTATTGAACCATGTGCATCTACATGCCTGAGACGGTCCCACTTAGCTCTGCTTCTGATTCAAATGTTAAGGAACCAAAACAGTCTATTTCCAATCACATCAGAAATCCAGAGTTTATTGTATGTTCAAAGCAGGGCAAAAACCGTGTCCCCATTGAATCCTTTTGTTATTCTTGAAAGAGGAAGTTGAATTTCCCCACCTGCAAATGAAACTCGAAACCTCCTCTGCCCCCAAAAAAATACTGAAGAAAAAAAAAAAACGACTTTCAATTGGGAGGACTCTTATTCAACTATACAAAATACTTTTCTTCTTTCTTAGTTCTCTGACTAGGGCATCAGACTTTCTCTAAGAATGCTGAAAAGTTACCTGGGAAAATTCAGCATAGGAGTGAGGATTGCTCATTAAGAGAAAAATGCGTCAATTATAAAAAGAGGTGGCTCTATTTTGTTTTCCAATCTTCTTGATATTTTGGATTTTAAGAGTTTTCTTCCAAAAATACTACCTAAATCAATGTACCTATTCTCCAGGTTCTCAAATATGGGGGGGCTTGTCATAATTTCGCAAAGAGAAGGTGGTTGTTTCCCTCATCCAAGGTGTACACTGACTCTTTCTTGCAAATACATCTTTCTACTCCTGTGGCCAAGTACCTTGCCGTTATTGCCATATGTTTATTCAAGTGGTGAGGAAATATTAAATATCACACTTTCTCAGCAGAGACCGGACAGTAATTATCAACAGATGGCAGGCAGTAGGGGACTGAGAGAGCAAAAGAGTGCTCCCTGCGGGAGGGCTTTTGCCGACCCCAGGCGACTCGTTGGCCCCAGACCTGGATAGATGAGTTGTGGTTAACTGTGGATGGATCCCTCTCCCTACTTTTCACATTATCTTAACCTTTCCTAGGCATCCTTCTTAAGCAACTAACTCTAAGCAGCCTCAGAAATGACAGAAGATTTAACCCTGTGCTGGGATCACTTAGCTGCCCTGCAGAGAAGGGAAGCACCATCACGAGAATTTTGAAACAAAACTTAAAACAGAAATGCACAGAACACTGCTTGAAAATGGACATAATTCAATGCAAGAAGCACATGTTGAAGGCTTATCCTGTTTTGCACACTGGGCAAGTTACTTTGAACACAGAGAAAAAAAGATATGAATCTGGTCCTTGGGGAATTAATATCTAATAAGGGAGATAATTGCTTACAGTACAATATACTAATTGCAATGATGGAAATATATATACAAGGTATAGTGTCATAAAAAATTGTTGTACACAACTCTATCAGGAGTGGAAGGGGTGGGGATGAAGGAGTTATGTCAAAAGGCTTCAAGGAAAAGGAATGTCTACTCTGGTATAAGGAAGAACACATTTATTCTACAAATGAGATAGGCAATGATCATTTAGCATAAGCAAGACAGAAAAGATCTCTGCATTAATGAAGCTTCTAGTACACTGGGAATAGGAAGAGGGATTTTTCCAGTAGACTAGAAGGCAAAGGCATTCTTAAAGGAGAGATGACTTGTGCAAAGGCACAGAGACATGGAAGAGCTAGGTATAAGAGGGGAATCGGCTGTTGGGAAAATTCAGGAACCCCTCCTTTTAGGCATGTATTCATTAAACCAACATTAATGCCAAGGACCTACTACCAAAAGTGCAGGGTTGATCAAAATTGGTTCAATCTTAGCCTTTGTGGAGTTTACTGACCATTATGAATGATAGACACTGAGGATAAACTTTTGCATATAAAGTCTGTTTTAGATGCTCCTTGATGCTAAGGATTTATTCCAAAGTCAGAAGGTTTGATGTCTAAAAAGAATAATTTCGCTTTTTCTCCTTTAGGTGACAAAGACCTGACAGAGAAGTGGATGAGGCAGAGTGGTATAGATAAAGGATTCTATAGAAATCCCATCATGGCTTAAAATCACTGGTGGGAAAGAGAGAAAGCAAATAAACACTTCCGAGGTGGCCCTCACACCAAATTCTGTATAAAATATTTAAACAAACAGAATAGTGCAGAAAACAGTAATACCTTTGTGTTCACCACCCAAATTGAATTTACTTCACTTATTGCTGAAAGAAGTAAAACATCAGAAGTAGAGTGGATGCCCTTTTTTTGTACTCCTCCCTGATCCTCTTGCCTCCCTCCACCCCAGATGTAACCACTTTCCTGATGTTGATCTGGGTCCTTCTTGACCATTTTTAAAATTATGCATATAGGATATGCTTTTATTCATTTAAAAATAGTTTTGTGTTATAAAATTTAAAAATTTAAGGTATTACTACAGTGTGTTTTATTCTATAACTGGACTTTTTTATTTAATATTAATTTTCAGGATTTTTCCATGTCATTCCAGACTACTTCTCCAATAATTTTTATATTTTCTATTTAATAGACTATTTCCTTGATTCTTTTGCTCTAGTTTCTTGCTTTCTTTTATATGTCTACATTCCATTCTGTTTTCTCTGTTGGTTGCAATCAATAAATTTTATTTCTATCCTGTTAGTGCTTGACATTAAACTTTTATAGTCCAAAATTATTCACTGTTTCTGTTCTCCTCCAAATACAAGGTCTTTACCATGCTTTAATGACCAGTTTAAAGCCCAGTCTCTATCTTTTTTTTTCTTATCTAGATATTTAGCTTTATATTTTTCTCTTTTATGTTATTTTTCACCTTCATTAAATGTACCAAGATACTTTATTAATTTCTGTGCTCACAATTTTTATTTGCACCCATTTTTTCCTTTTGGATTTACTTTTCCTCTTCCTTGAATACATCCTTCATTCGTTCTTTTAGTCAAAGCTATGGATGATAAATTCTCTTAGCCTTTGTTATCTTAATTTTTTATTTCACCCTCCTGGAATCATAGTTTTCCTGGATATAAAATTATAAGTTGACAGTTATTTTCTTTCATCACTTTGAAGATTTGTACCATTGCCTTCTTCCACATATTCTGGTAAGGAGAACTCACTGTCAAAATATTTTTCATTATTTTCCTACTAACCTAATCTCTTTGTTAGCTTTATAGTTGATCTTTTTAAACATACTATTCTACAGTTTTACTTTGATGGTTTAGGTTCAGATTTACTTTTATCTATACTTTTCAGTTTACATGTCTTTCTTCAATCCTGGGAAATTTTTAGCCATTATATCTTCAAAGACCTCTTCTCTACCAATGTCATAATTTTTATTTTTTAATAGCTGCTTCTAAATATCAGATAAATCATCCAGTATTACCTGGTACATTAACTGTTTTTCAGTTTTGTCTAGTCTGAAGTTTCTTTCACTTTTGCATGTTTTATTTCTATGATTACAGCTTCAATTTCCAAGATATTTGAAATTTTTAAATATACACATTTTTGTTTCACTAATAGTCTGTTTTAGTTCATGAATATTCTTTTACATATCTCTGATTGTACCTTACATATATTTGCAAATCTTTTTCAGTCTAATTACAATTTTTATTTCATATGGCATGGCCTATACAACTGTTGATTTTTATTGGCTTCCCATTGATATTTTATTTAGGTTTTGTGACTTTGCATTATAGGCTCATTTCAAAAGGGAAGTACTGTTGTTTCTATGTGTGGGTGAGGGTGTGGGTGTGTCTATGTCCTTTCTTTACTCCTCCATGTCTAGCTTCTTCTGCCTTCACCTGGGCCGCCTAGGATCCCTGACAAGAATCAGCCTTTGTATATAGCTAAGAGCTCATGCCCCAGAAGCACTCACTTGTACAGTTACTGAGCCAAGAGACTGGTTTGGTCAATTTTTGAAAGGTACAGGCTTTATACAATCTAAGAAGGAGCAGCTTTTCTCACCAGTGGAGAACCACAGCCCAGTATTGTTTAGAAGCAGTGACCTTGGCACCATTAGGGCAGTTTAGTCCCAATTACCCAGCAAGGTCTGAACTGAAGCCCCCTCAGTCTCCTTGGGAATTCAGAGACAATAGGGTTCCATCATGACTCTCAGCTTCATATTTCTTTTCCTTTTCTGAACCATAGAGAGATTTACCCTATTTTAAACCATTGTACGTTTTTGGGGATTTTTTTTCCCTTCCATAATATTTTACTAAACTTTCTATGTCTGGGAAGCAGAGCTGGGAAGCCTCAAAGCATAAACTTACAATCGCATTCTGACATATTACCCACATATCTCTTCATCTTTCATACTCAGATGATAGCTCAGTCTCATCCCACCCACCCCCTGCACCCCCCAGACTTGGTCCCTGCTTATTTCTCTAGTTGGAATGTCCTTCATTGCTTTTGCCCCTACTATTTCTCTAAGACTCAGCCTATGACCCTTTCAGATCGAGAACTTTTCCACCATTACCATCACCACCCACCCCACCTTTATTAGCCTCTGACCCTCAATAGATTATGAATTTCTTGAAAGCAGAGATTAGGTTGACTTCATTTCATTTCCCCTCTTAAATAGCTTTATAAAAAAGTGGTTGATCAAAATTTAGTGAATTAGAAATTAATGGATGCTTGCTTGCATGAATTTACAAAGTCCAAATGCAGAGGGCCTTGTTTTGACTTTTCTAAAATCTACCAGCAAGACTAAAAATAAAAGTAAAACTGAAACATCTTTTCTCTTGAAGATATCTCAAACTCCTAGATCTGTACTCAGATGCCCCAAAAATGTGTAGAGATTTTGTAAAGTCTTCCATTTCCATGAAACTCACAGCAATTTATTCTCCTTGCCATTTCCAAAGATAAATAAGATTTGTAGAGAAAATATGCAAACCTTCCCTGGAAAATAAAAAGATTTTTTAAAAAACCCACAGGCAAACTTCTGAAAAGCCAAAATCAACTAGCTTCGTTTTACATGCAGAACTTTCTACACTTCACTGTGAAAAAATATGGATGATTAAATCTCACTAATACTTAAGGAAATCGAGGTACCACACTTTACCAAGGAATACTGAATATATGCATGTATATGTATATATTTATGTATACAAATGCACACACATATGAACAAGAGTAGCATTTTCATGCAATCAAATGAATAAGTGTGGTCATTTAAGCACTAATATTTTTTAGCTGACTGGCATGTTTGGTCAAAAAATATTTTATTATCCAAAAATAGAGGCAATTTATAGACCCCCCATCCCCACCCCATACACATCCTTATCCCAAGACAATCAATTTGCAATAAAAGTTCTCACCATGAAATGGCTTCACTTCACCTCCTTTCAGCTTAAATCCTGCCTCCTCTAGGAATCCGTCTGACTCCTCTGGTGTGCCCCCATTGCTCTTTCCACAACTCCAGTACAGTAAGTATTGGGATTATTTTTTCACATGCATGCCTTTCATCAAACTGTGTGTCGCCTGAGGGCAAAAACCAAGTGTATCCATCTCTGAATCCCAGCCTAGTCCTATATTTGACACATGATAGGCATGTAATAAAATAAACTTTTGGAGAATGAATGAATGAATAAAACCCATGAGTAGAATTACTCTGCAATATATCTTCCATCAAAGAATAAAGTGATAAATCACTTCTGCTTTATCCAAAGGGTCCTTTGCTAAATACAGTCAAAGAGGATTTCTGCAAAAGCATTGCCAGCTTTCAGTTTGAACACCACAATTCTCCTAAAATTAAAGCAGGCACCCCCCTTAAAATTAGCCATTTTATACCAGCAAATAAACACTCAAATGACATGTTTTTCTATTAAAAACTCATGGGCCTTAAATTTCTTTTTAATCACAGGCTTTAGTATTATTACACGTGTTCCATTAACAGGCATATCCAATGAATTCCCTTTCATAAACACTAGTAACTTCAGTGCAAACCAGCCAGGTGATTAATTTATAATTCTTGACACATTAGGGAGGTGGACTGGAGGTAAGAAAGAGTGAACACGTCCTGGGATGGACTGCCTTTTATGCCAACATCTTGAACACACACAGAGAATGACACATACAAACACCTAAGCCCACGTACACACACCATACACACACACACGAACACCCACTGTGCTGAAATGGCATCGGATCCAAATTTGACAAACCAGTGCCTGAAGGCAAATAGCCGAGCCTAAATTGTGGCAGGTTCCTTTTCCCATAAAATTAATAATAACGAATAAAAATATTTGGAGCTTGGCCAGAGCCTAATGCAACACAATTTCTAAATTCAGCATCCTCCTTCCCCACACACATATACTCCCCACAGGCTCCACTACCTCCTTCTTGCCTTTCTAGGTAAGTTACTGTACCACAAATAAAAAGTCATGCAATGACTGCTTCAGTTCCCAATGCACTAGGCTTTCTCCCTCAACCTTGGTACCAGAGAGTCACTCTCCAGGAGGGGAAACAACTTCAGCCTGGAACTGAGCAGCACTAACGCGTTCTGAAATTTTTAGGAGAGTCCATTCCCTTCTCTGTGCTACATAAGTACATTTCAACCTAAGCAAAATGATAGGGTTGGTTAGGATGTTTGTCTTCCCTCCTAATTTTTCATGTGGAAGTTTAGAGCATGGGCTCTGGGTCCAGACTGATTGACTACAAATACCAGCACCATTACTTACTAGCTGTGTGGTCTTGGGTATGTTAGTTCACCTCTCAGTTTGTTTGCTAAGTAGATACGATGATGATGATGATGACAATGATGGAGTGGTGGTGGTGATGATGATGGTATGATGGTGATGATGATGGTGATCGTGATGATGACGATGGTGATGAAGGTGATGTTGATAGTGATGATAATGATGGTGGTGATGATGGTAGTGAAGATGGTGATGATGATAGTGATGGTGATTGTAGATACTAGTCATAGGATTGTAGTGAGGGTTAGATGACATAACACATATAAAGTGCCTTAAAGAGGACCGGCCCTTAGTAAGCCCTATATAAAGATTTATATAAAGATTAGTTGGTGTGTGATGAAAGTCAAGAGATGAGTTCTTGAAGTTAACTCATTCTATCTCATATCTTGTATTTCAGAACAAAGGAATGATAAACAAAAGGCAAAATCTGAACATCTACTCATAATCACACTGAGGGACGGTTTTCCTCCTAATCTCTAAAACCAGTGGCTCTTGATCACTGCAGATCAATTAGGCCTTGTTGAGCCTTGCTGGTGCTGTCGGGGGAGGCTGCTAACAGGAAGGGGAGGAGCACCCACAGTCAGGAATACAGTGCGTTGGCAGACGGTGGGGAACTCACACAGAGCCTTCGCCACACAGCTTTTGGCAGCATCCAGGCCTCTTCATCTCTCAATTTCATGGTCACCAAAAATCACACATAAAAAGCCCAGTTACTAAATGAATATGGAAACTGAATGGTTTGACAAACCCCGAGATGTGGTCAGTCCAGGACACCTCCTAGTCGTGCATTGGCATCCCAGGGTGATGGACGGCTCAGCTCCTGTCACCGTTGCTGGGCATGGAAAGAGGGTGAAGTTTAATCTCCAGAGCGATCAATCCACACATAGTCACAGGACCTAAATCCAGGACAGAAAAACAAACAGAGTTCAAATTTTTTAATCTTCCAATATCCTAGTTCATAAGCAGATTTCCTCCTAAATGAGTCACTGGAAACTGCTCTTTAAAAAGTGGGTATTTATTTTTCTTTTATAAAAGTTTGAATACATTGCTTAGTAGTAATAACAAGGGGGAAATAACAGCAGTGTAAACCGAGATGAGAGAACTGGAGAGCAGGATGATTCCCCCTGCCTGTGCATACAGTCGAAACCCGATATCAGCATGCTCTCTCTCTTCTTCCACTATTCCCACCCTTACTGAGCACTGCACTGAGAGCCTGGAGGCCTAGGATCTCATCTCCAGAAAATCCACTGAAGAGCTGTGCAGCTGTCTAGTCGTTTAGCTTCTCTGAGCTGTTTCATCATCAGTTCAGTGAGGACATTAGATCTGTTTCAATCCCTGTGTTCTAGGGTTTTAAGCATCTAGCATATTTGGCTTTTCTGCTTCTCAAGCATACAACTTTATCAGTGTTTACTTTCTTCATCTGTGAAATAGGGATAATTACTGCTACCTATTTCACAGGTTAATGTGAAGCTAAAATGAAATAATGTATACAGACATGCTTCATAAACAGCAAAATATACACATATGTAATGAATTATCATCATAGCAACTAATACCTAATGAGGGCTTACCATGTGCCTGGCACTGTTCTAAATTGACCTGTATCAACTCAGTGCCTGGTCCTATATGCAAAGTATGATTACTGTTTCTATTTTATAGATAAAACACTGAGCTGATTTAGCAAGCATTCTCCAAAGAGCAGAGCCTGAGAGAAGGGCTAGCTTGCAGGCAGTTTATTTGGGTAAGTGATCTCAAGGAATGTTCCTGGAGTCCAGGGAACTGGACTGGGAGAGCAATGGGATGCAGGCACCTGAGTGGATCCTGCTAGGACTTCGATTAGCATCTGGAGAGAATGCACTGAGAGCTGTCCCCCAAGGGACAGCAGAGCTCCCTCCACCAGTTCCTGCTCTCTATTGTGTAAGGGTTTCCCCATGAGACGCTTAACCCCCATGCACATCCAGGCTTGCACGAGGGCCTTCATCAGAATGGTTGAATGGTGCCCAGCAGGTTTCCCAGGCAAAAAAGCTCCAGCTGAATCAAGGTGGAGTAAAAATGAGTTGAGAGGATGACAGGTGGACACAAGAGTTATCTTTTAGGTGGCATTGGAGTGGGAAAAGTGGACATGGTGGCTGATGGGTATGGGGAATGACAGGAAGAGATGAGATGTGGAGGCGCTTTTGGGACTGAGAATTGCCCTGGATGGTGCTTCAGGGGCAATCACCAGACATTGTAAATCCTCCCAGGGCCCACTGGATGGAATGTGGGAGAGTATGGGCCATGATGTGGACCATTGACCATGAGGTGAATGCAATGGATGTGTCATGATGATGGGAGTGAGTGTTGCTGGGGGGGGGAGTGGAGGGGGGGGAGTGGTGGGGTGGGGGTGGTGGGGTTGAATGGGACCTCATATTTTTTTTAATGTAATATTTTTACAAAATCAATAATTAATAAATAAATAAAGAGTTATCTTTTACACCCCCATTATAAAGCTACAGCTCTTCCCACACTTAGCACATCCAAGACAATTTATCTCAAGTATAATGCTTATTTTTCTCCATGGCATACATAACTTACATTTATATTTATTGTCTGACCCCATCTCTATCCCTGACATAGACACAAAGACTAGAATGCAATATCCATAAGGATGGGAATATTTGTATCTTTTGTTCACTGACAAGATCTGTCAAAGCTAACAAGGCCACCTGGCATCGCCAGGTAACTTCAAATGGACTTTGCTAAATTATTAAATGATATAATCCATTCAGTTCAGATAAATCAACTCTGATATTAAGTAAACACTGCCTAGGGCATAACCAACATTCACTGGGTAATTTATGAAAGAATGAAGAACCCAAGTGGCATAAAACTCTTTGGTAGACTAAGTGAAGAACAGAGAACCCAACAAAGATGGGAAAGTGTCTCCAAGCAAAGGAAAGGGATGAAAAAGATTTAAATTACTGACCCCACTTACCCCAAAGTTAATTAAGTTCGTCTTCCCATTCCCTATACCCATGGAATCAATGAGAATTTATCTTGGGACTAGTAACTGACCAAAGCCAACTGAGCAGCCCAAGCTAATGGCAAGAGGCACAAGTAATTAGAAGGGGGTAACTTTGCCAAATTTTAGCCATGTCTCCAGAAAATGATCTAGAAGTAGCCTTGAGATGGTGGTTCCAAGAGGAATGATTCCTAGTGCCTCTGTGATGCCCTGTGACCAGTGTGTGTGGGGAAGGAATATGAAACATATCCTGATTATGGTGCTAATGATGAGAGTAGGTATAAGAATAATAGATAACATGTAGAGGAATTACTATGCACAGCTTACTATACTCTAAGTTCTTTTCAGATTTACTCGTTTAATCAGAACAACCTCCTTAGAAGATAGAAAGACTGTTCTTCCCATTGTGGCAGAGAGTATGTCATGCTTTCACCACACTGTTGCGTTTTCCTTCTACACATACCAACACCTCTCCCCCTTGATTCAAAAGGGGAACCTGTGCCTGGATTTTGGT
Source organism: Dasypus novemcinctus (assembly GCF_030445035.2). Taxonomy (NCBI): domain Eukaryota; kingdom Metazoa; phylum Chordata; class Mammalia; order Cingulata; family Dasypodidae; genus Dasypus; species Dasypus novemcinctus. Next base: position 196,599,680 of record NC_080673.1, on the reverse strand, counting down.
AAGGGAGCAAAGGCAGAAGGGATGTGCCCACATCCAGATGTGGCTGCTCAATGTTTGCCATTCACAATCTCCCACACTCTCCTTCATCAGACAGTAAAGTGAGAAAGAAAGTGTAATTGTGTTAAGCCAACAAGATGTGAAGCCCTGTGTTACAACAGCTGGCATTAATTGCCCAGGCTAATGCTACCATATTACAGAGGAGAAAACTGAGGCACAATGTTAGAAACTCACCCTAGTTGGTATCAGAGCTAGCATTTGAACTTGGAGTTCTGCCAGAGCCCATGCTTTTAATCCACTACTAATGTGGACTCTGGAGAGAAGAGTTTCCTTCATTCAGTGGTAATCTCTGACACCAAGACAGTCACTAGGCCAAAATCAGGAAATCTCCCACATTTCCAAGGGTCTTGGGTAGGCAAAATGAACAACAGAATGAGGTCACTCGCAAAATCCGTGTCTACATACAACCTACATACTTAATTTTGATACAGATGGTATATGGCATTTTCTGTTCATTAAATCCCTCAATATAATTTTATAGTAAAAATGTTCGTCTTATATTTCATATACTCCCAGGAGTGCTAGGAAAGGGGATTAAGCCACCCAGCAACACTGCATAAAACTAATTAACTGGCAGAATTCACAAATGCTTACAAGAATTATGGTACTAAATGCCAAGGAAGAGAAGGGATAGAAATGGACAGTTGAAGATGTCTGTGAAAAGAGGAAATAAGCATCAGTTAAAACTAATGCTGTGGCAAGCACTTAAGAAGGGTATCTATTTTAGTTTCCTTAGCTGCTCAAGCAAATACCATGACATGTGTTGGCTTAAACAATGGGAATTTAATAGTTCATGTTTTTTGAGACTAGGAGAAGTCTAAATGAAGTCCAGATCAAAGCTTCATCAAGACATTGCTGTCTTCCTGAAGACTGGCAACCTAGAGCTGGCTGCCAGCAATCCTTTGCTTGGCTCCTCCATCATATGACAATACACATGGTAACCTCTTATGGCCTCTCTGTTCTGTTGGCCGCCAGCTTCTTGCTTTCATGGCTTTATCTCCCTCTACATGAATTTTATTCTAGTTATAAAGGACTCCAGTAATAGGATTAAGACCCATCCTGATTGGGATGGGCCACACCTTAACTGAAATAACCTCATCAGAACATCCATGCCATGGGTTCACACCACAAGAATGGATTAAGTTTAAGAATATGCTTTTCTATGGTACCTAACTCCAAACCACCACAGTATCCATATACCTCACTAAATACTGTAATTTTTTCCCTTGCCTCTGTCTCCTTTTTTTAATTGTACTTTTTTAAGATACACTGATTACACCCCAGCCAGCTAACAGGGAGATGAAGAAGGTCAACCACCACATCAGGGAGACAAGAGTGCCTACAACTGCAAGCAAGAGAATTGCATCCATCATCCAAGTGCAATCTAAGCACCCTCTCGATATAGAGGTGGAGTGGACATAACCATCCCAGGGTCCACAGAATGGAGGAACAGAGTATGGATTAGAGTGGATTTACTGATATTCTATTCTGGAACTATTGTCATTAGTAATGGAAGTAAATGTAGCACTGATGTGGAGAAAGTGGCCATGGTAGCTGCTGAGGGTAGGGAGTGGGAAGAAAAGATGTGATGTGGGGGCCTTTTCCAGACTTGGAGTTGTCCTGGGTGGTACTGCAGGGATAGTTATTGGACAATGTATGTCCTCCCATGGCCCACTGGGTGGACTGGGGTAGAGTGTAAACTATAATGTGGACCAATGATCATGTGGTGCAGCAGTGCTCAGTGATGTATTCACCAAGTGCAATGAATGACCCATGGTGATAAAGGAGGTTGTTTTTATGGGGGGAGGAGTGGTGTGAGGGGGTAGGGGTATATTGGGACCTCATATTTTTTTAATGTAACAATTAAAAAAATACAAAAAAGTAAAGTAAAAAAAAATGTCCACAAAAAACACATACACAAATATTCGTAGCAGCATTCTTCCTAATAGCCAAAAAGTAGAAACAATCCAACTGCCCATCCATTGACATATGGATAAAGTGTGGTTAATCAGCTATACAAAGGAAGAAAGTACTGCTACATGCTACAAAATGGATAAGCTTGAATACATTTTGTTAAGGGTAATGTCCAGAATGGGCAAATCCATAGAGACAAAAATTAAGTTTGTGGTTTTCTGGGGCTGGGATGTTTGGGAAGAAATAGAGATGATTGCTAATGGACATACGGTTTCTATTGTGGGTTATGGAAACATTCTAAAATTGATAGTGGTGATGTTGCAAAACTTTATGATAAAATTACAAACCATTCAATTGTAAAAAAAAAAAATATATATATATATATAAAGAGATTCCCATATACCCCACACCCCACCACATCCCACATCAACAACCTCTTTCATCATTGTGGCACATTCATTGTATTTGGTGAATACATTTTAGAGCGCTGCTACACCTCATGGATAATAGTTTACATTGTAGTTTACACTCTGCCCCAGTCCATTCAGTGGGTTATGGCAGGATATATAATGTCCAGTATCTGTCCCTGCAATATCATTTAGTACAACTCCAAGTCCCAAAAATGCCCCCATATTACAACTCTTCTTCCCTCCCCCTGCCCTCAGCAACTACCATGGCCACTGTCTCCGCATTTATGCTACAATTTCTTCCATTACTAGTCACAATAGTTCTACAGTAGAATACCAGTAAGTTCACTCTAATCCATATTTTATTCCTCCATCCTGTGAACCCTGGGTTGGTGATATCCACCCCACCTCTATATTGAGAAGGAGCTTTGATCCCACACGGTTGATGGATGTGATTCTCCTGCTTGCAGTTGTAGGCACTCCTGGTTCCCTGGTGTGGTGGTTGACCATCTTCACCTCCCTGTTAGCTGACCTGGTAAGACCAATGAACCAGAGCGTAGGAGTTGCAACTCTGCTGAGGCTCAGGGTCCAGCTGGCACATGGTCAGTCCAGATATTCAAGTCTCCTGAGTATACACCAGCCCCAGCACCAACTACAGGTTCAGTAAAAGTGATAGAAGAGGCATGTGCAGAAAGGTCACATCAGAGTCCAACTCCATCACACTCAGGAACACAAATTCCAAAGTGGGGCCCACTGACAAGGCACTAAACTCCAGAGTCATCTGTCATGGCCATAGAACCTGTGTGTCGCCATAGCCCTCAGGAGCACCAGTACTGGGGTTGTATCTACTTTGGCTGTGTTTGGGATCCTGCTGAGGCATGCATAAGTGCGACCCCTCTGATGACCTCCCAACTCTTTTTAGAAGTCTCTTAACCTTATGAAGTCATTTGTCTTTACCATTTCCCCCTTTTATTCAAGGTCTTTTTCTGGTTGTATCGCCAGTTAGTGATTGGTAGTAATCCCTTGGCACCAGAGAGCCTCATCCCCAGGAGTCATATCCCACGCTGGGTGGGGGAGGGTGGATGGGAAGGTTATACATTTACATGCTGAGTTTGGCTTAGAGAGTGGCCACACTGAGCAACACAGAGGCTCTCAGGAGGTAACTCTTGGGCATCCTGCAGCTCTAGGCCTACTTCAGATTTCAGGCACACAGGCTCATAAGCTAGTCATCAGTACCAAGGGGTCATCATTGGACTATCCTTATTCTCTGGACTTTGCCCTTGTGCTTGGGGGATTGTTGCTGCTCCTTTGGGGAATGTGACAGAGCTCCCCTGGCTAGAAACTCAGCACCCCCTCAATTGTCATTTGTAACTGTAACTACTATGAAAATACCCAAAGAATATCCAAACGTTTTTATATACCCTATGTACATGCCCTGGAGAACTCCCTCCCAACTGTGTGTCCGCCATCAATAACACCCCACACTAGTGTTCCTCCCCTGCCATAGTTGCACCCCTCTGTGGTCCAAAACTTCTTAAAAATGAAGCCTAATGATTGTAAAATTCAATTAGTAGGAAAATGAAATAGCAATGGTAAGTTTAAAGATTAGAAATAGAATACATACTAATTTAGAAAAACTAAAATAAACTAAAAAATAAATTGGGGTATTAAAAAATGAAAAATATCATAAAACTTTGTTTTGGACATTTTGCCTTTTATCACTGTATAGGTGATGCCCTGTGTGTACAGTGGCAAGGCAATTTCTTTCATTCCTTCCTCAGTGTCTACATCCTTTTTTTTTTTTAATTTTTAATTTTGTCTTCAAAAAAGTTTTGGATCATTTAAGTCACATATACAATATAGGGGACTCCCACATATCCAACATCAAACCCTTTTCCCCCTTCCCCAGCAATGATCTTTTTACATGTTCATGTTCTATTTTGCTGTAGCTGATGTACAGATATTGAAACATAACTACCAAACATGGTTTCATTTTGGTTTACATTATGGTTTATATTTTATACTGTACAATTTTCTAAATTTTTAGTTACATTATGGTTTACATTAATGTTTACATTTTAGCCTATAGACTTTTATACATTTTTGGTGAAATTTAACATATCCTATATCCATCATTGCATGATCTTGTGGAACACTTCCTTTGCCTCCCAGTTACCCTGTTTCCATCTATTCTCTTCCTCTCTACCCCTCCCCTCAGGGCCACCAGTGAAGACAAAGCTTCACTGCTTGAAGGACCAGATTCACAGATACTTGCAACAATGCTGAGGGCTTGACACACTAGACTGTCCTCCTCATTGGGAGCCACCAATGCTCTCAAGAGATACTCTTTCCTCTGTTTGAGAACATTAGGCCTCTCAAGGATGGGGGTACACCTTCCCACACATTGTATGGGTCTCTCCCCAATGATATAGCACACTATGACGAGATGAGCACTCACACACTCTCTAGCAGCCTGCCCCTGTGCCAGATGCCCCCATTAAGCACCTTAAACAAGTAACCTTTCTTTATTATATTTTCTAAAGAGTTTTCTCAACATTACAGTTTCAATCATATACCAAACAATCTCCCATGTTCATCTGTTCTCTCCAACCCTCCCCCCAATTCCTTGAGCCAGATAACCCATCTTCCCAACTCTAGCCCCGCTCAATCCTGCAAAGCCCCACCCAACAGTATCCCTATGCCCCCATCTTATCCTTTCCCTGTACAACTACTTACCTCCACTTTATCACAGATTTCACTCATGTAGGAATCATTAAGGTTGTGAGCTGATGTATACTGTAATCTTGACAACTCCATCAAAGAGGTATTATTTCTATTTTAATAGATGAAGAAACAGAATGTCAGGGAAGCTAGTTACTTTCCAAAACTACTCAATCTATGGTATATAGAAGAAAATCAAATCCAACTGTGCCTGATTTCAGAGACGAGGCTTTTTAACTACAGCCAAGACCCCTAAGCACAATTTTAAACTGAAACAAGTCATGATGTAGAAAAAACAAGTAAGACCACTAAGTCCCACACACATTTAAAGGGATGGAAAAGGGTTTAAACATAAAAGAGTGAGGATCATCAGGCCCCATTTTAGAGGCTGCCTACATGTTTTTGTTTGCCAGAGCTGCTACAACAAATTCACAACTTAGTTGGTTTAAACAGCAGAAATTTATTATCTCACAGTTTTGGAGACTGATGTCCAAAATCAAGGTGCTGACTGATCATGCTTTCTCTGAAGTCTGAAGTGTTCTGGTGGTGGTCGGTTTGTAATCAATGATTCAGTCTGCCTCTGTTACATGGCTATCTCTTTCCTTCTGTCTCCAAATTTCCTCTGCTTATAAGGACTCCAGCCATATTGGATTAATGTCCACCTTGATTTGGTTTGACCTCACCTTAACTAATAATGTCTTCAATTTACAAACATGTTTACATCCATAGGACCCGGGATTAGGACTTGAACCTGTCTTTGTGGAGGACATGAACACGACCACATTCCTTACATTCAAATTTCCTTGGATTTAGAGCTACCTCTGTTCCTCTGATAGTGTACCATAGTAGGATATAATGAGTTTATCTATCAGATGAAAATTTCAACATCGAATAACAGACACTGAAATGGGAACAGGACTAATCAAGATGGAAATGCATCCTCTTCAATAGCCAGAAGCCCAAACATGCGACGGTTTGCTCGGTCGGTAGAGGTGGGGTCTGGCTGCGGACGAGGGGTCGGTCCAGCTCTGGACGAGGGGTCGGTCCCACTTGGGACGAGGGGTCGGTCCCACCTGGGACGAGGGGTCGGTCCGGCAGCAGACGAGGGATCGGTCTCACAAGGGTTTGCGCGGTTCGGCTGACGGGGTCGCCCGGCGAAGCCGGCGACGAAGGGGTCGCCCGGAGAAGCCGGCAACGAAGGGGTCGCCCGGAGAAGCAGGCGACGAACTGGGGACAAGGGAGGCCAGGCCCTTGTCGGGGGCTCTCAGGACTGGAGGGCGCACGGCAGAAGAACTACCGCGGAGACAAGGTAAACATGCAAGTCCACTTTACTGAGGGAGAGGCAACAGTTTTATAGGGGCTGGGGAAGGCTGATTGGTCGAAGCCACGCCCTGTTCTGATTGGTTGCCGGCGAAAGGTCAGTGGGCGGTACTGGACGGGGGAGGGGTGGTGGTTAGGGATTGGCTGTCACTGTTGCTGGGGGAAGGGGCAGGGTTTAGGGATTGGTGGCTGCTGTTGCTGGGGTGGAGGGCAGACTTGAGTTTCCCGCCCACGCCTGGCTGTTGCTGCTGTTGGGGGAGGGGAAAAGGGCGGGCTGGATTTTTCCGCCCACGCCTGGCTGTTGCTGCTGTCGGGGGAGGGGAAAAGGGCAGACTGGAATTTTCCGCCCTGCGCCTGCGCAGGGAGAAAGAAGAAGGGTGCTGCCCCACAGGCATCGGGTGGCGCCATCCGGGAGGAGGGGCGGCCGCGGAAGCATGGCTGCCGAGAAGGGGAGACCCGAGGGCACTCTGCGCCCATGCCGAGCTCCCTTCAGGGGTGGCGGTGAGTCCGACCATCCACCCTATTATGGGGGCAGCGGCTTGGCCTACCGCGGCTGCTCCCCCGCCAGGCCAGCAAACCACACTTCAGCCCGACTGGTGACCGCACAAACATTGTCAAACTTCTGGGGGGTTGGTTAATTTAGTGGCTCAGTCATGTCAGCAGGACATTCAGAACCTTTGCCTCTCTTTTGTCTGCCATCCACTACATTGGATGCACACTAGGGCAGAGGTTCTTAACTAAGAGGTCCATGGAAAGATTTCAGGGAGTCCGTGAGCTTGACTTGAAAAAAAAATGTCAACTTATTATCTTTATTTTTTCTGACTTCCAACTGAAATCTAGCATTTGCCTCACTTATGAAAGTATCGATAAATTATAGTAGTATTAATTTCACCTCACTGGCAAAGGGGTCTGTGGAACAAAAAAGGTTAAAAACCCCTCCACTAGGGCTAGTTCCCCTCCTGGTCACAGGATGGCTGCCAACAGCACCCACCAGAACGTGTTCTCTAGTCCATAGCCAGCAGGAGAGTGAAAGGAAAACTCTTTATTCCCAAGCTTATAATGTAAGTAAGATGGCCATTTAAAAATGATTACTCTTGTACTGTTCACAATATGAGTGTCCTCTCATGAACTATAACTAAAATATAATACTAATACATAGTGTTAATAATAGGGGATGTATGGGAAAAAATGTACCCCCATATGCTATGGACCATAGTTAGTGGTAATGGTCTTATCATGTTATTTCATAATCTGTTACAATGTTCCACAGCAGTGTAAGGTGTTAGTGGAGGAGTCATGTGTGGGAATTCTGCACATTATGCATAATTCTATTGTAAGCTTACAAATATCTTCTTTAATAAGAAAGAATACTTTTAAGAGTGAACTTGGCCACTAATTAGTCATTAAAACTGTACAGAAGGCATAAACCAGGACTGTCCCAAACAAATTAAGACAGACGATTCCCTAAAAGCAACTTTTCCTCTTCAGTATGATGGGGCCAACTTAGGTCACTTATGTACCTCTGTACTAGGAACAATCTTTAAGTGAATGCAGGGGTTCATTCATGTATCCATTGGATACAATGCATACTTATTGAAATCTTTCTCTGTCCTAGCACTGTGGGCACTGAAGAAAGAGCACTGGATAAAACAAGAATTCCTGCCTACCTGGAGCTTACATTCTATTTATGAGCACAAACAATGAACGAAATAAATCAACTACAGTGTGATGAGTGACATTAAGGAAAGCAAGCAATAAGACTCGGGTTCATAGGAGGGTAGTGCAGTTTTAACTAAGAAGCCAGGATTCATTGCACTGAGAAAGAGATATTTGAACAAAGGTTGGAAGAAAGTGAGGGAACAACTTTGCGTTTCGGAGTTAGACCCCCCACATTCATAGGGATTAACAAGTGTCAAGGCTCCTGGGTGGACTGTGTCTGATGTGTTTCCGGAGCCACTAACTCATCACAGACTGAAAGAGACTGAGCAAGGGGAGAGTAGAAGATGAGGTCAAAAAAAGAATAGGAAGCCCTAACAGGCAGGGCCTCATAAAGAATGTTCCTGGAAGGTTGCGAGCAGAAACATAACATGCTCTGACTTTGGTTCCACATGATCTCTCTGGCTGTTGCATTAAGAATAGAATGTAGGGACACAAGGGTGGAGGCAGGAAGATAAATTAGAAGTTATTGTGATAATCCAGGAGAGAGGTGATAGTAGATGTGATGCGCAATGGTCAGACTCTGGATATGTTTTGATAATAAAAGGGATTGGCCAATGCATTGTATGTGGACAGAAATGGAAAGCTGCTAACTATTACTCCAAAGTGTGGTTAGTTTGCTTAACTGAAATGATGGAGTTCTATCAACCTCAGTGGAAAGCCTCTGAAGAAGCTGGATTTGAAGAGGAGAGGAAAGAAAGATTAGGAGTTGGATTGTGGCTATATTATGTTTGAGATGCCTGAAGACAGCCAAGTGGAGATGTAAACTAGCCAATTGGATATATGAGTTTGTGGTTCAGGGCAGATATCTAGGCATAGATATAAAGTTGTGATTCATCAGCATATATGAGGTATTTAAATCATTGAGACTAGATGAGACCATCAAGGTGACCAGATGATCAAGTGAATGAATTCATTAAATCATTCATTTCTTTATTCAACAAATTCCATTTGCCAATCAACATATGAGACCATAAATATAAGAATGTTTATGTTATGTTCGTATTTTATCTGCATTTATTTATATTATTTATGTAAATAAATAAATTGGTTATATATTTATATATTATTTTTATATTTAGATTATTTGTTTTTATATTGAGATTATTTATTTTCATATTTTATGTATTGATATAATATAGCTATATAATATAGATTTGACATATCTACCAATGAACAAGACTTTATTTGGTCCCCATCTCCAGAGTATGTTGAAGCGGATGGAGAAGACAGACAATAACAACTAAAGGTATTGATAATACAGCATTAAAAAAAAAAACCCAGCATTAAAAAAAAAATCTCAGGGGCTACAAAAGAAAATCTTTCTTTTTCACTCCTGGTGTGTGGGTCAGCTCTGGTATCTATGCTTTGGGCTGCAGGATGGGTTAATATGCATTCCACATGAGTTTCATTCTGGGATACAGGGGGAATGATCAGTGCTACCTGGGATATTCTCCTTTCCTGGTGAAAGACAGCAGTACAAAGGACTGGTGAAGCTTGTCAGGTCTCAACTTGTAAGTAGTCCACTATCAATGACATCCACCTCCTATTGACATGAACAAGTCACGCTGACAAGTTAAATGTAAATGGGACAGCAGGGCATCCTTCACCCAAGGGGGATAGCAGCATGACTATTTGTTAAACAATAATCTAATCCACTACTGATGCCTAATTTAAGCAACCAGGCAGAGGTATGTAGGGTAGACAATTTGAAACTGGAGCCTTCAGTTCAAAGGTAACTGAAGATATAAATGTGAATTCTCAGCATGTAGATGATATTTAAAACCACGAGTCTCAATGGTGTCCTCAAAGTGATGTGATGTCATCACTTATACATTTCTTCAGCTAATATTACATGGCAAGCAAAGAGCAGTGACCAAGAGTTTTTCTGGATTTTACCCTCAAGAGCCTACAGTCTGTTTGAGATTTCAATTTAACAAACTAGCATGTAATATAATCTCAGGGTGAGCCAGGTTTATGACAAAAAATAGAGCAAAGTAAGAGGATACAGAATGGAGTGGGCTGCCATTTCAGGTAAAGTGACCATGGAGACTTCTCTGAAAAAGGAATTTTTTGAACAGAGACCTGAATGGAATGGGAGAGTCAGGCATTTGGAACTCTGGAGGGAGGATTTCTAAGTGTCACAGTTACTTTACATTGCTTTAAAACACTCCCTAACTTAATAGTGTAACACAACCTTTGTATTATGCTCACAGATTTTATGGGTCAGAATTTAAGGCAGAACACAGCAGGGATAGATTTCCTCTGTTCTGTGATGTCTGAGGTCTCAGCTGAGGAGACTCAAAGACTTGAGAGTGACTTAAAAGCAGGGGATGGAATCATTTGAAGCTATCTTCACTCATATCTCTGAGAGTTGATGATGGCTGTTGACGAGGATCTTAGTTGGGCAGTCAGCCAGAACATGTAAACATAGCCTTTCCATATGTTCTCTACATGGACTTCTTCACAACATGGAGTCTTGGTTTCAAGAGTAAACATCCCAAGTGTGCAAAGTGGAAATGTATATTTATGATCTTGCCTTGAAAGTCACATAGCAACATTTCTGCCATACTTTATTGGTTTAGGTAATTACAAAGGTCCACCCAGGTTCACATGGAAGGAACATAGACCATAATAGCCAAGGGGAGGAATAACAAGAGTATTATGTAAGACTCAGTAGGGTAAGAGATAGCAGAGTGTACATCTTTGGAAAATGCAATATCTTACAGTCTTACCCTGAACCACAATAATTTACATTCCATCCACATATGAAATACACACCCCACACATGCACACTGCATTAGTCTGCCAAAGGGGTGCCCATTCAAAGTACCAGAAATCTGTTGGCTTTTATAAAGGGTATTTATTTGGGGTAAAAGCTTACAGTTACAAGGCCCTGAAGAGCCCAACTCAGGGTTGCTTTCTCACCCAAGTCGGTTGCCATGTGTTGAAGCAAGACAGTCTGATCTCTGCAAGGGTTCAGGCTTCCCCTCCGGACTTCCTTTATCTCAGCTACAGGCTGGCATAGGGCTTGTCTCTCAGGGCCTCCTTTCTCTCCTGGCATAGGGCTCATTTCTTTCTGGGCCTTCTGTGTCACTGTTGGTTCTCTTCCCAAGGTCAGCTGCAAACTATCAGGCGAATAGCTCATCTCTCCCCAGGGCCCCAGGATCAAAACTGACAGAACTCTCTCTTCCCATGTGTTTTCTTGAGTGAGTGTTCATTTATAGCAGCCCACCAAGGGGGCATGGACTCAACCTGAGTCATGCCTTACTGAAGTGGTTGAATCAAAAGCCCTAAATTGATTTAATCAAGTGAACTTAATCAGAGGCCTCTCACTGAATTTAATACAATCAAAGGGTATCACACCTAGAGGAATAGATTCATTTGCAAGCATAATCTTTCTCTTTTTAGGATTCACAAAAATAACCTCAAACTGTCACACACACTAAGACACCCATATCTCATTCCATTTTGCCATCAACTCACAGTCAAGGATATTATCATCTAAATCAGGTGGAGGTGATGAGGTCCTAGGGTACAGTTCCCAGGTACAGATCCTTGAGTACTGTTCCTCTTGATGGAAAGAAATGTGAACTAAACATATCATTAATCTGGCCCCCAAACACCCAATATGCAATGGCAGGACAAATATAGTTTAATCACTATAGTCACAACTATTCAAAATAAGGGTAAAAACAAGAGGCACACAACAGGCACTGGCCCATAGCAACTTGAAATCCAACCAGGCACATACTGTAAGTTTCTAGATTAGAACTCTGTCTTATTCTCTGAGGTTGTTCTCCATGGCTCAAGGCTCTGCCCACTGAGTTTTGGTCCTTCTGAATCATCCTTCTTTTGTCATAAAAGAAGTTTATATTTTCATCTGAGTAGTTCGCTGAGCCAGCTTCCTAGTTACAAAAGTTTGGTATCCAAAGGCCTCTGTTCATTCAATGGGGTATACATTTTCACTTTAGTCCAAACTAACTTAATTTTTAAAAAATTTTTGTGAGTCCTTATATATCAATTTATAATCCACCCCACAGACAAATCCACACTTACAGATCTGTTCAGGATAAAACCTCTTCTACCTTGGACTACCTGTGCAACTACTGTAAGGCAAAGTCTTAATATTCTTAAAAGTTCTATTATTTTTTAATGGAAATGATTTGTGAGGCATGCCACTAACATTCTTAGAGGGTCTTTTACTGTCTAAAAGTTTCTATGAAGCACAGACCTGTGCTTAACAAAGAATCCTACAGACCTACCCTGGTTTTATCTTTCACCAAAAGTGACTTTTTAATTTGAGAATTTCCTGTCATCTGGAAAGGTTGGGAGAAAGAAACACTTCTATTTCCAAATCCAGAAAGTCCTGGTATTTAATAGCATTTGTGTTTGCTTTTTTGTTTTTTGTTTTGTTTTTGTTTTTGTGGAGGTTTTTGTTTTGTTTTGTTTTGTTTTGCTAATTTCTCTCCTCCTTCTCAATATTCTGCTGTAAATCTCCTTAGGTAGGACACTAAGTTCATTAGGTTCATTTCCTACTTTCTATGTTACTCCAGGTGATAGTACTACCTATTTTCCACACATAGCAAAGATTTCTTTACTTCAAGGTTCTAGAGCAATGGTGGTATGAAACTGTATGTACCCTAGAAAATCATGTTCTTAAAGCTAATCCATTTCTGTGGATATAAGCCTATTGTAAGTAGGACCTATTGCTGAGGTTCCTTCAGTTAAGTCATGGTGCAGAGTGCACCTTAATCCTGTTACTGGAGTCTTTTTAAGAGAATGAAATTCTGACAGAGAGAGAAAGCCACAGAAGCAAGAAGCTGAAAGCAAAAAAACCTGGAAGAGAAGAGAGAAGACAGCAGATGCTGCCATGTGCTCTGCAATGTGCTTCGCTATGTAGCAGAGGACTCAAAGATCATCGGCAGCCAGTCTGGGAAGAACCTATCACCTTCATAATACTTTCACTTGTACATTTTATTTAGCTGCAACATTGTGTACGATAATAATTACCATTGTTAAAAGCCAACCCATTTCATGGTACCTGCTTTCAGCAGCCTAGGAAACAGATTTTGGTACCAGAAAAGGAAATAGCTGCTATTGCAAATACCAAAAAATGTGGAAATGGGTTTTGGACTTGAATAATGGGTAGAGGTTGAAAGAATGTTTCAGTGCTTGATAGAAAAGACCTAGGTTGCTTTGAAGAGACTGTTGTAGAAATATGGATGCAAAAGGTACTTCCAGTGAGGACATAGACAGAAATGACGAATGTGTCATTGCAAGCTGGAAGAAAGGTGACCCTTGTTTTAAAGTGGAAGAGACCTTGCCAAAATTGAGTTCTGATGTTGGATGGAAGGCAGAATGTGAAAGTGATGAGCTTGGATATTTAGCTGAGGAGATTTCCAAGCTAAATGTGCAAAGTGCAATCTGGTTTCTCCCTCCAGTTTATATTCAAATGTGAGAGGAAAGGGATAAGCTGAGAGCTGAACTCCTGGGCACAAAGAAACCAGAAATTGATGGTTTGGAAAATTCCAAGCTTCTAGAAAGCAAGTCCCCAGAGAACAATGCTTCATGTGAGGATTTAACTGAATGTGGAAACAGTTAGCCATTTCAGTTGAAGTCAGGGTTATAAATGCAGTTATCCAGAAAGGATCTGTGGAAAGTTAATTTGTCTGACGGTTTAGACGCCTATGTACTACATGTGAACCAGCAAGTTTTTTTGTGTGAGATCATTATGAATGAAATCACTGCCAGCCTGAACTAAATGAAAGGAAAATGACTTCAAAGTCACAATCATGGAAGCCAAGGTCTAGACTGAAGACATCTTCTGGGGGTAAGAGAATAAGGCCACCCGTGTGTTTGGAAAGGGTAGTATGTCACAGTCATGGAGAGGACAGGCCTTCTGCCCTATTATTTAGGAAGAGTTAGCATCCCTGTTTTCTCAGATGCTTGGGAATTGCAGGGAGTCTGCCTACCACCCCAATGTTTGATGAGGGTGGAGCCTAGAGTCTAGCCACCATCCCGATGCTTGGTGAAGGTGGAAACTTCACCCCAGCATTTGGAGTAGGCAGCACCCTGGTATTCAGAGAAGCATGGCCACTTTGCAAACACTTAGAAAGGGTGGGTTGCCACTCCATCAGGCCTGGAGGACAAAACATTCTATGGATGACTCTCAGACCTTGAAATCTAGTGGAGTATGCCCTACAGGGTCTCAGAATTGTTTGCAAACTGTGACCTCTAATTTCTCTAATTTCCTTCTAATTTCTCCATGTGCAGTTGAGAATGTTTATTCTATCACTGTCCCTCCATTGGATATTGGAAGCAGATAAGTTGTTCTCTAGGTTTCACAGGTCCACAGATGGAAAGAAACCGTGCTCCAGGACAGACCACACCTGTGGCAGTTTGATACGGTTATGAATTCAAAAAATAGATATTGGATTATGTTTGTAATCTGGTCTATACCTGGGAGAGATTGAGTTATGATTGGGGCCTTGATTGGGACACATCATTAGGGCATTGAGTCCCCACCTCTTGGTGGGTGGGGACTCGCAGATAAAAGATATGGCAAAGGACAGAGTTAAGGGTTCTTAATTTTGGAGTTTTGATTTTGGAGTTTAATGCTGAAGTCTTAAACTGGAGCCCTGGAGAAAGAGACAGAGCCATTTGCCTGATAGTCTACAGCTGACCTTGCAGAGAGAGGCAAAGCCTAGAGAGCCTCATAATCCACAGCTGACCATATGGAAAAAACAGAGGCACTGAGCCCAGAGGAACCCAGGAAGCCTGAACCCTCACAGATGTCGGCAGCCATCTTGCTCCAATATGTGAAAATAGACTTTGGTGAGGGAAGTAACTTATGCTTTATGGCATGGTATCTGTAAGCTCCTACCCCAAATAAATACCCTTTATTAAAATCAACCAATTTCTGGTATTTTGCATCAGCACCCCTTTGGCTGACTAATACAACACCTATAACTAATTTTAATGAGACTTTGTATTAAACATTGTTTCTCAAATTATTTAAGGCTTTTGAGATATTATGATGGAATGAATGCATTTTACATACAGAAAGAATATGTCTTTTGCAGTTCAGAAAGTGAAGTATGGTGTTTTGGAACTGTATGTACCCCCAGAAAGTCACATTCTTAAAGTTAATCTATTCCTATGGGTATAAATCTAGGATAAGTAGGATCTTTCAATGAGGTTACTTCTGTTAATAAAGACAAAGACCTAGGGTTGGCATTTTTCTTTATTTTGTTATTAGAGAAGTTGTGGGTTTACAGAACAATCATGCATAAAATACAGGATTTCCATATACCACCCTACCACCAACACATTGTATTTATGTAGAACATTTGTTATAATTGATGATAGCACTATTTTATCATGTACTAATTTTTAACAGTAGTTACCTTTGTTAAAATTGATGAAAGATTATTAAAACAGTACTATTAACTATCATCAAAAGTTTACATTAGATGTATTTTTCCCACATACCACCCTATTATTAACACTGTTGTGCCATACATTTTTTTACAATTCATGAAAGAAACTCTTATACTATTAACTATATTCCATCATCAACAATAGGGTTCACTGTGTTATACAGTCCTATGTTTTATCTTTTAATTTTTATTCTAGTAATATGTATGACCTAAAGCTTCCACTTTTAACTACATTCAATGATTTCATGATTTTAAAGTAATGACATTTGCAATATTTTGCTACCATTACAACCATCCATTTCTAAATGTTTACAATCAATCTAAAGAGAAATTCTTTACAAATTAATCATCAACTCCTCATTCTCTAACCACAATCTACCCCCTGGTAACCAATATTCTAGATTCTAATCCTTCAGGTTTGTTTATTACAATCAGTTCATATCAGTGAAATCATATAATATTTGTCCTTTTGTGTCTGCTTATTTTTCTCAGCATAATGTCCTCAAGTTTATCCATGTTCTTGCATACATCAGGACTTCATTCCTTTTTATGGTTGAATAATATTCCATTGTATGCTGTAGCAGTTTAATATTATTTATGAATTCCAATATTGATTATGTTTGTACACTGGTCTGTTCCTCTGGGTGTGATACCCTTTGATTGTATTAAATTCAAATGTTTTATGTTTACTTGATTAAATCAAGATTAGAGCTTTGATTCAGCCACATCAGTAAGGCATGATTCATGGGAACTTGAGTCCCACCCTCTTGGTGGGCTGATAGAAACAGACAATCACCTAAGAATACACACAGAAGAAGATACAGAAGGAGAGAACTTGATCATCTCGGTCCTGCCATTTAACAGAAAGGAAAAGGCTCAAACAGCTAAAGCCCTGGGAGAGAGATGAGCTCTTATGCCAGTCTACAGCTGATATCAGAAGAAGCTAGGGCTATGGAACTTTAAGAGGAAGAAGGAAGGAGAGCCCAGGCAGAGGTCATCCACCATCTTGTTTCAACACATGGCAACAGACTTTGGTGAGGATGTAACTTTGAGTTGGACTCTGTAGGACTTTGTAACTGTAAGGTTCTACCTCAAATAAATACCTTTTATAAAAGCCAACAGATTTCTGGTACTTTGCATCAGCACTCCTTTGGCTGACTAATACATATGTATATACCACATTTTTTTATCCATTCATCAGTTGATGGACTCTTGGTTTGCTCCATCTTTTGGCAATTGTGACTAATGACACTATGAACATCAGTGTACAAATATCTGTTCAACTTCCTGCTTTCAATATTTCTGTGTAAATATCCTGTAGTAGGATTGCCAGTTCAAATGGTAATTATATACTTAGCTTCCTGAAGAACTACCAGACTGTTGTCCACAGCATCTGCACCATTTTACATTTCCACCAGCAATGAATGAGTGTTCCTATTTCTCCACATCCTCTCCAACACTTGTAGTTTTCTGTTTTTTTAACAGTAGCCATTCCAGTGGGTATGAAATGATATCTCATTATAGTTTTGATTTTGCATTTCACTAATAACTAGTGAGGCTGAGCATCTTTTCATGTGCTTCTTGGCCATTTGTATATCCTCTTTGGAGAAGTGTTTATCCAAGTCTTTTGCCCATTTTTTAATTGGGTTGTTGTTTTTTTTTTTATTGCTGAGTTGTGGATTTCTTTATATATTATGGATATTAAGCCCTTATGCTTTATGTGGTTTCCAAATATTTTCTCCCATCAAATAGGTTCTTTTCACATTTGTGATAAAGTCCTTTGAAGTACAAATTTTTTTTAATTTTGAGGAGGTCAAATTTATCTATTTTTTCTTTTATTGCTTGTGCTTTGACTATAAAGTCTAGGAACCATAGATGTGAGGGTCTATTTCTGAACTCTCAATTAAATTCTATTGGTCAATGTATTATTCTTGTACTAAAACCATGCTGCTTTTACCACTGTAGTGTGCAATATGCTTTCAAGTCAGGAAGTGTGAGTCCTCCAACCTTATTCTTCTTTTATAAGATGATTTTTGCTATTTGAAGACCTTTACCCTTCCAAATAAATTTAATAAATGGCTTTTCCATTTCTGCAAAGTAGACTGTTATAATATTGGTTGGGATTGCAATGAACCTGTAAATCATTTTTAGAATTGACATCTTAACAATATTTAGTCTTCCATTCTATAACATGGAATGTCCTTCCATTTGTATAGGTCTTCTTAGATTTTCTGTGTACAAGTCCTTTACATTCTTGGGAAACTTATTCCTAGGTATTTGATTCTTTTACTTGCTATTATAAATGGAATTTTTTCTTGATTTTCTTTTCAGCTTTCTCATTATTAGTGTATAGAAACACTACTAATTTTTGGAAGCTGAATTTGTATCCTTCCACTTTGCTGAAGTTGTTTATTAGCTCTAGTAACTTTTTTGTAGTTTGGGGGGACTTTTGATATATAGGATTATTCATCTGCAAATGGCACAAGTTTAGTTCTTTCTTTCCAATTTGGATGCTCTTTATTTCCTTTTCTTGTGTAAATGTTCTGTCTAGAACTTCCAGTACAATGTTGAATAACAGTGGTGACATTGGGCGTGCTTGTCATGTTCCAAATTTTAGAGTGAAATCTTTCAGTCTTTCACCATTGAATATGATGTTAGCTGTGGGTTTTTCATGTATGATCTTTATCATGTTGGGGAAGGTTCCTCTATTTCTATTTTTCTAAGTGTTTTACCATGAAAGAATGCTGAATTTTTTCAAATGCCTTTTCTGTGAGATGATCATGTTTTTCCTCTGTGTTTTGCTAATGTGGTGTATTACATTAACTGATTTTCTTATGTTGAACCACTCTTGGATACCTGTGATAACACCCACTTGGTTATGGCATTTAATTCTTTTAATATGCTATTAGATTCCATTTGCAAGTATTTTGTCGAAGATTTTTGCATCAGTGTTCATAAGAGTAATTGGTCTGTAATTTTCTTTTCTTGCAGTATCTTTATCTGGCTTTGATATTAGGGTGATGTTGGCCACATAGAAGGAGTTAGGTAGTGTTCCCTCCTCTTCAATTTTTTTGGAAGGGTTTGAGCAGGATTGGTATTAATTCTTGCAATGATTTTTAGAATTCACCTGTGAACCCATGTGGTCCTGGTATTTTCTTTGTTGGGAGATTTTGGATGACTGTTTCAATCTCTTTACTTGTGATTGGTCTGCTAAAGTTTTCTATTTCTTCTAGAATCAGTGTAGTTTGTTTGTGTGTTTCTAGGAATTTGTCCATTTCATCCAAATTGTCTAATTTGTTGGCATACAATTGTTCATAGTATCCTCTTATCCTCTTTATTTCTGAGGGGTCACTAGTAATGACTCCCTTCTCATTTCTGATTTATTTGAATCTTTCATCTTTTTTAAATTTGTCAGGCTAGTTAAGGGCTTGTCAATTTTATTGATCTTCTCAAAGAAACAACTTTAGTTTTTGTTGATTCTCTCTATTGTTTTTTTATTCTCAATTTTGTTTATTTCTGCTCTAATCTTTGTTATTTCTTCCTGCTTGCTTTATGGTAAATTTGCTACTCATTTTCTAGATCCTCCAGGGGTGCAATTAGGTCTTTGATTCTAGCTCTTTTTTTCCTTTTTAACATAAGTGTTTAGGGCTATAAATCTCCCTTTCTATACTGCCTTCATTGTATCCCATAAGTTTTAACATGTTGTAATATCATTTTCGTTCCTCTCAAGGTATTTACTGATTGCCTTTGTAATTGTTTCTTTGACACACTGATTGTTTACAAGTGTGCAATTTAACTATCATATATTTTTGGATTTTCCAGTTCTCAACCTTGTATTGATTTCCTGCTTCACTCCATTATGGTCAGAGATGCTTTGTATAATTGCAATTTTTTAAATTTATTGAGATTTGTTTTGTGGTCCAACATGTGATCTATCTTGGACTGTGATCCATGAGCACTTGAGAAGAATGTACATTCTGCTGTTTTAGTGTGCAATGTTCTGTATATGTTTGTTAGGTCTAGTTAAATTTTCATATTATTCAAGTTCTCTGTTTCTTCATTGATTTTCTTTCTAGCTGTTCTGTTTATTCATGAGAGCGCTGTATTGAAGTCTCCAGGTATTATTTTTCCCTTTAGTTTTGCCAGTATTTGCCAGTATTGGGGAAGCACCATGTGTGGTACTTGGAAACTTTTGTGGACCCCAGAAAACTCTATTCTTAAAACTATTCCATTCCTGTGCTTGTAAACCTGTTGTAGGTGAGAACTTTTGATTAAATTACTTCAGTTAAGGGCCCTTAATTAGATTGTGTCACCCAGGGTTAATCCTCTTATTGGAGACCTTTATAAACAGAGGAATAAAAAAATGACAGGCACAAAAGGAAGGCCACAGAGTCAGAGAGGAATGCAGAAGCTGAGATAACAGGTACCAGGAGCCACAAGCTGAAGGGAAGTCACTTTAGCCAGAAGCTAAAGGCAATGAGGTCCAGAGTAAAGGGAAGAGATGAGCCAGTGCTGCCAATGAGCCCTGCCATGTACCTGATTGCCCACAGCTGCAGCTCTGGGAAAAGGATTTCCTGATAATGCCTTAATCTGGATACTTTCATAGTCTCAGAACTGTAAGTTTTTAACCTAGTAAATTCCCAGTGTAAAAACCAACAATTTCTGGTATATTGCTCTTTTAACAAACTTAAATACCATGGGTAAGTGCATAAATATTGATGATTGTTAGTTCTTCTTAATGGGTTGCCCCTTTTATTAATATATAGTATGCTTTTTTTGGTCTCTGATAAAGTTTTTTACTTAAAGTCTATTTTGTCTGATATTAGTATAACTAACCCAGCTCTTTTTGGTTATTATTTGCATTAAATATCTTTTTCCAGGCTTTCACTTTCAACTTATTGTGTCTTTGGGTCTAAAGCAAGTCTCTTGTAAACAATGTATATTTGGACCATGATTCTTTATCCCTTCTGCCAAGCTGTGTCTTTTGATTCAGAGTTTAATCCATTAACATTTAGTGTTATTACTATAAAGGCAGTCATTACTTCAGCCGTTTTGTCCTTTGGTTTTTAAATGTTATACTGGATTTTTTTTTCTCTTTTCCTTTATTGCATCCTCTTTTTCTGTATAGTTGATCTTTTATGAGGTATCTGACTGACCCCTTTCTCATGTCTGTTTCTGTATATTTTTAATTACTTTGTGTTTACCCTGGGGTTTAGATTATACAACCTGCATCTATAACCCTTTGCCCCACCCTGCACTGTCTACTATGATTCTATATTACTTAATTTTTGTCCCTTAGTATACACTAAGTTCCTAGAGACTAGAGGTTGTTTTATTTGTGTATCTCCAACATATAGAACAGTACCTGACATGTAGTAGAATGTCAATAATGATTCTTGAATAATTTTGGTGAGCACATCTGTCCCACACTATACCTGCCCCTTACTCATATTCAATAGCCACATACCTGACCCTCTGGCTTGGACCTCCCCATGGTTTCACATTTTCTCCTAGAACAGCATCAGAACCTCATCATTCACTTTTGTTCCTGATTCAAGACAACATAATTATAGTAATAGCTATCAATTTATTGGGTTATTTCCAAGTGCCAAGCATTGTATTAAATGGTTTACTGGTTTATTATGTCATTTATCCTCACAACAACCCAAAGAGGGTGGTTTAATTATTATCCTCCATTTAACATATTGAATAACAAATCCTGAAACATGTTAAATAGTATGGCTAATAGTTTGAACCCCAAGAGTCTAATCTCAGAACCAGGGTGCTTAACTGTTCTGTTATGATGTCTCCCAATAAGCCTAGGGTCTGTTTTACTAGGTCCAACAGGTTGAGGAAGGGTGATGGGGGAGGGTGGAAGGCACAGAACTATGAGAAGAGATGAAATGTGGGGACATTTTGGGGACTTGGAGTTGTCCTTAATGATATTGTAGGGACAGATGCTGGACATTATATATCCTGCCATATCCCGCTGAATGTACTGGGGGAGAGTGTAAACTACAATGTAAACTATAATCCATGTGGTACAGCAGTGCTCCAAAATGTAGACAGAAGTTTTTAATACCCTAGTAAGAGTTTTAGAATAGAAGTGAAAGTTCTAGAGTCAAAAGTAATAGAAATAGAGCACACTCCACCTGAAAATAGAAAGATAAGGGAGACGATTATTGCTTTAAGAAGAAAGGAAGATATTGGGGTCTGAATGGAAGTAAGGAGGGAGGGAAGAATCTACAAAGGTCCCCAGAAGAGGAACCAATGTTATTTTCTTTATAGGTAAGATGAATATTAAAATAGATAAAACAAACCTAATAGGTCCTCCACAGATGGTTTTCTTTCCCAGCAAAGTATTTTGAGCACTTACTAACTGCTAGGTTCCTTAACACATGTTGCTGCATTCATCTTTACAAGTGTCCTGTGACATTTGCATGTATTATTACCTCTCTTTTGTAGATGAAGGAAATGCTGTTCAGAGTAGTAAGAAATTGAGATAGCACAGAAGATACGCTAATTGCAAGAATATAGAAAGCCGTAAAGTTTTGTAAGAAGCTCTTCTGAATTGTGTAATGTGAGAGTTTGTGCTTCCACAACCAAATCTGATGATTTTTATTATCTGACAATTTGGGGAAATGCAAAGTCCATTGGTGCTGACTCACATCTCTGATTTAGCAGCTAGCTGGGTCCCAGGATGCATGGGGGCAGAACAGTTGCCGATTCCTGGAGACTGGAGCCCTTGACAGCTTGGTATCAGAGCAGGGACCAAGAAGAGTAGGACAGTATTGGCACCAAACCAGAAAGACAGTATTGTATGATGTGCTGAGAAGAATCTCAGCCTTGGGGCCAGACAAGGTCCACATTCTGACCCCAAGAACTAGCTGTGTTAACCCAGGCACATCATTTCACCTTTGAATTTCACTGTCCTGCAAGTTAACTGTGGACCATGATACCTCCCCCATAGGATTACTGTGAGGTCCATCATTGGTACATGGGAAATATCAGGCACACCATAGGTTCTCATTCTTCAGTGGTAGCTCTTACCCACAGAGCCCAGAGCCATCTTTTGTGGGGAAACCAGATGGGTTGAGGAAACAAGAACCAGCATGTGTATGTGCTTGTGTGTGTGCATATGTCTGTACGTTTGTGTACACATGTATATGTGCCTATGTGTGCATAAGTGCAGATTTCATGTGTGCAGTGCTGCTCAATAAAGAATGTTCATCTCCATTATCTGGCTTTGCCTTGCAAAGCCCAGTCTGGCACCCTGTGAGGATTATGATGGCAATTTCAAGAAAGAGTGAACAAAGGCTGAGTCGGGTAGAGGGAGCTGCCCAAGGTCCCCAGTTAGGAAGTGTCAAAGCTAAGAAGGTGAACACTTTTTTCCAGCAACTTCTTCCAAAATCTTTCCACAGCATTTTCCCCAGGGCCAGAATCTGAGAAGTTGGCCAGACCCTATTCCCTAAAAGTGCAGTATTGGAAGTGGGGGAGAAAATGAGTGGAACAGAAGTAAGGAAGAACACATTTGCAGCTACTAGCTGGGATGAGGGCTGCTGTTTCCTACCAAAGTGGGCTGCTTGTTGCCTAACTGCTTAAAAGGATGGGAATTCCAGCTCAGCTCCATCAGTGAATAGAGCTTATTCACACTTAAGGGAATTGACTGCTTCCTTCCCAGGGGCACAAGCGTCTTCCCCTCCTCCAGCTCCTCTTCTCAACTACCTGTTCCACATGATGAAGAAACCAGGACAATAGCAAAGCCCCTCGATTCTGGGCTCCATGCTGCCCCAATCAGACACTGACTCCCTCATTTTCTCCATGCAGAGAAATTGGAAAGCCTGAGCCTCAGTGTCCTGATCTGGGGGAAGGAGGGAGGGAGGGAGGAAATAAATGAGATAATTCAACATATATATTATGAAATATTTGCTATAGTCCCCCAGGTCCCCAAAACAGAGTGGTTGTCAGGGCAGACACCATCCCTGCCCTCCAGCAGCTTCCATTCATGTGGGAAATTCATGTGAACTGCTCAGTACTGGGAGCACATAGCAAAGGTCTCATACATTTTATCTATTAGAAGGAAGGTCCAGGAGTCACAAAGCCACAGTGATTTGTTCCCTCTCGTTATGCACTGCACACTTCTATTAAGGGCAGATAAAAACCACTTTAGATTCATATTCAGGAGGAGGGGAAAGCATAAATTAAAGGCAGAGGCCAAGACACTCAAAATATAAATAAATCTTTTCAAATTTGGGCTTAAGTTTGGAACCCTATAGTCTCTCATCCCCTGGCCATCCCCTCCTCACACCCTAACTCTTTAATCCCCCCAAAAGGGAATATATGTCTGTTAACTGGACAGGGGAATCTACCATAGCAGGGATCAGCAAACTTTCCGCAAAGGGCCATGTAGTAAATGGCTTTGCAGGCCAAGGGGCAAAATCAAAGATATTATATGTAGATCCCTATATAATAAGAGAAAAAAATTAACTTCCATAATTTTTTATTGGAAAAATTCAAAATATAGCAAAAAAAAATGGATCCTTTATTTTTAATACAGTCAACATATGAGAAAAATGTAACTCTGAGGGAGGAAAGGTTTTGCTTAGTAGGGTTTCAAATTTAGTGTTCCCTGTCATCAAAATTGATTGGAAATATTCACCTGTTAATTGAGCTGAATTAGGGTTTACAGATTTCTTCTTTGAAAATGTATTCTTCTTGTGATCTATTTCAACTGTTTAAGAATAGGAAGAAACATTCTTAGCTTACAGGCCTAAAGCACAAGTCGTGAGCCATAGTTTGCTGACTCCTGCAATAGAGCCTCCCGGCCTTTCTCCAGCTGCCTCAACTGGATGGTCATTTCCAGAATAGAAGACTAGTGTCTTCACCCTCAGGGCCACACGTTGTTTCCTTTATAAGAATATAAGTTTAACAAGTAGGTTTAAAGTAAGGGAGGGGAGGGGAGGAGAGGGGAGGGGAGGGCATTGTAAGGGACTGTTCTGTGACAGTACTAACACTAAATGTTCTATACCTAGTATTTCATTTAATCCTAATAATCCTATAAAATATGTGAATGTCCTCATTGTATAAATGAGTCAACTGCATTTGAAAGAGGTTACATGCTTGGCCTCAAGTCGCAGAACAAAAAGTGGTAAATCTCGCCATCTCTGTTTTTGCCTGATTCCTCAAAACCTGACAAACTCACAGGCCCAAATGCCAGTCCTCATTACAATTGTACTCTTATTTGTTTGTTTTTGGAGATTTTCACAGATAAGCCTATTTTTCAGAAAGCCACACTTAGGCTCATCCAACATTTTTCTGGAAAACCAGGAGAAAAGAACATTTTCAAGTTCAAGCAGTGTTCTGGCATGGGGAAATGTTTGAAAAGAAAGGGCCCTTTGTCACGGGCGTTGCACCATGGACGTAATCTCATTTTCAGCTAATCAATTCATATACAGTAAAAAGCTTAATGTGATTTCTCATTAGCCGAGGGCTATAAAGAAGCTGATTCCGAGGCTGCACTAAATCCCAAAATGGCTGGCACCTCCAGCCCAGCGATTATCAAATTGGCTGGCATTAATCATTTTTAATGGCCAATCTGTGTGTGTATGGGAATTTTTTTTTTCATTTAAAAAAGGAAAAAAACAGGGAAGGGGGAGAACTTCATCAGATGACTGGTGTAAAAGAAAACAAGCAGTTTAAGTAAAATCTCATTTAAAGAAAAAAAAAAGAGTTAAGAGAGAGAGGGAGTGGGAGGGGGAACCTGAATCACTTTTGTTGGGTATTTAGCACTGACCAGCAAAACACACCATCAAGAGGAGGCCTTTCAGCAGAGACCTGCAGAGGGAGGGGGCCGTCAATGGCCCCTTTATTTGTGAAAGATGGATTATTTTAAATAAATTACAGAGCACTTTCACTGAATAAACAGCGCCTCAGTGGCTGTGGCATGCTGCACATGCTTAATTGCGCCACAGAAAATCCTAAATGACTCTTGAGCTTGGGGCTGTCTTTGATTTTGCTGATAGGGCCTGAGTCTTCAGACAGTTTCAGGCTGAAAGGCAATGCCACAGAGAGAGGAAAACAGTGAACTTAATCGGGAATATATACTTATAATTTTTCGGAAAACCGCAGGGATGGAGGATTCCCAAAACTGCACAAGGCTGCCTCAGAAGTGAGCCATTTGCGTGTCATTTTTATTTGTACTTGATATGTTAAATGTCCCGAATGCTTATGGTGCAGAAGCCCGTTCAAACATTGCAGAGATTCTTTGGCCAAAACCAGAGGACTTTCCCCCTCCTTAGCTGACCTCCCCAATCTCTGCTCACTCCTGCCGTCCCCAGTACACACACACATTCTCCCACCATAATCGCTCTTATGGTCCTCTCCTTGACCACAATGTCTACCGTGAGAAGTGCACTTAAATAGAAACTCCTAAATACTTTTTGTAAAATCACAGCACAATTTGACCTTGTTTTAGAAACAGGTTAAAGTAATTTATTATGTGCAAACCCAGAGTGACTACAGGCGGGAGTCAAGCTAATGCTGGAAGCAGGAAGGGACATTTGCACCCACCCCGAGGAGAACAGCCCTTGGGCAGGGCACCTGAATGCAAGAGATGATGAAGAGCTCCTAGCACAAGCAAATCAAGTCAGGAGAACAGGTACCGCTATGTTTTGTGGGAGGCATGGGGTATTAATTTTGACAGCCGGTATTACAGAAAGTAAAATGACTCTCACTTGCTAATATTCCCCAAATTGAATTGCAACAAGCAAGCAGCTACTAGTTGCCTTGATGAACAGCAATCAGAAGGGGGAAAAAAGATGGATATAGTCAAGGCCAACAAAAATCATGGAATCTGGGTTTTCTCTCGAGAATTTCAACACATACTACTTTAATAGGGGACTTACCACCCTCCCCCAAAGGTAGCTGTGAAATTCTTCCCCAACGGTGACACAATTAATTGCATTTGCAGTTAACACAATTAAACTGTAGCTGAAAGACTAGCCTGCACCTAATAAATCTCAAATGTCAACAGGGATAATCAGGTTGATAAATCATCTGGTTGCACCACCTATGAAAGTATATAAAAACTCAAGGTCATGGGAAATGATGAGCAATTAATGATGACTAGCAAGATAGCCCAACAACCTAATTTAGCTGTCACAATTATTCTGAGGCCTCTTCTTATGCTATAATTTTGCAAAGAGTTGTAAAACCTGCTTTAAAGATGTGCATTTTGAACAGCTGCTTTTCTAACTCTCCCAGGGGATGACCTGCTAGCAACTCAAACTCAGTATGTCAACAGTGAACTCCTAATTTCTCTTACCTAAATAAGTCAGGACTGAGTAAGTGAATAATGGTGACCATCCTCAAAGAACTTTAAATAGCGTGGAAGAGTAGGACATACAAAATAATGAAAATCAATCCCTCTAAAAAACTGCCAGGTGGGAACTGTAAAATGGATAGTCCTGAACAAGCCACTTAAATTCTCTGGGAATGACATTCCTCAAATAAAAATGAGGAAAATACTCAATTTAAACTGTTGTTTTGAGGATTAAGAAAAAAACAGTAGAGTGAAATCTCCAATAGTAGATGCCTAATAAATACCTGCTTTTTGGATAGAGGAAAGTGTGACTGGTGACTGAGGCACTTTTCTTGTTCAAGAGTTCATGTAGGCAAACAGGAAGGGAGGTGATGTGGCAGCAGCATCCACATTCAAATCATAAAGGCTCTTAAAGACTGGGCTGAGGAAATGCAATGGATGTGTCATGATGATGGGAATGAGTGTTGCTGGGGGGGGAGTGGTGGGGTAGGGGTGGTGGGGTTGAATGGGTCCTCATATATTTTTTTTAATGTAATATTTTTACAGAATCAATAATAAAAAAATAAATTAAAAAAATAAAAAAATAAAAAAGACTGGGCTGAGGACACGTTCTGTAAACATGGTTGGATCTTGAGGAGCCATGAATGGATCTAGAACTTGGCAGAGGTATCATCATAGATGGTATAACCAAAGGAATTTTCAACATACAGAAAAGAAAAGAGAAGATAAAGTGGGAGCAGAGAGAGAGAGGTGTTTTATCACAGTTGCATAGGCATGAAAGCAAGGAGTGGATTGAAGCATTTTCAATATGATTCAGAAAGCAAGAGCAGAAGCAACAGGAGGCAAAGGACACTGAAATTTGGAGCCTGAGCGATTGGAAGAATTCATTCGTTCATTCAAAACACATTTGATGAGCACCTATTTAGTGTCAGATACTGTGCTACAGGGTAGAAATAAGGTAAGGAGCTTGCTTTATCTAGGCTGACCACCATACAAATAAAAATATATACTATAATATGACATGGGTTATACTCATTACATAACAGCATACAAAGTGAGAACAAATATGGTAGTGCCTAACTCAGAAGTCAAGATAAGTCTCTGAAATAAGGTGACCTTGAGGCTAAGTCTAGACGTTTCCTTAGGTGAAGAAGGAAGGAACAACATGTAGTTAGAAGGGACAGCATGTGCAAGCACATGGAGCCATTCAAGCCATGAACTTGAATGTTATATTCAGGAAACTTAGAGAATTTAATGTAGCTGGAATTTGAGGTATATGGTCAGGAAAATAAGGCCAGAAAAATAGATGGAGACCAAATTGTCAAGGCCACAAGGAATCTAGCAGAAGCTTTCAGTGTCCTAAGTAGACCCGAATCATTAATAGAAATAAGAGCCTCTATATGAAGAACTAACATTAAAAGAAAGACGTTGAGTTTGATTTCAAATATATTGACTTGGAAGAGACATCCAAGTCATTCACATGGACGTGTTCAGTATGAAGTTATAGAAATAACTCTAGGCTGTAGGGAAGTAGCCAAGTTGAAAGATGAATTTTGAAGTCGCTATATTGTGTGATTGCTGAAGATTTTAGAAGGGTTAAGATACTCTGGGGAAAGTATAAAGAGATAAAAGATGAGGATTGTAGTAGTTTGATACTATTTATGAATTCCAAAAGTAGTTATTGGGTTATGTTTGTAAATTGGTCTTTTCCTCTGGGTGTATTAGATTGTATTAGATTCAGAGGTTTCAATCTTACTTGATTAAATTATGATTCAGGCTTTGATTGGGCATTGTCAGTAGGACATTGAGTCCTCAACCTCTTGGTGGGCAGAGACTCACAGTAAAAATGACAAGGCAAATGAGTGAGTTAGTTTTGATCCTGGAGAAGCAGATACATGAGGAAGGAGAGAAGGCTCAATTAGACACAGCAGAGGCCCTGTGAAGAGAGAAAAGCTGTTTGCCTGAGAGTCTACAGCTGGCCTTGTGGAAAGAGCAAAGCAGCTGAGCCTGGAGAGAAATAAGCCCTGGGAAGAGAAGAACCCAAGAATCCTGAAACTTTGCTGATGTTGGCAGCCCTCTTGCTCTAACATATGACAACAGACTTCAGTGAGGGAAGTAACTTATGCTTTATGGCCTGGTAACTGTAAGCTTCTACCCCAAATAAATACCCTGTGTAAAAACTAACACATTTCTAGTATTTTGCACCAGCACCCCTTTGTCTGACTAATACGAGGATCCTTAACTAAACAGTGTAAACCTTGTATTAATAAGGGAAAGGAGCCAGAAAAGAAGAGGTAGCCAAGGAGGAGAGGAAAACAGTAGGTTCAGGACTATCAGAGGACAAAGACAGCAGGTCAAACAACCTGCAGTTAGAGAGAGCTTGCAGGATGCTGAACTGGGCAGAGGGAGAAAGACTCAGGAAACATAGCACACAAGGTAGAAGACACTCTCCCTCCTACAAGAAAGACAGGATTTAGGTGGAAAAGCAAGATTAATTTTTTTAATAACAAATAATAAAAGACAAAAAACAACAAATAATAAAAGACAAAATATAGTAAGCGGTACATTCCATAAGGGCTATAGAAAATCCAAGAAGGTCAGGTTTTAACATCAGGAAAGTTTGCATGGATCAATTTGACTTGTCTTGGCCTTGAAGACTAGGAAAGAATTGGCTGGGAGAATGCGATTACAATAGGCCATTCTAGCAAGAGGAAATTCTTCAGCTAAGGCTGGAATAAGCATGGTTTTTTGATGGGGAAGTTAAGAGCCCAACCTGTCAGGTAGAGAAGCTGAATCTGGAACTAATATGAAACAAGATAGGATAGGTTGGAATGGGCTGGAATATAGAGGGCCTTGAAAGTCAGGTAGATAGTTTTGTATTTGAAGTTCCAATCTTAAGTAGGAGCAGACAGGTGAGAACATGTCTCTAATATCATCCTGTTCTGAGCAAGTTCATTGGCATCTACCCATCCATTCATTCACTCATCCATTCTATAAGCCATGAGATGAATGCCAGACAGTTTCAAGAGATCAGAACAACATCCTTATTCATTTCTTGCTTCCTTTCATCAGAATTTATTGAGCACCAATCCAGGCCAGATACTGTAGTAAGAGGGCTTAGGTCTTCAAAGATCACGACAAGCCACAGTGAGTCAGCAACATGATCCCCTAAACCTGAGCTTCTTCTCTGAGCATTCCATTCACCTTTTGCTCTAAAAGAATCCTGGTTCTCCCTGAGAACATTGATTCTTCTCTAGCCTCCTCAATGATGGCTGTTTCTCTACCAAATCCACTTGAGCTGAAGGTGAGATAGATGTTTCTTATTTATTTTCCTACCATTGTCTGTCCCTCCTCTCTAAAATTCTACCACTCCCTGGAAATGCATGCCATTAGCATTGATCACCCACCTTTTCTTTCTTGTAAAGACCTCTGAGGCTACTCTGCCCACCACTCCTTGATTACATTAATTTCTGTCTTGCTGAATCTCTTTCCAATATCACTGCCATAATTATTGGTGATTACCCTCACAAATAATCCTCATAATACTTGTTCTTTCAGTTCCCTGATCTCTTCTTCTCCAATGCTTTTGTCTTCTTCCTACCTACCTGAGACCCTGCCATTACTGATTACTGTAAACTACTTCCTAATCTCAATTTCAAGATCCCCCTCTCCCATCACCACAGCTCACTTTCTCTAGTGTCCTTCCTTCCATGTGTATTTTCAGATCTCTCTGTTCCCTTCTTGCCTGGCTTAGAGACTATGGGCTCTTGAAGAAGCCCTCAACATCTTTGCCTCTCTCTCCTCCATTATATTTATCTAGGAAAACTAAAATCCCAATTACATTGATTTTTGCTTCTGTACCAGGGAAGATGATGCGGCTAGAGAAAAAAAAATGCAAACCATAGGGACTGATGTTGGTCTAAATTCATGACAGCCCTACTCAAGGATGTCTTTAGAGCTGCCTGGCACACTTATGCCATTTTCCTAAGCTATCCACTCTTCTACTCTCTAAAATAGCCTACTAAAATTCCCTTTCTTCTAAAATTCCCAAAACTTCCATCTTACTCAGTTCTCTTTAATCATGATTTTATATCTTATTTCATGAGAAAATAGAAGTAATCAAAAAAGAACGTTCATATACCCTCAGCACCACATCCCCCAATCTGCCTGCATATGTGCCCACATATTCTGTCTCCTTCACTGTTAGAAAGCAGGACTTAACCATACCCTGAGCTATGCATAAGCATGTATTAGGGATTGAATTGTGTCCCCCAAAATGCATTTTGTAATCTTAATTCCTGGTATTTCAAAATTTGATTTCATTTGGAAATGGGGTTGTAACAGATGGAATTAGGCAAAGTTAAACTGAGGTCACCCTGGATCAGGGTGTGCCCTTACTTCAGTATGGTTGTGTCTTCACAAGAAGAGCAAATTTGGACACGGACAAAAGAAGAGGGGAGAACATTATGGATTGCCGGCAAGCCACCACCAGAAGCTAAGAGAGAGGGGTGGAACTGATTCTCCCCTACAGACTTTAGAGGAAGCATAGCCTTGCTGACAACTTGATTTCAGACTTCTGGCTTCCAGAGCTGTGAGTCAATAAATTTTTGTTGTTTTAAGCCATAGTCATGCAAGCAGCCTTAATAATTGCTCATATTTTTTAAAAAATAGAAAAAAAACCCTTACTTGACCACATGTCACTTCCAACTGTTGCTCATTTTTCTGTTCCACTGTGTAGTAAAGTTCTTCATAATAAGGCTTTTTTACTTGGTATTTATACTTTATTTCTTCCCATCCTCTCTTTAACCTATTCCAACCCTCTCTTTTAGTACTATTGCTCTACTCAGATTGCTCCAAAAAATTTAATCAATGATTTTCATATTGCTAAATCCAATGGCTATTTTTTTCTCAGTCCTTATCTTATTTGATCTACCAGTATCATTTGTTACAGTTGATTAGGTCATTCTTGAAATCCTGTCCTCAGCTTCCAGGACACTCCTCTCTCTGGGTTCTCCTTTCATCTCACTGACCTGTTCTTCTTTAACCCTTTTACTGGTTCCTCCTCATCTTCCCAACTTCTAAATTTTAGTGTTTCACACACCTCTCCCCCAGCTCAATTCTCAGACTTCTTCTCTTTTCTATCTACTCTCACTCCTAGGGTGACTTCAGCCTATCTTTTGGTTTATCTACTTTCCAAATGCTGACAAGTCTACCCTAGACCTTCCCCCTAAACTGCAGTCCCTTCTATGTAACTACTTAAAAGCATCATTGTACAGTAGACACTATCAACTTCACACATCCAACCCCAACTCCTGCTTTCCCCTCAAAACTGGATCCAACCAGTCTTCCCTTTTTCTCTCCTTCTAGTTACTCAAGCTAAATACCTTGGAGTCTTCTGACTCTTCTACTCACACCACACATTGCATTTTAGAGTAAATACTGCCACCTCTGTCTTGAATTTATAACCCAATTCTGATACCTTCTACCTCTACCTCCCCAACACAGTCTAACTCAATATCATTTCTCTCCTGGATTATTTCATTAGCCTTCTATTTGGTCTCCCTCCTTCCTGGCTTCACTTCAGCCAATTCTCACAGCCCAAGTGGTCCTTTTAAAACATATGGTGTTGCTTCTTCTCTACTTAAAACCCTCCCCTGAGTTCGAATCTTCTTTGGAGTTCAAATCAAATCCTCAACATGATCTGCACCTGCCACCTCCTCTCTGACTTGTGTTTTGATCACCTTCTCTTTACCTCATTAGTGAGGGTGAGATTTCTACCCTACAATTATGGGGATGGCCAAACACATGACCCCCAATGCTGAAGAGATGAGATCGAGAGCAGTTTGTTGGTCACATATACTCACAAGCCAGAAGAAGAGGACCCCTTGCACACGGAACCACACAGAGATTGTACTCAGGAAAAGAGAGAACTAGAAGAGGTGGTAGGAGGCCGGCTTTGTAGTAGCAAGGGGGTGAGGTGACTCCTGGGTCCCGTGGGAGGATGAGATTGGCTCGTTTGAGTAATTCTGCAGGCTTGCAGGGAGCTGAAGCCTGTTGCTCAGAG
This sequence comes from Dasypus novemcinctus, assembly GCF_030445035.2. Classification (NCBI taxonomy): domain Eukaryota; kingdom Metazoa; phylum Chordata; class Mammalia; order Cingulata; family Dasypodidae; genus Dasypus; species Dasypus novemcinctus. The sequence goes on along the minus strand of NC_080673.1, from coordinate 196,566,719 downwards.
AGGAGCAGGAGCCATGCATGGTCCATGAGATCAGGAGAGTTGTTTGGCTAGGGAACCTTATTCACAGGATCAGAGTGGGTAGGAGGATTTGTTGGTAAGGCATTCGAGGCACTCCCAGCTGTAGATTTCCAAGCTGTACCTGATATTAATTTTAGGTCTTAACACCATACCTCATCATCTACTGGTCTCCACTTGCCCACTGTGCTCTAAACACACAGATATCTCCATGCTGCTCCTTAAATGTATCAAGTGGGCTCCTGCCTCAGAACCTTTTACTGACTATCATTTCTGCACTGTAGGCTATTCCCTGAAATGTCCCCCTTGGTGGCTCCTTTATTTCTTTTAGGTCTCTGTTCAAATCTCACCTTATTAATGAGTCCTGCCCTTATTTAACTGTACATCCCACCTTATTTCCTATCCTCTTATCCTGCCTAATTTTTCTTTCAGCATTTATAACTATCTAACATGTATATCTTCTTTCATTTCTATATTCTTCCTATTAGAAAAATGCTCCATTAAGACCAGGTTTGTTTTGTTCTCTAATATATCTCCAGGCCCTCACGTATTAAAAGCATTTACTAAGTAATGAATAAGTTAACAAATGGTGAGAAAGGACCTAGCACCAATCTGTCTTGTGCATTCATTCATTCTTTCAACAAAGATTTTTATTAAGCATCTACTACGTGCTAGGCTCTGTTCAAGGGACTAGAGATACCACAGTGAATGAGACATAAAAGCAATCAGGGCATGGATGTAGCTCAAGTGGCTGAGAGCCTGCTTCCCATGTACAAGGTCCCAGGTTCAATCCTTGGTACCTCCTAAAAATAAATTAAAAATAAATAAATAATTTTTAAAATCAGAGTGTGTCAAAGGCATACAAGGCAGGCTCTGATGACCCAGATGTCTCTGGTCAAAATTCATGGTTTGGTGTTCCCATCCCAGACCCCAAATCCAAGAATGGTTAAAAGTGAAATTTCCTCTGAGCAACAAATTGTGAAGTGAGGAGGAATTTGGTTCTGCTTAGTGTCAAAGAGAATTTTCCAGCATTCAGAGGCCAGAGACGACATTTAAACCGAAAGACCTAGACCTTCATTTTGTAAATGGAGAACTGAGGCCCAAGACAAAGGCACTTGCCTCCAATCAGAGGGTGAGTTGGAAGCAGACTTCAGCAAAACTGGTTCCGGCATGGTGGGGTGGGGCTTTGTCCACTGTACCACACTGCCTCTTTTCACTACCCCTTGCTCTAATCCCCATCTTACAATGTCCTCCTTTTCTTCTTGACAGTCAGAACCTTGTTAGGGAGCTGAGCACTGTGTGCTATGAAAAGCAGCTTTAGAGCCCTGTGCTGTTATGATCGTATTTGGGGGGGGAGGAGGTGCAGAGAAGGGGGAGCCAGCGGAAGGAGCCCAGCAGCCCGGCCTGCGTGACTGCTCTGTATTTTAACGGGATCCCCGCTGGTCACACCCTCGCCAGGGCTCGCTCATGCCGAGTGCCACATCGCAGTCCCTGAGCAGTCAGGGAAATGAAAACAGTCACCGCAGAGCCCGGAGTGGAACTGAAGGCAAGACCCCTGCCCACAGCCCAGGGCCAAGACAAGGCAGCAAAGGAAGGGGAGAGAGAGAGGGTGAAGCAGCAGCAACCTTCCCAAAAGGGGGTGTTGGTGGGGAAGGACTCAGAGCCTTTGGCTGATTTGAGCCAACAGTCTTTGGCCAATTTGCAAAAAAAAAAAAAAAAAAAGAGAAGCTCCATGAAAAAGAAAAGTGATATTGAGAATGTAATATTTAACAGGCACATCTGTTCATGACGCTTTTGTCCTGAAATCTCCTAGAGGTAGGGTTTACAGAAGCTATGTTACAGGGAAGAAATTGAAGGTCACTTGGTTAAAAAATATAACTATGGAGACCTGGAATAAAACTCAGTATCAATAACTAGTGTTTCTGAGCCCTGACTGTGTGTCAGACATGGTGCTAATGCCTCACACACATTGTCTAATTTCATCCTTTAACCCTGTAAGCAAGTACCATTATTACTCATTTTATGGATGCAGAAACCAAAGCTTAGACAGGTTAATAATTCATCTCAGGGCACCACAGCTAGTTCAAGGAGGCAGCAGGACTCCAACCAATGGTGTGACTTTAACCACAGCCTTTTGCACTATTCCTGGACTGCCAGGTACTGGTCTGGCCTCTGAGAATAAAGGATGCAGAGTGAAAATGACCAACTTGAGTCCATCCTGCAAACTGAAAAAAGCCCTGCCAATGTCACCAGCTGGTAACTGGAAGAGCTGAGGCTTACAGTGAAGGCAGCTTGACTCTGATGCTTACTCATCTCCCGTTTCACCCAGAATCCTTCTACCCTCCACAATACACCCCCGCCCTGGCTATCATTGGCCTGAAAGTCACCCAGTTACACTGCAAACAGACCTGCCAGCAGCTCCCAAGCAAGCCCAGCAAGCCCCTGCTCTGGCACACTCACAGCCCTCTACTGGACAATCCTCCCATCCCTCTCCCATGCCTTCCCAGAAAGCACATTCCAGTTGTATGTAATTGTCTCAAGCCTGTCCACCTAGGCCAGTTTGCATCTAGCCTGGGCTGTGACGAACTGCTCGTTTCCTCTTCAAGTGATGGTCACTTCTTCTCTAACTAGATCCTGAGTTCCTTGAAGGCAGGGACTCTATGTCACATTTCTGCATTGCTACCAAATCCTCGAGGTATTTACTTAACAAAATGCAGTTACCTAGTAAGCTTCTGTTCATTCCACTCAGTTTAGCTAATAGTTATTAAGCATCAAGGTTTAACAGTTGGACTGTCTGGAGAGACATGGTACTCGGTGGGTTTTAGAGCTCCTGCGTGAAATGATTAGAGGCCGGTTAGCTGCTGAACATTACTGAAATCCCTACACTAAGAATTCAAACAAAAAAGAGATCAAGTGACACAAGAGTGGCCTGGAGAAGCCAGGGAGGCTACTGGTGGGGATGGCATTGAGCCAAGCCTTGAAGGATGTCCAGGCTCCAGAGAGATGAAAGACAAGAGGAGGATATTCTAGGCAGAGTGAATACTATAACCATATGGGGTAGGGAGCTGCCAATTAAGAAAAGTACTTCTTAGAGGACTTGATGAAGTTCCCAGATATTCTGCTTAGCTTGGAGTCTTATAAAATCCTGTCAAAATCTCTGGGTTGAACTGAGGGCTTTGGAGACTAATCTACATAGGGAGTTGGGACTTCGGTTGTAAGGAATGGGGAATGATGGTGGTTTGTGAGCAGAAGCACGATGGGATCAAAAGTGTGCTTCTAGAAGATTACCCTGGCAGAAGGGATAGGATGGAGAGACACAGGGAGAGAATTGTAACAATGAAACCATTTATAAGGCCACTGCGGTTGCCGAGCAGAGAGGTGCAGAGGCCTGAGTGGGGGAGGCACTGTGAAAAAGTGATGGGAATGGAGAGAAGAGAGCAAACCCGAGAGATTTCTACAGAGTCAGACACAACAGAACTTGAATGCCAAAACAAATATGAGCAACAACTGCAAAGCATGCTTAGCACATTATTGGTCAAGCTCAATTGAGTATAATTCGTAGGCTCTAAGAGGTTCGGGTCAACACAAAGACATCTGACTCCGACTAAAACCAAGTCAGCTGTTTATGTCTTAAAAGAAGAAAATCAGACGCCGAAAAGGGAAATTAACCTTTCCCTCACAGAAGCCATAAACAGCATCCAAATGGGGAAGAGAGTCCAACCACTGGCCATGTGTTTAAAAGAAACACGATATAACTGGCTAGCCCCGACACGACCTGACCAGGAAACAGACTCCAATATTAAAATTCAAGCACATGGGGCTTTTGGAAAATAAGAAATAGGCACAGTGGGATAGAAAGACTCTATCTAAACGGATGAGGCAGGGAGAGAAATGATCTATTGAGCCCCAGCCGAGAAGGCAGCTGGGAAAGAGGTGACCGAAACTGTGAAACCACCACCAGAGAAAAGGTTATTGACCACCGAGGAGTGATGACACAGAAGAGATTCAAGATCACTGCTGTGTACAGAAGTAGGGAAAACAGGAATATGATCGGTCCGGGAGTATCATATTCTCTTAGTGTAGTTGTGAGAAGTCAGGCTCTCCTGGAAGCCCCCTAACTGCCTGTGTCCCCCTCCCTTCCCCCCCTCCCCCGCCTCAAGTCTCAGCCTGCCGAGGAAGTACTATGCTACCTGGGGCAGACACACACATTCCCTATGAACCCCCGACTCTGCATCTATATGGTAAGGGCAGGTGTTTCCGTTTCCTAGAACTGGAGACAAAGTCAGATAAGAAACGTGGGTGACTTTGGGTCCTGCTGAAATTGACTTCTTTTCTATTAATTTTTTTTTTCAAATTTTACTCAATTTATTCATTTTTTAAAAAATATTACATTCAAAAAATATGAGGTCCCCATTCACCCCCACCGCCCCCACCCCACCAATCCCCCCACAGTAACACTCTCCCCCATCATTATGACACATCCATTGCCTCTGGTGAGTACATCTCTGGGCATCGCTGCACCCCATGGCCTGTGGTCCACACCATACCCCACACTCTCCCACTTTCCATCCAGTGGGCCATGGGAGGACATACAATGTCCGGCAATTGTCCCTGGAGCACCACCCAGGACAACCCAAGTCCCGAAAATGCCTCCTTCCTCCCATTCCCCGTACCCAGCAGCCACCATGGCCACTTTTTCCACACCAATGCCACATTTTCTCGATTATTAACCACAATAGTTCATGAATAGAATATCATTAAGTCCACTCTAATCCTTACTGTATTCCTCCTTCCTGTGGACCTTGGCTTGGTTGTGTCCATTCCACATCTATGTCAAGAGGGGGCTTAGATTCCACGTGGATACTGGATGCAATCCTCCTGCTTTCAGTTGTAGGCACTCTAGACTCCATGGTGTGGTGGTTGACATTCTTCAACTCCATGTTAGCTGAGTGGGGTAAGTCCAATAAATCAGAGTGTAGGAGCTGAAGTCTGTTGAGGCTCAGGGCCTGGCTATCATATTGTCAGTCCAGAGATTCAAATCCCCTAGATATATCTTAAACCCCAGCACCAACTACAATTCCAGTAAAGTAGCATGAAAGGCTTGTGAAAAGAGATCCCATCTGAGTCCAGCTCCATCATGCAGAAACACCAGCTCCAAAGAAGGGCCACCTGACATGGCAGTGAACCCCATCTGCCATGAACATAGAACCTGTGGGTCTCTTTAGCCCTCAAAAGGACCAGTACCTGGGGTTGTATCTACTTTATTTGTCTCTGAGACTCTGCTCAGGTGTGCATAAGGGCAATCCTTCTGACAACCTCCAGACTCTTTTTTAGAGACTCATAGCCATATAAACTCATTTGTCCTTTCCATTTCCCCCTTACTTTAGGTCAAACAGCATTTTTAACTCCTGTTATTATATGTAGACAGGGATATTCTGCTGGTCCACATTGAACCTTTAATTCAAGGTCATTTTCTAGTTACGTCATCAGCTGGTACTTGGTAGTGATCCCTCGGTGCCAGGGAGGCTCTTCCCCAGGTGTCATGTCCCACGCTGGGGGGAAGGCATTGCATTTACATGCTGAGTTTGGCTTCTGGACTGGCCACATTTGAGTAACACGGAGGCTGTCAGGAGGGAACTCTTAGGCACAGTGCTGCTCTAGGCCTTGTTCTTATTTCAGGTGTATAGGCTAACCCCTAGGGACCATGACAGAGCCCCCCCTGGCCAGGAACCCAGTACCCCCCCAGCTGTTGTTTTTAATTTGTTTCCACTATGAGTATATCCAAACATTTCCATGCACCCTGGACACATGCCCTGTTTAACTCCCTGTCAACCATATGTCCCCTGTCAATAACATCCCATACCAGTATTCCTCTGCTGCCATTGTTGAACCACTCTGTGATTCAAAACTTCCTGAACAGTGAAGCCCAATATAATGTCAGGTTCCCTTACTAGTAAAATGGAATATAGCGATGAGCTTAAAGGAAAAAAGAAAAGAAAAAGATAGGATGTAGAATTTTTCCAAATCAATATGTATTCTTTTCTATTAATTTATGTAAAGCGATCGGAGAATGATTATCATTTAAAATTTGCTAGCCTTTCGTCTTTCTGGCATTTTACTTATCAAGGCGCCCTTGGAAAGACCTTCTTACCCATTCAGGGGCCCCTTTACAGGCCAGGTAGATGTCAAGCCCACCAAGCCTGAACACGGGATGCTCGGTGACCTGCTAGTAGTGCAGTGGCTTCTGCCTCTACATATGCCTCCTCCTTTTAGTAGAGTGTAAGTTTCTTGAAGGCAAAGACCTCACCTACTTTTTCTTTACATTCCAAGCAGCATCTAGCACAATACCAGCAGAAAATTGACACTGGATACGTATCTGTTGAAGTAATGCGTGAATGCAGCTGTTCCAGTGAACTCACTGAGTTAGGAATCCTGCTTGCATCCTCAGCCCCTAACACAGGGTGATGCCTAACATGGGGTGGACACTCCATAGTGCTCCTTGTATAAGAAAGCGAGTGCAATTTGATATTAGTCAGGACTTCATATGTTATGTCTGAAAAGTTTTCTTCCCCCTTTAGCATAGAACAGACACAACACCTGGTGGCCCCAAGTTTTTAAATTTGTATTTACATGATTTCTATGTAATTCCAGTAAGTGTGCAGTAAAGGCATGTACCAAGGACTGCAAGTGCAACATACAGCCATTGTCCCCTAGGCACAAAAATCAGTGGCATCTTCATCTATTAGCTTTAATTTGTAACAATTTGAATTATAGAGATAGCTGTCTTAGAGACCAAATAATGAATGAAAAGAATAGCTTTTTTCCTACAGGGCAAGCTAAATATTCTATCATGTAAAACTGACCACAATCTTGTGAAGTACATACAATTATTATCCCCATTTTACTAATGAAGAATTAGAGACTCAGAGGAGTTAATTAACTTGCCTAAAGTCACACAGCCCAATCACTGAACTTCATTCTATGATGCCTCTTCTCAAGGAGTTTAGAAAAGTGCTTTCCAAACTGCTCCCATCATAGAGAGATGCCACAGGGGAAATTTTTGGCTCTATCATTTTTTGATGTTTGTGGTTGACTCAGCAGTCCTGGATGTAGAGAGACCTAGAAGCTTTTGAGAAGCAATAGACAGACGGTAGAGGGGCTCAACTCAGAGTGCTGAGTCATCATACAAATAAGCTGATGCTGGCCCCACAACACAACTGCCCTCCCGTCCTTTCCTTAATGACTGTCCAAATTTCCTCCCCGTAGTACCGGATTCTAGTGCCCGGGACACAGACCCTGTAGATCACATCTACAGACCACGATCACTGATGGGGAGTCAAATCCTAGTTCTTCATCTTGAGCAGGATTCCATGTTCCTCCAAAGTGACTGGGCCACGAGGGCCACACAAAGCCTTGGAGTTGGCCACCAAAGGCCCCAGGGATGCTATAGAGATTTGAATCCAGGACATCTTTCTTTAAGCACAGGAAACTTTTTTCAAATGAAATCTAAAGCAGGACTCCAGTGGAGAAGACAGAGACGAGCAGGGGTGGGGTCCCAGGGCTTCTCCTTTTCTAGTTGGAATCCTCTGATCTAGTCCATGCCAACCACTTAGTTTAGGGATAAAGAGCAAAGATAAAGCACAGTTAGGGGACCTCGCCCAGGTCCCACACCTGGCCCATGCTAGGACCGGAACACTGGCCTCCACAGGATGCTAGTTAGGCTCCGAAAACAAAAGAACAAAAAAAAATGCTCTTATTGCTGGATCTTTTTGTTTGTCCTGTTTTCAATCATCATGGGTAACAACTGTCTAAAGTGCTTTTTAATCTTCTTTATTTACCACTGAAAGGAATATCATAATTCAGTATTAGCACCACAGGTGAATGAGGAAGGATACCGTTGGCTTTCGGTAGAGTGCATGGAAACACACAACCCTTTAGCTTTCAAAATAAAATAATAAGAGTTTCATGCATGAGATTTTCCTTTGCATGGAAAACTCTCCCTAATCCCCATCCATCTGTGGGACTCCCGCCCTCTTTCAGGCTATCCTGAAGTGACCTCCTCCATGAGGCCGGCCAAGGGGCACTCATTCCAACCCCCATGTGTGTGCTCCTCTGCATTTCTCCCCTTTACTCAGTGATCTCCTTAAGTGTAAAAGTAGGGCTCTGTGCCTTAAAGAGCAAACTTTGCACAAATAACTGGATGGGTTTCTTTAATAACTCAAACTATGCCTACTCTTCTATGAGCCTAGCTAAATATTTCAACTGTATTCTGAGTCTGTACAAGGCATTAGAATAAAAGTTTCATGAATATACTGCCCACTCTGAAGTAGCACTTTCTTTTACCTCAGAGAACGGTATTCTAGAATCTTAGCCTGAAAGATGACAGAAGGCTAGGGAAAGAAAGACTGAGGGCTTTGGCACAAGGCAGTCCTGAGCTTGAGTCCAAGTTCTGCCACCTCCTAGCTGTGTGGCCTTAGCCAGTCACCTAACGTCCCTGAGCCTGTGTCCTCATTCACCACATGGTTATGTTAACATGCCGGGTTATTGTAAAGACAAGAGATGATGCGTATAGACTTCCTGGCACATGGTAAGTGCTGGTAGTTTTTTTCTATTTGGCAATAAACTCTTGTTCACTTGTTCACAGTTATGTCATCAGCAACTAGCACAGTGCTTGGCAAATGTCTGTGGCACTAATTAATGACTAAGTGATCGAAGGAATGAAAAGCAAACTAATGAACAGATGTTATCACTGTAAGGAACCTTAAAATTCAGCAAACATAATTTCCCATCCCATTCTGCGTGTATCTTTTAGAGCATTCTTGAAGGATAGCCATTCAGCGTTCAAGGGATCATTGAACTAACTCACTACTGCCACTGTGGCTGCCGAAATGAAATTTTACCATGTTGCAGACTCCACCCATTTTCCCTTATTCTGAACTCCCGCAGGGCGGGTCATATAGTTGGTCCTCATTCTTTCATTCTTTTGGCAAATACTTTTTATGGGCCTAGTGTACTGGGCTTGGTGACTTCTGGATTCTCGGTGACTATATAGAGGTAGCTTTGGGTTTGCAGGGCTTACATTTTAGCTAGAGACATATATTAAACACCTAAGTGAATAATTAATTGATGCCAATTACTTCAAACACACCAAAATAGAAGTACAAGTACTAGAAAAGGAGACTAATCAGCAACCTTACTCCTAGGTGAGGGGCATCAAAAAGGACTTTGCTGAAGAAGTGATTGGAAGTAAGTAGAAAAGGAGGGAGGGATAAGGAGATGGATGGATGGATAGATGGATGGATGGAAGGATGGATGGGTGGATGGATGGGTGGGTGGATGGATGGATGAAGGTGCTCTTTAATATACTGAGAAAGTCACCTCTTAATCCTTCCTTAAAACATATCATTCACATTCAACCTATTTGTCACAAATCAATGATTAGTCATAGTTCCCTGAACTATAGACAAACCTGGGCTTGAATCCTGAGCCTGTTACTATATTTAAACCTTTGGAAAGCGACAGCACTTCCCTAAACTCGGATTCCTGATCTGAAACATGAGGGTAAGAAGGCTTTTAACTGTGATGAGTGAATTTCTAAAATACTTGGCACAGTACCATCGCATGGTATGCATTCAAAAATAGTATTCTTTATCATAATTAATAACCAACCACATCATATTTAGTTGAAGAAATCAAAGTTCAGAGTAGCTAAGTGAGTGGCTCACGGAAGGCAGAGCTGGTCCTCAGCCATGAGTCTCCGCCATAAACTACCCTATCTACAGAAAATAACATTTTGTTTAATCTCATAATCAAAAATAAAACTTGTACATAAATGAATACTAGCACTGTCTTTACGGTTGAGCAATGATTGTGTGGAAATTTCAAGGAGTAGGCTCTGAGTTGGGAAGAAGAAAAACTCACTTTTTTTATAATTAACTTAGGTATTTACTGGGCAATATTATGAGATTCCCAGATTGGTCTGGAAGCTGAGAAGGATACAAGGAAAAAGACAGAGCCTTTTGCATCAGGGCTTTAACAATCTAGTTGAATTTCCTGCACAAAAGGTCAGCAACTCTTTTAGGGTGGGAAGACTAAGACTTTAAAGGAAATGTTTTCAAACATTCTCCAGAGGTCACTGCCCAAATATTTCTGGTTACTGCTTTACAGGAAACCTTCTACTTTTAACCAACTACTCACCTTAGAATTTGTCCATATTGCTAAAACCAACAAAATAATTTCCACTTCAATGCTGAAAGAAAATTCAGAAGCATTTAACTTTCAGTATTTCAGGACACTGGCCATTATAGGAAAGTGATTCCTCTCAACTTAACAATAACCTAGTTATATACACTAATTATAGGTAGGTCAAGAAACAGACATTCTGAACCAAATAAACACCTTCACGTTAGCCAGACTTCCTGAGACTATCACACACTAAAATCTATTCATTGGTCTTCCAATAAACAGTTCCTGAACACCTACTAATAATAGTCAACACTTAATGAGGGCTTACTGTGGCCAAGTCCTTATTTAAACCTCATAATGTCCCTGTGAGTCAGGGACTATTATTATCCCCATTTGACAGATGAGAAAACTTAGTTATAGAGAGCCCAAACAATTTCACGCAATCTGTACATCTAGGGAGTGGTAGCATTAGGCTTCACCCAAGCTGTCTGGCGCCAGGGTCCAAGAACTTCACCACTATGATGTATTGCTTCTAAGAAGCAAGTATACCTTGGATGTTGCAGGAGATGCAAACATGGGTCATTTTAGTGGTCTCTTATCTTGAGGCACTTGCAGCATCATAATGGAGTCAGGCACACTGCTGTGGATCGAATCATGTCTCTCAAAAAGAGATGTTGATGTCCTAATCCCAAGTACCTCTGAATGTGATCTTATTGGAAATAGTGTCATTGCAGATGGAATCAGTTAAGATAAGGTCATACTGGAGTAGGATGGGTTCTTAATCCAATAAGACTGGTATCTTTCCAAGAAAAAGAGAAAAAACACTAAGGCAGACACAGAGGGAAGATGGCCATGGACGTAGAGATTGGAATGCTACAGTTGCAAGTCAAGGAATGCCAAAGTTTACTGGCAAACCGCTGGAAGCAAGGAAGAGGCAAGGAAGGATTCTCCCCTACAGGTTTCAAAAGGACTGTGGCCCAACCAACTCCTTGATTTTGAATACCTGGTCTCCAGAAATATGAAAGACTCAATTTCTGTAGTTTTAAGGCACCAAATTTGTGGCCCTTTGTTATGGCAGCCCCAGGAAACTAATGCATGTGCCAGCAATAAGAATAAGGGGAAGCCAAGGGAGTGGGCATCAAGCACTTTGTGCAGGACACTGGACAAATACTCTCTTTGCCATACCTCATCTGCCTCCACAGCAGCTCAGTGATGGGCCATTCTTTGCCCATTCTGCAGGTAAGAAAGCAGGAATTTAGAGAGGTGGGAAAACCAGACCAAGGACAGGCCATTTGTGATGTTTGAGCCAAAATTCATGTTAATTTTGCACACATATTTCACTTCACAGTATAGCTGCCATTTTACAAATCTCACTGGGGTCAAGGGCACCTCTGAAGTGCTCTTAGACACAAATGGGATGGTGGCTTGATTTGCCTGGTCTGGACTAGGATGGCTTCAGAGAGAAGACAGTATGAGAATGAGATTGGGAAGAAGTATTAGGAGTGTGAGTGATTGAAGAGGAATATCCAGACTTGGAGAAGAGCATGTTCATAAAAGCACAGAGATAAAGAATGTTTGACACTCTCAGGAGCAAGAGCTGCTTCTGGTAATTGGAATGTGGGTTAAAGATGCTGGGGAAGGGCAAGTGATGAGGCCAGGAAAGTACTGAGGGTAAAGTCTGGAAGAGCCTTGCAGGACTTGGAGTTTATCCTTGATGTCTTTAAGAGGTGGCTCAAAACCGTCCACTGTGTTCAAAGCCTCTAGAAGTGAGGCCCATAAATAGTTTTGTTTATTTGTTCCATTTCATCTAGTTAACTAATTCTACATAAAAATATTTCACATAATATTTTTTCTTTTAAAGATTTTTTTATTTCTCTCCCTTTCCCCTGCCCCAGTTGTCTGCTCTCTGTCCATTTGCTGTGTGTTCTTCTGTGACTGCTTCTATCCTTATCAGTGGCACTGAGAATCTGTGTTTCTTTTCGTTGCATCGTCCTGTTGTGTCAGCTCTCTGTGTGCGGCACCATTCTTGGACAGGTTGCACTTTCTTTCACACTGGGCAGCTCTCCTTATGGGGTGCACTTCTTGTGCATGGGGTTCCCCTACGTGGGGGACACCCCTGCGTGGCAGGGCACTCTTTGTGTGCATCAGCGCTGCGCATGGTCCAGCTCCACACAGGGCAAGGCGGCCTGGGGTTTGAACCGCGGACCCCCCATGTGGTAGGTGGATGGTCTATCCGTTGGGCCAAGTCCGCTTCCCTCACATAACATTTAAGGGCAGTGTTTGTCAAGTCTCAGACAAGCATAATCTTTCATTGAGATCCTCAAGGACAAGAATTACCTCATGTTCACTTTTAAAATCCAGTGCTTAGCACCCTGCCTGCCTGAGGTGCATGCTTGATAAAACATTGATAAGTAAATGGATGGATGGATGGATGGATGGATGGATGGATGGATGGATGGATGAATGAATGAATGAGCAAATAATCAGAGTAACATATTTAGGGGTAGAGGTGGCATTATATGTAGTCAGAATTACTGAGAATACATGTTAAATATCAGCATTTAATATGTGCCTCTTTCTTGTCCTGATGACAGGAATTCCTGAAACATGGGACAATGTTTTAGGGACAATAGAGTAAAGAATGAGAGTTACAATGCAAATACCTTTGAGGAGCTCTCCAATGCAATTTTTGATTGGTTGTTGAAAATAGGAAACAATAGGTTTGCATTCACATTAAGATGTAAATTGTTGATCTGGAGGCATTTCCTGACAGGGTTTTAGGATGGGATGGAACCCAAAAGTATGAATCTTTTTAGCTTTTTATCTCCTGCCATTCTGTCAATAAGGAGTTCCAGAACTGTCAGTCTTCTACCAAACCTTATCTTTAGGTATATAGAACTCTTCAACTTCAATTTTCTTGTTCACCATGTCAGAGACAAATTGTAACTACTGCAATATTGTGCAGCTCTTTATATTGGCCATTATTTTTCCTTCCTTATCCATTTATGCTAATGTGATTTTTTGCTGCTTTGTTTTGTGTCTCCTGGAGGTCACTAAAGACCTCTAGAATATTGTCCACCTCACCACTTCCACCACTCCTTAACATAAATGCCCCTCTCCACTAATCAAGGCAGCTCTGCCTGCCCCATATCCTGTGCAGATTCCTGCCTCACTGTCAATCTGTGCTATTGCCCCCACCTCACCTCCCCATCCTTCAAAATCCTTCAAACTCTCCTAAAATTCCCACTGCAGTAGGGTGCAACACCAACATCGGTTACTCCCTACTCATCTCAAACTATTCCTCAGTCTTGACTTCTCAGTCTAGATTATAGATGCAGTTTTTCTAATAATAACAACAAAACCCGCACTCATTGAACATCCCCTTTGCACCCAGAACCTGGTGTTTGCACACATTGTATGTCATCCCAAGACGTAAAAATATTTATGCTCATTTTAGAGATGCCAAAGATCAGGAAGGGTGAAATAGAGGCCAAATAAATACCTTGAATTTCTGCTTTCCTTACCCTAACTCAGCCTGCTTCCACTACTCAGCATAGCTTCTGAATGATTAAAGCATTTTGCCTTATCATTATACATTATATGTAATTTGTACAAAATCTCCATAATTGTTTCTTTTAATGCTTATATGACATTCCACAGACCATATATATGTATCAGGTTTTACTTAAATCTTGTTTATTATTAGATGTGGAGTTTGAAGCTTTGTTTTTACCATATTAAAAAGTACAGCCATAAACAAAGTGGTAGATTTCTCTTCCTTATTTTGGATTATTCCCCTGTAATAAATTCCTGGGAGTAGGATTATTGTGTCAAAGCACATGGATATTTTATAACTCATTATACACATTATCAGTGCAATGCCATGTTCCAATATACATGGCTGCCAAATGCATACGCAATCCCAAACCACAGCAATCTATCAGCAAAGAGCATGCTCATTTTGCTTTCTTACAATTAGTGGAGTCAAATATTTTATCCTACTGTATCTGCTGTGAATGAATGATCTGATCTTGTCTTTTGCACATTTACCTACTGGTGTTCTGAAGTGATTTTTATTCACATGTACAAGTTCTTCACAGCACAGTGATAAATCCTGTGCTTGACATACTACCTGTGCTAAACCTAAATATATTCAACAAATTATAATCATTCAGGCAACAATTATTTCATGAGCTCCCACTGTGAGTCACTCTGCTGACACTGGAGACACTAAGATGAAAAAGATAAGGCCTCAAGAAACTCAAAGACTATGAAGATGATCTGATTGTCAACCCTCTGGGGTATATTTTGAATTCCAACCATATTAGGGACATTATGGATCTACGAAGTGGAAGCACTGATCTTAACCAAACTTCTCAGAAAGCGGAACTTTAGAGGGGAAAGTGGCTTGCCCAGAGGCACACAGGCGCCCTGCAAGTGGCCGAGATGGGACCAAGGACCCAAGTATCCTGAGCTGCATGGCTCCTCCATACACCAACATTTCTATCTTATCTGAAAATCTGATCAAGTTTAAAGAGGAAGGGAAGAGTGTGTTTCTTTTGTAGAGAAGGGAATTTTTTTAAAGGAGGCCAAGAAAATTGAGGAAGGCAACTGTATTAGTCTGCTGAAGGGGTGCCCATGCAAAGTATCAGAAATCTGCTGGCTTTTATAAAGGGTATTTATTTGGGGCAAGAGCTTACATTTACCAGGCCCTAAATAGTCCAACTCCAGGTTGCTTTCTCACCAGTCAGTTACCATGTGTTGAAGCAAGATGGTCTGATCTCTGCAAGGGTTCATGCTTCCCCTCTGGGCTTCCTTTATCTCAGCTACAGGCTGGCATAGGGCTTGTCTCTCAGGGCTTCCTGTCTCTCGTGGCATAGGGCTCATTTCTTTCCAGTCCTTCTATATCGCTGTTGGCTCTCTTCCCAAGGTCAGCTGCAAACTATCAGGTGAATAGCTCATCTCTCCCCAGGACCCCAGGATCAAAACTGACAGAGCTCTCTCTCTTCCCATGTGTCTTCTTGAGTGAGTGTCCATTTATATTGGCCCACCAAGGGGGCAGGGACTCAACCTGAGATATGCCTTACTGTCATAGCCCAATCAGAAGCCCTAAATTGATTTTATCAAGTGAACTTAATCAGAGGCCTCTCACTGAATTTAATACAATCAAAGGGTATCACACCCAGAGGAAAAGAATCATTTGCAAACATAATATATCTCTTTTGGGGATTCATAAATAATCTCAAACTGTCACAATCATACACTGAACTTAGAAGAAATGGAAGGCCTGGCCTTTGCAATCACTGTAAGCACACATCCTAGTCATGGAGAGATTCTGGTGGTCCCAGTCTTTACAGGTCCTGGACAGTCTGTTGAGGACCTTGCCAATCTCAGGGCGCCACCGTCAAACCACAGCAACTTGGGCCAGCCGAACCAACCACATCCACCCCCACCATGGGTCTCAGCACTTGTAGCAGAATGCCAAGGGACCTGGTGGGGGTGGGTTCAAAAGAAAGGCCCCAGACCCAGAGGGAGGCCAGTTGGGAAATGAGCCAAGAACATGATGGACACACACAAAAAAACATAACAGACACAAAAGTATGGCAGAAAAAATAGGCAAAGAAAAGCAAATTGTTGAAAAATAAATGCAATCCAAAAACATAACAAAACATTTTTGAAACATTTATTTTACCTAGAGTTAATGACAGGAAAATCCCATAAATGTGGCACAAAATGTTAAATACCCCATTGGATGCCAACATTATGCCATTCATCTGTCCTTGCAGGTGTATTATTTCTAGTCCCCAGGATGAAAAGAAAAGTTGCTTTCCACATCTTTTATAGTACTTAAAAATACATATTTCCAGGGCTTTATTGCCAAAGTTCCCATTTTCTTTCAGAACCCACACTAACTAATCATGTTTCTGCTACTGCGTCGGGGAATTGGAATTAACAGTTGGTGGAAGGGGGACCTTCCATCCTCTGAGTGATCTTTGCTGTAGAAACCCTTAGAATTAGCGATTTCTCCTAAATATTTATTTCTCCCTAAGGA
Organism: Dasypus novemcinctus; assembly: GCF_030445035.2. Classification (NCBI taxonomy): domain Eukaryota; kingdom Metazoa; phylum Chordata; class Mammalia; order Cingulata; family Dasypodidae; genus Dasypus; species Dasypus novemcinctus. The sequence goes on along the minus strand of NC_080673.1, from coordinate 196,550,467 downwards.
AAAGTTTTTTCTAAGAACTTTCTTTCTACCCTAAATATCCACAACTCTTGATCTGTTTTTCTTCTATTTGTCCACTTAGAATTTTTGCTGGAATCAATTATATTAATTTCCTTCTGAAAATTAGCAAGTCAGAGTAAATCACGGGGAATTTTTTTCCTCTCTACCACGTGAGTCAACCTCCCTCCACTTTCTCAGTTTTTCTCTCAACACTAGGATGCCATGGCCTAGATTTAGTCTAGTTTCTCTCCAGAACAGCAAAGGAAGAAAGGAAGGAAGGAAGGAAGGGAGGGAGGGAGGAAGGAAGGAAGGGAGGGAGGAAGGAAGGCAGGGAGGGAGGGAAGAAAAGAGAGAGAGAAAAGAGAGAAAGGGATAAGAAAAGGAAAAAGAAAGGAAAAGGAAAAAGAAAAAATTTAAACTAAACTTAAAAATTATTGCTATTTAAACATGCAACAAATATGTCTCCATCATTTCGTTAAGAGTTGCCTTCTCTAAGACTGAGATTTTTGCCGTAATAAAAGACACCATCCAATCTTGCACCAGGCTTTCTCTGGACCACCATCAATTTGACTGTTGTGCAAAAACTTTCAGTGTTATCAGCCTTCTTGTAGAATTCAATTTATTGGATTAATTAAGACAACTTCAAAATCATGTTTCAAAGATGGCAGCAATCATTGGATCAATGTTTCCATGAGCTTGTATAGGTCATTTGAACTTTCTGCATCTACACCTCCCTCCCCAGCAAAATCAAATTTCTAGACTGGATTACAGTTAAGCTCCTTTCAAACTTTAATAAGCTGCATGTGCTCTGTTTCTCAACTCAGTGATTTTCATTTTGCTTTATGAGAACACAATATTCATCAATTATCCAGGGACTCTAGTTTGCCATTGAAAGAGCACAAAAAAAAAAAAAAAAAAAAAAAGGCTTTACTAGCTGTCGAATCTATTTCCAGAACCGCAAATCTGGAGATTCACTTTCAAGTATTCTGTGACCTTACATTTTCTTGTTGGCTGCTCTGGTGGCAGCCCGTTTGCTAACTGACGTTTATCACTTGTTTTCACAACAACCTTGAGACTCCTTAGAGCAAACTGCAATGGCAAAGCATGTTATCCAATTGGCAGTTAGGAAATCCAGATCCCGGGCCCCAGGAGAAAGGTCAGCACCTCAATTCCAGCAGGAAGAACAGGAACCGTAAGTAGGTTAAGTGACGTGCAACGGCAAAGCAGTAGCCCAGACCGGATTCGGGACAGGGAGTCCTCACTGCTTCGGACAGCATTCAACTCTCCCAGCCACACTGCTTCCCTGAATACTTTTTAATCTGGCATGATCCACAATTAAAGGAAATTGTGGTTTTCACATCATGATCGAGGTTATTTTTCCTCTGTGAATAATAAAAGCAGAGGAACCCATTTGTAACTTCAAAATGTTCCCCTTCCAGTCGGCATTGTTTATTCCTCAGGCTTTCAACAGATTTTCATGTCAAGATGTCAATTTTTAATGCGTTTGCATAATTATGCATTTTATTTCAGGAGTCTCTGTCATGGCCATTCATTCCACCCACCCCCTCCCCCAGCCAAGTTGTTGAAAAAGAAAACTGTGTTTCCAGGCCAGTCCAATACTACAATTTAAAAGCTGGCAGGACCTGTCTTCCTTTTCCCTCTTGGGAGGATTAATTTGCTTCTTTTTTATTCTCAGAGTTTTATGATTCCAAATAAAAGATATAATGGTGCCATTGAGAGTTGGGAAAATGTGGAAGATAAATAGTCTATGTGGGAACAACTTAAAATGAGAATCGAAGTTTGGGGAAGGAGCTGGGAGGAGTGGAGACATTTTTTATCATGTGAGTGTGGCCTATTAATGATAGAGGAAATTTCCTCCTTCTAATGAGTCTTGCCTTTATAGACTGAAGTGAGCGCGAATGGTTTCATTTGTGTCATAAATGTAAAGAAGCTGAAATCGTACTCCCAAGAATGTAATACATTTAATTTTGAAGTTGGAGGAGCGGCTGTTAAAAAGTACATTATTTTGGGGACCTACAACACAGAGTCTGGGCATTTAATCTAGATTACATTGCCTGAACACAGACATGTTTAAGGAGCATGGTAAAATCATCTACACGAAAGTGGTTAACGAAGGAAAGGGATTTGAATAAATACATTTGGTCAAGGTAACTCTAATTAACTCTCAGCTTGGTAGGAGCTACCACTGTGATGATCCATCAAAACCGTGGCTTCAAGATGCCCAATTCATCATCAAAGAACTTTTCTTAAGGATCCTTTGGAAGGTTACGAGATAAATCAGGCAAATGCCACTGACCTCCTGGAGCTTACAATTACGGTCAACGCAGCAGACACTTACTGAATAGCTGCTATGGGAAGAGCCCAGTAGAGAAGCACGAGATGACCAAGGCATGAGCCCAGGCCTCATAGAGGTCCCAAGCAGGGGGATAAGACCATTTTTTCCCTAACCAGTCTACAGTCAGACTGCGTTTAGGTCCCCAGGACTGATTCACTCTGCCGGCAAACATTTCACAGCACAGGCAACATTGGAATTCAGCCCTGAAAAGATGAGACACGGAATATTTTTAATGCTTATCAAATTCTATTATGCTACTACTTAAACCCTCAACTGTCCTTCCCATTGCATCCTAAATAGCACCCAACCCCCTAACCATGACTAAAGAGAACTGTACTCCCTTGGCCCTCCTTAGCCCCTTGACCTTAGGCCTCCTGACTCCCTGGCCTCTTGGTGTTTCTCTACCAATCCCAACCCTTTCCTGCCCTCTGTACTTACCACTCCTCCCAGTGGAGCATCAGTTGCCAAACCCCATGGCTACCTCTTACCACTCACGTCCCAGCTCTGTGTTCCCTCCTTAGTGAGGCCTTCACTGACAACCTAGTTTAAACCAAGCCCCCTCTCTACCCTCACTCTCTTTCACATCACAGGTTTTATTGTCCTCACAGAATTTAGCACTCTTGGAAATTGTCTTCTGCATTAATTTATATACTTATTTATTATCTGTCTCTCCCCTGCCTTACCCCAGAATGTCAGCTCCACAGAGGCAGGGGATTTGCTGGGTTGTTGACTGCAGCTTCCCCTGCATCAAAGCGATGTCAGGCACTCAGTAGATGTTAGTTGAATGAATGAATGAATGAATGAATGTCTAAAAAGAGGAAAGAAGGGCCATTTTTGGTGAGGTGGGGGACAGGAGATAATGAACAAGGGCACAGAAGTGAATTTTGGGAGCTGAGATTATTCCAATGTTTGGAGGAAACTATAGAAAATACGACTTGAGGCATATGCTGGGCCTTGAAAACCATAATTAATATCCAAAAGTTTCAGGCTTGATTCCTGAAAATCAACGTTCAAGGTGGTAAGGAACTTAGGATCTCTGTCTCACATTCATAATCTGCACTATTGATAAAGTTCATGGATTTCATCATTTTTTTCTCTTACGTTTCCAATAAATATTTGACAAAATGTTGCAACGAATCCACACTGTGCCAGGTTTTACGATATTCTCAGGGGCATGGATAAGAACTTCCAGATAAACTGAAAGTTCTGAAAAGAACCACTTGCTCCCAAGCACATGCTAGAGAGGCCATAACTTTAAAATATGTGGTTTCCATCCTCTGCGTTGTGGGTGGACAAGCCCATCTTTAAGTGTTTCCAAAAAATGTCAGCTGTCACATTCAAGGGCAGAAATCAGCTCTGGCCACCCGTCCAAAGGTGGAGGATATTATCAGAAGGCCATCGCAGAGCACTTAATGGACCTCCACTCCTAAATAAACACCTTGGGGGGATGCAGGGTACAGACTTACATCCTGGTTGTTTGTGTGTTCCTGTCACACTAGTCAATTTCATTGGTCTTCGACGTTACATTTACTTCCCGGAATATGAGATTTCACAGATCTGCCTTCATGGGGCACTGGTGGCAAAAAATGGGAACAGTTAAGTGAATCTCAAGTCAGAGTCTGTATATAAAATCCACAGCACGGTGGGGGGATGGCCAGGCATCTGCTCGCCACAGGAAAGATTTATTGTCCCCGGGTGAGACCTCACCCTGTGTTCCCTCACGCTCCTTTCACACCAATAACAACATTCTCTCACTCCCTAAAGGGCTGAGGAGGTCTTATGTAGGCCCTTTTCAAGTCTGGAGCTGGATTATTCTCCAAGTGTCTAAATGACACTTTAATTGCACTGGTCACAATGAGGAGCCACAAGAGCTCTTTCAACAATAAGTGAGTCAGTTCACAAGGACAGGCTGAATTAGGGAGACTGCACTCTCACTGCCCCAACCCCCAAGTCCAAATGGCTGGCCAGTCTACTCAGGCTGTACTCACACTTGATTTGTGTCACTCTGGTCCTTCAGGTAAGCAGCCTTAGAGAGATGCAAACAATGAGACCACATTTAGGGCACATCTCCCATCCAAATGGCCATCTAGCCATCTTTGGTACATTCCATTCTTTCATTATTTGTCTTAAGTCTTTGCTCCTCTTATCGAATAAAAATACACCTGTTTAGGGAGGCAGATGTGGCTCAAGTGATTGGGCTTCTGCCTACTATATAGGAGCACCCAGTTTCGATCCCTGGGCCCTCCTAGTAAGAAAAAAAGTGCGCCTGAGCAGTGAACCTGTGCCTGCATGGTGAACCGAGTGCCCGCACAGCGTGTCAAGTGTCCGCAGGGTGAGTCAGTGCCCATGCAAGTGAGTCACGCAGCAAGATGATGACGAAACAAAAGAGAGACAAGGGGAGAGTCAAGGGGAGGCACAACAGAAACCAGGAACTGAAGTAGCACAAGTGACAGCAAACCTATCTCCACATCAGTGGTCCCCAGGATCAAATACTGGTGAATCCTGGAGGAGAAAAATTAGAAGACAAAAAGAGAAATAGATACAGAAGATCACATAGCAAATGGACACAGACAGTGAAAACAGCAGAGCGGGGTGGGGAGGGAAGAGGGAGAGAGGGAAATATATATGTGTGTGTGTGTGTGTGTGTGTGTATATATATATATATATATAACACATTTGGTGATATCTAACTCTCATTACACCTTAATGGGAATAAATCTGTCCAAGTTTTAGGTACCTGCAAGAGATACCTAAGGCTTGCAGTTTCAAGCCTTGCGGGGATGGCCTCTTGCTTCCCCTTGATGAGCTTCGCCTGGGTTTCCTTTCCCTAGCTCTTTTTCCCCAAAGAAAGCATGCGAATCCTGATGTAAGAGGGTGATGCTGCTTGGTTGTAAGAAAATCAAGAAGCCTGCTCCCACATTTTTTTCTTGAAACCCAGCCTCCCAGCCTAATTTGCTTTATTCCCATTTCTAAGAAAGCAGTATTTCTCTACTTGGAGAGAAAATTAGAAAGTAAGTGTATAATAAAAGGCACTTGACTCTCTGCATTGGGGTCAGGGAGATAAAAGGGAATTGTTGAAACCTTGGTAAACTGGGAAACATTTTTCCATTATTTAAACTGAGAAGATAACATTCAGTTCCAACCTATTTTTACCAAGTAGAAGAAAAAAAAATTCAAAGGAGCCCCAAATCATTTATTTTATTTTATTTATTCATTTTTTAAAAAATATTACATTCAAAAAATGTGAGGTCCCCATTCACCCCCACCATTCCCCCCACAGTAACACTCTCCCCCATCATCATGACACATCCATTGCATCTGGTGTACATCTCTGGGCATCACTGCACTCCATGGCCTGTGGTCCACACCATAGCCCACACTCTCCCACTTTCCATCCAGTGGGCCATGGGAGGACATACAATGTCCGGCAATTGTCCCTGGAGCACCACCCAGGACAACCCAAGTCCCGAAAATGCCTCCTTCCTCCCATTCCCCGTACCCAGCAGCCACCATGGCCACTTTTTCCACACCAATGCCACATTTTCTTGATTATTAACCACAATAGTTCATGAATAGAATATCAGTAAGTCCACTCTAATCCTTACTGTATTCCTCCTTCCTGTGGACCTTGGCTTGGTTGTGTCCATTCCACATCTATATCAAGAGGGGGCTTAGATTCCACATGAATACTGGATGCAATCCTCCTGCTTTCATTTGTAGGCACTCTAGGCTCCATGGTGTGGTGGTTGACATTCTTCAACTCCATGTTAGCTGAGTGGGGTAAGTCCAATAAATCAGAGTGTAGGAGCTGAAGTCTGTTGAGGCTCAGGGCCTGGTTATCATATTGTCAGTCCAGAGATTCAAATCCCCTAGATATATCTTAACCCCAGCACCAACTACAATTCCAGTAAAGTAGCATGAAAGGCTTGTGAAAAGAGATCCCATCTGAGTCCAGCTCCATCACGCAGAAACACCAGCTCCAAAGAAGGGCCAGCTGACATGGCAGTGAACTCCATCTGCCATGACCATAGAACCTGTGGGTCTCTTTAGCCCTCAAAAGAACCAATACCTGGGTTGTATCTACTTTATCTGTCTCTGAGACTCTGCTCAGGTGTACATAAGGCCAATCCTTCTGACAACCTCCAGACTCTTTTTTAGAGACTCATAGCCATATAAACTCATTTGTCCTTTCCATTTCCCCCTTACTTTAGGTCAAACAGCATTTTTAACTCCTGTTATTATATGTAGACAGGGATACTCTGCTGGTCTGCATTGAACCTTTAATTGAAGGTCATTTTCTAGTTACATCATCAGCTGGTACTTGGTAGTGATCCCTCGGTGCCAGGGAGGCTCATCCCCGGGTATCATGTCCCATGCTGGGGGGAAGGCATTGCATTTACATGCTGAGTTTGGCTTCCGGACTGGCCACATTTGAGTAACACAGAGGCTGTCAGGAGGGAACTCTTAGGCACAGTGCTGCTCTAGGCCTTGTTCAAATTTCAGGTGTATAGGCTCACAAGCATAGTCATTAGTATCAGGGGGTCACTGTTGGACCCTCATTCCTTCCTGGTCCTTGCCGTTGCACCTGGGGGACTGCTGCTGCTCCCTTAGGGACCATGACAGAAGCCACCACCCCCCCAGCCAGGAACCCAGTACCCCCCCCCAGCTGTTGTTTTTAATTGTTTCCACTATGAGTATATCCAAACATTTCCATGCACCCTGGACACATGCCCTGTATAACTCCCTGTCAACCATATGTCCCCTGTCAATAACATCCCATACCAGTATTCCTCCACTGCCATTGTTGACCAAATCCATTTTTAAATGAAATCTTTTGATTCATAGATCTTAACTTAAATCTAATAACAAACTTTTTTTTTAATGATCAATGTCAGCCAGTCTGAATTGCTGCCTTAGAAAGATATAGATGGGGGGTAGGGGAGAGAAGTAAATAAAAATAAATAAATCTTTAAAAAAAAAAAAAAAAAAAAGAAAGATGTAGATGTAGAAAAGTGTAGGTTTACGTTAGCATTTCCTAAAATATCATTATGACATTCTGGATTTCTTAGGTGCTTTAGGTCCCATGGCCCAATAATTTAGAGAACAGTGGTCTAAATTATGAAATACAAACTTCTCTTCTCAGAGGCTTGAATCCAATGTACACTGTGAATTTTTGAGAAGGAAATTTAGGATGCAGGGTTTCCTAAACATCTATGGCCATTAGACCCTTTCCTCAAGGGCCATCTCAAGGGACTGCTGAGCCACAGAACAAGCTTAAAGAACGGTGGCCCAGGGAATGGGATCTTAAAAGCTGCCCAGGCTGCTCAAATTGCTGGCTGCAGGCCAGAGGCACAAAAGAAGGCTTTGTGGTCCACACAAAGCCCAGCCCAGCTCACCAGGAGGCTACAATGAGGTGCAGGACAAAGTCCTTTCTAGTAACAAAGTATTCCTTTGCCAGACTTTATACATCTGTCCATCTGTCTCCTTTAGGAGCCTCTCAGTGTGACCACAGTAGTTCTTTCCTTCTTATGACAATAAACATTAGACGTAGGGGATATGTAGATGAAAAGACATAGTCCTCTTGAGCAACTTTGAGTTTTGCAGGAAAACAGAGGGTGTAAACACAAAAGGGCAGCATGGTAAGATAACTGCTTTCATTGAGATCTGTGAGCATGCCATAGTAATGAAGGAGAAAGCTCACCCAGGTGTGGGAATCCAGGAAGCTTCTAGAGCTGATGCCAACCATCATCATAAGAGCTTGCCAGGAGGCCACAGGCAGGAGGGTGTGATGGTGGAGGAATTACATATGCCAGTAGTTCTGAAATGGAGCAATTTTACTCCCCCTTGATATATTTAGCAATGTCTGGATATACTTTTATTGTCCTATCTTGTTGGTAGAGGCCAGAGATGCTGCTTACTAGCCTACAAAGCACAGAACGGCCACCACAACCAAGAGTAATCCAGTCCAAAATGTTAGCAGTGCTGAGCTGAGAAGCCCTGCCTCAGGCAAAGCACAGAGGCACAGGTTAGCCTGGGAGTGTCCAAGCCATCAGGTCTTGCTGCTGAGGCTGGTTGAAGCAGTCTCCCTCTGCCCACCCCTCTGGAAGTTGTAAAAGACCACTGCTTTGCCTTTATGGTGTTTATAGTCCCAGGGCCTGGACCATGGTAAGTGCAAAACAAATGAACACCATAGGTTTCCCACAGAGGAATGGTTATAGGAATCATTCCAAGTATTCAGACATATCAGTTTTATGGCAGTGGTTGTAGCAAATTACCACAACTGAGCACCAGAAAACAAGAGAAATTTTTTTTCTCACAGTTCTGGAGACCAGAAATCTGAAATCAAGGTTTTTGAAGGTTTGATTCCTTCTGGAGACTCTGAAGAGAATCCCTCCTTGCCTCTGCCAACTTCTGGTGGCTCCAGGTGCTCCTTGGCTGTGGCAGCCTCCCTCCACTCAATAATCACATGGCCTTCTTCCCTATGTCTGTGTCTCCGCCTTCTCTCCTGTCCCTTACAAGGACACTTGTCACCGGATTTAGGTCCCACCCTAGAGTTATCTCCTCCCAAGATCCTTAATCACACCTGCAAAGACCCTATTTGCAAATAACGTCACATTCACAGGTTCCTGGGGCTAGGACTTGGATGTGTCTCTTGTGGGGCACTAGAACAGGGCACTGTACACCTGGATGGTAGAGCAAGACAAATGAGATAGGAAGGGAAAGATGAATCCTTCACCTGGGTCTTAACTTCTCCAAGACTTGGCCTCAGAGGTTCCATTTCTGATTCTTGCTTCAATATGACAGCAAGATAAAATGTTGGAGGCATCTCATTTTAAGGTACAAAATATTTATGTGCAGAATATATTGTACAGAATATGCACTATGCTGAAAGAGTCTGTTGAAGAAAAAAAAGTCAGAACTTCACAAAATTTAAATTTAATTCATGTAGTAGCCATAGATTTTAAGTCTCCAGAATCTGCTCTGGGCAAAGATTCCATCTATGCCATTGGTGGGAAACCTCATTTTCCTGGGAGTAAAGAGTAAAACTTGAGAAACTTGCTATGAGTCACTAGATGCCTCCAAGTACCTCAGTTTTGAGTCCAGTCCTCAAAATAAGGAACACTGGGCCTCTGTTTTAAAATTGGCCCTGTCACCTTAAATTATCCCCACTTCTGTCTTGACACAACCTCGGAAGGCTTCTGTTCAGACATGGTTGTATCAAAGCTCCATTGGTGCGAGAGAGGGCATATTTTAAAATGACAGATCTGAGAAGCAAGCCCTCAGGACTGTAAATGAAGATATTATTTTAAAGATGGAAAGGACTCCTGGAATACCCAGTACCCAACGCTTCTCAATAAATCTCATGTAATAAATTCTCTCCCCAGCTCTGAGGACCAGGTCTTAGTGTAAGCATGTGCATCCTAGAGCCATATTGGAGGGAGAATTGAAATAGGCACCCCAGAGGGCAGGATATAAAAGGGTGCCTTTGAAAATGACACCAAGATCATCTCTCCAAAGCAAGCATGAGTTTGGAAGAGAGAAGAAGACTGGCAGATTTAGCAAGCAGCTCCCCTCAGACCTCATTTGGTGATGATGGGACTCTCCCATTTCATATACAAATACTCTGGTTCCTTGGTCCCATGAAAGGTTGGAGACAGAGTGGGAAGTTTTTCTACTCAGAATGGCTTTCAATGTAATAATACTTAATACCCCTTTTTTTTGAAACAGTTTCCTCTTTTTCAGAATATTTTCATGGGACTGTAACCCATTTGTACATAAAATTGGTTGAAAGTGACATGTTGAAAAGTCCAGCAAACACCACAGTGCACTCTATTTTCAAGGAATATAAAATTGGGCTCTGTCTGACACCTTGAGTGTGCTTGTGAAAACAGAATGTCACATCTCAAAGGGTCATTCTCAATAGTTTTAAAAAAATAAACAAACCTCTCTGGGCAAACAGCCCCTTTGTACTCCAGTTTCCATGGAGATGTTGGCAATTGTGTTTTTCATGGCAAGGGTTTTTCACTTGGTAAAACGTCCTGGTTTAGGCAGCTGACTTGGTAACACACAGAGTTCAGGAAAGAATCTTCATCAAGGCATCATATGATATTTTGATGGATCTTAAAGATACTGCCCATGCTATAGGCCTAGTTAAGAAAAAGTGATATTGTACAAACCGTAAAAGTGGCCCTCATTTTGTCCTAAACAATGCTATTAGGATTTTCATTTTATCCAATGCCTCTACTTGGAAAATTCATGGATTTAAAAGGACCAGATATATATTATTTAGAACCTTCCTTGCAGAAAATTTCTCAATAGTATATGTAGATACACCTTGTTTTAGTTTCCAGACTACCTAAAGCAGCAAATACCATGCAATTGGTTGGCTTAAATAACAGAAATTTATTGACTCACAGTTTTGAGGCTAGGACAAGTTCAAAATCAAGGTGTCATCAAGGTGATGCTTTTTCCCCAAAAGATTCTGGCATTCTGGGGCTAGCAGCTAGTGATCTTAGGTCCTTGCCTTTTCTGTCATATGGCAATGCAAATGGCCGAATCTTCTTTCTCTTCCAGGTTCCATTGACTTCCAAATTCTAGCTGCTCCGTGTGGCTTTCTCCCTCTCTCTCTGACGCCTTTCCTATAAGGCCTTCAATAGTAGGATTAAGACCCATCTTGAGGGAAGCAGACATGGCCCGATGGATAGGGTGTCTGCCTACCACATGGGAGGTCCACGGTTCAAACCCCGGGCCTCCTTGACCCATTTGGAGCTGGCCCATGTGCAGCACTGATGTGCACAAGGAGTGTCATGCAATGCAGGGGTGTCCCCACGTAGGGGAGACCCATGCGCAAGGAGTGCGCCCTGTAAAGAGAGCCCCCCAGTGTGAAAAAAAGTGCAACTTGCCCAGGAGTGGTGCCGCACACATGGAGAGCTGACACAACAAGATGACGCAGCAAAAAGAAACACAGATTCCCGGTGCCACTGATAAGGATAGAAGTGGTCACAGAAGAACACACAGTGAATGGACACAGAGAGCAGACAACCGAGAAGGGGGGCGGGGGGGGGGAGAAATAAATAAAAAATAAATCTTTAAAAAAAAATACTCTTTCTGATTCAGATGAGCCACACCTTAACTGAACTACAGGCATACCTCAGAGATACTGCAGGTTTGGTTCCAGACCTCCGCAATAAAGCAAATATCACAATAAAGCAAATCACATGAATATTTTTATTTCACAGTGCATATAAAAATTAGGTTTACATTATATTGTAGTTTATTGCTTGTATAATAGCTTATGTCTAAAATAACAATGCACATACCTTAATTTAAAAGTACTTATTGCGAAAAAAATTGCTAACCATTATCTGAGCCCTCACGAAGTCATAATCTTTTTTCTGCTGGAGGATCTTGCCTCAGTGTTGATCGCTGCTATCTGATAAGGGTGATGATTTCTAAAGGTGGCTGTGGCAACTTCTTAAAATAAGACAACAATGAAATTTGCTGTATCATTTGACTCTTCCTTTCAAAAAAATTTCATTGTAGCATGTAATGCTGTTTGATAGCATTTTACCCAGAGTAAAACTTTGAAATTTGGCATCAATCTTCTCAAACACTGCCACTGTTTATCAACTAAGTTTATGGAATATTCTAAATCCTTTGTTGTCATTTCAACAATGACCACAGCATCTTCACCAGGAGTACATTCCCTCTTAAGGAACCACTTTCTTTGCTCATCCATAAGAAGCAACTGCTCATCCATTAAATTTTTACCATGAGATTGTAGCAATTCAGTCACATGTCCAGGCTTCACTTCTAATTCTAATTCTCTTGCTATTTCCATCACATCTGCAATTACTTCTTCCACTAAAGTCTTGAATCACTCAAAGCCATGCTTGAGGGTTGGAATGAACGTCTTCCAAACTCCTGTTAATGTTGATACTTTGACCTCCTCCCATGAGTCATGAATGTTCTTAATGGCATCTAGAATGGTGAATCATTCCAGAAGATTTTCAATGTACTTTTCCCAGATCCATCAGAGGAATCACTTTTTATGGCAGTTTGAAGTGGGTGGATTTCAGAAAATCCTGTTCTTAAAACTATACATTCCTGTGCATGTAAGCCTATTATAGGTGGGACCTTTTGATGAAATTACTTCAGGGAAGAACCTTTGATTAGACTGTGGAAACCAGGGTGGGTCTTAATCCCCTTATTGGAGTCCTTTATAATGGAGGAATGAAAAGGCCACAGACACAGGAAAAAAGCTGCAGACAGAGAAGAACCCAAAAGCTGAGAGACAAGAGGCCCAGGGAAGAGGGGTGAGCAGACACTACCATGTGCCTGGTTGCCCACAGCTGCAGCTTGACAAGATAGTATCTCTTGATGATGCCTTGATTTGGACATTTTCATGACCTCAGACCTGTAATCTTTTAACCCCATAAATCGCTATTGCAAAAGCCAATCCATTTCTGATATATGGTACTAGCAGTCTTTAGCAAATTTAAGAACGTAGCTATAGCCTTACAAAATATATTAATATTTCTTAAATAATAAGACTTGAAAGTAGAAATTAATCCTCATTCCACAGGTTTCAGGATGGATATTGTGTCAACAGACATGAAAACAACATTAAGCTCACTGTACATTTCATCCGAGCTCTTGGGTGACCAGGTGCATTGTGAATGAACAGTAATATTTTGAAAGGAATCTTTTTTTTCCTGAGCAGTAGGTCTCAAGAGTGGGCTTAAAATATTCAGTAAACCATGTTGTAAACAGATGTGCTATCATCTAGACTTTGTTGTTCCATTTATAGAAAACAGGCAGAGTTGATTCAGCATAATTCTTAAGGGCCTTAGAATGTTCAGAATGGTTAATGAGCATTGGCTTCAACTTAAATAAAGTTGCATTAGCCCCTAACGAAAGAGTCAGCTTGCCCTTTGACGCTTTGAAGGCCGGCATTGACTTCTCCTTTCTAGCTAGGAAAGTACTAGATTGCACCTTCTTTCAATAGAGGGCTCTTTTATCTACATTGAAAATCTGTTGTTTAGTGTATCTGTCTTCATCAATGATCTTTGCTAGATCTTCTGGATAATGTGCTGTAGCTTCTACACCAGCAGTTGTTACTTCAACTTATACTTCTTTCCTTAAACTGTTTTTCACACTTGATCTTTAATATTATTCTCTTTCTTCGTAATTGAACGTGCAGGCTTATACACAAGTTTGCTTGAGAATAAATATTCACTCCCTTCAGTTCTCTTAGTGACTCCCATTTGGGTCTTGATATTATCATGTTTGAAAGTCCTGGATATCAAATAATGTACAGTAAAAGTTTCATTTTCTCATTTATATGCTGTTTAATAAAATAATGGGAAATAAGATATTTAAATATCTCTGTAAGGAAGGTAGAAGCACTGACCAAATATGGGCTGTTCCTGATGATAGAAAGGGACACCAGGGAAAGTACAAGACAATTAAGTGACAAAAAGTAGTCCAGGGGGATCAATGCACAGGAGAGTTGGTAGGAAAAATGAGAGCCTCTCACACTGCCCATGTCTCTTCCCAACTAAAACTCCTTAAGGAAATAGCTTGCATTTTTCAAATCTCTGAATTCTCAGAAACAAAAACATTTCCTCACTCATTCAAGTCTACATTTCTGAAAGCCAAAGGCTCTGAAAAGTGGAAGTTTTAGTTCACAAAAGCTAACCTGTAATTGCATTTATAGTCTTTATTTCTCTCTTAATGTGAATACTAGTATGTTTTACTCTAGCAATATTATTTGATTAGTAGTGCTGCTCCAGTCCTCGTCCAGGACTGTTATGCAATATATTGAATATGTACCATATTTCTTTTCCAAACTTCTGTAAATTCTTAATTTTGAGATCTATCTGGCCCCAAAGGTGGCAGAAAAGTGATTGCGGACCTATGATATATGCTTGCAAGGATCTGTTGGCTGACTGGCTGGATGATAAACCCCATCCAAGGGGGAAAGTTCAGGAGAATCCATCAGAGTCTGTCCTAGTTTAAGTTCTGTGGAAAGAAACAGTGAAATGGAGTTTTGGGTGCAAAAGGATTTGGCAGGAGAAATTGAACTGTGATAGAGACTGGATAAAGCCTTGGCCAACTCAAGAGGGAAACTCTGCAGAATGTATTGCTCACTGGGGTTGTCTCAACTCAAGCCAAAAGAGTCAGGCCTTTATATCTCCTCCACACTTCCCTGAGAGGGCATGGCCCCAACCAAGGGGTCAGTGTAGTACTGAGGTAGCCACTAAGACTACCTGCTGACCACATGGTTCACAGTTGGGCAGCAAGGTCATCCTTGAGGGAGCTTGGGTGATGCATCTCCACCACCGTCACAGAGACCAAACAGGACTCATCCCTGGGAGGATTTGATGAGGAGGCACAGATGGAGAAAGAAGTCAGGAAGGATGGAGGCAACCAGTCCACATACGTGTGGGTGGGCCACATCCTATGGTGAGAAACTTTTTCTAAAATACTGTTTATTGCATTTCTTTTGGTTTAAAAAGCTTTACTTTTCACTGTAGAGATTATGACAAATATGTAAAAGCATAAAGAAGAAACCAAAATCTAGCTTTTCAAAACTCAGTGACTTATGAATATTTTTTTAAATAATAAAAATAAAAAGATAGCTTTCTTCACTAAGAAAAAAATGCCCAACAATTTTTTGTTTTGTTTTGCTTTGCTTTGTTTTGTTTTGTTTTTTGAGGTACAGGGGACCAGAGAGTGAATCCAGGACCTTGTATGTGAGAAGCTGGCACTCAACTACTGAGCCACATTGGCTCCTCTGACTTGCTTTTTTCATTTCTTTTGCTTGTTGTTGGTGTTTTTTTAGGAGGTACAAGAAACTGAACTCAGGACTTCCCATGTGGGAAGCAGGCACTCAACCATTTGAGCCACATCCACTTCCCAAGCCACCAGATATTAAGAAAATACTTTTTCTTTCCCATTTCTATGCCTGTCATCCTTTTGAACATACGTGGAGAGGAGGATATTGTTTCATTAATCCTTGTTTTATTCTGTTACATTTTACTGTTAGTGTGCATAGGGGTGAGGGTTGTATTTACTGAAAAATCTTTATTTATTAGGGATATCAAAACTTTTTAATAGTGTTTTGAACTCTTCCCAGTTCATTATTTGCATTTAAATTTAGCTTAAATTTTTGACATATAGAAAATTAAATGTGTTAAATTAGCATGTTCTTTTATCTTTATAAATCCCCCCATTATTTTTATGCTCAGGAAAGTATAATGCATCTGGAAATTAGGTAATTAACTATATTTCCTTCTAGTTTTCTCACAGTTTCATAAATTAATGAACACGTTGTCCACTTGGAATTTATTGTGCTATATGACCCTCTTAGCAAGGACTTCTTTCCTCTCAAGGGGACTGTCTCACTGGTTGTAAAGGCCCAGTTCTTTGAACTTGATATGCCGCAAATATTAAATTGAGTTTTAAAAGAAGACTAAGATAAAATGTATATCATACAGACCCATAGCAAGCCTGCTTTACAAAGAATGGTTAAAAAGTAGAATGGCTGCCCAAGAGTTAGTAAATATCCATAAAATAAAATGTTTGAAAAGATTGGCCCAAATACATAAAAAGAAACAAGGTGAAAGAATCCCAGGTCCACTACTTAAGTGCTGTGTGATCCTGAACATCCATCACGCTCCTAAACCTCAGTTTCCACCTCAGTAAAATGTTAATAATAATAATACATATTTGAAAGTTTGCTTCAAGACATAAAGTGTATTGAAAACACTCAGGTCAGATGGCATCTCCTTAGGCGGGGACTCCCCAGCTCTCTTGCAAAAAATGGCTGAGAAGGGGCAAAATTCTACCCAAGTGAGCTGTTTGGGGAATCCACAGAGCAGGATGCTTCAGGGCATTGATCTGGAGGGAAATGGACAAAGAGATAGAGCCCAAGGGAAACCCGTGAGTTTCTTGCTCCTGTGGCTGGAAACGGTGGGCAGATAAGCCTCACTCTCAAGGCAAAAAGCCTCCACGAAAGCCCTAATCCCCACCAGCCACGAGTGGGAGGGAGCATTCTCAGGGAGGAAGAGGGTGCTGTGAAGGTGGAGAGGGGTTTCCCTTCTGTGGCTTGGTTACCTGGGCCGCCTTTGAACTTCGGGAAGCATACCAGCCAGCACCGAGGTGGCCTTAGGAAGAGAGGAGAGAGGAATCTGCTCAGGCATGGGAGAGAGGAACTTGGGTGGGGAAAGGGCGGAGACAGGCAAATGACTAGTCCTACGCTGAAAACTATCAAAATCCCAACTCACCTAAGGGATGAAGGCAGTAGGAAGCCTCGATAAGCTTTCACAGACCTATTTAGGGTTCCCTGGAAAGAGGAGGGGTGTAAAAAAGGGTTGAAAGTGGGTTTTTTGGTGAGTTCAGTCACCAAGTTCCCCTTTGAATCTCAGAAGGGACCTCCACTCACACAGGCTGTCAGGCCCTACTGCCCTGTGAAAGATAGCAATTAGAATAGAAAGGGAGCAGGACTGGTCAACTGCAAAGATTCTCTAACGTGCCTGAGGAAAAGTGGGCCGATAGCTTTCTGAAAGGCTAACTGACCCATGGGGAAAGTTTAGCTCAGTGGAGGAATTCTTCCCTTGAATGTACAAAGTCCTGGGTTCAATTCCTGGCTCTTTACAGAGGGTCATCTATCAAGTTATCAGACATCCAGCTGATACTTTAGGACAGGGAAATATGGACTTTTTTTTTTTTTTTTGTATTAGCTTTTCTTGGATCTCTTATTTTTCTTTAAAAAGGTTACTTTTTAAAATTTAACTTAGTTTACTTGCTAAAAACCAGTTCTCAAAACCAGAGGGCAGGCTGCAGGTTAATTGATTGATGAACACCATAGCCTGAGAAATTCTTAAGTGGCCTTAGAGGGAAGGCTGTTTTTCCATTGTTTTTGTTTGTTAGCTCATTTGTTTGTTTTTTGTTCTTTTTTTCTTTTTATCCCTTCTTCCCCCTCACCTTTTTTTAAAAATTAGTTGCTGTTGTTTTGTTTCTTCATTGCCATGTTTCCCTTTCCTTTTATTTCCTTTTTTTAAATCAATTTCATCTACCTACACTCTTTCTTTTCCTTTCTTCATCTTCCTATCTCCTGCTTTTTGTTGTTGCTCTTTCATTCCACCTCTTTTTGTTTGGTCTCTGATTTTCTTTGTCTTTATTTCTCTTTCCTTTTTTCTCTGTTTTCTTTCTTTTTTTTTACTTTTTTTTTCTATTTGTACTTTCTTTGCTCTTTCCCTCTCTTCTCATCATTCTGGCCTTTTAATTCATCCTATATATTTGTAATAGTTTGATATTATTGATGAATTTTTAAAAGAAATACTGGATTATGTTTGTAAACTGATCTTTTCCTCTGGGCATATTAGATTATACTGGATTCAGAGGTTTACTTGATTAAGTTATCAGGTACACTACTTGTGCCAGTAGGTCATTCTCAATGCCTTGGTGGGTTGGGACTTACAGATAAAAGGCACGGCAAAGGACAGAGTTGGACGGTTTTTGATATCGGAATTTTGATGCTGGAGTTTGATGCTGAAGCCTTAAGCTGGAGCCCTGGGAAGAGAGGAACCCAGGAAGCCTGAACCTTTGCAGATGTTGGCAGCTTTCTTGCTCCAACACATGGAAATTACCTTTGGTAAGGGAAGTAACTTATGCTTTATGGCCTGGTATCTGTAAGCTCCTATCCCAAATAAATACCCTTTATAAAAATCAACCAATTTCTGGTATTTTGCATCAGCACCCCCTCTGGCTGACTAATACAATACTTCTATCTATTTGGTTTCTCATCTCATTGTTTATACTCAACTTTTTTATTCTTCTTTCTCTGTACTTCTTACTCAAGGTAATTATTCATTTTCCTAGGTGTTACATGGTTCCTCTTCTACCTTTTACTATTATTATTACTATTATCCTTTTTCTCTTCTTACCTTTTTCTTTTTTCCTGGCCCTAAATTTTTTTTCAAGGGAACACTGACAACAGCAAGGTAATAGAATAAGAGGAACAGAGGGTCAAAGTGAAAACTTACCACACACACAAAAACAACAACAAAATAAAACCTAAGATTGCAAAGAGAAGCTAATCAGCTGAAAAAAACCATAAAGATAAACTGATGCTTAGATACCAACAAAAAATAACAACTCACGCTAAGAAACAGGAAGAAATGGCCAAGTCCAATGAACCAACTTAAAAACAGAAGGAGATGCAGAACATGGAACAAATAATCAGAAATGTCCAGACAAATATCATGAATCAACTTAATGATGTGACAGAAGAGATTAAGGGTATTAAAAAGACACTGGGGGGAAGCGGATGCGGCTCAAGTAATAAGGCCTCCACCTACCATATGGGAGGGCCCAGGTTTGATCACTGGGGCATCCTGGTGAAAATCTAGAAGATAAAGAGTGCCTGTGTGGCAAGCCAGTGACCATGTGGCAAGCAGAGTGCTCACACAGTGAGCCAAGTTCCCACATGGTGAGCAGAGTGCCCACGCAAGCCAACTGCCCATGTGGATGCCCACATGGTGAGCCAAGTGCTCACATGGTGAGCTGAGTGCCCGTGTGAGTGACCACGTGGCAAGCGAAGTGCCCACATGGGTGCCTGCATGGTGTGCCAGTAGCCATGTGGTGAGCCAAGTGTCCATGTGGTGAGCCGAGTGCCCATGGTGAGTGCCTGCCTGGCAAGCTGCATGCCTGTGCAGCAAGCCAAGTGCATGTGTGGTGAGTCAGTACCCACACAAGTGAATCACAAAGCAAGATGATGACACAACAAAAGAGAGACCAAGGAGAGAGTCAAGGTGAATTGCAGCAGAGACCAGGACCTGAGGTGGCACAATTGACAGGGAAACTGTCTCCACATCAGAGGTCCCCAGGATTGAATCCCAGTAAATCCTAGAGGAGAAAGACAAGAAGAGAAGACAAAAAGAGAAATAGATACAGAAGACCACAGAGTGAATGGACACAGACAGCAGAACAGCAGGGCAGGGAGTGGAGGGGAAGAAAAAAAGACACTGGGAGAACACATTGAAGAGACTGTAAACATACATAAAAAGATAATGGATATGATGGTGATGAATGGTGCAATACAAGATATCAGAAATACACTGGAAGCCCATAATAGCAGATTTGAACAAGCAGAGGAAAGAATCAGCAATGTAAAAGGCAGTATAGCTGAAATCAGACAGATAGTAGAAAAGATAGATAAAAAGATAGAAAAACCCAGCAGGGACTCAGGGATTTGAATGACAGCACAAAATGCACAAACACATCCATTATAGGCATTGCAGAGAGAGAAGAGAAGGAAAAGCAGACAGAAGCTGTGTTGGAGGAAAATATGGCTGAAAACTTCCCAACCCTATTGAAGGACATGGACATACATGTCCAGGAACCACAGCACACCCCAAACAGCATAAATTCTAATAGACCTGCTCCAAGACATATATTTGTCAAATTGTCCGATGCTCAAGACAAAGGGAGAACACTGAAAGCAGGAAGAGAAAAGAGAACCATCACATACAAGGGAGGCTCAATAAGATTAAGTGGTGATTTCTCATCTGAAACCATGGAGGCAAAAATGCAGTGGTATGACATAGTCAAGGTGCTAAAGGAAAAAAAAACTTCCAGGCAAGAATTCTCTATTCAGCAAAACTGGCATTCAAAAGTGAGGAAGAGTTCAATATATTCACAAATAAACAGAAATTAAGAGATATGTCAATAAGAAACCTGTACTTGAAGAAATACTAAAGGGACTTCTGTATGTTGAAAGGAAAAAACAAAAGAGAGAGAGTTGGAGGTGAGTGTAAAAACAACTAAAAAGATAAGAGAAATAAAAACAACATATGGCACACATAAACCTAAAATATGGCTAATATAAATAATTCCTTGACAGTAATAACACTAGTTGTTAATGGATTAAACATACCAGTGAAGAAACACAGATTGGCAGAATGGATAAGGAAATAAGATGCATCTATAAGTTATCTACAAGAAACCCAACTTAGACTGAGGAATGTAAGGATGCTGAAAGTAAATGATTGAAAACAACACTACAAGCAAACCGTAGCCAAAAAAGGGTGGTATACTAAAAACAGACAAAATAGACTTTAAATGCAAAACTATTGTAAGAGACAAAAATGGATGCTATATATTAATAAAAGGGGTAATCTATCAGGAAGAAAGAACAATCATAAACTTTATGCACCTAACCAGGGTGTCTCAAAATATGTGAGGCAAACACTGAAAAATTTAAGTGGAGAAATAGATGCATTTACAATTATAGTGCAGGACTTAAATATACCATTATCACCATTAAACAGAACATCTCAACAGAGAATCAATAAAGAAACAAAGATCTTGAATAATACGTTAGAGGATATGGACCTAATAGACATATACAGAACACTACACCCAAATACAACAAGATATACATTCTTCTCGAGGGCACATGGATCATTTACCAGGATAGACCACATGCTAGGCCATAGAACAACTCTTAATGAATTCAGAAAATTGAAATTATATAAAGTAATTTCTCTGACCACAATGGAATGAAGCTGGAAATCAGTAAGGGACAGACAACCAGAATAAGCACAAAGATATGGAAGTTGAACAACACTCTCTTGGACAAACAGTGAATGAAGGAGGAAATTGCAAAAGAAATCAGTAAATACCTTGAAATGAATGAAAATGACAATACAACATATAAAAACTTATGGGATGCAGCAAAAGCTGTATTGAGAGCAAAATTCAAAGCCATAAATGTTTATATTAAAAAAGAAGAAAGAGTGAAAATCATAGAACTAACTGCACAACTGTAGGAATTAGAATAAGAACAACAAACTAACCCCAAAGGAAGTAGAAAGAAGGAAATGAAGATTAGATCAGAACTAAATGAAATTGAAAATAAGAAAGCACTAGAAAAAAAATTTAAAAACCAAAAGCTGGTTCTTCAAGAAGATCAATAAAATTGCAAACCCTTAGCCAGACTAACAAAAAAAAAAGAGAAGATGTAAATACATAAAATAAAAAACGAGGAAGGAGTTATCACCATCCCACAGAAATAAAGAGTATCATAAGAGGATACTTTGAAAAATGATATGCCAACAAGAGGGATAATTTAGAGGAAATGGACAAATTCCTAGAAACACACAAGCAGTCTACACTGATGAAAGAAGAAATTGATGAACTCAACAGACCAATCACAAGTAATGAGATAGATTGTCATCAAAAACTTCCCAACAAAGAAGAGCCCAGGACAAGATAGCTTGACAGATGAATTCTACCAAACATTCCAGAAAGAACTAACACCAATCCTGCTTAAACTCTTTCAGAAAATAGAAGTGGAAGGAACATTGCCTAACTCATTCTATAATGTCAACATTACCCTAATACCAAAGCCAAACAAAGATACCACAAGAAAAACTGTAAAATGATCTCTCTAATGAACCTAAATGCTAAAATCCTCAGCAAAATACTTGCTAATTGTATTCAACAACACATCAAACAAATTATATACCATGAACAAGTGGGTTTCATTCCTGGTATGCAAAGATAGTTCAACATAAGAAAATCAATCAATGTAATATACACATAAACAGATCAAAATGAAAAAAGTCACATGATCATCTCTATAGATGCAAAAAAAGCATTTGACAAAATACACACCCTTTCCTGATAAAAACACTATAAAAGATAGGAATAGAAGGAAACTTCCTCAACATGATAAAGGGTATATATGAAAAACCCACAGCTAATATCATATTCATTGGAGAAATCCTAAAAGCTTTCCTTCAAAGATTGTGAACAAGACAAGGATGCCTACTTTCACCACTCCTATTTAACATCGTTTTAGAAGTACTTGTTCAAGCACCTAGAGAATAAAAGATGGAAAAGGCATCCAAACTGGGAAGAAAGAAGTAAAAATTTCACTATTTCAGATGACACGATCCTATACAGAGAAAGCCTTGAGAAATTTACAACAAAGCTTCTAAAGTTTATAAACAAGTTCAGTAAAGTTGCATTTTATAAGATCAATGTGCAAAAATCATTAGCATTTCTGTACATAAACAATGAGCTATCTGAGGAGGTAATCAAGAAAAAATCCCATTTACAATAGCAACTACAAGAATCAAATACCTAGGAATTTAACTAAAGATGTAAATGACTTATATGCAGAAAACTACACAACACTCTTAAAGGAAATCAAAGAAGACTTAAATAAATAGAAAAATATTCCTTGTTCATGGGTAGGAAGATAAACATCATTATTATTTCTATCCTTCCCAAACTGATCTACAGATATAAAGCAATCCCAATAAAAATCACCACAGCATTTTTTAATGAATTGGAAAAATTAACTATGAAATTTATTTGGAAGAACAAGAGGTCTTGAATAGCCAAAGACATATTGAAAAAGAAAAATGAAATCAGACGACTCACACTACCTGACTTTAAAACATACTACAAAGCTACAGCTGTTAAGAGTGCATGGTATTCGCACAAGAATAGAGATACAGAACAATGGAACCAAATTGAGTGTTCTGTTATGGATCCTTACATATACAGCCAACTCATATTAAACAAAGCTACCAAAATATATTCAACTGGGAGAGAATGACCTCTTCAACAAATCATGCTTGGAGAACTAGATATCCACATCCAAAAGAATGAGAGAGGAACACCATCTCACACCTTATACAAAAATTAACTCAAGATGGATCAAAGATCTAAATATAAGAGTCAATATTTTGCACATGAAAAGATGCTCCAAATCTCTAGCTATTAGGGAAATGCAAATCAAAACTACAATGAGATACCATCTTACTCCCATAAAATTGGCAGCTATGAAAAAAACAGAAGACTACAAATGCTGGAGAGGATGTGAAGGAATGGGAATACTCATCCACTGCTGGTGGGAATTCAGAAGGATCCAGCAATTCTGGAAGACAGTTTGGTGGTTTCTCAAAAAACTAGCTATAGATTTGCCATATGACCCAGCAATTCCACTGCTGGATATATACCCAGTAGAACTGAAAACAAGAACACAAACCAATATATGCACACCAATGTTCATAGCAGCATTGTTCACTATTGCCAAAAGTTGGAATCAACCCAAATGTCCATCAACAGATGAATGGATAAATAAAATGTGGTATATACATACAATGGAATACTACTCAGCTTTAAGAACAAATACACTACAAACACACGTGATAACATGGATGAATCTTGAGAAACTTATGTTGAGTGAAGCAACCCAGGCATTGAAGGACAAATACAACATGGCCTCAGTGATATGAAATAAGTAAACCAAGCTGCCTCAGAGAGCTAGAGACTGGATGATAGGCTTACAGGAAATCAGGGGGTAGAGGAAGTATGTTAGCTGACACCTACATGGGTGAAATCTATGATGAGCTTGAGGTAAGTATTTGTACAAGGAAGGGATAAAATGGGGGCATAGGGTTACCTTTGGGTGGGGCTTTGTGGGCTTGAGGGGGGCTAGGGATGGGAGGATGGGTAATATTGCCCAAGAAATTGGGGGGAGGGTGGGGCAACATATGAACATAGGAGATTGTCAGGTATTTGGTTGAGAGTATAATGCTGAGAAAACTTTTTCAAAAATATAATAAGGAAGGTTACCTATTTAAGATGCTTAAAGGGGATAATCTGACAAAGGACAGACACCTAGGGAGTATGGGAATGCTCATTTTGCCATGGTGGATTATATCATTGGATAGAGACCCAAATAATGAGAGTGAAGGTATACCCACATCCTGGGGAGGACTGATGTTCTCAAATAGAGGGAATTGTATCTCTCAAGAAAAATGGTGGCTCCCAGTGCATTAGGGCAGTTGAGCATGTCAAGCCCTAAACACTGTTGCTAGTATCTCTGAACATGGCCCTTCAAGCAATGAAGATTGACTGTCACTGTAGGCCCTAAGGGGAGGGGGAAAGAGGCATTGAATAGATGGAACCAATGAAAATGTGTGGGCAATAGAAGTGTTCCACAAGATTACGCAAAGATGGATATAAGACATGTAATGTAATATTACACCAAAAATATATAGGGGCTGATAGGCTAAAATGTAAATCATAATATAAAACATAAGATAACTAAAAACTTAGAAAATTGTATAGTCTAAAATATAAACCACAATGTAAACCCAAATGTTACCTTGTTTGAAAGCTATTACCTCAATATCTGTACATCAGTTTCAGTAAATATAGTATGAATATGTAAAAAGATTATTGTTGTGGAAGGGAAAAAGTTTTATGTTGGATATGTGGGAGTACTGTGTATTGTATATATGAATTACTGTGATCTAAAACTTTGTGAAGATAAGCTTAATAATTAGGAAAAAGAAAAAAGAAAAAGATAGGATGTAGACTCTGAGGAAAAGACGGAAGTAGTTGCCTTGCCAATTTGCATACAGGGCAACACTTATTGCAGTGATGGAAGGCAAAATATCAAAAACAAAGCTTTTGCATTTTTTACTTTTTTGATACCCCAATTTATTTTTACCTTAATTTTTCTAAACTAATATGTATTCTATATCTAACCTTTAAACTTGTCACTATATTCCATTTTACCATTAATGGAACTGGGCTTCACTTTTGAAGAAGTTTTGGATCACAGAGAGGTTCAACAATGGCAGGGGAGGAATACTGGTGTGGGATGTTATTGACAGGGGACACATGGTTGGCAGGGAGTTCTACAGGGCATATATCCAGGGTACATAAAAATATTTGGATATTTTCATAGCAGTTACAATTAAAAACAACGACTGAATGAGTGCTGAGTTTCTAGCCAAGGGAATTCTATCACAGTCCCTAAAGGAACAGCAACAATCCCCCAAGTGCAATGGCAAAGACCAAAAAAGAAGGAACGTCCAACAATGAGCCCTTGATACTAATGGCTATGCCTGTGAGCCTGTGCACCTGAAATAAGAACAAGGCCTAGACTGCAAAGTGCCTAAGAGTTACCTTGTGAGAGCCTCCATGTTGCTCAAATTTGGCCAGTCTTGAAGCCAAACTCAGCATGTAAATGTGTTGCCTTCCCCCCAGCATGGGACATGACTCCCAGGGATGAGCCTCCCCGGCACTGAGGGATTACTACCAAGTACCAGCTGATGATGTAACTAGAAAATGACTTTGAATAAAAGGGTGAACTCGGACCAGCAGAATATCTCAGTCTACATATAATACCAGGAGTTAAAAATGCTTTTTGACCCGAATCAAAGGGGGAAATGGAAAGGACAAATGAGTTTATATGGCTATGAGTCTCCAAAAAGAGCCAGGATGTTATCAGAGGGGTTGCTTTTATGCACACCTGAGCAGAGTCCCAGAGACAGATAAAGTAGATACAACCCCAGGTACTGGTTCTTCTGAGGGCTACAGAGACCCACAGGTTCTGTGGTCATGGCAGATGAAGTTCAGTGCCATCTCAGTTGGCCCTACTTTGGAGTTTGTGTTTCTGTGTGATGGAGCTGGAATTAGATGTGATCTTTGTCCACAAGTCTCTCCTGTTACTTTTACCAGAGCTGTAGTTGGTGCTGGAGTTTAATGTATACTCAGGGGGACCTGGATCTCTGGACTGACCATGTGATAGCCAGACCCTGAGCCTCAACAGACTTGAAACTCCTACACTCTGGTTTATTGGACTTACCCCACTCAGCAAACATGGAGGTGAAGAATGTCAACCATCACACCAGGGAGCCAAGAGTGCCTACAACTGAAAGCAGGAGAATTGCATCCAGCATCCATATGGAATTTAAGCCCCCTCTTGATATAGATGTGTTGTGAACCCACCATTTTAAGGCCCACAAGATAGAGGAATAGAGTATGGATTAGAGTGGACTTACTGATATTCTATTCATGAACTATTGTGATTAGTAATCGAAGAAAATGTGGCATTGGTGTAGAGAAAGTGGCCATGGTGGCTGCTGGGCGTAGGGAGTGGGAGGAAGAGATGTGATGTGGGGGCATTTTCGGGGGTTGGAGTTGTCCTGGGTGGTGCTGGGGGACAGTTACTGGACATTGTATGTCCTCCCATGGCCCACTGGGTGGACTGTGGGAGAGTGTGGGCTATGGTGTGGACCATTGACCATGAGGTGCAGCAATGCTCAGAGATATATTCACTAAATGCAATGAATGTCTCATGATGATTGAGGAGGTTGTTATGGGGGGAGGAGTGGGGTGAGTGGGGTGAGGAGGGTGAGGGGTATATGGGGACCTCATATTTTTTTAATGTAACATTAAAAAAATAAAGACAAAAAAAGTAATAAATAAATAAATAAATAAATATAAGCGCCAAGACCATAAAGACCTTGGAAGATAATGTAGGGAAGTATCTATAGGGCCTTATAATAGGAAATGATTTCATGAATTCCACACCCAAAACATGAGCTGCAAAAAAAAAAAAAAGGTAAATGGGACCTCCTCAAAATTAAAAACATTTGCACCCCAAAGGAGTTTGTCAAGAAAGTGAAATGGCAGCCTACTAAATGGAAGAAAATATTTGGTAACCATATATCTGATAAGGGTCTAATATCCTGTGTACATAAAGAAATCATACACCTCAAAAATAAAAAGACAAACAACCCATTTTAAAAATTGGCAAGTAATTTGAATAGATCCTTCTCCAAAGAAGAAATACAAATGGCTAAAAAGTACAAGAAAAGATGCTCAACATCACTAGCTATTAGAGATAAGCAAATCAAAACTACAATGAGATATCATCTTATACCCATTAGACTGGCTGCTAGTGAAAAAATAGTAGATTACAAGTGTTGGAGAGGATGTGGAGGAATAGGAACCCATATCCACTGCTCGTGGGAATGGTGCAACCATTCTGGAGGACAGTATGGCAGTTCCTCAAGAAACTAACTATAGATCTACCATATGACCTAGCAATTCCACTGCTGCATATATTCCCAGAAGAATTGAAAGCAAAGACACAAACAGACATATGAACACCACTGTTCATAGCAGCATTATTCACTATTGCCCAAAGTTGGCATCACCCCAAATATCCTTCAAGAGATGAATGGATAAACGAATGTTGGTATATACATACAATTGAATTACCCAGCTGAAAGAAAGAATACTGTGTTAACACACAGGATAATATGGATGAATCTTGAGAACCTGATGTTGAGTGAAGCAAGCCAGGCACTGAAGAACAAATATTACATGGGCTCACAGATATGAATTAAACAAACTGAGCAGACTCACAGAGCTAGAGTCTGGAAGATAGGTTTACAGGAAATAGAAAGGGTGAAGAAAGCTGTGAGCCAATTCCCATATGGGCAAAATCTATGATAAGGTGGAAGTGTGTAGTTATGCAATGGAGGGATGTGACAGTGGTGCAGTGATACTATTGGGTTAGGCAGTGCAGGTATGTCAGGGGTAGGGTGCGGAGAGGTGTTGGACCGACCATGGAATTGGTGGGGGGTTTGGAGGACGTAGCAGGTGAACACTGGGGATTGGTAGATACATAGTTGAAATCATAATATTGGGAATACTCTTTTGGCAATAGGGCAAGGTGGATTACTGGTTTAGGGCATTGAATGTGGGGGACATTCGGGACAGGGTGCACCTGGGGCAGTCTTCTAGGGAGTGTGTGAATGTTCATCTTGACATAGTGTGTTATATCAGTGGGTAGAGACCCACATAATAAGAGGGAATGGGCTGGACTTCCATCCTGGGAGGCCTGCTATGTTCTTAAATAGAGAGGAGGGAGTATCTCGAGAGCATGAACAGTGCCCAATAAGGGAGGGCACACCAGTACATCAAACCCTCAGTGTTGTTGCAAGTAACTATGAATTTGGTCCTGCAAAGAGTGAAACCTAGTGGTTGTCATGGGTCCCAAGGGGAGGGGGAGGGAGGAATAGAATAGCTGGAACTGGCATTATTTTCAGGGCAATGGAAGTGTTCTACATGATCTTGCAATGATGGATACAGGCCATGTTAAGTTTCATCAAAATTTATAAAAGTATATGGTCCAAAATGTAAACCATAATGTAAACCACTGACCATGGTTAGTTGCTATGTTTTCAATATTTGTACATCTGTAGTAACAAATGTAACATCCACATAGAAATTGTTATTATTAAAGGAAGAGGTTAAAGGGGGAGGATGTTGGATATAGGGGAGACTCCTATTTTCTGCTAGTGACTTTGCTGTGACCTAAAACTTCTTTGAAGACAAAACGAAAAAAGTAAGACACTGGGAATAAATGGAAGAAAATGTCACCGTATATACAGGACAACATATCTTACAGTGATGAAAGGCAAAATGCCAAAAAAACTTTTTTTTGTATTTTTTTCTTAATATTAAAACTATCATTATTATTTCATTTTCTTATTAACTGAAATTGGCTATTTTATTGGCTTCATTTTTGAAGAAGTGTTGGATCACAGAAGGGTTACAACTGTGGCAAGGGAGGACCATTGGTGTAGGGCGTCAGTGGTGGGATATACATGGGAAGAGGTTCACCCAGGCATACATATAAAGCACATAAATGTGTTCAAATGTTCATGGGGCATTGTCACAGTGGTTGGAGATTCACACAACAACCGAAAGAATATTGAATTTCCATCCTAGGGAGCTCTGTCACATTCTCTGATGAAACAGCAAGAATTCCCCAAGTACTGAGGCAAGGCTAATGAAGGAAGATGGTCCATTAACAGATCCTTGACCAAATGGGGAAAAAGGTAAAAACAAATGAGTTTACATAGCTAAGAGACTTCAAAGTGAGTTAAGAGGTCATTCCAGAGGTTACGCTTATGCACATCTCAGCAGGATCTCATTGACTGCCAAATTAGACACTACCCCCAAATAATGGGGCTCCTAAGGGATGTGGAGACACCCAGCACTATGGTCTGGGCAGACAGTTCATGAGTTTGGTGCCTTGCCAGTGGGCCCTACTATGGGGTTTGTGTTCCCTAGTGTGACAGAATTGGACTCAGTTGTGGTTCCCTACATGGTTCTTCTGTCCCTTCTATTTGAACCTGTAGTAGGTGCTGGAGTTGGTAGGTGTTCATCCAAGAAGCTTAAATCTTTGGGCTATCCATGTGCCAGCTGGACCCTGAGCCTCAACGAGTAGCAACACCTACTCTCCAGTTCACTGGACTCACCCAGGACAATGAACAAGGAGGTGATGATGGACAACCACCATACCAAGGAACCAAGAGGGTTTACAACTGCAAACAAGCAAGTCCTAGCCTTATGGGGTTGATACCCCCTCTCAATCAGAGGTGGAGTGGGCATCACCATCCCAGAATCCTTAGGACTAAGGAATGAACTATGGACTAGAGTGGACTTACTGGTATTCTACTATAGACTTAATGTGATACTAGCCATGGAAGAACTTATATCATTGTTGTGGAGGCAGTGGCCACCGGAGTTTCTGAGGTCAGGGAGAGGGAAAATCAATGTAATATGGGGGCATTTTGGGGACATGGGAATTGTTCTGAATGACATTGCAACAACAGACACAGGCCATTGTATAGCTTGCTATAACCTACAGAAGTGTGTGGGAGAGACTGTAAACTATAATGTAAACTATAATCCATGCTTATTGGTAGTGCTCCAAAATGTGTTCATCAATTGCAATGAATGTACCACACTGGTGAAGGATGTTGTTAATGTGGGTAAAAGCAGGGCATATGGGAATCACCTATAACTTTTACATAATATTTATGTAATCTAAATATCTTTTTTTTAATTTAAAAATTAAATTACCTATCACATTGCTTCAAATATCAGCTATTGTGAAGTTAAAGGTATAAATTCTGTCATTCCCCCCCCCCAGGCTTCCTTTGAGGTATGTGCATATTTATCCTGTTATATTTATTCATACAAATGTTATAGTACACATGCTTGTGTCTTGCCTATCTTCCCTTCTGGATGGATGGTTGTAATGGCTGGAATGGTGACTTTATTTCTGTGTTCCTCATTCCCCTTACAGTACCTAGAGTACTTCAGGCCCTTAAATAACTTTTGTTGTATAAATAAATGATTTTAAATTATAGAAGAAAATATCAATGAATGTAAGAGGCTATTATCTGAAAAAAATACAAAAAAAATTATTGAATATCAAAACTGTTGAGCAAATAGCTTTCTAAGCTTTGAAGTAATCAACAAATACCCAAAGGAAAAGATCTTTAGCTGTGATTAGGTGAAACTTAAAAAGTTTGGTTGGTAGATGAAAAATCACTAATTTTAGAACATTCATGGACTTAGCCTTGCCTGCCAAAGAGACCTTGGGCAAATGTACTTTGATTTTATCCTCTTCAACCTGCTTCAATCCCTCTTGAAACCAAAAGGTTCAGCCTGGCTTGTTCCAAGATTCTGGAGTGCAGAATCAGAGACTAGGAAGAGAAGAATGAGATCAAAAATGAGAGGATTTTAGGGAGAGGTTAGGACAATCTCCAGAGTAAAACCTGAGGACTGGCAGGCAAGAGGGTGGGAGAAATTTACAAACATACTTAAGATAGAAAAATGAGTATAATAAAGCCCCATGTATCCATCACCTAAACACAATTATCTACATTTTGTAGATCTTGTTTTATGTAATTCCCATTCACTCTTTGACTGAAACATTTAAAAGCAAATGCCAGAGAGCATGTCATTTCACCTACAAACACTTCAGTGCAGCTCTACTGATAAGGATATAACATAATCTCAGTGTTATCCCACCAAACAAAATTAACAATTGCTTATATCACATAGCACCTAGTCCATATTCAATTTCCCTATTTCCAAAATAGAAAGAGGGATTCTTTGAAGGGGGCAATGGTGTTTCTGGAGAATGAGACATTTTGTAGACTGCAGGATATTTTAAAAATTAGAAAACTGTAGAGAGGGATATGAAACATGCTGCTGAGAGTTATAAATAGATTCCTTTAAATTATTTCAAGAGACATGCATAAGGATTTCTTCAGATTCTTCTAATTCATCTTAGGCTGTAATATTATAACTCAAGAATAACCTATTCAGTTTTGGATTCTACAGAACCGCATATCAGTAAAACAATGACATTGAGTGATAAACCACCAACTGCCAAAAAATATTTTTTACAGATATAACAAAGAAAAATTAGCCAAAATAGAGAAAATAAAAATCATATATAAGTTCATAGGAAAAAAATATAAAGACACAAAGAAGAACATAGACAAGATAAAGGAAAGACAGAGGACATACCTTCCATTAGAGAAATTGGAATTCAGTGGTGGCTGAAAAGGTGAGTCCCAAGTAGGAATTAGTGAAACAGAGAAGAGTCTAGATGGGTACCAATAGCACACGGCATGAGAGATCTTCAGGACCATGTGGGGGACCTTAAAGCTTGAGGACAACAACAAACCACTGAGGAGGCCATTCCCGTATTATACAGGAAAGGATATGAACAGATGCTTCTAAAAGAAAGAGAGATAATAAAAGGAAAGGAAAAGTGATCCTTCTCAGAATCAGAGAAAAAATTAACCTCCTGCTAAGTGAGGAGTTTATGGACTGCAGAAGACTAGATGTTATAAAATCATCACACAAGTGAATGCATCACTGCAAGCTGAAACAAATGATCTGAAAGGGAGGAATTAGGTTCTATGAATATTGTGCCTGATTTAAACCAAGGAGGCAAGAAGGGTTTCCCTGAAGGAGTGATGGTTGAGCTGAGAAGAGAAGTGTTAACCAGGCACTTTATAGTTTATCAAGATGTGAAAATGACAATGCATTTTTTTCTTTTTAACCAAAAAATACAAAAGGGTGATGATAAAAGGATTTTTGTATATCTAAGGATGAAAGATTATAAAACCAGATTTCTATTTTTAAAACCACACTCTTAGACATTTCTATTTAGTAAGCTCCATTGAGATGTGATTATTTAACAGTACCATATTTTCTATAAATTATGAAACTCAACTCTTCAAATTCAGTAAGAAACTTTATTTTCCAGCTATCAACTAGTAACTGCCAGAACCACCACAAAAACAATATGGAAAGTTTGGTAATTATTCAGCAAATTTGATCCTGGAGACAAGTAAATTGGGGAAAGCCTCCTGTACCAAAATCATCTGGCCCAACTGTGCTCATTATTTGAGGTACCAGGTAATTTTCCATGTAGATTTGGGTGAAAATACAAGGAAAAAGTTCAAACAGGGACACTGTGTCTCTTTGGCCTAACCCTGCAGGGATATTTGTCTCGACCATACATTTTTTTTTATTGTCCAGTTCAGTTTTGAGTAATTCAGGTGATGAGAATTTCAGCCCTGCCTGTGGGCAGTGACTCACTCCACCATCAAATTAGCAGCTCCATTGGAAAATATTTTTTTCATGACTTGGTCAAAAATTTACATGGCTAATTTCATCCCTTTCTTCCAGAGAAACTCTTTGTGAACAAGTCCAGTGATTACACACTTCAGAATAGCCTTTATTTATAGCCTTGGCACATGTCTGACTAATACATCATTTTTTATCTTTCCTCAACATCACTCCATAATACCCTGTACCTTCTGCATACAGAAGTTATGTATCAACTCTTCCTCTGATGCTAAAAGTAGATACACGTTATCTTGAAACATACAATTCATGGGGTTAAAGGTCAAGACAATGGGTAAGATATGGTGCAAGATACTCCACAATGCAGGTCCTCAACAGGCAAACGATTTCCTCGTTCTAAGACATAAAAGAAGAGCTCCCAGGAGGTGGGAAAAGTCTAAGTCACAGGGCATAGAGGTGACATCCAGATTCCTATAAATGGGTGTATTCCTAAGGCCACAAACAAGCATAAGTCCAGGACAAAAGTCAGGCTTAGAAAAGAGGGAACAGGGCGTAGGACTTGGCCCAGTGCTTAGGGCGTCCGTCTACCACATGGAAGGTCCACGGTTCAAACCCCCGACCTCCTTGACCCATGTGGAGCTGGCCCATGTGCAGTGCTCATGAGCGCGAGGAGTGCCGTGCCATGCAGGAGTGTCCCCCGCATAGAGGAGCCCCACGCGCAAGGAGTGCGCCCCGTAAGGAGAGCCACCCAGCGTGAAAGAAAGTGCAGCCTGCCCAGGAATGGTTCCACACACACGGAGAGCTGACACAGACTCAGCAAAAAGAAACACAGATTCCCGTGCCACTGACAACAACAGAAGTGGTTAAAGAAGAAGCAGCAAATAGACACAGAGAACAGACAACCAGGGTGGGGGGAAGGGGAGAGAAATAAATAAATAAATCTTTTTTAAAAAAAAAAAGAAAAGAAAAGAGGGAACAGACCCTGAACATCACTTTTGTCTTTCTGATAGGAGGGCTAAACTCTGAAGGACAACACAAGCCAACACAGAACCAATTTTTAAACCTTTGAAAGATATTTTTTGCATTGATTCGTTTGTTTTGGTTAGTTTCCAGCACTCAAGTAAATCTCTCTCAAATAACTATCTAGATACAGACTTAAGGAACAGATACCTTAGAGACTAAATTCCAGAGTTAACACATTAAAATACTAAAATGGGCAGTGTGCAACAAAAGATTACAAGGCAAAGAAAAAGGAAATGATGGCCATCCAAAGGAACAAGATAAAAACCCAAAGCCATCAACAAAGAAGACTTTGAACATAAATGACTTCTAAAATTTATCTTCAGTATGTTCTAGGAGATAAAAGAAAACATGGAGAAAAAACTATAGGATATAGGGAAAATGATGAATGAACACTATGAGAATATCAATAAAGAAAAAGAAAAATTACAAAGGAAACAAACAGAAACACTGCAGTTGAAGACCGCAATAATTGAAAAGAAAAATTCCTAGACAATTCAATAGCAGATTGAAGCTGCCTGAAGAAAGAATCAGTAAACTCAAATACAAGACAATTTAAACGATTGTGATGGAGGAACAGAAAGAAAAACAATAAAAACACTGAATAGAGCCTGTTTTAGTATTCAAAGGCATGCTGATGCAAAATACCATAAATCTGTTCGTTTTTATCAAAGGGTCTTTACTTGGGGTAGAAGCTTACAGTTACTAGGCCATAAAGCATAAGTTACGTCTCTCACCAAAGTCTGTTGTCATGTGTTGGAGCAAGATGGCTGCTGATGGCTGCAAGGATTCAGACTTCCTCTTCTTCTCAAGGTTCCTTG
Organism: Dasypus novemcinctus; assembly: GCF_030445035.2. Taxonomy (NCBI): domain Eukaryota; kingdom Metazoa; phylum Chordata; class Mammalia; order Cingulata; family Dasypodidae; genus Dasypus; species Dasypus novemcinctus. Next base: position 196,515,976 of record NC_080673.1, on the reverse strand, counting down.
GTCCCAGCTTATCCAATATCACCTGAAGGCTGGGATAAGTCTTATGTCTCCCCTGGGGATTGTTTCTCTCTGGGCTCAGCTGCTCTGGCTTTTTCCTCAAGAACAGCTATAAACTGTCATGTGAACAGCTCATCTCTCTTTCCAGGGCTCCAGCATTAAAACTCCAACCTCCCTTCTCTGCCTTGTGGTGGGTGGGAACTCAATGTCCTACTGATGCAGCCCAATCAAAGCCTTAATCATTTAATCAGGTAAAAGTGAAACCTCTGATGCCAATATAACCTAATATGCCCATAGGAACAGACCAGTTTGCAAACATAATCCAATACCTATTTTTAGAATTCATAAACAATGTCAAACTGCTACATAGCCTAAGAGACTTGTGGGACAAAATAAGCATAACAATGTACACATTATAGGAGTCCCAGTGGAATAAGAAAAAGAGAAATATACAGAAGGAATATTTAAAGAAATAATGGCAGAAAGTGTCCCAAATTTAATGAAAGACATGACCATGCATATTCAAAAATCCCAGTGAACCCCAGCAGGACAAGCTTGAAGAGAACCATGCCCAGGCACATAGTCATCAAATTGTTGAAAGCCAAGGACAGGGAGAGAGTTCAGAAAGCTGCAAGAAAAACAATGGGCTATGTACAAGGGACCTGATCACTCATCAGAAACAATGGAGGCAAGAAGGCAGTGGGGCAAAATATTTATGGTGTTAAGAAAACAATTGCCAAACAAGAATCTTATAACCAGTGAGACTGTCTTTCAAAAATAAGGGAAAGATGAAGATATTCCCAGATAAACAAAAGCTGAGATCATTCATTAACACTAAACCTAGCTTACATGCAATGATAAAGGGAGTACTTCTGGCTGAAAGGAAAGGATACCAGACAGTGGATCAAAGCAGCATAAAGCATAGAGGTAACTATATGAATAATTATAAATGACAGTACTCATTTATTATATTTTTGGAATGTAACTCTACTTTTTACTTACAGATGCTAAAATGCAAATTCATGAAAATAATGATAAATCTCTAGTTTTCAATATACAATGTATAAAGATATAAATTGTAACAAGTACAAGAAAAAGCTGGGGGAATGAAAGGCAATAAGAGCAGAAAAAGAATATGATCTTGAACTTAAGATAATATCAAATCGAACATGACTTTTGTAGATGTAGGATGTTAAATTTAAGCCTATAGTAACCACAAAGAAAGTATCTGAAAAATAAGGGACTCAAAATGGTTAACTTTATGGGAATCAGATGTAGCTCAGAGGTTGAGTGCCTGCTTCCCATGTACAAAGTCCTTGGTTCAAACCCTCGTACCACTTAAAAAAAAAAGCTGCACTACAAAACAAACAAACAAACATGAAAGTAGACATTAGCAGAAGAACTGAGGGACAATAAATGTATAAGACTTACAAAGACAACATAGCAAATTGTCAGAAGAACATCCTGCAGTATCAGTAGTTACCTTAATTATAAATGGATTAAGCTCTCCACTCAAAAGGCAGGGATAGGCAGAACAGATACAAAAGAATGGCCCAACTACATGCTGTTTACAAAAAACTTACCTTAAACTCAAAAACATAAGTAAGTTGTAACTGAAAAGATGGAAAAATATGTACCGTGCAAACAGTAACCAAAAGAAAGCTGAAGTAGTTAGACTATTTATCAGATTAATAGAATTAAAAACTATTATGAAAGACAAATAAGGTCACTATATACTAATAAAGGTGTCGATTCAATAAGAAGACATAACAATGTTAAGTATCCTAATGGCAGAGCATCAAAATATATGAGGCAAATATTGAGGGATTTGAAGTAGAAATAGATGGTTCTACATTAAAAGTAGGAAAGTTGAGTACATTATTTTCAATAATGTATAGAACATTTAGACAGTAGATCAATAAGGAAATGGAAAACTTAAATGATATCTTAGCCCAAATAGACTTTACAGACATATATAGAACACTTCACTGAATAGCAGCAGAATACACATTCTTCTCTAGTACACATGGGCCATCCTCTAGGATAGAACACATGTTAGGGCACAAAATAAGTCTCAATAATTTTGAAAATATTAAATTCATACTATATATTTTCTTTGACCATAATGGAAGATAACTAGAAATCAATAACAGAGAAAGAACTTGAAAATTCACAGATATGTGATATTAAACAACCCACTCTCAAACACCTAATGAGTCAAAGAAGAAATTACAAAGGAAGTTAGGAACTACCTTGAGGCAGATGAAAAGGAATACACAGCATACCAAAATTTATGGGATGCAGCAAAGGCAGTAATCATAGGGAAATTTAGAGCTATAAACATACTTACTTTAAAAAAGAAATATATCAAATAAGAGTCCTAACTGGAGAATCAAGAAAAAAGAAGAGCAAACTAAAATTAAAGAGAGCAGAAGGAAGGAAAGCAACCAAGATTACAGCAGAGATAAATGAAATTGAAAATTAAAAAAAAAAAAACAATAAAAAGGATCAATGAAACCAAAAGTAGAAATCCGAAAAGATCAATAAAGTTGACAAACTTTTAGCTACACTGACAAAGGAAAAGTGAGGATGCAAAACACAAAAATGACAAATGAAAGAGGAGAGGGTCATTATTATCAATCCACAGAAATAAAATGGATAAGAGCAGCATACTATGAAAAAATGTATGACAACAAATCAGGTAATTTAGTGAAATGGACAAATTCCTAGAAACACAAAAACTACTATTTTAGTTGCCTAAAAACAAATATTATGGCTTAAACAATAGGAATTTATTCATTTATGGTTTTGAGCCTAGGAAAATGTCCAAATCAAGACATCATCAAGGTAATGTTTTCTGCCCCAAAATTATGACATTCTGGGGTTGGCTGCCAGTGATCCATGGTTCCTCTGCCACATGGCAAGGCAGATGGTACCATCTCCTCATCTTTTTCTTCTCTTCTGGTTTCCATGTACGCTTCTTGCTTCCTGTAGCTTTCTCTCTTTGTCTGAATTTCATTCTCTCATAAAAGACTCCAGTAATAGGATTAAGACCCATCCTGACTGAGGTGGGTCACACCTTAACTGATGTAATCAAAAAGGTCCTACTTGCAATAGGTTTATATCTACAGGAATGGATTCAATTTAAGAACTTGTATTTCTGGGGTACGTACACATTCAAAGCAGCATAAATATGAACACTGACTCGAGAAAAAAATAGACTGCAACAGACCAACAACAAGTAGGGACTGAATCGGTAATCAAAAATCTCCCAACAAAGAAAAGCCCAGTATCTCATTGTTTTACTGGTACATTTTACAAAACATTCCAAGAAAAATTAATATCAATCCTGCTCAAACTCTTCCAAAAACTTGAAGAAGAGAAAACACTCCCTCATTCATTCTACAAGGCCAGTATCACCCTTGTACCAAGGCCAGAAAGAAAATCAATTAATGGAATAAAAGAAAAAGCCCATCTTATCCTCTCAATTGACACAGAAAAGGTATCTGATAAAACCCGGCACTACTTCTTGATAAAAAAACACTCAAATACTAGGAATAGAAGGAAATTTCTTCAACATGATAAAGGACATATATGAAAAAATCACAGCAAACATCAAACTCAATGGTGAAAGACTGAAAGCTTTACCTCTAAGATCAGGAAAAAGACAAAGATGCCCACTGTACCAGTTATTCAACATGGAAGTTCTAAGCAGAGCAATTAGGCCAAAAAAAGTAGTAAAAGGCACTTAAAATTGAAAAGAAAGAAGCAAAACTTTCCCTATTTGCAGCTGATATAGTCCTATATAGAGAAAATACTGAAAAATCAATGACAAAATTATTAAAGCTAATAAACGAATTCAGCGGAGTTCAGGTACAAGATCAACATTCAAAAATCAGTCACAATACTAATGAACAATCAGAAGAGGAAATCAAGAAAAAAATCAATACAACAAAAAAGCAACAATAGCAGCTAAGACTGAAATATCTGGGAATAAATTTAATCAAGAAAGTAAGGTACATGTACATGGTAAGCTATAAGACATTGTTAAAAGAAATCAAAAAGACTTCTGGGAAGGCGGAGGATTAGAGAGGCAGAGGAATCATTTCTTTCCCAGAAAAAATAGCTAAAGGATAGAGGGAGACATCCTGGGGGACTGATCAGAACACCAGGTTAAGGCAAGACACTGTTCAGAAGAGAGAAGGGCAAAGGAAAGGAAGATCAGCTGGTTGAAAAAATCTTTTGAGTAAAGCTTGCAAAAGTAGCAGTGCATGCTCTTTCCCCCACCTACGGAGCAAATAACAGTCTGTAGACAGCAGCAGCTATGGATTGCACTGGCTGCAAACTGAGATTTCAGGGTCCTCTTCCCCAGAAAAGGAGAGAGAGGGAGAGACACGAATTCAACAATCCACAACAAATTTAGATTTTGGTAATGAACTTGGTCTGCTGCATTGGATGGGCCACACATTTTCAGGTTGGATGGCACCAGGACATTGTTTGCCCTGAGAGCCAGCAGGGAGCTAAAGATAATTTGCCCTCTCAAACATTCTCCCTACTGCCCCAGGCTGATTGCTGAAGAGGCAGAGGGAGGGAAGGTATGGACAGGCAAGGGTGGAGAACAGCACCTGAGAAACTTTGTGAGGCTTGGCCAGCCCTGAGGATGTTGCTTCTGCACCACCTGCCAGCCTGAGGAGTTACACTGAATGCATTGCCCCTTCTAGAGTCTGGGGATTGAGCTGAGAGGTTTGCCCAAGTGTGCTATCTGCTGGCCAGACCATAAAAGTGCATGAAAAGAAAAAATAATAAATAAAGGAGGCAAAGAGATGCCTTTACTGCCTCCTTTATTATTATTTTACCCTTTCCAAGACCCTTGGAAACTGACCTGCTCCCCAATACTGGGTCCTTAGCCCTGGTTTGAGCAGTCAAAAAGGAGCAATCCTAAATATCTAGACAAGTTGAACTGAGAGTCAAAGAACAGTGATAGCACACAGGTACTTAACAGTAAATAATTAGGCAAGAGAGAGAAACTAAACATCAGAGTAAACTCAGCATCAGAATCAGATGCTGAAGACATCAGCAAAAAATTACAAGTCACACAAAGTAAAAGGAAAATATGACAGGCAAAGGAACAAATCAATGCTCCAGAAGAGACACAGGATTGGAAACAGCTAATCAATGATGTTCATACAAATTTAAATCAAATCATGGAGTTGAAGGACAACATGGCTAAAGAAATTAAGGACCTTAAGAAGACACTGAGTGAGCCCTGAGAAAAATTTGAAATCTTGGGTAGATAAATAACAGCTGGTGGGAAGGAAAGACACAATAAATGAGATTAAAAGTACAATAGGAGCACACAATAGCATATTTGAAATCATGGAACATAGAGCAATATAGAGGTAAGAACAACTGAAATTGAAGAGAAAGAAGAACCAAGAAAGAAAAGAATGGAAAAAAATAGACCAGGGATTCCAAGAGTTGAATGATAATACAAAGCACGCCAACATATATCTTATGAGAGTTTCAGAAGGAGACAAGAAAGGAAAAGGGGCAGAAAGAGTATTTGAGGAAATAATGGCTGAAAATTTCCCAAATCACTTAAAAGTTATGAACATACATGTCCAGGAAGCACAGCATACTCCAATTAGAATAAACCCAAATAAACATACCCCAAGACACATAATATGCAGAATGCCAAATCCAGAGATAAAGAGAAAATGCTGAAAGCAGCAAGGGAAAAGTGAAACATGGCATACAAGTGACATCCAATAAGACTCAGTGCAGATTGCTCTTCTGAAGGCAAGAAAGCAAGGGAATGATATAATTACAGTACTGAAAGAGAAAATCTGCAGGCCAAGAATTCTTCATCGGACAAAACAGTCCTTCAAATATAATTGTGAACAGAAACTAAGAGTGTTCATAAACAAGAACCCAGGTCTGCAGAAAACACTAAAGGGAGTTTTGGAGCAAGAAAAGAAAAGACAAAAGAGGCTTGGAAGACAGTGTAGTTAAGACTGTCAAAAAGGGGTAACTTAACGGTAAAAAGATGGACAAAAATAATAAGATATGACATGAAAGCCAAAGGATAAAATGCCTAAAGTAATACCTTTATAGTAATAACATTGAATATTAATGGATTAACTCCCCAATCAAAAGATATAGGCTGAAAGAATGGATAAGAATACATGAGCCATCCATAAACAGTCTGCAGAAGACTGACCTTAGACCCAAAGATGCAAATAGACTGAAAGTGAAAGATTGGAAAAAGATAATTCAGGCAAATAGTAACCAAAAGAGAGCAGGAGTAGTTATACTGCTTTCAGACAAAATAGGCTTTAAAGGCAAAAATGTGATAAAGATGCAGAAGGTTATTTTATATTAATAAAAGGGCAGTCCACTAAGAAGGAGGAACTGTCATAAATATCTATGCACTTAACCAGGATACCCCAAAATGCATGAGGCTAACTCTGGCAAAATTGAAAGGAGAAAGAGATATCTCTACAATAATAGTTAGAGATTTCAACATACCACTCACATTAATAAATAGAACTAGACAGAAGATCAACAAGGAAACAGATAATTGAACATTCTGCTAAATGAACTGGACTTGACAGACGTATACAGAACACTACACCCCACATCAACAGAATATACATTCTACTCAAGTACTCATGGATCTTTCTCCAGGCTAGACCACATTTTGGGCTACAGCACAATTCTGAATAAATTCAAGAAGATTGAAATTATACAAAGCAACTTTCCTGATCATAAAGAAACAAGGTGGAAATCAATAATAAGTGGGAAAGAGGGAAATTTGCAAATATATGGAGGCTAAACAACACACTCTTAAACAATCAATGGTCAAAGAAGAAATTGCAAGAAAAATTAGTAGTTATCTCAAGACAAATGAAAATGAGAATGCAACATATCAAAATGTATTGGATATAGCAAAGGCAGTGCTGAGAGCGAAATTTTACCCCTAAATGCCTATATTAAAAAAGAAGAAAAAGCTAAAATCAAAGAGCTAACTGGAAAATTGGAAAAACTAGAAAAAGAACAGCAAACCAAATCCAAAGCAAGCAGAAAGAAATAACAAAGATTAAAGCAGAAATAAAGGAAATTTAGGAAAAAACAAAAGAGAAAATCAACAAAGCTGAAAGCTGGTTCTTTGAGAAAATCAATAAAATCAACGAACCCTTAGCAAAGCTAACAAAGAAAAAAAGAGAGAAGATTCAGGTAAATAAAATCAGGAATGAAAGGAGAGACATTATGACTGACCCCATAGGAAAAAAAGGATCATAAGAGAATATTATATGAAAATGTAGGCCTACAAATTAGACAACCTAGATGAAAAGGACCAATTCTTAAAAATTCACAACAACCTACATTGACTCTATAAGAAATACAGGAAGTCAACAAACCAATCACAAGCAAGGAGATTGAATCTGTCATCAAGAATCTTCCAACAAAGAAAAGTCCAGGACCAGATGACTTCACAGGTGAATTCTACCAAACATTTCAAGAATTATTACCAATCTTGTTTAAATGCTTCCAAATAATTGAAAAGGAGGGGAAATGGCCCAACACATTTTATGAAGCCAAAATCACCCTAATACCAAAGCCAGATAAAGATACTACAAGAAAAGAAAATTACAGACCAATCTCTCTAATGAACATATATGCAAAATTCTCAAAAAAAAATGTTTGCAAAGCAAACTGAATCAAACAGCATATGAAAACAACTATATTTCATGATCAAGTTGGTTTTATTTCTGGTATGCAAGGGTGGTTCAACATAAGAAAATCAATTAACATAATATACCACATTAACAAACGAAAGGGGAAAAGCACATAATCATTTCAACTGATACAGAAAAGGCATTTGACAAAATCTAGCATCCTTTCTTGATAAAAATACTACAAAAGATAAGTATAAAAGGGAACTTCTGCAACAAAATAAAGGGAATATATGAAAATCGCACAGCCAACATCATACTCAAAGGGGAGAAGCTGAAATCTTTTCTTCTAAGATCAAGAACAAGACAAGGATGTCACTATGTTATACAACATTTTTCTAGAAGTTCTAGCTAGAGCAATTAGGTAAGAAAAAGAAATAAAAGGCAACCAGATTGGAAAAGAGGAAGGAAAACTCTCAGTATTTGCAGATGACATGATCCTATATTTAGAAAATCCCAAATTATCTAAAACAAAGGTCCTTGAGCTAATAAATGAATTCAACGAAGTGGCAGAATACAAGATCAACACCCAAAATTCAGTAGCATTTCTGTGCAGTAGTAATGAGCAAGCTGAGGAGGAAATCAAGAAAAGATTCCATTTACAATAGCAACAAAAAGACTCAAATATCTAGGATTTAATTTAACCAGAAATGTAAAGGGTCTATATTCAGAAAACTGTAAAACACTACTAAAAGAAGTCAAAGAAGACTAAACAAGTAGAAGGATATTCCATGTTCATGATTTGCAAGACTAAACATCATGAAGATGTCAATTCTACTGATTTATAGATTCAATGCAATACCATCAAGATTCCAAAAACCTACTTTACAGAAATAGAAAAATGAATTACCAAATTTATTTGGAAGGGAAAAAGATCCTGAATAGCCAAAAACATCCTAAAAAAGAAGAATGAAGTCAGAGGACTCATACTCCCTGAACTTGAAATGTATTATAAAGCTACAGTGGTCAAAACAGCATGGTATTGGCATAAAGACAAACACATTGATTAACAGAACTGAATTGAAAGCTCATAAATAGACCCTCCCTTTATGGTCAATTGATTTTTGATAAGCCTACCAAGTCTACTTTTCTGGGACAGAATAACTCTTCAATAAATGGTGCTGGGAGAACTGGATATCTATAATCAAAAGAATACACAAGAATCAACTCAAAATGGATTAAAGACTTAAACATAAAAGCCAGGACCATAAAACTCCTAGAAGACAGTGTAAGGAAACATCTACAAGACCTTGTAGTAGATTGGGGTCTCTTAAACCTTACACCCAAAGCACAAGCAACAAAAGAAAAAATAGATAAATGGGACTTCCTCAAAATTAAACACTTCTGCATCTCAAAGGACTTTATGATGAGAGTAAAAAGCAGCCTACCCAATGGGAGAAAATATTTGGAAATCACACATACAACAAGAATCTAATATCCATGAAATATAAAGAGATCCTACAAATCAACAATAAAAAAAACAAATGAACCAATTAAAAAATGGGTAAAAGACCTGAAAAGACATTTTTTAAAGATGAAATACAAATGGCAAAAAAAAAAAAAAAACCACATGAAAAATTTCTCAGCATCACTGGCTATTAGGGAAATGCAAATCAAATATACAATGAGATACTATTTCACACCTACCAGAATGACCACTATTTAGAAAACAGAAAACTACAAGTTTTAGAGAGGATGAGGAGAGATAGGATCACTTATTCACTGCTGGTGGAAATATAAAAGAGTAAAAGCCACAGTGTAAGTCTGTTTGGCAGTTCCTAAGGAAGTTAGATATAGATTTACCATGTGACCCAGCAATACTGCTACTAAGTATATATCCAGAAGAACTGAGAGCAGTGACATGAACAGACATCTGCACATCAGTGATCATAGTGACATTATTCACAATTGCCAAAAGACGGAAATAACCCAAGTGTCCACCAACTCATGAGTAAATAAACTGTGGTATATACACACGATGGAATATTATTCAGCTGTAAGAAGAAATGATACCATGAAATACATGACAACATGAATGAACCTGGAGGATATTATGTTGAGTGAAGCAAGCCAGTCACAAAAGGACAAATATCGTATGACCTGGCTATTATGAATTAAATAATAATGTGCAAACTCATGGAGTTAATAGCTAGAATATAAGTCACCAAAGGAAAGAATGTGGTTAGAGAATGGGAAGCTGAGTTTTAATCGGTGCAGAATTGGTAAAAACGTTGTTTGTAGATGTTTGGATATGAATAGAAATGGTGAAAGCACATCATAGGATTTGTAGCCAGTAGCACTGACATATGGGTATGAGAGTGGTTTGTTTTTTGTTGGGTTTTTTTTTTTTGGAGTAATGAAAATGCTCTAATATTGACTGAAGTGATAATAGATGCAAAACTCAGTGATTATACCAAATACCATTTACTGTACACTTTAAATAAATTATATGGTTAATGAGCAAAAAAATAATAATAAGGTGGGTTTGTGGGAGAAATTCACCAAATGTAAGATAGGGACCATAGCCAATAATAATACATTGATGATGCTTTTTCATAATTTGTTACAAATGTTTCAAAATAGTGCAAGATATTTGTGGTGGGGTGATGTTTGGGAGCCCTGTATGATGTTACACTTGTTTGTTTTGTAAATTCACAACTTCTACTAAACAGTTATTGTTTATATATGTTCATGTATGAACGATATACTTCAATAAAATGTTTTTAAATAAAAAAAGAAAGAAAAAATAACTAAATAAATGGAAAGACATTCCATGTTCATGAATTAGAAGGCTGAATATTGTTAAGATGTCAATTCTACCCAAAGCAATTTTCAAATTCAATGCAATAACAATCAAAATTCCAACAGCCTTCTTTGTTGAAAAGGAAAAGCCAATCACTAAATCTATATGGAAAGGTAAGGGGCTCCAAATAGCCAAAACCACCTTGACAAAGAAGAACAAAGTTGGAAGGCTCACACTTTCGAATTTTAAAACTTGTACAAAGCCACAATCATTAAAACAGGATGGTTCTAGTGCAAGGGCAGATATATAGACCAATGTAATTGAATTGAGAGTTCTGATATAAACCTTCACATTTATGGCCAATTGACTTTTGACAAGAATGCCAAGTTCACTCAATGGGGAAAGAATAGTCTCTTCAACAAAATTATGCTAGGAAAACTGGATATCCATATAAAAAGAATAAAATGGCAACCTACCTCACACCATATACAAACATTGTCAAAGAAAGAAAAAAAATTTTTAAATAAACAATTTTAAAAATATTTAAAAATTAAAATTAAAAAATGGATCAAAGACCTATATATAAGAATCAAAACTATAAAACTCCTAGAAGGAAATTTAAGGAAGCATCTTCAGGACTTTGCATTAAACAATGGCTTCTTAGACTTTACATCTAAAGCATAAGCTACAAAAGGAAACGTAGATAAATGGAAAGTCATCAAAATTTAAAATTTTAGACATTAAAGGACTTCATCATGAAAGTAAAAAGACATCCTACAGAATGGGCAAAAATATTTGGGAACCACATATCCAAAAAGGATTTAATATTCAGAATATATAAAGAAATCCTACAACTTAACAAGAAAAAGACAACCCAATTAAGAAATAGACAAAAGACTCAGGCATTAATTTAAAGCAGATATACAAATGGCCAACAAGCACATGAAAATATTCTCAACATGATTAGCCATTAGAGAAATGCAAATCAAAATCATAATGAGATACCATTTCATGCCTACTAGAAAGGCTAAAATTAAAAGAAAAAACAGAGAATAACAAGTGTAAGAGAGGATGTGGAAAAGAGGAACAATCATTCATTGTTGGTAGGAATGTAAAATGGTGCAGCCACTGTGGAAAGGATTTTTTTCATTTCCTCAGGAAGCTAAGAATACAGCTACTTTATCACCCTACAATCCCACTTTTGAGTATATACACAAAAGAATTGAAATCAGGGAACCAAAAAGATATTTGCACACCATTGTTCATAGCAGCATTATACACAATTGCCAGAAGACTGAAACAACCCAAATGTCCATCAAACAGATGAATGGATAACAAAAATTGGTTCAGGAAGCTAACTATAGAACTGCCATATGATCCAGGAATCCCACTGCTGGATATATACCCAGAAGAATTAAAAGCAAGGACACAAATAGATATATGCACATCAGTGTTCATAGCAGCATTATTCACTATTGCCAAAATTTGGAAGCAACCCAAATACCCATCAACAGATGAATGGATAAGCGAATTGGGGCATATACATGTAATGGAATATTACTCAGCTGTAAGAACGAATGAAGTATTAACACACGAGATAACATTGATGAATCTTGAAGACCTTATGTTGAGTGAAGTAAGCCAGGCGCTGAAGGACAAATATTACATAACCTCACTGATATGAATTAAGCAAATTTTGCAGACTCACAGAACTAGAGTCTAGAAGATAAGTTTACAGGAGAAGATCCTTGAAGACATTATGTTGAGTGAAATAAGCCAGACACAAAAGAACAAATATTTCATGATCTCACTGACATGAAATAATTAGAATATGCAAATTCATATAGTCAGAAACTAGAATACAAGTTAACAGAGGACAAGAAGTAGGTAGGAAACAGGTAGATAAGGCTTAAAAGTGGGTACAGATCCCCGCATAGGGGAGCCCCACGCTCAAGGAGCACGCCCCATAAGGAGAGCTGCCCAGCACGAAAGAAAGTACAGCCTGCCCAAGAATGGTGCTGCACACACAGAGAGCTGACACAACAAGATGATGCAACAAAAAGAAACACAGATTCCCAGTGCCACTGATAAGGAGAGAAGCAGTCACAGAAGAACAAAAAGCGAATGGACACAGAGAGCAGACAACTGGGGGGGGGGAGAGAAAGAAATTTTAAAAATTAAAATTACATAAAAAAATTTTTTTAAAGTGGGTACAGAGTTTCTGTTTGGCTTTTGGAAAAGTTTTGCAAATGGATGGTGGTGATGGTAGCAAAACAGTGTAAATGAATTAACTCCATTGAATTATATATTTATATGTGGTCAAAAGGAGAAATTTTAAGCTGAATATGTCACTAGAATATAAATTTTTAAAACCTACAACATAAGACTGTACAATACAAACAGGGAACCCCAAAGTAATCTATGGACTATAGTTAATAGTATAATTATAATAGTATTGTTTCATCCATTGTAACAAAGGTACCACACTAGTGCAGAGTCTTAACAATAGGGAAAACTGCAGGAGGGGTGGGATATATGAGAATGGTGTATTTTTTGCACAAGTTTTCTCTAAACCAACAAAATCTCTAATAAATAAAAAGTCATTTGGCACAGGAAAAGTTGCACAGAGGGGCAAGTTAGGACATCTGGGTTCTTTCCCTACTCCTTTAAGAGACAATGAGATTTTAGGCAAATTGCTTTCTTTCTTGATTTCTTCAGTGGTAAAGTAAGGATATTGGACTATGTCCTGGTTGCTTTTCATGGACCCCAGAAAATTTATGTTCTTAAGCTAACCCATTTCTGTGCCTGTAAATGCAGTGTAGATGGGATCTTTTGATTAGATTTAATTAAGGGGCCTTGGTTACATCACTTACCTAGATAGCTTTTTGATTGGACTGTGTCAGTGAGGTATGCAGGTTGGGTTTGTGCCCTCTTGCTGGGTCATATGTAAGCTGACAACACATGGAGAGAGACATAGAAAAGGGAACTCTGCCATAATGACCCGGTCATGTGAGAAAGAGGACTCCAGACTCGCCTATAGCTGCAGAAAGGCAGGAAAGCCCTGAGAGGCACGAGGAGAGTCAGCCAAGGAAGAGATGCCTGATTGCCTACAGCTGAGCTCCAGGAGAAATTAGAGCAAGATCAACAGACCCACCATCTTGCCTTACCACAAGGCAGGACTCCAGGATCTGCTAGCAGGCAACCTTTGGTGAGAAAGCATCTTTGGTGATGCCTTAATTTGTACATTTCTGCAGACTCTGAACTGTAAGCTTTTATCCTAATAAAATCCCCATTATAAAAGCCAAACCATTTTTGGTATATTGCATTGACAGCCTTTGGCAAACTAAGAAAGACTAAATAATTTTATGATATCTTATACCTATAAAACTGATGAACTCACTTGATTCAGATCAATATGGAACTACCTAAAAGTTTGTCTACAATATTTGAGCAACAGACATGGTATGACATAGGGTTGGCTGAAAGCACTTGGGATGAAGAGATGCAGAGTCTGACCCACCTGACAAGACTGAAGCATGTGAAGTCCACTATTTCTTTGATGATGCTGCATAACAAGGATGTTTTAGTTGGCTAAAAGCTGCTGAAAGCAATATATTAAAAATGGGTTTATTTTTACAATGGGTTTGTTTGTTTTCACTTATATCAGCTTACTATTCTGGGGCCATGAAAATGTCCAAAGCAAGACTTCATCAGGTGATTCTTTTCTCCCTGAACACCAGTTGCCAGTGGTCCTGGACTCCTCCTCAAGGCAAGGCACAATGGCAGCCGCTTTGGAGAGACCCATTGCTTTCAGCTCCTGGCTTCCTCTGGCTTTCTCTCTCCCAGGTTCCATTGAGTTCAGATTCTTCTGCTCATGGTTTTCTCTCTCTACTTATGTGAGTTTCTCTCTGAGCTCCCATGTCATGGTTTTTATCTCCATCTTCATGCCATTTATAAAGGACTCCAGTAAAAGGATTAAGACCCACCCTGGGTCACACCCTATGGAAGTAATTTAATCAAAAGTAAGGCCCCCGTCTACGATAGATTTACATCCACAGGAATGGATTAGCTCTATGGACACGATCATTTCTAGGGTCCATAAAAACTCAAGCTACCACACAAGGCAGCCTAAAAAGTCAGTGATTACCATCAATAAGCATTTATTCTCATGCTTGTGAGTCTACAGTTTAACTACAGCAATTCTACTTCATATCTGGGTGAAGTAGACTTCACCGCAGCCAGCAGATTAGATACAGGCCTGTTCCATGTTTCTGTCATCCTTCTCAAATGTGCTCTTCTCATTTTGATCACTATGAGTCAAAAGCAAAGCCAAAATACACAAGCACACTAAGATCCTCTGCTTATGTTATTCAATGACATTCCATTGGCCAAAATAGGCCACTTGGTCAAGCTCAACATCAAAGGGTCAGTGATGTATACTCTCCCCATGGTGAAAGCAGGGAAAGAATGACTATGTTACACAAACATTCAAACTATCATGTACAGCTCTCCTCTCATTATCTTTTTTGACAAGGTCTTAGTTTGCAAGGCTCCTATGAAAATGCCACACAATGGGTAGGCTTAAACAAGATAAATTTATTGGCTCACAGTTTTCAGGCTTAAAGAAGTCCAAAATCAAGATATTGGCAAGGCTTGCCTTCCCCCAGAATCTATAGCATTCTGGTGCTGACTGCCAGAAATCCTTGGGGTACCTTGGCTTGTATCTCTGATTTCTGTCACATTGCAATGACCTCTTCTTTCATCTGCTCTTCTGGTTTCCTGCTCACCTTTAGCTTCTGATTACACTCATGTTTCTCTGATTCTAGTTTCTGGTTTCTTCTCTTTATAAGGCTTCCAATGATATGGATTAAGGTTCAGTTGGCTACTTATTAACTAAAAATATCATCTTCAAAGGTCCTTGTGGCAGTTTGATATTATTGATGAATTCCAAAAAGAAATATTGAATTATGTTTGTAAACTAGTCTTTTCTTCTGGGCATATTAGAGTATATTAGATTCAGAGGTTTTACTTTTACTTGATTAAATAATGATTGGGCCTTATCAGTAGGATGTTGAGTACCCACTCCCTTGGTGGACAGGGTCTCACAGAGAAACTGCAGAGAAGGGAGGTAGGAGTTTTGAGCTAGAGCCTGGGAAGTAAGCATACAGAGTAACAAAGCAGTTGAGCCTGGAGAGAAGCAGCCCTGGGAAGAGTGGAACCCAGGAAGCCTGAACTTTCACAGATGTTGTCAACCATGTTGCTCCAACACATGGCAAAAGGCTTTGGTGAGGGAAGTAACTTGTGCTTTATGGCCTGGTAACTGTAAGCTTCTACCCCAAATCAATACCCTTTATAAAATCCAACCAATTTCTAGTATTTTGCATTAGCATCCCTTTGGCTGTCTAATACAGTGCTATTGGTTTATACCTACAGGATCACAGATTAAGACTGAGAACATTTGTTTGTTGGATTACTTCAACCTCACTTTCTCTTTCTCACTCTCTCTCTCTCTCACACACACACACATACACAAACATGCACATGCACATGCACACACACACAGATATACATAGTTGACTTGCAGATCAAATAGACCTTTTTCTGGAAAGCATATTTGTGGAGGGAAAAAAGTCTTATAAAGGGAATTTACCTATCTTACAATCTTTATGAGACTAAGAGGAAGCTATTCTGCAACTATGGATAATTAGGTAATAATAATTAGAATCTGATGAGTGCTGCCTATGCACTAGACACTATTCCAGGTTCTTTCTCTTCCATTATCTTATTTAAGTGCACTATCATTTAAATGCCCCAGTCTTATGTTTTACCATATACCGAATATCCTGCATAGAATTTATCCAGGAAACATATCTTCCCACTTCACACCATCCACAAATGCTGGTCTAAAAACATGTATGCATCATTAGACCAATTTAATCATCATTCCTCAGATAAGTCAGTTTTCCCAGTTAACTCTAAAATGAAATATTATTATCCCCTTGTTACAGATCAGAAAAGTGAGGGCAAGAAAAGATTAAGTGGCAGATTGCAGGTGGAGGAGCACTGAGTTCTAGCCGCATTGGCTTCTTTATATTCCTTGCCCATACCAATCTTGTTTCTGACTCAAGGACTTTGTACTTGGTATTCTCTCTGTCTTTTCAAGGCTGTCCCCTTCACTCAAAATTTAGATAAAATCTTACCATCTCAGAAAGGATGTTCTTGACTCTCCTGGCCAAAGTAGACCTACCCACACACACCCACACACAGATACACAGATACCACACACTTCAATAAATCCATGCTAAATGATTGAGTAAATGAGCAAATAAATAAGTTCAAGAGAAAATAAAGCAAAAGAAATCTAGATAAAGCACATAGAAAAAGAAAAATAGAAAAAGAATAAACCACACACTCCCTATTTTTGCCGAGACCACTCCTATTAACCACTATAAGTACACAAGCATATACATACATATACTCACCAGCTCTAAACCATTGTAAACAAAGTTAAGAGTCAGCTGCCCAAAATGTATTCCAAGCTGGTTCCTACTAAACATTGGAAGTTTCAATTATCCTCCAAAAATGCATTCTCCACAGTAATTTCTCAAGTTCCGTGTTATCAAAGGAAAACTTTGTTTTAGGTTACAGGCCAGGGCAGTTTTATGAATAAAGGGCATTTTTAAAGTTGTCATAGTAATCTAAAGAACCATTCTTTAAGATCAATATTGAGAGTGTATTTAGTATAGCAGTTCCTTCCAGAAATTAGAACACGATATTCAGTTTGACAGGCTGGATCTTACAACGACTGAGAAATGAAGTCTTGAATTTAGGCACCTGAGAGTTACATGAAACCCTGTGCAATCTTATAAACATTACAGGTCTTCTGGAGCCTATGAATTGCTTCCATTTAAACTCAAAAGCCCCCTGATACGATTCCCAGGGCCAGTAAACCCTGTGATACTGGCCATTATAACTCCCCTGGCAAGAAATAAGCTTCACTTCCCTGGCCTATAAAGGACCTTGCCTGACCTTTAATATCAATCAGAGGTACCATGTGCCTGCGAAAGCTCAGGCCTGGTGCCTGAGGTGGGAAGTGGGCCTGGAGCCCTCAAAACAGCAGCTGTTCCTGGCAGCCTGGCAGATGCAGCATATGCCTGCCCAGGTGTGGGAAACTGAACCTCTGCAGGCCTCAGTCTCCTCATCTCTAGGGAGGTTATAAGACTACTCATGCCACAGGGCTGGCTGAGAAGTAAGAGGGGTCAGCCCACAGTGATTAGAAGACTACTCTATGCCAAGTGATGTCAAGAATATGATACGGTCCCTGACCTTGAAGGGGTGCAAAGACCAGTGGGCGAAGAAAACCCAAAGGAGACGATCTTAATATATTGTAGTATATAAATTATATGGTATGTAAGGGGGCTTGGCCGATGGAGAGTGCCTGGAAAATGTTAACCCCTCCTAGAGATGCATGGACTTAGATCTTTTTTTTTCTTTTTCCTCCCTCCCCCCACCCCCCACCCACCAGCCCCAGTTGTCTGTTCTCTGTGTCCATTTTGCTGCATGTTCTTCTTTTGTCCGCTTCTGTTATTGTCAGCGGCACGGGAATCTGTGTTTCTTTTTGTTGCGTCATCTTGTTGTGTCAGTTCCCCGTGTGTGCAGTGCCTTTCCTGGGCAGGCTGCACTTCCTTTCGCACTGAGCAGCTCCCCTTATGGGGCACACTCCTTGCATGTGTGGCTCCCCTACGTGGGGGACACCCCTGCGTGGCACAGCACTCCTCGCACGCATCAGCACTGCACGTGGGCCAGCTGCACATGGTTCAAGGAGGCCCGGGGTTTGAACCGCGGACCTCCCATGTGGTAGACGGATGCCCTAGCCACTGGGCCAAGTCCACTTCCCTGGACTCAGATCTTACATAACATTAGAGTGAACATATGATGCAGCTTAACCTGAATTTATCCAGTTTAGATCTATTGTCCTGGCATAATTATTTCTGTTCACCATTAAAAAGTATCCCGGATTGAAAAAAAAAAAAAAGGAACTAGCACTTAATCGGGGGGGAAAAAGTGTCCCAAATTGCACAACAAAGTATTTGCTCACTTCAGTCAACATCTTGAGTTTTACAGAAGAGGGAACTACAGCCCCAGAGGAGAAGAGACTTGCCACAGGTGTCACCCACACCTCAGCAACTCTGGTCATTTTTTTAATCCTGGGGGAACCCTAGAATCCATAGCCTGCACTGCTCTCTCTGCTGCTCACCACTAGCCTGGACCTATTCCTAGGGCCACTGTCTGTATAAGGTTCTGATAGTTAGAAATACCATCTTATGTTTTCTGAAATGTCATAAATCACTGAACATGAGATATATGTATATGCCAGTGGCAATCTATGTCAATTAACTGTCCAAACTGTGGTAAAAAAACTATTCATCAGATTTTGAGCACTCTTTGGACCCATACAGACTGCATAATTAGGAATTATTTAGATGCTAGTTGTGACAGTTTGAAGTTTAGGGAATCCCAGAAAAGATCATGTTCTTTGAACTAATCCATTCCTGTGAGTGTGGGGCCCTTGAATGGCATTAGATTCAGTTAAGGGACCTTTTGATTAGATCACCTTTTGATTAAATCCCTTTAGGGCTTTGATTGGATTACATCAGGCAGGCATAACCCAAGTTAGATCTCCACCCTCTTCTGGAGTCTTATATAAACTGAGAGCTGAAAAGAGAAACACAGAAAGAGAGCTGCCATTTTACCCTGCCATTGTGAAAGGAGTTCAGTTGCAGAAAGACAAAAGCCCTTGAGGCTAAGGCAGAGGTCCTGGAGGCTGAAGGTTGGAATCAGTGGTGGGCAGAAGCATAGAAAAAGACTTCCAAAAGGCTAGCCCCATGGAACATCTCAGGGCTAAAGAGACAAGCCCTGTCATGTACTTGATCACCCACAGCTGAGCTCCAGGAAAACACAACCTGGAGAAGAAGGCAGCAAGCCAGATGAAGACCTGCCATTTTGTCTTACCATATGGCATGAGTCCAAAGTCTGTCAGCAGCCAATTTTGGTGAGAAAGCATCTCTGATGACACCTTGGTTTGGACATTTTTATGGCCTCAGAACTGTAAGACTTTACCCTAATAAATTCCCTTTATAAAAGCTAACCCATTTTTGGTGTTTAACTCCCACTAGCTTTAGCAAACTAAAACACTAATATATAGTAAAACAGACTGTAGCAGTTTGATATAGTTATGAATTCCAAAAATAGATACTGGATTATGTTTGTAAACTGGTGTGTCTGAAGTTTCACATTTATTTAACTAAATTATGATTCGGGCTTTGATTGGGCCACATCAGTAGGGTATGGGAACCAAGGGGTAGGGATTCACAGATAAAAGACTTGACAAAAGAAGAGTTGAAGTTTTGATACTGGAGTCTTGAGCTGGTGCCCTGGGAAGTAAGCATACAGAGGAGCTTGGTTGTGAGGAAAGAGAAGCAAGCCCCAGGAAGAGAGGAACCTTGAGCCCAGAGAGAAACAAGCCCTGTAAAGAGAAGAACCCTGAGCCTGGAGAGAAGCAAGCCCCAGGAAGAGAGGCACCCAAGAAGCCTGAACTTCTCAGATGTTGGCAGCCATCTTGCTCCAACACGTGACAATAGGCTTTGGTGAGGGAAGTAATTTATGCTTTATGGCCTGGTATCTGTAAGCTTCTAGACCAAATAAATATCCTTTATAAAAACCAACCAATTTCTGGTATTTTGCATCAGCACCCCTTTGCCTGGCCTTTTCAGCATAAATGTGAATTCCACTCCTTTGTTATCATGTAAAGTCAGCATCAGGGATTTATTGGACACAACACATAAAAATTATTGTAAGAATTCAGCTGAGACAGCAGGTTTGTCTTAGCAGCAAGACTAGACAGAAAAAGAGAAGGCAGAACAGAAAAGAGAAGAAATGGAAGGGGTAAAAGAAGCTATCTTAATCCTTGGTGACCCCACAAGATAGATAGTATCATTACCACTTTCACAGATAAGGAACAGAGCTCCACTCAAGCTTACCACAACAGAGTATGTTAGTCTTTTGACATGTCAACTTGGCAAAGCTATCAAACTATCCTCCACAAACATTCAAACACTAATCTAGGTTTTGCTGTGAAGTTTTGTAGATGAGACTGAAGTCCATAATCAGTTGACTTTAAGCAATAAAGGCTGTCCTAAATAATCTGAGTGGGCTTGATTCAATCAGTTGAAAGACCTTAACAATTGAGCTAAGGCTTCCCTGCCCAGAATAAAACAAATTTTGCCTTGCAGCTTTAATTCATGCCAAATTTCATTCTTGCCTAGCCGGGCCACACAACCATGCAAGCTACTTCCTTGAGCTAAATCTCTTAATAGATATCTCCTACTGGTTCTGCTTCTCCAGTTAAACTCTGATCAATATGAAGCTATAGTAAATAGTATAACCAAAGTTCATGCCCAGGCCCTTAAAAGCCATATTCTCACTCCCTAGGGTGATTCTCTAAGACCCTTTCAGAGGCTTCTCTCAATTTAAAGAGTGGTTCATGATCTAATGATAATCTCATATTTGTACCAGCTGCTAAAAAGAGCATTTTCTTTCCCTTTTCTTTATGTTTTTATTTTTGGCTTTTTAAATTTCTTTTTTTAAGCTACATAGATCACAAAAAAATGTTACATTAAAAAATATAAGAGGCTCCCATATAATCCACACCTGCAACTGGTCAACTGAGTGCTAAGAACCAACATCAGATGGGGAGGAGCAAAAGAAAGAGGAGGAAGGAAGAAGATGGATTAATATGAATTAAGCATTTCCCCATATGCCAGGCATTAAGGGTTTTCACATTCTTTACATAATAATTTACTAAATGTGGTCAGTTAGCTTACCGTTCAGAGGTAATCACTTCCTCCGTGTAGCATTCATGGAAATATACTTTCTCACCCCTGACTTTAGGCTGAGATACATGACTTACTTTGGCCAATGAGGTGTTAGCATATGTGATACAAGCAGGGACTTGAAATGTGCTTAAACCATTTGGAATGCCTTCATATGCCCCACCATCATAATGTAAAAATAAACAGTGGCTAGCCTACTGATCTAAGAAATAACAAATACATGGAGCAGTCTTAATCGCAACCTGTAGTTTAGTGTCCAAATTAGGCCAGCTACCCCCCAATAGACCTGCAGATATGTAGGTTAAATAATTCCTTATTGTTGTATGCCACTGAGATTTTTGTGGTGTTTGTTATGAAGCAATAGCTTGCAGATACACTAAAAGAATAATAAGGGGAATAATTCCTGCCCATCAGAGCTACATAAGGAGTTTGAGTCTTTACAAAAAGTAAATCCAGGGACTAATGATAAAGTCAGAGAGGGGAAACTCAATTAGAGTCTAAGGAGTAGAAGCTATAGTTTCAAATCTAGTCTCCAGGTAACTGTGGTCTCCCTAAGGTTACAAGACTAAGGGAGAGATGGAAACTTTCAAAATTATATCATCTTAGCCATTTTTGCCACTGAGCTTTATGCAGAGAAGGTGAAGGTTGTACTCTGGCATACACACCTTCATCACTCACGGATTATACAAGACTTTATGAATTTCCAATAACTTCCCTTACCTATGTAATTTTTTAAATGTATATTAATATTCTATCTTAATTTTTAAAAATAACTTATGGAGCAGTTAAAACCCTGTATCAGTGTGACTTTGTTTATGAATTCCAAAAGTAGCTATTGTGTTGTGTTTACAAACTGGTCTGTTCCTCTGGATGTATTAAATTGTGTTAAATACAAAGGTTTCACTTTTAATTTATTAAATCAATATTAGGCCTTTTATTTGACCATGTCATTAGGGCTTGCAGGATTAAGTCCCAACCAGCTTGCTAGGGATAAAACAGACTCTCACATGGAAATAAATACATGAAGAAAGAGAACACAGAAGCAGTCATGCAGGAAGAAAGAGTGTTATATATACATGGCCCCAGGAAGAGAGATAAGACTTGATAGTCTACAGCTGACCTTGTAGAGAGAGGAGAGCAGCTGAGCCAGGAAAGAAATGAGCTCCAGGGAGAAAGGCAAACCTTATGCCTGCCTACAGCTGAGATAGGAAGAAGCTGGGTCCATTGAGCCTTAAGAGGAAAGAGGAAGTGTTGGAGATTTGGACCCGAAGGGTATCAGGAATGAAAGAAAGAGAAAAAGGGGAAGGAAACAAAGAGCAAGAATGAGCAAGAGAGCTGGGATCAGGGGGTCTGTGAGTAATAACTCCCCAGACAACTTTATTGTTTACAAGGGGCTCTCTATATACCCTAGTGTACGTGACAACAAGCAGGAACATGTAGCCTACGTGACAACAAGCAATATTACCCATAGTCTAAGGAATTTTAAAAAATCTTATCTCAAGGTACAAAGTCTAAGTGTTCTATTCACTACAAAAAGTATGTGCCCATCTTTTCTTTCAGCCTTTAACAGCTTCATCCCATTTTCCAGGAACTCTTGATTCCTGCATTCCTTAGGTTGCAAGCATAGCCATGGAGACATCACGTCTCGCCTTGTGAGGCCACTGTGCCTCAGTTTCCAACAAGGAAGGCTGAACTCTCACAAGCATCATCCACCATCTTGCTTCAACACATGGCAACAGACTTAGGTGAGGAAGTAAATTTGAGTTGGTCTCTTTAGAACCTTGTAACTCTAAGTTTCCACCCCAAATAAATATCCTTTATAAAAGCCAATGGGATTCTGGTATTTGGTGTCAGGACCTCATTGGCTGACTAATATAAACTCCAAGTCACTATATTCAAATCCCAACCTAAATGGTACCTGAGGAGTTGCTGCAGAAGCTTTACTTCCATGTAACTCCCTCCTAGAGTAAACTGGGGCAATTCTACTTTAAAGTGTTTTATACTCTGGGATTCAGCGTAAAATTCCATCAGACCAGGAGTGAGCCCCAAGCTGGAAAGAAGACCACAGCCACCCCTATGTGAATACTCCACTGCTAAAATGCTACATGACTGAAATTAAACTATTGTCTTTGTTCCCTACACTTCTCAGCCTTCTGGCGTGCCCTTCTCAGCAACAAACACAACTTTTCATCTAGAGCAAGCCAGCAACATGAGAGTCATTTTGGACTCCTTAAGCCTCCTCCACTATTCCCATCTCATCTGTCTCCTAAATGCATGACAAATATATTCACCTCTTTTCACTTTGACCATCTCCACTTTATTCTGCCATCCCTCACCTAGGCATCTCAAAAGCTTTCCAACTATTCTCTCTACCTCCAGCTTATGCCCCCTGTGGAAGACAATGGTCCCTGCCTCTTGGTGTAATCCCTCCCCTTATATGATCCCATCCCAATGAGTGATTTGCTTCTAACCAACAGAACATGACAAAGGTGTCACTTCCATGAATCGATTACATAAGGTTCTGACAACTGTCTTGTTATTAAACTCTCTCCCTTGCTGATTTTGATGAAACAAAACCATGTTTTCCCTGCCCTATGGAGAAGCCCATGTGGCAAAGAACTAAGGGTGGCCCCCAGCTAACATCCAGCAAGGAATTGAGGCCCTTACCCACAAGAACTGAATCTTGCCAACCATCACATGAGCTTGGAAGCAGATCCTTCCCCAGTCAAGTTCTCAGATGATACCTCAGCCCTGGCAACACTTTGATTGCAACTTTCTCAGAGACCCTGAAGACTCACATAGCTTGCCTAGATTCCTGACCCACAACAACTATAAATAATAAATGTGTGCTGTTTTAAACTAATAAATGGTAATTCATTAAATAGCAATAGATAACTAATATACCCCTTCAATGCACATTCTACACTACAGCTAGTGTAGTGGTCCTAAAACACAAATTTTTCCATGCCCTTCCCCGGATTCAAACCTTTTTTCAATGACATAGGAAGCAAAATGTGGCATTTATTGAGTGCCTACTATGTGCTGATGCTTTCATGTGGTATCTCTTTTAATCCATACAGTGACCCAGTATAGTCAGGGATATCGAACCCCTTTTATAGATAAGAAAAGTAAAGGACTAAGGGACTTACTCAAAACAAAGTTACTAAATGACTAAGCCAGGATTGGCTCCAAAATTGTCTGAGTTTCAAACTTTTCCCTCTGCTTCATATCTCCTCAAAACTCACAGTAGCCTGGTGCGGAATTAGGAAAGCAGAATTAAGAAGATGCCAAAGTCATATGAATTGGGGCAGATGAGCCTTGAAACCTAGGAGAAAAGGAAGTTCCATGATAAGAGGGAAAGGAGAAAATTGGAATGTTTCTGTATAATATCTGACTTAGGAGAATTTCATTGGTTTCCTAGGGAAAAAAAATTGAATATCAACCCAAAAATAACCTTGTTTATTAAATCCCAGGGCTCTGAACTTTAGTGGACTTTGTGAGAGGTGTTTGGCACTCAAAAGTAAAATCCTAGACTCAGAAATCGAGGGGTACCTTGTCTTAGGGCTATACTGTTGGGACAACTGTCCAAAAGAGAACCTCTTAATGTAGAAACCAGAGGTCCAAGCACTTATCCTGTCCCACCTTATTGGAAACTGAGACATGGTGGTCTCGCAAAGGGAGATGTGCTGTTTCCATGGCTACACTTTTGACATAGGAATGCAGCAATTGAGCCTTTCGAGTCAACAGGGTAGAGATGTCCAGGGCAGGAAGAAATGCAAGCAAACACTCTTTGTAGTTTGAGAGGAGTGCTGGGTCTTTGTACTTTGAGATGATTTCTTTGCTTTGCGAGTCTTGTTGATGTGTGGTTGCACTGCTTGTTATCTCGGTGGTTTGAGTGTATATGATGCCACATGTAGAAAATAGAGTTGTCTGAGGAGTCATTACTCGCAGAACCCCTGATCCCAGCTCTCTCGCTCTTTCTTTGTTTCCTTCTCCCTTTTCTCTTTCTTTCATTCCCGATACCCTTCAGGTCCAAATCTCCAACACCACCTCAGCTTAACGTATCCCTCTATAGCAACAGTACACACTATTCTTACCTCACCGTTCACCACACACTTTGGCAAAAACCTAATCCTCCTAGAAGGATCCTGTTAACCTCACAAACCTCCCACATACCAGAAGCTGCATCAACCTTTGAAAATCAAAAGGGAAAAGCTTACAGAAACTTACAAGGATATTGAGGTGTTACAGACATGTTCGTAGAGAGGACGCCTTTGATAAATTGAACATGAGTCTCTAAGAGAGAGAAGAGCCAAGAAGTCAACCTCTTCCTCCCCTTAGATTTATGAATCTTCCAGCTAGAGGCAAAAGCATCACTCCTTCAAGATCAAAGCTCAGGGAGGTGCGAAGAAAAGCGAGAAGACCAGAGATTCCCCTGGGTGGAAGTATGCCTGCTTTATGTAATATACGTGGGCTGTGTTCTAGAAATCACATATAGTAAACCCACCTAATAGTTCCCATAAAATAAATACTTCCTTTGCATTAAGAATACAAAAAGATGGATATGCTTCTTGCTTGGAATTTATAAAGCAAAGGTTAAAAGTTCCACTGTGTTTTCTGTTCATGGAAAATAACTTTTGATTCATCAGCCCAGAGTCCAGATTATTCTTGGAACAACCAAGCATGGAGACAAAGTATTTGCAATGCTTAGCTGCCATGAGCTGTTGCGCTAAGGTACTTATTGTGTAGGGGCGTTTCTAGCCATTGGAGGCAAAGTAGGCTCCAAAGATTGATTTAAAAGATAATAACTACACCAGAGAGCCTTAATAGTTTGCAGAACTCTGTGATATGAGTTCTTGGAAGACTTTCTGCATTAATACCACATGATTCACAAACTCACTGATATTCCCTCTTTAATATTTGCTATTTAAAGTGTCGGTCATTAAAGGCAAACTATTAGGCAGTGCAATGATTGTGGAAAAAGAACAGAGACTGGGAGAAACCAACTTCTCAGTTCTAAGAAAAGAAACAATGGAAAGAAAAGGAAAATATCAAAGGGTTGTATGTCCCACAATTCACATTTCAGCCAAATGCAGATCGTGCAAAGGCCGCTCAGCCTTGTCTAAGGAACATTTCGTACCTCAAAGTTTGCAGACTTTTACAGGTTGAACTACAGAAAGTAAAAGAAATATCAAGACCCAGTAGATAAAGGGCATTACTCCTGACCTGGATCCAATCCTTCTCTTACTCCTCTATAAAATGGGGCCAGTACTAGTTGAATCGTCAAAATCTTTTGAATAATCATTTAATCATGGATTTCTTTCAATTACATTAATGCATAAGGAATTGACTACAAAAAATGTGTTAGTGTTCTGATGGTGATTATTATCTTTTTTGGGTTATTGTTGTTTTGTTTTGATAATTAAATTGTCTTTTTTATAAGGTACATAGATCACAAAAAATGTTACATTAAAAAAAATATAAGAGGTTCCCACATACCCCACACCCCATCACCCTCTCCTCCCACATCAACAACCTCTTTCATCATTGTGGCATATTCATTGCATTTGGTGAATACAGTTTGGAGCACTGCTACACTGCATGGATTATAGTTTACATTGTAGTTTACACTCTCCCCCAGTATATTCAGTGGGCTACATGCGTAGAAAGGTCACATCAGAATCCAACTCCATCACACTCAGGAACACAAATTCCAAAGCAGAGCCCACTGACAAGGCACTGAACTCCAGAGCCAGCTGCCATGATTGTAGAATCTATGTGTCTCTGTAGCCCTCAGGAGTACTAGTACCTGGGATTGTATCTACTTTGGCTGTCTCTGGGGTCCTGCTAAGGCATGTGTAAGTGCAATCCCTCTGATGACATCCTGACTTTTTTGAAGACTCTTACCCATTTAAACTCATTTGTCTTTACCACTTCCCCCTTTTATTCAAGGTCTTTTTCTAGTTGTATCACCAGTTAGTGATTGGTAGTAAACCCTTGGTGCCAGGGAGGCTCATCCCCAGGAGTCATGCCCCATGCTGCGGGAAGGTAATGTGTTTACATGCTGAGTTTGGCTTAGAGAGTGGCCACATTTGAGCAACTTGGAGGCTTTCAGGAGGTAACTCTTAGGCACCCTGCAGCTCTAGACCTAGTTCAAATTTTAGGCAGACAGGCTCATAAGCATAGTGATCAGTATCAAGGGCTCATCATTGGGTCATCCTTCTTCACTGGTCTTTGCCTTTGCACTTGGGGGATTGTTGCTGTTCCATTGGGGAATGTGACAGAACTCCCCTGGCTAGGAATTCAGACTGATGCAAAGTATTTCTATTAATATCAGCATGGAATGTGAATATATGTAAATCTTTTCTTACAAAAGATCTTACAGAGGTTCTAAACTACATTAAAGTGATCTACATAGGATCAGGCTTGGTAAATTGATAGCATTCATTGGCCCTCTGACACAGCCCTAGCAGCAGCCAGGGCTGGGACTCTTCTTGTGGCTGATGAAAATGCTCTCTAGTGAACCTGCTTCTCTAGACACCTATACCCCTTCAGGACAGAATCCCACACCCAGTCCTCAGGAACTGTCCTGCCTTTCCTGAGATAGGACCTGCCAAAATCTTCTTCCTGGTCAAGAGGCTGAAGATAAGGGAAGAGATAAACATACACATCCCCAGCCACTCAAGAGAGAGCCAAGCTTATACTCGTCCCTGATCCTGAAATCCCATCCTCCCTGCTCCATCTCTCTGAACGTTATTCATCTTCAAAGTCCAGCCAGAATGTCACATCCTCCACAAAATCCTCCTTCTCCAAGCCCCAACAGAAGGGGCTGCTGACTTCTCCATGCTTCCCTACCTCTGTTACAGCATCACTGCAGTTTTCCTTGAAGTCAGTGCTTCCTCTGACCAAAGTGTAAGCTGAGCTCCTGGAAGCAGGACTGACGTGAACACATTTTTCTTTCCCCCGTTACCCCTCCCCAGCAACTATCATGGTGCCCAGAATTTGCTGAATGAATGCTTATTGAACCTCTTTTCTTATTTTCCCTTTTCCTCCTTGTAACTCTTTGGATATTAAATGATGACACTAAAACTCTTAAAAGGGAGAGATCATCAGATATGTATGTGGCAGGCCAAGAAAGCAGGAGCATGGTGTTGCCTTTAGCTGAGAGACAGAACAAAGGCAACAAGTAAACATGTTCATGTTTAGTATGGTAGAGAGGATATAGCACAGGGTAATGCCAAATGGGTCTGAGTTCAAGTTCTGATTCCATAATTTAGAATATGTGTGACATTTGGCAAGTCCCTGAACCTCTTTCGTTCTCAGTTTTGCCATATGTTAAACCAGGACTCTTAAAGTCCAACTCCCAGGATTGTAGTGAAGGCTGACTGAAAATGTATAAACAGCACCCCACCCCACCCCCCCGTCTTAGTCAAGGTTTTCTCAGGAGACAGAAACAACAGAGCTATCTATAAACATTATTAAATTTTTATAAGAATTGTCTCACATGACTACGGGCAAGTCCAAATTCTGTAGGGCAGACCACAAGCTGGGAATGAAGGTTTTTGATGAATTTCCTAGGGAAAGCTGGTTGGCTGAAGTAAGGATGGAATTTTTTTCTTCTGACTGCTGAAAGCATCGCTTCTCCCTTTAAAGCCTTTAACTGGTTGGATGAGACTTCTCTCATTGTTGAAGGCTATTTCAGTTAATTGATGATGTCATCATCCAGATAGAGTCAACTTACTGATGAATTAAGTCCACAAAATATCCTCACAATAATAATCAGGCCAGTGCTTCCTTAACCAAACAACTGGACACCATAACCTGGTCAGGTAGACACATGAACTTAACCATCAAATCATCCCAGGCCTGAACACAGTAGTCACTCAATAAATGTGGCTTTCTTCTTTCCCCCAAATGAGTAAACCAAACTAATCAAATACTCCTAGGAGAGAGGAAAAATACAGGAAAAGGGAAAAGAACAATGTCAGTAAAGAGTAAAGCCCTATTGTATAAAGACCCATTCCTACTCATGCAGATATTACTGAGTAATTCATGTTTGCACCCAAGGCAATTAAATGGCCAAGCCCCACAGATATCCAGCTATGCTTTAGACATGGGAATTTATATTACATTTTTAGTATACTTAAGATACATAATTCTAAAACT
This sequence comes from Dasypus novemcinctus, assembly GCF_030445035.2. Classification (NCBI taxonomy): domain Eukaryota; kingdom Metazoa; phylum Chordata; class Mammalia; order Cingulata; family Dasypodidae; genus Dasypus; species Dasypus novemcinctus. Next base: position 196,486,442 of record NC_080673.1, on the reverse strand, counting down.
AAATAAGATTGAACCAATGATGAAAAATATACCATTTTTTAAAAGTCAAGTTTTGAATGTTTTTCTTAACAGAGCATTTGTGTACCTCTCTCTACCTCTCAGTCTCTCTCTCTCTCTAACATATGTATACCTGAACCATCCACTCTATTGAAAAAGGAAGAGACATAATGAAAAGAGGCCCAGTTGTAATTGGCAGTAAGAAAAACTACATTCTTCCTGCCCTTTGCTCTGGCATAAAGCCATCAAAGTGTTATACCATAAAATTTAATTTTTGAATTTTGAATGATTTAAAGTGAAGCAGAACTTATAAATCAGAATAGTAACCATCGCTATGAATAGAGATGTTTTTCCAAAATATCCACATGAAATACTTTGAAACACAGTAAAAGGCCCGCAGAGTTCTTCAAAGGCAGCCATAATTTAAGTTAATCATACTTGTTTGGCCATAAGGAAACTTACTGACACTTCGACCCCTCCCTCTTTCCTCTTTTTAAAATGAACTGATCAAATAGTCATCATCTCTTCTTATGAAAGCAGCTGATGATGGCAATATATCACACTATTGCAGCTCGGTCTCTAACCTTGTCTGCTAAGTCTGTTAAGCCCTGCTAATGTCTTTGAACGTGTCCTTAAGATACCATTCCTGAAAGAGTTAGGATACCTACAGCATCATTATGTGAAAGCCTTACATATGGCCACCAGTAAAGAATTCCTCTTTCACACTCTGATTTCCAGTCCCCAGGGATCCTTCAAACTTCCTTCCAAACCATGCCTGGGTCTCCTGCTTCTGCCCCTCTCCCTCTTCCACACCCTCCCATCTCTCCGCTAAACCACTTCAACAGCCTAACTCCCTGCCTGGCTCCAGAGTGGTGAGAGCACGGAACGGGCTTCCCAAAATGTGAATTCCTTCATGACACTCCCTTTCTAAAACTTCCCCAATGCCTTCCCACGTGGGCAGTACAAGCCAGCGGGGCCCCCACGCCCACCAGAACAGTGGAGTGAGCCGTTCCAGTGCTCCACACCCCCCCAGAAGGGCTACACAACAAACAAGAACCGGCAGCAACGTAGTTCTCAAGACTCAGTCAAATAGGTAAAAGGTTCAGAAACTCCTTGGCACCCTTGCTGCACTCTCCCCTAGCCCCTCAGCATCCCAGAGCAAAGCTGGCAGGCCATCCCAATATGGGTCTCTGGTCCCAGTACTGAAGGTGGCGGAGGAACCTTTGTGCATGCCCTAGGGTACGTGTAGGTCTGTGTCGGTCTATCTGGAGGCAGCCTAAAGGACTGACCCAGGACATTTGTCATAGACTCACTGTCCCAGAAATTACCTGTGCCTACAGGTGGCTCACAGAGCTCTCCTACAGTAAGTTGTAGAAAGTCAAACCACAGCTTCCTGGGGCAAAGGACTGTCCCCTGTGAGACAAACAAGGTAGCACCTGGGATGCTTAGGAACCAGTTTGCTAGGGGAAGGAGGACATTAATAGCTCCAAAAATGGAGAAATTCCTAGAGCCACGAGCCCATGCCCAGGACAAAACGCAAGTGTAGACAAGACTGGGGAGGCCCATACTCTTTTTGCCTAGGACCGTTCCGTAAATTCATTTTTAGTGTGGCTAAGCTCTGATAAGCTCTGAAGGAGAGTACTCACATGGGCCAACCTGCAAAGACTAGGAAAAGTATTTCCTTTTTTTTGTTTTTGTTAGCTCCTAGCAGTCAAAGAAATCTTTGTAGTAACAGTAGCTAGATACGCGTTTAAGGAATGGTCACCTCTGTGTCTAAATTCCAGAGATAACACATTAAAATATCAAAATGTCCAAGCTGCAAAAAAAAAAAAAAAAAAAAGATTACAAAGCATACAAAGAAATGAGAAACAATGGCCCATGCAAAGGAACAGGATAAAGCATTAGAGGACCAGAGGTGAAACATACCAAAGACTTGAAGAATTCAATCCACTCTTTTCACAGTGGCTTACAGGACTCTACATGAGCCAGGTCCTGCCCACTCACGGCTCTCATCTCCTTCTAGTCACTGCTCATTGGATTCTTCCTATTCCACAAACATGCTATTTTGTACACCTCCATTGTCCCAAATTTGTGAAAAAAAATGCTAGATAAATAAAGATGGATGGATTTATATAGAATTTATATATTGCATGCCAAAGCACAAGAAGAATAACCACAAATATTTTAAGTCTTTAGCTCTGGTAGATGGGTTCATAGGTAATTTTATATGCTTCTCTATACTTGGCAGTATTTTTTAAAATTTTGGAAATAAACATATATCAATTCAAAACATTTTATGGGACAAAGACATCAGATATATTCTGCATGACTCCGGAGAGCAGAATTAAGACTTTTAGATACCAGGACTCAGGTCTCTAACTGCCTGCAGAACAGAGATAACAAAATTCTTAATTCTAATTTTATCATCCCCAGAAGTCTTTCTCAATGATTGGCTAATCAAAAAAATGTGTTGAATAGCTGCACTCTGGTCCCTGTCCCATAAAATATGGGCAAAGTTTACTTGGATCCAGCATAAGCCATGGAGATAAAGAACAGCTGCTGAAGACAACATTCTAAGGGAAGAGATGACAATACTGGGGAGAGTCTGAAATCAGTTGAGTCATCAAGAATCTCAATGTAATGCTTAATATTAATAAATACTTTTTAAAAATTTTAATCTCCCTAACTAGATTATAAACCCTGTGAAAGCAAGGATCATGTCTATACATCTTATTTGTTCACCTATTATTTCCTGAGTGCCTACTATAGGCAAGAACTGTTTTCAGTGTTGACCACACTGCAGGAAAGAACAGAGACTGGGGCCCTGTCCTCATTGGATTGTGTTCTTAAGATCAGATTTTTAAAATTAATGAAACAATACTAGAGAAAGATAAGGGATACACAGAGAATGAAAATAGAAGAATGTGATGGAGAAATATGGGTGGCTCCTTTACACAGAATGCCAGGAACTGCTCCTGTAAGAAATCTAAAATGAAGCTAAGACAGGAATGAAAAGGAGCCAGCCATAGGATAACACAGGTAAAGAGCCTTCCAGGCAGGTGCCAAAGTTCTGAGTCTGGAATGACCTTGGGGAAGGAGAACAGAAGTAAAGCCAATGTGTCTGGAGATCAGGGAGGGAAAGGAACCAGTGGTACTGGAACTAGATGAGGTCAGAGGCATCACAGGAGCCAGTTTATAAAAGGTCTTGCACATCATGGTAAAGAGTTTCTATTCTTTTTTTTTTTTAAGTGAAATGAAAAGCCAATAGTAAATTTGAAGCAACAGAGTGAAATGATATGATCTATCTTTCTAAAAGCCTACTCTGGCTGCTGTGTGGAAAATGGATCAGGAGAACAGGTGACCAGTTGTGGTTAGTGTGAAGATGATGAGATGTGGGTATAAGATGGTTGTTGATGGAGAGAAGGGAATGGCTGGAGATGGAGTTAACAGGATCAGAAATGGAGTCGATGTAGAGAAGTAGAGAATAAGGAAAAATTAGGGATTAAGGATGACACTGAGATTTGAGCATTATTAACAAATGTGACAGCCCAGATCCTGTCATGCAGTGGATACTTGGTGATTATTGGATGGGTGGATGGATGGGTGGATGGATGGATGGAGGGATGGAGGGAGGGAAGGAGGGAGGGAGGGAGGGAACAATGGTGAGAACAGAACCTAGAGTAATTCTGGGGGAAGTAGAGTAGGCAGCGGCCATCTTCCCCAGTTCCTGAGGCCCCCAGCATGCATTTTTCAGGGATCATTTTTAGAGACAGCAGCACAAAACACAGGACTACTTTCACAGGAAGGTGAAATGCAGTGGTGCCATGGAATCAAGACAGACCTGGATTCAAGACCTGACTCTGACACTCACCATTAATATTATTTTGTTGGTCCTCTCTGAGCCTCAGTCCTTCATCTGTAAAATGGGGATAACTGCATCAACCTCATAGCCCACCTCTGCCGCACACTGCTCTTATGGCCCTGGGCAAGCCACTTGGTCACTGTAGGCCTCAAATTTCCTCATCTGTAAGTGGAACAAATTACTATGACTACCCCTCTCATAGAGCATTCGGAAGGTTAAAAAAAAATAAACGGTGGGTTACAAAGGTTTATCCTCACCCTTCAGGACAATACAGAGTGGAGCACAGATCCTCCATCAACATCTGAGTCAGCCAAGCCATGTGAGGGGAGAACGGTCCCCCTGTGACCAAACCAACCTCAACACTTGCCTGGAAGCACAAGTGCCTTTTCACAAAGCCCCACATCACCATTATTTCTGACTGTGGTGGTTCCAACAAGAGCAGGGCCGTGTTCCACAGATGTCTGTCAGAAAGTGAATAGAAAAAGTTTAAAAATACCAGAAAGGCGAGGTCTGAGAGCCCTGGGCAGTCTTCGGAGCAGCTTGTATGAAGAGCATTGCATTATGGGCACTCCATTTCTAATTGAGGATGACGGGTTGGATAAATGTATTTATAGCTGCAAAACCCAGTGCTTTCTGGCTGGCTCCCCAACCTGCTCTAAATGTCCCACACCTGAGGCCCTCTGGACAGGCCGGCAGGGAAGGGAGGTGAGGAGAGCACAGAGGGCCAGAGGACAGATATAAATCCCATCCAGACTTCCTTTTCTAAACCCAGGAAATACCAGTCAATTTATATCTCATCATCTTAACCCTGCAGGTCTGGTTAATGGTTTGACCCATGTATTCTTTCCCTTTCCAAAATCTTGTCCTGTTCCCTCTTAACTTGATTTACTCTACTTACTCCAGCTGCTGACTTTGGCAGGTTTTCCAGCCCTCCACCGACCACTGCATGAGGGCATCAACTGAATGACTTCCCCTGCAGCAGCAGTGCATTTGCTCGCGCTACAAGTTCCAGAAAGTGCCCACTCTCATAACTTGGGCTGGAAAAACACCTTTCCCCCAGCCCCACCTTTTCACTTTCAACACACAGGCACACTTTGGGGCACAGCATGAAAGGCCGAGCTAAAAGGAACTTGTATTTTTACACCATATTTGAGTTAGTTGTTTTATCTGGACGAGAACATGAGCAGGGAGACGAGGGACAGAGAGAGAGAGGGGCTTTATGAACTCAAAACCAAAACAGACCATTTCAGCAGGGCTGAGTGAAGTCACCGAATGTGCTGTGGAAAATACTTTCATGGCATTTTATAAATTTTGCACCCAAAAAAATGTCTCCACCAAATTGGACTAACAGCTTTGAGATACTCAAATCCTCCATTTTCCTATGATTTAGCTTGGGGACTTAAAAAAACAACGAGGACATGTCCTGAAAAGTCACAGGAGCACGTCACATAAACTCGATTTCCCACAAATCAGCCACAAAAATTCTAGGCTCTGCCAAAGTGACCCTCTCAGAATTCTCCCTCCTTCTTCCTCACCTTCTCTTCTTTCTCCTTTTTTTCTCTGCTTATTATCATTAACAATAATGAACAGTATCACCCATGACTTCTGCTTCACTGGCTCCTGGCTCTACACATGCTTCTCTGGGTGGCCCATGGTTAATCTAAATGTCACACTTGGTTCCTTCATCCCAAATTGTCATGAGTTTGATTACTATGACTGGTCTGACTGTGTCTACACATGCTTTCTCATCTTTTATACCCCCTTGACAGAGGACATGTCCTTGGCCCCACACATCTCTCTTGTTTCCCACCCTAGGTCTTTACTCCTTCCTTGTAGAATGCCCAGCTCTTCCTCAGTCCTTCATTCTCAATTCCATCCACATATGGTGGTTGAATTATATACCCTAGGGGGAAAAATGCTCTTAATCTTAATCCCATCTCTATGAGTATGAACTTTTGTAAATAGACGTTTAGAAGATGTTATTTTTAGGTCAACATGGCCCAACTGTTTGAGATTGGGCCTTAATGCTATCCCTGAAGGGGGAAAGCCTGAAGTCAACATAAACCAGAAGAAGGAGAGGACATGGCTGTCATGGGAAAGCCAAGGAACCCTAAGGATTGTCTGCCAGCCAGCCAGTATGCTACTGACCACAGGAAGAAGCTCACGGTCTAGCCTCTGAAATCATGAGCCAATAAAATAAAGCCAAACCATGCGTGTGGTATTTATCATAATAGCTCTGGAAACTAAGACACCGCGTAAGTCCTCTTCCCAACATAAGGCCCAGATCACTGCCGCCTCCTCCATGGCTCTCCCCTCCTTAGTCTCCCCTTCCCCTAAGCTTAGTTCTTTCTACTTTGGCTAAGACTAATGGCTCACCCCAGGTTAGCATTCTGACTCTGCCACTTGTTAGCTATGTGATCTTATGCAAATAACTTTACCTTCCCGGGCCTAAGTTTCCTCTGCTGCAAATTACAAATAATCATAATATTTGTTTCATAGAATCAGCATGAAAATTAAATGTGAAAATGCATGCAGAAGTCTTAACATGGAAACTTGTACATTCTAAGGGTTCAGTAAGTACAGACTGTTTTTTGATATTGCTTTGTATTATAAATAATTTGAGTCTAAGCATATCTTCTCTACTATAACACAAATTTCTTAAAATAGGAAAAATATATAGTCTGCCTTTATATCTTTCACCATTCCACCTGAATATGACTGGACATTAATATATACTAAGCACTGTGATATGATTTTATACATGTTTGTGAGGATAAGGTTTTTGTGTCAGCTTGGCCAGGCTATAGTCCCCAAATATTCAATCAAATACTAATCTAGGTGTTGCTGTGAAAATATTTTGTAAGTGTGATTAATATCTATAATCAGTTGACTTTATGTAAAAGATATTATCCTAGATAATCTGGATGGGACCTGCCTGATTCAATCCTTTGGAAGGCCTTAAGAGCAGAAGTGAGATTTCCCCAAAGAACAAATTCTACCTGTGACGAGCAGCTTCAATCATGTCCATGAATTCTAACCTGCCCTTACTGACAACCTGTCCAGTGAATTATGGACTTACATACTAGCCCTCACGGTCATGCAAGCCACTTCCTTGAGATAAACCTCTCTGCTACTCTTTAGATAGATATATTAATGATTGATTGATTGATTGACATAGAGACAGGTAATGATAGATGATAGATAGATAGATAGATAGATAGATAGATAGATAGATAGATAGATAGATAGATAGATAGATAGATAGATAGATAGACACAGAAATGATAAAGATAGATACAGACATAGACTAGACATAGAGAGAGAGAGCAGAATCCTACTGGCTGTTTCTCTGGTGGAACTCTGATAAAATGTAAATACGTTTTAATATCACTATCTGTATTAGAGTGGGTATTACCATTGCAATTGTGATCACTGGTGAGATCTGCCTTCTTTGGTTATTAGCATCAGTTTTGAATATTGGGCTAGTATTAACATAAGCATGTTTAGGATTAGGATTGATATCCTAGTGTACACCTGCTAGGCAGCTTTAGAGAGGTCAAGTCATTTGTGAAAACCTGAATTCCACTCCTGATCCATGAAATAAAAATGTTCTTCCTGCTACCCCCTGCTCTCTCCCAAGCTCAGGGGCTCACACCTGGAAAGCATTCAATAAATATTTACCCAGGCAAAGTTGAGCAAACTGGGAGATGTGCAAAATCCAATTTCCTTGTAGTATGGAAAATTTAAGGAGGCAGACACTTCAGGGACTTTCCTTCAAACTCAGAGCATTTTAATGAGTCCAAAGAAAGTCCATTAAAATAGTTTCCACTGGAGCAGAGCAAAGCAAAGACCATGAAGCCGGAACACATTATAGATGAGAGTCATCACACTTATGTGCTGTAGGTCAAGTATTAAAAGGATAAATGTTCTACGCAGGAAACATCTGAACTATGTGTGTTATGGATGGGCTTCCCTGTAGGTGGATGATCATGACCAGCCTGAAGTATGGCTGTTTTCACCCCTTAGAAATAAATAGCCCCAGGAGGCCCTGCCTGTGATAACAGGGAGAGAGACACCCCGTTCATCTTGAGTCTCATTTTCTCAGTTTGGGGTCGTTTGAGTCAGAAACTTCCCCTTTGTGTCAACAAGGCTTATGTGAATGTTTAATTTATTATACACCATCTGAGAGCCCAGGAGAAAACTCTAGGATGATATTTTTTTCATGAAAGAACTATATCCCAACTATCAAATTAAATTGCAAATACATTGTAAGGACAAATAAACCATGTCATGAGTGATGTTACTCCTGATCATTGATGAATATATTTCTTCTAGATGGAAGGACAGAAAGAAAGAAGAAAACCAATGGCCTTGAAGGACATTTTATGTCTTAGGCACTCAGTGAGCTGATTTCCCTCATTCTTGGCATAAAATGGGCCGGGCTAGCACAAACCCTGCCGTTGTTTATATATCATTCCTCCACCAAGAGCACTCTACACCTCATTCACACACACACACACACACACAATTCTTTGCCTAGAGGACACCCATCTTTGACTTCAAGCAGTACTTTTCAACCCTGGCTGCATTGGAAAATCATGGGAGAGTAGGTGGTGAGATTGGGCAGATAAAAATACCATGAAATATTTGGGACATACTCATATTAAAAATTATTCACAGTTTACCTGAAATACACATTTAGCTGGGTTTACCTGTATTTTATGCAATCCTATCTGAAATGCTTTAGAAAAAACAAACAAACATTACCTCTGCCCTACCCTCAGAAATTCTATCTTAATTCTTGTAGGATGCCCCATCCCTTTAAACACACACACACAGAGGTTCCATGTTTTTTCCTTCCTCACTCTCTCTCCAGGTAACTTGTGCCCACACTGAACACTTGTTAACACAGGACCTTTACTGAGATAAGTCTCAGTTTGTTCCTGCTGCTGTGAAATATTCAGAAAGAATGACAGATGTGCTTTGTGTTTTTGCACTTTTTGCTCCCCCTCCAAGGTCCTTCTAGCCTACTGTGCCCTAACCTCAGGGGCCAGACCCATTCCCGAAGGAGCTTGCGGGTGCTGAGGCCCCTTCTGGCTTCTGTGGAAGTCCTCACTCCAGAAAGATGCAGCCAGTGCTCCCCTGGCTCTGTCCTGGAGGGGCAGGAATTGGGGAAGTACCTCTGAATGGAGAAGGGGTGCAGTTTATATAGTAGGATAGAAGGGTAGATCCTTGTCCTCATTTCCTTGGGCTGCCTTAACAAGCTACCACCAACTGGGAGGCTTAAAAAAAAATTACTGTCTCACAGGTCTAGAGGCTACATATGTCCCAGGCCAGGCTTCCTCTGAAGTCTGTAGGGAGAATCTGTTCCATATGTCTCTTCCAGATTGGGGAAGTGACTGGCAACCCTTGGTATCTCTGCCTCAGTTGTCACCTGGTGTTCCCTCTGTGTGCCACTTCTTACAACGACACAGTCACACGGGACTCCACTATGACCTCATTTTAACTTGCCTAATTCCATCCATAACAACCGATTTCCGAATAAGGCCCCTCCCCCAACACACCCCATCCCCTTTCCCTGCTTTGCTTAAAAATTTGCTTACATATTTTATTTATTGTCTGTCTCCCTGAATCCCTGCCACTGAGCATCCTGAGGACAGGAGTATCTGTCTGTTTTGTTTTGGGTTTTGTTTTGTTTTTTCACTTCTTTATCCCCAACACAAAGACTACTGCCCGATATCTAGTAGGCACTCAAAAAATATTAGTGAAAGGTGAGGAAGGAAAGAAAGAAGGAGGGGGCAAGCATAGACATCTGAAGATTCCCAGAGGAGGGAAAATGTAAAGCCCTCTCCTTCCCAATCCTAAGGGAGGTGGCAGGATTTTTGAAGGATGTTGGTCTCCAGACACACATGTCTCCAGACCTGCACTGATTACTATGCTTAAAGTGTGGCACAGAATCAGTAAGGCCTCCAAGTATGCAGGAAATATGAGGGAAATATGAGGGATAAACAAGGGCTCAACTAAAAGTTTGCCCAAAACTGTTTCACTCCAGAGATATACCAGGGGCATTCTTAAAAGTCTGAGGAAGATGACAGGGACCCAAAAAGGACTGGCTGAAACTGAATTCCCCACTGGCCTATGAGCTAGATGGTTGGAGTCAGATGAGAGAAACTAAAGATAAATGACATTTCTAGTACAACAAATTAGTAGAGTACCTGCAAAAATAGTATCTGTTAAAAATAGTGTGATAATAATGAACGGTAGAAATAGTGGTACCCCACTTTTTAGTTGAAGGTCTCTGGCAAGTTACCTCTCTGAGAATGAAGTATGCTCGTCTATGGGATAACTGTACTCATCTATCAGTCAGGCTATACTAGGTTATGCTGCATAACAAATAATCCCCAACTCTCTCAGTCCTAAAACAGCAAAGAGCTATTTCTCATTCACACTACATGTCAACAAGGGAGCTTTGCTCCTCACATCATTTAGGAGCCCAAGCTGATAGCACAGGCTCTCTCTCAATTATTTCTGTGATGCCAAAAGGAACACAAGCTCTGGAGGACGACTTAGTGACAATCTAGTGTCCTGCCCCAGAAGTGACATATGTCACTTTGACCCACAGTTCATTGGCCAGAACTAGTCACAAGGCCCCACCCAACATGAGAGGATCAAGAAGTGTGAAATACAATATGCCCAGAAGAGAAAGAAGCCGGGAAATATTTGGAAATACAACCCAAAGGACATAAGGTAGTCGGGAGGGTGAAATGAGGTAAAACATGTAAAGTCACTATAACAGTGCCCACCATATAAAGTACATGCAATAAATGAAAACAATGATTAGATATTTCAGATCCTGAAAGTTTTGGGGGCAGGCAGACAAGAGACTCATCCTATCCCCAGTCCTTAGTGCAGTGCCTAGTATACATTCTCCAGTGAATGTTGCTGATTGAAGCCACTAACCACTAAATTCCAGTCGAAAGACTTCCCTTGATCTCGAGCTAATGGGGAAAGGAACATAAGCATACATAATTTCAGGATAGCTCTGATCCCATGCCTAGCCAACCCTATATCTATATTCTAGAAAAGTATTGTTCCAGGCCTTAATGATACAGAAATGAAACAGACAGACAACCCCTGCCCTCCATAAGCTTGCATCCTAAGAGAGGGTGAGGAGACAGGCAGCAAACATGTAAGCAAATATTTAAGAAAATTTCCTACCTTAGTCCTGAAAAGTGCTGTGAGAACTCAGCATGCTGCAATGTAGTAAAGAGAATCACTAGGCAAGGGGGAGGAGGCAACCTTAGCTTAGGCAGTCAGGGAGGGCTGATGAAGGAATAACTTAGTGATGAGAAGGAGATTGCCATAGGACGATCTGGAGATCCATGCTCAAGGTCCAGCAAGCGCAGAGAACCAGAGACTGGAAGAGATGGCTGAGTTTAGGTGTCAGAAAGAAAGTCAAAGTCACTGGGCCCTCATCTACAAGGGGAAGATTGAGGAAGAAGGGATCAAAGAGGTAAGCATGGTCTCAGAGGCCAGGGTAAGAAGTTGGGATTTCACTCAAATTACAGCAGAGAAAAAATTGCAGGGAGGGAATGGGGTATAATTCGGTAATTAAAAAAAAAAAAGGCCTTTGGTAAGCTAATTTTCAGATGCCTATAAAACATCCAAGTAGAACCCTCAAACAGTAGTTTAAGACCAAATCTTCAGTTCAGAGATATAAAGCTGAGAGTTAATATATGAAGTCAAAATAGAAAATCTTTTCAGAGAACACTTAATAGCCTTCCTGGAGCTAGGTACTGGTCAAAAAGTTGATGTTGCTTAAATCAAATAATTAAAGAGCTATTGCAATTAACTAATTAGGTAGACATATACCTGTCAAATCAGACACTCTACTGTTCTAAACAATATTTATAGGTCTTCTAAGCATAAACTTGAAAATTGATGAATATGGTTTTGCCCTGATGATTCAAGTATTTCACAAGAGATAATCAGTAATCTGAAAATCAAGTATCAGCCAGGATAAGCTAGGTTCTGCTGCAATAACAACCAACATCAAAATATCCATGGTTTAAAACAGCAAAGATATCTTTTCTGATCACACTACATGTCCATCGAGAATTAGCAGAGGGCTCTGCTCATTAGAGTCACTCTGAGAACCAGGCTAATGGAGCAGCCACCACCTCAAAGTTTACCAGTTGCAAAGAAAAGAAGCGAGGAGGGTGTTGTAACAGCAGTTAAAGATTCCATCCCAGAAGGGCTACACATCCCTTCTATTCACATCCCACCAGTGCCTCTCCAAACACAAGCGAGCCAGGAAGCATAATCCTACCATTTGCCCATTTTCTCTTCCTACTCTTCTTCTTTTTTATGTGCATAACTCTCAAAATTTTCAGGATTAGGGCAATAATTCAAGGGAGAAATAATTCAAGGTTATATAATTCATGATATCATCTAGTTCCCACAACAACCCTAACCATTAGTTTTGTTCCTTTCCATTTTGCAGATGTGGAAATGGAGGCATAAGGACATTCAGTAGCATTTATAAGGTCCCACAGCTAGTAGACGGACAAGCTAAGATTTTAGCCCAGGCACAAATGCAATGCTATCCTTATTCTTTCCACAACACCACAGTTTTACATATTGCCACCTACTTCCCTTCTAAACGAGTTGGCATTTTTCTTAGACTCATCCAGGCCAAACAAAAAGGAGAAGGAATACTTAGTAAAATGTTTGAATCAGAGAAAAAATAAATGTAGTAAATGTTGACTTGTTAGCTTGGCTCAATTTTTTTAGTCGTCTTTGTCTTCAGTGAGGGGATGGAGAAATGAAGGGGAATGGAGCACAGAGCAGATAAGAGGTCTAGGATATCGCTGAGGAAGCTTATGCTTATTTTTAAAGGTTCAGCAGGGATTCAGACATGGGTAGACCAGCCCGTCTGGAACTCATGTTTCATGGAGTTGATTCCTTATGAACCATAAAACTGTTTTCACTTGTCCCTAGTGTTATTTGTAGAAATGTGCATCAGAGAGGCCAGAAAAATGATTATATATTCTCTTTTCCAAAAGTTCCAATAAGCAGTCTGTTATATTTCTCATTTAGGGCAGAGTTTTCAGTTATGTTTCAAGTTCCTGCCAGTTGGGACTGCCCTCATGCAAATTTTGCCCAAATTTAGCTTTAGGCTAGAACATAAAAATACCAATGTTGTTTCAGGGATCTGATTTAAATTTTCTATAAATTAAATGTGTTAAGTTTGTCATATTTATTTATGGAATATTTTCTGACACCATGTTAGAATTAATCCATATTCCCAATTACATGAGTCCTAAGATAAAGGTCTGAATCATTTGGCCTGAGCTACCTGTGGCATAATCTGCTGTTTCATATAAAGCTCCATTTCTCAAGGCTCAAAAATGCCAAATTCTAAAACAAAAGCTCTAAATTAGGGCAAACCCCCAGCCAAAAAGGACAGATGTAAAGAAGAGAAACATTGAGTTATAAAACAGTAGTTTACAGACAGTTGGAACTAATCATTGTTTATTTCCTGGCCCTACAAGCAATATCTTTTATCTCCAATTTACACATCAGAAAAACAAGGCACAATTAATCCTGGAGTTGACCCCTCACCAAAGGCAACTATCTTTCCACTATGAGACTGGCCCATTAAGTGTTTGAACAGACAAACTGTCTATACAATATGAAGGACAACCCATAATATTTCCCTAATAGCAGTACTAAACCAAGTTCAAATCTGAAGAGTACATGCAAGTCCTTCTGTATTAGAAAGGGAAGGCACCTCATGGATACTGTCACATCTCAGCTCCTCAGATTACCCAAGGGAAATGAGGCCCATGGAGCTGAAATGACATGCTCAGGCTATCTCTGTTTTCTAACAAACCCAAACCCTTCCTGAGGATTAAAGTGATGTACTTTAGGAAAGGATTTCAGTTTGAGATTTAGTTCCCAGTTGAATACAATTAACAATGCGGACTTGGATAATTTCCATCTCTCTTTGAGCCTAGGTTTCCTCATCTGTAAAATGGGAGCAATAATATTTATACCGTGGAGTTAGTGAGATCATGAGAAGAAATTATATTTCTATAATACACTGTTAGCATTCCTGATAATCCTCTTAAAATGAGTCCATCTGCCCCACTAAACTAAGATGGTCTCAGAAAAAAAGTCTGCACCTTGTTCTATTTGTGTCCCTGCCCCCACCTGCTCAGGGACATATACTGGGCAGTCAAATATTTTATGAATAAAGCAATCAATTAAATGATATGCACAATTTGAATTAAACATCGTTTTATATGTTTTCCCAGTTTTATTTCAATTCTAACTTAAGACCTATTGCTCTAGGCACTTTACTATCCTATCTCAAATGCCCTGTTATAAAATTCGATCTGTATAATTGAACAGAGGTTCTTGTAACAGTGAGAGGGTAAGTTTATATTTGAGCTAGAATTAAACAAGCGTTTAAAATAAATAAATGTACTATGTTTTTAAATTCAACATTTATTCGAACTACATCAATCTAATTTATGTATTTTTAATTAAGTCACATTTATTTTCTATCTTAACAGTTGCAAATGACCATTTCCCATCTCATACTCATCCCCACCACCAGCTGTTTCCTGCTACAGTTCTCCCTCTTTGCAAGGTCTTCTCTGTCCCTCCTTCAATCCAACATCAGTACCTCCTTTAAGATTCTAATTAAGCTGACCATTTAAATGGCCTCCTCCAGGTCACGTAGACCTTCTCTGAATTTCTATAAGAGTTTCAATCTATGCCCCACAATCTCCCAAATCCTTACACTTTTTAGGCATTTCTTTAGATGCTACTCAAGTCATTCCATGTAGGTATCATCTACCTAACTTGCTTTGAGGTTTCTCCACACCAAGGAAGTTACTTCCTTCCTTCTTTTGAGTGTCCTGGGCTCCATCCTATAAAATAACTCTGATGAATCAGTAGGGGCTACCTGGTACTCCAGAATGAAAGAATCCAGCCAGGCAGAAAAGCGGCGATTGATTAGCAATGCCTGCCATGGATCCTGGGCTAGCAGTGGGTGAAGCTAGTCCTGACGTTCCCTAAATGGTCTTTAGCCTAGAAATGACTTATTAATAGTGTCCAAGTTTAGGAGGCAGCCCTTGCACACACACACATACACACACACACAGTAGCCTCAGAACTGTGTCACACAATGAAAGGAAATTAAATACCCCATTTTACAGATTAAGAGACTTTGCTAGAGAACGCCTAAGCAGATAGCCCAAGGGCATTCGTACGGAACTAGAAGTCGATAATATAACTTTATTATTGTCCTCGTCTCTTAGCAACCAAATTTGAAGCAATATTCAAAACGGGGAGAGGGATGAATCTAGGGGAATCAAGAGTACCTGAACTTTATCTGGTTAACTGTGCAAAAAATTGGTAGTTTATAAAATCAGGAGGCTTTATTTCTCTCTTCAGGGCAATGTGGCAAGAATATCAATTGGGAGAAAGAAGCCCCACAGAGCTTCTCACCTTACCACGTCAGTATTCTAACAGCTTTCCCTCTTCATCCCCACCACGAATGCCTTGGTCAGCCCCTGCTGGAAAAAAACAAGCAGAGAGAAGAAAAGAGCAGGGAAAAGTACATGTGGCAGACGTAGGAACTTAAGCCGCTGTGAGTGTGCACTAAGTTTGTTATCACAGTGAGCGGGCACATCAGGGTGGCGTTGCTGCCGCTCCAACCCAGACCAAGGGACAAGCCGTCGCTTGCGAAACCAGCCCAAATCCCGGGCTGCCTTATGCTCTGGGTGAGACATTCGGTCTCCTGAAAATGAAGTGCTTGCTCTCAGGGGAGCCTCTGGTTCTGCCCTACGTGTAACTGTATATACACAGATCGCGTTCCCAGTTTCACTTGTGCAGCCCTTTTACACTTAACCCCTGAAAAATTCCAATTTTAAAAACTAGGTTTTTATAAAACTATTCTTTCATAAGTTGTAACAAATGTTCCACACCAATGCAAGGTGTTAATAATAGGGTCGTGCATGGGAATCCTGTATTTTAAGCGTGATTGTTCTATAAACTCACAACTTCTCTAATAAATTTTTTTCAAAACTAGGTTTAAAAATTTCTCTTCTGAAACAAAACTTTTAGGAAAAAAAATATGTGCTAAAGCAGAAACTTTTGAAAAAATCCTCAATTCTTTTTTCCTTCTATGGGCAAATGGGATTAACCCTAGCCACCCTACAAGGGCATACATTGATTGGCTTAATTAAAATTGATAATAGCTACCATTTATTGATCGCACCTTCAGATACTGTGTCAAGAAGTCTTTTCACTCTTCACGACAATCCCATGAGTTAGTTATTATTACCTCCATTTCACAGATGAGGAAACTGACTCAGAGAGGCAAATGATTTGTCCAAGGACACATACCAGAGCTAGGACTTAGGTAAAGAAAGCAAGACATCCATGGTGCAAAATGTAAGGAGCCCTTCATTCCCAGGGCTGTGACGTGCAGACCGGCCCCTGAGACAGAGTGTCTCCTTAGGTTTTGCATCCTGGGAGCCTCCCAGGCCTCACCCTTCCCTTATCTCATATATCAAGGCAGCAGTAAAGCTGGGATTCAAACTCAGGTCGGACAAACTCATGTTTCAATGCCATTGCTCACACCACCCATCCATTTTCAGGGACAAGCAGCTCTATCTATAATACTTTGCTCCAAAAATAAGTCTCTCCACCAGGGTCCTTTAGAACTAAGATCACTGAAGAGTTGATTCAGCCACATGAACCCAATAGTCTCATGGTGGAGGGGAGCTGGCAGGTCCCCACCTACACAGAAATCTTTACACACCATGCACACACACCTCACAACTCTGACCTTGCTCTAAAGGAATCAGTCTTCAAATTTGTTGGATATCACCCAATACCCTAAAAGGAAAAGCCAATTGGTAGCATCCTTAATATGTAATAGGAGAGTACAAGAAATCTGCTCTGTCTTCCTTAGACCTAAGTTACTGATCAGTTTGTTCTGGGACAGAGAATAGAAGCACGTTTTTCATCTATATAAAAACCAAAACCAAAGATAAAATTGAACTTGTTGCCCAAACCTCCAGCCCCAGCTCCGGCTCCTGCCTAAGCCATAAAACATCTAATTGCCCACCAGGCAATTAGAATAAAACATAGTCCTTGAAAGGTGGTTCTTAAGAGCGCCAAAGTTCACCACCATCTCTGTGCGCCAGATGGGGGGCGAGCAGCTCAGGTGTTTCCTTGTAGGAATTACCCCCCCGAACTGCCGTCAGAGTGACACGTGGGGATTCCGCAATGTCTGAGCACACCAAAATGACAGCAATTATGAAAGATATTACCCAAAATGGCTCTTTTCCCTTGCCAGCCACCATTTCCCATTGTAATTTTCATTTTCACGGGAAATGCATTTTTACCTAAAATAAAATTGTCTCTTTAGGGAATCTGTAAATGAGTGTTATCCAGACATTGCAGATGTCACCAGGTTGACTGGCCCTAACGTGGCTCGACCAGAGGATGGTGAGGCGTGTAGGCGAGATGGTGAACAGGGGCAAGAGGAGAAACAAAACTTTGATACATCACACAATATAAATATTTCTAACATCAAAATGCCAAAGATTTGTCCTTACAAAACTGACAGGAAATTGGCCCCTAAATTTCCAATGTTGTTTTTAGCTTTTGTCTAAAGAAAACAATGAAATTATGGTATTTCTATTAGAATTTTCATCCCATGTATCATATTGCATCTCTCCACAGCAAAGGAAAAGAGACTGGTGGAATGTGCATGGTAGTTAAGGTGACAGTTCGTCTCCTTGCTTCTTAAAAATGCCTTAGAGCCTTGTGGCTTTTAGGTATCACTGGTGAGCTCCTTAGAAATGCAGATCCTTTGTCCCAACTGCAGACCCGTTAAATCAAAGACTACATTTTAATAAGATTCACAGGCAATTAGTGAGCAGTTTAGAGCCTGGGAATTATTGGGTTAACTCTAACTAAGATTAGGGATGAAGATTGAAGAGATAATGAAAAATAATCACCATCATCATTACCATTGATGAAGAATTTATAATGTGCTAAACAGGGTGCTATACTCTTTTCCACATATTTGTCGTTTAAGTTTTACAATAATCCTAAGAGAAATGCATTATTACCACCATTTTACAGATCAGAAAGTTTACACTCAGAAAAGTGAAATAGCTTATCCAAAGTCACTGTTTAATAAGTGGCAGAGCCAGGATTCGATCTTCAGTCTCTTGAGAGCCACACATCTTACCCACTAAGTCATACTGCCTTTAGGTGTGCTTCAAATGCTCTCATGGCAAAGATTCCATACACCTTCCAGAAGTGCTTATCTTCCATGATGTGGTTCTTCATCATAGGAGTAAACTTCCACATCTCTCTAGGTGTTCTGAAATCTCTCCCATGTGAATAAAATCCTCTTCAAACTTCACTAGATGTGGACACACTTAGCAGTTAAAAAAGAAGAAAGAAGTCTGCAACTGCCCTTCTCCAAATTCACAGGCCATAAATGTAATCAAGATATTGCAAACTATTAAGTAAACATGAACTGAGAAAGTTCATTTCAATGTACCAGTCCACTGAAAATTGTCTTTTGCATAATACCCTAAATCACTTATATCAGAATTGCTATCATCTGAACTGATAAACTCTCAATAATAACAAAAAACCCTTGCCTCAATGGCAGTGAATGAGTCTCCTAATTCCTTGTATCACAGCATATAGCCACTACCCAGCACACAGGACCCAATAAATATTTGAAGAATAATGGAAGAAGGAATGAATTGTGTATGTTTTAAATCACTGTTTTTTTGTTTTCTGGAGTAAGCGAGCAAATACCATGCAATGGATTAAACATGGAAATGTGTTAGCTTATAGTTTTGGGGCTAAACGAAAGTCCAAATCAAGGCAATGCTTCTTTCCAGAAGACTGGAATTCTGGGGCTGCCTGCCAGTCATCCTTGGGTCTTAGTTTGTCACATGGCAAGGCACATGGCAGCATCTCCAGATCTCTTCCTTCTCCTCCGGAGTCTGTGGAGGGTCAGCTTCTGGCGTTTCCCTCGGTGTCTTTTTCTTTCCAATAGTCTAAATTTCATTCTGTCTATACCAGCATATATATTAGTAGGATTAAGACCCATCCTGAGTGAGGGGGGCCAACCTTCTTAACTGAAGTAACCCCATCAAAAGGTCCTACTTCCAATGGGTTCACACCCACAGAAAGAGGTTCCATTGAAGAATATGTTTTTCTGAGGTACATGCAGCTTCAAACCACCACAATCACTAAGGACTCATTTATTCAGCAAATGTTTATGAAGCACCAAAAATCTCAGGCATTGTATTAGGTATTAGGGACAAAAAAATGAAAGATATTGTTCCCAGGCTTTATTTTATATGTTTATAATACACCAAATAGCACAGGTTTTGGCCCCTACAGTTCAAGAGATGAATCCTTTCCTTGCCACCATGTCAACCTCTATTAGCTATTTCAATCATCTATAGAATGGGAAAAATAATAGTTACCTCTTAGAGTCATTGGGAAGAGTATGTGAGACAATATATGAAAAGGCAATTATGTGCTTGTCACATAATATAAGGTCAATAAATAGTAACTATAATCACTGACATCATTTGTTAATCATAAAAGACTTTTGATCTTTTAAACTTTTGGAAAAATAGATATAAGTCCAGATCCTTCACAAATCCTTTCTCTTTTTTTTCACAGTGGAGTCAGTTTCCTTGTAGTCTTCCTTAAACAAAATAATGTATGAGGAACCCCAAGGGGACAGTCTTCTCGATGCCACCCTAGCGCTCTGGGCTTGAAATCACCAAGGATGCTTTGGGAAAACTAGAAGGCAGTTTTACGCATGGAGCACCGGGCAGCTCCACCTCACTGCCCGTGAAATCTCCTGTCACACAGCTAGAGCAACAGAGCAAGTCACCCTTGCATCCGTCTGCCACCTCCTAGAGAAATAAAACCTCTCAAAATACTAGGACTTCATCAGGGTTGGGGTGGGGGCAGTCCTTTTTCCAGCAGTTATTGGATAAGGCAACGGATAAGTCACCAGATGTCTCTGAAATGGGAAACTAGCTACGTTACATGCTACGAGCTCTGGTACCATCTCTCTACAGCTTCCTCAACAAAAACAAAGCAAAAGTCACTTAATCTTGAGGGATCAAGAAAAACAGCCACCAGGAGATATTCTCAGCCCTTCCCACCACCCACACAGCTGGACATGTCTCTGCTTTATGAATCTATCTCTTCTCAGGGCTTCCCCAAAGCAAGCTCAAGCAGGCATATTCCTCAAGAGGCTCCTATATTATCTTTTCAAATCAATGTTTAAATAAGCCAAGATGTTTTCATGCATTAGTTAAGAGTGTGGTACCTAAAGTTCTACTCTTACTATGTGACTTTGCGCAAATTATTACATCTCTGCGACTCAGTTTCATCATGAACACATTTCAAGAAGTTAAAAAAATATGACACATACAACTATACAGTGAACACATGTCAAAAGTTTATTTAAATCTGAGTACCTGGGTAAGGATTATACTGGAGTTGTCTATGTTACTTTTGTATTAGGTTGCAACTTTCCTCTAAGTTTGAAATTATTTCAAAATAAATTTTCAAAAATAATTTTAACTCATTAAGTAGGGAGCTTATAGATTGTTAAAAATGGTTCAAAGAGCATTTGTAAAATAGTTTTTATAGACAGTTGTCAAAGAATATCAGGATAAGGAGTAGATGTGGCTCAAGTGGTTGAGCACCTGCTTCCCATGTACAAGGTCCTGGATTCAATCCCTGGAACCTCCTAAAAACATAAAAACCAATTCTCATTGGGGAGTGGAGGTAGTTCAGTTGTTGAGCACCTGCCTCCCATGTACGAGCTCCTGGGTTCCATTCCTGGCACCTCCTAAAAAAAAAATTAGAATAAGACTGCTATGTTAGATATAAAACTGGTTAATATCCTAAAAGGTGATATACTCATAACTTCTGGAGTTATCTTTTCCACCAGACTGAAAGCATTTGATTCTTTATCAGACAACATCAACAAGCTGACAGGTAACTTAATGAGTCTGAGCTCTATCCAATAGTAAATAGTAAGTTGAACAAGTGTACACCTCCAGAACCCCACTGTCAAATATGGCTATTTTAAGTTTAAATTTAAATTCATTAAAAGTAAATAAAATGTTAACTTCAGTTCTCAGTCGCAGTAGTCATATTTCAAGTATTCAATAACCAGATATAGCTAATTTACTACTGCATGGGACAGAGCAGAACAGAATGTTCCCACTTTAGCAGAATGTTCTATTGGACAACACTACTCTAGAGGATTCTTGGGTGACTGTATCAGTTTTCTGCTGGTGCAGAAACAAATCACAACCCGCTTAACAGCTTTAAACAACACAAATTTGTTATCTCACAATTCTGAGGTCAGAAGTCCATGTTAGCTCAACTGGTCTCATGTTTCACAAGACCCAAGTCAAGGTGTAAGCCAGTTGGACTCTTATCAGGAGGCTCTGAGAAGATACAGCTTCCAAGCTCATTCAGGTTGTTGGCCAAACTCAGTTCCTTGTAGTTGTAGGACTTAGGTCTCTGTTTCCTTGCTGGCTGTCAGTCAAGAGTCAGCCTCTGCTCCTAGAGGCTATTTGAATGCCTTCTCCTGCCTTCCACGAGACCCTCTGCAGCAACAGTAGATCGTGTCCCTCTCAAGCTTGACGCTGTCTGACTTCTCCTTGTGCACATCTCCCTGGTTGACACCACTGGTGAAAATTCTCTACTCTTTAGGGCTCAAGTGATTAGATTGTGCCCACCGAGACCATCCAGGGTCATTCTTCTCTTTAAGGTCTGTAACTGTAATTACATTTGCAAAGTCCCTTTAATCAAGTAACACAACAGAGTCCCAGGATCCAGGAATTAAGGCATGGACCTCATGGGGCGCCATTATTCTACCTGCCACAATGAGCTTGCTAAGCAACACTAAGTGTGATCATAACAGGTCTTCAGTTGCATTATTTCCAAGTGTTGGATAATTTTTCTTAACAACTTCCTAGGGCTAATGTGAGTATTTAATATATGAACCCATATAAAGTGTTTAGAACAGGACCAGGTATAGAATAACTGCTTTATAAGTGTTTCATAGATATAAATTAATCTCTCCGTGACTCAGTTTCCTCACCTATTAGAGACGAGTAGTAGTAGTATCTTCTTGAGTGTGGGGCCGTTATGAGGACTGTAGAGCTAACACATGATAATTTAGCACAGGGTTCAACATATAAAAAAGGCTCACAATGTCTTTGGTCGCAAAAGTAGCCACGCTGGCAAACAGTGGTGTCACGGCTGTGGGTGGAGGAAGAAATGTACAGCACCTCACCTCTCCCCCTGCCCTTGCCTTTTAGGATATAGACAGAGTGATGGCAATCAAACACACAAGGACCCAACGAGGACAACTCAAGGTGAGCAGTGCCCGCCTTTCATTATCTGTCCTTTTCAAGCAAAAGGCTTCACTTCCTCTCATGTTGCAGAAGGAGAATGGGGACCTTCATAATCTAGGCCAGGGAATTCCAGAGAGGACAGAGGAGATGGAGACTACTGGAATGATGCTCCTGTGTGTGCTTCCTCCCATGGAATGCCATTGCAGGTTTAAAGTTATCATCTCTGTAGCCTGCTATGGATCAAAATAAATGTGCATAGGGCAGATTTTTATTGGCTGATTGTTGAAACTCAGCTCAAGGAATCTTCATCTTGTCTATGAAGACATTCCTGTCTCCCCAGAGAGAATTGTCTCTCTCTCTTTTGTGTCCATGCTGCACCCCACTTGGCTTCTAGGGCAATGTCTGTCACTTCATACTCATTTGTACTCATTTGTTGTGAATGCAAATCTCAGAACAAAGGCTCAAGTGTACAAGAGATGCACCATCCTTTTTTAGGAGTCAATATAATTTCTATCCCAAGCCTTAGTCCCACCATGAAGCTCCTGTCAATTTAGGGTTTTCATACCCCTCTTTGCCTGGCATTCTACACTCAACTCCAGGGACTGACATAGAACTATGGTAATGGGCACTGGAAGGGTGAATTTAGCAGGGCAGCTTTTCCTTGACTGCCACCTGACCGCACCACCCTTTGCTGGCACAGCCAGCTTCCAGGATGACACTTAGGGGTTGGTTGTTGCAAGTCACTCCTGAGTCCATCCCACATCCCCATCTCACCCCCAAGGAGGACTTATTTTCTTTTTCAAATATCTGGAGTAAATCACACATGTTTAAATTTTGTTTTCTATTATTAGTTTTGCAAAAGAAGGCATCATCTTACACAGAATTTGTAATTTTACAAAATCAGTTTTTTAAACAAGTCATTTTTCATAAAAAAGGGATTATTTTGATCTTTTATAATTCTCATTAAAAGAGTATTTGGGGAAGCAGACATGGCTCAAGTGAAAGGGCTTCTGCTTACCATATGGGAGGACTTGCTCGACCCCTGGGGCCTCCTGGTGAAAAAGAAGAAGAGAAAGTGTGCCTGCATGGCGAGCCAGTGCCCGTGTGGTGAGCCAGTGCCCGCACAAGTGAGTTACTGGGAAAGATGATGAAACAACAACAGAGAGATGAAGGGGAGAGTCAAGGTGACACACAGTAGAAACCAGGAACTGAGGTGGCACAGCTAACAGGGAACCTCTCTCCACATCAGAGGTCCCTGGGATTGAATCCGGGTGAATCCTAGAGGAGGAAAAGTGAGAAGAGAAGACCAAGAAGAGAAATAGATACAGAAGATCACACAGCGAATGGACACAGACAGCAAAAACAGCAGGGTGGGGGAAGGGGAAGGGGAAGGGAAGGGGGGAGTTAATAAACAAACAAATAAATAAATAAAACTTTTTAAAAAAGAGTACCTGGCAAGTTTTTTCTTTTCATCTTCTCAGAACTTTATTCTTCTGCATTTCTAATGAAAATTATAATCAAAGGGTAAGTACAAACTGATATGCCAGCTCAAAAGAAATATAAAGTATATCTGATACCTTATTCAAATTTTTTATTTTTTTTTTAAAGAAGCTTTAGATTACATAAATGTTATATCAAAAACAGGGGATTCCCATATACCTCACCCATCCCCCTCCCACGCTTTCCCACACTGACAACATCTTTCATTAGTGTGGTACATTTGTTGCAATTGATGAACACATATTGAAGCATTGCTGCTAACCATGGTCTTAGAATTTACACTTTGCACTGCAGTTTTATAGGTTTGGACAAAATGTATAATGGCCTATATCCATCATTGTGATATCATGCAAGGCAATTCCAAGGTCCCCAAAAAATGCCCCTATTACACTTATTCTTCCCTTTCCCTCCTCTTAGAACCTCTGTTGACCACTGTCTTTATATCAGTGACACAAGTTCTTCCATGCTAGAATAATAATGCCTACACTTTAGTCCCTAGTTACATCCCCCTTATGTTTGTCCATTCCTCAATCTTAGGATTTGGGGATGGTGATATCCACACTGTTTCTGATTGAGAGGGCACTTAGATCCATGGGGCAGATGGATGGAACGGTCTTCTGGCAAGTTTAAAAAAGAATGAAAGGAAAGGAAATGGAGAGAAACTTTCCTGTTGCCACAACAGCCATCTTCCGGTAAATGAGGCAAGGCAACCCCACAGCACAGGCGAGACCGAGGCCAGCTCTCAGGAGCAGCTCCGTCTATGGACTGGGCAAAATTCAAGTGCCACAGGGAGGCTGGGTGCATTGGTCTAAAAAACAAAGAAATAAGTTTCTCTTCAAGCAGTCAGTATCCAACCATATTCCTAATAACAAAGGAAAGCGTTTCTTGAGTACCTAATACGTGCCTCGTTCCACATTAAATTCCAGGTAGGTTAAAGCAGCTAAGATACAGCGACTGCTCAAGGAGTTCCTAGTAGGGTAGGCTGAGTCTATTGCTTGCACACACACAAACTCACACATAAAAACATAGAGCCCTTCCTCCTTTGATCTCAGCCCACAAACACACATGCACACAGTCCTCAACACTTCCCTCTCCTCTTCCCTGCTTAGGATGTGGCCAGCCAGAGAGGCAGCTGCCAGACTGGTCACATGGATAACTACTTAAAGCAAATTACTCACTTGTGTCAGAGAGATAGTGCCCTGGACATCTGGTTCAGATAATTCCCCCTCCTCCTGCCACCCATGCCTGAAATATTGTACCAAATGTTGCAGGGAAAAAAATACAACCTGTGCAGCATTGCAGCTGGCCAGTGACCCTCTCTATAGCTGACACCCGGGAACAGATTCACACCTGGCAGAGATCTGATTTCAACGCGGCCGTTTTCTGTGATTCCAGACTGAACTCTTCTCCCACCTTGTCCCTCGCCATCTCTCCCTTTTGATAACCCTGAAAACATACCACAATCCCAGAAATTTGTGATAATAGCATTTTTCACCACTCCAAGGCATTCATTCATTCATTTGTTCATTCATTCGTTCGTTCGTTTATTCGTACATTCAGCACACATTCATTCGAATCCCAGTGCTTGCCAGATTAGGTCCAGAGTGACAAAGAGGAAGAGTTTCAGACAAGGTCTATAAGATCACCTATTATAACCCTGTTTGGGTATAGATTAGTCCTGCAGGTGGGTGGGGTTAGGTAACCTTTTACAAACATTTTTGAAGCCACCATTAGCCCCCAAGACCAAGGAGAAAAGGTCAACTTTATTTTGTGCCATGTTGTTCCTGTAAGAATATTTTGTGGGGTCCACAGCAACTCCATTAATATCAGCAAAGTGATCCTTGTTTTTTTTAATTAATTAATTTTTAATGTTACATTAAAAAAATATGAGGTCCCCATATACCCCCCACCCCCCTCACCCCACTTCTCCCATAACCACAACCTCCTCCATCATCATGGGACATTCATTGCACTTGGTGAATACATCTCTGAGCACTGCTGCACCACATGGTCAATGGGAGTGATCCTTTCTATTCATCTATTTGCTATTCAACTGAATTTAAAATTTTCCACAACTTCTAGGGCACCTCCCATGCTGAGATGTTTCCAAGGCTTATCAGCAGCTGTAACTTTGCTTTTCCCATTGACAAAGGTGGCTTAGGGCGAACCTTGATATTAGGCTTGGTTGAGCTCCTTGCCTTCATCTTTTCTTTTTTTTTTCCAAATTCTACTCAATTTATTCATTTTTTTAAAAATATTACAATTCAAAAAATATGAGGTCCCCATTTACCCCCACCGCCCCCACCCCACCACTCCCCCCACAGTAACACTCTCCCCCATCATCATGACACATCCATTGCATCTGGTGAGTACATATCTGGGCATCGCTGCACCCCATGTCCCGTGTTCCACACCATAGCCCACACTCTCCCACGTTCCATCCAGTGGGCCATGGGAGGACATACAACATCCGGTAATTGTCCCTGCAGCACCACCCAGGACAACTCCAAGTCCCAAAAATGCCTCCACATCTCATCTCTTCCTCCCATTCCCCACCCCCAGCAGCCACCATGGCCACTTTTTCCACACCAATGCCACATTTTCTCAATTATTAACCACAATAGTTCATGAATAGAATATCATTAAGTCCACTCTGATCCTTACTGTATTCCTCCTTCCTGTGGACCTTGGCTTGGTTGTGTCCATTCCACATCTATGTCAAGAGGGTCCTTGCCTTCATCTTAATTCTACTTTGCCACTCTACTCATGCATGCATCTATTTCCCCTTCTGGACCCAGAGAGCTGTCCCTTCACCATCATCTTGACTTGCACCGTGACCCCTCTTCCCCCACATCACTGCACCAGCTTCCTCGCTGATCTCTTAACTCTCCACACACCATCCAGACAACAGGATGATCCTTGTAAAATGCAAAGTGAATCAGGAATCAGGACAGCACCATCACCACCAACCTCCCCACCTAAGTCCTCCTCATGGCTCCCAGCAGCCTGCGGAATTAAGTCTGGACAGCATCAGTGGATGTATTGGCAAGGCCCTTCAAGACCTTGCACCACTGACATCAGCCTCATCTCCCGACAATCTCTGCTTCCCTTCTCCTAGTCCTGTGATCCAGTGGGACTGAATGCCCACCACCCTCTTTCATGTCTTCATTCTTTTCCACATGCCTAGAAAGTCTTACTCCCACACCTCCTCTTGGAAACCTGTTCATCCAGTTCAATTGTCACCACACTGATTAACTATTCCCCATTGCCCTAGAAAAGGGAGTAATTATTCCTTTCTCTGTTCTCATGATACTTCAACCATTTATCCATCACACTTTGTAAGTCTGCTAAAGTAAACTGAGAGCTCCTCATGGGTAGAAACTAAGTGTTGTGCATTATTCATTATCTAAGTTCTTGATGGGATGCAATTCCTTTAATAAAATAATATAAAATTTTGCATTTTTAATCTTGTTCCCATTCCGAACACAGTGCCATATACCAAACACTTGATGTCTGAGTGAAAGAAGAGAGAAAAGAAACGAGAAAAAAAGAACAGAAGAGGAGGGATGCCCCACATCCAAGCTCAGATATAGCTTCTTTTTTTTATTTCCACCCTCTGCCTGCATCTGGAAAGTAACACTGCATGTTCATGGTACATTTCCTTAACTTTGGGGTACTCTAGATGAAGGTGCTAAAGAAATATTTGCAGTGCAAGGCAGAATTTTTTCCTATATACTCTCATTAAGGCCATCAATAAATTAGATTAGTGGTTTTGAAATTTTTCTGCCTACTTGCTGACCTAAGCCTCTAAATAGAGCCTCTATAGTCCTTTCTCATAGCCCATCTCAGTGTTTATAAGGTGGTAGAAGTTGTGGGACTTACCTGTCCCTGGGCCAGGGTCAGAGGGAGCAAAGCACAGCTTTATTAGATCTTGGAAAAGTTCCCAATGGGAGAGTCCTTCTCACATATATTCATCTTAGCTGGTAAAATACTGTTACCATCAAGCAGCTTCTAACCCTGCTGAAAGGGTGGGCCATGGCCAGTAACCCTCACCTAATATATCAACATAAATCTCCTTCCTATCACCTTTTATTCCTCACTCCTTCTCTTCATGGCCATATGAGGTCACTAGGAAATTGCTCAAGTTCCTTCCCCTAGGACAAAGTAACACACTTTTCTTTGCAGCCCTTGCTCTGCAGATTCACTACCCAGCAGGGGTTGGGGTTTTATGTCAGTGTTATAGCAGAATCCAAGGCTTCAAGGGCCAGAGGTACCTTAAAAAATCATCTCTCCAGGTTTCTCATTTTACAATGGAGGAAACAGGGGGTCTACAGGGGAATGAGACCTCTGCTGTCTTTAGGAAGAAATAAACTGGCTAAGGAAGCTTTCTGAAAGCCGCTTACCACCTGGTTTTGCCCACTCAGGGAACCAGAATCTTGAGTGAAATAGACAGTTCTATTCACTCTGGCATCTTACCAAACAACACACAGAGGAGTCTTTAACTCAGGATGTTCTAAAGTTGACAACAGGGTTGATTCAAAACAAATGACCCATTCTCTAAAACAAAAACTAGCTACAATTTCCTCAAATGATAATCTAAGCTTGCACTCATGCAAAAACAATCAGCTTCTAGTCCCTCCTTGCTAAGAAACAGTTAAAGTCCTGAGCTGGAAAGATTAAGGAAAGACTCCTGCTCTGGGCCACCCTGAGTACTTTGTCTCCTTGCAGACTATGTGAACTTTCTTGGGGCCTAAAATGGATTGGAGTTATAAATCCTAGAAAAAAATACGTTCATCTTAATCCATTCTGGTGGGTGGGAACCTGCTGGTAATAGGACTTTTTTTTTTCAGGTGGTACCAGAGAATGAACCCAGGACCTTGTACATGGGAAGCTCTACTACTAAGCTATACCTTTTAACAAGGTGACTTGAGTTAAGGTGTGGCCCAACCGAATCAGGATAGGTCTTAATCCTATAAGTGGAGGCCTTATAGAGAAGGCCAAAGAGAGAGAGCCATGGGGAGCAGCCAGAAACTGGAAGTGACCAGAGTCTAGAAGAGAAAGAAGATACTACCATGTACATTGTCATGTGACAGAAAAGCCAGGGAACCCCAAAGATTTCTAGCCAGCCAGAAGATACCAACCCCAGGAGCAAGCAAGCCTTCTAGCCTCTAAAACCATAGCCAATAAATTCCTGTTGTGAAGCAAACCCATTGTATGTGTTTGTTTTAATAGCCAAGAAACTAAAGCAGGGCCCAGCACAGTTCTTCTGCCTGGTGATCTGTCTCTTCCTTCACTAGTCAGGTCCATATTTTCAGCTTCACCTCAACTTTTCTCTAAACTCCTTTGCAATAACAATAAAGACCAGTTTTTCATTTGATAATATTTTGCAAAAAAGGTTAGATAAGGGGGTTCACACTACAATGGATTTCCTCCATTGGTTAGAAGCAGAGCAACTGAATATTTCCTGTTTAATATAAAAAAGCACTTATCCTGGGTGGAGTAGGTCAGAGTTTTTCTGCTTAGTCATTTCACACCTCTACTCTGCCGACTACATTATCAGGAAGGAGTAAGACCATGGGGAGCTATTGGGACAAAATAATTTTTTACTATAGCTTGTTCTAGTGCAATAACTTTTCAGGAAATAAGTTACCCAATTTAAATATATATATGTTTCTCCTACCCAGACCTCTAATTTCAGCTAAAGAGATTTGATCTCTTTGAAGAGTAGTCTATTTAATTTGTCAAGCTTTGGATATTAGCTCCTTACCCCCAAGGTACTGGGCTAAAGATGTTACATTATTATTTCATTTAATTCTCACAACAACCGTATGAGATAAATACTATTATCATTACTATCTTATAAATGCAGATGCTAATACATAGAGAGGTTAAGCACATAATATTACACACATGTTAGGTGGCAGAATTACCACTTAACCAGAATGACCATGTCTGGTTCTATAGTCAAAGCTGAGCACTTAGTCATTGTACCAAAATGGTCAGGCACCTACAGGAATGGACAGTGATGCACCTCAATATTGTAATGATGAGGGAACCTGTGTTCTAAATACAAGCACCATTCTTGACTGCCAGTTTGAGGCACTGTCTCTTCAGAATTGGTCAGTAACCCTCAGGCATGTTTCCATCTCTGCTGTCTCCAATCCATTTGTCTTCAATCTTCTGAAGTCCCACCACTTGGCAAGTTCATCTCTTTGCAAAGCTTGAGATAACAGTAGAATGTGTTAAAGACACGAGGATAAACCTGTTAGGAGGAATGAAAGATCATGACTCAGGTGGCTGAGGAAAGAAATTCATGTAAGAAAATGTAAGGTCTGAGGATGCAAACGTGAACACACTTTTGCCTTTTTCATATTCCCTTGAGTTTCAGTCCATCCCTGGCAACCTGGCTCCCACTCTTTAATTATTTCCAACCCCAGTTCCTTATACTTTGCCTACATGATCCCATATTTCAGACTCAATTCTGAAGTTGTTGGTAGACTGTTCTATCGATTTCTTTTAAGTTTTGTTGATTTATAGTGTTATATCTTCTATTTACTTGTTGATCTGCCTAGTTGTTCTATCCATTATTCAAAATGGGGTATTGAAGTATCTTACTATTGTTGAATTGTCTGTTTCTCACTTCAGCTCTGTCAGTTGTTGTTTCATGTATTTTGGGTCTCTGTTGTTAGGTGCATATATGATGGATTGACCCTTTTTTCATTATAAAATGTCCTTTGTCTCTAGTAGCAATTTTTGTCTTAAAGTCTATTTTATCCACTACCAGTATGGCTGCTTGGCTCTCTTTTTTATTGTTTGCATGGTATCACTTTTTCTTTCCTTTTGCTTTGTGTCCTTGACTCTGAAGTATGTCACTTATATGAAGTATAGAGTTGGATGGTATTTTTAATACATTCTGAAAATCTCTACCATTTAATTAGAGTGTTTAGCACAGTCATATTTAATGTAATTATTGATAAGATAGAATGCATGCCTGCCATTTTGGTATTTGCTATCTATATAGCTTGTGTCTTTTTTGTTCCTCTAGTCCTACATTACTATATTTTTTGTATTAAATATTTTTGTACCATTTTAATTCTCTTTATTTTTCTGTTGTTTTTGTTTGTTTGCATAGTGACTTTTCTAAACTCATTTTATAAAGTCTTCAATTTTTGTCATTTGTCAGACTGAAGTCTTTGCTCAAGTAACTTAGTGGTCAGATAATGACTAGACTAGATTGCCTTAAATGCCTGGAACCAATATGTCTCCCAGTTTCTGCTAAGGGGCTCTGTGTGCTTGCAGGGTATGTTTTAAATAGGCAATTGACAACTCTGCTTTAGTCTTCCCTTCCTGCTATGCAGAGCCACAAAGTGAGCATAAGTAAGAATTCAGAACCTTCTTAGGTCACCGCTGAGTATAAACACCGCTCAAGGTATGTGCATAGCCTTCTAGAGTCTCTGGAAAATGCAAAGCTCTTCAAAACCCCGTATGGACATCTTATTCCCCAGTGTTTCCTTTCAGGCTTTTTGTTCAGCTTGTGGTTTGTCCCAATTCTTTCCTATTGCCTCAGGCAGTCAAAATGTTAAACAATTGCCTCTGATTATTTTCAACAATTGTCCCCTGGGGAAAAAGCTGTTCACACTAGGTAAGTTCTAAATCAGTCCAATAATGAGCCTTGATAATGGAACTAAGGAACCCTCAGACATATCAAACAATGACTATTCTCTAGAAATGGGGCTTTGAGAGAGATCCAAGCCCTTTTTGCCTTCTCCAGTGGCTGACAGACTACTGGTTTTCACTTTAATTGTACGCTATTGGTTTTTTAGTTTACCATCGAACTTGAAAGAGGGATACAGAAATTGGGCAAGTTAAAACTCTATAAAGCTCAATGTTCTTACCAAGAGTCAGCCAGTTTTCTTGAATAAATGTGCCCTAGATAGCTGCAAGCCTTTTTTTTAATTTACAGAGCTCTGAAAAAGTTGATTCTGACTATTTTTGCCAATATTCTCATTACTTTCATGGAGGAGAGAACTTTGGAGCATTTTACTTCACTATTTTCACTGAGGTCCAACCCAGACTCATTTTACATCAATCTTTCTTTTCTCTGTTTGACCGATTTAAGTTTCTGTCTACTTTTCCACTCATTTCCATTCCAATTCCCTCATACCCCACTTTCAATCAAGACATTTATTTCTTACCTTGGGTATTTAAACTAATTCTTTACTTCAATTATCATTGGCTTATTTTGAGGTTTTATAATCTTGAACTCAGATTACTTCAGCAGTTTCCAAACTGGTCCCTCTTCAGCCAGTCTTATTTACCACCCTACAACCATACTGACCTTTTAAAAACATAAATCAGACTGTGTGTTCCCTTGACCTGGCCCTTGCCATGAATGCCTTCACCTCTAGAATAAAGTCCAGTAATTACCATGGCAGGGTATAGATGCTCCTCTTGATTTGGCCCTTGGTCTCCAGTCTGCCACTTGCAGCACTTATCCCAGTCATACATAAATACATGTTCCTAGAAATTCTTCACCCTCACAATGTTATTCATGTCCCTTGCCCTACTAGTGAATTCATCCATTCAATACATAATTTCCAAGTGCCCACTATATATGTATCAGGCTGTATGCAAGGCACAGGGGTGAAAGAAGATAATAACACAGGCAAGGTCCCCCTCCCTGTCGATGTTACATCCAGAGGAGGAAACTGACAATAAGCAAGTAAATAAATTAATAAACTGAATAATTGCAGAATTCCATAATTCAGTGAGGGTAGTAAATACAGAAATAGTACCGGGAAAACCTTCATTACTCAGCTTGGAAAGAAAAGTTTTCTCTAGAAGGGCAATATCTGAGCTCAGACCTGAAGGATGACAAGGAGCCAAAAAAGCACAAGAGGAAAAAGATCTCAGTCAAAGCCTTGAGACCAAAATGAAACCCTGATAGAAATTAAAACAGAGAAAAATGGTCCCAAGAACCTCCAGGCATTCTGATGAACGCACATACCGTACTCTCACACACACACACATTCACACATGTACACACTTAGCTTAAGGTCCTCAAGCCAGTAAGTGCTGGATGGACCACCTGACAGATGGGAAATCCTTACACACAACTGTGACAAGGGGAAGTCTGTGGGAAAGGTGCTGTTATTTTGCTGGCCCACCCCTGCTGA
This sequence comes from Dasypus novemcinctus, assembly GCF_030445035.2. NCBI lineage: Eukaryota > Metazoa > Chordata > Mammalia > Cingulata > Dasypodidae > Dasypus > Dasypus novemcinctus. The sequence continues at coordinate 196,453,449 of NC_080673.1, read as the reverse complement.
GTGAAGCCAAAGTTTCCCTTGGATTCATTCCCACCTGAACTTCCACCCATATAAGCTAAAAAGGCCTCTTACATCCATGTTTTACATAACGAAAGAGATGAGGATTAAGTGGCAGCTGCTTAAAGTTGGGTGTAGAGAAGAAACACATGTACATACATGCTTGGTTGTAAAATCATTACAATTTGAAAAGAAACTTAAAACCTTCCATCCATGATTCTCACAGTCATGATCCAGCTAAAGAGTTTTGGGTAAGCCAAGTCCCTGATGGAAGATGGTGAGAGGAATGAGAAAGTATTCCACAAAGAGGGGTGTTGACTGAGTAGGTGATAGACTCTTTTTTTTTTTTTTTGCTATATATTTTTTCTTTTTTTTTTTATTATTATTATTTTTATTGACTTTGTAATAATATTACATTAAAAATATATATGTGAAGTCCCATTCAACCCCACCCCCCCACCCCACCTCTCCCCCCCACCAGCAACACTCGTTCCCATCATCATGACACATCCATTGGATTTGGTAAGTACATCTTTGGGCACCTCTGCACCTCATAGTCAATGGTCCACATCATGGCCCATACTCTCCTCCATTCCATCCAGTGGGCCCTGTGAGGATTTACAATGTCCGGTGATTGCCTCTGAAGCACCAGGTGATAGACTCTTGCTACTGACTGAATATCCAACCCACAGGCACAGACCCTGCTATTGTTGGGAATTTCTGTAGAAATAGAACCACAGCCTGATGGTCCTGGACAAATCCCTCCTAAAGTCTGCACTCTCTGCAATCATTCATTCAATGAATAACTACTGAGAATCTCTGATGTGCCAGCCCCTGTTCTAGGTCCAGGGATACCTCAGTGAGCAGATAAAGGTCTCCTAGAATTATAGTCTAATGAGAATACAATTAATTGATTGATTAATTAATAAGTAGGTGACATCTAGAGTATGTCCGATGTTGATAAGCACAATGAAAAATAATAATAAAGCAGGAGTAGGGTTAAGAAGTACTGAGAAGTTTCATTTCTAACTAAGATGCACTAACAGTGACCAGATACAGCCTTCCAATTAAAACAACTAACAACCAGACAAAAAAAAAAAAAAAAAAACAGCAGTTTTTGAGACTCTGGATATCAGGGGATGAATAGCAGTTATCCCTAGGTGGCAGGAAATTGCCAAAAGGAGATAACAGCCCATGCATCCATCAACAGATGAATAAATTTTTAAAATGCGGTATATACACACAATAGAATATTATTCAACTGTAAAAAGGAATAAAGTTCTAAAACATGCTATAACATGGATGAAACTGAGAGAATAAACAAGGCACACAAGGACAAATGTTCTATAATTTCACTTATATGAAATAACTAGAAATAGGAAAACTATAGAGACAGAAAATAGAACTTACCAGGGGATGGGAGAAGGGAGGAAGAAAGAGTTGTTGTTTGGGAGGGTATAGAATGTTGGTAAATTTTGGAAATTTTTAAATAAAATTAATTATTTTTAAATTGCCCACACTGGTTTCTTAGTCCTATTCTAATATATCCTGTTATGATGTATTAGGTTGCAAGTAAAGGAAAATCCTAATTCCACTTTCTTAAATAGGATTTTTCTTATCTCACCTATAAAGTCCATTGGTGGGACAAAGCTCCAGTGTTGGTTAATTTAGGCAATTCACAATGTTATCAAGATTCACTGGAGCAGGAACTTGTTGGGGGAGGGGGGGAGGTGAGGCGGGCAGAGGAAGACTGCTACATGTGTCAGAAATAGGGTAAGTTTCATTCAGAGTGGGCACTTTAGCAAACCATGGGATGCTTGCACCCAAGCCATGTCCACCAACAATTTTACCAAGAACAAAGGTGGTATTTGGACCTCTGTCCACCTTATTTCGGCTGCCAACTTTCTATTCATTCATAATTTGTGCTAGAAAGAAGGATCCTGTTCATTGGATCTCCTCAAAACCCAGCATCAACAATGGAAAGATGAATATATGACAAGATGAAATTCTGACAAAATAGCTGAGATATTACTGTCTTCACTCAGTGGCATCCATTGTTTCAGGAGGAGAGCAAAGCAGTGAATGGTCGACCTAATTTTTTTTTAACTCATACCATAGAAAATGGTCTTGAAAGCCAAGATTCATGATGGCAAGAGGAAAGCTTGAGAGAGACAGTTTTGCTTTAGTTCTAAAAGGTTAACGCTGAATATCAAAATTCAGGCCCCCAAGCATTCCATCTATAAAATTAGTACTATAAACCAGCATTTTTCAAACTGTAGACTGTGATCCATTAGTGGATTGCAAAATCGATGTAGTAGAGTTCAACTAGTTTTTTTTTAAATGAGAAGTTAGAATAGAATAAAACATTAGAGTGTATTATGCATAATAAAGATACTTATTGTTCCTTGAATATTTGTTTTATGTGTGTGTGTGTGTGTTTCAGGCCACAGTGTAAAATATATTGATTTTATATTCTTTTATATGTGAGCTGCATTAAAAGGCTTGAAAGGCGTTGCCATCAATAATAAATGTGGAGAAACATTGAAGAAGAGTCTGATGATTCAGCCTCACATTAATAGATAAATGTGCCCTGACTGGGAAATTATGTCACATCAGAGTTGACAAGAGCCATGAAAAGAATAAGAGAAGGGAAGACCAGCAGTGGAAATGCAGCCTTGGGCTGAGCCCTGCGGGCTGTGCTGGACGTTTGGAGAAAAGGACAGCACACCCAGAAAGAGGAACCACAAACACAGCGGCGAGCAGGTGGGAAAGTCTAGTGAGGATTCAGGGGGTAAAGAATAGGTCCATGTATCTGGAGCTAAGTTAGACTAAAGGATGGAGAACTGAGCAGATGAAATTGAAAGTTCCCATAGTGGGCAGGTCAATAGGACTTTGCCCACCACGTAAAGACATCTGTTTTTCGATGGGTTATGCGGGGAGTCGTGGAATATTTTTGAGCTGGAGAATGACAAGAAGCTAGCAGGATGGCCAGGAGAGAAAAGGAACAGGGGGCAAGCAGACTCTTTAGAAGTCAGGTAAATAGCTGAGCCCAAGGGAAGAGGCAAGATTTGTAGCAGTGGCCAGACAAACAAAACTAAATGCATCCTAGGAGCAAGACTAGAGGAGAAAGCTCTTGAGAATGGGCTAAATGGAAAGAAAAAATGAAAAGCCTTCTAAGATAAAAGGTCCCATCTCTCATACATTACAAATAAGCTTAATTTTTAGCATTGTTGGAATAATTAGTGCTGTTTTCATATAGAAGTATTTTATACTTCTCATTAACTGCCTAACAAATCCATTAGTCATTTGATCTTCACACTCACCTTATGAGGCAATAAGAAGCTGTATGACTATCTCCATTTTAAAAACAGGGAAGTTGTATTCCAGAGGGATTATCTGGCCTCTCAAATTCACACAGTAAGTGACAGCGCTGGAGTTGCCAAAGCTTCTTACACTTACTCCACAGTATGACAGACCATACTCACATATTGTCATCCTCAAATAACGACCCATCAACTTATCGATTAAAATTATTCCAAGACTTGAACTGGCTCAATACTTGAGAGAGAAAGCCCTTTAAAGAGGTCACTGCGGGTTGGGTAAGTTTATTTAATAAATATTTTTCTTATTTAGAGGTTTTAATTTTAAGTATGTGGTCTACTCTTTTTGTATGATTATTTGCTCAAAAAAATATTTTAGTCAGCAAAACACATCATAAAATTTTAATATGTTTCAGAGCTCTTTTTAGTGTTTGAAAAAGCACAAATCAGGCATTCTTGAATTTTGAATGTGGTGCCCCTGTAATTGGGCTCTCTCTGAGGAAGGCCCTTCCAAACCGTGCAATGAAATTGCTCTTTTAAAGAAGACTCGCCTTGCCTATTCCACAGGAATATGGTGAGTATCAAAATTAGATATGTGTATAAAAGCAATTTGAAACTAAACCACTGGACAGACATAAATTCCACAGAAAAGGATTGTGATGATTCCATTTTGGAATCAGTTTTGTGAAGGTAGAAACCTGCTCTACCTTGTTCACCATTAGGTTTCCAGTGCCTGAAATGTTACCCAACACATAGTAGGTTCTCAGTCAATATTTATTAAATGAATGAAAGAATAATAATAGATTATAATGTGAAGGGGGCCCGGAGGGAAGAAGCCACTAGGGAGCCTCAGAACATCAGAATATAATTAGAGACAAACCTGTCTTCTCCAGTAACCCACCTTGTGCATCTTTGTAGGTATTCTAAAGACCAGCACGCTGTAGGTGTACAATGAGTGCCTACTTGATTGCATACTCTGCAAATTAGACTGAGACCCACCAGCAACTGTCCCAAAGCACTGTGCCTCATCAGATGGTCACATCAGGCAACGCCCATGGACATCTCCTGCTCTTTGGGGCTCCAGCTTCCAGTCTCACCTCTTAAACCTGGGTGCTCAGGCCAAGCAGAGCATGCCCCAAAAGGTGAGAGGGGAGGACACGGAAAACCATGAGATCAACATGGAGCTTTCACAAGTGCTGATTTCTAGCAAAGTGGAGTGGGAGGTCCAACTGAGGTTCACTATTATGTGCATCCAGTGCTTGGGCACAATTTGTTCTCAATATATAGTTGTTGCATGAATAAAAAACAATTCATGAGTACATATTGAAACACACACAGAGAGATTATGGAGCAGAATTCACATTTGTAAAAAATTAAAAAAAGATAGAACAAGATTCTTTCGAGGAATTTCAAGTTTTCAATAACCATGTTCAGCTATGGTCCCTAGAGCCCCATGGTTACCAGGGGACCTAAACATTCTCTGCACTTTGAATAGCATCATGTATGTGAAATGGGGTGAAAAACACAAATACAGGTGCTACCTAGGAGCTGCAGTCAGGTCATCATCTCTCCAAACAACATTATTAGCAATTTCCTTCCAAATTTTAAGCTCTTTACTCAGCATATAACATAATGAGAAAAAAGCAGATAGGTCTGCAGGGTCCCAAGTGCATCTCCTCATCTACAGCTTGGTGCAGCTCTGAACATGTCTCCTAATTTTAACACGAGGACCCTTCCCTTCACTGTGATAAGCATGTCACAATAATATTGGGGAAACGCCATACTTTTTAGAGATACATACCGGAATATTTTGGGGTGAGATGTCATGATGTCTCTACTTTACAATAACGAGGCAGGGAAGAATGGAAGTAAATATGGAAAGTTGGCGTGTCAGGTCTAGATGAGGGGAACATGAGTATTACACTAGGTCTAGTTTTTGATAAGCGTGAAAATTTTCATGTTAAAAGTAAACAGAAAAAAATCAGTACATCATAAAAAGGAATATCTACCTGCAAAGATTATTGAGAGGACTAAATGAGATACTTATCACAGACGCAGAATAGATGCTCAGGAAATAATTCCACCAACTCATGAGTTCACACAGACACTCTCCGCATCTTCTCCTTTCTTTGAAAACCGACAGTAATTCTTACTTTCAGGCCCTCTACAAAAATCATGTAACTTAAATACTGTTCCAACTTGTATGATAGTTTCACATGCAAGAGCCCCTTGGGCATAAGGACTGACAGCACTCGCGACGCTGGGCCATTCTGGTGTGTTCTATTGGCCATTCCTCCCTTGAAAAATGGATGAGGCAGAACACGAAGCTATACCTTTGAAGTAGACAGACTCACGGCCTCTTCTGCACGTGATAAGCGTGACCGCAGCCAGTGACTGAATTCATGGAACCTCAGGCTCCATTTCTGCCCACCCGGGTCCTCCCCTCCCTGCTGTGCTGCTCACAGGGCTGCCTAAGGGTGCGTGCACAGAGGGGCCAGCGACGTTACCTGTCTCCCACCGCCCCACAGAGACACGAAGCATTAGCAAGGGGCCTTTATGGTGTCCTATTAAAAAGTCTGGATTTAGGGAGTGAGTAATTATTGTACCTGTTGACCTTTGAGGACTATCAATTAGATATTTTTATTTCTGTTTTGTGTTTGTTTTCTTTTCATTAACCTGGATTATACCTTAAGGAGAAAACGGGAACTACAAAATATAAAATAAAAAGCCGATTTAAACAAACAAGCCCCTTTAAAATGTGGTCCTGGAAGCAAAAGCAATAATTTTGCTGGCAGGACAGGTCTGGAAATCCTTATTTTACAGAGGAAACTGAGTCAGGATGGGCCAGAAAGTGGGAAAGTCAAGGCCAAGGCCCGGGCGGCTGGGGGTCTGGACACGAGCTCTTCTCATCTGAACGAAATGTGCTTGTTCCGAGATCGGAAGAAGAGACGGGACAAAGGAGGAGCGCGGCTGCCCGTGCGTCCTCCGGCGCGCAAGTGGCCAACGCCGCGCCCAGCATGTTCCCGCCAGGCGGAGGCGAACGCCGAGGACGCTTGGAACGCGCGAAGCCGCTGATGAATTGGCGCCGCAGAGCAAGTATCAACAGTCTTCCGGGGCCCGGGGCGCGGGCGCGAGGCCTCCCGGGGGTTTGGGACTGCTCCGCCGGCCGACCATAAATAAGGGCCGGGAGCGGGGCCGGCGCGCCGAGCTGCGGCTCCTCGGAGCGGCGGGGCGGAGCTGGCGTTGCTGCCAGCCCGTGGGGTCGGAGATGCCCATATATGGCCCCGAGGCGAGTGGGGGTGGGGCGGGGCTGAGGTCCCCCTGCCCCAGCCGGTCCCATTCCAGCTGTGCCTTCTGTAGAGGCAGGCGCGCTGCGCCTGGCGGGAGGCCTCAGCGCCCCGTGTCTGTGCCCGGAGCCGAGGCGCCCAGGCCCCACCGCGCGGAGGCGTCCCCTGGAGCCCGGGAAGCCAGACAAAGAGCTGAAGAAAAGTCCCCAAAACCAGGGGGCGAGCCTGGACGAGTTCACAAATAACCTCTAGGCCCCCATACCTGGCCTCACAGAGGCATTCATTCATTTATTCATTCATTCATTCATTCATTCATTCAATCATCATTCACAGCAAATACTCACTGAACATCACTCCTGCCAGACACTGGGCTAGGTCCTGAGGATTCAAACGCTGCAAACACTGAAGCTGACCCTCACTCAATCATTCATTCATTCATTCATTCATTCAGCTGACATTTCTGAGAACTGCTCCATGCACCAGGTCCTGGAGCTGCAGCAGTGAACAAGACTGTCTTTGTCCCTGACCTCATGGAGCTGCCCATCTAATGTCTAGAGGGCATTCTAGGGGACAGGGAGCTTGGCCTCTCAGAGCCTCAGTTTGTTCGCCTGTAAAATGGACGTAGTCCTACCTCACCTACAGGATTGCTGTGAGGTTTAGAGGCAAAGGATGTGACAGTACTGGGCAAACTCCACTTGGTACTCACTTGATAGTGACGATGATTCCTTAGGGAATGCTTGGAAATGCCCCCAAGCTACTTACCTGTAGACAAAGAAGGCACCCACAAGCTGTATCAAATTGTGCCATATCAAGTTACTCACTCATAAATGAGGGAAGGAGGAATTTCATAAAGAGACCACTGTGAATGGGGTGACTTATTGAGTGTAGAAGACTGTTGGGGCAGGGCAGAAATGATTTCCAATTACATTTGAATAGCATGTTAGGGTTCACAAAGACTTTTTTGTAATATGCAGAGTACCACTGTGAGAGTGAGCTCGGCTCAGGTATGAGTCTGGTAGGGGGGCAGAAGGTGCTCACCTGGGGTGCCTACTCTGGAGACAGGAAACTCAACTCTATTTATGATCTTCACACTGGATAGGATTCATTGAGAATAGCAGAATCCAAAGAACAGAAAAAGAATTACATGCAGATCTTCACAATGGGATAGAAACAAATGTATACACTAAAATGCTCCATGAGGTCTCAGATTTTTCCTGCCACCACGCTGTCACAAGCAGCACAGTCCCATCAGTAACATCTCTCTTGCAAATAGTAATGTTCAGCCATTTGGGACAAGGGGAGAAGGTGGAGGTGAGGGGATCACACAAGGAAAAAATTCATTAAAATCTCCTAGGAAGGCAGAAGTCATTCACAAAGATTTCCTGGAGGTTCCTACATTTATACCCCCAGACCACCCCCCAGAAGCTGCAGGACAGAGTGGGTTTGACATTAACCATTGATGGATTCCTTTTCATTGCCTATTCCTCTCTTGCCATACTGAGGCTGCATCAGTATCTAATCCCATGATAATCTGTGTTTAACCCAATCAGCATAGTGACAGACATTTCCTCACTCTGGAACTGAAATGCCTAATGAATAAGAATTTTCAGCCTTTTGTCTGTAACTGCTTGGGTTTTTTGACTGCATTTTAATGGTTCTTGCTATTCCTTTCCTGATAGCTACAGCACAGCTCTTGGTAATGTCAGAACTTGGATCTTCCAGTAAACACCCTGCAAAGGTGCTTGCGGCAGTGGTCTCTAACCTGAGGGTGACTTCTCTCTGTTTTGCTCTAGAATGCAGCTGGGAAGCCATAATATACACCACCCCAGGGGTAAGCACTAGCAGAAAAAGTCAGCAATTGCTCTGCAAAAAAAAAGAGGCATATTCTCTCTCTGAAGCAAGATATGGCTCATTGTTGAACGTTTCCAGGAATGGCCATCTAATGTGTGAACACTCATCCCCAACAAATACCATATTTGACCCACAAGATACATGTGTAAGGAAAAAAAAAAAAAAAGAACAGAATTGGGATTGGGTGGTCTCATCCTTCCATCTTACCTTGTTCCAATCTTATTTGGTCCAGATTGACTTGTTTCAGCCTATCACTTAGTCCCTTACTGATAGGTTGTTCATAAAGCCTCTCTGACCCTCAGTCTCTTTGTCAATATGTAACCCAGAGTGTGGCGGGCTCTTCTTCATGCCATGCATGTTGTGTCAGCTTTGACTTTGGCTATAGCTACATGTAGAAAACAGCTTGTGTGCCAGTTTCCACAAGAAATCCAGACACAGCAAGATTTTCATAACTTTTTAGTGATCTTACCTGAAAATGAGTGGAGTCAGAGGTCAGAACACACAATGGAGAGCAGCATTCCCCCAAAGAGCCCCTGTTCTCTGAGACACTATGAAGGGTTCATTCTCTCAGTGTTTACCATCCCCCCTGAGGCCTCACTGGCCTCTCTCCACCCCACCACATGCCTCCCACCCAGAGCAGAAAATGACCTACTCCTGTTGTCTTACAAGTATCTCTGATCCAACCTTCCTTTCCAAGTTTCACCTAAACATTTCTCCAAACCAAGACAGTCCCTCCTAGGAGAGACAGTTGTGACTGCAATTCTCCCCACCTCTACAAGAACGGGGACAGTGATATATGTTCCTCCCCTGCTCCGGGTTGTGGTAACAAACATACGAAGAAATGAGCATAAACATTCTTCGTAAAAGGTGTTCATCAAATAAAATGGCAGTAATAACAGCAACGTGACGTTACAAATCATAGGACTAGTCCAGTGTTTTTCACACATTTTTGGCCACAGTGCACATCAAGAACTATATTTGACACCTAGAACTAGTACATACACATACACAACTGAAATAAAGGTTTCACAAGACAGTAACTACCTTACGATGTATAGTGTGCTCTAATTTTTATACCGCGTTCCCTTCTGTTATGTTGTCAAAGCTAGACATGGCCCATAAAATTGGCCTAACAACCACCAATGGGCCAACTCTTTCTTAGAAGAATCCTATCATCCCACCTCGTTTTTTAGAGACAAAGAAACCGAGGCCCATTCATTCTTTTCAACAAGCATTTACTAAAAATCTACCCCTTTCACATACTGTGCTGAGCTTGGAGAATGAAGAGATGAGGCTACCCTTAAGGTCTTCGTAGCCTAAAGTGGGGTGGTGAAGAGGCAGATCAGGGTGACAGCTTGTCCAAGTTCACACAGCTCTGGTGTAAGAACTAGAATTAACAGAACTAAACCTCTTTGAAAGTGACCTCCCTACAGTTTTGAAAAACAGCAAAACTTTTATTTTAATTGTACTTTTAAAATATTTACATTTGCAACCACAGTTGATGAAAAAAAAACATCTTTTTCATAAATGTTCATGACTTTTGCTCTGTGTATATAAATCTGTCAGAGACTAAAGTTAAAGCCAGGCAGTCTAAGACAGAACGCTTGGCTTTAAGGAGCCATAGAATATACATTCATAATTCTTCAATAGCATTTTATAGCAAAAAACACACTTGCATACGACATTGTTTCTTTTATATCAATCTTCACAACAACCCCTATTGTACTGTTAGTCCCATTTTATGGCTCAGCAGCAGAGACTCAGGTGGTGACTCACTCAGTTTTCCTCAGTGAAGTAGCAGGATGATGAATCCTTGTTGGGTTGTAATGGGAAATAAGGATCAGGATAGCTTTGCCCCAGATTATGAGAGTCCTAGATTTCTTTTTAAGCAACAGATATGAGATGGTGCAATCCTTCATAAATCAAATTAATTTCAAGTTATTATAAAAGAATGACTGTACATTTCAATATGTTGTAAACAGTCCTCAAGAATTTCGCTTCAGCATTCCTTGCCTGCATGGACTATTCCAAAGATAGAGGCTGGAAAGCAGTGTTCTAAGGCTATAGTCAGCTTCAAGTCTCAATGCAAGTTACCAGTCAAAAGTTCATGGTCTCCCCACCCCCTCCAACCATGGTGCTGTCCCATATTCTCACTCCCGTTGTGGGTTTCCATCTCCAAACTGTTTATTTATTTTCAGAAATTCTCACAAGGCTAATGACAAAAAACTGACATTTGTCTAAAAGAGCTCAGACTGGGGGAAAATGCCAAGCCCCTGAAGGGACAGTTGTGCGCACTTAGGAGAGGGGATTTTAAATCCAGCTGCAAATCAAAGCAAGAGGTCATTGTCAGAATCAAGCAGGAGACAAGTCTGATTGCAGTTGATCTGTGCAAGGTCTGGATACTTGCAGGAAAAAATATAAATAAATAGAAGATATACTTTTATTAGAACATACACATTTATTTGCTTGGGTTTACAGAATTCCGTCTTTTTAAATTTCCTTTGTCTATTATTAACACACACACACATTGGCACACAGTACAAAGTAGAATTTGAGATACACTTCAAGAATAGTTTATAAGTTTATAAAGTGGTTTATTAAAGGCTTTCTCTGCCCCATTGATTTGGAAATTATTATGCCTTCCACACATAGGTAGCTCCAAAATTAATTATTATTATATATGATTAAATGCAGGATAATGTTTATTTATAAATTGCCAAACATTTTCAGCATAGGCTGGAAGAGGAGGCTGAAAACGTAGGCAAGGGTCTTATCAAAAAATGTTTTATGTGGTACACTAAAGAATTTGTCTCAAGCAGGCAGTCACTGAATAATTGCCAGCAATGTTAACGGCCTGGCCTTATTTGTGCTCTGAAAGATTACCCTTGCAGTAGATGGAGAATGAGTTGGAAGAGAACAAAACTAGGAGCAGTTTGGACAGCTGAGCATACATTGTAATATTCCACTAATAGATGATGTTTGTCCTGAATATGTATGGGGGGCAGTTCTCCATGGATTGGTCTCTTTTGTTTCTCCTTGTCTTGCAAGTGAAGCACTCATTTCCCTTTGTTCCAGACTATATCTCCAAGGACCTTTGTATGGCAAAAAACCTTGAAAGTTAGAGATGGTGCCTCACTCTGGCACATGCAAAGGGAACATGCTTACTGCCTATTATAAAAGATTTGGGTTCCCTAAGCTCAGGGTTCCTCTCCTGAAATATAACTCATTGCATGTGTAGGGTTATCTGGCCCTTTTCACATTATCTTGTGGGATTTGGGACTCAGGAAACCAGCACAACAGCATTGACACTCTGGCTACCACTACTGCTGTGAGTAATAAATCATCCTTTGTCTCTGACCCGTAAGTCTTGTGTCTTTTACTATCATCCATGGAACAAGGAAGACTTGCTTGTTAACTTACAATTAGGGTAAAATCTTACAGTTCTTTATACTAGGATATAACAGTTACTACAAAATTGAAAAGCAGGGAATGGATGAGAAAGAAATTTAGTTTGATTTGGGGGTGAGAGAAAAGAAAAAGTATCAAATATGAAGTAAATTCATTCTTCCTCTTCAATACCCTCCCTATTTTCGAAGTACATGTCTGTGCATTCACTCAAATTAATTCAGAGCCTTTCATGAGTCTAACAGTGAGTGGTAGAAGTTGAAAGGAAATAGGAGAGGTGCTGGGAATTATGGGATCGATTTATATAGAAAAGATTCCAGAGTGAATCATGAAACAACAAAAAGAAGGGGAAAAAACATCCTTGAGTGGGGGAACAGTAGCAGTCTGGATTTGAAGAGAGTTTTGGAGCTGTTCAAGGAAAAGCATGAAGAAGTTTTTCATAAAAGCAGCTGCTACATAAAACAGATTAGACAGACAGACACAGACATACAGCTAGATCAGGGACAGAGCTGAAAAAAGCAGACTTCAAGGTTTGCTGTGCATTACGAATGGGATTCCTCTTTGGTTCTTTAGAAGGTTTAGTAAAGTTTTAAATTGTTTTGGTTTTTGTTCTTAGGAGGGTACCTGGGATTGAACCTGGGACCTCAAATGTGCAAAGCAGGTGCTCAACCACTGAGTTACACCCACTCCACTAAATTATTTTAATTACTTTTTTGTTTCATTGCCAGATGGATGTTTCTTTCTGTATGAATCCAAGCTAAGGTTAACTTCAAGGGAAGAGCCAAGAGGCAGAGACGTATGTGGGTTATGGGAGTGACACTGATGAGACTTGGAGATTTATTTGTTGTCATGTTAAAGAAAAAGGAAAAGAAAAAAAGAAAGAGTCTAGGATAACTTTCTGGTTTATGGCTTCAATATCTAGTTTTACGAGGTGCCATTTACCACACTTGAGAACACAGGTGGAAGAACAGACTTGGGGAAATGTTATAGGGCTTGACTTGGACTTGCTGACTTGAGTATGCCAAACGGCCATGCAAGTGGAGGAACCTGGGCTGCAGTCGGCAACAGTGATCTGGCCCCATAGCAATGGGACTGAAGGAGAGCCTATTTCCAAAGTGGATTCCTGGGGCACTCTCCAAAGAGAAAACCAAGAATGGGAATCAAATGCTGCTTTTCAGGAAAAGATGGAAATATTTCTATTACTTTCTAGTCAAAATGACAACGAATTCATATTTAAATACTTCCCTTTCTCCAAAAAGTAAAAATAGCAATGAGCGGTAATATATAAGACATTGAAAAGCAAAACCATCTTTCACATCAAGGTATATACCCCTGCAGGCCCCACATGGGAGAGAAACATACAGCATTAAATCGGAAGGGAAGTGAGGCCTGAGGCCTGCAGGGCTCTGGGCCAAAAAGCTAGCAGGGGCAGCCAGGAGTTCATAGCCAAGATGGAAAGAGGCCCACGTAGTGTGATGGGGGCCAGCGTCAGCTCACTGTGGGAAACCTGGAGCTGAGCAGGCATCTTTTACCAGGCTCTGGCTGATAGCACGCCGTTGCCTGGCCATCAGAAGCAGAGGCAGCCCCAGGGCCAGGTCTTGTACAGAAGCCTGGCATTCTTTCTCTGTGCAACTCTCTCCTTCTTAGTTCAAGCCCTAGCTTCTCTTCAGCCTCCCGGCTCTATTTCCTAAACTCAGGGAGACCTCCATACTCTGCCTCAGTTCCCCTTCTTTGCATCACATCCTGGAAATTCTCTCTAGGCAGGAAGCTGGGAAGTGGGAGCTCAATGCATGTGCTTCCTTTCTCTTGGGGATCAATGACCTGTACTGCCTAATGTTTAGTGTCTGAAAACATGTTTCTTATCTTCTGTCCAGCTTTTTAGTTTTCTCAGGTGTGAAGGTAAGACTGGCCCCTCTTACTCCATCTTGACTGGAAGCAGAAGTCTTTCCCTTTCAATGTCATTTGTCTGTAAGTTTTTGACTCCCAAGTTCATACTTGTAGCACTCACTCTCCTTAAACTCCCACTGCCTATCTGACATCTTCATTCTGATGTCGAATAGTTACCTCAAATGTAAATATTAGACTGCAGAGTCTTGTGGGTGTATTGCCATCAAGCATGCACTTCTTCCTCCCCTCCCTTCCCTCCAACTGCAGCATCCTCAACTTCTCACTTATGCAGGGAGTTCATGATCCTTCCCAGACCCCCCTCCCAACCTCTATACACGTGGACACTCACATCCAATCAATCTACAACTTCTATCCATTCTCTCTATCCTCACCACCTACACTGAGGTCCAGCTTCCCAGCTTCTCTCGTATCAAATACCACTGTGGGCACCTCACTGCTCTCCGTTCGATCCATGTCCCTTGCACACTAAACTCTCTATATAGCAGATGAAATAATATTTTCAAAATATTAAGCTAACCCCATTACTTCCCTGCTTTAGATGCTTCTCTGCCTTTCATTAGACTTCGAGCAACCTCTGCACCCATTTCTATGGTCCCAAGGCACTGCAAGATCCAGCCCCACCTCCAGTCTCCCATCCCACCTACTCTGCACCAACTGCATGGGTTTCCTCTCCATTCTGGAATGAACCAAGCCCACTCCTGCCTCGGGGTCTTCACACATGTTTCTCCCTCTGCTTGATATTCAGTTCCCCAACTGGTCAGGGAGCTGGCTCCTCAACCTTCCAGTTTCAGCCTGATAGTTCCCTACCTAGAGGAGTCTTCACCATCCACTCCGTCTTGCATGGGCCCTGCCCTTTCCATTCTACATCTCAGCCTTTGTTTGTTTCTCTCCCAACCCATATCTGGGCTTATCAATTCTTTGTATTCCTCTTTGTTTACAGTTTTTGGTCTGTCTTTCCCACTGGAATATAAGCAGGAGGTGGACAGGAATATTTCTGGTTTGCTCCTCATTCTTTCCCCAGAGCTGAGTGCAGGGCACAGCTCTATGATTGTTGAATAAATGAATGAATCAATCAGTGAAGTGATGAATGAACAAGAAATTGTAACTTCATCCTGAAGGTAGTGAGTCACCATTCAGGGGTTTTAAGCAAAGAAGTAACACAATCGGATTCACATCTTGGAATCATCACTCTGGGTGTGATATGGAAAATGGATGGGAGTGGGGTGAGGCAGCAGCAGCAGGGCCAGGACTAGTATGTGGCAAATGAGGTGCCTGGGGTACCAAATTTAACAACACACTCACTCTTGTGGTTTATATATTTATAGGATCAGCACCCCAGGAGTGGTTTGCTTCTCCCTAGTCTGGCGCTGGGCAGACCATCTGGGAGATGCTTGAAGCAATATAGACAAGAGTTGAGAGCTGCCATGGTAATAGATAGACATGGTCCAATGTGAGCAATATGGAGAAAGTCTAGGGCCAGCAGTGCCAACTCTCCAGTTCTTCACATTTTACCTGTCTCCTTGATCTACCTGAAAACACTTCGGCTTTCCTCCCAATTTTTTTTTTAACTTGCTGCTTTATCAGTTTGGCAAGCCTCCAGGGTTAAAGATCTGAGCCACCTATAACCTGACCAATCCCAATTGTCTGTGAAATTGTTAGTGAAAAGAGAGCCCCAAAAGGATGTTAAAAAGCATTCAGGGTGGTCACAGATTCAGAATTCTTGGAAACTATAGCAGAAGAAAAATTAGAAGTCATTTATTTCATCTAGGGATTCTCGAGACATGCATCTACAGAAGGCTGATGCCCTGGGGACTGGACAATGTGTTCTTATACAAAATTCATCAACTCTTCCTAGTTTGTAGGTAGAGTGTGGGTGGGTGGGAGAGAATGAAATATAGAGAGAGTAAATTTTTAAATAAAATTTTACTCAAATCTTTAGCAGACTTAACTGATCTTTATCTCATTTTGATGGTATAAGACTTGGTAGACCATTACAAATACTTAATTTTGTTTAACACATTAGTATTCCCTGGGTCCTACTAGGAGTATTGAAACTTCTAAAAACTCTGTCCCCTAAGCATGACTGAGACATATGACTCCAACCTTACCTTCCTTTTCTAAGATAAGGAACTGGATGCCCAAAGTCACCTTGTAAATTGACAACAGTACCCAAGCTTGGGGACTCACACTCCAGATGATGCTATTCTTGTTACAACCTACTCTTTCCCCTGTTAATCTTTGTCCCAACAAGTTTGCTTCCTATATTGATCAGGATGGGCTCAGTTATGCCACACTAACAAACAACCTCAAAATCTCAAACACACAAACACAAATATTTTACCCTTGGCTATGTAATCCTAATACCTGTTAAGTGATCCTGATTGATGGACACTTTAACCAGGTACAAGTTTACAAATGTGAAAAGGGAATGTAGAAAATCATGTTCTGGATTTTGAGTTTCTGCCCAGAAGGGGAACATGTGCCTTCTGTCCAAATTCCTTTGGTCAAAGCAAGTTACATGACTGAAGCTGATTTCAAAAACATCAAGAAAGTGCAATTTTGCCATTCGCCCTAGAGAAATATTTGGTGAATAGCCCAATGACTACTATACTTTCTTATACATTGTCCAAGAAAATGAAAAGTGAAGGAGAAGGAGGAGGAAATAGAGGAAGGAAAGGAGGAGGAGGAGGAGGAGGAAGAGAGAAAAAGGGAGAGGAAGGAAGAAGGAGAAGAAAAAGGATGAGGGGGAGAATCAGGAGGAGGAAGAGATTGAGGAATGGAAGAGGAAGAAGGTGAAGAAAGGGAAAGAGGAAGAAGAAGAAGAAAAAAGCAAAAAGAGAAGGAAAACAAAAATTGCTTGTACATAAAATCTGCAGTTTTTGGAGGACGTACTTAAGTTTTCTTAACAAGTGGTGTGATCTTAGTAAATCACTTAATCACATACAGTTAATTTTCCTCAACTGTCAAGTAGGGCTTCTAGTACCTACTTCATAGGGTTGTAGTGGAGAGTGAAATAAATCTCTGCAAAGTGCTTCACACACTGCCTGGTGCAAAGTAAGTGCTCAGTAAATAGATATTCTTTGTCTTCTATTTTACTGTGCCCAGTGCACTTTCAAGTCCATCGGCAAGTTCTATCCTCATGACAAGCCTGTAAAGTCAATAAGGAGGATTATCATTATCCACATTTCACAGATGTGGAAATGGAGGTGCAGAGAAACCGAGCTGCCCAAATTGCTCCATTTCGGATGAGACCAAGAAGAGGAACCTAGGTCTTCTCACAATAACCCAACCCCATTGCCCCTGCATGTTCTCCTGCTCTCTTTCTTAAGGTCTTATTGAAAACAAAATGTACTGGTGACTGGTGAATATTTAGACATATGCCAAAAAAAAAAAAAAGGATGAAAAATAAGAACACATCCTTGTGGATTGGGCCTGGGCCAGAAGACATAACACCTGTGCTAGCAGAAGTCAGTGGAAAGCCTCTGGACATGATTCTGGAACATTTTTCACACATGTTAATGAAAAACTCACTCAGGCTGGACATAGCAGACAGGCCCAAGGACTTCAGAGGTCCCCTAGTGAGATCATCCCCTCCAAGGAAGGAGGCCCAGAAGAAGGGGAGTCATACTGTTGTGTTTTCCACTGTGGCATTTGGTAGACATTGTTGTGTTATATGGATGAGCTACACTAAAAGGCAGCTGGAAACAGATGCAACACAAACACTTTTGCTCCTCTGTCTTTGTGTGGGGGATTTCTTAGTTCTGAAAGTGCAAGCTAAATCAATTTCTTTCTTCTAACAAAGTGACACCTAAAGAGAGAATTTAGACTCTCTAGATATGAGCATGACAAATGTACACTTTGCTGTTACCTCCCACCATCCCCAGCCAACTGCTCAGGGAGGAAAGGGTTCTAAGCCAGGGCACAGTAAGAGTTGCAGCCCTATACTCCAGGCAGGGTCCAGCGAATGTGCAGGGAGGAAAGGAGGAGTTGGGCATTGGACCAGCATGTCCTCAGGAACACATTCCACCTCCCTTCCAGGACCTTTGCAGCTTTCCAGGAACGCATCTCTAGGGCTGTCTCCTCCAGCACTCCTGCCCTAACAGCTCACTCACCCTTATCTTTTCATCTGCCTCACAATAGGACCTCATAAGTGACGCCTTGGTGGATCTCTGATGGATTCCTGTGTAATAGAATATAGAGAAAAGTATTCCCCTCTTACAAATTGAATTGGGTTCCCCAGTCCTGTGAATGTGAACTTATTTGTGAATAGGATCTTTGAGAATGTGACTAATTAAGAGAGTGCTGAATTGCATCAGGGTAACCCCTAATCCAATATGACTGATGTCCTTATAAGAAGAGGAATTTGGGACACAGAGAGAGAGAGAGAGAGAGACAACTGATGCAGAGATGCAGAGAGAGACAGCTACGTGACAGAGGCAGAAGACCATGGATTACTAATAAGCCACCACCAGAACCCACAGACTTCAGAGGAACCCACAGATTTCAGATGTCTACCCTCCACAACTGTGAGACAATAGATTCCTGTTGTTTGAACCACCCAGCCTGTGGTATTGGTTAGAGCAACCCTGGAAAACTAAGGCATCCCCTTAATTTCAGATCTGGGAAAGGCTGGTCTTTTGGGTGAGGTTCATTCTCAAGGAGAGGACCTTGGACCCTGTGTCCAGGATGCCACCATGCCTAGTTAGGTATAGATATGTCCAGATGAGGGTTTTGGAAGACAGCAAGATGCTGTAAAATGGTGGAAAGCTGGGTGGTAAGAGATTCAATTCTTGTCCTTTCTTCTCGTATCTTCATTAAAGTTATTAATCTCATAAAATTTACTCATTTCATAAAATAGAAAAGGCACAAGGATCTGTTTCCCAACTGGCCCAGGGTCCATCTAAGATGGTACATGGAGTTGTGGTAGCAGAAACAAAGGAGACCAAGAGGAAGGGATGAAGAATTTGCAGGAATTGCAAAGAGGACTTGGATTCTTAAAAACAAAATATCAGGTGTCCAAACTAAGCATACCTAAAGCCCCAAGGGACACGTGTCCTAAGTTACTCTTTTGTATTTCTGTTAAGTCAGTCTCCCCAGCCAAAAGTGTGAAGTTTTCAAATGGTAGAAATCATATCTTGGTTATCACTGTGTTACCACCACCACCAACACCTTTGCACACAGTCAGTGCTAAATGACTGGTGATGCATTAAACAGTTCTCACATTCCCCCACGCATGTCGCATCGCTTACTAAAGACTTGGTAAAGAATTGAGGCAGCACAGAATAGGAACCAGTGCCCTAATCTTGGAATTTGGGCAACTTAGGTGTTAATTGTGTCTCCACCGTTGGCAAGTTATACCATCTGGACAAGCTACTTAGCCTCTCTAAGCCTCAAATTCCTAATTAATAAAACAGGCATTGTAAACATAATTAAAGGACTATAATAATAGCTACTTGGTTGAATGAAGTGATGGTGAAAATAACAGTTATAGAAAGATTTGTAAATTATAAATTGCTGTAAAAACAATTCAGTAATGATTTTTTTATTTTTTTGACTAATAGTCTAGGAAAGTAACTAGGATAGAATTGAGTTTCAGTGCAAGCCCACTACATGCCTGCATATCAGTGAAAAGGCTCCTAGCAAGAGCTACCACTTGGACAGGGCAATGAGGTCCTCTAATGTACCTTCTTTTTTATATTAAATTGTCTTTTTTTTTTTAAAGATACATAGATCACAAAAAATGTTACATTAAAAAATATAAGAGGAGTTGAAGGTCAACCACCACACCATGGAGCCAAGAATGCCTACAACTGAAAGCAGGAGGATTGTATCCAGAATCCATGTGGAATCTAAGCCCCCTCTTGTTACAGATGTGGAGTGGACACAACCATTCCGGGTCCACAGGATGGAGGAATGGAAGATGGATTAGAGTGGACGTACTGATATTCTACTCATGAACTATTGTGATTAGTAATCAAAGAAAATGTGGCATTGGTGTGGAGAAAGTGGCCATGGTGGCTGCTGGGGGTAGGGAATGGGAGGAAGATATGAGATGTGGAGGCATTTTCGGGATTTGGAGTTGTCCTGGGTGATGCTGTAGGTACAGTTACTGGACACTGTATGTCCTCCCATGGCCCACTGGGGGGAATGTAGTAGAGTGTGGACTATGATATGGACTGTTGACCATGGGGTGCAGCGGTGCTCTGAGATGTATTCACCAAATGCAATGAATGTCTCATGATAACGGAGGAGATTGTTGTTATGGGGGGAGGAGTGGGGAGAGAGGGGTGGGGGGTATATGGGGACCTCATATTTTTTTAATGTAATATTAAAAAAAAATAAAGACATATAAATATATATAAATATATATATATATATATAAATATATATATGAGGGAAGCGGACTTGGCCCAGTGGTTAGGGAGTCCATCTACCACATGGGAGGTCCGCGGTTCAAACCCTGGGCCTCCTTGACCCGTGCGGAGCTGGCCCATGCACAGTGCTGATGCGCACAAGGAGTGCTGTGCCACGCAGGGGTGTCCCCCACGTAGGGGAGCCCCACATGCAAGGAGTGTGCCCCATAAGGAGAGCCGCCCAGTGCGAAAGAAAGTGCAGCCTGCCCAGGAACGGCACCGCACACACGGAGAGTTGATGCAACAAGATGATGCAACAAAAAGAAACACAGATTCCCGTGCCACTGATAACAACAGAAGCAGACAAAGAAGACTCAGCAAATAGACACAGAGAACAGACAACCAGGGTGGGAGGGAGAAGGGGAGAGAAATAAATAAATCTTTTAAAAATATATATATATAAGAGGCTCCCACATACCCCACACCCAACCCCCCACACACACACACTCCTCCCACATCAACAATCTCTTTCATCATTGTGGCACATCCATTGCATTTGGTGAATACATTTTGGAGCACTGCTGCACCACATGGATAATAGTTTACATTGCAGTTTACACTCCCCCCAGTACATTCAGTGGATTATGGCAGGATATATCATGTCCAGCATCTGTCCCTGCAATAGCATTTAGGACAATTCCAAGTCCCAAAAATAACATCTCTTCTTCCCTCTCCCTGCCCTCAGCAACTACTGTGGCCACTTTCTCCATATCAATGCTACAGTTTCTTCCATTACTAGTTATAATAGTTCTATAGTAGAATATCAGTAAATCCACTCTAACCCACATTTTATTCCTCCATCCTGTGGACCCTGGGTTGGTAACGTCCACTCCACCTCCATATCAAGAGGGGACTTAGATCCCACATGGTGGATCGATGCGATTCTCCTGCTTGGAGTTGTAGGTACTCTCGGCTTCCTGGTGTGATGGTTGACCATCTTCACCAGCCTGTTAGCTGACCTGCGCAAGTCCAACAAACTGGAGAGTAAGAGCTGCAAGACTTCAGTCTCTGGATTGGCCATGTGCCAGCTGGGCCCTGAGCCTCTAATGTGCCTTCTGAGAAGGTTCTCTCCTCGCCATCATGAAGCCTCTCCGTCTCTCACTGGCCACCGCCTCTCTCTCGGTCTCTCTGTGTCTCTGGGTTTCAATAGCTGTCTCTCTTTCTCTCCAGCTCTTTCTTCCTGTGCTTCAGATGCAGTGTCTCTTTCTCTCTCTCTCTCTCCATCTTTCGGTCCCTCTTTATGCCCTTTGACTCTGCCTCGCTGCGTCTTTTGGTCCTTTGGTCTCTGCCTCCCCCCCACCGTGGTCTTGCGTCTCCCCCTCTCTATCAATCACTATCTCTTTGTTTCCTCTTTCTTGCTCCCCCCCTTCTCTTTGTGTCTCTTTTCCCCTCCATCTCTCTCTGTATCTGCCCTGCCCATGACCACCCACCACTGCCTCAGCTGTCTCTGGCCGTCTCCCTGTGGGTGTCCATCTCTCCCTCTTCCATGCCCCCTGCAGCGGGGATCAAGAGGACCGAGATCCCTTCTGCCTGTGACCTTCCATGTCAGCCCCGCCCCAAACTCTTCATGCACACCATGGCCATTTGTCACCAGACTCCCCAGGTCAGTATAAATCTCCCGTGTTTTCTTTAGGCAGGAGCCGGGGCTTGTGCTCAGCCATGCGGCACAGCCCGGGCGCAGACGAGGAGGAGGGGCAGGCACGTGCCTGGCCAGGGCTCTGCCAGGGGAGGAGGCGCCCGGGCGGCCCCTCCTCAAGGGGAGTTCAGGTCAGGTAGGTCCACAGCAAGGCGGCCCTGAGGCCCCACAAAACATGTGCCCGACATTCATCTTTCAACAACCTCACCGTATTTTTTCTGTATTTTTCTGACTGTCAAAATCAAATGTGCTCACAGTAGAAAATCTGGACCGTATGAGAAGCAGCAAAGAGGCCGAAAGAAATATATTTGTTATCCCCTCTCACCCCCTCTAACCCTAGCCCCAACCCAGCCCACCCCACTCCATT
The DNA here is from genome assembly GCF_030445035.2 of Dasypus novemcinctus. Lineage (NCBI taxonomy): Eukaryota > Metazoa > Chordata > Mammalia > Cingulata > Dasypodidae > Dasypus > Dasypus novemcinctus. The sequence goes on along the minus strand of NC_080673.1, from coordinate 196,431,265 downwards.
GGACCCCAGCAGCTGCCACGGCTTTCATTCATTTTGTCGCATTTCCTTCCAGTCCTTTTCCTGTGCATTTGGTTTTTTGCTCTTTACATCATTGGGATCATATGAGGTACAGAACTGTGTGAAACTTTCTGTTGTTATAATAGTCTACAATATTCATTTTCCTGTGACCTTGTAGGCTCTTCACAGACATGTCTTCTCTCCTCCTGGGAGAGAAAAACAAAAACAAATCTTCAATGGTTCCCATTTTTCTCAGGAGAAGTTCCAATACCTGAACGCGGCTTACCATGGTAGCTCCATCACTTCCAGTTCCTAATCTCCACACTCTGAACTGCAGCCAACCAGGGCTCTCTCAGCTTCCCAAGGGCGTGCGCTTCCTTGCCCTCTGCACCTCTGCGAGTGCTGCCCTCTTGGTCTAGAGCGCGAGGGCTTGCTTTTCCTTAGCGATCAGCCGAGATATCAACTTCCTCAGAAAATCTTTCTTGTGTCCTCAAGTTTTGCCTCCCCCACCCTAAAATCTAGGAAAAGTACCCTCTAGCATCCCATAGTTTCCCTCTTGGAAAACTGAGCTCTGTGACAGTTGCCAGATCTCTCAGTGTCTCCCTCAAAGAACCACAAGACAGGTAAATGTGTCCATACCTCAAGAAACCAAGGACATATTTGGTGCAAAGCGGAAACCCCATGAATATTGGTATTAATTAATTCTGCATTCGACATGCTACAATTTACCAAATCATTCCCTTAACGTTAGGCTTTTAGTTTTTCCAAGTAATAAATAACACTGCTAAGGAGCTTCTTCATAAATCCTTGTCTGTGTTTTCTACCTATTTGCATAGACTGAACACTCCCTGATTCTGTAAAATATCAAATAGCTTATGTGTCATCATTGTTTAATGTTATGAAACATGCTGTCCAACAGCCTAGGAGCCCTGCTAGAGATTTCTTTTCCTAAAAGTTCCTGGCAGGAGGGAGAAAGGCAAAAGAAGCTAAAGGTCAATGGAATGTAAGATTAGAGAGTTTTGACCAAATTCTAAACAGTTTTATACCAGAATTTTCAAGAGAGACTTTAAAGGCTGCATGCCTCCTCAGGGCATAACACTCAATTGAGGGGCAGAGAGGATAGAGGCTGGGGTGGCTGCCTGGGATGTGTTCTCATACTTCAGGAAAGGTTGGGAATCTATCTAGAATCTCTTACCATCTACTGGGTCAGGCACTGCACTGTGCTAGGTGCTTTATTTACATGCCTTAGTACACTCAACCTCAAGAGGAGGGAATTGTCCTTGTTTTACAGAGGAGAAAACTGAAGCTCAGAGAACTTTCCAAAGATAACCCAGATAGTGAGTTTAGGAGCTCTAGTTCAAAATCAGAAGTGTCTTGACCGAGAGCTCTTGCTATTTTCTAAATACATCATATAAATTCTCATTCACTCTCTGCAAGAATGGACAAGCCATTCAATGCATTTTTTAAAACACTATAAATTTTACAGTAGGTCATGAAACGTTGTAGGAGAACACAAACTGCCATGGAGGCACACAGTGAAGACACTAACTCTGCCTGGAAGGAAAGGGTATATATCAAAGAGACTTCAGAAAAGAGGTAACATTTTCTTGGAGTGTAAAAGACACACAGAAAATTTTTCAGCAGAGAAGGGAGAACAGGGCATTCATGGCAAAGAAAAAAGCAAGTGAAAAGGACCAAAGGCAGACTTGATGGAGCAATGAGTCACTCAAATTGACTAAAGCATAGGATGTGTGGCAGGGGACAGAGGTACGGGCACGGCTAGAGAAGGTCATTTGGTACTATATTGGCTCTCCATTGTTAAGTAACAAAACAAACATTAGTGGCTTCAATCAGTAATGTATTATCTTTTGCAGGTTACAAGGTCTAGGTGGCTCTTCTATTCCCCGTGGTAATGACTGGGCCCTGAGATGGCTACAGGCATCTAGAGGTTTGACTTGCAAGTTCAGCTGGAGCCATTGGCTGGCTATCAGCCTTGGGTCTATCCATGTGGCTGCTTGGGCTGCTTCACAGCTTGGCGGCTGGGTTTCAAAAAGAAGCATTCTGAGAAAGACCAGTCCCAAGCTGCCAGGTCAATTGAGAGCTAGACCTAATATCACTTTCTACATATTCTACTGGTCAACGTAGTCCCACACCCAGACTAGGACAAAAGGGGTGGGATAAGTGGAGGGCAGGCACACAAAGGTACAGTAATAGGTGTGGTTTGTTGGGGAGGTCACCAAAGTTGTAATAGCAGTCGTTGTAACCAAACAATAAAGAGCATCATTTGCCAACCCAAGGAGTTTGGATTCTGTGCTAAGAGAGTGGTCCTCAACCATGGAGCTGCAAACTCTGATTAGTCATGAGGTCATGGTGTCTCAAGAAGTAAAGAAGCAGATCTTTTTACTTTTTTCTTATAAGTTAGAGTGTGTTTAAGGTTATCCCTTTCACAATATTACTTTTTTCACTTGCATTCTAATACGCTTCCATTCTTAACTCTCAGGGAAGTATTTCTATCCCTCAGCCTGGCATACTGAGTAGCAGCCCATCTGCAGTTACCCACTCCTAGGCAACTGGATGCCAACAGAGGCTGCAGTCAGGGCACAGGGACTGCTGATATGGACTCTGTCTTAGAGAGATCACCCCCCTGCTGTGTGTAGAGGGAATTGGAGCAAGAGATCCTGGAGAAAGAGACACCAGCTGGAATTCATGAAGAGCTGTGGGATGAAAGCCAAACCCAGACAGCAGACGTAGGGGTGAAAAGGAAGGAAGGGCTGTAGGTATCTGATGGATACTGCTGGTGCCTGCATCCAGTCCCTTCAGCCTACCTCAATTCCAGCACACCTGGAGTGGAGAAGTACAACTCATCCCCTTCTAGGAGGGGTCTGCCTTCTGCCTTCTGCCCCCAGGACTTCTTTCCTTGCCAGAGAGCTCCATTGGGCTGCTCCCAATAAGGTCCTGAAAGCATTGTTCACTCAAGGAGGACGCGCCCACCCACCTCTGGGGCAATAGCCCAGAAGTCATTCTGTGCACTTCTCAGGGGTATGGTGGAATGGAGCCTCATCTCCAGCAGTGATTTTGAGTGCCTTTATAGGGGCATTTCCTCCTTCCCTGTTCCCCTCACTCTTTCTCTGAGATCATCTCCCAAATAAACTTCCTGCACCCAAGGTCTTATCTCTGGCTCTGCTTTGGAGATCATGGAAATCCTAAGATAGGTTCCATAGGATTTAATGGCTTCTTGGATTTGGGGCTTGCTGGAGAGGTGAGCAACAAAATCTACCATTTGATTTTCAGTGGCCTTTGTGGCCTGACATAAACTGAGCTGTACTTTAAATCAAATTTAGGAGGATGTCTGCCCTCTCCAAGCTCTGCAGGTTAGTTTACAGACACACTAATTCTGGATACTTCTTTCTTCTTGGGTTAGAATCAAAATCAAAACCTAACTTCAAGTCATCAGCCTCTTGTCCTTGGTAGTCATCCCTCTTTTGGGGAATAAGTACAGCTTGACAGCACAGATTATTTCTCCTGAAAGAAACTTGGAATATCAGGTCAATAATCTCCCCCATTTTACAGAGGAGGAAAGTGAGGCTCTGAAGCAACATCTTTTCCCAGAATCACTCAGCTCTGAGTCCTTGCCATGGGAAGGTCATGAGGAACCCCGTGCAAGCCAAAGTTACAATGGGGCAAAAGATGTTGATAAAAAGGTCAGTAGAGAGGGGAGAGTGGGTGAGAGGGTGAGTGGAAAGAGAAGACCAAATCAGAGAAGCAGAAAGGAGCCAGAACTTGTTAAAGCAAGAACCACCATTAAAGAGTGTCATTTCCCACACTCCTTAATTCCAGAAAGGTCATCAGCTCCAGAATGGCCATTTAGATCTTCCTCGCCCTGAAACTTATTATTTCTCCCAGTAAAAAAATGTGATACCATCCAGTGGGGTGCAGGAGAACTATTTAAATTTTGATTTCTATTTATTTTTACATAAAACTAAGAGAAAAGTACACTTTACTAGTATTTCATGTATGATTCCACTGGTACCCTCACTAGATAGATGCACATGGCAGATGGCCATGGTTTGTAATGTACTAAAGTATTAGGTACGAGAAGTACCTAAAAGGAAGTGGGGGGCGCTCCCCAGCATGGAGGGGCTGATGCTCGTGTATCCACTCTCTTAAATTGGTTGGTGATAGATTGCAGTCTTGGAGTGCCCAACTCCAAGCTCCAGTGACAGATTTTATTATATAGTGATAGCTAAGCCAACCCTCACAAAATGGACTTTAAAAGCTTCCTGCAGATAAAATGCACATGTACAAGCAAGCAGCAGGAAAATAGCAGGGTATCATGTCTCTTATTCTTAGTATAAACTCTTCAGATGGCACATTATAAAGGGAAAAAAAAAACACAATTTAATTGCCAAGAAGTTAGCCAAAACGTCTTGAAAATATCAAGAAGGCCATCTGAAATATAGTTAGACCCTCTATCATTAATGATGAATGTCACCCATTGATATTCCATCTTGAGATAGTGCATTAGCTACTTTAGTACATTGTAATGCTATATGATACCATTTATATGGCAGCACCTATATTTTAGGGTGCAAGATCAAATATTTTTTACTGATCAAACTGTGCAATCAGTACATCTTAATTGTTTGGCTGAACTTGGATTCCTGTAACAGTTTATGGGTTCCTTGAAATAAACCTCCCTTTACCAGAGTAGCCCACATAAGTCTCTGTTTCCTTTAACCATTGAACCTGGTTGAAACTCTCCTTCACCCAGCCCCTTATTCTAGAGAGAATAAATCTAGGACTTAAACTGGACTTCTGCATCTTCCAAAGACAGTCAGTTTAGTAGCTTTGTTTTAGAACAAGCACATCATTTCATCAAATAAACAAACTAGAGTTCCCACCTCAAATAATGCATTTGACAGGATCTGACCAATGTGTGTGAGTGAGCCATCTGATTCCTCAATTACAGATGAAACGTTTTAAAATGCACCCAGTTTTCCTTTCCCATGTCTTTTTCTACAATGCTTGCTGACTTACATCAGGCTTCTTGTAAAACTTTTAAAGGATCATGTAATATCAGCCCAGTGTGGTGTGAAACTACCAATACGTTTCAGATGATAATTCTTGCAAATAAATTCATGAAGATGGAGAAAAGAATTTGAACGGATATAATAAATTTTCATTACTAGCAGCTGCTATGTATTAAGTCTCTACTACATGCCAGCCACTGTGCTATTATCTGCCATTCACAGGTGAGGAAGCTGAGGCTTAAGGTCATGCATTGTTGCTGAAAAAAGGTCCTAATTTTAAAACTTTTGTTCTTAATTATTTTATTTATGTCTCCTTTGACCGCATTGCTAATACAATCACAAGATGCACACTCACAAGTGAGTTTTACACACTTCATACAAAATCTCAGAGTGAAATTAAGTGGTTCTCACACATGTTCAGGTGCTTTGGAGAAAAGTCAAGCAAGATACCGAGTTCTATAGTAAAATATCCGCCCAATTCGGAGCAGTTTATGAGCAGAAGAACATACGTGTTCGTGGCATTAAACACATCACAGAGCAAAGACCCAGAGAACCTGGAATCCCGGTCCTGTAGTAATCACTTGCCACATTCTAATACAGGCAGACATTCAGGGAAGCCAACAAAATGTTAGGAAAGATTGTAAGGGAAAGACTGGCCACTGTGCAAAGTTCATCCAGCAGGGCCTCAGAGTGAAAAGGGAGACCTCCGACACCAAGTCCTGGTTCTGCCACTTTCCAGCCCACACCATAGTTTAGGTTCCTCGTCTGTAAAATAAGTTTAAGTCAGTCCTTCATGTGGCTTTTGTCAGAATTAACTAATACATGGAAAGCACTAGAACAGAAGAGTGCCTTTAACTAAGTATCAATAAATACTAGCTGCAGTGACCCCCATCATCATAAATCTACTTTTCCCACCTCGTTGGCAACATCAGCCATTCTTCTAGGTTCAGAGCAGAGCATCTGTCTTCTGCTCCAGTTCACATGAATATGGCGTGGCCAAGGTCTGCCCCAATTTGACACTGATGACGTCAGGGGTGCAGTCCAGGAGAAGAGTCTAGGGAGAGATCAGAAATTATTCTTTTACTATTCCTATTTTTATTTTGTTAAAATAGCATATACCATTGTTGTATATTTTTCAATCTAACAAAATAAAAATCAAGTTTCCACTACTTAAAAAAAAAAAAAGGCATGATTTCCTTTTCAACTTCATTCCATATTCAATAAAGGCAGGACTGGGTCCAAGGTGACAGAAGAAATGATAATAATGACAATTGACAGAGCAGGAAACCTTACGAAGTGCATAACAGGAATTGGATTGTTTAGGCTGAAGAGGCACATCACAGGTATTTCAAGGTACAGGACCTGCATTGCTGTTTTTGCAAAAAAAATAAAAAATAAGACCCTCCTGCCTTCCCGGCACGCATCTCTGGTTCGTGTATTTTCCTCCTGATTGCTAGGCTTCACCTTCTAGCACCCCCACTCCCATCCCTCCCAGCTCTCTCTCCCTCCACCCCCACCTCCATCCCTCCCCAGAAAACGAGCTGGGGGAGGGAGGGGCGTGCACACAGCACGTGGAGGCAGAGTTCACCCTGTTAGAAACCATTAATCATCCTGAGGTCACAGCCCTGCACACGTTTCCTCCTCAAAGCCCGTCCTGCGGGCGAGCTGTCTCCTAACAGGTTTTGTGTTGCTGAGTTGTAAAGCGTTCCTGATGAATTGTTGTTGGCACTCAGTCCAAAGGCTTGAAGGCTCGCGTCCACGAAAAGAAAAAGCAGACCCTCTCTCCCTTGCCTGTTGTCCGAGGGGCCGGCACAGGGCTTGCATTGTGCATGCTGGCAGATGGTCCCGGAGTCCTCATCCTTGCAGCCCAGACTCCAGGAAGGGCCCGGGCCTGGTGGTATCATTGCACATAGCAGCCGAGGAGTCTGAGGTAGGCCAGGGCAGCAGTTACGCTCCCATTTGACAGATGAGGAAACTGAGGCCACGGATATGGCACCACATGCCCATGGTAGCCCAGCTAGTTTGCGGCAGAGCTAGGATTAGAACTCAGGTCTCCAAACTGCTCCACCTTTCCCTTCCTCCACGCTGCTTGACCTGAGCTCTGTGGAGATGTGAGCCAGGCCTCCCTTTGCTCAAACCACCCCAACTCACCCTGAGACTCCTTTTCCAGCCCCCCCCCCGCCCTCCCTGGAGTGCTCTGCTCCCAGATCCTTCCGGCCACCCAGGACCAGTGGAAGGTCACCTTCTCAGAAAGGCTACCACGACCCCCGGGCCGAAAATAGCCCCACCGCTCTTGGTCACAACAGCCTGCTTTGCTTTTTGTAAGATGTGTCCTTGTGGATACATTTGTTTGTTTGTTCACCCTGTTTTCACTGGCCCCAACTCATGCGGATTATAAGGTCCTGAGTCTCAGTCAAAGTAGCTGCCTCATCCCTGGCTGCCCACACCTCCAGCACCAAGAATGGGGACTGGCATGGGGCAGGTGCTTGACAAAGGAAGGACACGAGGGAGGTAGCAGGGAGGGATGAAGGGAAGCAGGGAGGGAAGGAGGACGATTTTAATAATACCTTACCGTCATAGAGTGTCTTATATTTTCCAAAGCACTTTTACAAGTAATGTTTTCCTGAAAAGGCATCATTATAGCCATTTCACAGAGCAGGAAAACATTCAGGTGCAGAGATACTAAGTGACTTTTCCTCCTGGTCCTAAAGTCATAAGATCAGCATTGTCCCTGCAAGGCAGTTGCTATATATAACCTTAGGAAGGTTATTTGTCCCTCTCTGAACCTCAGTCTCCCCATCTGTAAAATGGGGGGCTATAAAATTGAAGGTCTCTAAGGTTCTTTGCAGAAGTAATATTCTAAGGCAGGGGTTCCCAAACTGTTTGTTTGGAACCCTAGCATCTGAGGAGATTGTAATAGGTATTTTGTGGAACAGTTTGGAAAATGCTATTCTAGTATTGGCTTGAGTTTACTTCATGACAGGGACCATATCTCGGTTTAAGGTCTGGTACAGAATAAGGAACGGAAATAGAGCTGAATTTATCCAACTTTTTTCTCTGTGCCAAGCACGTGCTTGGTATTTCCCATGTGTCATCTCCTTGTACCCTTAAAAAGCACTATTGGGAAACCAATGGGGCTCAACCAATTAGGCTCCTCTCTACCACATAGGAGGTCCAGGGTTTGATGCCCAGGGCCTCCTGATGATGATGCAAGCTGGCCTACACGGTGAGCTGGCCCATGTGGGAATTTGGCCCCACACAGGAGTGCCGCCCTACATGGGAATGCTGCCCCACACAGGAAAGCCGCTCCACGCAGGAATGTCAGCCGACACGGAGAGCTGACACAGCAAGATGACACAACAAGAAACACAGAGGAGAGAAAATAAGAAGACATAGCAGAACAGGAAGCTGAGGTGGCGCAAGAGAGTAATTGTCTCTCTTCCACTCCAGAAGGCCCCGGGATTGGTTCCCAGAGCCGCCTAATGAGAATACAAGCAGACACAATGGAACCCATAGCAAATGCACTCAGAGAACAGACAACAGGGGAAATGCGAGGGGGGGTAAAAATAAATAAAAAATAAATCTTTTTTTAAAAAAAGCACTATAAAATAAGTATTCTTGTTATGTCCATTTTTTATAGCTTGAAAGCTAAGAGAAACTGAGGAAATTTAGTGAGATTATTTGTATGGCAGAAGATGGTTGCTCAATGAAATGACCTCAACGGGGTCATTCAAAAGCTTTAAAAGAATATCAAAAGCTAGGTATTGCTATTTTTGTGATTTGCCATCAACAATCAAGTGAGCACTTATTCATCAGAGTCTCTACAGGGAGCCATTGCCTCCCTTCTACCTTCTAAATCTCAAGCAAATGCATCCACCAGGCTGAAGCTAAATTTCATCCAGAACTCAACCTGTAAGAGAGACTGAGAAATACAGTTCTTCACTTTATATCCTCTGTAGTACAGGAAGGCACAGAAGAAGGAGGGTGGCACTGATGCCAAGAGCCAATGACCATAATTATCATTCACTCTATAGTGACTAAGATTATCAAAACCACTCTCCTCTTGGATTCTGGGGACCTGGGGAGATACGAGCTGGAGAATTGGGGAGGAAATTAGTGAGCAGATGCATTTGCATTGGATATGGCAATTGGGACACAGAGCTCTCACTCAGTATTGTAGCAAAAACCAAAGTGGGATGAAGGAAAGAAAAAGAAATCAGAGTGGAAGGAAGTCACATTTATGGAGTCTGTCTCTGGCCCCACCTATCCTCATCATGTGGTCTTAGACATCTTCTCTTTCCCTCTGAAGCACACTTCTCTTATCACTTTTCTTTTTCCCTCTGCTTTTGAGGACCCAGTGGGTCATGGTTCATGAAAGTGATTTGTTCACTGTTAGAGATATAGAGATTAGAGAAGCCATGATCATCTCACAACCAGCAAAGCCAAGCAGCTCCCCTGATTCACTTTTTGAGTCACGCTCATTCAACTTGGAAAGTTCTGTAGACGGTAGAATCATCTCAATATAGTGTCCATTCAGAGGGACAGGGTTTGCTGGGGAAGTCACAGACAAAGTGCTTGCCTAACCCACTCCTTTTCTATTTTGTGCTGTTTCAGTTTTCCTCAGACTATCAGAGAAGTCAAGTCTAATGAAGAGGCATGACCATACATTAAACCTGAAAGTTGGGAACAAGCTGCTTATACAAACCCCTGAGGTGTGTAAATACCCCCTGGGCAGCATAAATTGGTCTCCTCTCTCCAGTATGAAGTGGGGCAGGCAGAGCTGCTAACCACCAACCCTGACCCAAGCAGTTGGCCTTGCCGGGAGACCAGCCACAGTGAGATCTCTTCCCCTGCTCTGTTGGACCCTTTGTGCTGTGTAAGTAATAAAGTGGTCTTTGCCGAAAGTTTCTGTTGTGTCTGAGCCTGTGTTCTGACAATGTACCACATAGCAACTCACTCTACAGGATTTCTGATGACTTTTATCATACACTGATTTTATTTCTTAGAATGAATATGTTTTACTTTTGCAATCAAGGGAAAAAGTTAAAAAGTAAAATAACTTGAGAGAAGTATAATAAAATGTTCAGTTGTAATCTTTCTTCTCTTTCTCTCCATCTGCCACCTCTCCCTTATTCACATACGTGCACACACAAACATACACATATTTTTGCTGGGTGCAAATAATCACAATGTGACTTTGCATTTACAGTTACATTTGTGGGATCATGGAATGTTGGAACGAAAAAGGACCTGAAAGAGCTTGAAGCCAACCTATGTCCAGTCGAGTTTTTAAGGACCCTAGAAACCCAGAGAGATGTGTCAAGGGCCCCAGAGCAGACAAGGCAGGTAACCAAGACCTCTCCTCCTGCCTTGACAAGACATGCTTGACTTTCATCTATTAAAGTTGGATTCCATTTTGAAAAGAAATTTCAATGCAAAACAACAACAACAACAACAATCAACTGTAAAGAAAAACACACTAGTATGAAAACCAGTGAAAAACAGGGTCTGGAATTGGAATTTCTGATGCCTAATCTGGTTTTTCCCCATACCCTACTGCAAAAATCCCAGGCCCTATGGCCCAGACCGACATGGACCTGATCCAAGGGTCAGATCGTTATTGGTGCTGTTTGTTTGCACACTGTATAACATTGTTTAAGTCCTAAAGTTCAGAGACACCCCCTGGCAAGATTCTCTGAATTGGAGCCCTAGAAGAGTGTTTCAAGAGCTTTGCGGTCTCCCTAACGGAGAGCGTCATGGCCAAGACAGCCAGGCTCTTCCAGGGGGTGGTGCACTCAGCCGTTACGTGTCACAAACCTTCGCAGTAGTGTAAACACAAGTCCACTGTGTGTTTTTAAAACGTGAGAAGAAGCAGGATCCTGCCCGCGTGTTTTGACATAGCCTGCAGGGACGGAGAATGGGACTAGCGGATCTAGCCTGTACAAGATGTAATTGCTTCCCCCACCTGATGTTTAATCTCAGGCGGCCTGGGCTGTCCGACGGTCTCTCGACCTGAACCACCCACATCCGCGGTCCGGAGCCAAGACGTGGGAACCGGACCCTGTGGCCGGGAGCTCGGCCACTTGCTCGCTCTGTGATTTGGGAATCTCGATTTTCTCAACTGAAAAATGGCAGACTTGGTCTACATCATGGCACTCATGCTGTCAAAGAGACTCTCCTTGGATCCGTTTTACAAAGTGGACGTCCTGACCAAATTTAGGTTGAAGAAAGTCATGCTACTAAAAGGAAGTTTGAAATCCCCTGGGCTAGTTGTACCTATTGACCTTTCCAGTTCTGGGATACTCTAATTCTAGATTTTACCTCTCTCTTCATTGTTGAAATAAGTTTCACCTCCACCCAGGAGAAACGAGAAAAGTCAACCTCAGGGCTTAGAAAGTTACCTGATGATCTCAGGGTCTGTAAGGCTGAACCTTCCCACCTTATTTGCTCTGAGACCCACAGGGTTAGTTGTTCCTTCCTCTGCACCCCATTACACCCTGCGCTTTGTGCCAATCACACTTCAATACAATTATCGGTTTATGTATCTGCTTCCTTCCCAACACCCCTACCACATCTGCCTCCTACCTACTGTCCCCTGTGAGCTCCATGAAGCCAGGGACTGTGTCTTATCCAGGACTGAAATCCCAATACTCAGCATAGTGTCTAGCACAGAGTAGATGCTAAATAAATAGGTGATGAACTGAATTCCAAACAATTGGCCTTAATTTCAAACTCAGCTGTTTAAAGCTAACCTTGAAATGTGTGCCAATTTCAAGAAAAATAGTCTGCCCTGGTACAGAGACGGTATTTATTCAATCACTAAAGAGATGTTGAGCATCAACTATAAACCAAGTGCTACTCCAGGGCCTGAAGATACAGCAGAGAAGGAAAAACCTGGTGTCTTGAGGAAAGCTAGTAGAATGCATGATAGAAATTCACATCTAGGGAGGTTTGGGGGGCAAAGATTATGTAGGCCCCTGCCCTCAGAGAAGGCATATTTCTGTTGTCATGGGGCACACCTGATCAATGAGGCTGGGAAAAAGAAGCCATCAGCATTGGTTTCCTTACTGAGACCAGAGCCTTCCAGAAAGGGCCACCAAAATACCCATTGGAGGTCAGTGGAAGAGGGTATCCCAGAGGAAAGTCATAAAAAGTAGGGAAGGCTGTGAGTATTTCTTCCCAAGGCTCCTGCTCCTCTTCTCTTCCTGTGGGGCGTGGCAGAATGAGGATGGACTTTGGCAGTCCTGGGTTTGAAGTTGGTCACTGTGACTTGTCAGCTGTGTGATCATAGCAAGTTAACCACTCTGAGAACGTCTAGGTCATGAATTTGGTGGGTGATGTGTTGAGTTGGAAGTGGTCTGGGTTTAGCCAATGGAGGATTCCAGGAGACATATAGACCCTCAGATCTGGAGTTCTGGGGAAATGTATGAATTAGAGAGAAGGATTTGGGGGTTAATTTGCAGATGTTTGTTTCCTGAAGCCATTGATTAGTGTGATGACCTCCAGGTAGAGGCTGTCATGGCAAAGAATGGAAGAGCAGTAAGGAAAGAAGCACAGGGAGCATTCTGATTAGAGCAGCCCAGAAGCGAACACCTATAAAAAATGTGTTTTCTCCTCTGCTCCCATAGGACCTTGCTCAGGCAACTGTTATGGTTTCCATCAAACTGCCCAGGGAATCTTTGTTTTAAATCTTTTTCCTCCTCAATATCACAAGCTTTCTGAAACAAGGTTTAAACCATCTTTGCATTCTCAGCATCTAGATCAGTGTTTGTTTGTTGAATGAATAAATGAACAAATGGCATCTAAAAGCCATGTTGTGTGAACAGTTGAAGAATCTGTAAATGTTGCTTGGAGAAGACATGACTCAGGGAACTCAGAAACAGCTGACATATGGAAAAAGGCAAAATACTATCATGTCAGTGTTGGAGGACAATGATTTCATCTCAACATCCAAACTGCCCAGTAATGAAATGGGCCAACTGATAAAATAGTGGGGTCTTCAAGAACGAACACATCAATGAAGGTAGATGGCATTCCACTAGGAGGAGTTGCCTGCCCACAGCCTTTAAGGCAAGCAGCCCTGAGGTCTGTGATTACCAAATGATGCTTGTTATGGGGGGAATTGTGTCCCCCAAGAAGACACATTCAAGTCCTGACCCTTTGTCCTGTGAGTATGAACTTATTTGGAAATAGGTTCTTGGAGGTTGTTCTTAGTTAAGGTGAGGCTAAACTGGATTAAGGTGGGTCCTAATCCAATATGACTGGTGTCCTTATGACAAGAAGGATGAAATTGGATCCAGGGAAGAATGACAGATGGAGACAGGAAAGAAGGACAGGGGAGATGGAGGCAGAGATGCATCTACAAGGAATACCAAAGATTGCCAGCAAACCCCAGAAGTTAGAAGAGGAGAGGGATTCTCCCCTACAAGTTTCAGTGGAGCTTGATTTGACTTCCAGCCACCAAAACTGTGAGATAATAAACTACTGTTGTTTAAAGCCATTCAGTTTGCAGGACTTTGTTATGGCTGCTCTAAGAAACTAAGGCAGAGGAGTGGATGTGGCTTGAGTGGTTGAACACCTGCCTCTCACATGAGAGGTCCCAGGTTTGGGTCCTGGTGCCTCCTGAAAAAAAAAAAACAAAAATGAACAGACCGAAAAACCAACACAGGGGAGCTGATGTAGCTCAGTGGTCGAGCACCAACTTTCCTTATATAAGGCCAGGGTTCAATCCCCAGCCCCCAATACCTCAAAAAAAAAAAAAAGGAAAAGAAACTAAGGCAGTGCCCCAGGCAGTCCCCTCTGTGTCTAGCAACTTCAGAAGGGAAGAATGGAGCCCATCATTAGCAAGTGAAGAAGAGAGCTCTGCACGTTTGGGGCCTCATTCTAAGGGATTTCAGAAGGCCCAGTAGACCCAACCTTCCTCCAGGCACTCTGGTTCCTCAGTGTCTGGCCCCTACCTCAGTCTCTCCAGCCTTCTCTTCCACCGAACCTCATCCAATAGGCTCAGATTTACTTCTTCATAGGCTCCATTGCAGCCCTGACAACTTTGATGAGAAGCCCTTTGAGAGGAGAGGCCCGGTCTTGTTTACAGACCAGGTAGCTGTGTTGCAGTGGATAACAGCACAGAGTCCCATAGTCACACTGCCGTCATCCCACTGAAATCCAAGACACTCATAGGACTGCTGAGGATGAAAGGGTTAAGACGTGGAAAGTGCTTACAACTGTTCTGGCTTGGAGTGAGTCCTCAAAAGAATTTTGTTACTATTACTGTATAAGTTGCTTTTGCAGCAAGCACAGCGCCAGTCGATAAATGTTTGCTGAATGAAACATTAGCTATATATTGATGTTGCCAATAACCAACCAATCTCTAAATATTGCTCAGTCTCTACTATATGTCCAGTACAGCACTGGTACTGAAGAACACAGACGCAGGGGAAAAAAACAAGGATTTTGCAATCTGTCAATAAAGACAAGCATCATTAGCTTTTCATTAATAAATTTTTTAAAATCCTAATGTAGTTTTATAAAGTAACACACACTGAGTCCATACCACAGATCAGGCACTGCTAGTTGGATTCACAGGTTATCTTATTTGATCAAATTCTGAAAGGTGAGGTACCTTCAATGAATGCTGTGGGAAGTCCAGGGAAAATCATTATGGGCTTCCTCAATAAGGGAAGGATTTGGCTTTCTTGAAAAGTGCCTTAATTTTCTTAGTGTTCTACAAGTTGCCTGAAATAGTCAAACCATTGAAATGTATAAAGTCTAGCAAAGACACAATGGGGAGGTGTGGAACAGGGACTAAGCCCCGGCCTTGTAAGGCACGTTGGGTTTAAACCATTCGCAATCTTAGTTTATTTAATCCCAGTCTTCCAGCTGTTAGGTAGATGTAGTCGGTCTCCACTCTGCACGGTAAGGATCCACAGAGATGCTGCGCTGGCATATGAGGGAACTCTCAGGGGTCTGGTTCTTGGACCTACCCAGGCCAAAGAGCAAAATGTTATTTGGCCCTTCTACAGAAAGGACCCCCTGCAGACTCAGCCAGTCCTGGGATTATGTGCAAATTCACCCTCAATGTCTTCACAAAAGAAAACATAAGTACCATTGATTACCTTCTAATAACCATTTTATGACACATTTTATATTTATGAAAGGGCGCTAGGAGAAGACTGTTATTATTTCCCTAATGCAAAGCAGATGGGTTTGACAGAGGTAAATGGGACTTTCTGGGTGTGGCACTGAAAGTTTGTGTTTTCCCAGAAGGTTTTGAGCTGGGGCCAAACCAGACCCAGAAGTTCCCGTCCACCCGTCTCTACACATGACTTTCATTAACAAAATTGCATTGCTCTTTTCTGCAGAAAGTGGTACCATTAGTATAATAAAAACATGTCCATTATGAATCAATTGCCACCTACGTAGTGGTGAGGAGGGTTCAGTAGTGAGAGAGGAGGGGCTGGGGAGAATAAGAAAACACTGACCTTGCAGAGGGAGGTCCCCACCTTGGAGTCTCCTTCCAAGGGCCTGGGGCTGGACACGAATGAGATGGATCCAACTTGTACCCCTAGCATGGTCATCCTCGCTTCATCCCCTACTGAAGAACTTGGCCCTCAGGGAGCTTCTGCTCCAGTCAGTAAAGCAGTCCAGCCCACTCATGCCCCTTATCCATGGAAGGCTGAACAAGCAGTCATCAACTGCCCTTCCTCCAGGCCCCCAAATTCATCTCGGAGCCCCTCACTTGTCTCTTGCCTTTGCTTTCTTGCTCAATCCAAATGTCTGTCCACCTTTTGGTCCTATGAATGCCTCCAGTTTCCAGTCTCATGCTCACATTTTAAGTTTAATTTGAATTTGGGTTTTTTGGCTAAGCCAAGGCCATGGTATGTTCTCCCCACTATTGGTGTGCTCAGGTTGACCAATGTCGGGCATGACCAATATTCACCAAGATCCGCTTCTGGACCCCAACTGCCAGGTCATCTTCTCCCATGAACCCTAGCCATTCCTACCCTCACCTGGCCCCTCAAAACAGCAAGGGACATTGATAATCCTATAAGCAAGCTTGTTTCTTAAACACATTTTCTTTCTGATTCCAAGATAACGAACTTATGTATAACCTAGGATGTGCTTATGATGGTGGAGTTACTTTTCCCTCTATCTGTGACTCTCACATTTTGGGATGCATGAGAATTTGCTGAAGGAAATACCTAAAAATGAATTCTTAAGCCATATCCTCAAAATTCTAATTCTGTAGGTCTATGACAAGGCTGGGAATCTGCATTTCTTTTTGTAGGTGATTTTGCCTTCACATCAATGCCTTTTGCTTTTGCACAATGTACTATCTTTCTCAAGAATTTTTACACTCATGTGTTCTTTGTTTCTTCTGATTTCTTTACATTTAAAGATTCTATTAAGTCTTATTTTTCTAATGAGGAAACTTGGGCTTCAAGACATGATGTGAATCTCCCAGAAGCTGGTGCTGGATCCTAATGCAGATTCCTATCTACAGCCTGGCTCTCTCCCCTGAACACCACATTCAGACAGCCCCCTCAACAACTCTGCTTGGAAGAACTAATGAAATGTGGTAGATTGAATCACACCCCCCAGAAAAGATGTGTTCTTAATGTTAATCCACGTACAGTAAGTGTGAACCTACTGTCTATGGTATCTTTGAATGCAAAGGTACTATTTAGCAGTATACCCAGGTGGTAGATTCAATGTGAATAAGATTTTTCCAGGTCCTCTTTAGGTGCCATGTAGCCAACTGATTCAGAGAGGGCCTTAATCTATAATATTAGAATCATTATAAAGAAAATCCAGAAGTCACAGAAATCAGAAAGGGGAAGATGTTTCCAGTGTGATGGAACAAAGAGACACAGCGAAGGAACTCCAAGGATTTCTGGCAGCCAGTACCAGAATGCTACAGACTCTAGGAGAAAGTCAGCCTTGTAGATATCTTTTTTTTTTTTTCCTTTTCCTTCAATAGTTTAAACTTTTTATTTAAAATGTTATTTTTTAAAAAGTTTTAGACTACAGAAAAGTTACACTGAAAATATAGGGGACTCCCATATACCCCCATACCTCCCCATCTCACATATTCCCCTATTAATAACATCTTATATTAATGTGGTGCATTTGTTACAATAGAAGAAATATTGGAGCATTGCTACTAACAAAGGCCTATAGTTTACATTATGATTTACACTTTGCACCATGCAATTTTATAGGTTTTGACAAAATGTATAATGGCCTGTATCATGCAGAACAGTTCCAGTGCCCCAAAAATGTCCCATGTTCTACCTATTCTTTCCTCCCTCTCCCCTCAGAACTTCTGGTGACTACTATCTATATCAATGTTACAAATTTTTCCATTACTACAATAATGAGTCTACTTTGGTCCACAGATACATTCCCTCCATTATGTTTGTTCATTCCTCAATCTTGATAACTTTGGGATTGTGATGCCTGCTCTGCTTCAGATTACAACAGGGATTAGATGTTATGGGGCAGATGGAAGGAACTGTCTTGATTGCAGTTGTAGTTACTCTCTGATTTGGGAAATGAGCATTGTCCATCACCATCCTTTTGTTAGTAGTCCTGGGTGAGTCTGATAAAGAGAAGAATAGGTGTTGGCTGCAACTCTGCTGATATTCAGGGCTCAACCAACATATGAACAACCAGAAGATTCAAGTCTCTGGTACATATATTTAATGGGTATACTGCTAATTGTAGGTTCAAATAAAAGGATTAGAAGAATCATGTATAGGGAAATTATAAATGAGCCTAACTCTGTTACATTGGGGAACAGGTAAGGCTCACCAATGGGATGCTGATTTCATGGGATTGTATGACTTTCCTATCACGTCCAGATGTCTCTAGAGCACCCCTCTTTGAGGGTTTGTTCACCGTAGCACTTAATGAGATCCTCCTGAGACATGCATAAGCATAACCTCTGGAATGACCTCCCAACTCCCTTTGAAATCTCTTAGTTAAAAAATTCCTCTTTATTTAATGTTTCTCCTTTGGTCCACGTCTTTTTCCAAATGCATCACTAGTTGGCACTTGGTAATAATCCCTTGGTACCAAGAAGGCTCATCCCCAGGAGTCATGTCCCACACCAGGGCAGGGGTTTGGGGGAAGGTTGTGAGCTTATATGCTGTGCTTGGCTTAGAGAGAGGCCACATTTGAATAACAAGGACATTTTTCAGGAAGTCTTAAGCAGTAGATACTATTAGGTTAAGTTTCAATTTTACAAGAATACAAGCTTGATACAAGCATTAATATCAAGGGCTTAGCATATTGGTCTGTCTTCTTTCATTAGGCACTGCCCGTGTACTCTAGAGATTCTTACCACTGTATTAGAGAATATAGCAGGATTCCCCATTAAATTAAAGGGAATTTAATATATTGTTGGTTATTGTGTGGGTCTCCACCCACTGAGATAACACCCCATGACCATATGAACACATTCATATTTCACAGCAGCATGCCCCAGGTACGCCATCACCACACACACATACCTCCCACCGACACCCTATACCAGTAACCCTCCCTGCCATAGTTGTAACTTCTAGAAAACAGAGCTAAAAAAGAATTTCTTGCATTGTGCGTTTAATCACCATAAGATCTGTTAGCTTTTTACACATAGTTTACGATTTCTCCTGAATGGTCCCTGAGTGTCTCCTTTTTTAAAACTTTATTTCCAAAGAAGTTATAGGTTACAGAAATGTTCAATCAAAATCAAAAATATAGGGCATTCCCATATAACCTCTCTCCTTCCCTTGCAATATCTTGATTTTGGAATTCTTCTAGCCTCAAAACCATGAGCCAATAAATTCCTGTTTTTTAAGTCAGCCCATTGGTGCTCTCTGTCATATCACCCTGGCAAACCAAGACACAGCATCCACACTTCACATACCCGCAGATAAGCGCCTGTTGTTTTCCGCCAACATACTCCTCCCAATATCTTCTCCATTTCAGTAGTGGCAACTCCATCCTTGCCTGTTACCCAGACCAAATCCTTTGAGTCATCCTTAATTTGCTCTTTTGTAACCCACATAAATCCCTTCCAAACCAATCCAGAGTCAAACTTCTTACCATATCACTGCTGCATCATATTTCCCCCATTATTTTTCTCCTCTCAGCTTTCCCTGCTTCCAGGCCTGCCCCTTGTAGGTCCATTCTTAACCCAGCAGCCACAGTGGTCTGTTGAAGCCTAAGTCATACCATGCCCACTTCCATCCAGGCCCACCATGGCCCCAGTTACTCTCTGCGTAAAAGCCGAACTCCATACAGTGACTGCCCAGGTCCTGCACCATCTTGCCTTCATCTTGCCCTCGCCTCACACCATGCTCCCTTTACTCACTGCAGTCTGGACACATTTGCCTGCCTGCTATTCCAACACCACACCTGGCACATTCTTGCCTGAGGACCTTTGCATTCCCTCTTCATCTGCCTGCAATGCTCTTCCTCCAGACACTACCCAAGGTAACTTTCTCATCTTCTTAAGGTCTTTGCTCAAACCTTGCCGCAGTGAGGGCCTTCCTAATCTGCTCTATATGAAATTACTACCCACACACACAACTCACAAAACATATATATCATATAGACACACATAAACACACACATGTCTACACATTCACACACTCCTACTTATACACATACACAAACATACACAAACACACACTCATACCAACACGCAAATTCAAGCACACATATGTAGACACAAACATGTGCATGCGCACACACATGCACACCCACATTCACATAAGCAAGCATATGCACACACACACACTCACTACCCAGACCCATTTCCTGGTGTATTTTCCTCCACTACTTTTCATCTTTAATATTCTAATTATTTTGTTCATGATCTCTCTTCCCACTCCAGACTGTCAGCTTCATGACATCAGGGATTTGGGTGTGTGTTGTTCAACGCTGTCTCCCCAGGGCCAGGAACAATGTCTGGCAGACAGCAGGCACTCAATAAATAACTCTTTAGTGAAAGAACTAAAGAATAATTCAGGCCTGAATACCACAAGGAGCCTCAACAGATTCCCATTCCACATCTTTTCCTATCCCTTGTCATTGCCCTTACCATCCACCCCTCGTCAGATGCTCAGGAAAGGGTGTGCTCTGAGCTCTTGGTCAGCGGGTGGGGGCGGAGACCATGTGTCATTCACTTCTACAACCCCAACACCCAAGGCAGGACCTGGTGCCCAGCACTTGCCTGATAAAGCGAGGCTGAGGTGGAGAAGAGGATTTGGGGAAGGATTTGCAGCCAGATCTGGTTTCTTGGCCTAAAATGAAAAATCTTTTCTCTGTTGGAAGAATTTTGAGCAGCAGAGTGCAGGTGGGAGATGGTCCATGGTTCTGTGAGAGGTTGTTTGGGAGCCCACAGTGAGCTCAGCAAAGATAGGCTTTCTGAGAGAAGCCACGGATACGTCAAGAGCAGTGTGGCCCCAGAAAGAGAAGCTTTATAGCCACACTGGGTTTGAATCCTGGCTCTACCCATTTGCCCTCTGATCATGTATATGGTCAGCTTCTAAATCTATTCCCTTGCCTGTATGATGGAAATAGTCCCTCCATCATAGGTCGGCTGTGAGGATTTAAAAAGCGAATATTTGGAAGGACCTGGCACCCAAAAGGCACTCAGTGGTAGCTTTTATTAACTCCTGATGCCAGACTTTAAGAGTACCATCTAATTAGAGAGAGAAGACTAACACATGGGGAAATAATTTTTTAAAAAACACAAGGCAGGGCTTGGTCCAGTAGTAAGCAATGCAATGCTGTATTTACCAAAAGAACTGCAGGGTTTGGAGAAGAACCACTATCTAAAAGAGCACCTGGAGGACATAGGGCCTCCTGGGCCTCAAAGGATGAGAATTTGGAAAGTCTGAGAATGGGTGGCATGAGCCAAAGCAGAAATAGTATATTGAGTAAAAGGACTTCTTGGGGAAGTGAGTATTTGTATTTATTTATACCTGCTCCAATTCACAAAGAAACTGAAAAAAAAAAATCAGAACCCAGAAGGCAACATTTTAAAATGGAAGTCAAGACCAAAAATGAGAAATAAAATAAAAATATGCAAGTCATGAAGGCAACATCATGGCTATTTAGGTCCATGGATGTTGCCCTGAGCTACCTGGCAACCAAAGGTGAAAGGAAACCAGAAGCTATGCTATAATTCTTTCCTTCAGAGAGATGGAAAAATACACATATTGTTCTTCAGAAGATGGAATATTTTTCCTAGAATTGAGCTGTAAAGGAAATTTCTCAGTTCTTTCAAACAAAGCTTTATATCTTCAAGCAAGTTCTTTATATATAGTGTGGTCTATAAGGATATTCCTTAGAAAGTCCCTCCACAAAAGAAGGAAGTGTTATTCAAAATCCCACAGAGCAGAGGGGATAGAAAGCTAGAGCCCCAAACCTGTCTGTCCTATGTTTGGGCTTGAGTCAGCCCTGAGTGGGTGACCTTACCTGCCTCTTCCCCATGAGCACTGCCATCTGCACTAGGTGTTTGCTCTTCAGCGGCTTTCCATTGCTCTTCCAAGAAAGTCAGACTCCTTCCCATGGTCCCATTCCAGCTTCTGCCCACTGTCCCAGGCTCCTCGTTTCCATCCACTCAGTACCACCTTGCTCCAGCCACTCTGGCCTTCAGAAGTGATGTCAAATCATTCTCCCATCTCCGAGTCCTTGTACCTGCTCCCTCTGCAGAGATGGCTCTACCCCATCTTTTTACATGGCTGCCTCTTCCTTATTCTTTAGGCTCAACTTACAGTTACCTTCTGACATGGGTCTGCCCTGGTCTCCTCTAAAGTAAGCCTCTTCTATCATTCTTTAGCTTGTCCCTAATGTCTTTCCTTCATGGCCCAATCAAAATCTGCACTTATTCTCTCCATGAGTTTACTTGTGAATAGATAGATGTCTTTCCCACCAGAATGTAAGAGGACAGGGCTCTCTCATCTGGCTTTTTCTCCATCATGCCCTAGAGACTAGCACAGAACCTGACACGAAGTAAGTACTCACAACATACCTCTTGAGCAAATGCTCTCTGGTCTTTTGAATTTCTTTTGAATACTGGTGTAGCAGCTTGATATTGTTTATAAATTCCAGAAATAGATATTGAACTATGTTTATAAACTGATCTGCTTCTCTGAGCATGTTAGGTTATAGTAGATTCAGAAGTTTCACTTTTACTTGATTAAATAATGATTAAAGCTTTGATCGGGCCACGTCAGTAGGAAGTTGAATCCCGCCCCCTTGGTGGGTGGGGACTCAAAGAGAAACAGCACCACAGAGAAAGACGGTGAGACTTTTGATCCTGGAGCCAGGGAAGTAAACACACAGAGAAGCAGAGACATGAGGAGAGAGAGAAGTCTCCTTTAGACACGGCAGAGATGGGAAGACAGATGAGCCATTCACCTGATAGTCTACAGCTGGCCTTGTGGACAGAACAGAGCAGCAGAACCTGGAGAGAAATGAACCCTGGGAAGAGAGGAACCCAGGAAGCCTGAACCCTCACAGACATCGGCAGCCATCTTGCTCCATGTGGCAACAGATTTTGGTGAGGAAAGTAACTTATGCTTTATGGCCTGGTACCTGTAAGGTCCTACCCCAAATAAATACCCTTTATAAAAGCTAAGAGATTTCTGGTATTTTGCATCAGCACCCCTTTAGCTGACTAATACACCTGGCTGACAAGATCCCACCAGCCAAGAAAACTTCCTTATGAGGAAATTGAGGAACTGAAAACATCCACTCTGAGGTGAACTAGCCAACATCAGCACAAAGATATCACACAGATGACCCTGCAGATGAGGCCAGATTTCTTTCAAGAACTAGTCCTGGGTAAAGTCAGTCTATGGTGGGCCAGAAGGGGAAGGCTGGGGAAATACTTAGATTCTTCTATCTCTTCCAATCCAGCTTCAAAAGAAGAATTCCCCAGCAGGATGAAAATATACCTCCAATCCAAAGGTACCAAAGAGCAATACATGGAGCTATGAAAGAAACAAGACAGTGTTCAGACATAAAAATTAAAAAAAAGAAACTCCTCACTTGCCCTTTGTCTACAAGGCCAAGCTGGTACCAGTGTCCACTGGCATTAATATGCAGCTGAGGATAGCAGGCTCTCTTGGATGAAACCTCTAACCTGCACCCCACAAAAAGGAGCTTTACCCAGGGAAGAGGCCACACCCCATCACACCTACATTTCAGGCTGAACTGAAGGCTTATTATCACATCCCAGCCCTCTCTGCTTCCTTTGGTTTCCTCTTGCTTTCCCACACTCTTCTATGACTCCAAATGGGCTACCTGGCACCCAAGCCCAAATTCCTACTCTCCAGTTTGTCGTTCTCTTCAGCCATTTGGAGCTACCCAGAAAGTTCTCCAAGCAGAGACAAGAGTAGTGTGGCCAGAGACTTCATTCCTGCTCACCACTCGCAAGCTGTGAGACCTTGAGCAAAACTCTTTTCCTTGCTTTGGTGTAGTCATCTGCAAAATAAATCAACTATTCTCATTCATGTACTGCCTTCACAACTTTTATCATGTTTTCGTATTACCTATTCCAGTATTTAAAACATGATTATAGAATGTTGTCCTCAATATTCACTCACTTGTTAAACAATAGTATCTGGGCAATCATGGGTATGCTATGTATATATTTCTAAATATGTAACTATTAAGAAGTTCATCCATATACCACCAAAAATCATCTTGTATTTCACCAGTCCAACATAGTTGATACTTTTGTAAAAATGGATTAATTAACTGATCTCTGAGAAAAGTGGCTATAGTGCATGATTCTAAGTATAATTACAGAGCATAGAGAAATTTCTTTTCATTCTTAGGGGATGCGCAGTGTAGCAGGGATTTCATTACATACAAGTCCTCCACGGGTAGTAACAAACCCTCAGAGAAGAGGTCCTATTCTTAGCATAACTTGGTTTGCCAAACATTTCTCATGATGGATACTCAGAACAGAAATATTAAAAGACACAGATTCTATTCTCATTAGGTTCACAGTCTGGCAGAGGGCAGCCATGTAAACTAAAAATTCCATTGCAGGGTGATAAGAGGACTAGGCAGCAAACAGTTTGAGAAGAAACAGATGATGATTCACCTGTGAGTTCCAGCACCTGGCCCAGTGCTCAGCTCACAGTGCCTATCTGCTGAAATTCTATAATAGGGATATTTTCAAGCTACTCCAAGGAAATAGTGAAGACAATGATTCTTTCCATATAGGGAGCATCAGGGAAGGCTCTGCTCAACAGATTTTTGAAAGATGAGCCATTCTCAGTAAGCATAGCAAATAGCCTTCGTGAAGGCTTGAAGGAGAGAAACACAGGGAATGTTTGAGTATCCTTTAAGTAAGGATAGAAATAGAGGACATCCAGGTAGGCTGGTCACATAGGAAGCATATGGGCCCAGCTAAGGGGATTGGACTTCATTTGTAGATCAGGCAATGGGGAGCCATGGAAGACTGGTCAGCAATGGGGTACACATAGAAAGAGCTTTCTGGCAACTAAGGGATGCTGCACTAAAGAGATCTGGAAACCTCTCAAACACTGGGCAAGCTGTTTCAAAGACAATGTATTTCAATTCTCTTCTCCTGCAAAGAAACCAACATTTTATCATAGATTTTGAATTTAAATTTGAATGTTTGATTCATTTTAAAATTATGATTCCATTGTGATACTTTTGAATTTAATTTTTATGTTCAAATGAAAACCAATTTGAATTTAATTAGAATTTTACTTGGGGATGTTTCAGTTTATACTAATTGGTTTTTACTAAATTTTCAGCATTTTTGGACTCTTTGCCAATTTCATATGTTAATCACCACAAAAATGTATTGCATGATCAAGCACAAAATAAAATGTTCCTATTAAAGCTGTTTTTAAAATCCCCTAAAAAGCTGCCAAAACTGAAATTAGAAAACATGCAATGTTTGATAAATTGGACATTTATTGATTAGCTTACAAATAGACTTGGTGAGTTGGATATTAGCAAATTAATTTTGCATTTTGGCCACTTGGAGGATTTACCATTTGATTAATTGATTTTTATAGAATTGTCCTTAAAACACCTCCTGAGAGAACATAAAGAAAATACAAGGAATTCAGGGCCAAGCTGACATTTTTATATTATACAGTGACTGTGTCTCTCTTAAACGCATGCTAATCAGGCTTTTGTCCCCACTCCCCAACAAAACTACTCCATCAAGGTTAATGACCTCCATTCTCAGTCTGGTGGTCCAGTCTTCGTTCTTAACTGACTTGACATATCTGCGGCACAGCACATGGTGGATCACTCCGTCCTCCTTGAGTGAGTCTCTTCGTTTGACCTCCAAGCATACGACTTTCGTCAGCTTCCCTTCCTCCCTGGCAGATGCTTCTCAGACTCTTCTCCGGGTTTTCATCTGCTCCTTCATTTCCTCGTGTTGAATTGCCACAGGGATCAGGCATTCCCCTCTTCTTTTTTCTTTCTACACTCACTAACTCAAGTCTAGTACTTTAAAATACCATCTTATACCAACTCCCAAATTTTAACCAATTTCCAATTTGAACTCACCACTTGGACACCAAGAGATACATCAGATTCGACATGTACAACACTTAACTCCTCAACTTCTCCCCACCTCAAGTCTTCTTCTTCCTCCTACTTTCCTATCTCAGTTGATGGCAACTCCATCCTTCCATTTCCTTAGGCCAAAAACTTTAAAAAGTTTTCTTTAAAAATATTTTGATCTTTTAAAGCAAAAAATAAATGTATTCTGATATTTAAAGCATATATAAAAGTAAAATGTATGACAATATCCTAAAGACCTGGAAAGAAAATAATGAAATTATATGGTTATCAAATTCTTACATCTTATTAATATTAATTCTTACTAATATATGAATGTAATTCTAAGTTGGCTGTGATACGTTAAAGATACATATGGCAATCTAATTCAAAGAGGTACAGATAAAAAGCTTAGAAAAGAGATGAAATGAAAAATCTTAAAATACTTGATTTATCCAAAAGGGGGCACATAAGAATTAAGAACAGAGAATCAAGAACAGAGGGTTCATTGGGGGGGTTGGGAAGGGAAGAGAAATAAATAAAAAATAAATCTTAAAAAGAAAAAAAGAACAGAGGTGCAAACAAAAAACGTTTAAGAAGATGATAGTCTTAAAGAAAATCACATCAATAATTATTTTACATGCAAATGACCTAGATTCTCTATTAAAATACTGAGAATGTCAGACTGGATAAAAATCAAGACCCAATTATAGGGAAGCAGATTTGGCTCAATGGGTAAGTGTTCACCTACCACAAGGGAGATCCAAGGTTCAAACTCCGGGCCTCCTGACCCATGTGATGAGCTGGCCCATGCACAATGCTGATGCGTGCAAGGAGTGCCATGCCACACAGGGGTGTACCCCACGTAGGGGAGCCCCATGCACAAGGGGTGTACCCCATAAGGAGAGCCTCCCAGTGCAAAGAATGTGCAGCCTGCCCAGGGTGGCGCTGCACACATGGAGAGCTGATGAAGCAAGATGATGCAACAAAAAGAGACACAGATTGCCAGTGCCACTGACAAGAATACAAGTGGACACAGAAGAACATACAGTGAATGGACACAGAGAATAGACAACTAGGGGGCGGGGAAGGGGAAAGAAATTTAAGGAAAAAAAAGACCCAATTATATGCAATTTAAAGGAAATACACCTTTCTATTAAATTTTATTTTTATTACATAAATGTTATATAAAAATATAGGGTATTTCCATATGCCCCACTCCCTCCCCCTCCCACATGTTCCCACATTAACAACATCCTTCATTATTGAGATGCATTTGTTACAATTGACAAGCACATATTGAAGCATTTCTATTAACCAAGGACTAGAGTTTACAAATTGTCATGATTTTGTAGATGATGACAAAATACATAATGGTCTGTATCCATCATTGCAACGTCATGTAGGACAATTCCAGTATCCCCAAAATACTCCTATATTACACCTATTCTTCCCTCTCCCTCCCCTCAGAACCTCTGGTAGCCAATGCCTTTATATCAATGATAGAAATTCTTCCATTGCTAGAATAATATTAAGTCTATAATAGAATAATAATAAGTCTACTTTAGTCCATTTTTCATTCCCCAATCTAGAGGATTTGGGGATGGCGATGCTCACTCTGCTTCGAATTGAGAGGGGTTCAGATCCCTTGGGGCAGATGGATGGAACTATCTTGCTTGCAGTTGCAGACACTCTCTGTTCTTTGGGATGGGCATTGTCCATCATCATCTCCTTGTTAGTTTTCCTGGGTAGTCCAGTGAACCGGAGGAAGGTGTTGCAACTCTGCTGAGATTCAGGGCTCAACTGGCACATGGACAAACCAAAGAGTTAAGTCTCTGGGACACATATTTATCAAGTATAGAGCTAATTATAGGGTCAAATAAAATCGGCAGTGGAGCCATGTGTAGGGAAACTATAAATGAGTCTAACTCTGCTACATTGGGGAACATAAATTCCAAAGTAAGACCCACTGACAGGGTGCCGAATTCTTGAGGTGCCTGCCCTGCTTACAGTGTCTGGATGATGAGCACTCAGGAGCCCTGATGTTTGAGGCACTGTTTACTGTGGCAATAAATGAGATCCTGCTGAGATGTGCATAAGTGTCTTTCCTCTGGAATGACCTCCCAACTGACTTTGAAATTCTTAACGACAAAAACTCATTCATAATCACCATTTCGCCCTTTTCATCAAGGTCTTTTTCCAGATGCATGGCTAGTTGGATCTCGGTAATAATACCTTGGTGCCAGGGAGGTTCATCCCCAGGAGTCATGTCTCATGTTGGAGGGAAGGTAGAGCATTTATATGCTGAGTTTGGCTTAGAGAAAGGCCACATTTGAGCAACAAGGAGGCTTTCAGAGGGTAACTCTTAGACAATATATAATAAGAGGCAAGTATCAACTTCACAAGAAAAGGTTCATAAATACAATCATCAATATTAAGTGCCTGGCAAAATGGTCTATCTTCCTTCATGAGGCACTGCCCTTGTACTCAGGGGATTCTTGCTGTCCTATTAGAGAATGTAGCAAAACACCCCAGGATAGGAATTCAATATTCATTTGGTTATTGTGTGGCATGCCACCCACCAAGACAAACCCCATGAACATGTGAACATATTCATACACCTTAAAGGCACGCCCCAAGTGAACCCCTCCCCATATATCCCCCATCACTGACACCCTACACCAGTGATCCTCCCCTGCCACAGTTGTGACCCTTCTATGATCCAAAAATGAAACCAACAAAATAGCCAAATAAAATAAATAAGAAAATGAAATAATAATAGCTTAATAACAAATAAAATACAAAAAAAAATAACCAAAAAAATTGAAATAATAAAAAATGTTTTAGACTGTGGGTCATTCATCACTGTAAGATCTGTTGTTTTGTATGCATGGTGACATTTTCTTCCATCTATTCCCTCAGTGTCTTATTTTTCTTCATTTTAATCTTCAAAGAGGCTTTAGGTTACAGAAAAGTTACATAGAGTATATAGGGGATTCCCATATACCCATCACCCTCCCCCTTTTCCCCTCTCTCCAATTAATAGCACTTTACATGTGGATGGTAAATTTGTTACAATTGATGTATAAATATTGAAGCATTGCTACTAAACACAGTCAATGGTTTACATTATGCTTTACATTTTGGACCATATACATTCATAGGTTTTGATGAAATTTAAAACCGCCTGTATCCGTTAGTGCAAGATCATGCAGAACAATTCTAATGCCCTAAACATGCCAAATGTTCCATCTATTCTATTCTTTCCTCCTCCTGCCCTCAGAGGCTATGGTAACCACTAAGTTTCAATATTTTAAGACTGCACCTGTTCATTTTGTTTTGTTTTTGTTATTTTTTTTTATGGCCCTCTCCCCCCAGATGGTTCTCTCATATGTCTGCTCATTGTCTGTGCACCATCCCAGCAGGCACCAAGAACCAAACCTGGGACTTCCCATATGCGAGGTGAGTGTCCAACAGCCTGAGCCACATCTGCTCCCCATGGGCTGCGGTATCTGCTGGCTTGTGCCATATGCTCATTTACACAGTTGTTCATGGCAGCAGGTGCAACGTCTACCTTGTTGTGGAGGATGCTGCATCAGCATCTGCTCATCTTCTTTAGGAGGCACTGGGACCTGAACCCAGAACCTCCCATGTGGTAGGCAGGCACCCAACTGGTTGAGCCACATCTGCTTCCCTGCACCTGTTTTTCAAAAGTGCATTTCCATTAGATCCTCACATACACAGTCAACAGAAATGCACTTTTTAAAACAAGTACAATTAGGTTGAAAGTAATAGAGTAGAAAAAGACATACTATGCAAACACTAACCAAATGAAAGCTGTATACTTATGTTAATATCAGGTGAAGTAGACTCAAAATAAAGAGTATCACCAGAATTAAAGAGGAGCATTTCTTAATGATTAAAGTGTTAATTCATCAGGAGAATGTAGCAATCCTAAATGTGTAGGCTAATGACATTACTTTAAAATAGCTGAAACCAAAATTGAAAGAACCAAAAAGAGATCTAGACAAAAACATAATAAATAGTGGAAGATTTGCTTACTCATCTCCCTCAATAACTGATAGAATAAGCGGATTAAATTATCAGTAGGATATAGAATTGAATAACATCATTAACTGACTTGACCCAATTAGCATTCAGAGAAAACTACTTACTTCCAGTAACTTCATTATATACATACTTCTGCAGTACATATGGAACATTAGCTAAGACAGATCATATGCTAGGCCATAAAACAAGTCTCAATAAACTCACAATAATTGAAAGCAGTGTATAGTCTATAACCACAATGGGATTAAACTAGAAATAAATAGCAAAAGCGTTAACTAGATAATCCCCAAATATTTGTAAATTTGTTCTAAATAATCTACAGGTTCAATATGAAATCAAAAGGAAAAATGAAAATATTTATATCTTGATGATAATGAAAAATATATCAAAATTTGTAGGGGGCAGCTAAAGCTTCATTAGAAGGAAATTTATGGCATTAAATTCTTCTATTTAAAAATGTTAAAGGTGGAGTAAAAACTTCCACTTCCAGTAAGATGGAGTAGGAACACTTTTCCTTATTTCTCCCACTACATGCAGCTAAACACCCTGGACATATATATAAAACAAACCTAAGAAGATGCTCAAAGTGGAGAGAAAAAGGCTGGTGAATCGGGTGAGTTTCTTGGGCTCACTTTTTTGCTTCACACACCCCAGACCAGGTGCTGGAAGAGCCAACAGCCCAGAAATGCCGACAGGTGCCAACAAGAAAAAGTCCAAAGAAAAGCCTTCTCTGTGTAGCTAAAGGACCAGGCGAGGGGAAGACTAGCAAGACAGAATCCCTTTAGGCATTAACGGTTCTGGTCCAGCCAAATATCCCAGAAAACTCTCCCGCCCAACCCCCGACTGCCATCCACGAAGGCCACAGGGGAAGCTAGATTCCCACCCTTGCCAGGCTCTGCTGACACGCCCCAACCCTCCACCTGGCTCTTCAGAGAAGGCCAAGTGAAAAGCTGGGACTTGCATCCCAGCCAGGTGGTTAAGAGTTCCGCTCCGACCACAGTGCCAGGGACAGCCGGGACTTCCACCCCGAATGGCAGCAAGGAGGCGCCCTCACTGAGGCAGTGTTAGAAGGGGTTCAGTGGAGAGTCGGGGCTTTCACCACCACAGAGGTGGAATGAGTTCACTTCCAGCCCTCACACCCTACCCCAGTCCTCATTGTCAGTGGAGGAACAGCAGTGACACAACCCTGCCCCTCCAAGACTGCGTGTCAGCAGGGCCTGGTGGAAACGCAACTCCCCTCTGTCCCCACGTGTTAACAGAGGCTAAAGGGAGAACCTAGACTGCCACTCCCATCTGGCAATGACAGGGCAGAGTTCCTCGTCTCCCTCCACTGCCAATTTCAGAGGAGACCTGCTCTAACAGAAGATTTAAATAAGATCTGGAGTCTCATAATACCCAAAATGTTCAGGTTTTCATAGAAAATCACGACTTAATATCAAAAAACAAAGAAACCAACAAACAAAAAAAAAACAGGAAAATCTCAACTTGACTGAGAAATGACCATCCACACACGGGCATATGGGGAGATGAGAGGACAGAGTTTTCTGACAAAGGACGGAGCTTTCTGACAAAGATTTTAAGGAAGCCATCAATGAGCAGTTACGAACACTGTTGAAACAAATGGACAAAAAAAAGTCTCTGCAAAGAAACAGGTGATAAAAGGAAGAACCAAATGGAAATTTTAGAAGTGAAAAATACAATAACCAAAATTTTTAAAAAGGAAACTTCTAATTAATAATCTAATCTAGGGGGCAGCCTGCAGGCCAAGTCTAGTCTATTGCTTGTTTCTATAAACAAAAGTTTACTAGAACACTGTCACCCTTATTTGTTTGCCTTCTTGTCTATGTCTGCTTTAGGTCTACAATGGCAGAGACGAGTAGTTGCAACAAAGAATGCTTGCCAAAAAGCTAAAATATTTACTATCTGGCCCTTTACAGAAAAAAATTTACCAGCCCCCACTCTAAGCTACCAACAGTGAGAGTTAGAAAAAGAAGAACAAACTAGACCCAAAGAAAATAGAAAGAAGGAAGTAATAAATTTAATAAAATAATAAAAGTAATAAAGGGTCATGGGGAAATTTCAAGAGGGAAATGGTTTATGTCTTGACTTGGGTAATGGTTTCATATATTTTACATTTTTCAAATCCTACCAAACTATGTACTCTTAAAATCTGAGCATTTTGCTGTATGGAAAATATACCTAAAAAACAATAAATTACATAAGTCAGATCATATCACTCTTCTGCTCACAGCCCTCCATTTCACTCAGAGTAAAAGCTGCTTTTACTCAAAGCCACTTTTAGTGGCCTCAAAATCTTTGCATGTAACCTCTTATATTTTTTAATGTAACATTTTTTGTGATCTATGTATCTTTTTTAAAAAAAGACAATTAAAAAACAAATTTTTAAAAAAAGAAAGTATTAGCAAGATCTAAAACAGAAAAAAAAACCTTTGCATGATATGCCCTTCACCCACCCATCCCACTCTCACTTCCTTTTTGACTACCTTGGCCTCCTAGATGTTGCTTGAAGATTCCAATCACTCTCCCACCTCAGGGCCATTGCACTGACTGTTCCCTCTGACATTCCCGTCACTACCTCGCTCCCCTCTTTTGACTCTTTGCTCAAATGTCACCTTCTCCAAAAGTCCTACCCTGACTACCATATTTAAAATTGCAATCCATTTATCCTACTCCACCCCAGAGGTCTTCCGATCCCCTTAAGCTGTCCTACTTTTTTTTTCCAGAGCACTTTTCAACTTCACATGCTATAGAACTTACTTGTTACGCTTATTGTTTATTCTCCATCTTCCCCCTCCATCCCAATACATACTAGATTGCAATTCCAAGGAGGTAAGTCTCTATTTGTTTTATTCACTTGAAGTGTCCCAAGTGCTTAGAATAGTGCACCACACATCATGCAGAGTCAGTAAGTATTTACTGCATAAAGGAATGAACAATATATAAAGGCTGTGAAGAGAAGTAGATTGAAGCAAATTATACATAACCCCTAGATCAAAAAAAAAAAAAAAAAAAAGCAGAGTGAAGAATGCCCATCCTTCACCCTTGGAGTTCCCTCCTTGTTCCTTCCCATAATGGTCTCATACTTAAAGAAACTACATTCTTAGGGAAAAAGAGACCTTGTGGGTGGCAAATGTAGCAACTTTACCATCTAGTACCCTAAAGGATTTAGGGCATCTCCAAAATGGCAAAGTGGTTTTCTTCTTCAAAATAATGCAAAGCTATCATTTATTTTCACTCTGGGGAGAATATAAGCGGTCTCCACTCTCTCCAAATTTGAGTTGAACAGCACTATTTGCATTCAGTTGTATTTCTAAAGATTAATTCGTCTTCAGTGCCTTTTTAAAAGTGGTCAAGAATACGAGAGGTGATGTTCAAAGTGTGGGATTCATTTCTATAATTATCCCATTATACTAAAAAATAAGAACCAGACGTCTCAGGTCTTATTGCATTGTACCATTATTAAGGACCCTGAGTCTTTCCATGTAATTTACAGAATGAAAGGAATGGTCTTTATCCTAGTAAGGGGAAATTGCAGTTCATGCATACATTACAATAGGTGGGCCAAGGAGAAGCTAATGAGCTCAGCAGAAAAGAACAGTTAGCAAATTTGACCCCGGGGGCTATGTTTACAGTCTGTCAGCTTAATCACAGTTTCAACTCCTGTCAACATTTGTGGCAGGCAACAACCCCTGTCAGTTCTGCATTTCTTAACTGGGACCCAAGCTCAGTCAAGAGTGAAATACGACAGCCACCTCTGATGCTTCTGTCCAGGCCAAGAAGACCTTCCATCTGCAAAATTCTCTTCCCCAAGAGCCCACAGTAGCCATGTTTGCCCTTTTGACTCTACAGTTCTGACTGGGGTTGCTTGAACCAAAGTGGACACCTGACCCAAGCTCTTCACTTTTAAACTGGGATTCTGACTTAGCCTTTGCATGTGGTTGGAACCGAGGAAATATTAGAAACTCAAGACCTTGAGGGCCACCATCTCTTTCCCATCAAGGGCCAAGAGAAGCTAAAGAAACTATCTGCCAAGAGAAAAGAAAGCAAATGTACAAAGGAGAAACAAGAGGACAGAGGGGACCGTCTGGGTGTCAGCTGGGTTTCCAGTTCTTCGTTCCTGTCCCTCCATTGCTCTTGGATTCCAAAATCCACCAAGATAGCTTTGTAATAATGACCAGGTGTTTTTGCTTAAGCCAATTCAAGCTGATTACTTACAGAAAATGGAGTTTGAATTAAGAATTAACAGTTAGAATATAGCTAAGCAATTGGCTACAGTGCCTAAAATAATTTAAAATAGGACTCTAATTAATTTACCATTTTTCTTTTTTCCCTTATTGTAGAAATCAGTCCTAAGAACTGTCCTACAAAGCCTCACAAAGAATTCTGATGGCAATAGCCTCAAAAGTGATCTCTCAGGCTGCCACCTGTGTGTCCTCCAATTCATTCTCCCATCTAGCCCACTATTCCTTCCCTATGCACATGGCCTATCAAGTCATTTCCCCATTCCAGAATTTTTACCAGTTATCCATTGCCTTCAAAATAAAGTGCTGATTCCTCTTATGACATTCATTATCTGACAGCAGCCAGTCTTCCTCTGTTATATCTTTTACTTCCCCTCACTTATCTCACCCATACCCAGGCAAATGAAGGCCTCCCAGTTCTCTATGACATTCATATCTTTTATCATCATGCTTGAGCTCCCTTGAACTACACTTACTAATATGGCAGGCACTCGTCACATGTGACTATTTAAATTTAAATGAATTGGAATAAAAATTAGATGGCCAATTCTTTAGCAAGTGTTCAGTAGGCACACATGGCTACTCATTACCATGTTGGATGGCACAGATACAGAACATTCCCTACACTGCAGAAAGTTTTATTGGACGACTCTTCTCTAAAGTGTTCTTACATCTCTATTTGTCCATTCCTAGTCATGTTTTCAGGCCACTGTCTTAACTGTCACAGACATTGTACATGAAAGATATTTAGCTCTTCGGCAAAATTCCAGATTCTATATTTATCCTTCTCTGGGTAATTAAGTATCCAGACTCCAGTCGCTGGCTGGAAATCCCCCAACTGTCTACTGGTGGCAATTCACTTAACCTCTCTGTGCTCAGGTTCTTCATCTGTAAAATGGAGATAGTACCTATGTGATTTGGTTTCTGTAAGCGATAAACAAGTTAATACACGTAATGCCTTAGACCAGAGGCTGGCACAAAGCAAACCGTCATTCAGTGTTAGCTAGCAGCAGCAAAAGCAGCACTCTATCAGGGTACAGGTACACATCTCACCTCACCTCCCTCCTATTCTCTCCCTTCCTTGAATGAAGGATGCAAGTCTACTTCATGTTTTCACCTTCCACATCTTGCACAATGCCTGGCAATTAGTAGATCCTCGTATTTATTTTTAATGACTGCCTTAGGAAATTAATTAATGAACTAACACAGGTTAAGACTTACATTAGAAATAGAATGACTCTAGAGGAGAAATGTATGGATAAATTTTAACAAATCTAAAGACCATCCAAGTTGAGATCTAATTCAGACACTGATATTTAGACAATCTCTTTTTTAAAGAGTCCTTGTTCCATACACCTAACATCCATGGAAGTGGCCTCACTAATGCTGTACCTCTGTGTGTATGGCTAACAACGGACACGATTGCACTGCTGACACCCACTGGTTGGCACTGGCTCCTGGCACGAAGTTGGCCTTGGGAGGTGGACGTAGGTGATCTGTGAGCAAAGCCAAGGAGGAGACCGGCTCCAGTTAGCAGTGGCATGGCCTCAGCATCTCCAAGCTGCTGTGCACTGCTGTTCTCAGGCCAACTTTTTCACTTTGATGAGCACTCAGCAATGGGTTTTCAGATGCAAGGATCAATTTGTCCCACTGAGCAGCCTTCAAAGGCATTAATTTCTAAAGAGGCCTGAACACTTCGGAATGTGGGTCCTTGTAGAATGAGAATCACTAAGAAAAAAACAGGGAAGAGAAAAAGAGGAGGTAGGGAAGGAGCACAGGCTGAACTCCAAGCTATGAACAAGGCCCTTTGCAGCTGTCAAAGCTTTTTAAAAGCCTTTTTAACTTATCCCCTTTTAATAGTATAAGTATATAAAATAAGACACAAACACTTAAAATCTCTCCTGCTACTAGTGAGTTATGCCCAAGAAAAGACTCCCTGAATCATTTTGAAGATCTAGAGGTTTTGAGCATGGGTTATGGCAACAGATATAAAAGCCTGGATTTCCACTTTGTTCCTTCATTCATTCATTAACCAATATGTACAAGGTATTGTTTAGGTGCTGGGGAAAATAGCAATGAATAAAACAATGTGCCTGATCTCATGGGTCTCCCTTCCCTCCTTCTTTCCTTCCTTCCTCCATTCCTTCCTTCCTTTCTGTTTCTTTCTCTTTTCTTCTATCATATCAGAAACACTTGTTGAGCAGCTCAACTTGTCAGATATTGTTGTAGGTGCTGGGAATATATCTGTGAACAAAACAACCAAAATTGCCTCCATCAAACTGGATACATACATGTAAAAGAATGGAGGTGGACTCCTACCTCACACCTTATAGAAACATTAACTCAAAACAGATCACAGACTTTATATAAGAACCAAAACCATACAACTCCAGAAGAAAGCACAGGGAAGCATCTTCAGGACCCTTTGTTAAGCAATGGTTTCCTAGACTTTACATCAAAAATGTGAGCAACAAAAAAATAAACAGGACTTCATAAAAATTTAAAATTTTAGTGTATCAAAGGATTTCATTGCGAATGTAAAATGAAAACCTACGCAATGGGAGATAATATTTGGAAATCACATACAATAAGCATTTAATATCCAGAACATACA
The DNA here is from genome assembly GCF_030445035.2 of Dasypus novemcinctus. Taxonomy (NCBI): domain Eukaryota; kingdom Metazoa; phylum Chordata; class Mammalia; order Cingulata; family Dasypodidae; genus Dasypus; species Dasypus novemcinctus. The sequence goes on along the minus strand of NC_080673.1, from coordinate 196,394,735 downwards.
GAGAAATCCTACAACTCAACAACAAAAAGACAAACACCCAATGCAAAAGAGTCAAATAGACATTTCTCCGAAAAAGAAATACAAATAGCCGAAAAGCACAAGAAAAAAAGATGTTTAACATCATTAGCTACCAGGGAAATTTAAATCAAAACCACAATGAGGGGAAATGGACTTGGCCCAGTAGTTAGGGCATCCATCTACCACATGGGAGGTCCGCGGTTCAAACCCCGGGCCTCCTGGACCCATGTAGAGCTGGCCCATGTGCAGTGCTGATGCGCGCAAGGAGTGCTGTGCCACGCAGGGGTGTCCCCCACGTAGAGGAGCCCCACGCGCAAGGAGTGCGCCCCATAAGGAGAGCCACCCAGTGCGAAAGAAAGTGCAGCCTGCCTAAGAATGGCACCGCCCACACGGAGAGTTGACACAAGATGACACAACAAAAAGAAACACAGATTCCCGTGCTGCTGACAACAACAGAAGCAGACAAAGAAGACGACACAGCAAATAGACACAGAGGACAGACAACCGGGGGGGGGGGGAGGAAGGGGAGAGAAATAAATAAAAAATAAATCTTTTTTTTAAAAAAAACACAATAAGGGAAGCAGATGTGGCTCAAGCTGTTGGGTGCCCACCTACCACATGGGATGTCCCAGGTTCTGTGCCTGGTGCCTTCTAAAGAAGATGTGCAAGACAGCAAGCTGACACAGCAACAAGATGCAACAAGATGACACAGTAAAGAACTACAGCAAGGAAACACAATGAGAGACACAATTAATGGGAATGGAGGTGGCTTGGGCCATTGGGAACCTCCCTCCCAAAAGGGAGGTCCCAGGTTCAGTATCCAGTTCCTCCTGAAAAAAAGAAGAAGAAAAAACACGTGCACACAACAAACAGAAACAGAGAACAGACAGCAAGCACAAACAATGTGGGGGGGGAGGGGATAAATAAATAAATAATAAATAAATAAATCTATCTTTTTTAAAAATGGGATATCATTTCACACCCACTAGAATGTCTACTATTAAAAAAGAAAAGAAGTGTTTGAGAGGCTGAGGAGAAATAGAAATGCTTGCTCACTTGCTCATTGTCAGTAGGAATATAAAATGGTGCAGCTCCTATAGAAAACAGTTTGGCGTTTCCTCAGAAATTAAGTATAAAATTACCATATGACCCGGCAATCCCACTTCTAGGTATATACCCAAAAGAACTGAAATCAGGATATTAGTGTGCAGATATTTGCACACCAATGTCCATAGCTGCATTATTCACAATTGCCAAAAGATGGAAGCAAACCAAGTGTCCATCAATAGATGAATGGATAAACAAAATTTAGTACATACATGAATGAAATGGAATACTATTCAGCCATAAAAAGGAATGTAGTTTTAGTTCATGCAGCAACATGGATGAACCTTGAAGACATCATGTTGAGTGAAATAAGCCAGACACAAAAGGACAACTATTCTATGATCTCACTGTCATGAAATAATTAGAATAAGCAAATTTAGATTCAGAAACTAGAACATAAGTTCCCAGGAGCTGGGACAGAGATAAGGAATGGAGAGTTTATGCTGAATGAACACAGAGTTTCTGTTTGGGGTGACTGAAAATTTTGGTAATGGGTGATAGCGATAGATGCACAACATTGTGAATATAATCAACACCATGGAATTACATATTTGAATATTGTTAAAAGGGGAAATTTTAGGCTGTATATATGTTACTAGAATAAAATATTTTTGCATGTGTACAACACAGTGAACCCTAAAGTAAACTATGGATATAATATAGGCATAAAAATAATGTTTCATCAACTGTAACAAAGGTACCATACTAACGCAAAATATTAATAATAATAGGGGAAACTGTGTGCCTGGGTGGGGGACATATAAGAACTCTAAATTTTCTGCATAATCTTTCTGTATATCTACAATTTCTCTAATTAAACATTTTTTTAAAAAAATAATGTTCTGGGGGGGGCAGAAATCCTTGTCATAATACTAGAATGTATTTTTACCCTCCCATTCTCTTATAAGAGTTCAGTGGAGTTTTCCAGAGGTACATGGTATGTGATGACATCATCGCCAGAACAGTTAATGAAGGTGTGCTTGTGTATTCTTGTGTTTTAATCACTTCACAGTTTTAATTTCCAATATGGTAAATATTGATAGATATTACTCACATAAACAAAAACTCTTCAGAGTCCTTGATATCTTTTAAGAGTGTAAAGGAATCCTGATCTCTGAAAGTTCAGGAGCCACTGTGTTAGAGGAACACGAGTAGACCAGGGTGGCTGGAGGAGAACAGATGAGAGAATGGGTAATCAGAGGGTAAGGTGAGAGAGGTATCAGGACCCAGACAGGAAGGAACTTGTAGATGGTTATAAGGACATTTTCCTTTACCCTGAAAGAGACAGCGAGCCATAGATAGCTTCAAGTAGAAAGGGCTTTGGTTCAAATTTTTTAATTTAAAGGACTCTCTCTGGTTCTGATGTTGAGAATGAACTTTGGAGATGGAGGAGTGGAAGAACCCAGTAGATGTTTTATGCAGAAGGCTGTTGCTCTAATCCAGACCTGGTCCAGTGTGGTTAGCTGTGGAGATAGTGAAAAGTGTTCTACTTTGGAGACAAGGCAGTAAACAAATACAGAAACTCTCAGAAGGTGGATGCATGTTATGGAAGATAATTATCAGAGTAGCAGGGATAGAAAGAAACCAGGTGGGCTATAGTATATGGGGTCATCTGAGAAGATCTCTCCTATAAGATGACATTTGTGCAGAGACCTGAAAAAGCAGACCATGAAGTATAGTCAAACCTGAGATCTACGTGCATACCTGGGAGCTATGTGGATACCTGGGAGCTACGTGAATACGGGAGATCTCAGGAGTATCTGAGATCCACAAGGATACCTGAGTGAAAAACTTTCTATCAGAGGTAATATTAAGTGCCTAGTGCTAGTTATGAGCCTTAAGCAAGTTATTTAACCTCCCCAAGACTCCATTTCCTCATCTGATAAATGCTGATAATAATGGTACCTACCCTAGAAGAGCTTACAGAATGATGATAATGGTGCCTGACTCACAGCAAACCTTCCACACATTAGCTATTGTTATACTATATCTCAGCCAAAGAGAGGCTGTCCAACTCTTCTTTCTACAGTCTATTATACAAAGGGAAAAGTTCTCATTTTTCAAAGGTAAAATGATTTTAATATTTTTTGTTGTTGTTGTTTTTCACAAAATGGCCTGCCCCAAAGATTTAATGGAGCCACTCCCTGCATCTGGGGTGCTAGACATGTCAGGTAGAGAATCTCTAAGATTTATTATCTAATTTCATCTTCAAAACAGCCCTTCCAAGTCAAAGCACTTACTACCTGAAGAGTAATGCTGAGGTTGAAAAGAGAACATGTCCATCAAGGGCTCAATGCCAGCTTGGGTCTGTTATAAGCCACAGTCCATCATCCTTTTTTATTATTCTCATTTTACAAAAAGGAAAAAGATGTCTTGGTCAAAATAGGCAAGATTTTTCTTTGGCAACAAAACTTCCCACATCTCATTAGCTTTCTTTCTCTCTCTCTCACAAAGTCCCTAGTTGATTGAGGTGACTCTAAGGCAGATGTCATTAGGTGGTGGCTGAGATTCATCATGTAGAAGCTCCATCTCAAAACAGGTTTCCACTGTGGCCAGTCAATGTAGATGAGCCCCAGATGGTCTCCCACTGTGATGGTTAGGCTAATATGTCAACTCGGCCAGGATATTGTGCCCAGTTGTTTGGTCACGCAAGCACTGGGCTAACTGTAATACAAGAACATTTATGGACTTTAGTCATCAGTGAGTTTACTGCATAGATAGTTGATTACATCTACATTGACCAGGGAGATTACTGTCAGCAATGAGTGACATTTTATCCAATCAGCTGAATGCCTTAAAAGGGGAATTTCAGGGAAATGGACTTTGGCCCAGTGGTTAGGGCGTCCGTCTACCATATGGGAGGTCCGCGGTTCAAACCCCGGGCCTCCTTGACCCGTGTGGAGCTGGCCATGCGCAGCGCTGATGCGCGCAAGGAGTGCCCTGCCACGCAGGGGTGTTCCCCGCGTAGGGGAGCCCCCACGCGCAAGGAGTGCGCCCCGTAAGGAGAGCCGCCCAGCGTGAAAAGAAAGAGCAGCCTGCCCAGGAACGGCGCCGCCCACACTTCCTGTGCCGCTGACGACAACAGAAGCGGACAAAGAAACAAGACGCAGCAAATAGACACCAAGAACAGACAACCAGGGGAGGGGGGGAAAATAAATAAATAAATCTTTAAAAAAAAAAAAAAAAAAGGGGGAATTTCATCATTCAGAGAGAAATTCCCAGCTCGTCTTTGGACAGCCAACGTCTCCCGGAAACTCATCGAGTTAGACTTTCATTGGAGGTCCTTGTTTGCAGCCTGCCTGCAGAACCTGGACTTGTGCATCCCCATGGTCACGTGAGAGAATCTTATAAATCACACGCTATTTACAGTATCTCCTGTTGATTGTTTCCCAAAAGAATCCTGACTAATACATGCACCAACAGTTAAGCGCTTCAGCCTTGAGGTGACCCATTTCTCCTGTGCTTATAGCTCACTGGCAATGATTAGTCACATGGCCTCACCTAATGACAAAGGGAATGGGGAGGCATGAGCCTCCCATGTGTGGGAAATCAGATGTGGGGGGGGCATCAGAAGTCTCTACCACAGATACGCATTCAGAAGTGACTTCCCCAAGGTCACACAGCTATGAAGGGACAAGGACAGTGTGGATAAAAGGTCTGCCCAGCTGTCCCCACCACATCCCACTCTGCTTCCAAGAGCTCCATGGACAAATTGTTCTTAAAAGAAACCTCTAGATCCTAAATGGCTGCTGTGTAAAATCTGAGTCAGAAGGACTTCCCAGGACATTGTTGAGAGGAAGTTCAAAGGAACACGATCAGACACGGAAAGTATCAAAGAAGTGCTTCTACGCACTCTGAGAACCAACTTGAGTGTGTGTTTTAAAGGCACAGTCATCATGTGTGGTCGTCTGGGAAGGTTTCTTCACATCACAGCACCTTCTGCCTATCATCAATAACTCACCCACAATTCCCAGGGGCTGGGATGGCTGGGGAAACGCCAGTTGCTCTGTTCCCTTATCTCTAGCCAAATCAAATATCTGGCTTTGTTGGGCAGCTGCAAAAGCCACCTCATTGCTCTGGCATTCTGACAGTTGAGCAAAGCCTGAGACCAAATATAACCTGTGAGCCAAGAGCCCTGGCTACACTCATGTAGAGCATGCTTCGGTCGATCCCCAATCCTGCGACAGTAGACTCTGTGAACAAGGAAAGGTTACTTTCTACACAAGAGCCTTAGAAATTAGAAATAATTATCTTTTGATAAGGCGTTCAAAAACAATAAAAGTGTGGAAGAAGATTCTTCAGGGATTTCATTTTAAGCACATACTCTATAAAGTGGAAGTCAAAAGGTCAAGGAGATGGATGCTTTGGGGGAATCACCCTCACTGGTATTTTGACACTTAAGGGAAGTGCTTCACTTCAGCACAGCGTGTCAAACTACTCTTCCCAGCTTTGGTGGCACAGCGACACAGAGGAAGAGTGCTTTTTGGGAACCAGAGTCCTGAATTCAAGCCCAACTCTGCCTTGTTCTAGCCGATTGATCAGAGGAGAGTCACTCAGTTTATTCATGTGTAAAATTAGGATAAAAATATTGATTCTGCAAAGTTGTAAGAATTAAACAAAAAGTAAAATGACACGATGTGAAAGAACTAGCACAGTGTCTGGCCCAAAGTGGAAATTCAATATACTGGGCCTGCGTTCTCAGGTATGGCTAGTACCATTGGCCTTTACAAGAATAAGGTGATATCAGAGCTGACCACCCCATTGGTCGCTCTCAGAGGGAATCTACTTTGGGAATGCATCACAGTCCAGGGTCAGGTCTTGGAGGCTTAGAAACTGGCTCAGCCCACCCAAAGATCAACCTCCTCCTGATTTCTAGATCTATGGCTATATCTTTTTTTTTTTTTTAATTATTTATTTATTTTTTTAAAAAATTACATTCAAAAAATATGAGGTCCCATTCAACCCCCCTGCCTATGGCTATATCTTGTGATCACTCTTTAACAGTTTGGAAGGCAGTTGTCTTAATTTGCCAAGGCTGCTATGACAAATACCAACAATGTTTGGTTTATATAATGGGAAGTTACTGATTCACAGTTTTGAGATTAGCAGACATCCAAAATTAGGATATCAGCAACCTTGCTTTTTCCCCAAAGACTACAGCATTCTGATGCTGACTGCTATCAATCTTTGGGCTTCTTTTCCTCTCATTACATGGTAAGGAAATCTCCTTTCTTCTTGCTTCCAGTTTCTGCTCACTTTCAGCTGCTGGTTGCTTCCTCTAGCTTTCTCCTTATAAGGCCTTCAGTCATTCTGGATTAAAGCCCAACCTGCTTCAGTTTGCCACAACTTAACTAAAAATAACATCTTGACCAGGTCCTATTTACAGTGAGCTCACAACCACAGGGACACAGATGAAGATTACAAACATGCGTTTGTTGGAATACATGGGTCAACACACCACTGAAGACTCTCTCTTTCCTGGGATGAGCCAGAGGTGTCCCTGTCCTAAATATCAAGACAAAATCATGACATGGTAAGTGAAATGAGAGAAAACCATGAAAGGCCTCAAGCCAGATGTCATCTAGACCCTCTCTTCTATTAATTTAAATTTAAAACTTTGTGTTTTCATGTCAGTAGTCTAAAAAATTATAAACACATGTTCTGGAGCTGCATTGTCCAATATAGCAGCCACTTGACCCATGTAGCTTTTTAACTTTCAAATGCAAATTAATTCAAATTAAGTAAAATTTTAAAATTCAATCCCTCAATCCCAATAGCCCCTTTTCAAGTGCTCAGTAGCTACCTTTGACCAGTAGCTACTATATTGGACAGCTCAGAAAGTCGTGTTGAACAGCACTGCTCTAGATCATCTGGATGACTGCTTCATCACCAAGTATCGTATTAAGTTTTACGATCTTCAGTTATGACTTGCATTTGCCACCATATTAGAGACAAACCATGCTACTTTGGCAAAGGTCAATGATAAAAAGATCCAAGAACTTAAACAATATGACGCATTCCTAGCAGGAGCAATACAAATAGTTGTCACAGTAGCAACACTAGTGGTGTTTGCAGCATCGTGGGGGGAGGACAGGGGTGACAGCAAGAGGCATGACAGGAATGATATCTGCAGCCACTGAACTAGCAGAGGTTTAATTTGTGGCTTTTCAGGCCACCCCAGCATGAGAGCAAAATAGGGTAGAAAATAATAGTGATAAAACAGCATTTGTCAGGCTATGCAGGAGCTCCTACCTCAGAAATTCCTCCCAACCCATTCAGACAGTCTCCATGAGAGGTCTCCTGTGTGCCTGAGAACACGCAGGCCATTGTTTGGGAACGCAGTCTTCTTGGCCGTGCTGTCAGGTAGAGGCTCGCACTTGGTCACCTCCGGCTCTGCCAGCTCGGGAAACACCGTCTGCCACCTCCCTGCTCCAGATGCAGGTTGCTCTGGTTCTCTGTTGGACCCCTCAGTCTCCTCCTAACCTGGGGAAGTCAGATTGCTGCCTCCAGAAGCAGAAGAGACATCCACCTCAAACATGGTCTTGTCTCATTAAGTGGCATCTTTCAGACATTTTCAGTGATGGATAGTCCTTCCTATTTTTTATGGTTGCCTATCCCTCTTTTCAGGCACAGCTGTGAGTCCCCAGGAGGCAGGGTCGGAATATAATCTGAGGAGAGGCGGACGTGGCTCAGCTGATAGAGCGTCTGCCTACCATATGGGAGGGTCCAGGGCTCGATACCCAGGGCCTCCTTACCCATGTGGTGAGCTGGCCTGGAGTGCCCTGCCACACAGAGGCGCCCCCGCGTGAGGGTACCCCACTCGCAAGGAGTACCCTGCAAGGAGAACCGCTCCCCCCCCACGTGAAAAAAAAAAAGCGCAGCCCACCCAGGAGTAGCTCCACACACACTGAGAGTTGACACAGCAAGATGACGCAACAAAAGAGACACAGTTCCCAGTGCTGCCCCTGGGTTCAAGCAGACACGGAAGAACACAGAGCGGACACAGAGACCAGGCAACGGGGGCAGGGGGAAGGGGAGAGAAATAAATGAAATAAATCTTAAAAAAAAAAAAAAAGAATGCAATCTGGGGTACCCTTGCATTCACCCATCCCCTCCAAGCCAGACCCAAAGTCCTTGGGGGAGAAATGTACATCTTCACTTTCTTTTCCATTAAGGTAAGCTCTTTCCAGTTACGTGGAGGAAAACATAAAATCCTAAGATTCTCTCTATACAGCTATGTTAAAAATACATGGAAGAAAAAATAATTAACTGCATTTATGCCTGGGCCGCGGGATTTAGTTGTTCAGTAAATATTTCACGAGTGCTCTCTGAGTGCCAAGCACAGTTCATGCACGAGACTACATCTGTAAACATGACAAACATCTCTGCCTTCATGGAATTCAGTGGGGAGAGACAATTAGTAAGAGTGGAACAAACAAACGATGTAGTGTATCAGAAGGTGCCATGGAAAAAATGAACCCGATATGCGGACAGGCCGTGGTGGGAAGGTGATGAATGCTGTTTGAAACAGGGTATTCAGGGAGGACCCTCTGACAAGATAACATTTGACCATAGCCCCGAAAGAGGTGAAGGAGTAACCCAGGCCCCCTGAAGATTCTGAAATTCCTCCCCCTGGGGTTTAACCCTGCCCTTCAAACCCTTAAGAATCACTTCTGTCTCCCATTTATCACCACCGGCCAAATTGTCTTGAGTGTTACACTCAGGAATTTCCATCACCCAAACAATATCGTGAGCTTCTTTTTAGAATTCCAAATATAAAATTATAATATTCAATATGCTTGTTAAAAGGAAGCAGCCACTGGTCAGAAAATAACTGCCTTATCGACAGCAATACTTAGAGCAGGTTATATTCTCCCAAAACCCATTTGGGGCTTTTTTGTCTTTTGTGATAAAAGATCTGATTTTTCACATTCTCTCTTACTCACAGATGTCATTGCCTATGATCAGTCAGGGATCAGTCAGGAAAATAAACTCTAGAAATTTCAAACAAGAGGAGAATTAGTGCTCCCCAAACCATTCGAAGAGGTGAAAGAGCGAGCTCTCAGATTCCCTGCCGGCTGTTAGAGGATCAGGAAGTTGAAGGAGACACATTATGTAGCACTGAGGATGACAACCGCCCAGAGCAATGAGGTATGTAATTAGGGGATAATATAGGAAGGAGGTCACTGCAACGTCTCCCATTGGCCAAAATCGATCACTGCCTACCACTGCCAGAGGAGCAACAATGTGGTTCTGCCTCTGCTCGCCTTCTAAATCACAACTGAGTGCCTATCACTGAGGAAATCTAATCTGGATCCTTGCTCTCAAGACTTCTGGAAAATGCCAATCCCAGGCTCCTACTCATGATTTAGGGAAGCTCATAGAATCTATGTCCAAGATGGGAGAGAATGGTGCCCACATGGCCAACAGATTCTCCAGCACAGTCAACTCACCATGAGTAATTCTCTTTTCCCATTAATAAATAATGGTTATGCAGTAGTGGTAGCCCTTCCCCACTATCCCAACTCGTGGTAGGTCCTCTGATATGTTCACTTTAGCACCCAAAGTAGAGCACTGTAGTCTTATCTCCTGGATGTCCACAGGCCCCCTGTAGTCTTACAGTTGTCTTGAGGGACAATACAAGGTGGAATTCTCCCAGTGACTGAACTAGTTCAGTGAGGAGTATCAGCCAGTGGCTCTTGATCAAGCACCATGTCCCCCTCAGATGAAGACAAGCTCGTTGACCAAAACTGGGACCAGGACACTGGACATTTAGGTCCTCTCTCTGCTTTTTCCCTCCTCCCTGCCAGCTCCATCACCCCACCCCATCCCACCTGTGCTTTCATAAAGACCTAGAGTGTATATCCTTCTTCATAGACCCTGATGCATCATCAGGAAGAACCCCCATAAGCATTAAAATAGATTCCCTAATTAATAATGAAACTAGTTTCCTTCTCCTTGAGGGCTCCGTCTACACAAATTATTGTCCAATTTTCATTCCCCTGGAGATGTGTTTTCTATCAATTCCAGGAAAGAATATTCTCCCCCTTAGAATTGCCCAAAAATCACTTCTTATTCCAAAAAGGGAAGGCAAAGAAAGTTGAGTGTTCATATAATTGTTTAAAGTCGTAAGTCCACGGAATATACACTACCCAGTAGAATTGTTGGGTACTGAAGTTGGGGTACATGAGGACTGCACATATGAGACTACCCTGGATTAGGGATCACTAGATCTCTAATTGATGGAAAACACAGTGGTCATTCAGGGTTGTATATTCACAAAAGAGCAGGAAATCATATGTGTATAGACTACAATTTACAGAGAATAGAATTGTTTTTATTTCTCCCAAGTAAAATGGCAATATCCCTATCAGTAGATTGTGCCAAATGAAGAGACCCAAATATAATATGTACTCTAATAAAAAACAGGAGTCAAAAACATTTTTATATTGTCAAATGAATACTCAAAGTACAATTGTGTGGATGAAGCAAAAATGCATTCCTGTGCAAAAACGAAGTCATCTGCTTATTGAGTTAGGTCAGGAAAATATTTAATGTAATCAAGTAGGAGGTCATAATATCTTCCTTGCACCTAAAAACTCCTACGGTTCTTAACCTATTTGATCACATGCCCTTTGAGATTCTGATGAATGGTAGACCCCGTGGTGGCCTGTGTGTACTATAGCTTTATCTGTTCCCTGTGCTTGCCTATCCTCCTTGGTCTGGTGTGTTTTGTATGGTGAAGTGAAGCAGATGTGACTCAACCTGATCCACGACAGAGGCTCAATACCTTCATCCCAGTGAATGGTGAAAGCATGTCTATGTGACTAAAGCAGGGGATTGAGAGAGAGTTGTGCCTTACCACTGGATGGGGTTAAGCTGAGAAGTGTGAGTATGGAGTTGGTGGTCTTTTTGTCCAGCAAGTAAAAAGCACCCTGTTTTAGTTTCCTAGGCTGCTCAAAGCAGATACTGTGAAATGGATTGACTTAAACAATGGGTATTTATCAGCCTACAGTTTGAGGTCAGAAAAATGTCCCAACCAAGGTATCATCAAGGCAATGTTTTCTTCCTGAAGACTGGCTGATCATGATCTTGGAAAGACATTCCCAAAGGAAATGATATCAGTCCTGCTCAAGCACATCCAAAAAATTAAAGAAGAGGGAACATGCCCTAAATAATTCTATGAGGTCAATATCACCCTCATAACAAAGCCAGATAAACATAAAACAAGAATAGAAAATTACAGACCAATAATCTCTTATGGATACAGATTCAAAATTCCTCAAGAAAATACTAGCAAACCAAATTCAACAACACATTAAAAGAATTATACAACATGATCAAGTGGGATTTATTCCAGATATGCAAAGGTGATTCAACATAGAAAAATCAAGTAATGCAATATACCACATTAACAGAATGGAGGGAAAATCCACTTGATCATCTCAATTAACACAGAAAAGGCATTTGACAGAATTCTGAACCTTTTCTTGATAAAAAAAAAAACTTATAAAATTGGTAATAGGCAGCGGACTTGGCCCAGTGGTTAGGGCATCTGTCTACCACATGGGAGGTCCGCAGTTCAAACCCCGGGACCCCTTGACCCGTGTGGAGCTGACCCATGCGCAGTGCTGGTACACACAAGGAGTGCCCGTGCCACGCAGGGGTGTCCCCCCCATGTAGGGGAGCCCCACGTGCAAGGAGTGCGTCCCGTAAGGAGAGCTGCCCAGTGTGAAAAAAGTACAGCCTGCCCAGGAGCAGCACCGCACACACAGATAGATGATGCAACAAAAAGACACAGATTTCTGGTGCCACTGACAAGAATACAAGTAGACACAGAAGAACATGCAGTAAATGGACACAGAGAGCAGACAACTGGGGGGGGGGGGGCAGGGAAGGGAAAAGAAATGAATAAAAAATAAATCTTTAAAAAATTTATATATATATAGGGGATTCTCATATACCCCACTCCCTCCTCTTCTAAAACTTTCCCCCATTAACAACATCTTTCTTTAGTGTGCTACATTTGTTACAATTGATGAACACATGTTGAAGCATTGCTACTAACCACAAACTGTAGTTTACATTATAGTTTACACTTAACAACACACAGTTTTATAGGTTTTAACAAAATGTGTAATGGCCTGTATCCATCATTGCAATGTCATGCAAGACAATTCCAAGGCCCCAAAAAAATGCCCATATTATGCTTATTCTTCCCTCTTTCTCCCCTCAGAACCTCTGGTGGTCACTGCCTTTATAGCAATGATACAAGTTCTTCCATTGCTAGAATAATAAGTCTACTTTAATCCATAGTTTCATTTCCCCCTTACATTTGTTCATTCCTCAATATTGAGGATTTAGGGATGGTGATGCCCACTCTGTTTCCGATTGAGAGGAAGTTTAGATATCATGGGGCAGATGGATGGAACTGTCTTGCTTGCAGTTGTAGATTCTGTTTTGGGGAGTGGGCATTGTCCATCACCATCCTTTTGTTAGTCTCCAATGAACTGGAGAGTAGGTGTTTCAACTCTTGCTGAGATTCAGGGCTCAACCAGCATATAAACAGACCAAATATTTAAGTCTCTGGGACATATATTTAATGAGTATAGTGCTAACTATACGTTTGAATAAAAGGGGCAAAAGAGTCATGTGTAGGGAAATTGTAAATGAGTCTAACTCTGTTTCACTGGGGAGAATATACTCCTAAGTGAGGACTACTGACAGGGTGCTGAATTCCTGAGATTGCCTGCTCTGTCTATTGTGTCTTGATATCTCTAGGCTCATCCCCAGGAGTCATGTCCCATGCTGTGAGGAAGGTAATGCATTTATATACTGAGTTTGGCTTAGAGAGTGGCCACATTTGAGCATCAAGGAGGCTTTCAGGAGGTAATTCTTAGGCAGTATATAATATTAGGCTAAGTTTCCAGTTCTCAAGAAAATTTCTGTAAGTACAACGATCAATATCAAGGGCCTAGTGTAATGTCTTTCCTCCTTCACTAGGCACTGCCCATGTACTCGGGATTCTTACTGATTTTTTAGAGAATGTAGCAGAACTTTTCAGGATTGGGATTCAATATTTTTTGGTTATTTTGTAGGTCTCCATCCATTGAAACAATGCGTCATGACCCCTTGAACATATTCATATTCCATAGATAGCCAAATGACTTCTGACAAGAGGACAAAGACTGCTCAATTTGGAAAGAATAGTCTCTTCAACAATGGTGCTAGGAAAACTGGATCTCCATTTGCAAAATAATAAAGATGGATCCCACCTCACACTATATACAAAACACAACTCAAAACAGATCAATAACTTAAATAAAAGTCTCAGGACTATAAAAGTCATAGAAAAAAATGTAGGGAAGTATGGTGCTTTGGAAGTGTATGTGCCTAAGAAAATAATTTTCTTAAGGTTAATCCATTACTGTGGGTACAAACCTATTGTAAGTAGGGCCTTTTGATTAGGTCAGTTAATGCATGGCCCAGAGTAAGTCTTCATCCTCTTAATAGAATCCTTTATAAGTGGAATGAATATGGAGAGAGAAACCCATGGAAGCACAAAGCTGAAAGCAGCAAAACCAGGAAGAGAAGGGAGAGATCAGAAGACACTGCCATATGCCTTGCCTTGATGATGTCTTGATTTAGTCATTTTTCTCACCCTTGAAACTTAAGCTTATAAACTAACAAATTCCCATTGTTAAAGTCAACCCATTTTACGGTATTTGTTTTCAGCAGCTTAGCAGACTAGAATAGATTTTGGTAACGGGAAAGTAGAGTGCTGCTACTGCCAAAATACCAAAAATGTTTAAAAAAAAAAAAACCTATAAAAGAAGACTTTGTAATTGGGTAATGAGTAGATCCTGGAAGAACTGTAAGGTGCTGATTGAAAAGGCCTAAATTGCTTTGAAGACACTGTTGGTAAAAATATGGATGCTAAAGATCTTAGACAGGAATGATAAATGTGCCGTTGTAAACTGGAAGATAGGTGACCCTCATTTTAAAGTGGCAGAGAACTTGGCAAAATTGAAGATTGATGTTGGATGGAAGGCAGAATTTGAGAGTGATGAACTTGGATATTTAGCAGAAGACATTTCCAAATTCATTGTGGAAAATGCAACCTGACTTCTTGCAGCTTGTAGTATAATGTGAAAGGGAAAGAATAAGCTGAGAACTGAACTCCTGGGTACAAAGAAACCAGAAAGTGATGGTTTAGAAAATTCTGAGCTTCCAAAAAGTGAGTGCCCAGAGAATAGTGCTCCATATGAGTGTTTAACTGAGCATAGATCCAATTAGACATTTCAGTGCAAGTCAGGATTGGAAATGCAGTTATGCAGAAAGGATTTGCCTTATGACTTGGACCCCTGTGTGCTACTTGCAAAACTGACAAGCTTTTTGTAAGATGAGTATGAACAGAATAACTGCCAGCCTGGATGAAAAAGGACAGACTGAAGAAAAAATGACCTCAAAGGCAGAACACGGAGGCTGAGGTTTCACCTGAAGACATCTTCTCTGGCCAAGAGAGCAGACCTACCCATGTGTATGGAATGGGGTGAGTATGTCTCGGAGCTTGGAGAAGGTATGCCTACCATTCCATTGTTCAGGGCAGATGCTACCACTCCAGGTTTTCTTAGATGCCTGGGGGACTGTGGAGAGTCAGGCCACTACCCTAACGCTTGATGAGGGTAGAACCAAGAGCCTGGTGGACTCCCCAATATGTGAAGCTGTTAGAGCCTTCACTTCAATGTTTGGGGAGAGCATGGACACTGTGTAAGCACTTGGAAAGGGTGGGGCTGCCACTCAATCAGTCCTGGAGGGGAAATCATAGTTCCATAGATAATTCTCAGACTTTGAAGTCTAATGGGCTATGCCCTGTAGTGTTTCCGAGTTGTTTGGGACCTATGACCCTGTTTTTCTTCCAATTTCTTCCTATGGGAATGGGAATGCCCCTCCTTTGAATATTTGAAGCAGATAACTTGTTCTCTGAGTTTCATAGGTCCACAGACTGAGGAGACTTGTGTCCCAGGACAGACCATGCTTATAACCAATTTCTATTTGAATTTAAATTCGTGCAGGCCTTGAGGTCTTACTGGATAATTAGGCTCTACAGAAGAGAAGTTAGAAATGTCATCATTCTTTAGATAGTTATTATTTATTCATAGCTAATATTATTTTCTCAGACACTGGTAAATGTAAAATATTGAGTCTTTGAAGAATAATTTTTTAAAGCACCTACATTATTTGGTAATAAACTTTAATAATGATGAAAGGTATTATGCAAATTTTAGAAATTTCATTATGCTCTAGATAGGCTCAATAAACATGAGCATAATTATGCATGTGTTTTTCCCCATATTCTATATTTTCCTTATTTTATTTTACTTTTTACTTTTTTTATTTTTAAAGAAGCTTTAGATTGTATAAATGTTACATCAAAAATATAGGAGATTCCCATATACCACACCTCCTCCCCCTCCCACACTTTCCCACATCAACATCTTTCATTAGTCTGGTACATTTGTTACAACTGATGAACACATATTGATGCATTGCTACTAACCATGAACTATAGTTTACATATATATAATAGTTTACCCTTTGCAATGCACAATTTTATAGGTTTGGACAAAATGTATAATGGCCTGTATTTGTCACTGTAATATAATGCAGAACAATGCCAATATCCCCAAAATGCCGCATGTTACACCTATTCTTCCCTCTCCCTCCCCTCAGAACCTCTAGTGACCACTGTCTTTATATCATTAAAAGAATTTATTTACTATTGAACTTTTTATTTAAATGCCTGCAAGGAAACAAGCTTATTATATTCACTGGATTCAAATGTGCTTCTTTGTATTATTTAAAACTTGCTGTGTGAACTAAAGTTTTTTAAAAGACTTAAAATAAATGTATTTCCAACCAAGAATCTACAATGAAAAAAATCCATGGAAGGAAGCAGTTGTGGCTCAACTGACAACATTTGCCTACCACATGGAGGGTCCAGGGTTCAATACCCAGGACCTCCTGACCCGTGTGGTAAGCTGGCCCACACACAGTGCTAATGTGCACAAGGGGTGCCGTGCACACAGGGGTGTACCCCGCGAAGGGGTGCCCCACCCGCAAGGAGTGTGCCTTGCAAGGAGATCTGCCCCATGCAAAAAAAGCGCAGCCTGCCCAGGAGTGGCACTGCGCACACAGAGAGCTGACATAGCAAGATGACACAACAAAAAAAATGACACAGTTTCCCAGTGCCACAGATAAGAATGCAAGCAGACACAGAAGCACACAATGAATGAACACAGAGAGCAGACAACAGGGGACAGGGGGCGGGGGGGAGAAATAAATAAAAAATAAATCTTAAAAAAAAAATCCATGGAATTGCACAACACAAATAGTGAGCCCTAATTTAAACCATGGGCTATAGTTAATAGCACAGTTATAAAAATGTGTTTTCTTCAAATGTACCACACCAGTGTAAGGTATTAAAAACAGGGTGGTATATGGCAAATCCATATTTTATGCATGCTTTTTCTATAAACCCGCTATTTCTCTAATAAAAATAGAGCAAAGCATTTTAAGATAAAATGTTAAAATATGTGGGAATATTCTCATGGGAGGAATAAGATTTGGATCTTGCCATTTGAAACACGGAGGTAGGTACCTTTGTGCTAGACTCATCTCAAGAGAGAAACGAGTGGATGAATAACTGTAACTGAAATACAGTGTTTTTCTTTTCAAAGTAATGCAGTGGGGTCCCCTTTTTGAGCCTAGTCTGTGTCCACCATGAAATTTTCTCCCTATTATCTGGCAATGATGCATGCACAGTGGGACCCCAATGAGCACATTTTAGTAAAAAAGAAATAAAATTGTCCTGGTTGGGAAAAACCCTAAAGAGAGTGAGATACTTGACACATGTCTGGGGTGGAACTGGGTTCAGCTCATGACCTCAGGCCTGTGTAGTAGGTAGAATTATGTCTTTTAAAAAGATATGTTGAAGTCCTAACCCCCACTACCTGTGAATATGACCTTATTTGGAAATACAGTCTTTGCAGATATCAAGCTAAGATGAAGTCATAATGGATTAGTATCAGCTCTAAATGCAATACTGGTGTCTCTATAAGAGAAAGGAGAGAGAGAATTAGGTCCAGAATTTAAGAAAGACACACAGAGGGAAGATGGCTGTGTGAACACGGGGGCAGATATGGAGTGATGCAGCTACAAGCAAAGGAATGCCAGGGATTACCTGCAACTAGAAAAAAAGCAAGGGAGGATTCTTCCCTAGAGCCTGCAAAGAAAGTATAGAGCTGGCAACATTTTGATTTCAGACTTCTAATTTCCATTGTTTTAAGCCACCAAGTTTGTGGCACTTTGTTATAGCAGTCATAGGGAGTCCCAGTACAATGAGATGACAACTGGAAATGGTGTCTTTGAGGCTATTTCAGCAGCCTTGCTGAGGCACCAGTGGGCATGAGCAGCAGGGGTGACAGCTTTGGCCAGAACTGCCCAGAAGACATATTGCCCCAGAAACAAAAGGGTAGAGGACAGCTGATTCCACGCAAATCCAAGAGGATGAGTTCCTAGAGTGCACACACTATCCCCATTCTTAGAATGCTCAGAACCATTTGGAAGAATTTTAGGAGTTCTGGAGGGAGGCTGGAGCTCCCCAGTGTAAGGCAGAGCTGCTTTATTTTTTATATTCCATGGTGTTTTATGGAGAGTGACTATTTTTCCTCAAGAGGGTATGACTGGAGTAGAAGTGCCAATAACATAGGCCAAATGGAGCTTTGCCCAACAGTGGTCAGAAGATAATTAGAACATGGAAATCTTGGGTTGGGTTCCACCATTTCATGTCCTATTCCCAGTTCAACACTATAGATTCAAACTGAGACCAGCTGCCAGATTTCCAACTCTCATCTCTCTAAATTCCCTATTTCTAAACAGATGCTGTACTGTTTGCCTGGAGTCTTTGGACTGAAATATCCAGTGAATGTCAGGGTGATGAAATGAGATTGGGATATTCCAGGCACAAATCAATATAAATGATACTTAAGACCTTCAACCTGAAATGAGGGGGGTGGTGGTGTCAGCCCTTTGCTGGTGAACAAATACTCTAAAAGTTAGGCATATCACCATTACCTGATCAACAGCCCACAAGAACCTGTAGTTTCACATCTCTCTGAACAACCATCATGTATCTAGATTGAGAGTCTTTGGCTTTTACCGGCCCCACACCATTTGTTAAGATGGATGCCCTGTCACCAAGACGAGGTTTAAATCACCCGATGAATAAAGTTTACACTCCGTGAGCTCCCATTTGCAAACGTGACTAAGTGGATACACATGATGCTATGCAACTCTGCCTACCACAGAGTGGTAGAGAACAGGAAGGGACAAAGAAATATTGGATGTCAGTGTCGAAACATTAAGCCTAGCCATCGGAAGTAGCTGAAGGGGCCATTAGAGATGCAGTCTACTCCTGGGAGGCAAATGTTTCATCAACTGATTTCTCAGCCTGCTCAGCTCCATCTCAGAGATGCTGAATTTATATATGCAGCATATGTGGTTTTCAAAAAGGAGAAGAAAAGCAAGAAAAACCACACTACTCCATATGCTTCAGAAGCCCTTGTTTAGAGAGGCTCCAAAGGAAAGTTCTTAGTCTATAATATCTCTTCCCTGAAAATTCCTTCCGAGCATTCTCCAACCTCAGCACTATATAGAGATCAAGTGTTTATGCAAATGGCCTCCTGCACTCTGTGGCTAAGCCAAACTTTCAGATTTGTGGCTTCCCAGTCCTGTGACCTTCTCAATGTCCTCTCTTCCCTTAGACACCCATAGCTAATTTTTGAGCTTTCTCCTTCCCCACCCATTCTTTTAGTCATCAAATTTATTTTTGCCTCCCCTCTATGCCCAAAAGATTTGAGGAAACATATATATAAAGGATATCAAAATAGAAACAAATCAGGTCTGGGGAAGAAAATCAGCAATTGTCAAAGTTAATCAACTGCTGTAGCTGCTTCAAAAAGTGAAATACATTGTTATCTCAGCTCTCCTTGTCTGAAGAAGCCTAGAAGTTGCTTAGGGAAACAAAGCTTTTGTGGGTGGTAAATCTGAAAGAAATTTTTCATCTTATGAAAGGGGTATTGAGTTAAGTGAAACTCTCAACACTTACATAGAATAAGAAAATTTCCTATAGGCTTTCTTGTACCAATTTTCACCACTTACCATTTGGACACTCATTTGAGTGACACCACAAGACCATTTTCTCTCTGGTTCTATAGTCTTTTCAGGAGCCAAATTAGGAACCAAAATGTTTTCTAATTACAAACTTTCTAAACTGTATTTCCTGTCATGGTAGAAAAATTCAGTGCCATAGCAAAGCCGGTGAGAAACTATCTTAGCCAGTACCATGAAGTCCTTCCCCACTCACCTGTGATTAACTCTACTCTCTCAGTCAACCTATCTATAAGGTACCTGTGGCTTTCACACCACTTATCTACTGTCCCATCCAATTACAGTGTCTAGGCAATGGAAAAATGGATCCGGGAACCAGGCAGGATAAATGTGATGACTAACAGTGGGTCAGTGTTGAC
Organism: Dasypus novemcinctus; assembly: GCF_030445035.2. Taxonomy (NCBI): domain Eukaryota; kingdom Metazoa; phylum Chordata; class Mammalia; order Cingulata; family Dasypodidae; genus Dasypus; species Dasypus novemcinctus. Next base: position 196,375,020 of record NC_080673.1, on the reverse strand, counting down.
AACTGGCCACAATACTGCATTCTATTCTCTCCTCCTTGACTCAAAGGGAATAGTGGGTGTCTCACACACCCAATGCCAGGCACAATAGGAAGCTTGGAAGTTCACCTACCAGAAGACAGGTGGGGTAACCTGAGACAGGCACACAGAGAAAGAGAGAGATTAAGGAGGAGGACCAGAAAGGAAGCATGCATGAGCAATGACCATTAATACAGTACGCCCACTAATGACTAATTTAGGATTGCAGTCTATTTTTTAAATATTTTTAAGTCCCTCAAGTCAAGGTATATTGCCCTTTGGATAGACCTTCTTGGCTATTAGTTACTTCCTAGTGGGGCAGACACTATTGTTTGGCTGACCCCACTGTCATTTCCCGTCACCCTTCCCTTACTACACTTTCTGTATAGCTCCAAAAGCTAAAATTTGATCTCCAAGATTGCCATTGACAAGGGGTGGCCTTGTGACAGCTCAAGCAGGGAGACATAGGGAAGAGTGTCTGTGCTGGGCAGAATGATGTCCTTCCAAAGATGTTTACACCCTGTGGCAGTTTGGAAGTGTATGTGCCCCAGAAAATCATGTTCTTAAAGCTAATCCATTTTCATGGGGGCAAACCCACTGTACACAGGTTTTCTGGAGGCTACTTCAGTTAAGACATGGCCCAGGGTATGTCTTAATCTCCTTACTGGAGTTCTTTATAAACGGGATGAAAACAGAAAAAGCCACAGAAGCAAGAAGCTGAAAGCAACATAACCCAAAAGTGAAGGGAGAGACAAGCAGACACTTCCATGTGACAGAGGAGTCCAGGATCACCAGCAACCAGTCTTCAGGGAGAAGCACTGCCTAGGTGAGGCCTGATTTGGACATTTTTACAGCCTCAAAACTGGAAGCTTATAAACTAATAAATATCCATCATTAAAGCCAACATATTTTGTAGTATCTGCTTTGAGTGGCTTAGCAAACTAAAATATGTCCTAATCTCCAGAACCTATGACTATGTTACCTTATATGGCAAAAGGGACTTTGCAGGTCTGATTACATTAAGGATTTTGAGATGGGGCAGTTATCCTGCATTATGTGGGAGGACTCAGTGTAATGGCCCAAGTCCTAATAAGTAAAAGAAAGAGGTAGTAGAGACAGCAGAGAAGAAGATGTGATGACAGAAGCAAAGTCAGTGATGCTATTGGAAAAGGAATTCACTGACAATTGCTAGTTTGAAGATGAAAGGGGTTGATGAGACGAGGAATGTATAGCATGCTCTGGAATCCGGTAAAGGCAAGAAAATGGATTCTGTCCTAGAGCTTCCAAAAAGGATCAAGGCCCTACTGACATCTTGATTTCAGTCCAAGGAGAACTATTTCAGATTCTGACCTCCAGAATTATTAAAAAAAAAAAAATGAAAGAAAGAAAAAAAAAAAAGAATTGTTTTTAGTCACTAAGTGTGTGGTCATTTGTTATAGCAGCAATAGGAAACTAATACAATGTCTCTTCCCAAATAAACACAATTCATACAATTCTCCTTCCCCTTCTTGCTGCATGGGATATAGAGAGGGAGTCTGGGAGGAGTGGCAGCCATCTTGCAGTCTTGAAGCAATACTCAAAAAGATGAAACCCTCAGACTCAGAATGGCAGAGCAGAAGGTGTTTGGGTCCCCAGTGACTTCACTGAGCCACCAGCCCCTGGTGGTCCATCTTTGGTCTTTTGATTGAATCAGACAAATAAAACATTAGATGTTTAAATTACTAGAGTAGGACTTTGTCCAGAGGTGTCCTGAGCTTACTCACACAAGCTCATGAGAGCCGATTGTTAAATGTACAGGAACTTTGGTGAGCCAGTTATTAAACACAAACATTATTAAAAAATCAAGTTATATAATCTTACAATTCAAATAAATTATATTAAAAACAAAGAAACTAGATCCCCAAAACTCATTAGTTCCTATTACTTCACCATAGTTTTACTATTATCTACACTCTTGTGCCTATTTACATGTCTTTTATCTGAATGGTAGCGATACCACATAGCTCCCAACTCCAGGCTACATATCATAGTATATACTACACACAATACTATCTATCTTTGCAATACCACCTCCAGGGACATCTTGTTGATGGCTTGAAATCAGCTATGACAGGAGAGTCTATATCAAGGAAATCAGCAAACACTACAAATTAGGGCTTTATTTTTTCTCCAGAGAGTCCATTGTTAAATGTGCACCAGCCCAGCCCTGATTTTGTATTTCCACAGCCAAATGCATCCCTAAATGATACATCTCTATTGATTTGTTTTGGTGTTGTTGTTGTTTTTCAAATATTGGTAGCAAGATAAGGGCCACAGCTTTTTGCCAACACAAACTGTATTTATAGGGACCTGGATTCTCCAAGTTTCTCTCTTAAATAGAGAGTTAGGTCCCGGGTACCATGCCAGGAAGGTTCTTTCTCATTCTACCTTACAAATCCTTACTATACTCCTGGGAAGTTGGTATTACACCCCATTTCACAGATGAGGAAACCAAAGCTCAGAAGGCTCAAGAGGCATGACAACTATCTGTAGCCAGCTAGGGGCCAAGATAGGATGTGAACACACTTTCATCTGGCTCAGAATCCTGTGCTCATTCTCCAGCAACACAATGTGTTTTGAAGATGTAGGCATTGAATAAATATTTGTTGAGTTATTGGCAAAAAAAAAAAAGGGTAATTCTTCCTCCCAGAGAGTTGGGGAACCCAAGACACTCAGCTCATGTGCAAAGCGGCTTTCACACCATATGTGCAAAAGGCATTGGCACCAGCCTACTTTTCCTGAACTTCAAAGAGAGCCCTGAAACACTTATGGTTAGAAGATTGGGTTTCATAAAAGTATTAAATTTATGTTTTTTCTAACAGCATCACTAGAGGAGGCACCGTGGTTACAACTCTCTCATCTTGAAATAGACACAGAGTAATTTCCTCCTTTGCTGGTTGTCAGCCTGGCTCCCAATCATTCCTCCCAGAGCTGGCAGAATTTCAATGACTCTAAAATTAATCTGTGGAGTAGAGAGTTTTTCCAGTGCCTTGAAATTCTGGGAGCTTTGCTGTGGTCTCAAAGTCAGTGCCTTGGATGGGAGGTCAGGCAGTCAGAGGTGAGATCTCAATTCTTTGTCCAGTTGGGGGAATTTGGACAATCCTGTGGACACATTTATCTCCTAGTTTTATGATGGGAAAGCCCAAAATTAGTGTGATCAGTAACTAACGTATTGTGACTAGGTACATGGGAATTTTTTATTAATTTATTCAACATTTCTTTAAATTCCTAAAGTAGACAGTCATGTGAACAGATAAACAATGTGGTGTGCATAGTGAAAGAGATGTGTAGCACAGACTCCAGGGATGACAAAACCAAAAAGGCTGGGGAGGGAGAGACTAGGCAAGGCTTCCTGTAAGAGATGATGCCTGAGTTTAGGCTTAAGGAAAAAAAATGCAACTGGGTAAGTGAAAAATAGGAGAGAGAATTACAGGCAAAGGGAATAATGCACTACTAAGAAATAAGTAGTGTGGACCACAGGGAGTTGAGTTCTGTAAAGCATAAAGTATAAGACTGAGTGGCAGAAAACACTACAGGGACCAGGACATGTTGAAGACATGACCATATTTGTGCTGAAGGACTGTCAGGTTGAATTGTGTCCCCCAAAAAGGTATGTTGAGGTCCTAACCCCAACATATAATATGACCTTATTTGGAAAGAAGGTCATTTCAGATGTAATTAGTTAAGATGAGGTCATACTGGACTAGTGTGGTGGGCCCTTAATCTAATATGACAAGTGTCCTTATAAGAAGGGGAGAAGAGAAAGACACAGAAAGAAGATGACCATGTGAAATGGGGATAGAGATTGGAGTGAGATCGCCAGAAACCAAGGAATGCCAAGGATTCCCACCAGAAGCTAGGAAGAAGCAAGGAAGGATTATCCCCCAGAGCCTTCAGAGGGAGCACGGTCCTGCTGACACCTTGATTTGGGGCTTCTGGCCTCCAGAACCATGAAAGAATAAGTTTCTATTGTTTCAAGCCACCCAGTTTGTGGTATTTTGTTATGGTAGCCTCAGGACACTACACAGTCTTTTAGTTTGCTAAAGCTGCTGGGAGCAAAATATCAGAAATGGTTTAACTTTTATAAAGGGAATTTATTAGGGCAAAAGCTTATAGTTCTGAGGCTGTGAAAATGTCTAAATCAAGGCATCCTCAAGATTGTCTCACCAAAGGTTGACTTCTGGTGACCCCAGACTCCTGCCGTGTGGCCAGGCAAGATGGCAACTGGCCTCTGCCTTCTCCCCCAGGCTCGCTTTCACCCTGAGCTCAACTGTGGGTCATCAGGCATGTGGCTCTTCTCCCAGGTCTGTCTCTAGCTTCAGGCTGCTCGCTGATTTCAGTCTTCCACCTCTCAGCCCCTCAGGGTTTCTGTCTTTCTGCAGCTATAGGTGATCCTGGAGTAGGTTCTCACATGGCAGGGTAAAAACGGCAGCTGTTCTCTTTCCCTGTGTGTCTCCTCCATTGATAAAGGACTCCAGTAAAAGGATTAAGACCCACCCTGGGTCCTGCAATCTAATCAAAGGCCCTTAACTGAAGCAATCTGATCAAAAGTGATCTAATAGGGGAGTGGATGTCGATCAGTGGTTGAGTACCTACTTCCCATGTAGGAGGTCCTGGGTTCAATCCTGATACCTCCTTAAAAAAAGTGATCTAGTCAAAAGATCCTTTAACTGAATCTAACCAAAAGGTCCCACAATATACAATAGGTTTAACAGGCATAGGAATGGATTAGCTTAAGAACATAATTTTCTGGAGCCCACAAAATACTCAGGTATACAGGAAAATCCTGCACAAGCCTGGATACCATGAATTGCATTAAGTCGTTATTGCAAAAGAATAGGCTGGTGGTGGTGTTGGCGGGGAGAGTATGGAGCCATGGTGGGATAGGAAAGATCAGCACACAGATTCAGAATTACTCATTGGCAGGTCCTCGGGCACAGGGATTGAGTTTAGAGTTAGGTTAGGATAAGCCCTGAGTTTATGACTTGGGCACCTAGCTAGACAGAGGTTCACTAAACCCAGGTACAGGAGCAGGTCGGGGTGGGGGAGGGGTTATAGAATGAGTTCAATACAAGTTGCTTGTATATAATCCCAGTGGAGATGTTCAGCAGCAGATGGACACATGAGTCTCCAAAGAGAGCGACACTATTTTTTTTTTTCATTTTGAATCCATCCTAGAGCAATTCCTAGCAGACAAAAGGTTCTTTACAAGTATTTGTAAATTTGAAGGATGGAAGGTTGAATAAGGTTTAGGAGAAGGATTAGAGTTAGAAATAAAGGTTTGGGGAATTAGCAACTTAATGGTAATGGCTAAAACAGAGAATGAATGAAAGTCTAGAGAAAGAGGTTCTCTAGAATGAGAAGAGAAAATGACCAAGAATGAGATTCATGGGATTAAATGTAAGGAATGAACAAAACCAACAAATGCAAAGAGATTGAGATGGAGGGTGCAGAGAGATTGGAAGGGGACTAAGAGGCAGTGATATCATGGAGGCCTAGTTAGTGGGGACATCAAGGTATCAGATCAAGAAGAAAGTTCTAAGGATATGTCCACTGGAGCCATCTGGGGCATTTGCAAGAGCAGTTCTGGTGGTATGGAGGGGGCAGAAGCCAGAATGCTGTGAGAAGCACCATGGGGGCAAAGAAAGTGATACTAGATAGGTAATAGGGAAACTCAAAATCAAGAAGGTGATGTTTTAGGATAGGAGAGCCTTACACATAGCTAAACATGATGACATTGAAAAGAGACTAAAGAGATAGGAGACTCTACAAGATCCTCCAGGAAGTGGACAGGCAGGAGACTCACCATACAAGGGAAGAGAAGGTCCTGAGATGGGGTGAATGTTATGACTTCATCTGATACTGTGAGAAAATACAGGCTAGACATGGATATTTGTTGATAAGTACAGAGGATGGTGTTGCATCATTAACCATGATGGTGTTGCATCATTAACCATAGCTAAAAAGTCGGGGGTACCCTCCAATAATGATTAGGAAATTATGACATATCCACACAATGAAATATTTTATGCTCATAAAAATATCAGTTACTAAACTCTGTGATCTTATAGAAAAGGTGTTAAGAAATGATGCTAAATGAAAGGTATATCGAAGATTACAAATACATTAGTTAAATTGTTTTTAAAATATAATACATGGGAAACGGACTTTGGCCCAGTGGTTAGGGCGTCCGTCTACCATATGGGAGGTCCGCGGTTCAAACCCCGGGCCTCCTTGACCCGTGTGGAGCTGGCCATGCGCAGTGCTGATGCGCGCAAGGAGTGCCGTGCCACGCAAGTGTGTCCCCCGTGTGGGGGAGCCCCACGCGCAAGGAGTGCGCCTGTGAGGAAAAGCCGCCCAGCGTGAAAAGAAAGAGCAGCCTGCCCAGGAATGGCGCCGCCCACACTTTCCGTGCCGCTGACGACAACAGAAGCGGACAAAGAAACAAGACGCAGCAAATAGACACCAAGAACAGACAACCAGGGGAGGGGGGGGAAATTAAATAAAAAAATAAATCTTTAAAAATATATATATATATATAATACAGAGGAACTTCTAGAATCAAAATATTAATATCAACTGTGATTATGTTCAGGTATGAAGATTTTGTGGGTTATTCCAGTGTACTTTGTTTTTGATCTTCTACAATTTAACTGAATTTGTTTTAAAGTCAAAATGAGTTTATTTGATGATAGCTAAGATTTTCCAAAGCAATAATTCTCATTCTTATCCATAATTTTTTGAAGATCAGAAGGCCATATAGCATTTCCCTTTGCTAGAAACCTTTCTCCCATTATTTAAGCTACACATGATGTGGCCATCTGATCTGCCTCATAATTTTCCTTCATAGCCATTCCCCCTGGAGAATGCAAAGGCTGCCTCTAGCTTGAATACAGATTTTCAGTTGTTATGTCCAAAGAACTGCACCAATCCACAGGAAAACTCTGTCCTCACTATTGGGCAGGTGGCTGAGTTACCAGCCAGCCTTGAAGTGAGCATATGTTCTACTTGACACTTTGCCTAAAGTCTCATCTAACTTGAAGATGGAATGGGAGGCAGTGATTTTTAGAGGAGTACCTAGGCAGAGGAATGAGGCAGAACTGGATGAGAATCTCTGAGCCGTTTTTTCACTAGGGCAAGACAATTATGCAAGCTGAGCTGCAGTGTCTGCATTTGTACAATAGGAGTAATGAAATCTATTTCACTGACTTATGAGAATTGGAAAAAAGCATCGCTATGTATGTGTTTGTAAGTGCATATCTTATTATAGCTATCTGTCTATAGCTATATCATCTATGTCTATGTCTATGCCTAAGTCTAAGTCTATGTCTATGTCTACATCTATGTCTGTGTCTATGTCTAAGTCTATGTCTATAAGTCTGTGTCTATGTCTACGTCTCTATCTATGTCTAGGTCTATATCTATGTCTATATCTATGTCTAAGTCTATGTCTATGTCTAAATCTATGTCTATGTCTATCTCTATGTCTAAGTCAATATCTAAGTCTATGTTTACCTTGGCTTTGGAATTCAGTAGCCTGGTGTTTTCATTTGGATGTGGCCATTTACAAACTGTGTGAGACCCTGAGCAAGTAACCCTAGCTACCTTGTATCTCCATTCTCTCATTTGTACAATGGGCATAATAGTACCACCTTTGTGGTTGTTTTAAGTGCCTAATAAGTGCCTAGAAATAGGTCAAGCTCAATTTTTTAAAATGGCTTTTATTATTATGAAAGTGTCTACCACATGGTAGGTCCAAAGGAAAAATAATTCCATCTCCCTTCACAAAAGCAATACAGTCATAGCCAGGAGCATATTTCGCCCTGTTTCTGCTCAACAAACCTACAGAGGTAGTAGGAGTTCCAGGCTAGTCTCAAGTTCTTTTTTGTTTCATACTCAGCACACTGACTATAATAGTTTGCAAATGTGTTACAGACCTAATCAGAGCACTAGATGGATGGAGTGCTGCAGTATCAGATTCTAAATGCTATGACAAATTGGAGAGAAGGAGAACAGGATGCATCTCTTGCAGGGAACTCTCCCTAGAGCAGGTCATATGTTTGAGCTCACTGTAAAGAAAAGCAGAGTGCCATTTATCATCCATGCCACTCAACGTCTTTGAACTGCCTTCAACTTTCTGGTAATCTCCCACCTCTCCAAGGTTGAAGCCAGGAAACGTGCCTCCCCAGGCTCACTTGTGATCTCAGTTCTGTCAGTCCCTGGCAAATGTCTACTGGGGAAGGGAGCAATGTAAGTTAGAAGGCATCATGAAAAATCAGTCTGTGAGTGAGAGCGGCAGCATGCAGCAGAGGCATTTGAGGCAGAGTGGCAGGCGTCTTAGCAACAGTGCCCCGTACTTGATATGGCTAGTGCCAGGTGTGGGATCTGCCTCCTCCCATTTCCCTACTGCCATGCCCCCATCTAGCCAGCCCACCCACAACCATGGGAGCACAGCAGCAAGCCATCTAGAGCTGTGATTTGAGTCTTGTGCTGGTTGCATAGCCCCTAAGCATGGTTCTCTGGCCCTCCCAAAGACTTTGAAAGCAACTCAATTAATGCCTTTTATGCTTAAACCACTTAGAATGGGTTCTGTTGTTGCAACTAAGAGCCCTGACTAATGCAAATGGGGAGAGTGTTTCCATCACAACACATACAACAGGTCATTATGCTGAAATATTAACTGGATTTTGCTCTGATATTCCTTTTGACAGGTGTGCCTTTCTTCCTTACATTCCACCTATATCAGTCTATGCTCATTACTTTAGTGAAGTTTATGTGGGACAAAAGTCAAAGAAAAAGAGTGCCTCTTCCAGTTTTCAGTTCTTAGATACTAGGTTGTGGGTGGGATGGATAGGATTCAGCACAGACAACAGATTGAGGGAAAAGCAAAATGGGCAAGAGAGGTTACACACATGCACACATAAACACACATACACACATGTGCATGGGCACTCACACATACACCTGCATATGCACATACTCATGTGCACAAACACACATACACATACATACATGCACACCTATGCATAATAAAGATTCTCCTGTTGAGGAATTGTAAAGTAAGAAGGAAAGTATCTCAATGTGCCAAACTGCTGTAACAAATGTAACAAATACAATGCCTTAGCTTAACAGTGGCCATGTATCACAGTTTTGGAAGCTAAAAGTACAAAATCAAACCATCAGCAAAACTATGCTTTCTCCCTGAAATCTCTAGCATTCTGGTGCTGGTTTGCTGCAATCCTTGGGGTTCCTCAGTGTGTGAGTTCTTTCCTTGTGCCTGCTCTTCCGGTTTTTGTTGACTTCCAGCTTCTGTTTCCTGTGTGGCTTTCTCTGACTGACTGTGTCTGAATTTCTTCTGCTTATAAAGGACTCCAGTAATTGGATTAAGATCCAACCAGATTCAGTCAAACACACAACTAAAATGCCATCTTCAAAAGGCCCTATTTACCGGTGATTTCACACCCACAGGAACACAGATTAAGAGGATGCTTTTTTTTTTTCCAAATTCTACTCAATTTATTCATTTTTTAAAAAAATATTACATTCAAAAAATATGAGGTCCCCATTCACCCCCACCACTCCCACCCCACCACTCTCCCCACCACTCTCCCCACAGTAACACTCTCCCCCATCATCATGACACATCCATTGCATCTGGTGAATACATAAGAGCATGCTTTTTGAGAGAACCCGTAATTCAATTTACCACAAAAAGATAGGAGTGCAAAGATTTGCAGGGGTGTCACTGTAAAAATCACTCTGTTTGCTCTCTAGGATCAGTCCCAAGAAGACAATAAAATTCCAAGACTACTGTGGGAGATCTGAGAGAAAAGGAGATACTTCCCCCTTGCCTGAATAGAACCCAGTTGGCAGCAAGAAATAGATAAACAGATATGGGGGGGAACGGGGGGGTCTCAGCAATCAGAGTTGAGATTTCCTCAAACCCAGCTGTGTCTTGGTAGCATCATAAGGATGCCCACATGCCCAGGAGTGGCCCAGGTGTAGAGAGAGCTGCTGACAGAGAGGCTCTTACAAATGGCAATGAGACATCTCCATAGCAACTTAGACCAACGACTGAGGACAAGATAGGACAATGGGGCATGTCTCTGTGGCTGCCAGTGAGGACAGATGACCAGGTAGACCAGCCTTCTTTAAAAAACTCCCAGAAACTGTCCATGAAATTAGGGAGCAATGGAACAGACAACTCAGGTAAAAGGGGCTTCAGACAAAATTAAGTTCATTGTGGAGAAACAAAGGTATATTTCTTGCACTCCTGAAGTTTTGCACTGAATGTCAAATGGTATTTAGGATGGGAAGGCGGACATGGAGTTAACTGGCAATATGGAAACAGATGGCAAGTCAATACTTACGTTGCATTCCTGACTCAATGCCCTCGTTTTATAAACTAGTCAGTGGAGGTCCAGAGAGATGAAGCAAATTGTTCATAATCACACAGACAAGCAGAATCCAGGTCTTCTAACTCTCAGTCCCACATTGCCTCACAAAATAGTTTATTGTGGCTTTGCCAAAAGGAGCACCCTGTCTTAGGTTGGAAAGAACCTAAGCATTGAAGCTGAGCATTTCTCCAAAGTACAATTGTTTGGTTGTTCAGTCTTGAGGGAAAATTCAGCACAGGGAAGGACTCCCAAACCCAACAGTTTCCAATCTGATTCCTTATTTATCTCCAAGGACACTTAATTAGTGACTCTCACCTGGTTGGCCAGAGGAATTTCCACTGTAGAGGACACACATACCTCAGAATTGGGCCTGGGCAGTGACACTGGCCAATGACAATCAACTAATTGCCTCAGCTCTATGGCAACTTCAACAGGGTTCACTCTTAAGACACGTCTGCCTGTGAGGATCTCTGCCAATGAGTTCATCTTCACCTTGACCCACAGGAGATGGAGCCATTTTCTAACCCAAATGATTGTGTTGCTTACATTTGGCTACAAGTGACTGAAATCTACCTGGCTTAGCAAAGCAGATGAGTTTAGCAAGCATGCTAAATCTCACAGAAATCAAAGACAGAAATATATTTGGACACCATGCCATATTGGAACTAGGGATCTGAATGCCATCACAAAACTCCAACCCCATCTCTCATTTCTAAACCACTGTTTCATTCTTAAATTCAGCAATCCAAAAGAAAGAAATCATTGGTCTGTTTGGGTGAGGAGACCACCCCCAGGTTGCCCAACTTGGTTAAGAGGCTTAGTCAAGTTGAAGTGTTCCTGCCTCTGCCTCCATTTAAGGATGAGGTTTGTTAGAAAGTTTCACTCTAGGCACCAGTTGTTACTTAGCATCAATTAAGTGCAGGACTCTTGAGAGACAAAGGCAGCAAGGGAAACAAATGGATGGAGAAGACCCAGAGTCTTTATTCAAGGAGTCTTCCAATTTGGAAAGGGAAATGACATAATATAACCTAAAAAGTACCACAACCTGTTGGGTAGATAGAATGGAGGCCCATCTTACACAGGAGTTAGCAAGCAAGGCAAAAATGGCCTCTAGTCAAATCTGTATGCCCTAAACATTGGCATCACACTCAACACAAGACGTTCATGCCATGAAAGACAAGCAGAACCAGCTCAAAAAATGGCAGAGTCCCATCTCCCACTGCTCATTGCAGGATAACCGCTCACCGAATAGACAGGCAAAATCATCAGCAATGTTTATAAGAGTCTCTCTCCTTCACTCTTTTTTACTAGGTGTGGAGTGAAATGTACATGAGTTAAATGCTTATGGGATATGACTCACAAACAAGAGACAGAGGTTCAGAGAGACTGATTAACTTACCAAAGCCACACTGCATGGAGCTTGAGACCAGATTCAAGTCCAGGTTTGCCTGACTCTTCAGTCCACAGTCATGCCCCTACTCCAGGCAGTCTCCAGCTTTCCTTTTACACTATACACATGCACCCGCGTGTGTGTTCTCCAAACCGTCTAATGCTGGATGTCCTCTCCTGCTCCTCTTTGGAAACCCCTGACCTCCACTCCAGCAGCCAGCACAGAACTTGGCTCAGGTGGGCCACAGAGCTGGGTGGGGTTGTGCTGAGCTGGGCTGCAGGGGAGGTCATCTGGACAAGCTAATTCCAGAGTGGCTGGCGGGATATCATCCCCTTTCCAAGGTTGTATATGCTATAAAGAGCTTATCAAGGGGATGTTTACAAGTGGGGGCCTTGCTGTTTTTAATAGATTAGCTATAACACGCTGGGCCGGGGGCCTGACAGCCCACTTACATGAACTGTTAGTTTACACTTGACTCTTTGCCTGGATGGTAGGCAGATAAAGAGGCCACCAGGTTGACAGGGACGACGGCTGGCCATGCCCAGAGCTTCCACTAAGCAGTTAAGCATGGGCTGCACCAGCTCTGATGCAGCCTAGAGTCCAGCCAGAACTCACACTTCACTCTTTCCTAAGTGGTGACAGAAAACCTTCCTCCCGAGCCTGCCTGTGACCCGCTTTCTGGCTGGCTCTGCAGGGAGGCTCCTGTCCAGACAACACAGAGGAGCCCTGCTGTTACTTCTTTAGTGAAGCCCTCAGGTCACAGGCACATGGGTCAGGCCACAGACCCCAGCACAGTTCCTGCTATAATTTCTGGTCTGGGCTGGGACGACCTGAACCCCAAAGAAGGTGGCTCACATTTGTTGAGCTCTAATCTTCAAGTGCTCTCATTTCCCTGCTCTCATTAAATCTCAGATGTTCTCTAGGTAATCGTCTCTGATCTTGTGCGTAAGAAAACTGAGGCTTGGGAAGGTTAAGTTCACCAACGTGAGATAATTTGCAAGTGGGAGAATTGGAATCAGACATGGCCCTGTCCAGTTTTAGCATATGCTTTTTCCACCATATTGTGTGGCTTAATCCAGATATCCAGTGAAAGGTGCTGCTGGCCATTTTCAGAACCCTGGGGTAAATGGGGCTGACAGTGCTCTCCATCACACAGTTATCTTCAAGCATCAATGAGCCTAAGAGTCAACTAGAGAGCTTGTTAAAAGTACATATCTCCAGGGAAGCAGATGTAGCTCAAGCAATTGACCTCCCACTTACCACAGGGGAGATTCCGGGTGCGGTTCCCGGTGCCTCCTGGAGTAGATGAGCAAGATAGCGAGCTGGCAACCAGATGATGCAACAAGAGACACAAAGAGGAAAGACAATGAGAGACACAACAAAGCAGGGAGCTGAGGTGGCTCAAGTACTTGAGCATCTCTCTCCGACATGGGGGGGTCCCAGGTTCAGTTCCCAGTGCCTCCTAAAGAGAAGACAAGCAGACAGAGAGAGTACACAGCAATGGACAGACACAGAAAGCAGACAGTGAGTGCAAAGAACAAGGGGGGGTTGGGAATAAATAAATAAACTAATTAATTTTTTAGGTACAATTTCCCAGAGATTCAGAGAAATTGGGTCTGTAGTTCAGCCCAGGGATCTGCATTTTAATAATAAGCAGCCCTGGTGATTCTGGAACTGGCTGATGGTAGGCGGTTCACAGGCACACAGGGTCCTATTCACTCTAGGGGTGCAGAATCTCAGTGGAGGGGGTGGATTAGCAGCTCCTGTCCCATTCCTTCTCTCCTGAGCTTCCCTAGCTCACTGTAACTGGACCTGTGTTGGTAGATTCTTTTGTATGTCTACCCAATCACCATGTTCCCCTTCCTAAAGCCCCAGTTCCACTCAGGCATCCTGCAGCATGCGCTTCAGTGAAGGTAAAGACCCTTCCCGGAGTAAAAACTCTGACAGTCTAAACCAACGCCTCTCAACCCTAGATGTTCATCCAAAACCCCTGGTCTATGTAAACGCACACATTGTGTATGTGTGTGACGGAGTCTCAACTAAGCCCAGTGAAGCCACCGTCTCCAAGGGTAGAACCGAGATATCTGTGTGTATATTAATAGGCCCTCAAATGCTTCTCGGCCAGGGTTGAGAATCACTGGTCCTAACCATTTCCCTCTACTGCTTAGGAATGGGCATTTGATAAAATTCTGACAATGAAAGGCATGAGAAGTTTTCGAGGAGAGGGAAAGGGGAGTGGGGAAATTTTTCCAATCTCTTTAAAGCTGACATGAAGATGGAGTGAGCCCTCTTTCCAGCCTTTGTATTTTGTGATATAAGGATGTGATCCCTGGAGTTATTACAGCCATCTTGGGACAGGAGGGAACCACTGTAACAGCCAACAAGCTGAGGAAGGCAGAAAAGAAAGGGAAGTTGGCGGCATTATTTTAGCAACTTAATACAAAATCCTGGAATCACCTTACCCTTCGAATTCTTGTTATGAGACATGGTTAATATCCTTAATTGTTTAAGACACTTTCAAGTTAGATATCCTGTTACATGCAGCCTAAAGAATCTTAAAAGATCCACCTATTTAATAAGCTTCATCTGAAAACTGAGTTACTTCTAACAGGAGCATAAGTACATCAGCGTCTGGGACTCACCAGATGGCCTAGACTTACTCAGTCTTGCTGCCAAAGGACTAATAATAACTGAAGTGATCCCTGGGCATCCCATTAAATACCTAGTTACCTTGAAAGCTATTTCAATAATAACGGCCATATTTATTATGCACTTACCCTCATGCCAGGAACTGTGCAAAGCAAAGTGCTACAAGTACATCATCTCATTCCACCCTTAAAATTACCCAGGAGATAAGTATTATCTATGTTTTACACATTAGGAAACTGAGACCCAGAAAAACTAAAGAATTTGCCCAAGGACATATAACCCATGAGTGGCAGAGACAGTATACTAAGCCAAACTCCAAGATTTTTCTTCTTTCCAGAAGACCATCTTGTTTCATTTCCCGATGACTTATGATGCTGTATGTTCACACATTCACTGAAGTGCTTAACGATGCGAATAAAAGGCATTCATCATTGTAATCCCTAATGGAGATAACAGAAATATTAGGGAAGGCCAAAGTGAAGCAGTTCAAGTGAGGCCTAATTTTTTACAAGGCCAAAGAATGATTTACTTTATCACAGCAAAGAATTTTATTTGACAAATGCATACTTTGTCATTTCTGGTCTGCTGAAAATGTAAGTTTACATTTTTCCTAGCTATAAAATTAAAATAATTTTGGCTCCAAAAACTGAAAAGAAACCCCATTCTGGGTTCAAGTATTTCCCTGGAAATTTAAATGCTAAATATGGAGTCTGAGTAAGCACCGTTCTTCTTAAGTAGGACAGACGCTGGAGTCGCTAAGAGTCAAGTTCAAATCCTGATTCTAGGTCTTACTGACCCTGTGACCTTGGACGAGACATTTAGCACCTCTGAGTCTCAGCTTCCTGACCTGTAAGATGAAAATCACAACTCCCACTGCAGGTCCATGATGAGGATTGGATTAGACAACTTGTAGAAAGTGCAGAGCAAAGGAGGTTGCTACAAAGATGGACTGTTACTACATATATGGACAAAGTCCCTAGCATGGTACCTGGCCCATAGTAGCTACTCAGTAAACCTTTAACCTCCTCCCTCTGTGTCCCTTCTCTTTCCTTATCTTTGATTCAACTGTCCTCAGGGGTTAGGCCTCCAAAGATAGCACCAAAAGCAAGCCAGAGTGGGTCCCCTTTATACTGGGTTGTGGAAAGAGTAATGAGACCACACCCAAATCTTGGTCAGCCCAGCTTTCTGTCAGCTTTTTACAGCATCATCCCTCCACCCTGTTCCAAACACAGGGCAGCTGCTCAGTCTGTTAGTGGGCCACCTGCCAAACTGGAAGACAAATTTGAAGAGGTGCCAGAGGACTGGAGGAAGGGACAGAGCAGGGGGTGGGAGGGAATGGTTAAGTTGGCTCCAGAGCCCAGGGTCTCTGAAAGCTGGAAAGAGCCAGCCTGCCCACTCAACCCCAAGTTAGAAAGTTAGAAACAAATAAGGGGATTTGAAGGCAATCTGGACTGCTAGTGGGAGAGGCAAAGGCAGGGCCTTGGCAGGGGATTACCTACCGCAAATCAAGAGGGGATCCATTAGTGCTCCATTAGGGTTAGCACAAATTGGACTCCAACTCACACTGAGCAAAGCAGACAGAACGACCAATGGTTGGTTCTCATGTTTGTTTAGAATTGTCTTAAGTTTTGAACTCCTTTTCCCCGGGAATTGGAGCCTTGTCTCAACCCGATGAAGTTCTCAGCAGCCACCACGGTTATCAGCCCCATTTGACAGATTTACAAACGGAGGCTCATGGCTGGCGATATGTTCTTGGTCCCATAAGAAAGAGATACATACACAAAGGGATGAGCTCATCCAGTGGCTCCCAAACAGAACCCAGTTCCCTGTGCTGGGTTGGAGCTCCAGAATCAGTACTTTTCAGGCTTCCCTGGTAATTCAGGTGATCAACCAGTTTTGGGAAGCACTGATAAGGCCCCAAAACTTACTCTGCAGATAATGAAACTTTATCTCTGCAGATAAGGAGCATGACAGAGGTGAAGGAATATGTCCAAGGTCATATAGCTGGTTAGTGGCCAAGACAAGGTCAGTCCCTGGGCTCAGAGCCCAGGACAGAGTTCTTTGCAGCCCACTGAACAAGCTGTTTAGTTACTCATGACAACTTACAGCATAGATAGGTTTCACTCATTCAGCAAGCCTCGCTTGGGTATGTTTTTGGTGCCAGCCTCTGTGGAAGAGCTAATAAACAGGTTCTTGATCTTACAGCGTTTGTGGTTTGAAAAGAAGAGGGTCAAGTTCCCTCATGGCTGCAAGGTGCATGTGTGCTGTGAAAGGAGGGGTACAAGAAGCATTAGAAACCTCTGCCCAAGGGGTGGAGGAAAGGGGACTAAGGCTTTGGAGGAAGGGAAAGAAAAATGAGGAAAACAAAGGCTGTTTATATGGGAGGGTGGTTACTTTTATTTTAATAAGCCACTCTTGTGCTGTGACTAGATATAAATCAAATTAGAATACATGATTTCAAATGAAAGGTTTCTAAGAATATTTGTTGGGTGTATAGGAAACAATTTGATATTACTAAAATATGTTAGGAGCAAAATAGACGCAGCAGGAAAATTTGCCCATAGAAGCACTGTCATACACAACTTTCCTTGCCTTTTCAGGAGTGTTGATAAAAGCCAGTGCAGGGAATGGATGTAGTTCAAGTGGTTGAGGGTCCTGGGTTCAATCCCCAGTACCTCCTAAAAACAAACAAATGAAAAAACCAATTCTCACCGGGGAGCAGGTATGGCTCAGTGGTTGAGCGCCTGCTTCCCATGTACAAGGTCCTGGGTTCAATTTCCAGTACCTCTTAGAAAAAGGAAAAAAAAGTCAGCACACTTCAGTGCCATGTAAGAGACTAGACAGGTCAACAGAGCCACAAAAATTTTATGAAGAATTAACTGTTTCTGATGTTGGTAAGGTAATGGGGAAGTGGACACTTTCATTTGCACTTAGCAAGATCATTTGGTACAATATTTTAAAGGATAGCTTTGGCAAAATTTATGCAAAACAAAATATTTTCAAAATAGCTTTCAAACCAGCAATTCTACTTCTAGGAATTTATCTCCAAGATACATATACAAAGGTAAAAAAATATAGACAGATATGCATAGGCTGTTCAACAAAGCATAGTTTATAAAATAAAACTTGGGAAATGTTTTATATATTCATATATAATGTTCATATAATTGAAAATGATTAAATTTATCAAATAACTATATTCCTGAAAACCATGAATTCACTGAAAACAATGATGTGTACTTTTATACTTATGGATGTAAGAAAATGTCTGTATAATATCAATAAGTGAAAAGGGCAAATTCAAAAGAGATCATTATTTAATGTAACGCAACATACATACACATAGCCTCTATGCATATGTATACTTATGCATAGAAAGTAATCTGGAATGATGGCTTTTCACCAAAATATTTACAATGATTATTTTCAGACAGTGGGAGCTGGGGAGGGGCTGATTTTAATATCTTTAGATTTCTCTGTATTAAGTACTTTACTGTATTTATAATCAGAATAAATAATTGAGGTTATTTTCCTTTAGAGATTAAGATTTTTGAAGAAATTAGTCCTAGGCAATAAAAAACCCTAAAGCAATTTAACAGAGACTGCAAATATTCATTCACTCTTTATTTTTAGCCTTCCATAATAAATGTATATTCATGCAATTCATGTATACATCCAGTCGTGAAAAGAGTTTGTTGAGTCAAGCCTGTTTAATAAGCACCTACTACAAATTGGGTAGAGGGATACCAAGAAGTGAAGAGTATCACACAATGGCTAAGAAGCCAGGCTTCTGAGCTCTGCAGATCTGGGTTTGGATCCCAGTGCCATCCCTCACCAGCTCTATGACCTCGGACAGGTTAACTACTCTGAGCCTCAGTTTCCTCATCTGTCAAAAAGAGAATGCAATTACACATATAAGTTGTGTAAGTTATCTATTGCTCTGAAACAGATTACTTCAAGACTTACTGGCTTAAAATAACAGTAATGATTTGTCTCTCATAGTTTCAATGGATCAGGGATTTGGAAGCACCTAGATTGGATGCATCCAGCTCAGAGTTTCTTGAGAGGTTGCTTCAGATGGCCTGGGCCTATAGTCAACTAAAGGCTTGGCTCCCTTCCAAGCTGGTTGTGTCAAAGGGCTAGAAGCTGGTGCTAACTGTTGGTGGATGCTTTCTCTAGATGGGTCCCTCCACATTGCTGCTTGAGCATCCTCACAGCATGGTGTCTGGCTTCCCCCAGAGGAAGCAATTCAAGAGACCAAAGTGGAGTTTGCAATGCCTTTCATGATTTGGCCTTGGCAGGCATGCACCCTCACATCTGCGGTATTCTGTCAATCACATGGGTTGGCCCTGATTTGATGTGGGAGGGGATGACACAGGGTATAAATATCAGGAGGCAAGGATCATCAGGGGCTATCCTGGAAGCTGGTTACCATACTCATCAAGTGAGAAAACATACACACAGCTTGGCATGCCTTTACTGAGCTTATAAGCCATGGCGATGATAAGGAGCACACATCACTGTTCTCAGTAAAGGACCCAGGTTCATGCTATTACAGATAAGGAAATGGAACCCAGAAAGGTTACATGGCTTGCCCAGTCACACAATAGGTTGATTTTTGAGACAGAATAAGAAGCAGGCTTTCTAACTTCCCTCTCCAGGGTCCCCAGTCCCTAGAGGAGTTTTTAGTTAAGAGGCAGAGGCAAGGGACCATTTGCTGGAATGAAGGTGAGAGACCAGAGTTAAGGGTGAACAGGTGAAGAAGAGAATGGAGAGAAGCAGTTGGGGGATTCTGAATGTCAAGCTGAGAAGTTCATTTTCCTTTGCTGGAAAAGGCCATAGGGAGCCACTGAGGGGTTCTGAAACAAGAGTTACTTAATTCAAATCCATGCATCAAGTTCATTCTCACAGCTATATGTGTTGCAGCTTGTGGCGGTCTCTGAAGGAAGGCTGTTGAGGGATCCAGGCATAAGGTGATGAGAGCAGCAGGAGGAGAAAAGAAGAGGCCCAACAGATACGGCATCTAGGAATCACATCCTTGCACAACCTGTGGATTCCAGCTTAGTTAAGGAGGAAGGGGGCCATGTCAAAAGGCTTAGAAAAGGGTGGCTAAGTGTGCTGGCATGCAGGCATCACCAGTATGTTCTCCCATCAGCCCCCACCTCCAGCCCTGAGCCTACTTCAGCCTACAATGTGGGAAGCCTAAGAACACTCAATGCCATGTGGAGGCAAGACTTCCTAAACAGTCTACCTTTCCTCTGGTTTTCAGCTTTCTAGGGTGGAAAACTGATGAGAGGAAGGGCCAGACAGGTTGGAATGAATACAGTTCTGACTCAGCCCTAAGCACCTGCCCTACTGAAAGGCTTGCTGCCCAGGGACAAGGGTGCCATAAGGGTCCTCACCAAGACCACCCTCGCTCACCTGGTCCAGACCAAGCTCTCGCACCCTGCACACCGCACTAACCAGAGATGGCTCCTCTCCTGCTCCCCAGGATACCACGAGGCCCTGAAGGCAGACATTCTGGCTGTGCATCGCATGTCCCTAGGGTCTAGCCTCAAAACTAGGATTTTCCTTTCCAAAAAAGGCTGATAAATAATTTTCTATCCTGATTTCACTAGTTTTACATTCGGAGACTGAGATGTACGGTTGCAAAGCTTGCGATCTCGCCACCAAAGGGCTGAATTCAGCCCATCAACAGGGCTGCTATTCAGATCATGGATGCTGGAGGTGTCTGACCCGTTTTCCAGAAGAGGACAATAGTGTCTTGCCATGTAATCATCCTGACAATTATCTAGAAGTGAGAAGAAAGTGACTCAAGAAAAGAGCACCTTTTGCTAAGTGGCACAAAGTTTCTTTATGGGCTAGCAGTGGCCCTTTCCATAGACAGTTTTTATTTGGTGATGTACTATGAGAAAATTATTAAGAATTGTGAATTCATAAGCTTTCTAATCAATAGTGTCAGGTGATTTAGCCTAGAATTGTGAATGATTAACTTGTTCATTGTCCTTTGGAATGTTGTAACGCTGCTATGTAGGCAACCCCCTCTCCTCGTGACCAAAAAACAAATGTTTAAAAGGAACAAGTTACCAGACATGTCATTTGCACGTCCTGTTTGTATCCTCTGTAAAACTAAAAGCTGAAAACCTTCATGTTCCTGTCCAGTGGACCATGTATAGAACACAGCACTTGGGGGCAAGATGTCCCTTCTCAGGGTAACTGGCCATTCCCCTGGAGACAGGCTTGTTGTTCCAGGGGGAGTTGACAAAGCATGAGTAGCATGACTACCTTGAGATCATAGATTTGGTCTCTAAAGTGGGACCTCTTTTGGCTGCCAGTTGAAATCTCCCCCAGGAGAGGACGCTTGGCCTGGGACCATTTTTCCAATTGGGACTCTGTTTGGCCACCAAAGGGACTTCCTGGCCTCGTAAAAGATTAGATGTTGTGTTTTCCCCCAATTTGGTGAGAGTGTGTATATTTTTCATTCTTTCCTATATCTCTAATTATTTTCTACTGTGATTACTCAATTATTTTAATCATTTGATATAACCTGAAACTCATTTAATTGAATAAAGCTGTCTTTGCATAGTATTTAGAGTTTCTCCCTCTTTATTTAGCAGAACATTTGGTTACTAAAACTTTTTTGTAATAGTAAACTTTATTTTTAAAGAAGTTTTAGATTTACAGAAAAATTACACCATATGTATAGGGAATTCTCATACATACCCCACCCCACACACACACACCTACACACATAGTCTTGCCTATTATTAACATCTTACATTTGTGTGGTACATTTGTTACAACTGATGAGCCAATAATGAAGCACTGCTATTAACCAAAGTCTATACTTTACATTATGATTTACACTTTGTGCTGCACAGTATTATAGGCTTTGACAAATGTATGATGCCAGGTGCCCATCATTGCAGTATCATACCAAACAATTTCACTACTCTAAAAATGCCCTCGAAAAATTGGATTGGAATGGCTTTAGACAAAGTGCATGCTCTCCAGCTTTTTATTCATTTATTTACGTACCTGAACCCCTGAAGGCATATGAGTTTGCAATCCTGCAACTTGACACAATGCCTCATAAAGCAATCCCTCTCAAATTTGGGACACAGTTGTTTGCAAAAAATCCTTTCTTACACTGGACTGAGATCTTCCTACAGCTTCTACCAACCTGCTGATCTGTGGGGTCCTGTAGGTTCTACAGAACTCACAAGTATAACCTTTCCTCTTTTTTTCTAAAGCAGAGCCTTTCCACCAGTGCAAAGACCACCATCATATTCCTCCAGAGGCCTTCTCTTGGCCATCTTAAACACACTGTCTTTATTCAGCTATTAATATTTCATATGACATTGAAATAGTTCCCTCACCACAATCTGAATGTGCCCTGTTATCATGTCAAAGAGGGGCACCCATGAGAGGAAAAAATACACTGTAGTCGTGACCCAAACCCTTGAAATCCAAAGGATAAGCAGCATTAGTGTCATGTGGGAATTTATTATGTTTGTAGAACCTTGGGTCCCAATTGGACCTACTGAAATCAAGATTACCCAGTTGCTTCACATCACTGGGAAGCTGACACAATGGTGATCTAGCAGCTCAGAGGAGCAGAGAGAATCATTTTATATTAATGTAGCCTAAGACTGCATTCAATTTTTTAAAATTTCATTTTCTTTTATTAGATAAGTTGTAAGTGTATAGAAAAATCATGAAGAAAGTACAAATTTCCCATATACCTTTCCCACAAGTGCAACAGTATTATTATAACTATACTTCTCACTATAGTCCACAATTTACATTCATTGTGTTGTAAAGTTCTATGGAGTTTTTGTTTTGTTTGTTTATTCTAGTACTATATATACAACCTGAAATATCCCTATTTAACCAAATTCAAATATATAATCAGTGGAGTTAATTATATTCACAATGTTGTGGTACCATCAGCACCATTGATTATCAGAATGTTTCCATCACCCAACAGAAACTCTGTAACAATTAAGCATTAATTCTCTACTTCCTACCCCCACCTTAGCCCCTGGTAACCTGTATTCTGGTTTCTAACTCTATGAATTTGCTTATTCTAATTATTTCATATCAGGGAGATCAAATAATATTTGTCCTTTTGTCTCTGGCTTATTTCATTCAAAATGATGTCCTAAATTTCATCCATGTTTTAGCATACATTAGAACTTCATTCCTTTTATATGACTGAATAATATTACATTGTATTTAAAGTTTTTGTGCCTCAATGGACTTTATCATGAAAGTGAAATGACAACCTACACAATTGGAGAAAATATTTGGAAACCACATAGCCAGCAAAGATTTGAAATCCAGAATATATTTTTAAAAGTTTGAAATTTTGATGAAGCCCCATTTAACTATGGTTTTGTTGTTGTTGTTTATCCTTTATAAAGTATAATTAGCCATTGTCTAAGTCAAGTCTGGAAGTTACTTCACTATGTTTTCTTCCAGGAATTTTATAGTTTTGGTTCTTATATTTGGGTATCTCATTCATTTTGAGGTGATTTTTGTATATGGTGTGAGGTAGGGGTTCACTTTCATTCTTTTTAAATGGCTATTCAGTTATCCCAGCATGATTTGTTAAAGAGACTATTCTTTCCCCAATGAACAGATTTAACACCCTTGTCAGAAGTCTATAGATCATACTCAACATGGTGACATAAGACACCCCCCACAAATAAAAGGGCAAATCTCACGTGCTTAAAACTATGGAGGATGGTAGAGACTAGAGAAGGATTCCACAAAAGCTCAATCAAAGAAAAAGAAAAATACCAGGAAGGAAAAGTCCATCCAAGACCACAGGTCAATTCCCATTACCTGCTCCATTACTCAGTCATGTGTAGCTTGGGAGTGACACAGAGGCAGCAGAGCCAGGGTTCTCCCACCA
Source organism: Dasypus novemcinctus (assembly GCF_030445035.2). Classification (NCBI taxonomy): domain Eukaryota; kingdom Metazoa; phylum Chordata; class Mammalia; order Cingulata; family Dasypodidae; genus Dasypus; species Dasypus novemcinctus. Next base: position 196,351,610 of record NC_080673.1, on the reverse strand, counting down.
CAGACAGCATATAGAAAGACTCACAACAGCAAGTCCAGGCACAGGGACCAGTAAGAAAACCAGCAGCTGAGGAGGGCTGCATACAAAAGGGCATGAGGGGTGCAGGAAAGAGGATGAGAATAGTTGGAAGAGGGGGTAACTGGGGGACAGTGGAAGTGTTCTGCACAATCCTGCAATGATGGATACAGGCCATGTTAAATATTACCAAAATTTATAAAGGTGTATAGTCTAAAATGTAAACCATAATGTAACCAAAAATTTATAAAAGTGTACAGTCTGAAATGTAAACCATAATGCAAACCATAATGGAATCATGGTTAGTAGCTAAGTTTCAATGTCAGTATATCAGTTGCACCAAATGTAACATCCACATGTAAAAAGATCATTGCTGGAGAAGGGGGAAAAGGGTTTGATGATGGGTATATGGGAGTTCCCTATTTTCTACATGTAACTTTACTGTAACCTAAAACTTTTTTGAAGACAAAAAAAAATTTTTTTTTAAAGGTTGTAACCACTGAGGAAGAAGTGGAAGAGATTACCTTGCCACTATACATACAAGGCAACACCTATTACAGTGATGAAAGGCAAAACATCAAGAAAATTTTTTTTCATCTTTTTAATACCACAAATTTATTTTTTACTTTATTTTAGTTTTTCTAAATTATTATGTATTCTATTTCTAATCTTTATATGTATCATTTCTATTTCATTTTCCTATTAATTGAATTTGGCAATATATTAGACTTCATTTTGGAAGAAGTTTTGGGTCATAGAGGGATTCAACTATGGCAAGGGATGAGCACTAATGTGGGGTGTCATTGATAGGGGATACATAGGTGGGAGGGAGTTCTCCAGGGCATGCATATAGGGTATGCAGGAACCTCTTATATTTTTTAATGTAACATCTTTTGTGATCTATGTATCTTTAAAAAAAAAAAGACAATTTAATAAAAAAAAATTTTTTTAGGGAAAAAAAAAGATATGTTCAGATGTTTGTTGGATATTGACATAGAGGGTAGAGTATTACAAGACAACTGAGACACTGCTGAGTTCCTATTCCAGGAAACTCTGTTGCACTCCCCAGTGGAGCAGCAAAAATCCCCCAAGTACATGAGCAAAGACCAGAGAAGGACAGTTAATGATGGGCCCTTGATACTGATAACTATGCTTATGAGCTTGTGTGACTGAAATTTCAACTAAGCCTAGAAATGCAAGGTGACTAAGAGTTACCTCCTGAGAACCTCCATGTTGCTCAAATCTGGCCACTCTCTAATCCAAACTCGACATTACTTTCCCCCCAGCATGAGACATGACTCCTGTGGATGAGCCTACTTGGTGCCGAGAGATTATTGCTGAGCATCAGCTGGTGATGCAACTCCAAAAAGACCTTGAATAAAAGAGGGAAATGGCAATGACAAATTAGTTTATATGGCTAAGAGGCCTCAAAATGAGTTGGGAGGTCATCAGAGGGGTCATGCTTATACACATCTGAACAGGATCTGAGAGACAGTCAAAGTAGATACAATTCCAGTTAGTGGTGCTTCTGAGGGCTATGGAGACACCTATGGTCATGATAGATGGCTCTAGAGTTCAGTGCCTTGCCAGTGGGTCCTATTTGGGAACTCGTGCTCCTGAGTGTGATGGAATTGGACTTAGATGTGACCTCTCTACAACATGCCTCTTCTGTCACTTTTATTGAACCTGTGGTTGGTATTTGGGGTTGATGTATGCTCAGGAGACTTGAATCTCTGGACTTTCTATGTGCCAGGTGGGCCCTGAGCCTCAGCAGAGTTGCAACACCTACTCTCCAACTCATTGGACTTACCCAGGTCAACTAACAGGGAGGTGAGGATGGTTAACCACCACACCAGGGAACTGAGAGAGTCTACAGCTGCAAGCAGGAGAATTCCATCTATCAGCCATGTGATATCTAAGTCCCCTCTCAATTTAGAGGTGGAGTGGGCATCACCATCCCAGCGTCCTCAGGATGGAGGAATATAATATGGATTAGACTGGACTTACTGATATTCTACTATAGAATTATTGTGACTCTAGCAATGGAAGAAATTTTATCATTGATATGGAGACAGTAGCCATGGGAGTTGCTGAAGGCAGAGAGACAGAAAAAGAGGTGTGATATTGGGGCATTTTGGGGACTTGGCATTGTCCTGAATGATATTTCAGGGACAGATGCAGGACATTATACATCCTGCCATAACCCACTAAATGGACTGGGACAGAGTGTAAACTGCAACATAAACTATAATCCATGCTGTGTAGCAATGCTCCAAAATGTACTACATTAAATGCAATGAATGCACCACACTAATGAAAGAAGTTGTCGATGTGGGAAGAGTAGAGGGTGTGGGGTATATGGGAATGTCTTATATTCTTTATTGTAAGGTTTTGTGTGATTTATGCATCTTTACAAAAGATAATTTTTTTTAGAAAAAGGGACCCCAGGATAGGGGAAAAGAGAGAGACTGTGATAGAAAGGCTGGTAAGAACTATTGTGCCCTCATGCATTTCAATTTCAGTTGGCCAGACCACCTAATCACAAAACAGACTCTTCTGAAGGATCCACCTTCCTGAATTGACACCATTTGGCTCTGTGGAGCAGAATACCCTACCAGGGAAGAAACCAGAGGACCAGAGGAAGAAAAGCCTCACAGATTAAAAAATAATTATAGTAATAAGATGGGGGGTTAAACTGAACTGCCTTAAGATAGAACAGATCTCAGGACTGAAAATTGTAAGGAAAACAGGGCACTGAGTAAGGGAGAGAATTTAAACAAATCTTGAAAGAAAATTCTGCACAAAAACAAAAGGAATAGATTGATATTCCTAGAGAAGGAAAAAAGAAAGGAAGCTTTTTCCTGAAGGCAAAATAATTGCACAAAAACTGCCGTCTTCAAAATTGCACCACATATCCAAGGCAAGAATCAGAGCTGAGAAAATATGAACCAACACAAGCTATTCCAAAAGTATAGAATAAATTGGATCAAGTGTCAAAGAAGAACCTTAACACAAAGCCAATCAACAATAAAATGCTAGGGAAGCGGACGTGGCTCGGTGGATTGGGCTCCCATCTACCATATGGGAGGTCCTGGGTTCGCTTCCCAGGGTTCCTTGTAAGGCAAGCTCGCCCGTGCCCATGGAGAGCTGATGGCCCACACCCATGGAAAGCTGGTGCAGCAAGAGGACACAACAAAGGGAGACAAGCAGATACAGAAGAATGTTCAGTGAATGGACACATAGAGCAGACAGCAAGCAAGCGGTGGCCGGGGAAGGGTGGATAAATAAATAAAAATAATTCTTAAAAAAAAAACAATAAAATGCTAGAAAAGAGGGAGAAACAACCTTCAGAGTTAACTCAGTTAACTCATCAAGATAAGCAAAGCCTAGACATCAGCAAATAGTTACAAGCCACACTAAGAAATAGAAAGCTATGACTCAGTCAGGGGAAAAATTAAAACTTCAGAGGAGACTCAGATGCTCAAACAAACCTTCTAAATCAATTCAAGGTGAAGAAAAAAATGGATAAAGAGCAAAAGGACATTATGAAGATAATGTTTGAGTATAATGAATTTGTAAGTATAAAAAAGAAACATAACAGAAATTATGGAGATGAAAGGCACAATAGTAGAGATTAAAAATACAGTAAAGGGGAGCCAGTGTACCTCAGTGGTTGAGTGCTGGCATTCCACGTATAAGATCCCAGATTCAATCCCCAGCCCTGGCACCTAGAAAACAAAACCAAACAGAACACCTGAGGCACACAAAAGCAGATTTAAACAGGCAGAAGAAAGAATCAGCAACTAGAGACAGGACAATCAAACCAGACAGTCAGAAGAACAGATAGAAAAAAAAGAATAGAAAAAAATGAGTAATTTCTTACAGATTTCAGTGACAGCATGAAGTACACAAATGTGTCATAGGTGTTCCAGAAGGAGAATGAATATAAGGGAAAAGGGACAGAAAAAATGTGAGGAAATGAAGGCTGAAAATTTCCCAAATTTTATGAAAGATATAAATATACATGTCCAGGAAGTGCAATATACTCCAAACAAAATAAGTTCTAATAGACACATACTAATCAGAATGCCAAATACCAAAGCTAAAGGGAGAATTCTGAAAGCAGCAAGAGAAAAGCAATTCATCACATACAAAGGATCTGCAGTAAGACTAAGTGTAGATTTCTCTTCAGAAATCATGTAGGTCAGAAAGCAGTGGTATGATTTATTTAAGGTACTGAAACAGTTATCTGGCAAAACTGTCCTTCAAAAATGAGGGAGAGTTTAAAATATTCACTGATAAAAGAAACTGAGAAACTTCATCAATGAAAGGCTTGTCCTACAAGAATTACTAAAGATGGAAAGCAGATTTGGCTCAATGGATACAGAATCCGCCTACCACATGGGAGGTCCAGGGTTCAAACACAGGGCTGCCTGACCCATGTGATGAGCTGGCCTATGCACAGTGCTGATGTGCGCAAGAAGTGCTGTGCCACACAGGGTGTCCCCCGCGTAGGGGGGCCCCATGCGCAAGGAGTGTGTGCCCCATAAGGAGAACTGCCCAGCATGAAAAAAAGTGCAGCCTGCCCAGGAATGGTGCTGCACACACGGAGAGCTGACACAGCAAGATGACACAACAAAAAGACACAGATTCCTGGTGCTGCTGACAAGAATATAAGTGGTCACAGAACACACAGCGAATGGACACAGAAAGCAGACAACTGGACGGGGGGAAGGGGAGAGAAATAAATAAAAATCTTTAAAATAAATAAGTAAATAAAATAAAAGGTTATTATTACTAAAGAGAGTTCTGCAGGTTAAAAGAAAAATTAGAAGAGGGTGACTTACAAAAGGGTGAAGAAATGAAGATAGTCAACAAGGGTAAATATTGTAAAAGAGTAAATACAAAATCCAATAGCAACTCAGACCAGCAAAACATCTCAGCCTACATGTTCGATCAAGTGTTAAAAACTGCTCTTTGACCTTGAATAAAAGGGGAAATGGCAAAAGACAAATAAGTTAATATGGTTAAGAGTCTTCCAAAAAGAGTCGGGAGGTCATCAGAGGTGTCGTGCTTATGCACACCTCAGCAGGACCCCAGAAAAAGCCAAAGTAGATACAACCCCAAGTACTGGTTCTCCTGAAGGCTATGGAGATCCACAGGGTATACAGTCATGGCAGATGGATTTGGAGCTCTGTGCCATATCAGAGGACCCTACTTTGGAATTTGTGCTCCTGAGTGTGACAGAGTTGGACTCAGATGTGACTTTTCCACACATGCCTCTTCTGTCACTTTTACTTAACCTGTGTTTGTCACTAGGGATGGTCCATACTCAGGAGACTTGAATCTCTGGACTGCTCATGTGCCAGCTGGGCCCTGAGCCTCAGCAGAGTGGCAACTCCTACTCTCTGGTTCATTGGTCTTGCCCAGGTCAGCTAGCAGGGTGGTGAAGATGGTCAGCTACTACACCAGGGAATCAAGAGTGCCTACAACTGTAAGCTTAGGAATTTCATCCATCACTCATGTGGAATCTAAGCCCCCTCTTGATCTAGAGGTGGAGGGGACATCGCCATCCCAGGGTCCACAGAATGGAGGAATAAAATATGGACTAGAGTGGACTTACTGATATTCTACTATAAAACTATTGTGACAAGTAATAGAAGAGATTTTAGCATCGAGGTAGAGAAAGTGGCCACAGTAGTTGCTGAGGGCAGGGAGAGAGCAGAAGAGATGTGATGTGGGGGAATTCGTGGAATTTTGAGTTGTCCTTAATGATATTGCAGGGTCAGATGCTGGACCTTATATATCCTGCCATAATACACTGAATGTACTGGGGGAGAATATGAACTACAGGGTAAACTATTATCTGTGTAGTGCAGCAGCACCCCAAAATGTGTTCACCGAGTACGATGAGTGTCTTGCAATGATGAAGGAGGTTGTTGGTATGGGAGGAGTGGGGTGGGGAGATGGGGGGTATACAGGAACCTCTTATATTTTTCAGTGTAACATTTTTGTGTGTGATGTATGTATCTTCAAAAAAATACAATTTACAAATATGTGGTGGGGGTGGGGAGTGGGTTATATGGGAACCTCTTATGTTTCTTGTTTTTTTTATGTTTTTTAATATAACATTCCTTGTGATCTATTAACTTTAATTTTAAAATTATTAAATAAATAAAATATTACTACTAAAAAAAAAAAAGAAATCTGTTGTGAACCTTGTGATGTACCAGAGCAAATGGTTTTCTTTTTTTCCCATAGGTTTAATAAACAGTAGCAAAATTGAATTAAAAAAAAAAACAATAGCACTATATTCTCAATATACAACTCTACTTTTTAATTCATACAAGAATCAGAATACAATTTAACAAGTAAAAGGCATATTTCCTGATAATAAACATGCAAAACATAAAATGGTAGTGAGTCAAAAGCAACATAAAGAGGGGAAACAAAGGGATATGAGAGCAGAGAACGTGTATACCTCTGAAGCTAGGATGGTATCTTTTCAAATTAGTAGATTATACAAATAGGCTGTGTAATATAAACCCCGGAGTAACCACAAAGAGTATGTAAAAAATATGCAGAAACAAAAATGAGAAAGGGATCAGTCAGATACATCACAAAGGATCAACTATACAGAAAAGGAGGTTGCAATGATGGAATAGAAGGAAAAAAAAGATATGATAGATAAACCCAAAGAACAAAATGGTTGAAGTAAGTATTGCCTTTACATTAATAATACTGAAAATTAATGGATTAAACTCCCCAATCAAAAGACATCAGTTAGCAGAATGGATTTTAAAAAAGCATGATTCAACTATATATTGCTTACAAGAGACTCACCTAACACTCAAAGACACAAATAGATTGAAAGTGAATAGATGGAAAAAAGATATGCCATTTACATAATAACCAAAGAGCTGGGGTAGCTACTATTTTCAGACAAAATAGACTAAAAGATGTTGTAAGAGACAAAGAAAGACACTGTATATTAATAAAAGGGGCAATACACCAAGAAGACATAACAATCGTAAATATTTATGTGCCTAGCCACAGTACCCCAAAATACAAGAGGAAAACACTGACAAAACTGAAGACAGAAATAGACACCTCTACAATAATAGTTGGAGACTTCAATACACTACTTTCATCCATAGACAGAAGATCTACATGGAAGATCAACAAGGAAACAGAGAACTTGAATACTATGATTAATGAATTAGACCAAACAGACATATACAGAACACTGCACCCCAAAACAACAGCATCTACATTCTTTCCAAGTGTATATTCTCCAGGAGAGACCACATGTTGGGTCACAAAATTAGTTTCAATAAACTTAGAAAGATTGAAATTATACTTTAAAAAAATCTTCCCTGACCATAATGGAATGAAGCTAGAAATCAATAACAGGCAGAGAACTGGAAAACCACAAAATACAGATGCTAAATAATACTCAAATAATCAGTGGGTCAAAGGAGAAATTGCAAGGGATATCAATAAATATCTTGAGATGAATGAAAACAAGAACATAACATATCAAAACTTACACAATGCAGTAAAGTCAGTGCTTAGAGGGAAATGTACAGCCCTAAATTCTTACATTAAAAAGAAAAAAAAGAGTTAAAACCAAAGACCTATCTACACTCTGGTAGGAACTAGAAAAGGAACTGCAAACTAAAAGCAAAGCAAGTAGAAGCAAAGTGATAACAAATATTAGAGCAGAAATAAATAAAATAGAGAATAGTTGATAGAATTAACAAAACCAAAAATTAGTACTTTGAAAAGATCAATAAAATTGACAAATCTTTAGTAAGACTGACAATGAAAAAAGGAGAGAAGACACAAATAAAAAAATCAATGAGAGGGGGGCATTACTCCTGACTGAACAGAAATAAAAAGGATCATAAGAGGATACTATGAACAATTGTATGCCAACAAAAAGAGCCTAGATGAAATGGACAAATTCCTAGAAACACATGAACAAACTACACTTACTCTAGAAGAAATAGAAGAACTCAACACACCAATTACAAGAGATTGAATCAGTCATCAAAACCTTCCAACACAGGAAAGCCCAGAATCAAATGGCTTCATGGATGAATTCTATCAATCATTCCAAGAAGAAATAATTACAATTCTGCTCTAACTCTTCCCAAAAATTGAAGAGAAGGGAACACTCCCTAACTCCTTCTATGAGGTCAATATCACCATAATACCAAAGCCAGCTAAAGATACTACAAGAAAATTACAAATCAATTTTCCTTATGAATATAAATGCAAAAAATGCTCAATAAAAATACTCGCAAACTGAATCCAACATATCAAAAGAACATGTTACAATTGATGATAGCACATATTTATAACAGTGCAATTAATTAAAGTCCATGATTTAACTCAGAGTTCACTACTTAGTATAGTTCCATTTTTTAAAAATTTTTATGCTGTTACTATATTTACAATCTAGCATTTCCTCCTTCGAATCATATTCACACATATTTCAGTGTTGTTAATTGCTTTCTCAATGCTCTGCTACTATCACCTCCATCCATTACCAAAACATTTCTATCATTCCATAAAGGAACCCTGTACAATATAAGCCAAAACTTCCCTTTCCCTATCCCTAGCCTGTCTGCTGGTAACTTATATTCTAGATTCTGAGTCTATGAGTTTGTTTATTCTAATTGTTTCATGTCAGTGAGATCATACAAATTTGTCCTTTTGTGTCTCACTTATTTCCCTCACCATGATGTCTTCAATGTTTATCCATGTTGTGGCATGTATCAGGACTTCATTTCCTTTTATGGCTGAGTAATATTCCATTATAAGTATATACCATATTTTATTTATCCATTCATCAGTTGACACTTACCTGCTTTCATCTTTTGGCAATTGTGAATAATGCCACCATGAACATCAGTATGCAAATATCTGTTTCAGTCCCTGCTTTCAATTCTTTTGGGCTCCTCAGAAAGCTAAGCATAGAACTATCATATGACCCAGCAATCCCACTAATAAGTATATACCCAAAAGAATTACATGAGTTCCACAGTGGCTACAGCCATTTTTCTTTGCCACTAACAATGAATGTGTGTTCCTATTTCTCCACATCCTCTCTAAAACTTATTTTCCTTTTTTTTTTTCCAATAGCAGCCATTCTAATGGGTGTGAAATAGTTTCTCATTGTGCTTTTGATTTGTATTTCCCTGATGGCTAATGATGTTCATCATCTTTTTATGGGCTTTTTAGTCATTAGTATATCTTCTGTGGAGAGAAATCTCTTCATGTCTTTTGTCCAATTTTTAGTTGGATTGTTTGTCTTTTTGCTGTTAAGTTGAATGATTTCTTTATATATAATGGATATTAATTCTTTATAGGATATGTTGCTTCCAAATATTGTATTATATTGTAGGTTGTCTTTTTACTTTTATGATAAAGTCCTTTGAGGCAGAAAGTTTTTAAATTTTCATGAGGTCCCATTTATCTATTTTTCCTTTTTGTTGCTTGTGCTTTTGGGTATAATGTCTAAGAAACCATTGCCTAACACAAAGTGCTGAAGATACTTCCCTACATTTTCTTATAGGAGTTTGATAATTCTAGCACTTATATTTAGATATTTGATCCACTTTGAGTGGATTTTTTTGTATATGGTGTGAGGTAGGGGTCCTTTTTTTGGCAAATGGAGACCCAGTTCTCCCAGTACCATTTGTTCAAGAGACTATTCTTTCTAATTGAATGGACTTTCATATAAATGTGATGATTGGCTTTTCCATTTCTGCAGAGAAAGTTGTTGGAATTTTTATTGCGGTTGCATTGAATGTGTACACAGCTTTGCATAGAATGACATCTTAACAATATCCAATATTCCAACCAATGAACACGGAAATGTCCTTCCATTTACTTAGGTCTTCTTTGATTTCATTCAGCAAAGCTTTCGGTGCACAAGTCCTTTATATCCTTAGTTAGATTTATTCGCAGATATTTGGTTCTTTTAGTTACTACTGCAAATGGAATTTTTTTTCTTGATTTCCTCTTCTGATTGTTTAATTCAAGTATATTGAACCACTACTGATTTGGGGATGTTTATTTTGTATCCCACCTCTTTGCTGAATTTGTTAGCTCTAGGAACTTTCTTATGGATTTTTCAGAATTTTCTGAATATAGTCTCTAACCATCAAGTAAGACCTTAGCTGTGGTTTTTCATATATTCTTTTTTCATGTTGGGGAAGATTCCTTCTATTTCTAGGGTTCTAAGTGTTTTTTATTACAAAAAAGGTGCTATATTTTGATTGAGATGATCATGTGGTTTTTCTCCTCCATTTTGTTAATGTGGTATATTACATGATTTTCTTTTGTTAAACCAACCTTGAATATCAGGGATAAATCCCATTTGATCATAGTGTACAATTCTTTTAATATGCTGTTGGATTCGATATGCTAGTATTTTGCTGAGGACTTTTGCATGTATATTTCATAAGAGATATTGGTCTGTAGTTTCTTTTCTTGTGGTATTCTTATCCAGCTTTGGTGGGAAGTTGATGTTGGCTTCATAGAATGTTAGAAAATGTTCCTCCACTATTCAATTTTATGGAAGAGTTTGAGCAGAACTGGCGTTAAGTCTTCTTGGAATGTTGGTACATTCCCCTGTGAAGCTATCCCGTCCTGGGCTTTTCTATGTTGGGAGGTTTTTGGTTACTGATTCTTTCTTTATTTGCAATTGATTTGTTTCTTCTTGAGAATGTAGGTAGTTTGTATGCTTTCGAGAATTTGTCCATTTCATCTAGGTTATCTAATTTATTGCCATACAGTTTTTCATGCTATCCTTTTATAAATTCTGGGGCCAGTAGTAATGTCCTCTTTTTCATTTCTAATTTTCATTATTTGCATCCTCTCACTTCATTTCTATTTCATTTATTTATGCTCTAATCTATGTTATTTCCTTCCTTCTGCTCACTTTTAGTTTGCTCTTTTACTAGACCTTCCAGTTGTGAGGTTAAGTCTCTGATATGAGATCTTCCTTCTTTTATAATATAAGCACTTAGAGCTATAAATTTCCCTTTTAACACTGCCACCTTTCTTGCACTCCATAAGTTTTGGTCTGTTGTGTCTTTGTTTTCATTAGCCTTAAGATATTTCCTAATTTCCCTAATGTTTTCTTTTTTTTAAATTTAATCATTGGTTGTTTCAGAGTGTGTTAATTTCCAGTTTTGCTAGTTGCTCAAAAATTAAGTGGATGAATGGCACCCTGAAGGGTCTTATATCTTGGTCACCTGGAACTCCTGTGAATGATTACATTAGCTTTTAAAGGCAATTATATTACACTGTTGACCCTGAATTTCCTTATCTCAAATCCATTTTTTTAAATGTGCTAAACCACATTTTCCTATATTGTGGTATAGTTTCACTGAAGCATTAAACAGTCTGGTTGAATTTTAATTAGTACTGCATGTACCTAGACTAAAATCCTGAGAACAAAATATAGACCAAGTTCATTTCCATCTTTGCTGCTAAGCAAAAGCCCCAGTATATAACAGTTGGTTATGTAAGAAATAACAAAAAATAAATTCACATTGGCCTGAACTGTAAAGGAAAATTGATTCACATTGCTAAAAAGTACCAAGCATGGCTTGATCCACGGGTTCAAACATGGTGGCAGGGACTCCAATTCCTTACACTTTTCATCACAGCTTCCTTGGTTCCATCCAGCTCCAAACTTGGGTAACCACTTCTTTTGTGTCCTAAAGGTGGCTCAGAGCTACATTCAAGTTCAATGGAAGAAAAGAATTTTCAGGAAACTTCAGAGGATAGCAGCTTTTTTTTTTCTCCTCAAGTTTCATAACTTTAATGTAGGGCTGGGGACAGAATGCTAAGAAGTATGGAGTTTTTCTTTTTGGAGTAATGAAATTGTTCTAAAATTTTCTGTGGTGATGAATGCACAACATTGTGATTATACTAGAAGCAACTAATTATACATCTTTAGATAGATTATACAGTATGTGAATATATCTCAATAAAACTGCTTAATAAATTAATAAATAATTGTGCAAGAATAGCCAGAAATGGCAGTTATGTAGAGCAGGGGAAGCATAGAGAGGTTGAGAGGTGAAATATTTTCTTGTTCGTTTGTTTTTTCTTTATTATTAATATTGAAATAGTGAAAATGCTCTAATTACGATTGAAGTGATGAATGCACAACTGTGATTATACCAAGTACCACTGATTGTATACTTTGCATGAATTGTATGCTTTATCAAAATGTATCAATAAAATTGAATTGTTAAAAAAAAAAACCTAATGGAATTATCCATTCAATTTTGAGGATAATCACTAAGGTCAAAGGGGTGAGAATAGGGGGTAATTAATACACTGACAGGGTTAAGCCAGCCAATGAGGAGCCATTCCTAGGGCTATGAGAAGCTGAAAATGGGCCAAGGCTCCACCAGGAAATCAGCAACTGTTGGGAAAAGTAGTGAAATGGGTATTGGAGAGGTCTCTGAGAGATGTCTACATCTTGCAACTATCTTCCAAGATGTCCAACATTACAGCAATCACTAGCATGGATTGTACCCAGAAAATTATGCTTAAACAAAACACAAATTATTATGCTCCATCACGTTGTTTCAGTGATCAACTTTAAAGGGCCCTGGCTTACCTCCTCCTGGAATAATAAAGGAGTTCTTTGGGCCACTCCAAAAACCACTCCAGAGTGGTTTGCCACACATAATAGAGGGTGCACATGAAAGGCAACATCCAATGACCAGTTCTGGCCAAAAACTTTTGTGTTTTGCAAAAGTTCAATAAGCAGCAGAAGTGACCACAGGGTGTTTGAAACTTTAGAGCATGCATCTTCAGGAGACAAAATGCCTAAAACTAGATGGAAAAACTTGTAATTTTTTAAATTAAAAACTGTAGATAGGAGAGGTAACAAAGTAAAATAAGCATGAATCCTACATTTTTGTTTCAAAAATAAAACCCGAAGTATGGGGAAAATTGTAATATGGAATTCAGAAATCTGCTTTGGCCATGTTCTGTATTGCATTTTCACTGTGCTTGCTTCCTGTGAGCCAAAAGGCTCTCAATCGCTGGTCAGGCTTAGTTGGGAGAGGCATGAAACCAATGAGACCAAAGACGGGGGTGCAATTTCTGTCCTCAACTCAGTGATCAGAGGGCAATCTTACCACCACCAGCTTCCTGGACACATGCTTCTGGTCAAAATGGTCAGTATGAGAGAGTAGAAGGGCTAGTACTCACCCATCACTTCTCAAAAGAACTTAAACCTATGCCTGTTCAACTCCCAAGAAGGAGAATAGTTGTGTGATCATCACAAATGGAGGGCAGCGTTAAACCAGTACCCAGCCTAGTTCATCCTATCTCAGAAATGTTTAGAGTGACTTTGGTTCTACCACTTACTTAGCAGTGAGTTTGTGTAATCACTTACTCTCTGAGCTTTAGTTTCCTCATGTATAAAATGGGGACAATGATATTGCTTTCACAGATTAGTACAAAAATAAAATAATTGCGACAAGTGTCTAGACACATCCAGGACAGCATTCTACATAGGCCATACTCTCCCTCTTCTCCTATCTAGTCTAATTCAGTGCTCTAACTTTATAAACATACAACTAAAGCATTTTGTTCTGATCACAGACCTTTTACCATTTCTTTCTGGCTCCGAAGGTACTTACATTGTACAATCATATACTGAATCATACTTTACAGTACTTGAGTAAATGTACTGGGGGAAAAAAAAACTTTTGAAAACCGTCAAGTTTTCACATAGATATGAAATGACCAAAGAGCATGGCCTCACCCCTTATTGCACGTAAAACTTTGGGCAAGTTTAGTTTAATAGTAGACGTCAATCAACAATAGCTTTAAAATATAAGCAGTAACAACAAACATCTCTCCTGCTAGATTTTAGGGTTGAGGGTTGAGCTCTCTTTTGGTCAACTTTATATTCTCCTAAAGGCTCACTGACATGTATGTCAGCAATATTTTGAAAGGATGAATAAACTGAACCACCTTGAAGGCCTATCACCTTGAAGCGCTTAAAGGGCTGCTAGACTGTTATAAAATGAGTGGTAACAAAATCACAGCAGAGGTTGGACCCATTGCCTAATTAGAACAGTGGATTTGCTTTCACAATGTTTTAGATTTTTTTATTTTTTTTAAATTTATTTATTGCTCTCTCCTCCCCCCCCCCCCCCCCCGCCGTTGTCTGCTTTCTATGTGTTCGCCTGTGTCCGTCTGTATTCTTGTCAGCCGCACCAGAAATCTGTGTCTCTTTTTGTTGCATCATCTTGCTGCATCAGCTCTCTGTGTATGTCACACCATTCCTGGGCAGGCTGCACTTTTTTCGCACTGGGCGGCTCTCCCTACTCCGGCGCACTCCGTGTGTGTGGGGCTCCCCTACACGGGGACACCCCTGTGTGGCATGACACTCCTTGCACATATCAGCACTGTGCATGGGCAGCTCACCACATGGGTCAGGAGGCCCTGCGTTTGAACCTTGTACCTCCCATGTGGTAGGTGGACGCCCTATCCGTTAGGGCAAATCTGATTCCCTTGATTTCTTAAATGTCAAATCACGTTTGAAAGAGTGCTGTCTTGGCCTTTGGACAGAAGATCTCTGGGGTCTAGCTCTGGGAGTCCAAGACCTCTGTCAAGTCACTTTTTCTCCCCAAACTTTAGTTTCCTTATTTTAAGGATATGAAACGAGTGTTCTAAAATTCCTTACAACTCTAAAGTTAGGTGTTTAAAACATCCACACACACTTGTGGCAGCTCTCCTATGAGAAAAGCACTCTGTTGGGCACTCTGAGGCACAGGAAGCTAGCACAGCCCCAGAGCTGCCCCTAAGTGAGCTCATAGCTTAGAAAACAACAAAAAAGAGGGACAAAAATAACTGCAACTTGAGGCAGGAGGGACAATGGCCATCTGAGAGGCAGTAATGTGGGACTTTCTGCCTTGGAGACGAGGACTGGCCTTGTGGACAAGTGGCATTCATTCCTGCTTCAGTGTAACAAATACTTATGAAGGACCCCCCTGTGCCAGGCACAAAAAACACAACTGTGACCAAGATAAACCAAGGCACTGCCCTCTTGTGCCTAGAGGTGGGCTGGCAGGAGTCAGACCTTTAGAGAGGGGGAGGAATTCCAGGCAGACGGACCTGTGGCACAAAGACTGGGGAGCAGAACATCACAAAGTAAACAGGAATACGCCCTTGGCTCTGTTAGCACGGAAAAAAAAAAGAGCACAGCAGGGCGCGGCATGAGAAAAGGTAGAAAGGGAAACTGCAGCTGATACAGAGTCTCCAAAATGCCAGGCAGAGGAGCCTGCATTTTAATCAGTCCAACAAAATGACCCACAACTATAAGTGACTACTATGTATTAAACCTCATGTGACCATTAATTTGGTATCCAAATATACTTTGTTTTTCTGCAACTAAAAGGAGGATAGTAGAAAGAAAATACCAAAAAAAAAGTAATTTAAATAAATTTATTTGTGTAAGAAAAACATCTGAACATTAGGTACAGTCTGATCCACAATGATCCAACAATATATCATATCTCATTCTGGGAGTACTTTTATGCAGTTTGCAGGAGAAATTCCATGTGGAGCATCAGCTGAACATTTATGAAAATTCATAAAGCCATCTAACTAGAATATAACACAATACATAATGACCATGATACAGTAATAAAAATACAATATCAAATACTCACTACTTCAGAGTTACAAGCTACAATATAAACAATTTAGGGCCTTTTTTTAAAATGAAAAAATATTTCTATTACAGCTTTATTTCAAGCATTTTCAGTTAGATACAGCTTTATGTATTTTCACTCACAATAAATTGCAAAAGAATGCTTTCTTAAGTATCTGTAGAAAAAATATATTACTTGCTTAAATGTTTGTACTCTGAAGTATAGTTTGCCATATATGAGTTCAGATAATAAAATCAAACTGTGCTGTGGTAATATACCTGGCTGATGATCAAGACTTAGGTAGTTTTCATAAACGGTTGAAAAATTTACATCAGGGGAAAAAGTGAGGACATAAAGAGAACCAACATCATTCTTTTTCAATGAAGCAGTCTAATTCCAGAGAATGGGCTTTCTTTCTCCATTTGATTTCAAAGTGTGTGGTCCTGAAGTTGAATTCTTTCCTGTCCAAGGAGCTGCCTGAGGCTGTGAGGCAACACTTAACAGTGAAGCAAGTTGGAAGGAACGTGTTAACTGAGCTCAGAGATGGTCACTGATAAAGTTCCTACAATCCTCTGGCCCACCAGAGGTGAAGGGCAGGCAGAACTATCAATACAAAGGAAAAAATGCACTCACTGAACTGCACACATAGAGCTTCTAGGAGGGTTAACCGTTCTTGACATAGATTCCTGGTTGTAGTTTACAATATCTGCCTTCACCACCCTCTGTCATAAAAGAAAACAAGAGTTATTATCTGGACATCAGAACATTTAGAAACAGCTCCTTAAAGTATATTTTTATTTTATGAACTTTTGTGAACTCTCTGAATATAGACAACATAAATGAAGCAGGAGCTAATATTAAAAGAATCAACCAGAACCAACTGATGTAGAGTTGGGGGTTTGTTTTGTTTTATTTTTTTTTTGTTTAAGAAAGCAATGGCAAATCAACATGAAAATTTAAACGCTGGACATAATTTAAAGCAAAGGAATTTAAATTAATTATATATACTTTAATTCACAGATAAGATCATTGTCTCAAGGTTTCAAAGTAAAAAATGCGATAATTTCTTAATATTTCCATAAACCACTACACTTAGCCTTACTTTTTAGAACAGGGGTTCTTAACAAGGGGTCTGTGAGCTTGAACTGAAATTCAAAAAAGCATTATTCCAAGCAGCAGATTTGGCCCAGTGCTTAGGGCATTCGTCTACCACATGGGAGGTCTGCGGTTCAAACCCTGGGCCTCCTTGACCCGTGTGGAGCTGGCCCATGCGCAGTGCTGATGCGAGCAAGGAGTGCCCTGCCATGCATGGGTGTCCCCCACGTAGGGGAGCCCCACGCACAAGGAGTGCGCCCCATAAGGAGAGCCGCTCAGCGCAAAAGAAAGTGCAGCCTGCCCAGGAATGGTGCTGCACACATGGAGAGCTGACACAACAAGACGACTCAACAAGAAAAGAGACACAGATTCCCGTGCCACTGACAACAGAGGCGGACAAAGAAACAAGATGCAGCAAATAGACACAGAGAACAGACAACCGGGGTAGCGGGGGAGGGGAGAGAAATAAATAAATAAATAGATCTTAAAAAAAAAAAAACATTCTTGTGGGGGCGTGTTGGTGCAGGTGTGATATATTTATTAAATAATACACAGTATATTGTGGACTTAGTAAGGGGTTGTGGTTTTCACCTGACTGACAAAAGGGTGTGTGGAACAAAAAAGGTTAAGAACCCCTGGTATAGAACATTCACAGCAGTTTATAAGTTAGTGAGAAGAGGTATAAGTATTAAAGAGGACTTACATATAAAGCAGAAATGTGTTGAGCAACTCAATTTTCCTCCCACATACATAACCTACTCTGGAATAGCTGACTATTGAGCTATGAATAACAACTCTAACAAAACATGGTATAACAAGAAATTTTTAAAATACCTACTATTCATGTTTTTAATATAATTTAACCCAAAGACCTTTTAAGTTTTTCCCTTTTCCTCTAATCCACACTTCAAGGAATAACTTTAAGGTTAATTTAGCCTTAATATTATGCCCTAATATTCATCTCAAACTAATAATTTAAAATAAAATAAGTCATTGTTTTTAACTCTTACTAAGTCTGCATACACAATCAGACAAAGAAGACAGTTCAAGGACAATTTTTAAAATATTCTTTCAATTACCAGGCTATTCAGGAAAAACAGTAAGGAATAAATAATGAAATAACTGCCTCAATTCTCTACTTCACAGCAGGTGTAATAAACACAGCCATAAAGATAAATACATTTGAAAGTAACTAAAATGCTATTTTAACTTGTTCCTTAATTTCTTAGCTCTTAAGTCTCCTGGCCAAGAATTGGTTTTTCAAAGTTCTAAAACAATATTTGTGCAATATTAACTCCCAAGTATGTACAATAATCACCTGGGTTTTTCTGTTCATAAGGAATAAAGAACAAGATAACATTTACTAGTTCCTCCCTCCCCCCACCCAAATTGCAAAAACATATCTATTAATACCTGCACTACTGTACTGAACAGATTCTACTCTGAGCAGAGCTGGTATGTCGATAATCTTCTTCCGGATACTTCACTATTTCTGCCCTGACAATATGCTGTCAATTCCGAATAACATAAACAAGATGAAGAATTTAAAAAAAGACAAAATGGAAAATATGTTCAATAACTGAAAACAGAAGGAAACACCACAGTAGGAAAAGAAAATTAACACCTAAATTTAAACATTACAAAAATAAAAGGAAACAATGTTTGCATACAGAAGAAAAGGAGCAAAGACCCAAGAAATATTATTTTTTACAATCCTATTCAACTGCTGAAATAAATATATACACTGAACCTCTCAGATAAATTGAGTTCTACTTTTGATACCACAATATAAATAACATATGTAATTCATAATATTTCAGAGGACTATGAAGAAATATGGGACTTTTCTACACTAGAGTGCAATGAAAGTATTAATTTCATTTCCTTCAACAAACATTACTACGGATCTACAATGTGCCCGTCACTCTACACTGGGGATGCATGTATGAATCACACAGGATTTACTCTCAAGTTAGTCTGGACCTAAAGGGGAGAGAAATGCATGCACAAGACATGTAACTGTCATACAAGGTAAGTGCTTTACTGGAGGACTTATGCTATGGGAAGGCAGAGGAAGGAGTAATTATTATTTTTTGAGGTGGGGAGATGCAGAAATCAGAAAAAGTCATAAGCCATTTATAATTTTTTAATTTAATAATATTTAATACTTGTCAAAAACTTTCTTTTGATGCACATTCCCCCATCCCTCTCAACCTTAACCTCCACACTTCCAAATTCCATACAGAAATAAACAAGGTCAAAATGCATTTGTCTGTAAATTTTAAATAAATCATTAAATACAAAATTCAAGTACAACAGCTTTTGCTTTCAAATATCTAAGAAAATTTTTGCTAAAGAATCAAAACTACTTTGTTATGTTTTATTGCTATGACCCATAGATGAAGATACCACATATGACAAATGTTTGATAGAGATAACATGCTCCCACATTTTTTAGACTTGATACAATCCTCACCTTTCCATATGATTTCAAATATCTTATTTCAGAAAACCCTTCTAAATGGCATCCATTAATTTATTTAACACATTTAGCAAAACAGGCTGCTGTTTATGTTGACATCTTTAAACAAAGACTCAATCAACATTTGATAGTAAATGAACAGGACACTAAAGTATAGGAATGTCTTACCCTTGGATGGGCTCTGCTTATGTTCTCTAGCAAGCAGTATTAACTTTTGGACAAGACTCATGATTTACTAGGCACTCAGCCTGATGCTATCAACAGAAGCATTATCAACAGTCAAATGAGGTATGAGGGGAGTATGTCAGTGAAACATAGAACACTATTATCTGACCTCCCAAACCTAATTGTTTCATGCCAAACTACAGGTTACAATAAAGAGAAGGGATTTTCATAATCAGTAAGCAACTCATTAATCCCCCCAAATGTTGGTTTAAACCCTATACTATAAACACAACCAGGTTACTGGCCTGGAGATAAGACATTTTGACCAAAGAACTGATTAACATAAATGGCTGGGATTTTCATCATTAATTTTCTGAAATTAGTAAAGAACTAACAATGCAACATCTTTCTTGGGAATCCTGACTGTTGGACATAATGCTTTGTACAATGTTCCTGAACTGGAAGCTATAACCGAGGCTCTGCAAATTCCACACTTTACTTTCTATAAGCAAAGAAGCAAAATTTCCGTGCCATAAACTTCATGGTAGGTGGTTTCACAGTAGTTGGCTTGTTTATGAGCAAATTTATTGATGTTTTCAGAGAAAATGTTACCTACAAAATACCAACTTTTATTTTTGGAGCCAAAAAGCACATGCAATTATTCTCTATTAGTCAATGGAGTGAAAATAAAGTAGTGGCCCTAAGAGGAAAGGAGTGGTTGAACACTGACTTAACCCTTATTTGTCAAAGAGCATTTATAAGTGGGTACTGGAAATGGAAGTGGGTACTGGAAATGGAAGGTATGCAGAGGGTAAGCAAGCAACCGAGAGTTTGGGTAAAGAGGTATAAGAGTATGGATAGACTCTTGGCAAGACACTAAAGATAACTTGGGCCAATTGTGCCTTAATCCAGATACTAGTAACATATTTACCCCTGCAAAATCCATAGTTTGTCATGCCCAGTATATGGATAAACACACTTTGAAGGCTATAACACTCGTAACTATCATTCATTCAAAGCAAATATTATTCTAGGTATGGGAGACATTTATATAAATAATGTATGAACTGTTTTTGTGATGCATATGATTCTAGCAAGGTAAACAGGTATGTAAACTATTAAAGAATATTATGATTGGTATACATTCAAAGTACTTCAAGATTATCGATTACCATTTAAAGCATGGACACAGCACATATAAGGACCTTAAAAAGCTACTTTCCTTCTTTCTTAAAAGTGAGACAGTAATATTCATAACTTTGGGCAAGTTATTTCACTTCCTTGATTTTCACAATCTCTTAATCTATAAAAGGTTTATTATGATTTCTAAAGTACCATCTAGTTTTGAAATTATGAAAAACAAATTTAAGTGATGAGTAGGAAAAAGACAAAATGGGATATGATATGGAAATCCATTAAGCAATGTTCAATACATAAGGGTTAGAGTAGTATATAAAAAGTGAGTAGATATGTTCAGCAAGGAAGACAACTGGTATTTGAAGTAATAAAGGACTCCCAGGGCAGTCTTTGTAAACATATTAGAAAAAATTATAAAAAGATTATCATCTAGAAAAGGACAACTAAGTTCCTCAAGAGTTCCTTAAGGAAGGTCCATATTCAGATAAGGCTAAGAGGACCCCAAGGATCAGGGGTTAAATGTGTTGTACAATTATGTGCTAATTAAGACCCAACTAAAATCTTGCACATGCCTACTACATGGTAGGTCCTATGCTAGGCACTTTCATATACAGAATGAAAAATATTCTGAAGGAACAACAAGGGATATATTTTTTAATAAGTTTATTGTCTCAGGCTTGAGAGAACTTTTGTTCTTAAGAAACTTCTTGCTTATCTAGTTCAAACCAAACTGAAATTTATAGGTTATTAACAGGTAAATGAAAATTTCAAGGCTTAAAAATAAATTAAGAACTCTTAACATCAAGGATATATGGTGTAGCAGTTTGGTATTGTTTATGAATTCAAAAAATAGACACTGGATTGTGTTTGTAAACTGATCTGTTCCTCTGGGAGTATTAGATTGCTATTAAGTTTAGAGGTTTCACTTTTACCTGATTAAATAAAAATTAGGGCTTTGATTTGGTCACATTAATAGGACATTGAGTCCCTGCCCACTCACAGAGAAAACAATATGGAGTAGGTCTTACCCAGGTCAGCTAACAGGGAGGTGAAGATGGTCAACCACCACACCAGGGAATCAAGAGTGCCACCAGGGAAGCAGACTTGGCCCAGTGGTTAGGGCGTCTGTCTACCACATGGGTGGTCCGTGGTTCAAACCCCGGGCCTCCTTGACCTATGTGGAGCTGGCCCACATGTAGTGCCAATGCACGCAAGGAGTGCCCTGCCACTTAAGGTTGTCCCTCACGTAGGGGTGTCCCCCGCGTAAGGGAGCCCCACACGCAAGGAGTGCGCCCCGTAAGGAGAGCCGCCCAGCACAAAAGAAAGTGCAGCCTGCCTAAGAATGGTGTCACCCACACAGAGAACTGACACAAGATGACACAACAAAAAGAAACAGATTCCCATGCCGCTGACAACAACAGAAGCAGACAAAGAAGAACACGCAGCAAATAGACACAGAGAACAGACAACCAGGGCGGGGGGGGGGGGGAAGGGGAGAGAAATAAATAAATAAAAATAAATCTTAAAAAAAAAAAGTGTGTCAACACCTGCAAGCAGAGGAATTGCATCCATCATCCATGTGGAATCTAAGCCCCTCTTGATCTAGAGGTGGAGAGGACATCACCATCCCAGAGTCCACAGAATGGAGGAATAAAATGTGGACTAGAGTGGACTTACTGGTATTCTACTATAGAGCAATTGTGACTAGTAATGGAAGAAAGTGTAGCACTGAGGTGGAGAAAGTGGCCACAGTAGTTGCTGGGGGCAGGGAGAGGGAAGAGGAGATGTGATGCAGGGGCATTTTTGGGACTTTGAGTTGTCCTAAATGATATTGCAGGGTCAGATGCTAGACTTTATATATTCTGCCATAACCCACTGAATGTACTGGAGGAGAGTGTGAACTACAGGGTAAACTGTTATCTATGTGGTGCAGCGGTATTCCAAAAGGTGTTCACCAAGTGTGATGATGAGTGTGCCACAATGATGGAGGAGGTTGTTGGTGTGGGAGGAGTGGGGTAAGGGGGTAGGGAGTATATGGGAACCTCTCATATTTTTTAATGTAACATTTTTTGTGTGATTTATATATCTTCAAAAAAATACAATTTACAAAAATGGTGAGGTGGGGGGTGGGGAGTGGGGTATATGGGAACCTCTTATGTTTTTTATGTTTCTTTATGTTTTTTAATGTGACATTCTTTGTGATCTATTAACTTTAATAAAAAAAGTGGAAAAAAAGATAAAAGAATAGGAGGAAAAAAAAAGAAAACAACATGAAAGAGGAGAGCGTTGGAGTTTTTTATTTTGGAGCCTCGGGAAATAAATACTCAGGAGAAGAATGCAGAGGAATAGAGACAGCTCCACCCCGGAAGAGAGAGTACCTGATAGTCTACAGTTGACCTTGTGGAGAGACCAGAGCAGCTGAGCCTGGAAAGAATCAAACCCCAGGGAGAAAGACAAAGCCCTATGCCAGCGTGTAGCTGAGACTGGAAGAAGCTGGGACCACAGAGCCTTAAGAGGAACAGGAAGGCTGAACCCTTGCAGAGGCCAGCAGCCACCTTGCTCCAGCACATGGCAACAGACTTCAGCGGGGGAAGAAACTTATGTTTTATGGTCTTGTGACAGTAAGCGTCTACCCCAAATAAATACCCCTTATAAATGCCAACAGAAGGTATTTTGAATCAGCACCCCTTTGGCTGACTGATACATATGGCAAAACATCTTTGCTATGATTCAGACTTAAAGAAACAAGACAGAGGACTGCATTTTCTTCCTAGATTATCCAATGCCTTATTAAAGGATTGAATGCTGGACTGACCATAGCAGTTTAAATTTATTTTCCCCTTAAAGGTTTGACTACCTTACAAACAAACAAAAAAAAATCTGCACAATCTGGGAAATCAGAATACTTAAAAACTAGCCCCATATTTTATACTGTTTTAGAGGGAAATAGCTGGGAGAAAGAGGGAGACTAGATAAATGATGCAAATGAAACTCTTAATTAAATTGGGATACTGTAAAAACTGCTTAAATATGTCTGCCCTAGTTATTCTGCGAGCTCCTTGAGGACAAGAACTTAATCTTATTCTCTATATCCCCAGATTCTACTGTGATCCCTGGCATAAAGTAGACCCTCAACAAATGTTTACTATATTAGTAAACTGCATTCACTTTCTTTCCTCTCCCCCCCTTCCCTTCCTCTTCCTTGCAAAGCTTGCAAAAGTTGTTGCTAACTCATCTTATATGACACCCAAATAGCAGGAATTTTTGTTAAAACTAAAATAGCAGATTCTCTTTAATTAATCAGTTAATAGAACCAAGACCAAAATCATATAATTATTCATGTCAAAAATTAAATTACTTTGGCATCAATTTCCATATGACAAGTGAGCCTGCCATTTAACTCCTTTATAAAATGATACAAAGTATTTACAAACATTACCTCCAAACCCCTCAGGAATCTTTCAAAATGTATTAAACACAGAGAAAGAGAGAGAGAGAGAGAGAGAGAACAGGCAGTATACATATTATCTGAACTTTCTTGTCCTTTAAATGAATTTTCAAAAATTTTCCCATGGAAAAGTATCAACTGTTAAATTAATAATTGGCAAGGGCACCAAATTCATCAGGTTCAGGAAAGAATATTGAGGCTTCCTGTCACAAAGAATTCTGACAAAATAATAAATCTGGGCCCTGGTTACCTGGATCCATCTTCAAATGACTGAGATAAATGTAAACTCCACCAACAAACTGAAGGTAGAATTAAATCTCTGAGCATAATAAGTGAGATGGGTGTACTAATAAAGTGGAATATGCAGGGTAGAGAGAGCTGTGTAGTTAACCCAGTAGTTATCTAAAAGCTCTTTAGCTAAAGCATGCTTGGGTGTTAAGTCCATCTCTAAAGTCAAATGAATAAATTTGTTGCTTTCAATTGAAAGGGAGCTAAGAATATTAATAAAGCCTCCCTGAAATTTTGTCCCTCTAGAGAGAAAGTATGCTGGTTTTCCACAGGCAGGCTACTCTGAGAAAGAACTCTACCTCCGCTGAGCTGTGCTGTTGGTGCTCAGGTTCAGGGATTACTCCAGAGAACCCACCATTCACTGAGGTTCCCCTTTCTCCCTTCCTCTAGGCAAGGAACCTCAGGATTATCTTGGACTTCTTCTCTCTCTTATTCAATCATCCCACAAGCCCCTGTGATTCTTCTTTGAAAGTCTCATATCCATCCTTTCATTTTCACCCTGATTCTGGTCCTTATCACAAGATAGCAGTAACCTAGTCTCCTTGCCTCCATCTCCTTCCCATCCAGTCACACAAGGAAAATCCCAGTCCCAGAAATTGCCTTCATTTATTCCCCTGCTTAAAAATGATTTCCTGTTAAGGTTCAATGCGGATCAGCAGAATATCCATGTCTACATAAAATACCATGACTTTAAAATGCTGTTTGACCTAAAGTAAGGGGGAAATGGAAAGGAGAAATGAGTTTATATGGCTACGAGTTTCTAAAAAAGAGTCTGGAGGCTGGCAGAAGGTTTGCCCTCATGCACAACTGAGCAGAGTCAGAGAGACAGATAAAGCAGATACAACCCCCAGATATTGGTTCCTTTGAGGGCTAAAGAGACCCATGGGAGTTATGGTCATGGCCGATGGGGTTAACTACCAGGGCAGATGGCCCCTCTTTGGAAATGGTGTTTATGTGTGATGAATCTGGACTCAGATGGGATCTCCCTTCATAAGACTTTCATGCTAATGTGCTGGAGGTGCAGTTAATGTTGGGGTTTAAGATATATTTAGGGGATTTGAATCTCTGGACTGACAATGTGATAGCCAGATCCTGAGCCTCAACAGACTCCAGCACCTACAATCTGATTTATTGGACATTGGACTTACCACACTCAGCTAAGATGGAGGTGAAGAAGGACAACCACCACACCATGGAGCCTAGAGTGATTACAACTGAAAATGGGAGGATTGCATCCAGCATCCAGGTGGAATCTGAGCCTCCTCTTGACATAGAGGTGCAATGGACACAACCAATCCAGTGTCCACATAGAAGAGGTGGCATTGGATTGGGAAAAGTGGACATAATGGACAAAGGGTATGGGGAAAGGCAGGAAGAGATGAGAGGTGGAGGCGTCTTCGGGACATGGAGCTGCCCTGGATGGTGCTTCAGAGGTAATCACCGGACATTGTAAATCCTCACAGGGCCTACATGATGGAATAGAGGAGAGTATGGGCCATGATGTGAACCAATGTATATGAGGTGCAGAGGTGCCCAAAGATGTACTTACCAAATCCAATGGATGTGTCATGATGATGGGAACGAGTGTTGTTGGGGGGGGGGAGAGGGGGGGTGGGGTTGAATGGGACCTCACATATATATTTTTAATGTAATATTATTACAAAGTCAATAAAAAATAAAAAAATTAATAAAAAAAAAATGATTTCCTGTTTATGTTAGATAAAATTCATCAACTTGGCATTCACAAAACTCAGAATCTGTTCTCAACCTCTCTTTACACTGACAACAATGATTATTTTAACCAAATTTCTCTTCTGTTTATAAAATCTAACTTATTTGATCCTACACAGGTATACTGCTCACATCAGCTTCTTTCTCAACCATTCTCTTTTTCCCCCACTCCAGACAGCCCAGTAAACCTTTCCTCAGTATAGCAGAATTAGATCACTAAACCCAATTGGACCTGGGTTCAAACCCTGGCTCCACCACCACCTAATCAAGGGCTCATGAGCAACTAACTCAACCTCCTCACTTCAGGCTCAATTTTCCTGTCTATGAAATGTCATGCCACCTATACCACAGAGCTGTTATGAGGATTAAATGAGATAACACAATACCTAACACAAAATATATGACATTTCTTCACTGAAGACAGGGGCCATCTTAAACTCTTTAGGTCCACTACTATAATGAGTATATAATACATGGTCAATAAATTGTTATGTAATAATCTGGACTCCCAATTAATCTGAGGCAAACCTTTTAGAAAGAGAAGCTTTTAGGAATTACTTGATTTCTGTGGTCCTCCCAGGTCTGTGTGATCTCTGCCATGCTTTAACAGCCACCTCAAGCAAATCACTGTGATTTCTCATTCTTATATTCACTTAGGCCAAAACTAAGTAACTACTTTCATGTGTCCAGGAACAATTTACATGGCACAAAAAAAAAAAAAACCTTAGCACTGTGACTGGCCAAAGTAAGTTCTGAAACAAATGTCTTTTGAATGATGAGAATTAAAAGTAGCAAACTTCCAGAGTTCCAAATATTTTTATCAAGTCCTGGAAACATACATATCAGCATAATAATTTTCAATTGATATTTGCTCTAATTGCTTTAAGGCACACATGCACAAGGTGGGATCATGAGAATAAGACATAGAACAAACTCTAAAAGAATTAATAGAAATTTAAGGGTTGGAAAAGATAATTATACATTTTTAGTTGCATGGAAGAAGGGAAAATGGAGGAAATTGAAGGGAAATGCCATTCATTGTTGCTTCTAACTAAACGACTGCTGAAGCATAATTTTAAACTATGGGCTCTTCCTCTGATCTTTCTACCAAACATGTTGAAATGGTAAGCTATTATAGCGGTATTTTTAAATGCTTGACTGCTGGTGTTCATGTTTATTTCTTGATCTAAGAGCACTGATGCACTATATTTTGAGGGAGGAAAAAAAACAAAGAATTATGTAAACTACACAAATCAGTTGAAAACTATGATTCATTTAATATGGACCTAAGACCATTCCTTGATGAATTCTATTTCATTTTATGACTCTTGGTTTAAAGTTTACCCTTAGGTTCCTTAGTACTGTACTGTTTTATAATGAATATTACTATCAACTTAAGTGAACAACATTACCCTTTTATAAAGTGTTCTGGTTTTGAAAAGAAATTCATACTTTATTAATAAAGTAAAAGAGCTGTAAAAAACTCATCATCCTGGGAAGAAGATGTGGGTCAAGTGACTGGGCTCCCATCTACCATATGAGAGGCTCTGGGTGAAGGCAAGCTGGTCCACATCACAGAGAGCTGACAGCCCATGCCCACGCCCACGGAAAGCTGTTGACCTGTGTCCTGGAGAGCTGGTACAGTAAGATGACCCAATAAAAAAGACAAGCAGACAAAGAAAACTGCACAGCAAATGGACATAGAGAGCAGACAGTGAGCACAAGCAGCAAAGGACTGGGGGATAAATAAATAAATAAAATAAAAATCTTAAAAAAAAGAAACGACTTTTCTTTCATGGCATATACATATTTATAAACTAAGCCCAGCATTATGTCGTAATCCTGATATCAAAGGTAGGAATACATTTGAAACTATACTAATGATACAGAATTTTCTAGAAATAGTGAAAAAATCCAAATTCCTTAATAATTAATGACATTTTTAAACTAATAATAAAAGAACATCAAGAACTAATATCCTTAGAGTGGAGAATGTTTTAGAGATGAGCAGATAAAAGACTTTTTAAAAAGAGAATAAATCAAGAATGTTTCATCAAAGCAAACACAGAGATGCCAAATGGAATAAACTGCAACTAATTAAGATGAAAGTTTGATGAATAGTTGTGATTTTGTATGAACTATAAAAAGAATATGTATTGTACAGTAATTCTGGAAGAACTTGCATAAGTAAATACAAAACAATATAGGAGGCACCTTAACCCACTGTTTAGTCATTGATAAAAATTTTTATTAATCTTTTTTTCCCAATAAAAGTGACAAAATGAAACTTTAAGCAACACATAATTTGGTATAAAGATCATATTCTCCATCTTCCGCAATAAACATTGATTCATGCACACATCTATTTCTAAGGATTCATGGGTAAAATTTAATATATCATAAAAAATCCATTTTTTAAATATAAAGTTCAAGATAATCACCTGTGACTGTTCTATTTCTGCTTTGTTTAATTTGATTCCAAGAATTTCAGCAGCAACTTTCTGAAAACACAGGAAAACCTACATAACAAAATAGGTTTAAATGATTTAAAATAGGATTACCTAAAGTTACCTTCAAATAACTTGAACTTTTATTTAATAGCTTTATTTGGTAAATACAGCAATATTTTAAATGTAGCATTTTTAAAAAATGGCTAAATCAGAATTTGAAAATCCATGTAATCCATTAAATTGGTCTAAACTTCTACATTTATCAATAAAAACATACATTTTAAAAAGATTTACCTAAGACAATAAATTACAACTATCAAATTTTTTTAAGAAAATCCTACTAGCATAACAAACAACTATAAGTCCTGAAGAAAATAAAAATAAATTAGTCTATACTTTACTATCCTCATTTTTCATTGCCAATTCTATTTTGGTCTTATTATCTGGCTTTAGCCTATATTAAGAGATCTTACTTTATAACCCTTTAATAACCTTTGTGATTCTCATCAATTTCAACGAATTCTCCATATCTCTTGAGCAAAATAATTTACTACTCTTTTACTGCATATTATCAGCTCTGAGTAAAGTATATTCCATTATAGTTAAACAAAATCTGTTTTCTTTAAACAGTCTTCCATAAATATGTAATTTATGCTGGATCAACAATGATTCCTCAAGCTCCAATACAGAGATTTCCTACAGTATATAAAACTTGCCTTTGCCTCCTAAGTGTACTACCATATTTTTATCCCTATTCTTCTCATGTTATCTTACTGTTTATTATAACTTTACTAATTTAATTTTTATTTCTAATCCTACTCTTCAGAGAAATGCATATACCTGGAAGGTTTATGTCATTTGTTCCAAAAGGCATAATATATTTTCGAGTTCACTGACCGTGAATACTTAAGGAAAGCTAGTGTGGTGGTGTGGAGAGGAAGAGGGGGAGGGTAAATAAAGATAAGGAAAGAGACTAAGGGATACAAATCATGTAAGACCTTGTAGGTAATTGGAAGGACTTTGGTCCATAGGAGGTGGATGATGTGACTTCTATTTTAACAGGAACAATCTGGTTGTTGCATTGCTCAATCACTATAAAGGGCCAAGGATACAAAAAGAAAAACCAGTAGGAAACTATTGCAAGAGATGATGGAAGCTCAAATCAAAGTTTGAGCAGTGGAGAGAGTAAGAAATAGTCAACACATTGTGGATATATTTTGAAAGTAGAGGCAATCAGACTTAGTGGTAGATCCAGATGTGGTGTGTGAGAGATAAAGAAGTGACAAGAGAATAGATCTGCCATTTATTGAGGTGGGGAAGACTGAGAGATTGAAGGAGGAGCTTGGTTTTGGACCAGTTTAGTTAAACCTGTCTCCCAGTCATGTAGGTGGAAGCCTTGAGTAGTTAGATACAAGAGTCTGAAGTAGAGGGCAGAGGTCTAGGCAAAAGGAATGGAATAAGTTTAAAAAGAGATATCTAAAGACTGAGCCCTAGAGTACACCAACATTTAGAAGTTGGGAGATGAAAAGAAATCAGAAAAGAGGACCGAAAGGTAGTAGTGAGGTAAGAGAAAAACCAAGATGTGTGTTATTTTGAAAGCTAAGTGAATAAAGTATTTCAAAGAGGAGAGCAAAGTCAATTATTTTATATGCTGCTGCTACATCAAGTAAGATGAGAACAAAGAACTGACCATTGGATTTAGCAAAAGGGAGGTTACCAGTGACCAGGATAACAGTTGTGGTGAAACAGTGGGGGCAAAAGTCTGCAGAACTGTTCATGAGGGCCTTGGAGAAAAGGAACTGGAGACAGTGAGTAGAGACAACTCTCAAAACATTCTTCTGGAAATGGAGGAAAAAAATAGAAATAAGGCAATAGACAAAGAGGTGAGATCAAGAGAAAATACTTGTTTTTAAGACAGGAGAAGTCATAATTTTTGTATGCTTATAGGATACAAAAAAAAATTGATGACAGGAAAAAGAGAGAATTACTAAAACAATGTCCTTGATTAGGCAAGGAAAAATTGGACTAGTACACAATGGAGAAACTGGTCTTAGCTAGATGCATATATAGTTCATCCCTTAGTAATAGGAAAAAAATAGAAGATCTGGGAAAAGATGCAAGTAGGGGGACAGATGTAGTGCTGGTTTTATTTTTTCAAATTTCTTATAAAATAGGAAGCGAAGTGATCAGGTAAGAGAATGTTCTGAAGATTTGAAGAAAGATAGGTACAACCCCAGGTAGTGGTGCTCCTGAGGGCTACAAAGACACCCAGGTCCTCCAGTCATGGCAGATGTCTCTGGAGTTCAGTGCCTTCCCAGTGGTCCCTACTTTGGAATTTGTTTTCTCCTGAGTGTGATGGAGTTAGACTCAGATGTGACTGCTCTACACTTGCCTCTTCTGTTACTTTTACTGGAACTGTGTTTGGTGCTGGGGTTGGTGTATGCCCAGGAGACTTGAATCTCTGGACTGTCCGTGTGCAAGCTGGGCCCTGAACCTCAGCAGAGTTGCAACACCTACTCTCCAGTTCACTGGACTTACCCAGGTCAGCTAACAAGGAGATGAGGATGGTCAACCACCACACCAAGGAACTGAGAGAGACTACAACTGCAAGCAGGAGAATCCTATCCACCAGTCATGTGGGATCTAAGTCCTCTCTCAATTGAGAGGTGGAGTGGGCATCACCATCCCAGGGTCCTCTGGATGGAGGATAAAATATGGATTAGAGTGGACTTACTGTATTTTACTATAGAATTATTGTGACTCTAGCAATGGGGAAATTATATAATTGATGTGGAGACAGTGGTTGTGGGAGTTGCTGAAGGCAGGGAGACAGAAAAAGAGGTATGATATGGGGACATTTTCGGGACTTGGGGTTGTCCTGAATGATATTGCAGGGAACAGATGAAGGATATTATATATCATGCCATACCCACTGAACAGACTGGGAGAGTGTAAACTACAATGTTTACATGTAGTAGTGTAATCCATGCTGTGTAGTAGTGCTCCAAAATGTATTCATCAAATGCAACAAATGTACCACAATAATGAAAGTTGTTGTTGATGTGGGGGGGGGGGGGCGGGGAGTAGTGAATAGGGAAACTTCTTGTATTTTTAATGTAACATTTTATGTGATCTATGTATCTTTTTAAAAAAGATAATAAAAAAAGGGAGCATTAAGGAGCCACTTGAGGTTTGTGATTGTGAATTTAAAGTGAAATTTCTAACAAGCCTTGGTTTTTCTCTGGTAACATTCAAACACATGGTGTAGCAAAAGAAAGTTGGGGGCCTGTTTAAACCAGAGTTAAGGTTTAAGTGAGTTTGACAAAGTAAAAGAGGAAGAAAGGCATTGAAGGCATATGAATGAGAAATTATAATTGACCGTGAGGTTTAAAGTTAGAAACAGAGAGAAATGGGATACAGATATGGCTCAAACGATTGGGCTCCCATCTATCATATGGGAATATTATACTAAGTGAAGGGTTCAATTCCTGAGGCCTCCTGGTTAAGGCAAGCTGGCCTGCCTGATAAGCTGGCACAAGTGGAGAGCTGGCCCATGTGGAGTGCTGGTCTGCAAAGGAGTGCTGGCCCACTAAGCAACCTGGCACGAGCTGAGATCTGGTGCAACAAGATAATGAAACAAAAAGAGACACAGAGGAGAGACAATTAAGAGACACTGCAGCCTAAGGAGCCGAAGTAGCCAAGAGATTGAGCACCTCTCTCCCACTCCAGAAGGTCCCAGGATCAGTTCCTGGTGCTCCCTAAAGAGAAGACAAGCAGACACAGAAGAACACATGTGAATGGACACAGAGAGCATAAAATAGGGCAGGGTAGTGGGGCGGGGGGGAGGGAAGGAGTGAGAAAGGAAGGAAGAGAGGGAAATGATGGCATGAGAGGGGATTAGGGATACTGAAAAGGTGTTAGGACCCATGTTCTGTAGGTTCAGATAGGGTCAAGGAATGATTGATTGGGTTAAGAGTACCCAAAGGGCTGCAGCTATCTGCAAGATGTGTCGTATATGGGAGCAAATGGCTGAGGTGGGGCAGAAGACAAGCAGTATACTAAATATGACAGAAGTATTAGAGAGAGAACAGTGAGCCAGGTGTTCAACTCCTCCAGGAATGATAGGAAGTAAATTGGGACTGGAGAGGAACAAATTTAAAGTGATTCCAAAAGAACAAACTTTTGAAATAGCACTTAAAAAGAAAATAATAGGGGCTTTTAATAGCAGTACAACCTAAATATGCACAAAATACTTTAAAAACAAGCCAAAATTCTGGAAGTTAAAGTAATTCTAAAATGGCAAAAGACCCCTAGGAACACAAATGAGTATAGAAACCCAAGCCATGGATGGGCTTGTGAAGTATTGTGTTTTGGGTCTGTATGTGTGTTTGCATTTTTCTGGTGAATGGCTTCATGAGGTCAATTTTTATATGCATCTGACCCATAAGAGATTAAGAAGCCTTTACATTATTTAATATTATCCTAAGAATAAAATCTATGAAGAAAAAAGAAAAATATCAAAAAGATTAAAGTACTGAAAAACTTCAAATTTCTTTTAGTTGAAAATGTCAAGAAAATTAACAAACAAAACTGGGCAACGGAGAATATCTGCAAAAATTATGACAAATGGCTGATTGTCCTAATATATTTTTTCGGTCATACCAAAAAAACAGAAAATTTTAAACAGATCATAAATAGAAAATGAATAGCTAATAAAATGTTTAAATTTTTCAATCTCAACAATAATCAAAGACATACAAATTTAAATAATTAAATATTCTGGGGGCATTTTGGCTATCAATTTGGTAAAGATTTAAAAATAAATTTTAAAATCCTGAATGTTTAAAAGAGTACAGCGATATGGCATTCATACAGTGCTTACGGAAGGTTAAATTAACTTAATCTTTCTGGTGGTAATTTGGCAATATGTTTCAGTGCCCTTTCTAGGAATCTATCCAAAGGAAATAAACGAAAAATAGAAAGCTTATGTACAAAGTTGTTCATTACCGCATTATGTCCAAAACTTGGAAATAACCTTTATGTCTAACAACAGGGACTTGATTGAATAAATCTTTAAACCTTTATGTAATGGATTATTCAGTCTACATATTAGTATTAAATGAAATGGGAAAATGAACTACAGACAAAATATACTAAATTAAAAGTTAAACAAACTTATCTCTATATTATAATCTTAATTTTTGAAAATAAGTATTTATTGTGGTGTAGATGGTGAGTCCTGAAGAATAACTACTTGGGTTCACAAATCCTTTATTCACCATTTATTAGCTGTGTAGCCTGGACCCTGTCATATAACTTCTGTAAGCCTCATCTAAAAAGTAAAGATAACCATCATAGTACAGTACCTGTCACAAAGTAAGCACTCAATAAATGCTATCTGCTAGCAGTAGCAGCAGCACCACTAGCATCACTAGCATTTGTGGACATTGGTTTAAAAAAAAGACAAGGAGGAATCAGTTGAGGTTGTGAATAGCCAACTCTGGGTGTTGGGATTAAGGCTTATTTACATTTTCTTCTTTTTAACTCTCTGTCATTTAAAATTCCCTAAAATAACCATAAGATTATGTTAAATGAATTATAAAAATTCCATAACTAGAATAAACATATCTAAGATTTTTTAAGTCTCCCATGGTAACTAATTTGCTTCAAGAGTTAAGTAATGGAAGTGTACTTCCTATAAGTGCTAGTAAATAAAAATAAAACATCACTTAAAACATGCAGTATTCATTATTTTACTTACAGAGTCTCCTGTCTTGGCTGAGACAAAGTGGCTACTAAAACCATTTTCCTGGCAAAACCTTAAGTGTTTTTCAGGTTTTACTGTACGCATATGCTCCAAATCAACTAGAAAGGTATTAAACAAAGAACAATATTCAATATTAGTCAACCAATACACTTTTAAATTTTTTAACATGTTTAAATTTGATTTATATATTTTCCAATATTATATCCCAACTTAAACACTAGCTGTATCACCTTGGACAACTTATTGAACTTTTTTGCACCTTAGTTTCCATATATAAAATGGTAAAAACAAATATACCTACCTTAAATGAGAGTTCCTTGAGAATTGCTCAGAACAATGATAGGCACATGGTAAGTGCTAAAAAATGTAAGCTATTATTATTATTATTATTATTATTATTATTATATACATAGCTTTAGGTAGACCAATGGTGTTTTAAAAAAATTTAAACATAAATGACCAGTTGAAAGTAAGGTGTACTTATTTAAGCATATTTAGCTTGAAACAGTTGAATACTTTAATAATTAGAATATTTATATAATCTATATCCTATAAACTTTAATGTTAATATAAAAACAAATTTCTGCTAAAAGATATGACCATTGCATTCCATATTTACACTGATTTACTTACAGCCATATAAAGATGCAATTAGTTTTACAAAGATATAATTCATTACTTTAGATCTACAGATACTTCAGATACATTTTGAGAGTAATGGCAAATTTCCTTGAGAGTTGTAGGTGCTTTAAAGCAAAGCACAGTACTCTCAAATCTAATATCAGTTTTATCCAGCAGAGTCTATTTTTTCAAATGTGATCCTTTATTAAACAGTTTCTCTTTTAACAACACTACAGACCCTATAAGAGTGTTGACCCAATGCTGTCAAATTATAAGGCAAATATATTCACAGAGATTTAAGGACAACTAGGCTCTTTGAGTCAATATAGGAAAAAAAAACTTAAACTGATTTCCTGAGGAAGGGACCCAACAGACTTGTAAAAACTTGTAAATTTGCAAATCTAGAAAGTCTACATAATAGCAGCAATTGATTATCAACTAAAAATGCTCTCATACTACATAAAAAGACTTTATTTAAAATTATATTAAAGGTCTTTAGCTTGTAGGCTCAAGAGGTCTTTTTCTAGGAGATTTTTGATCTAGTAGGAGATTCCTAAATCCCATTTATATTGCTTACCTTGGATAATATGGAGCTTTTTTTTTCTGGCCACAAGTTGCTATTCCTTAAACATCACTGAGACCTTATTTACAAGAACAGGCCAAAAATCATCCAGATACCACAGGCATCAATTTGTACAAGACTAAAATACTACACTATTGGCACTGACATTCATATGTCTAGTTTATTACAATATTGAGGTCAAAATACTTTCCTAATTCAACCAGAGTAAGAACAAATCACGTCACTAGGAAATATCCCCAACGAAATCACGCTCCAATTAAACAAATATTACTCTTTTCACAAGACTTTCATGCTACTTTACTGGAATTGTAGTTGATGTTGGGGTTTAAGATATATTTAGGGGATTTGAATCTCTGGACTGACAATATGATAGCCAGGCCCTGAGCCTCAACAGACTTCAGCTCCTACACTCTGATTTATTGGACTCACCCCACTCAGCTAAGATGGAGTTGAAGAAGGACAACCACCACACCATGGAGCCTAGAGTGCCTACAACTGAAAGTAGGAGGATTGCATCCAGTATCCATGTGGAATCTGAGCCTCCTCTTGACATAGAGGTGCAACGGACACAACCAATCCAAGGTCCACAGAGAAAAGGTGGCATTGGTGTGGGAAAAGAGGCCATGGTGGCTGATGGGTATGGGGAATGGGAGGAAGAGATGAGATGTGGAGGCGTTTTTGGGACTTGAAGTTGCCCTGGATGGTGCTTCAGGGGCAATCACCAGACACTGTAAACCCTCCCAGGGCCCACTGGATGGAACGTGGGAGAGTATGGGCTATGATGTGGACCATTGACCATGAGGTGCAGAGATGCTCAGAGATGTACTTACCAAATGCAATGGATGTGTCATGATGATGGGAGTGAGTGTTACTGGGGGGGGGAGTGGTGGGGTGGGGGGGGGGGTTGAATGGGACCTCATATTTTCTGAATGTAATATTTTTACAAAATGAATAAAATTAAAAAACAAAACAAAACAAATATTAGTTGTCATTTATGTATATGCCTTTCTTTTCCAAAGGAATACTCTGTCATTGTTCTTTTTTTTCTTCCTCTTTTTTCCTCTTTCCGAATTCTCCAAATGTCACATAAGTCTATCCACAGACTTGAGCTACTTAATAGTCAAGTAAAAGGCTGTTTTCCTAATAAAAATAACCATGAAGAGAGTATAATCACTGGCAAATTAGAGAAAACCAATTACTGAAGAAACATGGAGCACCTACTAAATACCAGATACTTAGGCATGCATTGAGAACATTCTTCCAAAAAACTGAAGAGGAGGGAACACTACCTAACTCATCCTATGAGGTCAACATCACCCTAATATCAAAGTCAGGTAAAGGTACTATAAGAAAAGAAAATTACTGATTAATTTCTCTCATTTATATATATATATCAAAATCTTCAACAAAATCTACCTCTCAGTTAGATGGAGAGTGCATCACCACCCCAGAATCCTCAGGATTGGGGAATAAAATATGGATTAGAGTGGACTTACTGGTATTCTATAGACTTACTGTCATTCTAGCAATGGAAGAAATTATATCATTGATGTGGAAACAGTGACCATTGGAGATGCTAAAGTCAGGGAGAAAAAGAGGTGTAATATGGGGGCAATTTAAGGAATTGTCCTGAGTGTCATTGCAATGACAGATCTGTGTCATTACATATACGGCCATAACCTACAGAATTGAGTGGGAGAGAGTGTAAACTATAATATAAACTATAATCCATGATTAGTGGCAATGCTCCAAAATGGGTTCATCAATTGCAATGAATGTACCACACTAATGAAAGAAGTTGTTAATGTGGGGAAGGGTGGGAGGTGTGGGGATTGGGGCATAGGGGAATCCCTTATATTTTTTTATGTAACTTTTATGTAATGTAAGTATCTTTTAAAAATAAAAAATACATTTTAAAAAAGTGTAGGTAGAGGGATAGATATATAGATAAATGGAGCAGAATATTGTGCTATGGACAAAAGAAGAATTAATTAGATACAAAAATAACATTTAAATCATTTTTAAAAATCTGATAAATTGTACTTCACCCAAATAAAAATAAATTTGAAAGAGAAAAAAAATTTTCAGCAAAATGCTTGCAAATCAAATTCAACAGCACATGAAAGAAATTATACACCATATCAAGTGGGTTTTACCCCAGTATGCAAGGGCAGTTCAGCACAAGAAAATCAATTACTGTCATAGATCACATTAAGAAATCAAAGAAGGGAAACAACATGATCATCCCAATTGATGCAGAAAAGGCATTTGACAAAAACAAAATCTAGCATCCTTTCCTGGTAAAAATGCTTTGATATATGGCCTCTCTCTAGACCAAACTCAGCCTATAAATACATTACCTTTCCCCCAACGTGGGACATGACTCCCAGAGATGAGCCTCCCTAGCACTGAGGGATTACTACCAAGCACCAACTAGCAATGCAACTGGAAAAACTTGACCAAAAGGGGGAAAAGGTAACAACATATGAGTTTATGTAGCTAAGAGACGCCAAAGTAAGTTGGGAGGTCATTCCAGAGGTTATGCTTATGCACATCTCGGCAGGATCTCACTGACTGCCAAAGTAAATATTGCCTCAAATAGCAGGGATCCTTGAGGGCTCTGGAGACATCCAGACACTATAGTCAGGGCAGATAGCTCAGGAATTTGGTGCCTTGCCAGTGGGCCCTGCTTTGGAATTTATGCTCTCGGTGTGACAGAATTGGACTTAGTTGTGGTTTCCGTACACACAGCTCTTCTGTCCTTCTATTTGAACCGAAAATTAGCACTACATTTGGTATGTGTACGTCAAGAGACTTAAATATTTGGGCTGTCCATGTGCAAGCCGGGCCCTGAATCTCGACGGAGTTGTAACACCTGATCTCCAGTTCATTGGTCTCACCCAGGACAACTAACAAGTAGGCAATGATGGACAACTACCATACAAAGGAACGAAGAGAGTCTACAACAGCAAGCAAGGAAGTGCCATCCATCAGTCCCGTGTGGCTCAGCCCCTCTCAATTAGAGGTGGAGTTGAAATCACCATCCAAGAATCTTCAGGATTGGAGACTGGACTATGGACTAACATAGACTTACTGGTATTCTACTGTAGACTTACTGTGATTCTAGCAATGGATGAAATTATATCATAGATGTAGAGGCAGTGGCCCCTGGAGGTTCTGAGGGCAAGGAGAGGGAAAAACTAGTGTGGTGTGGAGGCATTTTCGGGACTTGGGAATTGTCCTGAATGACACTGCAATGACAGATACAGGATATTATTTATCTTGCCATAACCTACAGTATTGTGAGGGAGAGAGTATAAACAACAATATAAATTTTAATCCACATTTAGTGGCAAAGCTCCAAAATGGGTCCATCAATTGCAATGAATGTACCTCACTTATGAAGGATGTTGTTAGGTCCGAAAATGTGGGAGGTTGTGGGGAGAAGGGCATATGGGAATCCCCTATATTTTTAAAGTGACATTTGTATAATGCAGGTATCTTTTTTAAAAAACGTTTCTTAAGTACAAAAAATAAATGCTTCAAAAGATAGGAATAGAAGGAAACTTCCTCAACATGATAAAGAGCATATACAGCAAAACTACCACTAGTGTCGCACTCAATGCTATAAGACTGAAAGTGTCCCTGTTAGATCTGGAACAAGACAAGGATGCCCACTGTCTCCACTGTTATTCAACATTATGCTAGAAGTTCTAGTCACAGAGATTAAGCAAGAAAAATAAATAAAAAGCATCCAAATTAGAAAGGAAGAGGTAAATTTTTCACTATTTACCAGGTGACAAGGTGACATATATATAAAAATCTACAACAAAGCTACTAGAGCTAGTAAGTTCAGCAAAGTGGTGGGATACAAACTCAACACACAAAAATCAGTAGTGTTTCCATATACTAGTAGTAATGGACAACATGAGGAGGAAATAAAGAAAAAAAAATTTACTCACAATAGCAACTGAAAGAATCAACTATCTCTGAATAAATTCAACCAAGGATGTAGAGAATTTGTGCACAGAAAACTACAAAACAAAGATAACAGAAATCAAAGAAGACCTAAATACGTAGAACATTCCATGTTCATGGATTGAAAAACTAAATATCATTAAGATGTCAATTCTACCCAAACTGACTTGAGATTCAAAGCCATCCCAATTAAAATCCCAACAGCCTACTCTGTAGAAATGGAAAAGCCAATTATCAAATTTATTTGTAAGAGCAAGCAGACCTCAATAGCCAAAAACATTCTGAAAAAGAATGAAGTTGAAGGACTCATACTTCCTGACTTTAAAGCATATTACAAAGCTACAGTAGTCAAAACAGCATGACATTGGCATAAAGATAGACATATTGACCAATGGAATTGAACTGAGAGTCAGAAATAGATCTTCACATCTATGGCCAACTAATATTTGACAAGGCTGCCATGTCCATTCAACAGGACACAATAGTATCCTCAACAAATAACCTTGGAAGAAATGGATATCCATATGCAAAAGAGTGAAAGAGGCCCCCTATCTCATACCTTATATAAAAATTAATGCAAAATGGATCACAAACCTAAATATAAGAACCAGGACCATAAAACTCCTAGAAGAAAACATAGGGCAGCATCTTCAAGATATTGTGGTAGGCAATGGTTTCTTAGACTTCATATGCAAAACACAACCAATGAAAGTAAAAACATATAAACAGGCTTAAATATATATACATGGTATGTGCCATACACACATACATATGTATGTGCTATACACATACAATGGAATATTATTCTGTTGTAAGAAGGAATGAAGTCCTGATGCATACGACAATATGGATGAATCTTGAGGACATTATGTTGAATAAAGTAAGCCACACACAAAAGGACAAATATTGTATGATCTCACTGATGTGAAATATTCGTAATAAGCAAACTCATGGAGTTAAAATCTAGAATACAGGTTACCGGGACCGGGTTGGGGGTAGTGAATGGGGATTTAATGCTTAATTTGTACAGAATTTCTTTTTGGGTTGATTGTAAAATTTTGGAAATGGATTGTGGTGATGGTAGCACAACACTGTGAGTGTAATTAACAGTACTGAATTATATATGTGAATGTGGTTAAAGAGGAAATTTTAGGTCATATATATGTTATCAGAATAAAATTTAAAAACTAAAACATGGGACTACACAACACACTGAACCCCACTGTAAACGATGATCTATAGTTAATAGTACAATTTTTTAAAATGTTATTTCACGAATTGTAACAAATGACCACACTAATGCAAGGTGTTAATAACTGGGTGGTAAATGGAGAGAAAAACACACCATAATGTAAAAAAAAAAAAAATTAGGATTTATACAAAATTAAAAATGCTATACCTAGAAACAACTACTGTTCTCATTTTGGTTTATATCCTCCAGTTTTTAAGCAATAAAGACAAGGACATTAATACTGTGTACATGCAATTTCTTTTTATCTCAACCATACTATACTATACTATGCTTAAGCATGTGCTTTACAATTCCAATGGATAACAGCTTTATTGATCATTCATTCAGTTCAAAATATTTGAGTGCCTGCTATGGCCAGGCATTTTCCTGGGTGCTACAGATATAACAATGAGCTTACATTGTAAAGAAATATAAAATATATAGTATGTCAAATGCTGGTAGATATTATGGGGGAAAATAAAGTTGGAAAGAGTTATGGGTAAGGAGAGCACATGAGGGGAAGTGCTACTTTAAAAAGGTAAGTCAAAGATCTTAAAAAGTTTAGCCAGAAAAGAAATCTGGGAAAAGTCCTCCAGGAAGGGGAACCCCAGTACAAAGGCCCAAAGCCAGGAACATGCTTAGCAAGTTCAAAGAAAAGCCAGAAGGTCAGAAGAGCTGAAAAGAGTAAGTAAGAGAAAGAAACAATAGTAGATGAGATGAGACAGTAAATCAGGGACCAAATCATCTCTGACTTTGTAGGTCACTACAACAGAGATGGAGAGTCGCTGGGGGATTTTGAGCAATAACAAAAATATATAATCTGACTAATATTCTAAAAGACTCATTCCAGCTGCTTTGTTAAGAATAAACTATAGATCAACAAACAGTAAGCAGAAAAGCCAATGAGGAAGTTACTGTAAAACTTTAGATAAGAGATGAAAGTAGCCTGGATCAGAAAGGGAGAAGTGAAAATGGTGAAAAGTAGACAGATTCTCAGTACATGAAGAGTGAAAAAGATATGGTAATGGATTTTACTCTGGATTTAAAGTAGAAAGACAGTGTATTGTAACTTTTGTTCCAGCCACATTCAACAGCATGGGTAGAAATGTTCAGCTGATAAAACATTTGCATTTAAGTAAAATTGGTATTTTGCCAATCATGTAAATAACTGAAAGTAGGGACAATGTTACAGAGTAAATCATGTTCGGGTCCTAACCCCCCCAATCCATGGATGTGAACTCACTTGTAAACAGGAATTTTGAAGAAGTTATTAGTTACGATGAGGCCAAACTTAATGAGCAGATGAAATTTGGCCATAGTTAGGAGAGAGATGGCCACATGACGGAGGCAGTGACTGAGTTATGAATTACCCGCAGGCCACCACCAGAATGCTACAGACGTCAGAGAAAGCAGGGTCCGGCTGACACTTTGTCTTGGACTTCCAGTCAAAACTATGAGACAATAAATTCCTGTTGTTTAACCCAACTAGGCTGTGATACTTTGTTACAGGAGTCCTGGCAAATTAAGAAGAGCAGCAATATTGAAGGTAGTAAATGAAAGAGAATGTTTATAATGACAGAGCATGGAGTTTAAGTTGGGTAAGGAGGGGACTAAGGAAAATGAAAAGGTGGTAAGATCAACTAATTTTACAGTCTTGTATGGGTTCAAAAATTATTGGAGTTGGGGCACTAAAGAAGATGAGCTGAAAAGAAACAGGAGGTAACAGAGAATGGGATGCTTGAAACTGAAATGATAGAGTCCTGTTGACTAGATCTTGGAAATAACTTTATTAGTGGAAGTAGGAGGCAAGATGACTAGAAGTAAGGAATTCAAGATGGACTGAGTAGTCAAGTTATTAGAAGGATGATCTATATAGATAATGAAATGGACAAGAATCATGACAACAGTAGAATGACTGTGTACCAGGAGCTAAAATGAGTAATTCAAGGCAGTGATTCAAGTTTGATTGTTACCGCCAACAAATATAAGTAACAAGAGGTGGAATCTGATTGTTTAATATTCAAATGTAGGGATTTATAGGGAAGACAAAGGAGAATGATGATGGAACAATAAAAAGGTCACCTACCCTACCTCCAGTCCTAATGGTAAAGTAGATATAGTAGAGAAAAATCAGTGCTTGAGTAGAGCAATTTTACTTTGTCTTATTTGTAAGCTTCTGAAAGCCCAATGGAAGGTTCTTGAAAGCTAAGAAAGGATAGAAAATGGGGTCTGAAAAGAGGGAGGACCGACCTTTATAAGAATTCATAAGATAAGCAATGATATTAATGTCCTCAGCTTTCTTATGTTGCTAACATAAAAGGGGATAAAAATAAAGTAAAATAAAAACAAACATGAAAATGACAGAAATCTAAGGCTGCATTAGACAAGGGAGGAAAATCCACAAACTTCTATTTGCTGTCAAAAACCTATTATACAAAAAATCACTTGACTCACCCACAGTGTTATAGAACCTGGAAATTAAAATGGAAAGGAGAAAAAGCTGTCAAGATGCTAAGTGTATCTGCTGTGTACTTAAAACCACATGATACACGACACAGAAGTCTTAAGAGATGCCAATTAATTTAATAAGCCAATAAAAATTTTGATACAACTTAGAAAGTTATTTGAAAGAGTAATATGTATAATTTTAGTTTACTTATTTTTTTAAAAAAAACTATAGCATTTTGTATTTTATAATTTAGGTTTACAGCAAAAAGAAGAGATACCAACAAAAGCACAATGGAGGATTTCACAGACTATTAAAAATCCAATAAGAAGTAATCAGAAATATAACTAATAATTACATTTTCCAGAATATAAGTCCATCTTAGAGACCTCCTAAAACAATATTTTCACTTAAATCAGAGAAAAACTGTTCCATCTCACTAGTACACAATAAATGCAATTAAAAAAAAAAACATTAAGGCACTAATGTTTAACTTTCACATTGACAAAAAATGAAAGGGGAGGAAATAAACATGAGAACATCCAATGTTTGTAAGAGTTGGTAATAGTTTTCTGAAAAGCAATTTGGAAATGTGTGTTCAGTCTTAACAAACATTTATACTCTACGACCAAGTAACAACTTGGAAGATTTATCTTGAGGAAAATGGCAGGGCTAAGAATTATAAATTAAGTTCTTCACCATAGAGTTATTTATAGTATAAAAAATATAGGAAGCAATTTAAATATCTCTAAATTCAGGTATAGTTAAATTACAATGCAATCACATAATACTCTCTAGCCACTAAAAATCATGAACTTGAAAACTATTAAGTAAAATACACACCTAACATGATACTAAGTTAAAAAGTACAGTATAAATTGTATATACAGTAAAATTCCTACTTTGCTAATATATATGTATATATGTCCATAAATTAATGGTGGAAAAAATAACTAGAATTTTGAAATATATTTTAAAATTAAAATAGGAAGAGTAGAATAAACAAATGAAGGTTTTTGTTTTAGACTATCCTTTCAAGGATGTCTACTCTTTGGCAAACAGCCTAGATAAAGATAGTGTCTCCCTCTGGGACAACAGGTTGGACTGTTTATTGTCTGTGATGATAAAGAGATCTCCCTCCAGGACAAAGATAAGAGGTTTACTAACACAGTCCATTATAAAAGATTTGGGTATCCCAAATTCAGTGTTCCTCAGACAAACCATTGCACGCACATCATCTATGTTGGTACCCACATGTGGTCCCAGC
The DNA here is from genome assembly GCF_030445035.2 of Dasypus novemcinctus. NCBI lineage: Eukaryota > Metazoa > Chordata > Mammalia > Cingulata > Dasypodidae > Dasypus > Dasypus novemcinctus. Next base: position 196,307,199 of record NC_080673.1, on the reverse strand, counting down.
AGAACTTGCAGGGCAGGTAACCAACATAAACATGAAGCTTATACTGCCTGCACTGCTATGAGTAATAAAAACCCAAGAGTTGTGTGCCTTCTGCAAGCATCCACAACAGATGACAGGCTAATTGGTTAGAATGCAAGTGGGGCCAAATCTCAAATCCTTCACAGTTCTTGACAAGAAGAATAAAGTTGTTATCTGATGATAAGATGGGCAGACTAGCTAGTTGTTCATCAACCTAAACATGAGACCTCTCAGCTTCACTTGCACTTAGGTGTAGCTAAAGGACTGACTTCCGACCTATGCAATGTGGGAATTTTACAGCAGTTGTAAAAATTCACAGTTTAAAAAAAAAAAACATGGGATAGTCCGTGTATTTAAGAGAGGCAAAATAATACCTTAAAACAAATTTATTAAATAAATACAAACACCTATTATGTGTCAAATACTGTGCAAAACACAAGCACTAAGGGAACAAAATAAACAATATCTTTACCCTCACAAGAAAGAATAAACACACAAATAAACAAGGTAGTAAGAGAGTGGAAGAGAGGGACAGGAACTAAATTAGCAGTGATGACAATTTTATATAGGGTAGCCATGGAAGATCTCTTTTATCTGAGACCTAAAAGATGAAACTAAGCCAATCAAGTTAAGAGAAAGGGGGCAGGGTGGGGGGGGGAAGCTTCACTCACTAGGACACCAAGGGCAAAAACCTGGAAGATGAAAAAGACTGAACAAAAGAGAGGAAAACAAAGAAGCATAAAGAGCAAGTGTAGGGAAGTGTAGTATAAGATGGGAATGTTACTCTAATATAGCAATGGAAAACCACCAGATGGTTGTAACCAATAGCACAATATGATCTTTGCATTTTGAAACTACTTTGGCTGTAACAAAGAGAAAGTACATAGCATTTTGAAACTACTTTAGCTGTAACAAAGAGAAAGTACATAGGAAGGCAAGGACCAGTTTGGAAGACATCTAAAACAACCTAAAATCTGTTTCAAAATTTACAAAACACTTTGGGGCCTAATAACAACATTGGTAAATATGTAAAGCACATTCAAATTCCACACAAAAAACTGAAGTTCAGGGTGACCTGAAGAACAAAACCACCTGATTCCAAACCCATTTAGTGGTTTACAAAGAAGAAAGAACATAAGCTTTGGGGATGAACACTTAAGAGTCTAGCTTTAATTTAGAATTTTACTTAAAATAATAAAGACATACAAAGTTTAAATGCTCACTATTCTAAGAAAGTAAACTATTATATAAATGGTTATTACTTGTTAGTACTTTAAATGTATTAATTAATAACAATAATATAAATTTGAGCCTATTAGCATTATAAAAGAATATAAAAATACTCTTTTGCCTTAGCACTTGATTATATAAAGTCCTTTACAAAGTACTTGCAGCTGTACATACAAGTTGTGAAACTACATGATGTTTAAAAATGATCTATCATGATTAGCCCAAACATGACAAGTAAAATACCCTTAATAATTTATTAAATTTGATTTATATGTGCTTAAAACTATACACATATTTTGACTTCTAAAACACATACATAATACTAATAAGCTGAATATATGACAACTTCTTTTTTTAAGTCGTATTTGTTTACTGGCATCCAGACAACCTTATTCAGGATATCCATATCAATTAGCCATATATATGATTACTGGAAAACAATGGACAGAATGGTCTATAAAGTATTAAGTATAATACTTTAAATACTAAAAGCAAAATAGCCAAAGCTAGTCATGAGATTAAACATAAAATTTTAAATTAAATAATTTTAAAATTCTGAAACACATTACAAAAGTACCATTATTTTTATATAGGCCCATTTGAGACTTAACAATATTCATATTTTCCTAAATATTTATTTTTCAACTTTCTGAAAGAACAATTCTATAATGAATATGACATTTTTCATTCCAAACCAGAAGGTGTTATCTTCATGTTTTTTTAAAAAAAGGATAAAGTATTATATGGTGCTAATTAATTATATTATTAATGTCTATTCCCTGTCAATGGAAAGAAAGGATTAAAAGTATAAACTGTTTTTGCTCCTCAATCCATATTTTCCAGGAACAGAATATTTTCAGTGAAATGGCTATTTAAAAAGTCACTGTCTAACTGAAAGAAGTAAAAGCAAAATATAAATATAGCACTTATACAGATTTTCACAGTAATTTTTAGGTTATCAAGGAAACATCTAGAGTGTTGATCTGGTTATACTCAATTCAAACAAACTACTTGTCACATTAACTACCTCCAGGAAGTTACTCCAAACACAAAATAAACTGTTTATGTCCCTACTCAGAGAGATAACATGACAGATTGTTATTAGTTGAAGACAGATGAAATACATTAATTTGATTGTGAGCATGTGTTTAATTTTACCCTGCCATGTACACTCTCTAATGCTGTCTTTCTATGATGACATAGTAAATCATACTGTATTAGAAGAATAGCTAATGCAAGAAAATTTTTAAAATCACAGAACTTGGCTTTGACTTTGTGGTTTCTCAAACTAATCTTCTTCATAAAACTTCCTGAAAAATCACTGGGTTCTAGAAACAGATAAAGAAAAAAGTGGCAATGAAGAAACACTCTAATTTCTAGTATAAATTTTAAAAACTCAATGTAGTTTAACATTTTTCCTGTTTACTAGCTTTTATATTTTTGTGAAATGTCCCTTTCTTTCATCATTTTCTCTTGGATTTTAAGTGTTCACGCTCTCAATTTGTATAAGCGATTTCTATAAAAAGGACACTTGCCATATTTGTTCCAAACATTTCCTCCAGGTTAGTTTTTTCCTTTTAAATTAAACAGAAATTAAATACACTGAAATAAGCTCATTATTATTTAAAGTATATTTATTTGGTTCTTTTGTTTAATGCTGCTAAAAACAAAAGCAAACAAACAATATATAATACAATAAACTACTCACAAATATTTGTGGAATTAAAAAACATAATTTTAAGCTTTTAAAATAAATATAAAATATCAACTGGATTTAAAATAATATTTATTCCTTCATTTTACAGGAATACTATACAGGAAAGAAAATCAATGAACCTAGAGACTCATACCACAATAATACCAAATCTCAGAAATAAATGTTGAACAAAAGCAACGCACAAAGGAATACATAAATGACTGCATTTATATGAAGTTCAAAGTGTCAAGACTAAATTTTATTTAGCAACACCCACACAGGTGATAAAACTAAAAGGAAAAGATCAGGACAAAGTCAGAATTAATAGTGATCTCTGAAGGTTAGAGACGGGCCTGATAAGGCAACTTGTGGGCTTCTGGGTTGCTGGCAATGTTCTGTCTCCTGACCTAGGTAGAGTTAATTCTTTAAACCATACAGATGTTTTACATACTCTTTGGTATGTATATCTTACTACATTAAAAAATCCTATTAAAACTATAATGATAATGAATTCTTCTCTTCAAATCTAATTTTTCATGTGTTGCAAAAAGAGTCATGGTTTTCTTAATTTTTCCCATGGGCCTCTCTTAATTCATTAGTCATCATATCACACTCTTTTGGTTTACATATATATGTTACGAACCTCGAGGATTTTGCTTTTAATTATTTACTGCTTGACTCTGCCAGATCCTCATTTGCTAATCACTTTGCTTCTAGCAATTCTTCAATACTTTTACAAATTCTGCATATGCTGCAAAATTTGCCTAACCAATTTGCATTGTGTTTGTACTGTACAGGCACATACTAACACATCCACAGACCACCTATTAGGATGTGAGGGGATAATAATGAATACTCTTAAAATACAGACCCTCTCTGTAGAGTCACCAAAACAACACCAACAGCAGCCAAAGGACATTGGTGGTGGGGGTGGGGGAGGAGGGATATGTAAGGACTCATATTATTTCCTCAATTCATTTAGCATTATCAATTAGATTACTGAAATTCCCTCTGATGATGAATAATATATAACAACTTTTCCTCTAAACTTCAGGTTAAAATGAAATAGTGGGTCTAAATGAGGGTATAGCACCATCTAGTAGGTAAATATTTATACATTTGTGGCTGTCTACAACTTTTGTTGCTTTCTGTAACAGTTGTACATAAAGCAATCAAAAATTCGTGTTTTCCCACATGCCAAAAGCCTTAATTAGGAAAAGTAATGAACAAACATTGCTTATTTTACTTCATGTTTTGGAAGTTCTCCATAGGAAATCTTATTAATTTTTAAAATTTCATACTAGCATAATACTATACAAGTTTATTTGCAAAGTTCTGTATAATAGGCCCTATGTTCACTTACACCATTCATACATAGACTAGCATGAGAAAAAGACATGTACTTGTCTTCCCTAGACACTAGCATACCTCGGAATCTTGCAAAGAAGAGAGACCATTGTAAAAGCTGACCCAATTGCTCAATTATATTATGGTTATTTCATTATATTTTCCCCTAATTGTCTAAATTGTCAAAAAATGACCATATATTAGATCTACTGAGAGACAGGGGTGTTAGAACAAATGTCATTTGAGAATAACATAAAAAAGTAAATTAAAAAAAAAAACAACAGATAACTGCCCCATAGCAATAGAATTTACAGAGTATAAGAAAAGCTAATACTTAAATAGCACCACACTATTTTATAGGCACTTTACACACTAACATTTAATCTTCACAACAACTGTCATTTGACAGATGAGAAAACTGAACGACAGGACAAATGACTTACCCAAGGTCACACAGCTCTTAAGTGGTAGAGCAAGAACTCAGTCCCCAGGCAGAACCTGCCTTCCCAACTACCACACTTAACTGCTTTATACATGTAGTCTTCTGGGACTGGCTTTTTTTGCACAACATTGTTTCATCCAAGTCATTCCAAGTAGTGTATTTCATTCATTTTCACTGCCCTATAACATTACTTGGTATGAATACACCACAACTGATACATCTGTCCTCCTGTTAATAGGCACTTGAGTTGTTTCTAACTGCTGCTAGTACCAACAATGAGGCCATGAATATTCTTAATCCATATTGCTTGATATCCATGTGCAGAGGTCTCTATAGGGAAGTAGAGCTGCTGAATCATAGGTCTATGAATGGTCAGCTACACAGAATCATGCCAGATTATTTTCAAAGTGTTTGTACCAATTTAATATACTCCATTCAACAACTGAATAAGTGTTCCCATATATCCACATTACCTCTCTATCACATGTTCTTCACCGGCTTTTTGATTTATGCACTTCAGTAAGCACAAAAGAGTTTCTCATTATGGTTCTATTTTTCCTTTGATTAGCAATGAGATTATATTTAGTTTCATATGTCTTTTCACCATCTTTCTTCATCCATGAAATTCCTGCTTGTATTTCTGTCCATTTTTCTGAATTGTCTTTTTCTTATAGATTTGCTCCTTCAGGAGCATTTTAATATACATTTTAAATTCACTTTGCTAAGTTAAATATCACACACATGAATGCTGTGGAACTTTTAATTGGAATTGCACTGAATTGGTAGATTAATTTGAGGAGAATGAACATCTTCATAACATTGAATCATTTTAACCTTGAATATGGTGCTCATTTATTTAGGTCTTATTTTTGTGGCTAGTTATTTATTTATGCTAATTTTTATTTATAAAAATTAAAATTTACAGTTATCTATACAAATAATCATTATCATCTGTGAATCCTGATAGTTTTATTTTTTTCTTTTCAATCTGTATGCCTCATACACCTTTTTCCTGCCATATTGCAATGTAGGATCTCAAGAATGATGTTAAATAGAAAAAATCATGAGAATGGAATAAATTTGTATTCTGCTGTTGTCTGATGGAATGTTCTACAAATGTCAACTAAGATAAGCTAGGTGATGTTGTTCATATCTTCTGCATCCTTACAGATTATCTGTCTACATGTTCTATCAGTTACTGAGAAGAGGTGTGCTGAAGCCTCAGCAGCAATGGTGGATTTGTCTACTTCTCCCTTCTGTTCTATCCTTTGCTTCAAGTAATTTAAAGGTCTTTTGGTAGGTTTATATATACTCAGGGTTATGGCCTTTTTTAGAGCAACCCTTTTATCATTATGTAAGACCCTTCTTTATCCCTGTAAATTCTGTGTTTCTGGTATTAACACAGCTACTTCAACTTTCTTCTGATTTATGTTTACATAATATATCTTTTCATATTCTTTTAACTTATTTGTGGCTTCATATTTAAAGTGAGTTTCTTATAGACAACAAATAGTTGGGTCCTGCTTTTCTATCCAATCTATCTCTATCTTTTTTTTTTTTTTTTTTTTTTTTTGAGGTACCAGGACCAGGGATTGAACCCAGGACCTCATATGTGGGAAGCTGGCACTCAACACTAAGTCAAATAGGCTCCCCTGAGTTGGCTTTTTTACTTGTTTGCTTGTTGTTGTTCTTTTGCTTTTTTAGGAGGCACCAGGCCCTCCCCTGTGGGAAGCAGGTGCTCAACTGTCTAAGCCAAATCCACCCCTATCTCTATCTTTTAATTGGTATGTTTAGACCACATGTCAGCTGATCTAAATTTACAATTTTTTTTGGTAAAGGCCAGATACTAAATACTTTAGGTTTTGTAAGGTTTATGTTCTCCTTTGCGGCAACTACTCAACTCTGCCATTGCAATGAAAAAACAGCCATAGACAAGACATAAATAGACCACTGTGACTGTTCTAACAAAACTATTTATGGACACTAACGTTTGAATTTCTTATAATTTTCTTGTTTCATGAAATATTATCCTTCTTTTGATTTTTTTCTAGCCATTTAAAAATGTAAAAACCATTTTTAGATAGTGGGTCATACAAAAACAAGAGTAGGCAATAGTTTACCAACCCTTGCTCTATACTACTGCTCAAATCACATCCCTGCTTAAAATCATTTAATAGCTTTCTACAGCCCTTATGATAAAATTCAAACTCTAAAACATTTTGTCTCTGTCTCTCATCTCTTCCTATCGTGCATCCTATGTTCCAGCTGTGATAAAATACTGTAAATTCTCACTATATTCCACACTGTTTCCCAGCTTGTTTGGCTTTACTCATTCTTTTACTTCTTCCCAGACTGCCCTTTTCTTGCCCTTCACAGAATGGCAAACTCAAGCATATACCTTAAGATTCTGTTTAAATATTCCCTCTGTCCCAAAGTCTTATGCAACCACTTCTTTCTTTAAAATCCTCTGTGTACCAAGTGTACCACTCTAGGATAGCACCAATGGATACAATTTCCCTTCTGCACTGTACTTGGCACAAAAAAGGCACTCAATGAGTCAATGAATGAATATTTTAAAATATAAGAAGAAACTGAATGTATGCAAATGTCTATAATACATAAGAACAAAGTCAAGTTCTAATGCAGTTATTTATAATCATCAAAATGCATTTTAACCAAACTAATTTTAGAAAATTTTTAAAAATCATAAAAATGGCAATAATTTCCTCAATTATAAAATGTCCCTTTGATCTAACAGTAAACTGTAATGTAAAAAACTCTCAGAAGATGGTGCTAGTTCAATATTTCAATAAGCCAAGAAATAAATAAATAATAAGATAACTGCCTAAAAATGCATCCTCTAAAAAAAATAAATAATGGATCTTCTTAAGGAAAAGACATGAGCACAGAAAATTCTTAGCAGAAAACTACTTTTGAAAGAGGGAAATTCATTCCTGAAACTAAGACTAAATGGTAAGTATAATCAATTTCAGAAATTCTTATAAAAATATCGAAGTGATCAGTAAGATTTCACGCTCAAAAAAGAGATCTTGGACAAAGACAGTACTTGATTTCAAACCTAGAAAACATTCATCTTCACTAACAAAGAATTCGGTTCACAGTCTCAATTTATAAGCATATCAAATTATAACTCTGGATATAAATGGTAGTGGCAGGGAAGATGTTGGAATAAGGAAGGGAACAAATATAACAACCAACTCTGGTGTCTAGTTTTAAACTGAAAAATACTTTTTACAGAAACTAAGATGGACAAATGCAGTTGCTAAGTTTTAGCAATACTACCTTGTTTTTTTGTTTGTTTGTTTTCAGATACTTGCCAGTTTGTTTTGTTCAGGTAAAATTAAACTGACTACTCTGTACTTTTTGTTAATCCCCAAAATAAGATTTAATAATCACTTCTGCTGATTTTTAAAATTCTACATTCATGTATTAATTTTCAAAAGATTAGGTATTTTTGTGCAGAATATCTCTGTTTCTCAACTAGAATGTAAGCCCATATTTGAGAAGCAAATGGCTTATGTTTGGTGATTAACTGATAAATTTCTGGTTTGGGAGGAGTCAAATACACATAGCCAAAAATCCCAATCTAGGAATATTTGACTTAAAATAAGGACTCTTTCTTTCACTGGGGTGTGCTTCTAAATGATATATTCTAATTTTAAATTACATTGAAATATGGTGCATAATGCTTCCAATTTAAAATCAAACCCAGAAGCAAATATCATGAGTGCGGTATGTTCCATGGAGCTAAAATAATAGCATATGAGTTTACACCCAAAAGACACAAAAGAAAACTGTCAGTCTAGGTGGAATATATTATAAATTGAAGAGACTATAGAAAATCCACTTGAAAATTACAGTTCTTTGGATAGCTAACTGTTAATAAACCCCTTGGTTCTAATTGAGACTGTCCTAAAATAGACTTCTTTTGCTGACTATTCTTAGGAAATAAATATTTAATCAGAAAAGCTGATAAGCTTCCCTCCTATTAATGTTAGAAATACAATAAGTATTTATAGATAAGATCTTAGATTTCTTAGCAAATACAGTAAGTATGGGGGAGTAATGAAAGGAGAACTACTGAGCTCTGATTCCCATTCTTCAGAATACTCACTATATGAACAATGGAGGGAAAATAAACTATGAGAATTTAAAACAAGCATTTGTTCAGATTAGAGGACTAATAAGAATTTTCCACTTCTCTTATTAATAGTCAACTCTCACTTTCTCAGTTTATTGATATCTTATTACTCATTTGAGCTTGACTCCTGCTGATTCATTTTTCCCCTTTCCAATGCATTGTAAAGGCCATGTTTTTAAAATTCAGAAATGATCAAAAGAAATAATCATAAATAGAAAAATGAATAAACAATGGCACATCCAGTCGAAGGAAATTTTAGGTAGCTCTTCAAACCAAAGCTTTGAAAATGCTCTGCATAACAAGAAAAAACATGTGTGCTAAAAACTTTAAGTGAAAAAAAAGTATGTGTGGAAAAAGATTGAAATAACATATGTACATATTAACAAGTGGTTGAATCTGCAAGGTATAACAGTGGGTTGTTTTTTTTCCCTCATAGATTTCTACATTTTCCAAATTTCCTAGATTGCCTATGTACTGATCATTCTTTACTTTAAAATTCTGAAAGATATGTACTAGAGAGTAATTTAAGAATAATCCCCACTGCATCAATGGCCTTAGAATGCATTACACAAGTGATAGCATTTTAAATATTTTGTAATGTTAATAGTTCAGTCTGAAAGAAAAATATATGGAAATAAAACAGGTATTTTTAAATAAGCATATCAATGTTACATTGCATTCTAAGTTATGAAGTTATACCATTAATAGCAAAACTATTTTTGGCTCTTACATTTGTAATTAATTCATTTAACAATTATTTAGTACATTGTGTTTCATATGAAAGTGTCCCAAAAGAAAATAAAACATTATAAGAAAATCTCATTTGGGGGCCACAAGTGGCATTTACTAACCTACATGGCTACAAACAATTTTTTACTATTTCTAAAAAACCAAAGCACCCTCAGAGAGCAAAATATGCTGTCTGATATTAAATAAACAAGTATATTAAAAAAAAAAAACTAGAAGCAATTCCGACAAAGAATCATGCATGTCAGTAAAATAAGTGTTCAAACTTCAAGGTAGTTAAAAAGAAAAGTTCTGGACATTACCTTTTGAATCGGTCATATTACTTAGACATCTTTAGCATAATGTGAAAATATGTCTGAAAGATGGTTGTCGAATACTCTTACTATGCCTTTACCATAATGCTGATTTAAAATGACACCTCTGTCTCACTCTAGCCATATGAATGTAAAAACATCTTTTAGATTTCTTTTTACACTCTCTACATCACTATTTTGTTAAATGAATCTTTATGATGAAAAGACTTCAACTGCTTTTAAAAGATTGTTAAATTCTATTTAAAAGCTTTTAAAAGAAATATTCAAACACGGTAAGAATTTTTTAAATGCAAACTATTATGGCTCAAAATACTATTGATATGCCAGATGAAACATTAAAAATGAAAATACATAGCAATACCAAGAGTAGAAGAGAAACATGGAAGAATTTCTGGAAGATAAAAAGAGCTAGTAGAAATGAGTCTCCAAATACAAGAATCTAACAAGGCTTCTAGTGCAAACTCTGGAAGACAGTAGGGTTTGGTCAAAAAGCAAAATCAGTGTAAGTGATTAAAAAATGAGGATTCATTATAGGAATTAGACCTTACATAACTGTGGGAACAGGTGGAGTAGTCGGTGTAAGCTGTTGCCTCTGCATCTAGTCTTGAGCATGAAGTCGCTATAGGTCAGCCAGAACAGCAGTCAGGAAGAGAACTGGATAAGGAGAAGAGCAAGGACAAATTGGAACCCATGAAGATGAACTAAACCAATAAAGACAACTGAAATCCACAAGAAAAAAATGGAACCTGCGAGGGACAAGAGGAACTAGCAAGACAAATTGGAACTTTTATCTGTCCTTCACCAACTCCAACCTTGATGCTAAAGGTGACCTATAGGAGAAGCCTGCACTCTTCACTAAGGAGCTGCACCTGGGAAACGGACTTTGGACCAGTGGTTAGGGCGTCCGTCTACCACATGGGAGGTCCGCGGTTCAAGCCCCGGGCCTCCTTGACCCGTGTGGAGCTGGCCCAAGCGCAGTGCTGATGTGAGCAAGGAGTGCCCTGCTACACAGCGGTGTCCCCCTGTAGGGTGTAGGGGAGCCCCACGCGCAAGGAGTGCACCCATAAGGAGAGCCGCCCAGCGCGAAGGAGGGAGCAGCCTGCTGAGGAATGGCGCCGCCCACACTTCCCGTGCGGCTGACGACAACAGAAGCAGACAAAGAAACACGACGCAACAAAAAAAGACACAGAAAACAGACAACCGGGGGAGGGGAGGGGAATTAAATAAATAAAAAATAAATCTTTAAAAAAAAAAAAACTAAGGAGCTGCACCTGCAAGGGAAGTACTCAGCAAAACCTGAAGAGAGAGATCTGGCATTAGATGGAGAACTACTTACTGGTCCAGATGCTACCCCAAATCTAGAAAGTGAACTTGCAGAGCAGCACACAGCATCGACCCTCAGAGAGTCAAAAAGTATGCCTGCCACTTCACTTCTACCTTGCAAATTTTGCACAATAAGTTTCTCATGGCCAATGCCAACCACAACAGTATAGGAAAGAAAATTCTGGGAAACATATTTCCAGTTTAGCCAAGTTGATCTGGTACAATGTCACCACAAAGAGAAAGAGGTCAGAATCCCCAAGTAACCTCAGTTGTTATAAAAGTAAAAGAGAGAAAGAAAAGACAGCCAGAATCCTGGCAAAATGCTCTAAATCAATCCAAGGTAATCCCTTCTTTACAAGTGGAGAGGGGGTTTCAGTTTGCCAACCTATTGTCTGTTTACATCGTCATATTAGAAGTCTGCTTATCAGTTTTGTCACCCATATTCTGTGATCAGGGTGAAATATATCATAAGCCCTAAAGTCTGTACTCACATCCAGAGTAAGAACTGCTAAGAAAATCCAACAGTGACCTTCAAAATAATGAAATTTTACATTTTAAAACTCAAATTAACTACTAACGTTATTCAATTCTATATTCATATTTTTAGTAATTTCTTGATATTCATGTTAGTTACATTCTATAAAGCCAACATAAACACTAAATTAGGGAATACTGAACCATTGCCTCTAAGGGAAATATGAGGTTAGGCTCCTGTCAGCCTATGATCACAACAGTCTGTCAACCAATCAATACAGAACCTGATTTTATACGTGTTTCTTTTGAAACACACCTTGTAATTTTTGCTTCCTTCTTAAATGCGCACAAAATGACTTCGTAGTAAGTTCTTTGTTTCACAAGCCTTTAGAGACTAACCCCATCTACAAACAGTATCCTTGCCCTCAGAATACTTTAGAGCAACATTAAAACAAAGCCTCTAAAGATTGGTTTGGAGAAAGTGGCCATGGGTGGGTGCTAGGGGTAGGGAGTGGGAGGAAGAGATGAGATGTGGGGGCGTTTCTGGGACTTGGAGTTGTCCTGGGAGGTGCTGCAGGGACAGTTACCAGACATTGTATGTCCTTCCATGGCCCACTGGGTGGACTGTGTGAGAGTGTGGGCTATGATGTGGACCATTGACCATGAGGTGCAGTGGTGCTCAGAGATATATTCACCAGATGCAATGAATGTCTCATGATGATGGAGGAGGTTGTTGCTTTGGGGGGAGTAGTGGGGTGAGGGGGGTGGGGGGTATATGGGGACCTCATATTTTTTTAATGTAGTATTAAAAAAATAAAGACAAAAACAAAAAACAAAAAAAAACAAAGCCTCTAAAGACAAATTTAAGCAAGTTTCATTAAAAATTACAGGTAATTAGAGTTCATTAAATAAGGTGCTGATTCATTAACACTGAACTAACGGCCAACATCACTATAACTCATACCCAAATAAAGCTTATCTAACACATATATTTTCTCCATAAGACATATCATAGGTTTCTTGCTCTGAGGAAATTAGACAGCACTTTAGCACTATACTTGGGGGCCATTCTAAATGTGCCGCTCTCCTATCTTTTTGGGGGGATGGGTATTTTTTTCTTTGTATCAGAATTTGTGGAGTCCTTCTCCAGTATCTACTGTCCTCCAAGAAAAAAAAAGCACAAAAAAATATAAAATGTGGGACTAAATATACAACAAAAAGGACACTTGTTTGCACATGAAAGCTAATATAAGAAGGCAGAGGATTACCTTGTTCACCCTCAGGTGGAAACCTGCATGTCAGATGACTCAAATTTTTTGTAGCTCTGTGCATGTCCAGGAATAACCATGAAAGTGCCCTGAACATTGATTTTGGAACTTAAGTAAATTTTAGCAAGCAGGCAAATTCACAAATACAGAATCTGTGAATAATGAGGATCAACTGTAAATAGAAATAAACAAGAGTCTAGATCTTAAAGATAAAAATAGAAACATGAGACTGCAGAGCTGCTGACTCCTAAGAAAAGAGTCAACAACAAAAAAAATCAGGGATAATGCAAAAACAGAAAGAACAGACTAGTTAAGGAAAGAATATGGGGGAAATATGAAAGAGATCTCAGAACTTCAAAACAACTTCCAAAAGAAAAAAGAAAAGAAAATATGAATTATAAAGTGGATATGTCAGAAATCTTAAGTGTTTCAGAAGGAAAAATTGAGAAATTCTGTCAGACATAAAGAAAAATAAAACCCAAATAGAAGTCATGAAAGATAATAACTTAAGATCTATAAAAAATACATGAGGGAGATCTAATATCCACCTAATAAAATCCCTGGGAAGAGAGAAAAGGGACGAAACACCAAAACAAACACATCTAAATTTTTTGAGCTGAATAAAGACATACATTTTTAAAAATAATATAGAACACCAAAGTACCAAGAAGTATTAATTTTTTAGAAGAAATCCAAACAACATAGTAAATTTCTAATACTCCAAAAAAAAAAAAACAGGGAAAAAATCCTATAAATGTAATGATAGCAGAAAATTATAGACAGTAATAGTATTCGGGAGTAGTAACATATTTCTTAGCTGCCATATTAAATATCAAAACACAATGGAGCAATGACTACATAGTCATAAGGTAGTAAGGATTTTGAAACAAACAAACAAACAAAAAACTTAACAAAACTACTGTCCATGTGTGGGGGAAAGTATCATATGTAAGATGCAGGATTCACCACCCAATACAATTTTGTTAAATAAATTAATGAACTTGGACAAAACAAAAAGTTAATTCATAGTTGTAGATGCCTTACATATGGCTCTTCTGTCCTTCTATTTGTCCTATAATTAGTACTAGTGTTGGTAGGTGTACATCCAAGAGACATAAATCAACTGTCTATGTGCCAGCTGGACCCTGAATCTCATCAGAGTTGCATCACCTACTCTCCAGTTTGTTGGTCTCACCCAGGACAACTAACAAGGAGGTGATGGTGGACAACTACCATATCAAGGAACCAAGAGAGTCTACAGCTGCAAGCAAGACAGTCCCACCTATCGACCCCATGGGATCACAGCCCCCTCTCACTTAGAGATGGAGTGGACATCACCATTCAAGAATCCTGAGGACTAGGGAATGAACTATGGACTAAAGTAGACTTACTGGTATTCTACTATAGATATATTGTGATTCTAGCAATAGAAGAAATTATATTATTGATGTGGGAGCAGTATCCACTAGAGGTTCTGAGGGCAGGGAGAGGGAAAAACAGGTGTGGTGTGGGGGCATTTTCAGAACTTGGGAATTGTCTTGAACGACACTGCAATGGCAGATACAGGCCATTATATATCTTCATAACTTACAAAAATGTGTGGGAGAGAGTTTAAACTATAAGGTAAAACATAATCCACATTTAGTGGCAAAGCACCAGTATGTGTTCATCAATTGTAACTAATTACCACACTAATGAAGGATGTTTGTAATGTGGAAAGGTGTGGGAGAGGTAGGGAGTGGGGCATATGGGAATCTCCTACATTTTTTATGTAATGTTTATGTAATTGAAGTAACTTCAAAAAAAAAAACCACACAACTAATCAAGACAGTGTTTTCGCAGTTAAGTGAGGTCTGTGCTTTAACAGTGATTGTAAGCCAATACAAGCACATAGCCCTCAAAAAAGTATGTATTTTTTTTAGTTTTCATAACAAAAAAAAAGTTAATTCATGAAAAGAAAACTTTGGATATAATATAAGCTAACAAAAAATGAAACCAAGAAAACGCAGTGATAATGTGGCTGTAAAACCAATATAAAGTTCAGGAAGTGGATGTGGCTCAGGCAACTGGACTCCTACCTCTAACATGGGAGGTTGCTGGTTCGGATCCTGGTGCCTTGGGAGGAAGACAGCAAGTTGACACAGCAAGAGACACAAGAAGAAAGAAGTATGATTAGAGACACAACCAAGCAGGGAGCAGAGATTCCTGGTGCCTCCTAAAGAAGACAGTGAGTTGACATGACAGGTAGGCACAGTGAGCTGGCACAACAAGATGCAACAAGAGATGCAGGGAGGAAAAACCATGATGAGAGACACAACAAAGCAGGGAGCAGAGGTGGCTCAGGTAATTAGGCACTTCCCTTCCATATTAGAGGTCCCAGTTTCGGCTCCTGATGCCTCCTAAAGAAATAAGGAAGACAAACAGATACAGCAAGTGAAAGACAACAAGGGGATGGGGAGAAATAATTAAAAATAAATCTTTAAAAAAAATGTAAAATTACTAAAAAATTGACACTGAACGCTAAGACTAAAAGGGTAGGCATACAGCTGAGACCTCAAAAGCTGGAAAGGAAAGTTATCCAGATTAAGCAGAACACCAGGAAGTCCTTGCAATGCTGGGAACTCAAGAAAGCCAGAGCACAAGAGCCTCCCTAGATCATAATGGAAACATTAAAAAGCTGAAAAGGAAGGGATTAACAAAATTAGTAATATTTTCAGTGAGCAATCTGTTGGTGTATCCAGGGAAATTACAGGTGGGGATGGAGGTGAGGAAATACAGATCCTAAGCAACCATGCAACACCAATCCTGTGGTTGGGAAAAAGAAACTAATTAAAATGTGTGTGTGCGTGTGTGTGTGTATACTTTTTATTTACCTTTGTTGTATTTGCTCTTTTCTTCAACAACTGTGGTTATAGAAGTTACAGATATCTCTTGTTCAGCAAAGGTGTTTTCATTTATTTTTTCCCTTCTTTTTGATATTAAAATGGGAAATTAAGCTATCTGAACTTGTCCTGCTATATGAAAACTCCAACATTTCAATATCAAATTGTCTCCCATAATCTGCATAGCTTTATATTTTCACAAATCCTGTCGGTCTCCTTGTCTTTTAAATGGATTATTTAATTGACTTCATTAATTAGATTATGGTGCACTTGTTATTAGTTTTGTGAGATTATTTTATTTTCTGTAACATGTTTTCTGTTTTCTCCTCTTTCCTTTCTTGTCTTTCATAACTCAATTAACAGTTTTAAATGATTCTGTTCCCCTTAGCAATTTGGAAATTCTTTTTCCTAATTCTTTATTTTCTAAACAACATTGTATCATAAGAAGAATTTTTAATAGGGTAAAGCATGGTCTTGACTTGTCCATTCTAAAAACCTCTGAAAGGCTGCTATGTGTAGCCTAGTTTCTCCTTGCTGCTAATAGTAAAATGTGTGGGAAAGACAAAATTGAGGAATGAACTAATACACATAAGGGAACCAGCACTTGATGATTTAGAAAATTTCAGACTATCTAGAAAGCATGGTCTGGATTCAGGGCTGAGGGTGTGGGTGAACAACCATAGGCTATAGAAACTAGGCACATGAGTCATAAATCCAATCAACCATCTCAGAAGAAGTCATCAATAGAGATATACTTGTCCAGGAAAGAGCTGTGGCAAACCACTTTTCTGATGGTTTGGACCTCCATGAATTGCATGAAAGATCAATAAAGTTTTTAAGAATTTTACATGAGCAGAAATACTGCCAGCCTGGACTGTGAGAGACAGACTAAGAGATGGTCATGTGACAGGGATGGACCTATGCCACCAAAAGTCAAGAATGCAATGGATTACCAACAACCCACTAGAAACCAGGGAAGAAACATGGAAGAGATTCTTTCTCTTTTAAGAGGAAGTATGCCTCTGCCAACAGTTGGATTTCAGAATTCTAGCCTCCAGAACATAAGATCATAAATTTCTGTCTAAGTCAACTATTCTGTGGTACTTTGTTACAAAAGCCCTGGCAAACCAAGACACTACCTTATCCAGTTATCAAGGGAGCAGAGCTAGACTGTTTAGCTGAAGATCAGATTCTCAAGAAACAAGGGAAATTTTTGTTTACCCATCCACCCAATTTTCACAATTTAAAAATCTAGATGAAATCATCTACAAAAATATAAATAACCAACATTTAACAGGAATGAAAAAAGGAGTATCAAATTCTAATACTAAAGAAGATATAGAACAAGTAATAAAAGATCAAAACCAAGGGAAGCGGATTTGGCCCAATGGATAGGGCATCCGCCTACCACATGGAAGGTCCAAGGTTCAAACCCAGGGCCTCCTGACCTATGTGATGAACGATGAACTGGCCCATGCACAGTGCTGATGCGCGTAAGGAGTGCCATACTATGCAGGGGTGTCCCCCTTGTAGTGGAGCCCTATGCACAAAGAATGCACCCCATAAGGAGAGCTGCCCAGCCCAAAAAAAGTGCAGCCTGCCCAGGAATGGCACCGCACACATAGAGAGCTGACACAGCAAGATGACACAACAAAACAAGACACAGATTCTGGGTGCCGCTGACACAAGCAGACACAGAAGAACACACAGTGAAGAGACACAGAGCAGACAACTGGGGTGGGGAGGGGGTGACAGGGTACGGGAGAGAAATAAATTTTAAAAAACAAATAAATCTTTTAAAAAAAAGAAACCAAAATCCTGGAGATTTTACAAACAAGTTATATCAAACTTCCTAAGAATAGATAATTCCTATGTTATTTCAACTGGTTCAGTGCATAGACACACACTAGAGATTCCCCAATTCATTTATAAAGCTGACATAATCTTGGAACCAAAACTAGTCAAGGCTGGAATAAAGGCCAACTCATTTGAAAGCAAAGATTCTAAATAAAATATTAATTGAATGTAAGAAAAAGAACTTTCTGCAACCAATGAGGGTTTAATCTAGGAATTAGAAGACGTTTAAAATTAGGAAATCTTTTTATGTCATTGACTATGAATATGCAAAAGGAGGAAAACATCAAATATACCTTGATTAAATGATAAAATTCAAAGAATATTCCTTATAAAAAAGTTAATAAGCTAGGAATGGAAAAAGACTTCCTTCATTTAATAAATGGTATTAATTAGAAACCAACAGCAAAATTCTTACTTAGGCAGAAAATATTAAAGGTATTTTCTGATAAAGTTAGGATTAGATAAGACTTCTTGGTATCACTGTGATTATTCAAAACTGTTCATGAGTCTTTGGCAACTCAATAAGACAAGGAAAACAAGTAAGAGGTAAGCTATAGGCAAGGAAGAAAAAGGACCATTATTAATTATAGATATAACTGTCCCTCAATAAAAACTTTCAGAGATTAACTTTTGAAAACATATTGACAGGGCAGGGCCAGGGCCTGACTCCCATCACAATTATATATAGATGCTGGATATAAAATAATAATAATAAAATAACTTTTAAAAAATAACAGTCAAGTTAAAAGAAAGATAAATCCTAAAGGAGTAAAAAATACAGAGAAAATGAAAACGAAAGCAGTATATACTATATTATTCCATTTATATGAAGTTCTAGAACAGGCAAAACTAATCTATTCAGTAAAAAATTAGAGTGGGGATAAGAACAAGGGTTGAGTGGAAGGGGATATGGAATAATGGTAATATTCTGTATTTTGACAGGTATTTAGGTTATACAGATGTATGACTTATCAAAATTCATGAAATGTACACAAGATATTTATCTGTTCATTATATATAAATTTTACCTAAAAAGACTGGACTCAGTATTATATGTACAATAAAGTGTTCAGGGATAAAGTGTACTGTCTGAAACTTACTCTGAAATGTATCTTAAAATAGATGCCCACGCACAGTGCTGCCACGCAAGGAGTGCCATGCCACGCAGGGGTGTCCCGGCGCAGGGGAGCCCCATGCGCAAGGAGTGCACCCCGTAAGGAGAGCTGCCCAGCGTGAAAGAAAGTGCAGCCTGCCCAAGAATGGCGCCGCACACATGGAGAGCCAACACAACAAGATGACGCAACAAAAAGAGACACAGATTCCCATGCCACTGATAACAACAGAAGTGGACAAAGGACACGCAGCAAATGGACACAGAGAACAGTCAACTGGGGCAGGGGGGAAAAGGGGAGAGAAATAAATAAATAAATCTTTAAAAAAAAAAACAGATGAACTGCTAGACTAATAAAAGAGAGAGACAGATGAAGAGATAGGTAATAAAGCAAATACAGCAGAGTGTTAATTGTGGACTCTAGACCAGGGGCCAGCAAACTACAGCCCATGGGCCAAATCTGGCCTGCCACCTGCTTTTGCTATAATCTATCAGCTAAGAATAGTTTTTATATTTTTATAAAGTTTATAAATCAAATATATATATTGAAAATAAATCAAAAGAATATTTCATGAAATGAAAATGATAAGAAATTAAAATTTCAGTGTTTATAATTGAATTTTTATTGGAACTCAGATGTATGCATTCATTTACATACTATCCAAGGCTATTTCTGTACTACAATAAGCAATTCAGTAGTTGCAAGGAAACTGTATGGCCCATGAAGCCTAAAAATATTTAATACCTGGCCCTTTTGAGAAAAAGTTTGCCAAGCTCTCCTGTAAATGGTTAGAGTGATAGTTGGAGATTATTGTATGACTCCCAAAAAGAGAAAGATTGTGTTTGTAAACTAGTCTATTTCCCTGGTGTGATACCCTTTGATTACATAAAATTCAGTTGAGGGGCCCTTGACTGGATTACCTGTTAAGACTGCTTTTTTTTATTTTTTATTTTTAAAGATAGATGGATCAGACAAAATGTTACATTAAAAAATATAAGAGATTCCCATATACCTCACTCCCTACACCCCCCACTCCTCCCAACAACTTCTTTCATTAGTGTGGTACATTCATTGCATTTGATGAGTACATTTTGGAGCATTACTACACAGTATGAATTATAGTTTATGTTGTAGTTTACACTCTCTCCCAGTTCATTCAGTGGGTTATGGCAGGATATATAATATTCTTCATCTGTCCCTGCAATATCATTCAGGACAAAGCCAAGTCCCAAAAGTGCCCCAACATCACACCTCTTTTTCCCTCTCCCTGCCTTCAGCAACTCCCGAGGTCACTGTCTCCACATTAATGATATAATTTCCTTTGAGGGCTTTCTTTGATTCAACCAAGTCAGTAAGGCATGACTCAGGTTGTGTCCCCACCTCCTTGGTGGGTCTATTTAAAGGGACATTCACACAGACAGACACAAGAAGACATACAAAGGAGAGAACTTTGTCATATTGATCCTGCCATGTGACAGAAAGGAGAAGTCTCAAACAGCTAAAGCCCCGAGGACAGATGAACCATTTGCCTGATAGCTGACAGATGACCTTGGGAAGAGAACTGAGACTAATACAGGAAGCCCAGAGGGGAAAGGTGAAACCCAGCAGAGATCGCCCACCATCTTGCTTCAATATGTGGCATATGACTTTGGTAAGAAAATACCTCTTATGGTATCTTGAATTGGACCTTTCACGACCTTGGGACTATAATAAGCTTTTACCCAAATAAATACCCTTTATAAAAGACAACAGATTTCTAGTACTATGCATTGACACCCCTTTGGAAAACTATTACAGTGAGTATACCAGTGTTTACTATAAAAGTCTTTCAACTTTTCTGTATGTTTGAATTTTATAATAGAATGTTGGGGAAAAAAAAGCAATAATCATAAACTGATTCTACAATGATCTATGGAGGGTAGAGGGGACTCTATAAATACTAAGTGCTATAGCCAGCTTTTCTAAAACCTTCTTGGACGAAGTCATGCATATGAAGTTTTGAAAGCTAAGAAAAATAGAACCAAGATTCTAGAATAAAGTTGGGAATCTTGAAAAGACGCTCTGCCCAAAAAACAGCCAGTGGGCTGTCAGTGGGCTTACCTTGGAATATATGGTAACCTATCTCCCCAGTGTATCAGAGTTAAACTCATTTATAATTTTCCTACACATTCTTATGCCCCATTTATTTGAGCCTATAATTAGCACCATACCCATTAAATATGTGTCCCAGAGACTTAAATCTTCAGTCTGTTCACATGCCGGTTGAGCACTGTATCGCAGCAGAGTTGTAGGCAACACCTACTCTCCAGTTCATTGGACTCACCCAAGGCAACTAACAAAAGGATGATGATGGACAACACCCATTCCCAAAACAGACAGTATCTAAATTGCAAGACAGTTCCATCCATCTGCCCCATGGGATCCAAACTCCCTCTCAGTCGGAAACAGAACAGGCATTGCCGTCCCAAAATCTTCAAGACTGAGGAAGGAACAAACATAAGGGGGCATACAATATGAACTAAAGTGGACTTATTATTCTAGCAATGGAAGAACTTGTAAGATTGATATAAAGACAGTGGTCACCAGATGTTCTGAGGGGAGGGAGAGGGAAGAATAGGTATAGCATGGGGTATTTCGGGACACTGGAATTGTTCTGCATGACACTGCAATGACAGATACAGGCCATTATACATTTTGTCAAAACCTTTAAAATTGATGCAAAGTACAAACCATACTGTAAACCACAGACCACAGTTAGTAGCAATACTTCAATATGTGTTCATAAATTGTAACAAATGCACCACATTAATGAAAGATGTTGTTAATAGGGAAAAGAGTGGGAGAGAAAGTGGGTGAGGTATATGGGAATCCCCTATATTTTCAATGTAATGTTTATATAATCTAAATCTTCTTTAAAAAATAAAATCTAATCTAATTTAATTTAATTTAATTTAAAAATCAGCTTAGGAACATTCTACGCAGCAACCAAAGAAAGTGTTGAGAAAGCTTGCTATTATATTAAGTCTTAGAGCAAAGAAAGAAAAATTTTAAAAACGTCCATAAGAAATCAGAATATCAAGCCTGCCTTCATTCTCCCTCTCAGCTGAAGACCCCAATGTTGCTAATCAATTATCAATCCTCTTCTTGTTTATCTTTCAAGCAGCATTTGGCACAATTGATTCCTTCCTCCCTGGAACATTCTTTTCACCTAACTTCCAGAACATCACATCACATTCTCCCGTTTTTCATCCTACCACATTGGCCACCCCTCAGGCTGTGTTTTATTCTCATCACCCTGTCCTCTAAATTTGGGAGTACCTTAGAGTTCAATTCTTGAACCACTTTCATGCAATGTGGAAAGCTCATTTGATATAATCATTCCTCCAAAGAGGAGATATACTTAGAGATAAGAATATTAAAAGTTAAACTTTTCTTTCCCTATTCTCTTATTCTCTTAATTCTCACCATGGAGGAATTAGGCACAGAGAATTCTGTCTTTGAATAAGGATAGTGAGAGACTGTGAACTTTGAACTAATTTCTTAATACAGCAAAGAGAAAAAAATCTGTGCCTTCGAAACTCTCAATTCTACCATTCCTTCTCTCGAGATCTACAAAACTTAACTTTAGCTCTTTATTCCCTAGTAGCTAAAGAATTGAAGTACTGTATGACATTTAAAGACTAGACCTGGAAAGCTGAGAGATAAGAGTGTGATACATAAAAAAGCAAACCACAACACTTTCTGAAATATTCTTGAGATGCAGTGCTATTAATGGATTCCTTGAAATTACAAAATCAATTTCATCAGGAATATTAGCAAGCAGGCAATTTATTCTGAAATTAAACTCCTTTGTAAAGTGCCAAAATTAAGGACTGAATCCTCTATAAAACTATACCAACAAATGCCATTTTTCTCTGAAATCTTTCATAGTAATTTAATACAGATCTTTCTATTTCAGAAACTCCAAATTAGCAAGATTTGGAGCATTCAAGAATTTGCATTAAGGCTGTATCTGTGCTCGCACACCTGCAAGCAATCAAAGAGGAATAATTTTTAGAAAAAGTCAAGTTTGGTCCATATACTTTTTTTCAAGATCTTGATGGATTTGGCATTATAGGAACTTTCAACCTCTGGTAAAGTTCTTGGCTTTTACACATCCTGGCAAGGTTTTTTTGTTTGTTTGTTTTTGTTAATTTAGCACATTATACACAGTTCTGTGGCAACAAAAGTTGGACAAAACAGTAGTCATACTTAGGAGGTGCATCAATTTTAATTCCATACACAACTGATTACCCTCATAGGATTTTCACTTTAAGACACTACAGCCCCTCCTTCCATTCCTTCTCAACACCTGCTTTTATTATAGCAGTAAAATAAAAATAAGAATTGTAAGCTTTGGTTAAAGGTAAAATTTGATTTAAAATGTCACATTGATAATTTTAACTTAATTTTTATGACTTTCATAGTACTTTCAAATTTAATATCTCTGGAGACTTAAATTTGAGATAATCTTCTAAAATAAAAAGGGTAAAAACTTGCCTAATTGCTCAGCTTCAACTTGGAGATCATCTCTTTAAGTCTCATCTTTTGATGTAATTCTTATGAGACCTTCATAAAGAGTCAATGCAAAAGCCTTATTGGGGGCTGGGGAGAAGATCACAGATTACATCTTCTTCTTAACTCTCATCTAGTCTTATTCAATCTAATTGGATTCATGTACAATGGAGGATGTAACCCTGGAAATTAATCTTTGGGGAGAGAAATATAAATGAATACCTTGATACAATGAGAACTATGAGAGAAAAGGTCTGATGCTTTCATAAGATCCTAAACTATGCTTCATCCATTTCTAAGACTTTCACCTTTATTTCAGAATCTTCACATGAAACTGAATCTTTACCTTGACCTACTTAAAATTCTATTTTCCCCTACATGTCTGTAAACTGGCTCTGCCTATTTTTAATGTTTTTTTAGTCTTCTATATCTAACCTTACTAGCAATTTTATGGCTACACTTTGAAAAATATCTCCTCCTTACTACACATAAAATCAGGATATGCATGGCATTAGTAAATAGCACAGCCTCATGATCCAAATGGTCAGACTTCCCCATAGACCTGGTATTCTGAAATATATGGATCTATTATCGAGCTTTTATAGTTAGTTCTAAGTTTTAAAAGTTTTCATGAAAGCAGCTAACCCATAAGGCCAGTATAATTTATATTTTATTTGACATGCAAATGTGAATATAAAACATTTTAAAGATATAAAAACTTTCTTAAAATACTTTCTTTTCCAACTATGACAGAATAACTGGGAAAAGATTTTCCTCCTGCTATGTAAACAGCTAGAAAATTGGACAAAAAAATAAATAAAGCAGTTGTGTTCAGTGAATGAACATCAGGCAGGTCATGAATGTGATCCCTGAGAAATGAGAAACACATACTGTGAGCTTTATAACCACTCCTTCTACCTGAAGGTACTTTCTAGACCATATTACACAGAAGGTTCCCAAGAAGAGAATGATGGGATTGCTGAGATAGTAGTACAA
This sequence comes from Dasypus novemcinctus, assembly GCF_030445035.2. Lineage (NCBI taxonomy): Eukaryota > Metazoa > Chordata > Mammalia > Cingulata > Dasypodidae > Dasypus > Dasypus novemcinctus. Next base: position 196,282,777 of record NC_080673.1, on the reverse strand, counting down.
ATAAACTGAAGCAGCTGGAATTCTGTGGAGCAGAGTAATGAAAAGGATAGACCTACAGAGATTTAAATTTTTTTTTAAAAAAGCTCAAGAAATCTATAAGAGTCCCCTTGAGTTTGCTATTAACTATTGTTTTAGTTTTCTAAAGGCTGCTAGGAGCAATATACAAGAAATGGGTTGGTTTTTACAATGGGAATTTATTGTATTAAAAGCTTACAGTTCTGCAGCTGAGAAAAATGTCCAAATCAAGGCATCTGGCAAAGTGTTCTCCCTGAAAGTCAACTTCTAGACTCCTGCCATGTGGCAAGGCACAGTGGTGGCTCTACTAGTGTCTGCCATTTCCTCTGAGCCATGTTGCTTTCAGCTTCTTGCTCTTTTTGATGGTCTCTCTGCTTACTGGGTTCCTCTCTGTCTCTGCCCTCTCCTCCAGGCCTCATGGCTTTCAACTTTGGGCTGTTCCAACTGTGGCTTTTCTCTCTTCCAGGTTCATCAACTTTTGAAGATTTCCTTCTGTCTCTGTGGCCTTTTTCTCCATGTCTGTGGTTTTTTATTCCTCCATTTATAAAGGACTCCAGTAAAATGAGTAAGACCCACCCTGGGACATGCAACCTAATCAAAGGCCTTTAATTGAAGTAATTTAATCAAAAAGTCCCATCAACAGTATGCAGTAGGTTTACATGCATAGGAATAGATTAGCTCTAAGGACATGATCTTCTGGGGTCCACCCAACTTGAACTGTTATAAATATTAAGCTGTACATGCAGAGAGTGAAACTCCAGGAGGCTAAGCAAAGAAGGATAAGGAAGCTGTATGCCCAGAATGCAAGCAGAGCTAGAAGACATTCACTTCCAACCAAAGAGAATGAACTCAAATACTCAGAGGACGCAATGAGAACACAGAAGGGTAATGCCTTATGAATGGGACTAAACTAGCCCTAGGATACAGGCTACTTAAAAACAAGCCTTGAAATACCAAACTGATTCACAAATAATTAACTACCTGCCAGAGCAAAATACAAAAGAAGACAACAAAATCCAGCATAAAACTATTCTATCAAGAAAGTGAAAATGGAAGAAAATATTCACAAATCATATGTCTGATAAAGGTCTAGTATATATAAACATAACTCAACAATAAAAAGACAACACAATTTTAAGAGGGCAAAGGGATTTAAATATACATTTGTCCAAAGAAGAAGCACAAATGGTTCAATAAACACAAGAAAAGATGCTCAACATCATTAGTTGTTTGAGAAAAAAAAAATCAAACCCTCAATAGATACCACTTCACATGCACTAGGATGACTATAATCAAAAAAGAAGTAAACAACAGTGCTAGTAAAGATGTAGAGAAACAGGAGCACTCAAATACTACTGATAGGAATATAAAATGATGCAGCCACTATAGAAAACAAATTGGCAGATTACAGAAAATTTAAATATGGAGTTACCATATAATCAAGCAATTCCACTATTACTTATAGACCCAAGAGAACAAAAAAATATATGTCTACTCAAAAGTTTGTACACAACAGTCTGTAGTCACAATATTTGGTTATTATTTAGCAAAACAGTAGAAACAACCCAAAGGTTTATCAATAGATGAACAGATAAACAAAATGTGGTATATATCCATAAATGGATTATTATTCAACTGAAAAAAGGGATGAAGTAGCATGTATATGCTACAACATGGATGAACCTTGAAAACAGTCTAAGTGAAAGATATTAGACAGAAAAGACCATATTTTCATTCAATTTATATGAAATATCCAGATTAAGCAAATCTCTAAAGTCCAAAAGTAGATTAGTGGTTGCCAGGAACTGGGGATATGGGGAAAAGGGAAGTGACTCCTAATTGGCACCAGATTTCTTTTCAGGGTGATGAAAATGTTCTGGAATTATTTACACAAAGTAGTGAGTATATTAAAAATTACTGAATGGTATATTCTAATATAGTAAAGTTTACAGAATGCAAATTATATCTCAATCTTTAGCTCAATTGTAGCTACAACATCTTAGATTTTAAAATATAATATGTTAAGAGAATTGTGGAAAGATGGCAGAGTAGGAAGCTCCATGAACCATTCCCTCCAAAAGACAACCATTAAACTCTCTGAATCAACTATATTGAAGCTCCAGATCTGAATAGAACACAATATACCATCTAGGAGAGAAAGGGAGGAAAAGGCTAGTAAGTTGCAGTAAATACCAATGAATTTCATTCTCCATCCATCTGCTACCCTTACCCATCACTCAGCCTTGCAGCAGGCAGCAGTGAGGTTCTCAACCTTGGCTTCTGGTGCAGGCTGCAGGTACTAGGGTGGGCTATAAAGACCTAGCTCCCCAAGATCTGGGAATCTGCAGCCCAATCACTCACTGATCACTACTTTTGATCAACCACTAAAGATTGCTGGGGGCCCAGCTTTGAGCATGGCCACTGCTTCAACCCTACATGAGCAAAGACAGCAGAGGAATCTTAAAGACAGTACCTTTCCTCAAAACTACAGAAATGAGTTAAAGGAACACATTTTTGGGGGAAGTGCCAAATCAAAGAAACACAGGTTCAAAGAGCCATAAGAGAAACTCCTGAAATCTTTGCTAAGTCCTCCTGCACTCCCTCTCCGGAGCAATGTGGAGCTGGATGGCACTCTCTTTATGGGTCTCTCACCTCCTTCCAGCTGGGAAAGACTGACTTAGAAAACTCCTCCCCAGCTCCCCACCTCCCCCAGAATTTGCCCTCAAGGGAAAAGCAGCTTGAGATAGTGAAAGTAGTAAAAGAAACAACTGAGTCTGGCAGCCTGGGGCAAAAGCTTGCCTGCTTCAAGTCCTGCAGTGGAGCACTAGGGAGAGGAAGAAGGTCTTTCCTAGGAGAGGGAGCTTTCAAATTCCTGTAAACAAGGGCCTCCTCAGAACACTAAGAAGCACAAGTTCAAGACACAGCCATAGGCTCATAAAAGAGAAGGAAGAACTTGAACTTTGCATTTGCCTTGGGCTGACCTTGACAGGAGGGCAAAACTCTGAAGGAGAGCACAGGCCATAACAAAGCTAATTTGCAAAGACACTGAAAGGTGTTTTTTACATTGCTTTGTTTGGTTTCCCTGATTTCTGACACTTAAGGAAATCCTTCTCATATCACTAGCTGGATACAAACTCAATAAACAGACAGCTCAGGGATAGAGTTAACATTATAAAATATTAAAATGTACAGTGTACAACAAAAGATTACAAGACAAGAAAGAAAAAGGAAATGATAGCCCATCAAAAGGAAAAGGATAAAAATCCACAAAACATCAGTGAAGAAGATCAGACTGCAGATAAACCAGGCAAAGACCTTTAAAAAAAAACAATCTTCAAATTCAAGGAAATGAAGTAAAATACAGAGAAAGAACTAAAGAATATCAAGAAAACAATGAATGATCAATATGAGAATCTCAATAAAGACATACAAATATTAAAAAGGAGCCAAACAGAACTACTAGAATTGAAGACCATAATAACTGAAAGGAAAAATTCACAGGATGGTTTCAACAGGAGATTGGAACTGACAGGAAAAAACCATCAGTAAAATTGAAGACAATAGAAATGAGACAGGATGAGGAACAGGGGGAAAAAAAAAAGAGTAATCAGAAAAAGCAAAAAGAGCCTAAGAGACCTGTGGGATACCATCAAGTATACCTACAGAAGTCCCTGAGAAGGAGAGGAAGGGGCAGAAGGAAAAGTCAAAGAAATAATAACAGAAAACTTCTCAAACTTAGCAAAAGACAAGAGATACACAAAGCTAGAAATCAGGAACAGAGGGAGAAGTGGAAAATTCACAAATCTGTGTATATTATATAATACACTCAAACAATCAATGGGTCAAGGAAGAAATCACAAGGGAAGTTAGGAAATAACTTGAGGCCAATGAATAAACCAAAACTTAAGCGATGAAACAAAGGCAGTACTGAGAGGGATATTCATAGCTCTAAAAGCTTACACTAAAAAAGAAGAAAGGTAAACTACAACATAAACTATAATCCATGCGGTGTAGCAATGCTCCAGAATGTATTCATCAAGTGCAATGGATGTGCCACACTAATGGGGGAGGTTGGGGGTGTGGGGAGTGAGGTATGAGGGAACCTCGTATATTTTTTAATGTAACATTTGTGTGATTTATGTATCTTTAAAAAAAAGATAATAAAAAAGGGGGAAAACATTTGCGTAAAAATATATAAAAGGGTCACTCCGCTTTTCAAAAAAAAAGATCTCATATCAGTCAGAGACTTAACCTCACAACTGGAGGATCTAGAAAAAGAAGAGAGTGGTACAACATTCTGAACATAATTAACAGCACCGAATTATGTATTTGAATGTGGCTAGAAGAGGAAATTTCAGGTTGTGTGTGTACGTGTATATGTCTCTCCCTCTCTCTCTATATATAACTAAAATAAAAATTTTAAAAGAAATACATAGGACTGTAAAACACATACAGTGAACTCTAATGTAAATCATGTACTATAATTAACAGTACAATTATTTTTTAAATCTTTCAGTAATTGTAACAAATGTAACACACTAAAGTAAAGTGTTAATAATAGGGTGGTATATGGGAACTCTCACTTGAATGAAAATCACTGTGTTTCTGAAGGTCAACTCACTTTCATCCTACTTCTGGCTTCCATTACAATTTTAGAGGTGTTAGAACAGAAAATAAAAAGAGGGAGAGAAGCAGATGTAGCTCAACCCCTTGGGTGCCAGCCTACCACATGGGAGGTCCTGGGTTAGCTTCCAGTGCCTCCTAAAAGAAGATGAGTGAACACCTCCTCTCACCACAGTGAGCTTAGATGTCGCCTCCTGCACAATGAGCTAGACCCTGCATCTGCTGTCACAAGCCAGAAGATGCCACAGTCCACAGGGAGCAGATGTGGCTCAGGTTACTGGGCACTCACCTCTCATGTGAGAGGTCCCGGGTTCGGTTCCCGGTGCCTCCTGGAGAACACAAACAAACAATGAGCAGACAGATGAAAGAACCATCTGGGGGAGGGCGGAATAAATAAATAAAGTAAGTAAAATAAATCTCTAAAAAAAGGGGGGGGGGGAACCGCAGCATTTACTTTAGAAGCATTAATCCTTAAATTGTATAATATGAACATTTGATTCTCTTGATACCAAAAAAAGGGGGGCAGGGGGTATTTAAATAATTTATACAAACTGGTTAAACACACACAGCAATCCCATTTCTGTATAATATATGTTTTCAAAGGTTGCCTACAAATTTAATTCTCATTGATTTTCATAATGTTTTCAAAAGATCCCTAAGTTTGGCTTCCCCATTAATAAAATAATTAGATGATTTCTAGATCTTTCTAGTTTCAATATTCTATAATTCTTTGAGATTTATTTCTAATAGATTAAAACACAATGGCTCTAATATTTATCAGTTGATATTTAGAGCCTCTAACATGTTAAAACAGCATGTATACAAATACCAGATTAATGGAGTAGAACTCATATTTAAAGAAACTACAAAATTAATTCTTGGGAGATAAAAATATGTAAAAGGCTCTGGATTTCCTATCCAAAAGGCTAATTATTTTAGGTGCAGTGGGTCTCTAGGAATAGTAAAGCAAAAGATAGCTTACTACTAGTTTTTTGTGTTATACGTGTATGTGTATACAGATATAGATATAAATTATTTTTAATTGCAAGAGAGCATGGAGAGAATGTCTCTGTAGCAAGACAGAAAGTTTTGAATATGCTCTGAATGAAAAAGAGCTGGATTCAAATCTTGACTCGATCTCTTCCTACCTATTTAACAATAGGCAAGTTATTCTCTGAGACTGTTTCCTCAGTCTTACAAAGGGTGATAACTAAGCAGGGTGCTTGGCATATAATGGATACTTTATAAATAAGGACACCGTTTTGTTGTCACGTTTAAATACCTTATGGCTGGCCCAAAAGGAACCTAAGCACAACCAGAAAAAAAAAAAAGCACCAATATGCCCAAGTGTTATTATCTTATTTTTACTATAATATGGTTTAAATAATAAAGCCCAAATAAAATCAACATGAAAATAGAAGCTTATATTGGCTTAAAAATTGCAAATGGCTGCCACTGGCTCTGTTTAATGGATCAAATACTTAAGTAGGATTAAAGATTTCTTCCAGTTTCTAATTATACCTTATTTTAAAATGCTACAATTTGACTGAAATTTAGTCCTTCTTTTCATGTGTCTAATTTTACAAAAAAAAAACAGTTTGAATCTGACATTTCTCTTAATCATTGGCCAACAATTTTTTCCTCGCTTAAATCCAAGAGTACTAAATTATATGTTGTCTTTCATTTGTACTTTGTTTCCATGATGGTATGCTCACCTCCACAGCAAGATTATGTTTCCTGAGGGCAGGAATCATGACATATGTGCCAAGGCAGCACCCATGTGCTCACAGAAAGAACTCATAACTTTATACATTAAATGCATTATGCATAATGCATTAAATGCATTATGGGTTAAATAGTTACATTAAGTTTGCTATTACCTTACTATGCTGCTTAATTAAAGGTATTTCAAATTAGGGAGAACACAGAACATGTCTTTAATTTAACACACACATAAAATCACACACAGAGTTGAAAGAATCCTAAAGAATCATCTAATTTAACCTCATTAATCACCTAACTAAATTATTTTAAGGTAATGATTAGAGAAAATACAGACCACAATAACATTTATTCTTCTATTTCCTATCTTTAGCAATATATCCCTTCTACATCTACAGCAATTAATATCTACCATTCCCTGAATGATAATGATAATATATTTTCACAATAGCAACTGGTGACACTTCTATAAATCAATGTGCTGCTGTGATACCTAAATAAAAGCATATTTCACTATAATGATGCTTCCAGGCTTCCCTCACATCAGGTGGTTACTTGCAGTTAATGATCTGTGACATACCACACAAGTAGTCCTAAAAAGACTTATTATCCACTGCATGTGCAACAATATTTGCTTTATGGAAGACTAAATGAATGAAGACATTCAATGTAACTGTAAAAGTAAAATCAAAAGAAAACTTACAAGTAACATGTTTTCTTTAAGTAAAAGGACTGTGACCATTTTCCATTAATACTTAACCTTTTGCTGGAGCAGTGCAACTACATATAATGTTCAAATCCACAAAGCCCAAGAGCTGTTCTGGGTTAATGCTAATTAACTGCCCCCAATCAAAAGAGCTTTCCCAAAATGCAAGATCATCATCCTCTATTGTTGACATCAAAGTCATATCACAAAGTTTAGTGAACAGTAAAAAAGACAAATATGCTTTCTACATAATTTGGGAACATGTTTTTTAATATAATTGATATATACATACATTTATACACACACACACACACTATATATATATATATACCAAGAGAAAACAATTATAATGAACATAAAAATTGTTAGTCTCAAACATTACATTATCTTTCATAGCTGCCAGACATTGTAGACATTCACACCCTTACCATTTATACTTTTATTTCATTTACTAGACTCAGCTTTTGTCCACCATATGTCCACGTGGATTAACTATTCCCTTAGGTACAATTAAGGACTTTCCATTTGTTGTAAGAAGACCTAAGTATGAAGGACACAGCCAGAAATAACATTTATACCTCAACCAAAAACAGAAGCACATTCAAACTCAAACGAAGGTTTATGCAGCATCTTTTTTTTTTATTAGACACATGTCTACATAGCAAAATAAACTTTAGATAAAAATTCATGGCAACAGATTTCACCATTTCAAATGAATACCAAAATTAAATCACCTCCATCAATTGAATTTTGTAGAAAATTATATTTCTAAACTATAAGTTAAATGAAAGTTTGGCTTCTAAACAATTATAACCACAAATTTAATCATTATTTATGTATTTCAAAGACATTTTATAAATTTTTTTTATTTCTATATGCTTGAAATGTTTAAAAATAGTTAACAGTATCTCCTCATAAAAGACAGGATTTTAATACAGAAGGGAAAAGATGATAATAGCTAACACACATACCACTTATTACATACAAAGTATGGTTCTAGGAGCTTTATATATATTTAATTCCAACACCAACCACACTATAAGGTAGGTGTTATTATTATTCCACTTTACAGATGAAAAAACCAAGGGTAAAAGAGGGTAACTTACCCACAGTCACAAAGTTAATAAATGAGCCCATATCTGAACTTAAATGGTCTTCCTTAGAAGTTTGACCTTAAATACTACTCTGTACTTCAGTCTAAATAAAAGCTATTAAAGTGCAAGAACATACAATGAAATAAATGTCCAAAAGGGAAAATACAAATTCTCATCTTTTTGAAATTGAAATTCTGAGTGAAAAATAAGAGATTAATTAGGAATAAGAATTTGCTTATCAAAAGAACTGTGTGTGTAATATAAAATGTTTTTACATTATCTTATGTGGTATTAACACATAAAGTACCTAGTGAAGCTGTTATTATTAAACTCCTTTTAAAGATAAAAAATCAGGGCTCAGAGAGACTGAATTACCTGCTAAAGATGAATTGCTAGTAAGTAGCAGAGCAATGACTAGAAACCAGATCCCAAAATTATATTACATTTTAATATATTTCCATTATGACAATCAACATCTCTGCTAGTATTTTAATCTTGAACTAAGCTCTCCATTAAATTTTAAGGAAATATTGCCTAAGGATAAGAATGGAAATGTAAGACTTTACTTGTTGAAACTAAATCTTATTCCTTTTGCAAAAGGAGATAGAAACAGGCAAAAGCTGGAGAAATGGTAATATTTTTACTCTATCGTCTTACAAGGTTTGTAATTCTATCTTTTACTGAGGTAGAAAATAATGAATCTAGTTATTCGAGTAACAAATAAATCCAGGCACTTTCTATGTGGCAGAGACTAGGCTGTATACTAGACATACACCATTAAACAAGGAAGACAGCCCCTGCCTTCATGGAGCTTCAATTACCAAATCCCTGCACAATTCAAAAGAAGAAAAAGGTTGCTCTTAAAAGAGGTGACTTTCTCAGTGATTCTACTGAGTGATTCTAATCAGTTTAAAAGGGAAAAAAAAAAACCAGCTAAGCATTATTTAAAATGGGATGGAAACTATACTCTGTCCTATCTTTTCTATTTGTTCATTTCCCTCATACTCTGTAAAAAGAGTTTAAGAATTGTTAAAGTTCTCAGAAACCCCTCAAGTTCTACCTTTTCACTTAATAAACTGTAGAGTAAGGAATGGATAAGACGCACTCGAAACTACATCTAAAAGTGGAATAAGTTCAAAATTCTTAAGAAGATATGCATTCTGCATCATCAGGTGTTCTTTCTCTCTTCTCCCCCCTCCAATCCCTCTCTCTGAGAATTCCCATCAGCAGAAAATATGCTGTAATATTTTGTGTGTCCTTTAAAAACAACAAAAGAAACAAAAGAATTCTGACCTCTATCATCTCCAGCTACTATCCTGTTTTATCTACTACCTTTTATAGCAGCTTCACATTTATATATTGTCTCTACTCACTGCCTCCAATTCATTTCCTTCCCTTACCTCTTGAATCCACTTTAATCAGCTTTTGCCCCTTTCCACCCCCTATTCTCCCCAACCCCCCAATGAATCTGACTGACTAGGTCACCACCAGCTACGTCTATACCGTTAAATCAGGGTTTTTAACCAGAAGTCCATGAATTTCAGGGGGCCCATGAGCTTGATTTGAAAATAATCAACTTATAATCTTTATTTTCTCTGACCTCTAACTGAAATCTAGCATTTCCTTCATTTGTGAATGTATGCAATAAATTACAGTTATATTCATTTCCTATCACATTACAGCTGTTGCATATCTCAAAAAATCACTTACACTCATCCATAGTTTGAAATTATGGTAGTTCTTCGACCCAATACTAACTGGGTATCATAAAACTATCTGCCGCTACATTCTGAGAAGGGGCCCGTGGTTTTCACCTGACTGGCAAAGAGGTCCACGGAACAAAAAAAGGTTAAGAACTGCTGTGTTAAATCTATAACCATCCTAAGTTCTCATCTGTTGATCACTCACCACTAGAGACACTTTTCTATTTGGCTTCCAGGACTCTTCACTCTCCTGTTTTTCTCTGGCCACATTTCAACTCCTTTGCTGACCTCTTTCCATTTCCTCACACTCTAAAATATGTCACTTCCACTACTATCACCCTGATCATGCCACCATTATTTTTTACCTGTCAAGAGTCTCCTAACTGGTCTTGTTTCCAATTCATATGCTCTTAAATAAAAGCTACAGTGATCCTTTCCAAATACAGGTTAAATCACTTCACTTTTCTGCTCAAATCTTCAGCGGCTTTCCATCTCACTCAGAGGAAAAGTCAAAGCCCTTACAATGACCTGCAAAGCCTTGATCTCTTCCTAGATTAGTAACAAGGAAAATAATTGCTGAATTGCTTAATTTACACTACAAAAACTAGACATCCATTTGAAATTTTATAAAGTAAAGCCACAGAAAATGAAAAGTCATTAAATTCTACATGCAAGAACAATTTTAAGTTTAAAAAAAAAATGGTACCTTTAGAGCCTAAAAGACATCCCAAAGATGGCCATATTACTAGGGTATGCCTGATGAATAATAAGGATTAAATGAATCTTAGCTATGTTTAATAATAATTAAACATATGCACTAATTAATTTATATAGAAACTTGGTCATTGATATCCTAACAAATGAATGATAAAGTGAGCCTAAGAAATTGTCACTGCAAAGATAAGAAATTAGGGCTTAAACTACACATAAAGTTAAAATCAAACACTCTTAAATCATATGGGAATAAATGTGCTCAATTACTCTTACAACTAAACAGAGTTTGCATCATCAAATTTTAGTAGTGGAAGGTGCTTAGGGATTACCTAGTACAATCCCCTCATTTTATACACAATAGTGACCTTAAGTGGTTAAGTAATTGCCCAACATTACATGGTTAAATAAAATGACAGGACCAGGACAAAAGCTGGTTTCCTGATCCCCAAACTCGTGTTCCTTTAAACCTATATTGGATTTGTTATATTATCATTGCAAATATAAATTAATTTATTAAATGATAAATTAATGAAAATTTCAACTCTTTCATGAAGAAATCCGTTTTTTATAATTCTGAACTGTTTTATTTAAAATTTCAATATTAATTTAATATTTATTAATTTCTTCTAAAATTTAAAGTTAGATTTGTACTAAAAAATAACATAGACTATGCTTTCTTTGGCATTTAATAAACCTGCTCTACTGTGACAAAAAGAAGATGGATAGAAATCCTATAAGCAGGTTGTTAATGCCAAAATACTTATTCAACTTCAAGCAACAAAATGTTTCTCAGGCTAAGTAGACTGTAATACTGCTAAAAATAATTCAAGATAGGTTATCTAAAAGAAGTAACTATGAATAACAAAATAACATCACTGCAACAACTCTGTCAAGTGAAAAATGGTTTGGGGTTAATATTATTATAAAGCACTCTTTTGCCATTTTCTTCTCCAACGACTATCAGCCAGAACACTAGTCTGAATGGAAACTTATGCATTTAATTTGGGGATATTATATTAATTTGGGGATACAACCAATTAAATTAGAAACACTATCAACATGTCAACAAGTACAGCAGCGCAAAGTGTCATGTAAAAGAACCACTGTAAGTGCATATGATTAAAATACTCTCTCATTCAGTACACAGAAATGCCATCAGCAACCTCCAATAATTAAGCACAGCCCTGCTTGAAATATTATGTAAAGAGAAGAATAAATAAAGGCAGGAATCAAAACAGAAATATCAGCACCATCTGAAAAAGACATTTGCACCTGATACTTTGGATTAATATTATCTGGAACAAAAAGTATTAATATTATATAGATTCAAAATATTAAAACCAATGGGGGTGGGAGAGAGGTAAATGCTTTTGTTGAGAATGTATAAAACAATGAACTTTTCAAATCCTCAAAAGTTTTTGTTTATGCTTTTAAATTAAAAGGTGTCTTAAGCAAATTGATAACATTTACTTTTCACTTTAGTATAGTATCGTAGATGATAAATTTTATAAAAGTTGATATTACTCCTTCAAAATAGCAATTAAAGTAAATGGTGCTTACTTCACAGTTTCACAGATACAGTAAGAATTTTTGAAGACTCAATACAGTCACAATATAGGGAGGTACTTTCGTGTAAATTCCAATAAAGTCCTTCAAGCTAGACATATATACATGTCATATGTACGTCTATTACAGAGAATAAAGAGTAGACTTTTAAAAGCCTTGTGATAATTTTATTGAGAGCATCAGTAAAAATTTTCAACTTGCAATTTACTTGTTTTACTAATACATTTGCACTGAATTCAAGGAACACAATTTACAGGGTACATTAAAATGTAACCTTTAAACCTCCCAGTGTAAAACATCACTTCCTGGGCAGAGATAGTACTCCAAGAACTATCAATCACTGTTAAGAAGAATATACAGTCAACATTGTTAATTAATGTTGATGCACTCTTCTCTATGCCCTCATCTGTCAAGAAGATTGTTTAAAAATCTGAGTTATTAGTCTTTATTTGGGAAAGGATCTGGTTAATATCTTTAAGAGTAGAAATCATTCATCCATCCACTCTATACTGGAGCATGATAATTCCTACCCCCCAATACAAGTTACTGATAACCACCCCCCTCCACTAATGAAAGAAGCTATAAATCAAGAAAAGGGCAGCTCCTATGCAACCCCTGTTAATTTCTGTTTACAGTCTATCCAACTGAGAATGTTAGCTAGCCAGGGGAGAAACTAGCTGATGGATCAGATAGTAGGAAAACATAACAGATTAAAGATAGGAAATAACAAAATGACAAATTAAAATGCTCTGTGGCTATAAAACACGGATTGAATTTATAATTAATCTTTTAAAAATGTAATATTCATGAATGTTCACTTCATTTTAATAAGATCAAATTTGAACCTTGCCTGAAACCCTGAAGATAGTCCAAAGTGGAGGTTTCCAATATTATGTAAAATTAACAAATTGGGAAATAGAAGCACACTATCTAAATCTTTTATATTTATTTAACATACAATCTTAACATAAAATCTATAATATTCTATTACAAACATGAGCCAGCATTGTATAATTTTGATGTATTTCCTAGGAAATTCATACTAACATTATCAACCAGGGTAGAATTCAGTAGGCCATCTAATAGGATTCACTATATCTACAAATGCTTTTCCTCATTAAGAAAGCCATTTTCCCTGAATAACACACCCAGGCCACAAATTCTTCCAATTTCAACAGCTTTCATGGAAAGTCTTTATTCATTATTTGTTCATTCAGGCACTGTTCTGAGTGATAACACTCTTCGCTTTTATGGAATTTAGATTTTAGTGTGGAAAGACAGACAAGAAACAAAGAAGAAACAATATCAGATGGCAATGAATCCATACAGAAGAATGAAACAAATGACTTGACAGAAAGGGCTAGTTTAGATTGGGTGATCAGAAGAAAGTTTTGAGGAGACGACATTTAAGATGAGATCTAAATGACAAAATGGAGTCAGCCAAGTAGAGACCAGAGTAAAAAGCATTTCAAGTAGAGGAAACCCTAACACAGAAGTGACTTGATATGTTTTAAGAACTGGAAAAAAAAAAAAACACAACCATGTTTTACATATGGTAGACAGGCAGAGTGTAGTAGAATGAGGTCTAAGAGGCAGGAAGGAGCCAATTCATGCAGATTTTGTAAACTTGGGTAAAGTGTTTGTTTTTAACTCTAGGTATGATAAGAAGGTGCTGAAGACTTTTAAGCAGAAGAGTTACATAATATAATTTGCTACTGGGAACTATAGGGGAGCAAAGCTAAACAGGAGGCTACTATAGTAGTTCAGGTGAGAAGTAATGGTGATATTGGGCCATGGGCAGACCCACCCATGACAAGCCCTTAAGTGAACAAAAACTGAAAACCTCTAGGCTCTGATCAAGTGAGAGGGTCCCAATGCTGAAAGAGCAAGACTTTCAAGGCCAGGGAACCAGATATTAGGCAAGTGGATTTGGTTCCCTCATGTGCAGAAGTTGCCTTATATGGTAATATAGTTTGCCCTGGGTGCTTAAGTGGCTAGATGCATAACCTGTCAGATAGCTCACTCCACATGGGGTTTTAAAGATCATCAGACTTCATCCAATCTTCCATGACCTACACAGAGAAAGTAGATGCCTTATCCTCTCTCCCATTTTCAAAGTTACCTACTGGTAATTTATTTTTGTATCACTAGGGAAAACTATGCCCTTCCATGAAGATGTGGACATAATTAATTGTATTTATTAATCTTAACCACCAGGAAGAACAAAAGAAAAGCAGATAAAGTTTTTAGAAGATGACAGCAAAAAAGAATAAAATTAAGACCCAAGTTGACAGATCCCAATCACTCCTTCAGCACTGCCTTAGGCTCAATCTTTGAGCAAATTAAAAATGGCTAGCCAAACACACATAGCTGGCACTCAAAAAAAAAAAAAAATATTTGTTGAATGAATGGCCTTACCAATACATGGTTTGAGAACTATCAATCTGGAAAAAACAAGGAATAAGACAGTGAACAGAGAATTACCTAAGAACTATTTCCTTGAAATAGGAAAATAGGGGTTAAAGATGTAAAATAACTGGTTTGAGGTCATTCTACTGTTATGTGAAGAATTCATGCTTTTAAGCAAACTGTCTGAATCCAAAGTTCTATGACTTAACTACTACTCAACACTTTATTTAAAATGTTAAATAGTACAAGGAAAGAACATTATAGCCTTTCAGAATAGAATACAGAATAAAATTAATTCATTTAAGTATTATATACTGAAGTAATTAATTGACTAATTACCAATCTTTCAATTTCATTAAAGCAAGTCCCATCTTCTACTGGCCATGTCATTAACTTACTCTAGTTACCACTTATGTTTAAACATAATAAAAATCCATTTTTATAAAAAATAGATCCACAATTCTTCTTTATATCAGACTAGCCTCTATGTTCAGCCCAAATTTGAGACTTACTATATATTTTAATAAAAATAAAATGATCTTATAGCTTACTAATTATAAGCTCTATATGGAACAAACTCATACGCACACACAGGCACACAGAAACTTGTATAGAAATCTGTATTCTCTTTTTCACTCTCTCATTCTATTAACTTTTGGCAAAAAGCTGCTACCACTGCCGATATTTTCACAGCCTACATATATTTCTCTTCAACATATGTTTTCTATTCAAGTTGTCAAGAATAGGACACAATGATGACTATAAAAAGCACAATTAGGCAGAATGTCTATGTTTAGTTAATGAACTTATTAATCCAGTTTCAGTTGTCTTTCCATCATGTTTCTCCTGCTTTGCTTTCAATGAACATGTAAAGTCTTTTCTTATTTCTATTGTTTTTTAATATAATTATATTCTCAAAAAAGAAAATGAGTACATACTACCATACTATACTACTAATGTAACAAGAATTTGGATATACAAATCATAAAATATTAAGGTGACTCACAGTTAAAACCCTAATAGCCTTAACTGTGGAAGGATCTTTCATTACATGATCATATGAAATTGGGCCAGTAACAGATTACACAGTAAATAAAATCCAGGGAAATGTTCATCTATAATCTCTTCATTTTACATTCTCTATGACTGCATACTCTGTTACATGATCCCGTTCTGAAAGAGAATATTATAAATACATACAAGAAGGGTTACAGCTAAGCCTAGAGTAAAAAAAAAAAAACCTGTTAAGATTCATGCTATTAAATTCTCAAACATAGCACTGCATTAGTTTGGGTTTTTTTTTTTTTTATAAATTCATATAACTTGTATAAACATTTGTTTTTAGAACTAGGGGATGGCATCACTAGAGCATTCCAATAGCCCTTCTAGTCTGATATCCTGTCTTTGACAGTGACTGATAACATAAATATATAACATAATGTATATAATTATGCACTACTACACCATTACCCCAGATGGTGGTTAGATTATATTCTGAGAGAAATGAAACAAATCTCAACCCCCAGTCCCTATCCTACTCTATAATTTCTCAAAAGGTAATGGGAAAATCTCCAATAAAACACAGATTTAACCATAACAGAAGCCAATGCTTTGGTAACATGACAAATGACTAAGAGATGATCTCCTAAAATGAAAAGGTACACTCAGAAATAGAGCCTAAACTCAAGGAAACTTCTGATTCCTAAAGTGAGATTCCAATGAACTGTAAAGCATCTGCTTCATTCAATCAAAAAGCATCGTTTATGAAACCGATGAGCAAAATTTAAATAAAGATTTTTTTTAAAAAACTTTTACCCAAGCCATACCATTCTTGATACACAACATTATTTTCTAAAGAGTATGACAATATTTGTATTTTTCAACTCTTCTGAGAAATTACATTCATATCTGTTTTGTAACAGTTTTAAAGTAAGGCTTGGGTTTACTAAATGTTCATCTAAGTATGCAAAACCACGTAATGCAGAAATCTTGATTGGTCCTTCAAGAAGGACTATTTCCTTTAAAATTACAGAGAAAATAATGGACCATACTATAAAGATCTTTGGAGAAGGTAATTCTCTTGATAGTATACTTTGGTATTGATTTAACAACCTTGTACTCAGGAAATAATTCCTAACCTAAATCCTCCAGGGTACAATTTGAATTCATTTTCTCTTTTTCTGACCTCAAAAAAGTTGGAGAAGATCAGATCATATCATAATATTTCATATACTTGAAAACCCTTATTCAGAGCTCCTCTTCCAGGTTACTGTATTGCAGGACTATGAACCAAACTAACAGTCCTATACTGAGTTGAATTTCATGATTTTTATATGCTATACGTCATAGCCCAAGAGACAAATCTCAAAATATACTTATCCATAATTTTATGGATAATTTATGGAACTGCTCTTCCCCCAACACAATCTACTCTTTCTCAAAATATATCCCTATTTCAGTACAAATCCCAAAAATTCCGAAAAGGAAATTTATAAGAGATAGAAGCAAGAAAAATGCATGCGAAAGTCCATGCAGAAACTGCTTCCTTCTCTAGAAGAGAGGATCATTTAAAGAACTGTATCTCTCAAAACCTCTGGGGCAGAACTGAAGCTGCAGTGCAGTATCATAAAATCTGCAGCTGTGTTGCTGTTCTTAATAGTCCACGCTGCTTCTTTAGACCACAGGAAGCCAAAACATACACTGTCAGAACTGAACTTACCTTAACAGGAATTGGCCGAAGCAGCACAGCAGTTATGATAGACCAAGTATCAAAACGGTTATTGAAAAGATTGTACGCACCCCTCGGAATTTTCTACTCAATCAATTTGCTCACTCTAGGAAAGCCGTATTTATTTATGTTTCCAAGCATTAAATCTTTTTTCAGGAATAGAAACACCATGATAGGCAAATAAGCTTTGCTATACATAAATAAGCATTAATAACTTACTTTTATTGCCCACCAAGGCAACCAGTGGCTGAGTTTCTGATTCCTCACTTACTTTCTTCACCACAGTATACCAATCTTCTAAATTCTCAAAGCTTTGATAATTTGTAATATCATATACCAAGAGGATTCCCTGTCAAAAGAGTTACAGAATATTTGTAATGCACTACTTGAAAAAAAAGTTAATACTGAATATTCCTGCCTAATGATTCATATGTATAAAGTAGAAAGTAAACATACAAATATGAACTGTTTCATATAAAGCTGACCTCAATGTAAATTAACTACTAGCAGATAGGTAATACTGAATGATTTCATTCAAGATAAAGCCAGCCACTATGATGCAAAGCAACCTAAAGTATAATTTTGATAAAATTGTAGTGATTTCCCAATTAAACAGACATCTGGAATATTGTTTATAACCTACAATAAATATAAGGAAATCACACTACAGAAGTAGAAAAGACAGTGAGGTCTACTCCTGCCTATTACCTTCATAACATTAAATATTAAACCTTTCAATAAAAAAAACATCTGCTGCACTTCTTACCAAATATTTTCAAAAAATGATTCCATGGCATCCCTTGATAGTCAATTTCAGTGTTAAACACAATTTGCTTGAAAGGATATAAGTCAATTTCCTCTTTTGGTTCTCTGTGCATTTGGAGAACAACTTGAGAGTATACTCTTTATAATAACCCTTCATATACTTGAAGATAGTAACTCCTTTACCATCTCCTTTCCAGAGTAAACAAATTCAATTCCTTAAACTTCCCCCCAAGGACCTATTTTCTATCCCTTTAATCATAGTTGCTGCTTATTCCCAGAACAAACTACATATCGTTTTTTCACATTCTCTTTAAAATGAGCAATGTAAAACTGGACATGATACTGTAATAAGAGTCTGAGCAAAGCCAAATAGAGGGATTACTTCCTGCCTCTTATATATCATATTCCTTTTAATATATCCCATTATTTTGTGTGGGAAGGAGAAGTATATACACACACAAAAATAACATCATCACATTCTTGATTCTTATCCAGTTTGTGGTCAAACAATTAACACAAAGTTCTATATAGAGTAAAAGTCTAAAAAAGAAAAAGTTAGAAGTTACTGATCCCTAGGACATTTATGTCTGCTTTTTAGGTAATAATAAATGACAAGTACTTTTTTTGTACCTACTATGTATTACACACATATAGGTCTTTCCCTTCATTCTCACAAAAACCACTCAAGGCTGGTATTATTATCCCCATTTTACTGATAAACAGACATTAAAATAACCAAGGGTTTTAATCAAGAACTAAGTAATAATTGGGTCCAATCGTTCACTCTGCTGACATTTGCCTACCAACTATGTTCCAAGCTTTGTGCTGGGTGCTAGGGATATAAGTTTGAGCCCTCAAAGAACTCAGTCTTGCAACAAAGCCAAACACATAAAGAGATAATTATATACCACAGTTGTCGTGGCCAGTGGCATCCTGGTAAATATTTCTCAACTGGCTCAGGGCCATGGCAACACAGAGGAAGAGTTATTTTAGCATTTGCCAATGTCTGTGGTGTAAATACTACCCTGTATCTGCTTTCAAGATAGCAATGTGATGTCACTGAACATAGAGTTGAGTGGCCAACCATTATATTCTTTTTCCACCACACAGATGTAACAGGCATAAATAGCCTCAAGAGCATAGATAACAGAAACATAGAGTAAAATAATTTGAAAGTGATGCATTTTGAGCATGTAATATCTTTGCCTTAAATATAATTTATTTGTGAATTGATATAATTTAATTTTGAATCATGGATGTATTTAACAATTGAATCACAAAAATTCCTGAAAATGTAACAATGGACTCTCATAAGCCAGAACAGCCAACTCTAGTATACTGTTGTTATAACCTTCCAATAATATGCTCTTTTATTAAACCACACTGGCCCCACATCACTTAGCTTCTCTGGGACTCAGGTTTCTTATCTCTAAAATTAGATTATTGGTATAGATATCCTCTAATAACCCTTTCAACTTAAACATTCTATAATTTTAATGAAAAATCACCTGTCTGATTTATTTTGGTAACTCTGACACACACTTCAACTAATTCTGTCCTCCAAGATGCTTTGAAATAATGCCCAATATAGAATTATCTGAAACAATGAGCATATTCCCACATTTTTTGTTATGAATAATACCCCAGAACTAACCTCTGAAGAAGACTAATCTTCAGTGTTTTGACCCTACCTCCAGTTGACATGAGTGATATACTGTGTTGAAAAGAGCTCTACCCTGGAAGTCAGGTCACTCTTAGGTTCCAGTACTGGCCACAATAAAGTGCCCTTGGGCAATGCTTCTATGATTTTACCTTTAAAATATCTGCCATGTCTAAGTGATTAAGTGAGGTAACAAAAACAGATTTAATCTTTAAAACCTAATATACTAGACAATTGCAGGAGATTTTTGTTGTTATTCTGAGTAAGAATCACATTCTCAGGGTAACTTTAAGATAAGTTTTACACTTATAAATGAGCCTAGACCTGTGATGCCTAAACTATGAGATTTTTTTTAATCCTTCTCATTAATATCTGAAAAATTTCATTACAACTTGAGATAATACCTGGACATGATAGATTATATATAGATAAAACATTGCCATCATCTCTTGATGATCAGTGCTAAATGAAAGATATGGAACAAAAAATAATACCACTGATCTAGTCCAGGGGTCAGTAATTTATGAGGCACAAGACAAATCTGCCCACAGTAATTGGCAAATAAACTTTTATTAAAATATAGTCACACTCATACAACATTTATGCATTGTCAATGGATGTTTCTGCACTACAACAGCAGAGTTGAGTAGTTACAGCAGACACAATATAGTCTGCAATGTCTAAAATACTTACTATATGACTCTTTTCAGGAAAAGTTTGCCAATCCCTGACTAAGACAAATGTGTCCCAATGTTTTTCAGTCAGTGATACCTATAAAACTTTCAGGACTCCTAAGAAAGGATCAACCCCATCTCATTAATCTAGCTATCCACCAACCAAAATATCTATCTGATCGTATACCCAATTCCCAATAACATTTAACATAAAAACTATGTCTATGCATGGAATGTGGGAAGATCGCAGAGTAGGAAGTTCCAGGAAACAGTCTCTCCACCTGAATCAGTATTAAGTTGGCAGAAACTGTCTAAATCAACTATTTTGAAACTCTGGAGTCTGGCAGAACACTGCTCAGCATCCATGGAAGAGTGGGAGGAAGAGGCTGGTAAATTGAGAAAAATACTGGTAAATTTCACTCTTTATGCAGCAATCATTCCCTATCCCTAAATCTCATGGCAGGTAGAAGTAAGGATCCTCATCCTTACTCCTGGTGCAGCTTGCTGGTGCCAAGAAGGCACATAAAGACCTAGTTCCCAAAGAAACACGATATGCAGTACAATCACCACTGCTTTTGATAAGCTACTTCAGATCACTGCTCAGAGAACAGACATTGATCCAACCTACCTTGGGCAAATGTAGCAGAGGAGTCTTAAAGACAGT
The DNA here is from genome assembly GCF_030445035.2 of Dasypus novemcinctus. Taxonomy (NCBI): domain Eukaryota; kingdom Metazoa; phylum Chordata; class Mammalia; order Cingulata; family Dasypodidae; genus Dasypus; species Dasypus novemcinctus. The sequence goes on along the minus strand of NC_080673.1, from coordinate 196,261,734 downwards.
ACCCTTCCTCAAATCTATGAAAATTAGCTAAAGAGCTTCATTAATCAGGCAAATGCTAAATCAAGAAAACATAGCTTCAAAAAGTCACAGAAGAAGCTCTTGAAAATCTTGCTGGATCATCTTACCCATTCTCTAAGGCAGTGTTATGGATCCCTAGTCTTATTTAGGGAGGGTAAGAATGGCCTAGGAAATCCTCTCCAAATCCTACCCCAACACTGGAAGTCAAGACAATTGAAATGAGTCAGACTGAGGAGTAGAACAAAAAAAGAATTAGAAAAAACAAAAGTAGCCTAAGGTACCTGTGGGACAACATAAAGCATACCAATATATCTATTATGGTAGTCCCAGAAGAAGAAGAAAGAGAAAAAAAAGTCAGAAGGAATATTAAAACAATATATATAGACAGACAACTTCCTAAAATTAGCATAAGCCATAAATACGCACATCCAGGAAGCCCAACAAACACCAAACAAGAAAAATTTGAAGAGAAACATGGCCAGACACATATTAGTCAAAATACTAAATGCAAAAGGCAAGGAAAGTATTGTAAAAACTACAATGTGTAATGCACAAGGGAGTCCCACTAACATTAAGTGCCAATTTCTTATCAGATACCAATGAGGCAAGAAGGAAGTAGGATGAAATACTTAAAGGACTGAGAAAAAACAATTGTCAATGAAGAATTTTATATCCAGTGAGGTTTCTTTCAAAAATTAGGGAGATTTAAAGACTTCACAGATAAACAAAAGTTGAGGGAGTTCACCACTATATGCTAAAGGAAGCTCATCACATGGAAAGGAAAAGACAGCAGTTAAAAGTGGCAGTTCAAAGTGGCATAAAGAAATAAAGACCTCCAGTAAAGGTAACCATTTGGGAACTTATAAATCAAAGTACTGCTATATTGTATTTTTGGTATGTAACTCCACTTCTTACTACAGGTACTAAAGTGCAAATGTAGAAAGAGTTATGATAAATCTATGGTTCTGGATATACAACATGCAAAGACATCATTTTTAATACATACAGAAAAAAGGTGGGAGGAGGAGGGATATAGGATTAGTGTATGTGTACACTACTGAAGTCAAGTTGGTATAAAATCAAATGTGATTGTTACATATTTGGGATGTTAAATTTTAACCCCATTGTAACCACAAGGAAAATACATGAAGAATACATACATAGAATAATGAGAAGGGACTCAATATGATACATAACATCAAATACTTACAAAGTCGGCATTAAAATTGGGAATCAAAAAATGTATAAGACTTACAAAGACATATGGTAAGCAAAATGGTAGCAAAATGTTAAAAAAAAAAAAAATACTACATTACCAGTAGTTTCTTCAAATGCAGTTGGATTAAACTCTAAGTCAAATGGCAGAGAACTGCAGTTTGGATTAAAAAAAAACATGATCCAAATATATGTGGTTTACAAGAGACTTACTTTAAATTCAAAGAAATAAGTAAATTGGGAAAGGAAAGGATGGAAAAAAATAAATATACCTTGCAAGTATGAACCAAAAGAGCTGGAGTAGATGCACTAATATCAAATAAAAGACTTTAAGTCAAAACTATTACAAGGAACAAAGAAGGTAATTATATAATGATAAAGTGGTCAATTCAATAAGACATAATAATTATAAATACATCTGCATCTAACAGCAGAGACTCAAAATATGTGACGCAAATATTGACAGATTCGAAGGGTGAAATAAACTGTTCTATATTAATAGTAAGAGACTTTAATATGCTACTTTCAATAATGGATAAAATATCTAAACAGAAGATCAAAAAGGAAATAGAAGCCTTGAACAACACTCTAACCCAGCTCTAGACCTAACAGACATATATAGGACACTTCACCAAACAGCAGCAAAACAATTCTTCTATTGTGCACATGGATCATTCTCCAGGAGAGAAAATATGTTAGGTCAAAAACCAAGTCTCAATAAGTTTTTAAAAAACTTGAAATCACACCTTGTAAATTCTCCAACCATAATGGAAATGAATCTAGAAATCAATAACAGAGGGAGAAATGGGAAATTCACCAATAAATGGAAATTACAAAACATACCTTTAAACAACAAGAAATATGTGAAATTAGAAAATTTATGTTGCAGCAAATGAAAATGAAAATACAGCACTCCAAAATTACAGGAGGGAAGCGGTTGTGGCTCAACTGACAGAGTGTCCGCCTACCATGGTTCTATACCCTGGGCTTCCTGACCCGTGTGGTGAGCTGGCCCACACACAGTGCTGCCGCGCACAAGGAGTGCCGTGACACGCAGGGATGTCCCCCACATAGGGGAGCCCCACGCACAAGGAGTGCACCCCGCAAGGAGAGCCACCCCATGTGAAAAAAGCACAGCCCACCCAGGAGAGGTACTGCACACAAGGAGAGTGATGCAGCAAGATGACAGAACAACAACAAAAAAAAAGCGACAGTTTCCCAGTTCCGCATGACAAGAATGCAAGCGGACACAGAAGAACACGCAGCAAATGGAATGGACACAAAGAGCAGACAATGGGGGGGAAGGGGAGAGAAATAAAATAAATCTTTAAAAATAATAAAAAATAAAATTATAGGATACAGCAAAAACAGTGCTGAAAGGGAAATTTATACCCCTAAATGTTTACATTAAAAAATGAAAGAAGATTTCAAATCAGAGACCTAACCTCAAAACTGGAAAATCTAGGGAAGCAGATGTCACTCAAGTGATTGGGCTTCTGTCTAACCTATGGGAGTCTGGGTTTGATCCCCAGAGCCTCCTGGTAAAGGCCTGCCCATGCAGCAAGCAATGCAGCAAGATGATGACACCACAAAAGAAAGACACAGGGGAGAGTCAAGGTGAGACACAGCAGACCAGGACTGAGGTGGCGCAAATGACAGGGAACCGCTATTCCATATATGAGGTCCCCAGGATCAAGTCCCAGTGAAGCCTAGAGGAGAAAATAAGAGAAGACAAAAAGAAACAGACACAGGGGATCACACAGTGAATGGACACAGAAAGCAAGAAAGGGGGGTAGAGGAAAAAACTGGAAAATCTAGATAAAGAACAGCAAATTAGCACCAAAGCAAGCAGAAGCAAAGAATTAACAAAGTTCAGAGCAAAGAAAAATGGAATAATTAAAGGAAAAGGGAGGGGATATAAAGAAAACCAAATGTGGGTCTTTGAAAAGATCAATAAAATTGACAAATCTTCAGGTACAGTGACAAAAAGAGAGGGTGGGGCTGAGGAACGAAAAACTAAAATCAGGAAATGAAAAGGGAGACATTGCTACAGACCCCACAGAAATAAAACAGACTATAAGAGGATACTATGAATAACCATACACCAACAAATTGCATAACTTAGATGAAATGGACAAATTCTAAAAAACACAGAAATTACCTATACTGACTCAAGTAGAAATAGAAGATCAACAAACCAATAACTAGTAAAGAGACTGAATCAGTAACCAAAGACCTGCCAACAAAGAAAAGCCCAGGACAAGAGGTGACTTGTACCAAGCATTCCAAGAACACCAATACTGCTTAAACTCCTCCAAATAATTGAAGAGGAGGGAACACCCTCTGACTCTTTCTATGAGACCTACAAAAGCATCACATGAAAACCAGACAAAGATACAACAAGAAAAGAAAGCTTACAGACCACTATCTCTTATGAATATAGGAGGAAAAATCCTCAACAAAAAAACTAGACACCAAATCCAATAGCACATTAAAAGAATTATACACCATGATAAAGTGCAATTTATTCCAGGGTGCAAGGACGGTTCAACATTTAAAAAGTCAATTAATGTAATATACTACATTCATAGACTGAAGGGAAAAAAACCCACATGATCAACTCAATGCAGAAAAAGCATCTGACAAAATCCTGCACCCCTTCTTTACAAAAACATTTGGAAAACTAGAAATAGAGGGAAACTTCCTCAACATGAAAGGGCATATATGGAAAACACACAGCTAACACAATAGTCAACAGTGAAAGGTTGAAAACTTTCCCTCTAAGATCAAGAACAAGACAAGGATGCTGTGGCAGTTGATATTATTTATGAATTCCAAAAAGAGATATTGATTATGTTTGTAAACTGGTCTGTTTCTCTGGGCATGATACCCTTTGATTGTGTTATTTGATTAAACCAAGATTAGGGCTTTGATTCTACCCCATCATTAGGGCATGGAGGGTGAGTCCCCACCCAACTGGTGGGGTTATATAAACGGACACTCAATCAAGAACAAAGAAGTAGATACACAGTAAAGAAAAACACAGAGGAAGAGAGACAGCTCCATAGACAAGGCAGAGGTCCTGGGAAGAGAGATGAGCCTGATAGTTTGCAGCTGAAGAGAAGAGAGCAGCCCTGATAGATGAGCCTTATGCCAGGCTATGGTGGAGATCAGAAGAAGCTGGGGTCATAGAGCCTGAAGAAGAAAAAGGAAGGCTGAACCCTTCCAGACATCGCCCATGATCTCACTTCAACATGTGGCCAATGACTTTGGGTGAGAAAATACCTCCTATGGTACCTTGAGTTGGGTTCTTTAGGGCCTTTTAACTGTAAACTTTTATCCCAAATAAATAACCTTTATAAAAGCCAAAAGATTTCTGGCACTTTGGATCAGCACCCCTTTGGCTGACTAATACAGATGCCAACTGTTGCTACTGTTATTAGAGATTGTGCTGGAAGTTCTAGCCAGAGCAGTTAGGGAGGAAAAATAAATAAAAGGCATCCAAATTATAAAAGAAGTAAAACTCTGTATATGAGCAGATGACATGATCCTATATACTGAAAATCCTGAAAATTCGACAACGAAGCTACTAGAGCTATTAAATGAATTCTGCAAATTGGTAGGATAAAAGATCAACATGCAAAGATCAGCAGTGTTTCTGTACAATCATAATGAACAATCTGAAGAAGAAATCAGGAAAAAAATTCCAACATAACAGCAACTAAAAGAATCAAACATCTAGAAATAAACCTAACCAAGGATGTAAAGGACATGTACACAGAAAACTAAAAAACATTGCTAAAATAACTCATAGACCTAAAAAATGGAAGGACATTCTGTGTTCACAGATTGAAAAAGTAAATGTTGTTAAGATTATAATTTTACCCAAAGGAATTACAGATTGAACATAATCGCAATCAAAATTCAAAAGCTTTCTTTGCAGAAAAGGAAAATCCACTCATCAAATTTATATGGATGTGTAAGTGATCCCAAATAGCCAAAAAGAGCTTCAGAGAAGAATGATGTTGGAGGACTCACACTTCTCCATTTTAAAACTTATTACAAAACTACAATAACTAAAACAGCATCATACCGACATAAGAACAGACATAAAGATAAATGGAATTAAATTGAAAGTTCAGGAATCAACCTTCATATTTATAGCCAACTTATTTTTTACAAGGGTGCCAAGGCAATTCAACTGGGGAAGAATAGTCTCCTCTATATATAGTGCTGAGAAAACTGGATCTCCATTTGCAAAAAGAATGAACATGGATCACTACCTCACACCACATATAAAAATCAACTCAAGGGAAGCAGATATGGCTTAAGCAATTGGGCTCCCATCTACCATATAGGAGGTCCAGGGTTCAATACCGAGGGCCTCCTGGTGAAGGCAAGTTGGCCCATGCAGCAAACTGGCCCACGCGGAGGGCTGCCATGCAGGAATGCTGCCCCCCACAGGAGTGCCAGTCCACACAGAGAGCTGAAGCAGCAGGATGACACAACAACAAAAAAAAGAGACACAGAAGAGAGACAATAGGAGACACAGCAGACCAGGGAACTGAGTTGGTGCCACTCCAAAAGGTCCCAAGATCAGTTCCCAGAGTTGCCTAAGGAGAATACAAGCAGACACAGAAGGACACACAGCAAATGGACACAGAAAGCAGACAATAGAGGGAGGGGGGAGAAATAATCTTTTTTAAAAAATCAACTCCAAATGGATCAAAGACCTAAATATAAGAACCAGAACTATAAAATTCCTAGATGAAAACATCAGGAAGCCTCTTCAGGACATTGTGTTATGCAATGGTTTCTTAGGCTTTACACCCAAAACACAAATAATGAAAGAAAAAAACAGATAATGGGACATCATCAAAATTAAAAATTTGCGGGGAACAGATGCAGCTCAGTGGTAAAGCACCTGCTTCCATGTACAAGGTCCTGGGTTCAATCCCCAGTATCTCCTGAAAAAAAGAAAAAGAAAAAATGTAAAACTTTTGTGCATCAAAGGACTTTATCATGAAAGTAAAAAGATAATGTACAGAATGCAAGTAAATATTTGGAAACCATATATCTGATAAGGGTTTAATATCCAGAATATAAGAAGAAATCCTACAACTCAACAACAAAAAGACAAACATCCCAATTTAAAAATGGACCAAAGACCTGAACAGATACTTCTCCAGAGAAGATATAAAAATAGCCAAAAAGCACAGGAAAAGATGCTCGATATCATTAGACATTAGGGAAATGCAAATCAAAACCATAATGAGATACCATTTCACAATCCCTAGAATGACTACTATTGAAAAAAACACAGAAAATTACAAGTTTTGAATAGGATATGGAGACACAGGAATACTTGTTCATTGTAAGTAGAAACGTAAAATGATTCAGTTGCAGTGGAAAATAGTTTGGGAGTTCCTCAAAAAGTTAAGTACAGAATCACCACATTACCCAGCAATCCCATTTCTTGGTTTATTACCAAAAGAACTGAAAGCAAGTACTCAAACAGATACTTGAAACTAATGTTCATGGGCATTATACATAACTGCCAAAAGATAAAAGTAACCCAAATGTCCATCAACCAATGAATGGATAAACAAAATGTGATATATACATACAATGAAATGTTATTTAGCCACAAAAAGAGTGAAGTCCTGATACATACAACATGGATGGACTCTGAAGACATCATATTGAGTGAAATTAGCCAGACACAAAAGGATAAATACTGTATAATCTCACGTGTATGAAATAATTAGAATAAGCAAATTCATAAAGTTAGGAACTAAAGTAATGGTTACCAAGGGATAGAGTGGAGTTAGGATATGGGGCATTAATATTTAATGGATACAGGGTTTCTGTTTGGGGTGATGGAAAATTTGGGGTAATACATGGTGACGATTATAGCACAACATTGTAAATGTAATTAAGTCCACTGCATTTTATAGTTGAATGTGGTTAAAATGGGGAAATTTAGGATGTATAAATATTATTAGAATAAAAATGTTTTAAAAAATAGGATTATAAAACACAGTGAACTCTAGTGTAAACTACTGATAACAGTAAAATAGTACATATATAATAATATTGTCTCATCAATTATAAGAAAGTTATCATGCTGATGCAAAGTGCTAATAATAGGGAAAACTGCAAGTGTGAAAAGGCAGAAATCTGTATTTTCTGCAAGATTTTTCTGTAAACCTTCCAACACCTCTAATAAAAAAATAATAAAATTTTTATTAAAAAGTAAAAGAATGGATAAATACATACTGACACTAATGAAAAGAAAGCTGAGGCAGCTATATAAATTCACACAAAGCAGACTTCAGAATAAGGAAATCCAAGACAAAAGAGAGAAGCTAATGAACTGAACAAATCCACCAAGATAAAATGATGACCAGAAAGCAACAAAAAATTACAAACAATACCAATAATCAGGAAAACATCATGGGCCACTTCAGTGAACAAATTAAAAACCAAGAAGAGAAGCAGAACATTGAACAACTAATCAAAGCTCTCCAAACAAATATCATGGACAAACTGAATGAAGTGAAGGAGATTAAGGATATTAAGAAAACACTTGGAGGGCAAACTGAGGAAAGTGTAAACATACACAAAAAGATAACAGATATGATGGTGATGAATGTCACAATCCAAGAAAACAAAAATAAACTCTCAGCAAATAACAGCAGATTTGAAGAAGCAGAGGAAAGAATTAATGATGTAGAAGACAGTGCATCTGAAATCAAACAGACTGTTGAATTGATAGATAAAAGGATAGAAAAAATCCAGCAGGGACTTAGGGATTTAAATGACAACACAAAACGCACAAACATAAGCATTATAGGCATCCCAGAAGGAGAAAAGAAGGGAAAGGGGAAAAAATGAGTATTGGAGTAAATAATGGCTGAAAAATTCCCAAACCTATTGAAGGAGATGGATGTAAAGGAAAGGCAGCACACCCCAAACAGTATAAATCCCAACAGGCGTACCCCAAGAATATACTTGTCAAATTATCCAATGCTCAAGACAAAGAGAAAATATACTGAAGGCAGCAAGAGAAAAGAGAACCATCACATACAAGGGAAGCTCAATAAGATTAAGTGCTGATTTCTCATCTAAAATCATGAAGGCAAAAAGGCAGTGGTAGGACATAGTCAAGGCACTAAAAGAAAAAAATTTCCAAACAAGAATACTCTCTGCAACAAAGCTGGCATTCAAAACTTATGTAGAGTCCAAAATATTCACAGATAAACAGAAACTAAGAGAGTATGCCAATAAGAAATCTGCCCTTCAAGAAATATTAAAGGGTGATCTACAGAAGGAAAGAAAAAAACAGAAAAGACAGAGTTGGAGGAGAGTGTAAGAACAACTAAAAAGACAAAAAGATAAGTAAAAACTACATATGACATACACAAATCCAAAGGAAATATGGCTAATGTAAGTAATTGCATGAGAGCAATCCAATGAATGTTAGTGGATTAAACTCACCTGTAAAGACACAAAGATTGGCAGAATGGATAAGAAAATACAAGAAACCCACCGTAGACCCAGGGATTCAAGGAGGTTGAAAGTGAATGGCTGGAAAACAATCTTACAAGCAAACAATAACCAAAAAGAGCAGGAGTAGCTATACTAATATCAAACAAAATAGACTTTAAATGCAAAACTATTTTGAGAGACAAAGATGGACACCACATATTAGTAAGAGGGGCAATCTTTCAAGAAGAAAGAACAATCACAAACATTTATGTACCTAATCAGGGTGCCTCAAAATACATGAGGCAAACACTGGAAAAAATAAGTGGAGGAATAGATGCCTCTACAATTATAGTGGGGGACTTTAATACACCATTATCGCCATTAGACAGAACACCTCAACAGACGATCAATAAAGAGAACAAGACTTTGAATAATATATTAGAGGATCTGGGCCTATAGACATATACAGAACATTACAACCAAATACAGCAGGATGTGCATTCTTCTCAAGCACACATGGATCATTCTCCAAGACAGGCCACATGCTAGGTCACAGAGAAAGTCTCAATGAGTTCAGAAAGACTGAAATCATACAAAATAATTTCTCAGACCACAGTAGAACAAAATCTGCAAGGGCCAGAGACACAGATTAGGCACCAAGATATGGAAGTTAGGGGGGCAGGGCAAGATGGTGTCTGAGTGAGTACACCTTATAGTCTCTCCTGCAAAGAAGCAGCTGGGCAGCATTCAAAATTCTTCAAGACCAGGCTGTTTCGGGATTTTGCAGGGCAGGAGGTGTCTGGACATCGATTTGGTGGGACGGTGACAGAGAAGATTCGTGTAAAAGGTAGAAATCAGGCTCTCTTTTATGGAGATAGGGGCTGCATGCAGGACGCTCCCCCTGGGGCGGGAGGCATGGCAGCGGCAATTCCTGGAGGCTCTGTGGTGCTGGGGAATTCATAAGCCCTGAGCAGGCTATTCAGGGGCTTCCAGGGCAGGAGGCCTGTGGAAACCGATTTGGTGAGACAGAGACGGAGATTTTTGCGAGGCGTGGAATTTTGGTTTTCTGACAAGGAGTTCAGTGCTTCCGGCTAGAGCCCTGCCCCCTAGGCTTGGCTACTGATCCACAGCATCCTTAAATCAGCCACAATAAAGAAGCATCATCAGCAGGCTGTTTTGGGGGCTTGCAGGGTGGGAGGCATCTGGAAGCCGATTAGGTGAAACAGACGGAGGAGTCTTGTGCAAGGTGTGGAATTTTGGTTTGCTGACACGGAGTTCAACCCTTCTGGCTAGAGCCTTGCCCCCTAGGCCTTGCTGTCGGTCTGCAGCGTCCTTAAAACGGCTGCAATATAGAGTCGCCCCCAGCAGGCTGTTTTGGGGGATTACAGGGTGGGAGGTGTCCTGAGTCGAACTGGTGACACAGCACAGACCATAGTGAAAGGGGGAGTTTAGGGTTTCTGACACAGAGGTCAGAGTTTGCGGATGTGACCCACCCCCCATAGGGCTGGGCACCCAGCTGCGGGGATCCCTGAAGGCTGTGTTGTACTGCGGTGCTCCCAGGCTCCCTGTTAACTGGATTTGAGGTTGCCAGGTCTGCGTCCCCTAAACCCTGGTGGCCCACACCCCAGAGACACACGCCTCTTGAGTCTGCAATATCACAGACTTCCCATCCCTGAATCCACCACACCCTGAGGTCCATCTGAGGTCTTTGATTGTCCTAGCCCTCGATGTTTGCGGGTTTTTTTTCTCTTTCCTTTTTCTCTTTTTTCTTTTCTTTTTATTTTCATTTTTTATTTTTTATTGTCCTGGTTGCTAATATTACATTATCTCCTAGTCTTTTCTCCCATTGTATCCCCCAAGGTTTTTTTTTCATTTATTTAGGGTTTTATTTTCTTTTTTGTTGTTGTTGTTGTTTTCTTTTTCTTACTTGTTTCCCTCCCTTTTCTTTACCCACCCCCCTTTTTTCCTTCTTTCTTCTCTTTTTTTCTTCTTTCTTTTCCCTCTTTTTTCTTCTTATTTTATTTTATCTTAATTATACAATAGGTGCTACAGGGAACACCTCACATTTGCTGGGTTTCCTCATCCTCCTTGGCCTCATTTCTGTGTAAACTGATTTGTGTGATTCTGTGTGAAATATCCCTTTACCACCACATCTTGATATCCTCCATCATCTACTGTCTCTCCTATATTCCACCTCCCTTTCTTTGGTCCGCAAATTGTCTAACTTTTAATTTCTAATACCTTTGTTTTGTTTTCTGTCTTTTTTCCACTCTTGATATTATTGTCTTTCTTTTCTCTTTCCCTCTTTCATGAAAACACTGGCTTTTTAATTCACACTATATTCCTCCCCTATTCAGTCAACTACCTCATTACAGGTACTCTACTTACTGCTATAACTCTATACAACATACATGAATCTAATATCCATCCTCCCAGATCTCATATTGTTGCTCTGTTAACATTTATTGCCAATACTATCTTACACATTCTCCTTTCTTACACAATTGCCTTTCCCTGGCCCTGATATTTTCCATCAAACTGAACTCAGCCAGCAACAAGAAATTAGAATAAGAAGAACAAAGTGACGAAGAGAAGATATAACACTTATGCAAGAACAACAGCTAATTAATCCCCAAGACTAGACAAAAAAGCTAAAGAACTGATTAAACCCATCAAAATAAAATGATGACCAGACAGCAACAAAAAACTACAAACCAAACCAGTAATCAGGAAAACATGGTTGAATCCAATGAACAAACGAAAAACCAGGAAGGGGAACAGAACTTCACACAAGTAATTAAAGATCTCAGAACACGTATCAGAGACAAACTTAATGAAGTAAAGGAAAAGGTTAACAATATGAAGAAAACACTTGGAGGGGAAATTTCAGACATACGCAAAAAGATAACAGATATGATGGGAATGAACACCACAGTTCAAGAAATCAAAAATACATTCGCAGCAAATAGCAGCAGAATAGAAGAGGCAGAGGAGAGAATTAGCAATGTGGAAGACAGTACATCGGAAATCAGATAGTAGAATTGATCAATAAAAAGATAGAAAAAAATCCAGGTAGGACTTAGGGACCTGAATGACAATGCAAAACACACAAACATATGTATTATAGGCATCCCAGAAGGAGAAGAAAAGGGAAAGGGGTCAAAAGGGGTGCTGCAGGAAATAATGGCTGAAAACTTCCCAAATCTACTGAGAGAGACAAACGTACATATCCAAGAAGCACAACGCACCCCAAACATCATAAACCCCAACAGGCCCACCCCAAGACATATACTTGTCAAATTATCCAACGCTCAAGACAAAGAGAAAATTCTAAAAGCAGCAAGAGAAAAGAAAACCATCACATACAAGGGAGGCTCCATAAGATTAAGTGCTGATTTCTCATCTGAAACCATGGAGGCAAGAAGGCAGTGGTATGATATAGTCAAGGTACTAAAAGAAAAAAATTTCCAACCAAGAATACTCTATCCAGCTAAACTAGCACTCAAAAATGATGGAGAGTTCAAAATATTCACAGATAAACAGAAATTGAAAGAGTGTACCAACAAGAAACCTCCCCTTCAAGAAATTCTAAAGGGAGTTCTGCAGGAAGAAAGGAAAAAACAGGACAGGCAGAGTTGGAGGAAAGTGTAAGAACAACAAAAAAGACAAAAAGAGATGAAAAAAGCAAACAAAATATGACAAACACAAGTCCAATCAAAATATGGCTAACATAAATAATTCCTTAAAAATAATAACATTGAATGTTAATGGATTAAACTCACCTATCAAAATATTCAGACTGGGACACTGGATAAGGAAATATGACCCATCTATATGCTGTCTACAAGAGACACATCTTAGACCCAGAGATTCATGGAGGCTGAAAATGAATGGTTGGAAAAAAATTTTACAAGCAAACAATAACCAAAAAAAAGCAGGAGTAGCTATATTAATATCAGACAAAACAGACTTTAAATGTGAAACAATTGTGAGACACAAAGAAGGATACTACATATTAGTGAAAGGGACAATCTGTCAAGAAGAACAAACAATCGTAAATATTTATGCCCCTAACAAGAGCGCCTCTAAATACGTGAGGCAAATGATGGAAAAACTAAGTGAAAGAATAGATGCATCTACAATTATAGTGGGAGATTTTAATACACCACTATCAACTCTGGACAGAACATCTCAAAAGAGAATCACTAAAGAAACAAAGCATTTGAACAGCATATAAGAGGAGCTGGATCTAACAGACATATACAGATCATTACACCCAAATACAGCAGGATATACATTTTTCTCAAGTGCACATGGATTATTCTCCAAGATAGACTATATGCTAGGCCACAAAGAAAGGCTTAATGAACTCGGAAAGATCGAAATCATACAAAATAATATGATAATCATACAAAATAATATGACCACAGTGGAGTGAAGCTGGAAATCTGCAAGGGCCAGAGGCTGAGATTTCACACCAAGATATGGAAAGTAAACAACACACTCTTAGAAAAACAGTGCATCAAAGAGGAAATCTCAGAAGAAATCAATAACTACCTTGAGACAAATGATAATGATAACAAACATACCAAAACACATGGGATGCAGCAAAAGCAGTACTGAGAGGGAAATTTATAGCCATAAATTCATACATCAAAAAAGAAGAAAGAGCAAAAATTGAAGAACTAACTACATATTTGGAGGAATTAGTAAAAAAAAAAAAAAAACAAAGTAATCCCACAGGAAGAAGAAACAAAGAAATAACAAAGATAAGAGCAGAACTAAATGAAATAGATAAACAAGACCAAGAGCTGGTTTTTTCAGAAGATCAATAAAATTGACAAACCTTTAGTGAGACTAACAAAGAAAAAACAAAGAGAGAAGAAGCAAATACACAAAATAAAAAATGAGAAAGGAGATATCACCACAGACCCCACAGAAATAAAGACTATCATAAGAGGATACTTTGAAAAACTATATTCCAACAAAAATGACAATTCAGAGGAAATGAACAAATTCCTAGAAACAAATAAGCAGCCTATATTGATGAAAGAAGAAATTGATAACCTCAACAAACCAATCAAAAGTAAAGAGATAGAATCAGTCATTAAAAACCTCCCAACTAAGAAGAGCCCAGGGCCAGATGGCTTCACAGGTGAATTCTAAAAAACATTCCGGAAAGAACTAACACCAATCCTGCTGAAACTCTTCCAAAAAATCGAAACAGAAGGAACATTAGCTAATGCATTCTATGATGCCAACATTACCCTAGTACCAAAGCCAAACAAAGATACCGCAAGACAGGAAAATTACAGACCAATATCTCTAATGAACCTAGACGCAAAAATACTCAACAAAATACTTGCTAATCATATTCGACAACACATTAAACAAATTATACACCACAACCAAGTGGGATTCATTCCAGGTATGCAAGGATGGTTCAACATAAAAAAATCAATCAATGTAATACACCATATAAACAGATTGAAGGAAAAAAATCACATGATTACATCTATAGATGCAGAAAAAGCATTTGACAAAATACAGTGCCCTTTCTTGATGAAAAACCCACAGCCAACATCATTTACAATGGAGAAATCCTAAAATCCTTCCCTCTAAATTCAGGAACAAGACAAAGATGCCCACTCTCTCCGCTTCTATTTAACAATGTCTTAGAAGCACTTGCTCGAGCACTGAGGCAAGAACCAGATATAAAAGGCATTCAAACTGGAAAGGAAGAAGTCAAAATTTCATTATTTGCAGATGACATGATCCTATACATAGAAAACCCTGAGAGGTCTACAACAAAGCTTCTAGAACTCATAAATGAGTTTAGTAAAGTCGCAGGCTATAAGATCAAAGCGCAAAAATCAGTAGCATTTCTGTACACCAATAATGAGCAAGATCAGGAGGAAATCAAGAAACAAATACCATTTACAATAGTAAATAAAAAAATCAAATATTTAGGAATAAATTTAACTAAAGATGTAAAAAACGTATACACCAAAAACTACACAAGACTGTTCAAGAAAATCAAAGAAGACCTAAATACATGGAAGAATATTCCCTGTTCATGGATAGGAAGACTAAATATTATTAAGATGTCTGTCCTACCAAAGCTGATCTACACATTCAATGCAATCCCAATAAAAATCAACACAGCATTCTTTAAGGAACTAGGAAAACTAACCATGAAATTTATTTGGAAAGGAAACAGGCCCCGAATAGCCAAAGACATTTTGAAAAAGAAAAATGAAATTGGAGGAATCACACTACCTGACTTCAAAACATACTACAAAGCTACAGTAGTGAAAGCAGCATGGTATTGGCATAAGGAGAGACACACAGACCAATGGAATCAAATTGAAAGTTCTGATATAGAACTTCATATATATAGCCATATAATATTCGATAAAGCCACCAAACCCTCTCAACTGGGAGAAAATGGCCTATTCAACAAATGGTGCGTGGAGAACTGGATATCCATATGTAGAAGAATGAAAGAGGATTACCATCTCACACCTTATACAAAGATCAACTCAAGACGGATCAAAGACCTAAATATAAGAGCCAAGACCATATAAAGACCTTGGAAAGCAGTGTAGGGAAACATCTACAAGACCTTGTAATAGGAAACGGCTTCATGAACATCACACCAAAAGCATGAGCAGCAAAAGAACAAATAGATAAATGGGACTTCCTCAAAATTAAAGCCTTCTGCACCTCAAAGGACTTTGTCAAGAAAGTAAAAAGGGAGCCTACACAATGGGAGAAAATATTTGGCAACCATATATCCGATAAGAGACTTATAACTTGCATATATAAAGAACTCCTATATCTTGAAAATAAAAAGATAAACAACCCATTTAAAAAATGGGAAAAAGATTTAAACAGACACTTCTCCAAAGAAGAAATACAAATGGTTAAAAAGCACATGAAAAAAATGCTCCAAATCTCTAGCTATCAGGGAAATGCAGATCAAAACTACAATTAGATACCATCTTACCCCCATAAGATTGGCAGCTATGAAACAAACAGAAGAATATAAATGCTGGAGAGGATGTGAAGAAATGGGAACATTCGTCCACTGCTGGTGGGAATGCAGAAGGATCCAACCATTCTGGAGGACAGTTTGGCGGTTTCTCAAAAAACTAACCATAGATTTGCCATATGACCCAGCAATTCCACTGCTGGGTATATACCCAGCAGAACTGAAAACAAGGACACAAACTGATATATGCACACCAATGTTCATAGCAGCATTGTTCACTATCGCCAAAAGTTGGAATCAACCCAAATGCCCATCAACAGACGAGTGGATCAATAAAAGGTGGTATATACATACAATGGAATACTACTTGGCTTTAAGAACAAATACACTACAAACGCACATGATAACATGGATGAATCTTGAGAACCTTATGTTGAGTGAAGCAACCCAGGCATTGAAGGACAAATACTACATGACCTCAATGATATGAAATAAGTAAACCAAGCTTCCTCAGAGAGCTAGAGACTGGAAGATAGGCTTACCGGAAATCGGGGGGTAGAGGAAGGATATAAGCTGACATCTACATGGGGGAAATCTATGATAAGCTGGAGGTAAGTATGTGTACAGGGAAGGGATAAAATGGGGGCATAGGGTTACCTTTGGGTGGGGCTTTGTGCGCTTGAGGGGGGCTAGGGATGGGCGGATGGGTAATATTGCCCAAGAAATTGGGGGGAGGGTGGGGCAACATATGAACATAGGAGAATATCAGGTGTTGGTTGAGAGTATAATGCTGAGAAAACCTTTTCAAAATATATTTAGGAAAGCTACCTGTTTAAGATACTTAAAGGGGATAATCTGATGTAAGACAGACTCCTAGGGAATATGTGAATGCTCATTTTGCCAGAGTGGGTTATACCATCAGGTAGAGACCCATATAAGAGAGTGAAGGTATACACACATCCTGGGGAGGACTAATGCCATCAAATAGAGGAACTGTGTCTCTCAAGAGAAATGGTGTCTCCCAGGGCATTAGGGCAGTTGAGCAAGTCAAGCCCTCAACACTGTTGCAAGTATCTCTGAACATGGCTCCTCAAGAAATGAAGATTGACTGACACCATGGGCTCCAAGGGGAGGGGGAAATAGATATTGAATAGATGGAACCAATGTAACTGTGAGGGCAATAGAAGTGTTTCATATTGTGCCTGGGGGTTTCCTCCTGACAGCCTTCATGTTACTCAAATGTGGCCACTCTCACAGCCAAACTCAGCGTGTAGATGTGATGCATTCCCCCCAGCGTGGGACACGACACCCGGGGATGAGCCTCCCTGGCACCGAGGGATCACTACCACATACCAGCTGAAGAAGCAACTAGAAAATGACCTTGAATTAAAGATTCAATGCGGAACAGCAGAATATACCTATCTACATATAATAACATGACTTCGGGAAGCGGTTTGACCTAATGTAAGGGGGAAATGGAAAAGAGAAATGAGATTATAAGGCTGTGAGTCTCTAAAAAAGAGTCTGGAGGTTGTCAGAAGGAATACCCCTATGTACAACTGAACAGAGTCTAAGAGACAGATAAGGTAGATACAACCCCAGGTATTGGTTCTTTTAAGGGATAAAGAGACCCACGGGTTCTATGGTCATGGCAGAAGGGGTTCACTGCCATGACAGATGGCCCTTCTTTGGAGCTGGTGTTTCTGCGTGATGGAAATGGACTCAGAGGGGATCTCTTTTCACAAGACTTGCATGCTACTTTATTGGAATTGTAGTTGGTGCTGGGTTTAAGATATATGTAGGGGATTTGAATCTCTGGACTGATAATATGACACCCAGGCCCAGAGCCTCAACAGACTTCAGCTCCTACACTTTGACTTATTGGACTTACTCCACTCAGCTAACATGGAGTTGAAGAAGGTCAACCACCACAACATGGAGCCTAGAGTGTCTACAACTAGAAGCGGGAAGAGTGCATCCAGTACCCATGTGGAATCTAAGCCCTCACTTGACATAGGTGTGCAATGGACACAACCAATCCAATGTCCACAGAGAAAATGTGGAATGGGTGTGGGAACGGTAGCCATGGGGGCTGCTGGGTGTGGGGAACGGGAGGAAGAGATGAGATGTGGAGGCGTTTTCGGGACGTGGAGTTGTCCTGGATAGTGCTTCACGGACAATTACGGGACACTGTAGATCCCCCCAGGGCCCACTGGATGGAACGTGAGAGAGTCTGGGCTATGATGTGGACCATTGACTATGGGGTGCAGTGATGTTCAGAGATGAACTTACCAGGTGCAATGGATATATCACGATGATGGGAGAGAGTGTTGCTGTGGGGGGAGTGGGGGACGGGGGCGGTGGGGTTGAATGGGACCTCATATATTTTTTTTAATGTAATTAAAAAATAATAATAATAATAAATAAATATTTTAAAAAAAAAAAAAGGACAAAAAAAAAAGATAAAAAAAAAAAAAAAAGAAGTGTTTCATGAGAGTACACAAGGATAGATATAAAACATGTAATATTACACCAAAAATATATAGGGGCCAACAGACTAATAATGTAAATCATAATATAAAACATAGGATAACGAAAAATTTAGAAAATTGTATAACCTAAAGTATAAACCACAATGTAAACACAAATGTTACCTTGTTTGAAAGCTATTGTCTCAATATCTGTACATCAGTTTCGGTAAATATGGTATGAATATGTTAAAAAATTATTGCTGTGGAAGGGAAAAGATTTTATATTCGATATGTGGGAGTATTGTATATTGTATATATGAATTACTGTGATCTATAGCGCTTTTGAAGAGAAGCTCAATAATTAGGAAAAAAGAAAAGAAAAAGATAGGATGTACAATTTTTCCAAATCAATAAGTATTCTATATCTAACCTTTAAACTCATCGCTATAGTCCATTTTACTATTAAGGGAACCTGGCATTATATTGGGCTTCACTTTTCAGGAAGTTTTGGATCATAGAGTGGTTCAACAATGGTAGCGGAGGAATACTGGTATAGGATGTTATTGACCGGGGACATAGGGTTGACAGGGAGTTATACAGGGCATGTGTCGGGGGTGCATGGAAATGTTTGGATATACTCATAGTGGAAACAATTAAAAACAACAGCTGGGGGGGTGCTGGGCTCCTGGCCGGGGGTACTCGGTCATGGTCCCTAGGGGAGCAGCGGCAGTCCCCCAGGTGCAACGGCAAAGACCAGGAAGGAATGAGGGTCGAACAGTGAGTCCTTGATACTAATGACTATGCTTGTGAGCCTATACACCTGAAACAAGAGCAAGGCCTAGAGCAGCAGTGTGCCTAAGGGTTCCCTCCTGACAGCCTCCATATTACTGAAAAGTGGCCAATCTCAAAGTCAAACTCAGCATGTAAAGGCACTGCCTTCCCCCCAGAGTGGGACATGACGAGCCTCCCTGGCACTGAGGGATCACTACCAAGTACCAGCTGATGGCGTAACTAGAAAATGACCTTGAATAAAAGGTTCAACACGGACCAGCAGAATATCCCTGTCTACATATAATAACAGGAGTTAAAAATGCTGTTTGACCTAAAGTAAGGGGGAAATAGAAAGGGCAAATGAGTTTATATGGCTATGAGTCTCTAAAAAAGAGTCTGGAGGTTGTCAGAAGGATTGCCCTAATGCACACCTGAGCAGAGTCTCAGAGACAGATAAAGTAGATAGAACCCCAGGTATTGGTTCTTCTGAGGGCTAAAGAGACCCACAGGTTTTATGGTCATGGCAGATGGAGCTCAATGCCATGTCAGTTGGCCCTTTTTTGGAGTTGGTGTCTCTGCGTGATGGAGCTGGACTCAGATATGATCTCTTTTCACAAGGCTTCCCTGTTACTTTACTGGAATTGTAGTTGGTGTTGGAGTTTAAGATATATCTAGGGGATCTGAATCCGTGGACTGACAATATGATAGCCAGGCCATGAGCCTCAACAGACTTCAGCTCCTACACTCTGGTTTATTGGACTTACCCCACTCAGCTAACATGGAGTTGAAGAATGTCAACCATCACACCATGGGTCCAAGAGTGCCTACAACTGAAAGCAGGAGGATTGCATCCAGCATCCATGTGGAAACTAAGCCCCCTCTTGACATTGATGTGGAATGGACACAACCAAGCCAAGGTCCACAGGAAGGAGGAATACAGTAAGGATTAGAGTGGACTTACTGATATTCTATTCATGAACTATTGTGGTTAGTAATCGAGAAAATGTGGCATTGGTGTGGAAAAAGTGGCCATGGTGGCTGCTGGGTGCAGGGAATGGGAGGAAGAGATGAGATGTGGAGGCATTTTTGGGACTTGGAGTTGTCCTGGGTGGTGCTTTAGGGACAACTACTTGACATTGTAGATCCTCCCATGGCCCACTGGATGGAACGTGGGAGTATGGGCTATGATGTGGACCACTGACCATGAGATGCAGCGATGCCCAGAGATGTACTCACAAAATGCAATGGATGTGTCATGATGATGGGGGAGAGTGTTGCTGTGGGGGCGGTGGGGGTGAATGGGGATCTCATATTTTTTTAATATAATATTTTTTAAAAAATGAAAAAAATAAAATAAAATAAGATATGGAAGTTTAGCAACATACTCTTAGACAAACAGTGGGCCAAGGAGGAAATCTCAAAAGAAATCAATAACTACCTTGAAACTAATGAAAATAACAACAAAATATATCGAAACTTATGGGATGCAGCAAAAGCTATACTGAGAGGGAAATTCATAGCCATAAATTCATACATCAAAAAAGGAGAAAGAGGGAAGTAGATGTGGCCCAATCATAGGGCGTCCGCCTACCACATGAGAGGTCCAAGGTTCAAACCCAGGGCCTCCTGATCTGTGTGATGAACAGGCACACACGCAGTGCTAATGCACGCAAGGAGTGCCGTCCCACATAGGGGAGCCCCACACACAAGGAGTGTGCCCCATAAGGAGAGCTGTCCAGTGTGAAAAAAGTGCAGCCTGCCCAGGAATGGCGCCGCACACATGGAGAGCTGATGCAGCAAGATGACACAACAAAAAAATGAGACATAGATTCTGGGTGCCGCTGACAAGAATAGAGCAGACAGAAGAACACACAGCAAATGGACACAGAGAACAGACAACTGCAGGGGCAGGGGGTGGGAAAGGGGAGAGAAATAAATTTTTAAAAATAAATTAAAACAAAGCTTTAAAAAAGAGAGAGAAAGAGAGAGCTAAAATCAAAGACCTAACTGTACACGTGGAGGAATTAGTAAAAAAGAACAAAAACAAAATAACCCCAAAGGAATAAGAAAGAAAGAAATAACAAATATCAGATGGAACTAAATGAAATAGAAAATAAGAAAGCACTAGAAAAAATGAAACAAAGAGCTGGTTCTTTGAGAAGATCAATAGAATTGACAAACCCTTAACTAGACTAACAAAAAGAAAAAACGCAAATACACAAAATAAGAAATGAGAAAGAAGATATCACCACTGACCCCACAGAAATAAAGACTATCATAAGAGGAACTTTGAAAAACTATATGCCAATAAGGAGGACGATTTAGAGGAAATGGACAAATTCCTACAAACACATAAGCAGATTAATGAAAGAAGAAATTGATGATCTCAACAAACCAATCACAAGTAAAGAGATGGAATCAGTCATTAAAAACCTCCCAACTAAGAAAAGGCCCAGGCCAAACAGCTTTGTAGGTGAATTCTACCAAGCAATCCAGAAGGAACTAACACCAACCTTGCTTAAATTCTTCTAAAAAAGTGAAATAGAAGGAGCATTGCCTAACTCATTCTATGATGCCAACCTTACCCTAACACCAAAGCCAAACAAAGACAATACAAGAAAGGAAAATTACCAACCAATCTCTCCAATGAACCTAGATGCTAAAATCCTCAACAAAATACATGCTAATCATATTCAACAACACATCAAACGAATTATATACCATGACCAAATGGGTTTCATCCCTGGTATGCAAGGATGGTTCAATATAAGAAAATCAATGTAATACACCACATAAACAGATAGAAAGAAAAAAATCACATGATCATATCTATAGATGCAGAAAAAGGATCTGACAAAATACAGCACTCTTTCCTGATAAAATCGCTGCAAAAGATATAAATAGAAGGAAACTTTCTGAACATGATCAAGGGTATATATGAAAACCCCACAGCTAACATCATTTATAATGGTGAAATCCTAAAATCTTTCCCTCTAAGATCAGGAACAAGACAAGGAGGCTCACTATCACCCCTCCTATTTAACACTGTTAGAAGTACTTGCTCTAGCACTGAGGCAAGAAACAGATAGAAAAGGCATCCAGATTAGAAAGGAAGAAGTCAAAATTTCACTATTTGCAGATGACATGATCCTATACATAGAAAGCCCTTAGAAATCTACAACAAAGTTTCTAGAACTTATAAATGAGTTAAGCAAAGCCGCAGGTTATAAAATCAATGTGCAAAAATCAGTAGCATTTCTGTACACCAATAATGAGCAATCCGAGGAGGAAATCAAGAAAAAAAAATACCACTTACAATAATAAAGTAAAAAATCAAATACATAGGAATAAATTTAACTAAAGAAGTAAAAGACTTATACACAGAAAACTATACAACACTGTTAAAGAAAGTCAAAGAAGACTTAAATAAATGGAAGAATATTCTCTGATCATGGAAAGGAAGACTAAACATCATTAAGATGTCGATCCTACTGAAACTGATCTATAGATTTAATACAATCCCAATAAAAATCAACACAGCATTTGTTACTGAACTGGAAAAACTAACTATGAAATTTATTTGGAAAAGAAAGAGGCCCTGAATAGCCAAAGACATATTGAAAAAGAAAAATGGAATCGGAGGAATCACACTACCTGAGTTTAAAACATACTACAAAGCTATAGTGGTCAAAACGCATGGTATTGGCACAAGGATAGACATACTGACCAAAGGAACTGAATTGAGAGTTTGGAAATAGATCCTCATGTAAACAGTCATCTGATATTTGACAAGGCCACAAGGCCACTCAACTAGGAGAGAATGGCCTCTTCAACAAATGGTGCTTGGAGTACTGGACATCCATACGCAAATAAATGAGAGAGGATTACCATCTGACACCTTATACAAAAATGAACTCATGATGGATCAAAGATCTAAATATAAGAGCCAAGACCATAAAGACCTTGGAAGACAATGTAGGGAAGCATCTACAGGATATTGTAATGGGAAATGGTTTCCTGAACTTCACGCCCAAAGCATAAGCAGTGAAAGAACAAATAGATAAATGGGACTCCTTCAAAATTAAGCCTACTGCACCTCAAAGGAGTTTATCAAGAAAGTGAAGACAGCCTAACCAATGGGGGAAAATATTTGGTAACCATACATCTGACAGAAGCCCAATATCTAGTATATATAAAGAAATCCCTTATCTCTAAAATAAAAAAGACAAACAACACATTTTAAAAATAGACAAGCGATCTGAACAGACACTTCTCCAAAGAAGAAATACAAATGACTAAAAAGCACATGAAAAGATGCTCAACATCACTAGCTATTAAGGAAATGCAAATCAAAACTACAATGAGATACCATCTTACACCCATTAGACTGCCAGCTATTAAAAAAGAGGACTATAAGTGTAGGAGAGGATGTGGAGGAATGGGAACCCTCACCCACTGCTAGTGGGAATGTAGAAGGATCCAGTCATTGTGGAGGATAGTTTGGCAGTTCCTCAAGAAAATTAGCTATAGATCTGCCATATGACCCAGCAATTCCATATGCCCAGAAGAACTGAAAACAAAGACACAAACTGATATACACACACCAATGTTCATAGCAGCATCATTCACTACTGCCAAAAGTTGGAATCAACCAAAATGCCCATCAACAGATGAATGGATAAACAAAATGTGGTATATGCATACAATGGAATACTACTCAGCAGTAAGAAAGAATACAGTACTAAGACATGAGATAACATGGATGAATCTTGAGGACCTTATGTTGACTGAAGTAAACCAGGCATTGAAGGACAAATCCTACATGACCTCTCTAATATGAATTAAGCAAATCAAGCTGTCTCGGAGAGGCAGAGACTGGAAGACAGGCTTACAGGAAATACAGGTGAACATGACCCAGTGCTCACATGGGCGAAATCTATGATAAAGTAGAGGTAAGACGGGGTCATAGGGATACTATTGGGTTGGGCTTTGCAGGCTTGAGGGGGGTTAGGTTGGGAGGATGGGTCAAATGGTCCATGGAATTAGGGGGAGGGTTGCAGGGGAGCTGGTAAACACGGGAAATTGTTGGGTTAGTGGTTAAAACTATAATGTTGAGAAAACTCTTTAGAAAATTTAATAAGGAAGGGTTACTGGTTTAAGGTGTTTGACGGGGGTAATACAGCACAGGGTGCACATGGGGCACGCTTCAAGGGAGTGTGTGAGTGCTCATCATGTCATAATGTATTATATCAGTAGGTGGAAACCCATACAATGAGCAGGAAGGTGTTATACCCCATCCTGGGGAGGCCTGATATTCTCAAACAGAGGGGAGGGTGTCTCTCAAGAACATGGGTGGCTCCCAATCAGAGAAGACAGACTAGAATGTTAAGCCCTCCCCACTGTTGCACATATCTAGCAATCTTGTCCTTCAAGCATTGAAGTATGGTTGACACTGTGTGACCGCAGGGGAGGGGTGAGAGGAATAGAATAGTTGGTAGAGGGGGTAACTGGGGGGCAATGGAGGTGTTCTACATGATCCTCCAATGATGGATAAAGGTCATGTTAAACTTTACCAAAAATTTATAAAAGTGTATAGTCTAAAATGTAAACCATAATGTAAACCATAGTGTAACCAAAAATTTATAAAAGTGTGCAGTCTAAAACATACACCATAATGTAAAACATAATGGAACCATGGTTCATAGCTCTGTTTCAATATCTGTATGTCAGTTGCAGCAAATGTAACATCCACATGTAATAAGATCATTGCAGGGGAAGGTAAAAAAGGGTTTGATGTTGGGTATATGGGACTCCCTATACTGTATATGTGAAGTTACTATGACCTAAAACTTTTTTGAAGACATAAAAAAAAAAAGAACGTAGACACTCAGGAAGAAATGGAAGAGACTGCTTTACCCCTGGACATACAGTTCAACACCTATTACAGTGATGAAAGGCAAAACATCAAAAAAAAATTTTATGATACTTTTCATTTTAACAATCCCAATTTATTTTTTACTTTATTTTAGTTTTTCTAAATTACTATGTATTCTATTTCTAATCTTTAAACCTATCATTACTATTTCATTGTCCTATTAATCGAATTCGGCAATACATTAGACTTCATATTTGAAGAAGTTTTGAATCGTAGAGGGGTTCAATCGTGGCAGGGGAGGAGCACTGATGTGGGGTGTCATTGATAGTGGATGCATGGGTGGGAGGGAGTTCTCCAGGGCATGCATATAGGGTATATAGATATGTTCAGATGTTTGTTGGGTACTGACATAATGGGTAGAGTTTCACATGACAACTGAGGTAGTGCTGAGTTCCCATTCCAGGAAATTCTGTTGCCAGATAGTTTCACTAGTGAATTCTACAAAATATACAAGGAAGAAATAATATCAATTCTTTACCATATCTTCCAGTAAATCAAAGTGGAAGGAACATTTCTTAACGCATTCTATGAGGCCAGCATTATCTAATACCAAAACCAGATAAGAACACTACAAGAAAGGAAAATCACAGCTCAATATTTCTCATAAGTACAAATTCAAAATCCTCAAAAGAGTGTTAGCAAATAGAATTCAACAATGTATAAAAAAATTATACATCTTGACCAAGTGACATACTCCAGGTATGTAAGGCTGGTTCAACATTTGAAAATCAATCAACAAAATCCACCACACATCAACAGGCTAAAGAAGCAAAATTATCAGATCATATCAATTAATGTTGGAAATATATGTGACAAAACCCAACACCCATTCATTATAATCAGCAAACTACAAATAGATGAGAACTTCATCAACTTAATAAGGAACATCTCCAAACAGAATTCTAAAATATTCCCAAAGTGAAGATACAAAATTGAAAGAGAAACAGAGATCCAGACAGAAGTTTTCAATTTCAGTATCATTATCTGATCCTTTTGATCAATTATGAGATGTGTTACAATTATTTATTACTAGCAAAAGCCTCATACTCCCTTAAAAATATGTAAGATGCAGTGGTCATGGTTAAAGGATCAGAAAGGACCTGCCATGATTTTCTCGAGACTAGCTATTGACTCCCAAGGCCTCTACCCACCAGCCTCAGCATGCAAAAGCCAGACCTCTAAACTACTCACCTCTTTGGAGGCCTATCACACAAGCACCCTCAAAGCCCAGAGTCTCTCACCTCTTCAATCAATCCAGACCTCTTCTGACTCCTTCCATCCACTGAAATCTTCCCATCCATAATATGACTCTCTCAGAAATGCAGTACATCTTGGCAACAACTAAAGCCTGAGAACAACATACTTGGTGACTCCTAGGACTGGTTTTCTTGGCAATCCTGTGGTCATCTAAACCCATCACCATGTCTCATGCCCCTGATACGTTCTGTTACCACCTATCTACTCATCATTTATTTTCTCTTGTGTCTTCATCCCAGACTGTCCTATACTTTCTCTTCCCAATTTTCTTTCCAACTGTTTCTCCTTCCTAAACCTTTTTGCCATGCCTTTGAGAAATCAGATTTCAAGTTTAATAAATCCTTCTATTTCTATTTCAAATTCTTCACTAAAAAATTGCTCCATTTTCAATGCCTTAACTAAAGCCTATATATCCTCTCAAATGAAAGCTACACATCTTATCATAACTCATATTCTTCAGGTGAAAATTTTGTGGTTTTGCAAATGAAACTTTCAGTCACTACTAGTGGAAGTGCAAACTGATACTAATTGCTGTATCTACCTACCTACAACCTAGTAATCCCATTCCTAAGTATATCCAAAGGAAATGTGCATGGATGAATGGATGGATGGAGAAATATATGCACAAAAATATGAATATATATGTACCTGTAAATATATGCGTGTGTATCCTAAAAGACATGTATACAAATATTGGTAGCAGCCCTATTCTTATTAGTGCAAAGGTCTATCAAGAACAGAAAAACAACTAAACTGTGGTTTATCCATACACTGGAATACTATTAAAAAATAAAAAAGTACTGCTAAGTGCAACAATATAGATGAACCTCACAAAGATAATGAGTCAATGAAGGTAGCATAAAGGAGTACATACTTAAATATCAAGTTCAAAAATATA
This sequence comes from Dasypus novemcinctus, assembly GCF_030445035.2. Classification (NCBI taxonomy): domain Eukaryota; kingdom Metazoa; phylum Chordata; class Mammalia; order Cingulata; family Dasypodidae; genus Dasypus; species Dasypus novemcinctus. The sequence goes on along the minus strand of NC_080673.1, from coordinate 196,234,684 downwards.
CAAAACTGCTATATTGTGACAGAAATCAGAATTGTGGTTACTTTTGCACAGAAGATGATTAAGAAGGGTAAGGGAAGGTGGCTTCTGGGAATTAGATATGCAATATACCTTGATCTGGGTAGTAGCTACACAGTATGCTTGTTTTATAAAAACTCACTAAGCTATACACTTAGAATTTGTGAATTTGGGGGTAGATGTTATATTTGGATTAAAAAATTTACTTTAAAAAAAGTGTGTTCCTGATGCTTCATGCCATTCAACTAAGACACTCAGATCATCTCTTCATCAATTGCCTCTCTCAACCTCCTATCACTTCCTATCCATTCACTGAGGCAACCCTTAGAATACCTGGTTCACAGTATTTCTTTCTACACTAAGCTTTGCCATGATCCTAAGTGAAGTCAATAAACATGTGAAAACCCATTAAATACTACAGTTTCTAAATGGCTTGACTTCACTTTCAGTGATCATCACATTTAAGTTCAAGTTGCTCAACATGCCTAAAACTGAAATCATAACCTTTCCTCAGAAAACAGCACCTTCTATTGAAGTCACTAATTCAGAGAAGAGTATCACAATCTACCCAGTAAGAATCTACAGTGAAAATCTACAAAATCAGGACTTCCAGGAAGATGGTATCGGAGTAGGTAGACTGGGATCAACTCTCTCACAGGAACAATGGAGGAAGGGCAAAACGCTGTCTAAGGCAGTTGCTTTGGGGATCTGCAGACCAGGAGGGTGCATCCTCCAGGTGAGTGAAGGACAAAGAGATAAAGAATCCAAAATGAAAATCATGAATTACTAACAACCACAGCCAGGAATGGCATTCATCCCCCACTCTCAAGGCGAACAGCCTGGATGAAACCCATGGCTCACTGCAGTCAACTAAGAGGGAAACAAACATCTTCCTCCCTAGGAAGAGGGAAGGTGCAACGGAGGGCAGAGAAGGGTTTCTCTACAGTGAGTTTGGCCAGCAAAACCCACAATGAATTTCAGTTCTGGCCAGACCAGAATCATAAACAAGTGGAGGTTGAAAGAGTCATGTCTGTGAAAAGATTTGCCAATGAGTGCCATCTGCTGGCCATTCAGGAAACTGCAGGAAGGAAAGCCACTTTTAGGAGTCTCCTTTCAGAATCCTTGGAATGGATCTGCACCCCATTAGTAAGTCCATCATCCTATTTTTAACTTAAACTGGGCAATTTTAAAGACTTAGAATAAGTTGAACCAAAAATCAAAAAAGAGCCCTGAAACAAAACCACTCAGCAAGAGAGAGAAATTAACCATAAGATTAAATTCATTAACATATTCAGATGCCTAGACATCAGCAAAAAATTAAAGTCAATACTAAGAAAGAAGAAGAGAATGACCCTAAAAGAGCAAACCAAAAATCCTGAAGAGACACAGGATTTAAGAAAACTAATCAATGATAATCACACAAATCTCCTAAATCAATTCAAGGAGTTGAAGGAAAATATAACCGAAGAGATAAAGGATATTAAGAAGACACTGGGTGAGCATAAAAAATACAACACAATGGATGAGACTAAAAATATATTAGGGGAAGTGGACTTGGCCCAATGGATAGGGCGTCCGCCTACCACATGGGAGGTCCACAGTTCAAACCCCAGGCCTCCTTGACCCATGTGGAGCTGGCCCATGTGCAATGCTGATGCACACAAGGAGTGCCCTGCCACGCGGGGGTGTCCCCCGTGTAGGGGAGCCCCATGCACAAGGAGGACGCCCTGTAAGGAGAGCTGCCCAGCATGAAAGAAAGTGCAGCCTGCCCAAGAATGGCAATGCACACACGGAGAGCTGACACAAGAAGATGACATAACAAAAAGAAACACAGATTCCCGGTGCCGCTGATAAGGATAGACGTGGTCACAGAAGAATACACAGCGAATGGACACAGAGAGCAGACAACCGGGGGGAGAGGGGGGCGAGGAGGGGAGAGAAATAAATAAATAAATAAATCTTTTAAAAAAATACATTAGAGGCATATGACAGCATATCTGAATTGATGGAAGACAGAATTAGTGAATAGGAGGACTGATCATCTGATCTTGAAAAGAACAGAAAGAATGGAACAGGGTCTCAGGGAATTGAATGACAACATGAAACACACAAAGATATGCATTATCAGTGTCCCAGAAAGGGAATAAAATGCAAAAGGGGCAAAAAGAATATTTGAGGAACTAGTGACCCTTATGAAAAACATAAATACCAATATCTAAGAAGAACAATGTACCCCAAACAGAACAAAATCGAACAGACCTACTGTGACACACCTACTATTCAGAATGACAAACACCAGAGCTAAAGCTAAGATTCTGAAGTCAGTAAGAGAAAAGCAATACATTACATACAAGGACCCTCACTTAGACTAAGTGCCATACCCATTAAATATATGTACCAAAGACTTTAGCTTCTGGCCGTCCATTTGCCAGGTGAGCCTTGAATCTCAGAACAGTTATAGCTAACATCTACTCTCCAGGTCATCGGACTCACCCAGGACAAATAACAAAAGGACTATGATGGGCAACGCCCAACCCAAAAAGCAGAGAGTATCTTCAACTGCACGCATGACTGCGCTATCCATCTACCCCATGGGAGCTAAGCCCCATCTCAATCAGAAGCAGAAGGGGAATCACCATCAGAAAATCCTCAAGATAGAGGAATGAACAAACAACAGGAGAACAGAACTATGGACTAAAATAGTTATTATTATTCAAGTAACGGAAAAACTTGTAATATTGATATAAAGACAGTAGTTACCAAAGGCTCTGACATGAGGAAGAGGGAACAACAGATGTAACATGGGGCATTTTTGAGACACTGGAATTGTTCTGCATGAATTACAATGACAGATACCAGCCATTATACATCTTGTCAAAACCTATAAAATTGTGCAGGGCAAAGTGTAAAACATAATGTAAACTATAGACCATGATTATTAATAATGCTTTAATATGTGTTCATCAATTGTAACAAATGTACAACACTATGAAATATGTTAATGGGGGAAGTGTGGGAGGGGGTGAAAGTGGGGTATTTGGGAGTCCCCTTTATTTATAATGTAACATGTATGTAATCTAAAGCTTTAAAAATAAAGAAAAAAATTGTTTAAAAAAATTAAACTATTTTCTCCTATTGAAAAAATAAATAAATAAGACTAAGTGCCAATCTCTCATCAGAAATCACAAAGGTGGCGGCAGACTTGGCCCAATGCTTAGGGCGTCCGTCTACCATATGGGAGGTCCACGGTTCAAACCCCCTGTCTCCTTGACCTGTGTGGAAATGGTCCACGCGCAGTGCTGATGCGCACAAGGAGTGCTGTGCCACAAAGGGTTGTCCCCTGTGTAGGGGAGCCCCACGTGCAAGGAGCGCACCCCATAAGGAGAGGCACCCAGCGCGAAAGAAAATACAGCCTGCCCAGGAATGGTGCCGCACACACAGAGAGCTGACACAACAAGATGACGCAACAAAAAGAAACACAGATTCCCGTGCCGCTGACGACAACAGAAGCGGACAAAGACTATGCAGCAAAATGACACACAGAACAGACAACTGGGGGGGGGGGGAGGAGAGAGAAATAAATAAATAAATCTTTAAAAAAAAAAAAAAAAAAAATCACAAAGGTGAGAAGAAAGTGTATGATACATTCAAAGCACTGAAAGAGGAAAAACTGCCAGATAAGAATCCTTTATCTGGCAAAACTGTCCTTCAAAAATGGGGGTGAGTTTTAAGTCTTCACAAACAAAAGCAAGAGTACATTACCAAAAGACCAGATTTACAAGACAAATTAAAAGGAGTCCTCTAATATCCAGCCTGAAAAGACAAGGGTGAGAGACTTGGGAAAGAGTATAGAAATGAAGATTATTAGGAAGGGTACTTTAAAGGGCAAAAAAGACAGACAATAGTAAGATATGATGACAGAAAGCCTAAGGATAAAATGAATGAAGTACACAGTGCTTTTACAATAATAACATTGAATGTTAATGGGCTGATTAAAGACACAAACTGACAGAATAGATAAAAAATATATCACCCATCTATATGCTGTCTACAAGAGACTCACTTCAGACAAAAAGATACAATCAGGTTGAAGGTGAAAGGTTGGAAAAAGATATTCCATGCACATAACAACCAAAAAAGATCTGGACAAAAAAAAATTTAAATGCAAAACTGTTATGAGATGAAGGAGGTCATTATATATTAATAAAAGGGGCAATTCACCAAGAAGAAATAACTAGAATAAATATTTATACACCTAACCTGAGTGCCCCAAGATACATGTGGCACACACTAGCAAGACTGAAGGGAAAAATAGACGAATCTACAATAATAGTTGGAGATTTCAATACACAGGTCTTCAATATAGCACGGATAGAACATCTGGACAAAGGATAAATAAGGAAACAGAGAGCTTGAATAATATGATAAATGAACTAGACCTAATAGACATTTATAGAGCATTACACTCCAAAAGAGCAGGATATACATTATTTTCAAGTGCTCATGGATTCTTCTCCAGGATAGACTATATGTTGGGTCACAACAACAGGTCTCAATAAATTTTAAAAGACTGAAATTATACAAAGTACTTTCTCTGATCATAATGAAATGAAGCTGGAAATAATAATGAACAGAAACAGGGAAAATTTGCAATGTGCTAGAAGTTCTAGCTAAAGCAATTAGGAAAGAAAAAGTAATAGAAGGCACACAAATAGGAAAAGAAGAAGTAAAATTTTATTCAGTAATGAAATGATCCTATATCTAGAAAATCCAAAAAAAATCCACAACAAACCTACTAGAACTAATACAGGAGTTCAGCAAAGTAGTGAGATACAATATTAATACACAAAAATCAGTAGAATTTTATACATTACTAATGAGCAATCTGAGGAGGAAGTCAGGAAAAAATCATTTATAATAGGGATTAAAAATCAAATATTTATGAAAAAATTTAACCAAGGACATAAAGGACGTGTATTCAGAAAATTACAAAACATTGCTAAAGGAAACCAAAGATGATCTAAATAAATGGAAGGATATTCCATGTTCATGGATTGGAAGACTAAATATCATTAAGATATCAATTCTATCCAAACTGATTTACCTATTCAACACAATCCCAATAAATATCCCAACAGTCTTTTTTGCAGAAATGAAAAATCCAATTATCATATTTATTTGGAAGGGTAAGGGTTGCTAAATAAGGATGTCTTAAAAAAGAACAGGAAAGCAGACGTGGCTCAACTGATAGAGTGTCCGCCTACCATATGAAGGGTCCAGGGTTCAAACCCAGAGCCTCCTGACCCATGTGGTGAGCTGGCCCAATGCAGTACTGATGCATGCAGGAATGCAGTGCCACACAGGGGTTTCCCCCGTGTAGGGGAACCCCACGTGCAAGGAGTGTGCCCCATAAGGAGAGCCACCTAGCGTTAAAAAAATGCAGCCTGCCCAGGACTGGCACCACACACACAGAAAGCTGACACAGCAAGATGACGCAACAAAAAAGAGACACAGATTCCCAGTACTGCTGATGAGAATCAAGCAGACCCAGAAGAACACACACAGGGAATGGATATAGAGCAGACAACGATGGGGGAAGGGAAGAGAAATAAATAAAAAATAAATCTTTAAAAAATAAATAAATAAAATAAAGCATATTACTTAGCTACAGTGGTAAAAATGCATGGTAGTGGCAGAAAAATAGACATATTGACCAATGGAACCAAATCTAGAATTCAGAAATAGACCCTCACATCTATAGTCAAGTGATTTTTTTTTAATTTATTCATTTTTTAAAAAAATATTACATTCAAAAAAATATGAGGTCCCCATTCACCCACACCGCCCCCACCCCATCACTCTCCCCACAGTAACACTCTCCACCATCATCATGACACATCCATTGCATTTGGTGAGTACATCTCTTGGCATCACTTCACCCCATGGACTGTGGTCCACACCATAGCCCACACTCTCCCATGTTCCATCCAGTGGGCCATGGGAAGACATACAATGTCCGGCAATTGTCCCTGAAGCACCACCCAGGACAACTCGAAGTCCCGAAAATGCCTCCATATCTCATCTCTTCCTCCCATTCCCCGTACCCAGCAGCCACCATGGCCACTTTTTCCACACCAATGCCACATTTGCTCGATTATTAACCACAATAGTTCATGAATAGAATATCAGTAAGTCCACTCTAATCCTTACTGTATTCCTCCTTCCTGTGGACCTTGGCTTGGTTGTGTCCATTCCACATCTATGTCAAGAGGGGGCTTAGATTCCACATGGATACTGGATGCAATCCTCCTGTTTTCAGTTGTAGGCACTCTAGGCTCCATGGTGTGGTGGTTGACATTCTTCAACTCCATGTTAGCTGAGTGAGGTAAGGCCAATAAATCAGAGTGTAGGAGCTGAAGTCTGTTGAGGCTCAGGACCTGGCTATCATATTGTCAGTCCAGCGATTCAAATCCCCTAGATATATCTTAAGCCCCAGCACCAACTACAATTCCAGTAAAGTAGCATGAAAGCCTTGTGAAAAGAGATCCCATCTGAGTCCAGCTCCATCACGCAGAAACACCAGCTCCAAAGAAGGGCCAACTGACATGGCAGTGAGCTCCATCTGCCATAACAATAGAACCTGTGAGTCTCTTTAGCCTTCAAAAGAACCAATACCTGGGGTTGTATCTACTTTATCTGTCTCTGAGACTCTGCTCAGGTGTGCATAAGGGCAATCCTTCTGACAATCTCCAGACTCTTTTTTAGAGACTCATAGCCATATAAACTCATTTGCCCTTTCCATTTCCCCCTTACTTTAGGTCAAACAGCATTTTTAACTTCTGTTTTTATATGTAGACAGGGATATTCTGCTGGCCTGCGTTGAACCTTTAATTTAAGGTCATTTTCTAGTTACGCCATCAGCTGGTACTTGGTAGTGATCCCTCGGTGCCAGGGAGGCTCATCCCTGGGTGTCATGTCCCACGCTGGGGGGAAGGCATTGCATTTACATGCTGAGTTTGGCTTCGAGACTGGCCACATTTGAGTAACACGAAGGCTGTCAGGAGGGAACTCTTAGGCACAGTGCTGCTCTAGGCCTTGTTCTTATTTCAGGTATATAGGCTCACAAGCATAGTCATTAGTATCAGGGGGTCACTGTTGGACCCTCATTCCTTCCTGGTCCTTGCCGTTGCACCTGGGTGACTGCCGCTGCTCCCCTAGGGACCTTGACAGAGCCCCCCCCAGCCAGGAACCCAGTACCCCCCCAGCTGTTGTTTTTAATTGTTTCCACTATGAGTATAGCCAAACATTTCCATGCACCCTGGACACATGCCCTGTATAACTCCCTGTCAACCATATGTCCCCTGTCAATAACATCCCATACCAGTATTCCTCTGCTCCCACTGTTGAACCACTCTATGATCCAAAACTTCCTGAAAAGGGAAGCCCAATATAATGTCAGGTTCCCTTACTAGTAAAATGGAATATAGCGATGAGTTTAAAGGTTAGATATAGAATACTTATTGATTTGGAAAAATTCTACATCCTATCTTTTTCTTTTCTTTTTTCCTAATTAATGAGCTTCTCTTCACAGGAGCCCTAGATGACAGTAATTCATATATACAATATACAGTACTCCCACACACCCACCATAAAACCTTTTCCCTTCCACAGTGATAATTTTTAACTTATTCATATCATATTTACTAAAACTGATGTACAGACTCTGAGACAATAGCTTTCAAACAAGGTGACATCTGTGCTTACATTGTAGTCCATACTTTAGGATATACAGTTTTCTAAATTTTTTAGTTATCCTATGTTTTACATTATGGTTTACATTATTAGACTGTCGTCCCCTATATGTTTTTGGTGTAATATTACATGTTTTATATTCATCCTTGTGTACTCTCGTGAAACTCCTCTCTGCCCCCACACTTACCTTGGTTCCATCCATTCAACATCCATTTTCCCCTCCCCTTGGGGCCCACAGCGACAGCCAATCTCCATTTCCCGAGGAGCCACGTTCAGAGATACTTGCAACAGTGTTCAGGGCCTGACTTGCTCAACTGCCCTAATGCCCTGGAAGCCACCCTTTCTCTCAAGATATACAGTTCCCTCTACTTGATGGCATTAGCCCTCCCCAGGATGTGGGTCCACCCTCACTCTCACTACTTGGGTCTCTACCCAATGGTACAACCCACCCTGGCAAAATGAGCATTCAGACATTCACCAGGAGTCCGTCCTGCGTCAGACCATCCCCTCCGAGCATCCTAAACAAGTAACCCTCCTAATTATATTTTGATATGGTTTTCTCAGCATTTTACTCTCAACCAACCCCTGACACTCTTCTATGTTCGTATGTTGCCCCTCCCTCCCCCCAATTTTTGGGCAATATTACCCCTCCGCCCATCCCCAGACCCCCTCAAACCCACAAACCCCCCCAAAGGCAACCCCTTCCCCCCATTTTATCTCTTCTTTGTGCTCATACTTACCGCCAGCTCATCATAGATTCCACCCCTGCAGACGTCAGCTCACATCCTTCCTCCACCCCCCGATTTCCTGTAAGCCTATCTTCCAGTCTCCAGCTCTCTGAGGCAGCTTGCTTATTTCATATCATTGAGGTCATGTAGTATTTGTCCTTCAATGCCTGGGTTGCTTCACTCAACATAAGGTTCTCAAGATTCATCCATGTTATCACATGTGTTTGTAGTGTATTTGTTCTTAAAGCCGAGTAGTATTCCATTGTATGTATATACCACATTTTATTGATCCACTCATCTGTTGATGGGCATTTGGGTTGATTCCAACTTTTGGCGATAGTGAACAATGCTGCTATGAACATTGGTGTATATATATTGGTTTGTGTCCTTGTTTTCAGTTCTGCTGGGTATATACCCAGCAGAGGTATTGCTGGGTCATATGGCAAATCTATGGTTAGTTTTTTGAGAAACTGCCAAACTGTCCTCTGGAATGGTTGGATCCTTCTGCATTCCCACCAGCAGTGGATGAGTGTTCCCATTTCTTCACATCCTCTCCAGCATTTGTATTCTTCTGTTTGTTTCATAGCTGCCAATCTTATGGGAGTAAGATGGTATCTCATTGTAGTTTTGATTTGCATTTCCCTGATAGCTAGAGATTTGGAGCATTTTTTTCATGTGCTTTTTAGCCATTTGTATTTCTTCTTTGAAGAAGTGTCTGTTTAAATCTTTAGTCAAGTGATTTTTGACAAGACTATCAAGCCCACCCAGTTAGGCCAGAACAGGCTATTTAACTAACGATGATGGGAAAACTGGATATCCATAACCAAAAGAAACAAACAGGATCCCTATCTCACACCTTATACAAAAATTCACTCAAAATGGATCAGACACCTAAATTAAAAAACTGCCACCATAAAACTCATAGAAGAAAATGTAGGAAAGAGTCTTCAAGGATTTGTGGTAGGCGGTAGTTTCCTAAAGTTTACACCCAAAAACATGAGCAATGAAAGAAAAAAATAGATAAATAGGACCTCCTCAAAATTAAACACTTTTGTTCTTCAAAAGACTTTGTCAAGAAAGGAAAAAGGCAGCCTACTCAAAAGGAAAAAATATTTGGAAATCACATAATCCGATAAAGGTTTGATTTCCCATGTTATATAAAGAGATCATATAACTCAACAATAAAAAGACAAGCAACCCAATTAAGAAATGGACAAAAGACTTGAATAAACATTTTTCCAAAGAGGAAATAGAAATGGCCAAAAGCACATGAAAAAATGTTCAACATCACTAGCTATTAGGGAAATGAAGATAAAAACTACAATGAGGGAAGCGGACTTGGCCCAGTGGTTAGAGTGTCCGTCTACCACAGGGGAGGTCCGTGGTTCAAACCCTGGGCCTCCCTGACCCATGTGGAGCTGGCCCATGTGCAGTGCTGATGCGCGCAAGGAGTGCCGTGCCACACAGGGGTGTCCCCGCATAGGGGAACCCTCATGCACAAGGAGTGCGCCCTGTAAGGAGAGCCGCCCAGCGCGAAAGAAAGTGCAGCCTGCCCAGGAATGGTGCTGCACACACGGAGAGCTGACAACAAAAAAGAAACACAGATTCCCATGCCGCTGACAACAACAGAAGCAGACAAAGAAGATGACGCAGCAAATAGACAAAACTGGGGTGGCGGGAGAAATAAATAAATAAATAAATCTTTTAAAAAAACTACAATGAGACACCATTTCACACTTTATAGAATGGCCATTGTTTAAAAAAAAAAAAAAAGAAAGAAAGAAAACTGCAAGTGCTGGAGAGGGTATAGAGAAATAGGAATACTCCTTCACTATTGGTGGGAACGTAGAATTGTACAGCCTCTGTGGAATACAGTTTAGGAGTACCTTAAGAAGATGAATGTATAACTGCTGTATGATCCAGCAATCCCTGTTACTAGGAATATATTCAGAAGTGAGGACACAAACTGACATTTGCACACCAATGTTTATAGTGGTATTATTCACAATTGTTAAAATATGGAAACAGCCCAGATGACCATCAAGCAAGGAATGGCTAAACAATTCCTTGGAATATTATGGAATACATATGGGAGAACCTGGGTTTGATCCCCGGGGCCTCCATATAAAGGCGTGCCTGCACAGCAAGCCAGGCCCACGCACAAGCACAGAGTGACACGGTAAGATGATGACACAACAAAAGAGAAATGCAGGGAAGAATCAAAGAGAGATGCAACAGAAACCAGGAAATGAGGTGGCAGAAGCAACAGGGAACCTCTCTCCCACAGTGGAGGTTCCCAGAATCGAATCCTGGTGAAGCCTACAGGAGAAAACGAGAAGAGAAGACACACAGCAAAAGGACACAGACAGCAAAACAGCAGCAGTGGGGAGGAAGGAAGCTAGAGAAAAATCTAGGGACTGTATAATACTGATTTCGGTGGTAGATGAAGATTATGGTTAGTAGTATAAATACAAGAATGTTCTTTTATAAAGTGTTAAGAATATGGGGATACATGGGAAAATTACAACTAATGTAACTTATGGACAATAGTTAACAGTAATATTGTAGTTTTTGCAGCAATGGCAAAGAAGATATATCAATTTTATAAACAATAACAGGGAGGTATAAGGAGTATGGGATTTTTCCTTTTGCAGTAATGAAACGCATTCTAAAATTTACTGAGGTAATGACAGCACAACACTGTGATGAAAATGAGAGCGACTGAGTGTACACTTTGAAAGCATGGGACTGTATAACATTAGGGAATCCACTGATGGAAGATGGACTGTGGTTAACAGAACAAATATGAGAACATTCTCACATGAACTATAACAAATGTATAATACTAATACAGGGTATTAATAATAAGGTGGGTTGGGGGAAAATACACCAAATGTAAGATGGGTTATAGTTAGTAATATTTTGACAATGCTCTTTCACAGTTTGTAACAAATGTTTCACAACAAAGCAAGGTGTTGGTGGTGGGGTGATGTATTAGAGCTCTGTATGATGATATGCATGTTTGTTTTATAAGTTCACAACTTTTATTAGACACTTGGTTTTTTATGTTCATATGTGAATGATATATACTTCAATAAAATTTTATTTTTAAAAAATCTATACAATCAGAAACCTGAACTTCCTCCTTGATTCCTCCCTCTCCCTAACTCTCTAATTGATCACCAACCCTGTTAATCCTTAGTCTTTCAAATCAACAGCTTCTCTTCATCCACCGGTCACTAGCCCAGAATAAGCCACTATAATTCCCCACCTAGATTAGTGCAACAGCCATCTAATTGATCTCCGCCTTTCCTTCCTCCAAATCATTCTCCATATAATAACCAGAGTAACCTCTTCTAAAACACAAATGTCAAATGTTACTGTCCCTCTTCTGCAATTTCTTTTACCTAACTCCTTTTATCATTGCAATGTTAAAAAGGTCACATCCACTAAGATGTCTTCCTTGACTTTTCTAGACTAGTCTGGATTACTATTTTATGGCAGCATATGCTTCCACCATCTAAATTATTTTCTTTTTTCTTTTTTCAGTTGTAAGTTCAGGCCATGCAAATTTATTACACAACGTAATAAGATCTGTGGGGGCAGGAGTCTTATCTATACATTACTGTTCTAATTCCAACATCTAGCAGACTGCTTGAATAAATAGATGAAATTAGAGAATACTCAAGTTTATCTTTATAAACTCCTTTGAGAGGTAAAGTTTCAGCTAGTTACTCTAAAGAGCCACTGTTATTGACCTACCATTATCAATGCTTTACAAGCTGTGATTTTATCATATGTTCAATTTCTCTGTAATTTTACAGAAAGATATATTTTTGAAAAGGAGAATAGCAGAGATAGATGAAAGAAACTGTGATTGGTCAAGTGAGCAACTATAATGCCATGAATATTTGTTATCAATAACAAAACTGCTACAACTACTGAGATTTATTAAAGCCAGAATAATGAAGCAAATTAAATATGCAATAAAGATGACCTAGTGCAAGTCAGCATCATCCCTCACCTATACTAATGCAGTGGACTTTGTCTCCTCACATCCTACATCCATTGACCATATTGCAAGTAAGAAATCTTTTCAAAATGCAAATTCAATCTTATCTTTCCCCTGCTTAAAACCCTTTAATTGCTTCCCATTACCCATAGGATGAAAGTATAACATCCTTAAAATCTTCCATAACCTGGCCACTGCCTATCTTTCCAATCCCATTTCAAATCACATTTTCACCCTCCATTCTAGTCCTCATATTAGTCTTATTTCACAGTTTCTGGAAGAAACCAAACTCTTGTTCATCTCTGGGCCTCTATTCATGTTATTTTCTGTTTTCCAATTTTTCCATTCTTTGAGTTTCAGCATAAATGTCACTTCCTCAGAGAGTGACACCAAGACCTCCCAGACTAGGTTATACTTTCGCAGAGCACCATGCAGTTCTCTTTTCCTATCAACGATCACATTGTGATTATTTGCACAAGTTCTACCCTTCCTACCATATTATCTGCTCCTTAAGGGCATTATGCTTTTCTTCACTATTATATGCCCAGGATCTGGCTCAGGGTCTGGTATTCATGGCACTCACAGCAGGCACTCAAATATGTTAACTATATTTTATAGCATGTTTTTAAAGATCAATGAAGGCGGGAGGAACAGCAAGATGGTGGCAGAGTAAGGAGCTCCTAGAGTCAGCTCCTACTACAGGGCAGCTAGCAAATACCCAGAGCTCTCTGGAGCTAGCTGAAGCACCTGTTTGGGGGCTCCAGGAGGCCAGAAGAGCATCCTGCAATGTCTTTGGGGGAGTGGAAGGAGGAGACTGCCCATCTGCAGACAAAACTCATAAGTAGAGGCTCGACGCCACGGAGGCCGGTGCCCATCCTTCACTGGAGGCACAAGCCACTTCAGGAGCTGTTCCATGGCTGGAATTGAAAGCTCCACTTCCCTAAAACATGGGAAGAAGAGGCGGCTGGGCACCAATTTCAGCTATGATGAGGCAATTCAGTGGGCTACAGTATAATCCTGAGAACAGCTAAGGTTTGAGCCTGTCCAAGTCAGAAAGAGGCCGGGCGCTGCCATCTTAACTCCGTGCCTGGCATGAGGGGAAAATCCCAGTGCTGGTGGGGACTGGCTTCTTCCCATGCAGATCATATTGCAGGTCTAGCCTAGGCCTCAGTGCCACCTCCAGCAGGGAGGAAGATGCAGGGACCTGCTCCAGACTCTCCAGGAAATTACCAGCCAAGCTGCAGAGGCCAGAGATTGTCCTACTCTGGCGGCACAAGCCACCCCAGGAGCTGCTCTGTGACAGGAATTGGAAGCTCCATTTCCCAGAAACAAGGGAGGAAGAGATGGTTGGCTGCCGATTTCAGCTACTGATTGGGAGACTTGGCTGATTAAGAAATAACCCTGGGAACACCTGGGGTGAGAACCAGCCCAAGTCAGGAAGAGGCCAGTGGCCGCCATTCTAACTCCGAACCCCAGCCTGAGGGAAAGCCGGGCTGACAGTTTCTTTCACGCAGATCAGCCTGCAGCCCTAGCCTAGGCTTCAGCCCCACCTCTGGCACGGAGGAGGCTGAGGAGCCCTGTACCAGCCAATAGAGGTAACTGCAAGGAACTTTGGCTGGCATAGATTGAAAATCAAAAGTCTACCAGGGCAACTGTGGTCATCTTAGGCTACCCACACCTGCAGCTCCATCCCTGCCCCAGGTAGTGGAGAAAGGGATGTGAAGCTTCATCAGTCTCTCTGGGCAACTACAGTCTAGGCCTGCATGTGGATTATTCCACATAGCTGTGACTCTGTCCCTATCCCTGGCAAAGGAGAAAGTTGGAAGAAGCATCATTGGTTGCTGATGCAATGAGGGCAGCTTGAGCCTCCACAGCTTACAGCACCAACTACATGCTTGGCTCCTACTGCACAACCTGCAAGGGAGAAATGATAGGAAGCCCTAAACTAGAAAGAAAAACTGCACCCAGAACAAATACTCTAGTAAGCCAGATGCGAAGATACCAACAAAAAATTACAATCCACACCACGATAGGAAGCCCTAAACTAGAGAGAAAAATTGCACCCAGAAAAAACTCTAGTAAGCCAGATGTGAAGACACCAACAAAAAATTACAATCCACACCAAGAAACAGGAAGATATGGCCCAGTAAAAAGAACAAGATAAGCCTCCGGATGACATAAAGGAGCTGTGACAACTAATTATAGATGTTCAAACAAATCTCCTTAATAAATTCAATGAGATGGCTAAAGAGATTAAGGATATTAAGAGACACTGGATGAGCACAAAGAAGAATTTGAAAGCATACATGGAAAAATAGCAGATCTCATGGGAATGAAAGGTGCAATCAATGAAATTTTTAAAAATTAGAATCATATAATAGCACATTTGAGGAGACAGAAGAAAGGATTGGTGAGCCTGAAGAAATGACCTCTGAAAGTGAACATACAAAAGAAGAGATGAAGAAAAGAATGGAAAAAACTGAACAAGGTCTCATGGAAATAAATGACAGCAAAAGGCA
Organism: Dasypus novemcinctus; assembly: GCF_030445035.2. Classification (NCBI taxonomy): domain Eukaryota; kingdom Metazoa; phylum Chordata; class Mammalia; order Cingulata; family Dasypodidae; genus Dasypus; species Dasypus novemcinctus. Next base: position 196,219,658 of record NC_080673.1, on the reverse strand, counting down.
TGCAAACATACGAGTTATGGGTGTCCCAGAAGGAGAAGAGAAGGGAAAAGGGGCACAAGGAATATTTAAAGAAATAATGGTAGAAAATTTCCAACCCTATTGAAGGACATAGATATCCCTGTCCAAGAAGCACAACGTACTCCCATACGAAAAAATCCAAATAGACCAACTCCAAGACACATACTCATCAGAATGTCAAACACCAAAGACAAAGAGAGAATTCTGAGAGCAGCAAGACAAAGCAATGCATAACAAATAAGGGATACCCAATAAGATTAAGTGCTGATCTCTCACCAGAAGTCACAGAGGCAAGAAGGCAGTGGTCTGATATATTTAAGATACTATAAGAGAAAAACTTTCAGCCAAGAATCAGCAAGACTGTCTTTCAAAAATGAGGGCTAGACTAGAATATTCCCCGATAAACAGAAACAGAGAATTTCTAAGCAAGAGACCAGATTTTCAGGAAATACTAAAGGGTATGCTAGAGCCTGAAAAGAAAAGACAGGAGAGAGGGGCCTGGAGGAGAGTCTAGAGATGAAGATTCTATCAATAAAAGTAACTAAAAGTGCCAAAAGAATGGTGAAAATAAAACGTGACAGATAAAACTCAAATAGTCAGGATAAATTTAACCAATGATGTAAAGCACTGCCATATTCAGAAAACTGCAACTGCAACTCAGTGTTAAAACAAATCAAAAAAGCCCTAAATAACCGGAAGAACATTCCATGCTCACGGATTGGAAGACTAAATATCATTAAGATGACAGTTGTACTCAAATTGATATACAGATTTAATGCAATCCCGATAAAAATTCCACCAACATTAAAGAAAAAATTGAAAACACGACCATTAAATTTATTTGGAAGGGTAAGGAGTCCTGAATATCCAGAAAATCACAAAAAGGAAAAGTAAACCCTCATCTCCAAACTTTAAATCATAATACCTACCTATAGTGGTAAAAACAACATGGTACTGGCCTAAAGACAGACACAATAGACCAATGGTTCAGAAACAGACCCTCACAGGTAAGTGATTTTTTACTAGCCTGTCAAACTCACACAGCTCGGGCAGAACAATCCATTCAGCAAATGGTGCTGAAAGATTTGGACATCCATAGCTGAAAGAAGAAAAGAGGACCCCTATCTCACACCTTATCCAAAAACTAACACAAAATGCATCAAAAATGAGTCTCTAAAAAAGAGTCTGGAGGTTGTCAGAAGGATTGCCCTTATGCACACCTGAGCAGAGTCTCAGAGACAGATAAAGTAGATACAACCCCAGGTATTGGTTCTTTTGAGGGCTAAAGAGACTCACAGGTTCTATGGTCATGGTAGATGGGGTTCACTACCATGTCAGTTGGCCCTTCTTTGGAGCTGGTGTTTCTGCGTGATGGAGCTGGACACAGATGGGATCTCTTTTCACAAGGCTTTCATGCTACTTTACTGGAATTGTAGTTGGTGCTGGAGTTTAAGCTATATCTAGGGGATTTGAATCTCTGGACTGACAATATGATAGCCAGGCCCTGAGCTTCAACAGACTTCAACTCCTACACTCTGATTTATCGGACTTACCCCACTCAGCTAACATGGAGTTGAAGAATGTCGACCACCACACCATGGAACGTAGAGTGCCTACAACTGAAAGCAGGCGGATTGCATCCAGTATCCATGTGGAATCTAAGCCTCCTCTTGACATAGATGTGCAATGGACACAACCAATCCAAGGTCCACAGAGAAAATGTGGCATTGGTGTGGAAAAAGTGGCCATGGTGGCTGATGGGTGTGGGGAATGGGAGGAAGAGATGAGATGTGGAGGCGTTTTCGGGACTTCGAGTTGTCCTGGGTGGTGCTTCAGGGACAATTACCGGACATTGTAGATCCTCCCAGGGCCCACTGGATTGAACGTGAGAGAGTATGGGCTATGATGTGGACCATTGACCATGAGGTGCAGTGATGCCCAGAGATATACTTACCAAATGCAATAGATATGTCATGATGATGGGAGAGAGTGTTGCTGCGGGGGGAGTGGTGGGGTGGGGGTGGTGGGGTTGAATGGAACCTCATATTTTTTGAATGTAATATTTTTACAAAATGAATTAAAAAATTTAAAAAAAAAAAAGAAAGGAAAAAATACAACAAAAAAATAAAAAATAAAATAAAAAATAAAAGAACCATAAAACTTCTAGAAGTTGTTATTGGAAAATATCTTCAAGACCTGGTGGTAGATGGTGGATTCTTAAAGGAGATAAGAGAAGGACTGAGTGGACTACTGATGTTTAATTTATATAGAAGTTTTAATTAGCTTTACTCTAAAATTGGGGAAATGCATAGAGTGGATGGTAACACACAGTGAGTAACAGCTAGTTTATAAATGGGGATGTGACTGAAAATGGTAGTCTAGTTATATAAATGCCAATTGACAGAATGCTAGAGAATTATCTAGGAACGGGACAGTACAGTAAATCAAGAGGTGGGTGAGAATTGTGGTTGATGGTACAGATGCAAGAGTGTCCTTTGTTAGCTGGAACAAATGTCTATCACTACTGCAGGGTGTTGGGAATGTGGAGAAACATGGGAAAAATACAGCTGGAGTGACCTATGGATTGTGGTTAGTAGTAATAATATAATATTCTTGCATCTATGCAAAAGATGTACTGTGTTGATACTGAGGCAGTATGGAAAATGTGAGCCAAATGTACACTATGGACATGGCAATAATCAGATGATATTATTTTATCAGTAACAAATGACTCACCACATTATGGTATGTTGATGCAGGGGTGTTGTTTGGCAATTCTGCACATGTGCATGACTGCTTTATAAGTTTACAACTTCTGTCATAAAAAAGTATATTTAAAAAATAATAATAGGGTGGGTTTGGGGGAAAAACACACCAAATGTAAGGTAAGAACTATGATTAGTAGTAAGAATTTAACAGTGTTCTTTCATAATTTGTAACAGACGTCTCATGACAATGCAAGGTGTTGGTGGAGGGTTGATGTATGGGACCCCTGTATGATGTTATGCATGTTTGCTTTGTAAGTTCACAACTTTTACTTTACACTTAATTGCTTATGTATGTTCATATATAAATGATATAAAGATAATAATAATTGGATTTGTTAGGGAAAAATACTTTGTTAAGTAGTAATATTTTGATAATGATCTTTAATCATTAGTTAAAAAGGTTTAAAAACAATCCAAGGTATTGGTAGTAGAGTAAGATGTTATATATGTTTGTTTGATGTTTGTATGTTTGTTTTGTAAGTTCACAACTATTATACATTCGTGTTTTTTTTGTCTTTACTTTTTTAACGCTACATTCAAAAAATATGAGGTCCCCATATACCTCCTACCCCCCTCACCCCACTCCTCCCCCCATAACAACGTTTATTGTTTATGTATATTTATGTATGAGTGATATATTTCAATAAATTCTTTTAAAAATCAATGAAGGCCAAATATTATAATGTTAAATAAAGAAAGGTCTAGTCATACTTAGTCTTCAAATATATAATACATGGCTGCTCATCCTTACTATCATCTATGGAATGGAAGTCTGTGGAAAAAAACACTTTTGAAAACTAAAACTCCTAATTAAAATTAGATTAGCCATGGGGAGTGGGTATAATTCAGTGATTGAGAGCCTGCTTCACAAGTACAAGGTCCCAGGTCCAATCCCGGGACTATGGGTTGAGTCCCCAGCCCATTGCTGGGTCTGGTTTAAAGAGCCATGTGACAGAAAGGAGAAGGCTCAAGCTGAGGTCCCAGGGAGGGATGGGCCAATTGCATGATAACTTACAGCTGAAATTGGGAAGAGCCTGGAACAGGTGAGAAATAGGAAGCCCTATGAGACAAGCCCTATGTCGGCTTGCAGCTGAAATCTGGAAGAAGGCAGAGAGGCTGAGCCTGAGCGAGAAAGCTTGGAAGAGAGAGACCATGAAGAGATCACCCGCCATCTTGCTTCAACACATGGAAGCTGACTTCGGTAAAAAATCTCTCATGGTGCCCAGAGCTAGAGTTTTCACAGCCTTGGAACTGTAAGCTTTTACCTCAAATAAATCTTCTCCATAAAAGCCAACACATTTTCTGGTTCTTTGTGCTGGCAGTCCTTTGGTAGACTAAAACAGATGCTAAATTAAGCACATGCACAAATTGCCTTCCTAAAAATGAGAGGTTCTCCCATCCCAAAAATGGAGGCATTTCTTTCTCCTCGATCTGCAGGAACTAATCTACTTTAGCTTTCAATTATGTATAGAAATGAATTAAATTGCTCAGAATAGACAATAGCCATAACAACATATACATTGCTGTATAAGTACAACCTGTAAGAAGAAATATAAATTTAAGAGAGGTTTGGAAATATAATCCCTTGTAAACTGGAAAACATTCAACTAAAACTTCATAGTAGAAAGTCAACAGAGTCTCAGGGAGTCCAGTTTTGAGATGTGTTCTCGCCCCAGTTGCCACCGAATCCTTTTGTGGGTGGTTAAAGTAGACTTACCTATGTGGGATGCTGGCACACAATAGCAGTTGTGTTCCACCTCACAAATGACTACACTTCATTGAGTTTATGCTCAGTGGAACAGTGTTTGCAAACCACTTAGATTCCAGGATGGAAAGAGCTACAAAAATGAAACATCCAGTCCTTCTCTGAGGTTTGTTATTAGCCTCTGTTAGCCACAGGTTACAGGGCACTAAACACTATGTACTGTGTGTTTGCTCCTAACCACTATGAAAAATAGCCTATAACATCTTTCTGAAGACTCCTAGGAATTTTTAAGTTAATTTAAAATCTGGGAATTTAATGGGGACATATTTCAATTCTTAGAACTAGTTCTTGTCAAAATACCTCACTAAATCTTTCTTGGGTGTCAATTCAATTTGGTTTTGACCAACACTATTCAATAGAATTCTTAAAGTTTAATGTTACTAGGGGAAAAAAGTGAAGAGAGAAAAATCACCCATTTTTATTTGGATCCACATTAACTCCCCAGCAACAAATAAGTTTCTTCCTAGATGCACAAATGCTTAAAATAATAATAATAGCAACAATAATAGATTTACTAGTTTAATAGCCCATATATGTATAATTATTTCTATAATACAGAAGCTAGAGAACTTAAATAAAATCCTAAATAGCACAGTAACTGATGTCCTCAAAACTGCTTGTGAAAATATTAATCATGAAAGATTTGTCTTGTAGCATGTGTACCAAAATCCAAAGTATCAAGATATGGTTAATATGAAGCATCTACTACTTCAGAAGCAGGATAGATCCACTTTGAAAAATAATTATATGATATAAAATTATTATATAATAAAAAGTTATTAATATGTTTAAATACTATTACAAGGTTTTTTAAACATTCCTTTTGAAAAATAACATTTCCTTCAATTTATGGTACTAATAGTAAATCATGAGTCTGAGTTTCTCTCATCTGGATATAAAATTTGCATATATTTTAAGAAAAAAGTCTGCTGGGAAACATACACAACAGTATATTTAGAATCTCTGAAAAGCAGAGAAAGAATGAATCTATTACATTATCATTAATTTATGACCACTCATTTTAATCATCTCAGGATTCCCAGCTTCCAAAATAATAATAGTGAAAATGTTCGTTCAATTCTCAGAAAGCATGCACTACACTATTGTTTAATGAAACTGGGTATATGCTTATAATATTCACAGAAATTCTTAAGTACAAGCAATGAAAGGCATCATCAAAAGAGAAGGTACAATGAACATGTACCTTCAAAACAGAAATCTTATGTGATGAGCTCTAAGAAACAACATTTACCTTCTCCCAGGAAATGAGGTACATTAGAGAAATGTTTTACTAAACCCAAGTAATCTCAAAAAACATTGAAATTCTCAAAAATTTTACAAATTTGCCCACTAATGCCTATTATCAGCAGTTATGTAATAGCATAAAAATATATACTATCCAAACTGACTTGAGGGAAGCAGATTTGGCTCAACTGATAGGGCACCCGCCTACCATATAGGAGGTCCAGGGTTCAAACCCAGGACCTCCTGACCCTTATGGTGAAGCTGGCCCATGTGCAGTGCTGATGTGCACAAGGAGTGCCGTGCCACACAGGGGTATCCCCCGCATAAGGGGAGCCCCACGCACAAGGAGTGTGCCCCATAAGGAGAACTGCCCCAAGCGAAAAAACTGCAGCCTGCCCAGGAGTGCCATCGCACACACGGAGAGCTGACCCAGCAAGATGACACAATAAAAAGAGACACAGATGCCCGGGACAGCTGACAAAGAATACAAGCAGACACTGAAGAACACACAGCACATGGACACAGAAAACAGACAACTGGTGGGGGAGGGGAAGAAGGGTAGAGAAATAAATAAAAATAAATAAATCTTTAAAAAAGAAAAAAGAAAAGAAAATTTTTTTAAAAACTGACTTGAGGCAATAGTTGTTTAACATTCTAGATGTACTAAATGCCACTAAACTGTACCCTTCAAAACAGTTAATTTTATGTTATGTGACTTTCATCTCAAAAAAATAAATAAATTTTTAAAACTAATACTAAATAAGGTAGAATTAACAGAATCCAATTCATGAGCATGGTAGTCCCCTAATTTTTAAGTGATGAAAATGTATTACTTGAATTTTATGACATGATTTTCCCCAATATGCACAGTCTTTCTGTTGTCCATTTATGGTACATAGCTATGAGGAATACAGAGTCAAGTATCATTTGAAGCTAGACTAATTTCATTTTAACAAAAACAAAAAAAACAATATGTGGCCTTGGAAACAGATTTTAATAGAGCAAAGAAGAGATTGTTATTTTCAAATCTCATTTTAACAACTAAGTAAGCAGAACAAGTACCTGCAGCTTCCTGCAGCTTTCCACAAACCACTGTCCAGCAATTTTTCCTTATCTACTTTAAACCTAATCAGTTTAAAATAGAAAAAATTAAACCAACACAGCATCAATTTTAAAAAAGGCAGACACAAAAATCTTAAAGTACTCCTTAAGAGAAAACAGAACATGCATAAAATATCTATTGATAATAGATAAGAAATGCTGATATGTAGTTTTTGCCATCATATCCCCTTAAACTGTGAGATTTATAAGAATATTGCAGAATTATAGTCATATGACCACAAGTGAAAATAGTAAACATGAACAGAAAGATTTTCCAGCAGATGAAGAACAATGAAGAAAGCAAGGAAGTGTTCTAAAAGCCACGTCTAGATATCAATAATGCAAGAGAAAGAAAAAAAACTCTAAGACTTTTATACAAAATTCAGGACCATATTAGACCATGTTTATCCTTCTCTGCATATTCTAGAAGATAATTCAGAATTTATTTCCTAGCCAAAAATAAGGCAATGGTATTTGACAAGAACCAAACCTTGCACAGTAGAGTGGTAAACATTCTCTAGCTTTTCTCTTGTTAATTCATTTCTTATGAGCAACACTTCAAAATATGTGCTGCCTAATCAAACTGAGTTTCCTCATAACCAAATTACAAGTCCCTCACTTAAAAACCAAACTCCAATAAAGAACTAAATGAAGATTATGAGTATTAACCCCCTAATGCCTTATAATGATATGGAAGATCACACTAATTAAAAGTAGAAGAAACCCCTCTCAATCAGAAAGAAAGTGGGCATCACCATCCTAAAATCCTCAAGATTGAGGAATGAACAAACAAAAGGGAAGAATGCAACTATGGACTAAAGTAGACTTATTATTCTAGCAATGGAAAAACTTGATATAACACTGATATAAAGGCAGTGGTCACCAGCGTTTCTGACACGAGAGAGAGGGAAGAATAGGTATAAAATGGGGCGTTTTTGGTCCCATGAATTGTCTTGAATGGCACTGCAATGACAGATACAGGCCATTATACATTTTGCCAAAACTTATAAAAATGTGCAATGGAAAGTATAAACTATAATGTAAACTACTGACCATTGTTAGCAGCAATGTTTCAATATATGTTCATCAATTTTAACAAATGTACTACACTAATAAAAGATGGTGTTAATGGGGAAAAGTGTGGAAGGGAAAGGGATGGGGTTTGGGAATCCCCATATATTTTTGATGTATCATTTTTGTAATCTAAAGCTTCTTTAAAAAGAAAATAAAATGTAAAAAGTAGAAGAAAAATCAAAAACAGCATGTCAGTATTATATACAGAGCACTGTAAGAGCCATGAACTTCATATTTAGCTGTATACCATACACACTACTTTATCAGAGAAATAATTACATTCAATGGTATTATATATACTTCTAAAGTTTCTATAATTAAATGGAAAGTAAGCTACCAAAGCATTAAAACAGTAATCATTCTTTACTGAACATGTTTGAACAGGTAAAAATGATTAACTTTTTAAACCATATTACTACTATGTCTATATTCTATTTGTATAATAATTTAACTATAAAACTTTTAAATTATATTTCTATAAGCTCATGCTGCCAAAGAATTTGTTATGAAATTATTCAGTTGATTTTCTTTCTGTACATAGGTTTTCTTCTGACAATACATTATCATGTGAAATTACTGTATGTCCTTCACACATGATCTTCAGTTATCTGATACAAAATATCAATGTATCTATCATACATGAACAACTATTATTATTGCATAGACTAATTTATAGCATCAAGATATACACATATATCTTTTTATCCTTACTACTTAAATTTAAATTTTTCCCTCCTATATTTTTCATTCAGTTTACATGTCCTGAAAGTAGTAACTATCGCCTAATCAGCAACAAATATAAAATTGTTATTATCACTTCATTTATTCAACTACTGATAACAATATCTAGTAATATAAGTAGCACATGAAAGCTATTAAGAGTTACACAAGTTCCCTCACCCAAATCATTCCAAACGTAATTTAAGGAGGATGAAACCAGAGAATTAACACAAACATAAAACTATTCTCTACATATCAAATACAAATCAAGTTAGAAAGAACATGTTGGGGTATGCATGTGTTTGTGAGGAAAGGATTTTCAGTATTAGCATAATTAGAGAATTCATGTCATACCTGCGCTCCATAGATATATTTATCCAACATCTTCCCTCCTATTGTCTGCCCTCCTATATCCCAAACTTGAAGAGTAACATTCAAGTTTCCTAGAATACAAAAGATGAATATAAAAATAAGAATACAAAAAAGTTAAGAATATAACAGCTGAACACATTTTCATAGAACACAAAGCCACGTAAACTCTGAGCCCAATTTGCCTTTTGTTTTGCAGGTTCATATGGCCAGATATTTGGAGCTGTAAAATAATGTGAGAAGAAATGGTACTGAAGATCTACGTTTATACCTTTACCTCAAGTCCATGGAACCTCACTTCAAATCCGTAGGTTCTAAAACTCCAGAATAATAATACACTACAAAATAATAATAGACTACATAGTTTCAACTGGAATGAGTCTTTTTAAATGTGAATGTCAGGTTTTATATGTAACAGTAAACAATAAAAAAATTACATGTCCTCAAATTTAACCTATAAACTATATACATTTGATAGCACTGTTCAGAACTGATATAGGCTTCCTACCCTGTATATCACTATTGTGAGGCATTTATACTTGTTTAAAACATTTTCACTGAAATGAAATATGTGCTTCAATGCCTTCATAAAATAATGGAACTAATCTTCTACACATGAGCATTACAAAAAAGCGTTCTAAAATACTAAAAGGCAATGTTAAAAATAATTTTGTATATTTTGTAAAATATTTGGTTGACATAAAATGTTAAAAAGTAAGCTATTCTGTCTTAGTCCAACTAATCACTGGACTACAAAAGGCAAGTACAATGTCAAATATTGCATTTCAAATTATATTCCCTAACAAAATTACGCAGTTTACTCCAAAGGTAGGCAAAGGATCAATTAATACCTTCAAAATGGGCTCCCACACCAAAAATGTATCTTTTTTAATCATTTGCAAATCAGGAAAACTCAGTAAAATCTTAGAAACTAGAAAAAAAATGTATTCACTTAAAAAAAGGATAAAGACATGAATGCTCAAAAACAGTGTCAGTATAAAGCACTAAAGTTGGAGAAAGTTAGTCAAGCTGGATAAGCAGCAAATTTTTACCCTTAATTCTGAATTTTGTTGGGTTTGTACTACAATATTTCCATTATTTGGACATAGGTCTGTTCCATCTGCCAACGTGCAGAGGATTTACTTGAGGAACTTCTATCAGCATTAACGAGAGCTACTGAAGTTTATCATCATCATCCCACACACGCACACTTTCAATGCTCAAAGTAATGACCAAAATATTCTTAAAGTCCTATAAATACGAAAATAAATAGCTTTGCTCTATTCATTTTACGTGCAAAATTCTTCGTTCTTTTTACTTACTTCAAAAAATGTGCTTAACAATATAAACTTGTATAGAATAAGATTTTTGGCCAGTCAATAATTAATAGAAGATATTTAATATTCCCATTTTCCCCATGGCCAATAATCCCTATCTCTTAACTTCACATCAAGAAATGTAAAACTTTTCCCCCTTCCTTTTCATTCTAGTTCTGGTATTCAGAGACTATCCAAATTATGTGTTGTGAACAATTTGACTATAACTTTAGGATTATATGATCTTCACTACATGTTTCCATATTCTGACTACAATTATTTCAAGACCTTAAATCTTCAGTTGTCTCCCATCTGAAAGGCTTATATTCATGTTTTGAGGGAATTTTTAAAAATCCATACCTTTTTAAATCTTGTATTGTCGTGGTAGTGGTGGTGGTGACTTGCTTGATTTTTTATATATAGATTCTAGCAACTCAATAAAAAGAGCTATGCATTATTGACAATGTACTATTAATAATATGCAGGAAAAATAGATCAATATTTTACTACCATTATAGTTCAAACAAATTAACCTCATAGTTATTTCACATATCTACAAATGTGTTTTTAACTTCCACATTTGAATTTTATGTTTGTTAACACATAAAAATAAAATGGGGATTCCCTATTTAGTAAACAAAGTCACATAAAGATGTGATTTAAATCTATATTCATTTTAGTTATACAGGCATAAACATATGTAATATTCTATTTTCAAAATGATATAAAGGTATATGAGTATTCAAATCATCAGTATTATAGAATTTAAAAATCAAGAATTCATCTAATATAAATTTCTAACTAATAAAGAACTTTCAGGAATCTGTCAGCAATCTGTTATCAAATAAAAAGCTGCAAAATTCCTGCTCCTCTGTAAGAAATGACATGCAACTAGAAGAAAAATAAAATAAATGAGGTGACAAAATACAGGTAAGTTGCTTTTGGTATGAATCAAAGCCACCGAGAGGATTCAACAGTGACCTTGTAAAAGTACACTTGGTGCCTTGGTTAACCTTACTTAAAGTGCTGCAGAGTCAAGATGGAACTAAAAACACAAGTCTGCCCACTTCTTGTACTAAAGACTTAGAAATCCTTTTCACAGTAGAACGCTGTTTACTGGACTGTACCCACAAGCTTCCTGAAAGTATTTTGACTAAGACTCTTAAGCAGCTCTATCAGCAGAATCTCTGACTAACAGATACACTATTTTAAGCAGTAAAATCTGCACAGTGGTTGCATCCAGACTATACAGCATACCGGATCATGAAATATACTGAAATGGATAAGTATTTGCAAAGTAATGACCTTGAAAACTTGCATGAATAGAATGTGAATAGACTGGAGGTATTACACCCCTAACAATTGGACTGGTCAGAAGACTTACTATAATACTAACACATATTTGACCCACATATGTGAATTTTATAAATTCAATAATGCTGCCTATAGCACATGATACAAATATTAACCATCCTACATTTGACACTTATGAATTAAAATTAGAGTTGAACCATATAGGATATACTATGAACCCTGTAATTTATTTACCTATTTTTAATGTACCTATTAACTATATAAAATTAAGATACATTCAAACAATTTTTCCTACTGAAATTTCTACCATACTTTTGAGTCCAATTAGTAGCATAAAATCAACTGCCTTTAAGAAAATAGAAATTTTTTCTGGACCTTTGCCCATCAGAGAAAAACCTAAACAGGAAAATTAAAATACATTTGTTAAGAGTATGCATTTCCTAATGCCATTTTTAACATAAGTACTTTCTTATTCTAAAATTTAAAATATTATACTACAAATTTTTAATCCATAAATATCAAGTATTTTTTACAAAGTAATCAAAACCTAAAAATTGGTAATAATGTGCAACAGATCAGAAATCAATAAAAGTTAAATATATAACATATATAAAATATTCAAAACCAGTCTTTGTTGATAATGTTTAACAGAGTAGGTACTTGCTCCTTTATTTAAACTTTTAACTAAAAAATCTAAAAAGTTAAATTCTAATGAGACAAAAAGTTGATGCTTTTACTAATTCAGCAACTAAACAAAATTGTTAATAACTAAATACTATATTGAGGTTCCCTATGTACAATAACTGACTTCCCTGAAAATGTTTTTAAAAAAAGGTTTCAATATGTATATCATGTGACTTGTGCATGTATTCTGCTAGTGACTGTTGTAAATATTCTGAATGTAGCATTAACCTACCCATAAGAATAAGAATAATAAAAATAAATTGATATTTCTGATTTTGAATACATTGAAAGAAAATACAAATGAAACAAAATATTCATTGATCTCTCATTAAACCTCTTGCTGAGCAATAACTTAGTAATAGAAAGATTAGAATTATTTTCTCTTGCTGTTATCTTCTAACCTATTTTTCATTGGTGGGACAGTACAAACAATACAAGACATATCAAAGATGTTATTACTTATGAGTAGGCGGAATACCTCCATTTACCAAGAGTTTTCATCAGTTGCTTTAAAACTGCCATGGGGAGTTGCCTGATTGATGGGGTGCTTCAATGCTTAACAATTTCACTGATATCAGTATTTATGAAACCTCTTTCCACTGTATCACTCATGTTCCAGTATATAAATCTGACATTACACTTGCAACTGTTTCATTCAAATGTGTTTCCTCAGAGGAGAAAGACTGGTTTATAAAGTCAATCAAGATAAACTGCTTTTAATAAAAGACTTTAAATATAATTTAACCATTGCAAGCAAAAAGAACATTTTAAAGCCCTAATTGTACAGAAACTAATTTAAAACAGAAACTACTCTTTTTTTGTTATTATTTCTCTGTATTTCCCACAAAATGTGCTGCAACTGGCATCTAAATAGTTTCTTTGCATGGTGAACTGAAACATCTTGAATGCTCAAACTGTATTTTTATGAGTGCCTAGGGACCCTAAATTTTAGTAGTCTATTAAATGCCAGCAATTTCATGCTGCCTTGCATAAAACAGCATTCACATATTAGAGCATAGAAGTTCCATAGCTACATTATAGTTCTGTTCCAACTTTCTCAAACAAAAACTCAAGCAGAGGCTAATCAAAATAATATATTTTTTTTAAAATCCCCCCCAATCTTTTCACAGTTAATACAATATCTGTTGACAACTGTATAGCATTTGATTTTTTAAAAACTGCTTAGGATTTTATAATCAACTATTGTTCATCCTCAAAAAATGCAGAGTGGCCAAAACAAGGTAGGGGAGAAGTATAAAAACTTTTTTCTCATATCCTTGGCCAATATGCCTTCATGATCGATGATGATAAATGGTAGCCTCTGTAAACTAGACTTAGTGATTACATATATTTCCATGCAGAAGCAGCCCCAAAATTTATTTTATATGTCTTTTATTGTAAGATTTGTTACAATCTTCTATGTTAAGACTTTTTAGTTTCTTACCTGGCAATGTTATCCTTCTCAAAAAGAAATCCAGTCCTATAGTTTGTTTGTACTGTTTCCCAAAAGTTTCTTGAGCAAAACACGTAGCTAAGGAGGTCTAAAAATTGATGAACAGAATAACAAAATTAATTTCTTTGTTTTATAAATATAAACATAAAACCACTACTAAATCTTATTAGGTAATCTTAACATTTATTCCACCATTAATCCAAGCAGCAACTTTAAGCAATTTAATCAATTACAAGGGGAGGAGGGACTAACACTCCACCAGATAAATTTTACTTGCCAAAAGCTATCAGCAAGGACAATGCAGTAAACAGTTAAATCCCCTGGCTGTCAAGTCCCTCCTCCTTGTTATACATTAGAATTTGAAATTTATCATTGGGAAATACTGCAACAGCATGAATTAAGATCTGAATCTTATATGGCCATATTTATAGTTCAATGAAAATTTCAGAGATACTCTTTCATTTCCGAGAATAAATATTCTAAGAGTAGTCTGTGTCCTCAGCTAATATGTAGTACTAATTAAGGAGAGGAAAGCCTCCTTATGAAATCTCTCTTCTTTTTTTCCACAAAGAAAAGTACCTTTAGGTATCTAATCTCTTTATATATTAAAGATGTTAAATGAAAATGATTCTATAGAATGGCTGAAAATATGCATCTTTTAAATAAAGAGGTGTTTTTTTTTTAAGAATATAAAGCAGGCAAAATAAATACTTTCCATCCTTAAGAACCACAAAGCTAGAGTCACAAAACTATTACAGAATCAGAAGACATACACATCTATTTCTAAAATGAAAATTCAGCTTTATTCAAAAAACCTGGAGCTTTTTTTAAGACTGCTATTTCTTATCAAAGCAAAAGAACAATCATTGTCGTAACATATGAAATAACTCAAAGGGTTCATAAATATTTTAAATGCACTATTTTTATTTGTAACCTTCCCCAATAAGGAGAGAAAGGCAACTCTGTTAAGCTTTTATGCTCATCAAGACATACACTCAAAGTTAAGGGAAAATAATCCTTTTTTGTAATTTTAAAAGTTAAAGTTATATAACAATTCTTAAAATAATGAAAAGTAAGATAAAATCTCCAAGATAGCTTATTATAGTTCATTATGATGTCAATACAGAAATCCAAAAGAAAACTTGGCTAAATTTCAATTCCTTTAACCAAGAAGACCTAAAATTCCTCTTGCCAAAAGAACCATATTTTTCACAAAGACGGTAATTTGTACACCCTAACTTCAAAAATTTAATATTTAAATACTTAGCCTTTGTAATAAACTTCTAAAATATTTGGACAAATATTTATTAAGCACTACTCATTAATGAAAAGGTATTCTGCTAGACATTGACAATTAATTCATTACCTAAAACTTTAAAAAACATATTTTGCTTCCTTGAAGCATTTAACAATAACATCAAAACTAATATCAAAATAAGTAAGGTAAACATTCATTTATAAAGCTTTTTGGCTTTCATTTAGCCTTAGTTATGCCACTGAGCTTACCTAACTTAGAGCACAAAATCATCTGTAAAGAGGTGAAGAGGCTCAGATTTATGGAGAAAAATAACTATTTCCATTTAAAATATTACAGATATTTCAAAACGTTTAATATATGGATGGTTGAAACACTTTTAAAAGTCAAAGAGAAAATCAAGGCATACATAACATCAGCATAATTTCACTTAAGGAATTTTTCACTTTCCTTTAAGATTCTCAAAATTCAATATTTTTATATTAATGAATATTCAGGATAATTCTAAGTTCTTTTTTTTGGACATAGGATTTCTAGATTTTGAAAGTTTCACTCCACAGTTTTGAGGCAAATGTAAAAACTAGCGCTTTCAATTGGAATAGATATAAACTGTGAAAATTATAGGTCATTGGGAACACACAAAATATTAAAATGGGTTTTTAATCTCTTGACATATTGCTATAAAAATTAAAAAGAGGATCAACTGAATTAGATGGGGGAGGACACTTTCCTCTTCAATAATCTGGACTCTGAGCCATCTTTTCACATTCCATAACTTCTCACAGGTCACTATATAAGCACCCTTCTTAAACAATTATGAAATAAAAAACCAACCGTCATATCTGAAACATTTTTATCTGACTCTTTGTATTTTTTTGGTTTGGAAAATTGTGCTAATAATTTTTAATCACACTAATTAAAAAAAAGACACAATAAACACAGAATATTTTGTCTCTAAAAATCTTTAAAAATATGTAAGAAAATCAAAAGCATGCATCAGAACAGGAGAGGGAAAGAAACACTTGTTACTAGGGGGAGGAGCTAAGTTTCTTTGGAAAACAGCAATACTCAATTGCTTCTGCCAATGTATATAAAAATGCCCAGTGTGAGAATAAGCATGAAAACTAATGTCAGGAAAAAATGGCCAGGAGTTACATTAGGATACAGTAAGGATGAAAAAGGATGAGTTCATAAAAGAAAAGGACAGTAAAGGAAATGGAATGGGACTGTTACTAGCTGACAATAATTTAAGAGCTGAATAGGGTGTGGAGGGAAAAATCCTTGATAATATGAATAATGAAAGATTAGGTTTCGGATGCTTGTTATTAGGAAATTTCTGGCAGGAAAAAAGCTGTTATGATTTTTAAACAGATTAGTCAAGATTATGAAGACTCAGAGCACCAGAAAGAATATAATCACTGTTATTCTTTGAAGAAGGATAGTCCAATTCGATGATACGGAAATGCAAAAATTATACTTTGCTGCACAACAGACAAAGATAAAAAACTTAATTATTCAAACTAAATTAGCAAATATGGGAAAACACAAGCTAGATGAAAAATACTGGGAGAAAAATGAACAAAAGTTTACAGAATCATGATAGAATGAAGGATGATGGGCAATTTTGGTATCTTTTTACAAGTGTATTAATGCTATATACTAGGATCATAATTTTAAACAGGAATTAAACTTGCTTATGAATTCATTTTGGTAAGATTTAGGAAATGAAAATTAGAAGGTTTTCAAAAGAAAAGCTAAATAATGAAAAACAAAAATATAGCAAGATTTTTATTAAAGTTAATAAAGGTGTTAGAAAAATGACATATAAAACAATTCACCCATTCAAAAAGATTTTTAAAAATACAAAAATTCATATTAATACTGCATTAAGAAAAGTGATCCCAAGTTCTCTTCTTCCCCAAAATGTTTAAAGGTAATCAGAGTATATCAAGTGGTTTTCCTTGGCAATAAAAATCAGTAACAAAGTATCCAGAAAGACAAGAAAGAAATTAACAGAATTCTCCAAATTTCGTACACGAATATGCCTTTCCCAGGGGCCCTAGAAAATCAAATCTGCTGACCAGGCAGGAGCAACTGTGCAGTGCCTACTGCCAGGAAAAATGTAAAGAGAAGGCATCACTAAAGAAACCAGCGCCCAAACTACACCAGCAACATGGAAACGTGCAGCCAATAAATGGGAAACTGGTAGTAATAATAACTTGTGTTTTGAAGACTCAGTTGGGAAAAGGAGGGGAGTAGAAGAGAGATAAACTTAAGCAATATTCCCAGAAAGCATGTTGGTGCCTTTGACAGAAGAGAGTAGTGTAAAGGCGCCCAGGACAGAGGCTCTTGGCTTTATTTTAGGAGTGGATAACAGACCCCTTTGATACAGATCCTCTTCCCAAGTACCAGACAATGTTTATCCCATTTCAGGAGTTCCACAGACCTAGGTTAAAGACCCCGGCCTTGGAGGTAAGTGAACTGGCTGGCTGGCACCGATATTCTCACGCACCCATTCATTCAACCGCCACGGTCGGCTAGACTGTAAGGCAGGGATCCCCTGTCATGCTAGCAGCTGTACCCGCAGCATCCAGCCCACAACTGGAGCTCATTAAATTGAATGAACGCTTGTAATGACAGGTGCTGTACCGGGACCAGAGATGAAAAGGTACGATACCAACACAACGGCTAACGTTTATTGAGTGCACTCCATGTTCTGAAGGCTTTATGTGTGTTTTCACGTTTAATCTCCAAAACAACCTCTTGAGGTGAGCCCTACTGATGGCCATTTTTTCTTGCGAGTCACAAAGAGGTTAGCAATTTGCTCTCCAATAACCCAACATTTACGTGATGGAGCCCCAATCCTCACCCAGGGAATCGGATTCCAGAGCCAAGCCCTTGGGAGCTCACAGTGCAATGAAGCATCAGAAACGGCAAAGGGGGGGAGAAAAGGAGCCAAGTGTGACCTGGACTAAAGCAAAAGGTTAAGATGCTTTGGCAGATCCTTGACAGTCCTGCGAGGCAAGAGGCTGGAAAGCTTCCCAGGGAGGTGATGCTGGCCCGAGTCTTGACGGATTAGGAGTTCACGATCCAGGCAGGGAGCTGGGAAGTGACTTTTTTTAAGGGGGAGCTGGACAGCTCTGGTTACCCAACACTGAGCGCCTGCTAGGTGTCCGCCCCCAGGCCAGGCGGGCCTGGGCCTACACGCCCCGGGGTTCGGGGTTAAGGATGCAACGCCCGGCCAGGAGGAGGACGCTTCGAGGCGCAGGGGGCCGCGCCGGGGTTCCTGCAGGCCCAGGACGGCGGGCCCGCCCGAGGACTGACCTTCCCGGAGGTGCCGTCCCCCAGCACGACGATTTTCAGTTGCCGGTCCTGGCTCTCTTCCTCAGAGTCCGACATGGTGTCCCGGGAACCCGGCCCGCCCCCCGAGGTGGAGGGAGGAAGGAAAAAGAAGGGGGCCGCCGGGGGCGGGGGAGTGGACGGAGGGCGGCACTGGGGGTAGGACCCCCCGCCCCGGTGTCTTAGCGGCCGCCGGAGGAATCCGGGGCGAATCACTCGCCGGGCGCCATCTTGCCCAGATCCCCACCCCCCTGCGCGCGGCCCCGCCCCTGCGCGCCTCCGCGGGCGCGCGCCCCCGCCTCGGCACCAACCGGCGCCGCCCGCGAGCCGCCCCGGCGAACCGAACCACTCGCGGGCCGTGGCTGGGGGGGAGACTGGGTGCGAGCCCGAAAGAAGAGACGCCGCGCTGCGCACGCAGAAGCAGCCGGCAAGAAGAAAGAGACAAATGGGCGGTTCAAACTAGGGAGAAACATAGACGCCGAGTGGATCACCGCCGTTCTATCGGATTCCCCTGCTGCCCTCCCCCCCTCGCGAAGGGACTTGAGGCAAATGGTTCAGCCCCACGTAGTACCGCGGGTGGCGCTGGGGCTGCGCGCGCCGTTGCGAAGGAAGCCGAGGGGTGGGGGAGGCGGCGGGGCGGGGCCGAGGTCTGAGGCGCCGCGGTCGCGGGTTACCAGGCGGCGCGCGTCCGCGAGGGGCCCCTGGAGCTGGGGTCGACTCCGGAGGTCAAGCCCGGGAAGAGGGAGGGCGCGGAGGGCAGCGGCTGGGCTGGGGGGAGGGGGCGGTTGCCAAGCATGGGGGAACCGCGGGAAGGCCCGTGAGGGGACGGGGCTGCCTCAGCCTTGAGCCCTGGCGAAACCTCATTTCGGCTTCTCAAACCCGGGGTTAACTGTCCTGAACGCGCACAGTCCGACGCCCCACTCTGGACACTCCCTGGCGCCCGTTCTTTACTCTGGAGCGGCAGTTCTCAAAGTGTGCTGCGAGGATCCCTGGAGGGCCCGGAGAATTTAACGCGGACAAGTTCAATCTCACCAGTCCACAGAGGAGTTTTCAGAGATGCGTGGCTTGTTCGGCGTCAGCCCTAGCAGAGAAAGGAGTGTGTGCCGGTGTATTCTTCTGTTTAAACATTTCTCAGTATTACCTTCAGCACAGTAATGATAGCTATAATTCACATAATCAGGAACTCTTTGGAATGCACAATAATTAAGGGTGTAGGGAGGGCCGAAGTGAAGGAAGCTTGAGAACTGCTGCCCTGGATCGTCTGAGTCTAGGTGTGTGGGTTAATAAGATAACTGAAGAGTACAATATAAGGAGATAAATAAAATAATAATGCTGACCTACTATGTGTCATTATTAATCTCTCAACGTAGATTATCACAGTTTACTCATTATCGCTGTCATTGGGCTGTGACATGCTTAGAACGTCTACAGCCTTCTTGCCTATTTTATAGCCTTGTGGTTGTGAGAGAAAACACTAAGGTACTTTAAGGGAGCTATTCCATTATTTGCTGACGAAAACATCCCAACTGGCACAACTACTCTTGGCCAAAACCTAGATTTAGCTGAAATTATGAGATGGATTTTCATTTGTGGTTTCATAGGAAGGAAGATTTCGAAGAACGTTTCCCCAGTTTCCGATCAATTTCCTAGATGACTGCTCTGGAGGATTTGGATATAAGTGCATCCCTAAAATGTTCTTATATGAAACAAAAGCTTGCAATGTTTTAGTGACCATGTTTTACACATCTATGGCAGGTTTGCACATTTTAAATTAGAATTTGAGGATATGGAGCCATAGTTGTAAATTTAAAAGAAAAAAAAAAAATCTCTTATGTTGAGAACCATGCTAGCATTGAAAGCTATCTAACCACTGCTAGAATCAGCTGCTGTTACTGAGGTGAAAAGCCATTGTTGGAGCAACAGTCACAGGAATATGGAGCATAAAAGAAATACCAAGTTCCTTCTACCTTGTCCTTCTTTACAATCTCCCTCTAAGTTCTCCCCTATGGACAGAACCTAAGGAAGCCAGCTTACAAAGGAGAAATGTAATTTGGAGAGCACTAGTCCCATCATGGTTAAGTCGATGTAGAAGGCAGATTTAGAGTTAAAAGATAATACCTTAATAACCAACATAATACCAATTGTTAGGGAAGATGTGGATCTGGAGGAACTTTTATACACTGCTTGTGGGAAGTACAAAGAACCACTTTGGGAAACAGTTCCATGTTATCTTGTAAAGTTGAAAATTTGCATACCCTATGAACCAGCAATTCCACTCCCAGATATATACCCTGGGAAAATTCATGCATAAATGGACTAGGAGACATGTTCAAGAATATTCATAAGCCCATTTTCATTAGAACAATAACAACAGGATAAATGGATTGTGGCATATTCATACAAAGAAATACTACAGAGCAGGGAAAAATGAATGAACTACAGCTTCATGGATTAATCTTAGAAACAAAACATGAGGGAAGCAGATTTGCTTCAACTGTTAGAGAGGCATATAGGAGGTCCAGGGTCAAAACGAGAGCCTCCTGGCCTGTGTGGTGAGCTGGCCCACATGCAGTGCTGCAGCACACAAGGAGTGCCTTGCCACACAGGGGTGTCCTCCACGTGGGGGTGTCCCCCACATAGGGGAGCCCCCATGTACAAGGAGAGCCACCCCATGCAAAAAAATCGCAGCCTGCCCAGGAGTGGCGCCGCACACACGGAGAGAAGACACAACAAAAAGAGACCCAGATTCCTAGTGCCGCTGACAAGAATGCAAGCAGACACAGAAGAACACACAGTGAATGGACACAGAGAGCCCAGACTGGGGGGTGGGGGGAAGGAGAGAGAAATAAATAAAATAAATAAATCTTTAAAAAAAAAAGTTGAGTGGAAAACACTGATACCAAAAGACTGTGTACAGTATGATACAATATTTATAAAGTTCAAAAACAAGCAAAACTACATGTACATAAATGCATGTATGTATACTGTTGTGGTTTGAATTGTGTTGCCCCGAAAAGATAAGTTAAAGTCCTAATCCCCAGTACCTCAGAATATGACTTTATTTTTAAATAGGGTCATTACAAATCGAACTAGGCAAGTTAAAATGAGGTCATACTGGAGTAGAGGGGCCCTTAATCCAATATGACCAGTGTCTGTATAATAAGGGGAGGGAGACACAAACAGAGACAGGAAACAGCCATGTACTGATGGAAGCAGAGATTGCCACAAGCAAGGAATGCCAAGGATTGCCGGCCACTGCTAGAAGCCAGGAGGGAACCATAGAACAGCTTCTTCAGAGGGAACATGGCCCAGGACATACCTTGATTTGAATTTCTGGCCTCCAGAATTGTGAGACAATAAATGTTGTTTAAGCCATGCATTTTTTAGTACTTGGTTATGGCAACCCTGGGAAACTAAAACAGGCATAGATCATACTTAGATGACAAAACTATACCAACATAAAAGCAAGAGAATGATGAACACAAAATTCTAATTTGCAGTAACCTTGAAATGGGAGGAAGAAAGTGGACAGAATAAGGTAGGAAAATAAAAGGACATACAGATTATTATCAGTATATTAGTTCTTAGGCTGAATGATGGCTTCAAAAGTAGTCATTACATTCCACTGAAGTTCTGATATCTTCCATCATGTAGATAATTTCCATGTCTCTCTTTTATAATAAACTATTGATAATCCAGTGTCTCTAAAATTTAGTTTCACTGTACTAATATAAACATTGCCAAATGAAAATATGTAAATGAAAAAAGCATTTGGTACATAGTATTTCTACAATATTTACAAAAGAGTATAACTGGTATGATCTCATTTATATAAAGTTCAAAAACAGGCAAAACTGGTCCATGGTGTTAGAAGTCAGGATATTAATGACTCTTTGATAAAGATAGTGAATGGAAGAGGGGCACAAGAGAATCTTCTTGGATCATGTTCTTTATGTGGATGGTGGTTACATGGGAATATTTAATTTGTGAAAATACATTGATCAGTATATCAATCTTACTCAATTTCTTTGAGGAAAATAGAAAGAAAAAAAAAAGAACCACCCCCAATTTGTTTTATGAGGACAGAATAACCTTGATAGTAAAACCTGATAAAAATTTAGCAAACTAAAAGAGAACTTTCTTAATCTGACAACAAGTACCTACCAAAAAAACCTACAGCAGATACAAAAATATTGAATTGGAGGAGAGACAAAATGCCCACTAGAAGATCACCCCTTCTATTAAACATTTATTCTGGAGTCCTAGCCCATCTAAAATCATAATTTTTTGTAAGTTTAAAGTTTGGAAAGGAAAAAAATAAAGACTTTTTCTATTTGCAGATGACATAATTTATATATTAAAAATCCAAAAGGATCAATAGGTAAACCATTTTAATTTAAAAGTATATGTAGCAGTGTTACCTGACAGAAGTCAAATCTATACTTTTCTTTTTTAAAAGATTTATTTATCCCCTCGGGCACACACACATTGTCTGCTCTCTATGTCCATTCACTGTGCATTCTTCTGTGTCTGCTTGTCTTCTCTTTAGGCAGCACCAGGAACTGATCCTGGAACATTCCAGAGTGGGAGAAAGATGCTAAATCTCTTGCACCACCTCAGCTACCTTGTCTGTTGATTCTCTTATTGTCTCTCCTCTGTGTCTCTTTTTGTTGCATCATCTTGCTGCATGAGCACTGCACTTGGACCAGCATTCCACCCCGGCCAGCTCGTCACACAGGCCAGCACTCCACATGGGCCAGCTCTCTGCTCCGACCAGTTTGCTGCACAGGCCAGTTTGCCTTCACCAGGAGGCCCCAGGAATTGAACCCTGGACCTCCCATATGGTAGACAGGAGCCCAATAATTTGAGCCACATCTGCTTCCCAATATACTATTTCTATATACATATAAAAATGAAGTTTATAAAACAATACCACTTCTGCACTTTTCAGGATGTGGTATTCAGGTTATAATTCAGTACATTTTGTTTTGTTTTAAATATCTTTTACAAAATAGTTTTTTAAAAAATACTCCAAATAGGAAAAAATCTCATGATATATAAGACCTCTACAAAGACAACCGGGAACTATTATTGAGAAAATTTAATGAAAACCTAAAAGAATAGACATACAATATTCATGGAGTGACAGCTCTAAATTTAATCTATAGAATAAATACAATTCTAGTCAAAATCCAAGCCGACTTTTCTTTGAACATTGAAAAGTTGATTCTAAAATGCTTATGGAAATATAAAGGCCAAGAACACAGCCAGAATATTCTTGAAGAAGAACCAGGTTAAAGGTCTTAATTTACCATAGAATAAATTTATTGTAGTTACAGTAATTAAGATAGTCTAGGGAAGAGGCTGTGGCTCAAGCAATTGAGTTCCAGTTTACCATAGAGAGGACCCGGGTTCAATTCCCAGGACCTCCTCATAAAAAAAAGAAAGAAAATGGTGTCCCAGACCTGCACGGAGAGGCACAGGCCCCCATGTGGCAAAGGGTGCACCAAAAAGATGACACAACCATGAAAAGATTCATATATATATTCTTGACTCATCACAAAGGTGGGACTCCAGTGAGGAGGGGCTGTCTTTTCAATAAGTAGTGCTGGGTCAATTGGATATTTATATAGAACAAAAATAAATCGACTCATACCTTATACCATATTCAAATATCAGTTCCAGACATACTATAACAAAAGTAAAAAATTCCTAAAAGATTACATAGGACAGTATCATCATGATCTTGGGGTTTTTCAGAGGACACAAGAGAAACTAATCTTCAAGGAAAACTGTGATTAAATCACATCAAAATGTTTACATTTTGTTCATCAATAGACATGGGTTTTTTTTGTTTTTTTGTTTTTTTTATTTCTCTCTCCTTCCCCGCCCCCCCACCAGTTGTCTGCTCTCTGTGTCACTGTGTGTTCTTCTGTGACCGCTTCTATCCTTATCAGCAGCACCAGGAATCTGTGTTTCTTTTTGTTGCATCATCTTATTATGTCAACTCTCCATGTGTGTGGTGCCATTGTTGGGCAGGCTGCACTTCCCTTCGCGCTGGGCAGCTCTCCTTATGGGGCACACTCCTTGTGCGTGGGGCTTCCCTATGCGGGGGACACCCCTGTGTGGCAGGGCACTCCTCGCATGCATTAGCACTATGCATGGGCCAGCTCCACACCAGTCAAGGAGGCCCGGGGTTTGAACTGCTGACCTCCCATGTGGTAGGCGGACGCCTTATCTATTGGGCCAAGTCCGCTTCCCTGTAGACATGTTTTTAAAAATGAAAATGCAAAACTCAGATTGGGAGAAGATATTTTCAATACAAAGGACTTGTATCTAGAATTGGAAAGAACACCTACATGAATAATAAAGAGAAAAGTATTGGACATAAGGCTTAAATAGACATGTCACAAAATGGCCAATAAACATGAAAAGGTGCTTAATTTCATTAGTAATCAGAGAAATGCAAATAGAAACCACAAATAAGATACCACTACATCCCCAGCAGAATGGCTAAGAATACAACTGGAATTGCCAAGTGTTGGAGATGAGGTGAAATCATGTTAAGCTTTCCCTACACTGTTAGTAGATGTGTAAATAACTATAACTACTTTGGAAACCCATTTGGCATTGTCTATTAGTTTTTTTGGTTTTTGTTTTTGTTTTTTTTTTCCCCTCCCTCCCACCCCAGTTGTCTGTTTTCTGTGTCTATTTGCTGCATCTTCTTTGTCCGCTTCTGTTGTCAGTGGCACAGGAACCTGTGTTTCTTTTTGTTGCATCATCTTGTGTCAGTTCTCCTTGTGTGCAACACCATTCCTGGGCAGGCTGCACTTTCTTTCGTGCTGGGCGGCTCTCCTTACAGGGCGCGCTCCTTGCGCGTGGGGCTCCCCTACGCGGGGACACCCCTGCATGGCAGGCACTCCTTGTGCACATCAGCACTGCGCATGGGCCAGCTCCACATGGGTCAAGGAGGCCCGGGGTTTGAACCACGGACCTCCCATGTGGTAGACGGAGGCCCTAACCACTGGGCCAAGTCTGCCGCCTATTAGTTTTTGAATATATGTACCCAAAGGTCCAGCAATTTCATTGCTTAGTACCAACACAACCAAAATGCATCCAAAGACATGTACAAGAAAATTCATACCAGCATTATTCATAATACCCAAAAACTGGAAACAAGCCAAATTTCTATAGCAGTTGAAAGGATGAATTCATTCATATCCACACAATGAATGGAATATTGTACAGCAATGAAAATGAATGAATTGCTTACATGTTACAATGTAATGTTGAACAAAAGAAGCCAGCCACAAACAAGTGCATACTTTATGATTCCATTTATATAAAGTTCAAAAAGTAACATTTGGTATGAGAAATCAAAGTAATGGTTATCTCTGGGAAGAAGAAGGTGGTGGGTGTCCATGAGGGGGACACAGAGAAATTTTTGGGGGTACCGAAGATGTTCTATTTCATTATGTGGGTGGGGATCACAAGAATGTGTCCAGTTTCTTATAGTTCATTAATGTAATGTGTGTTATTCTTAAATTAAAATTATAAATATATACCTATGTAATTGACAGTAATTGCAGAGTAAAATTAAATCTAGAAAAATAGAAACCAACTGATTAATAGCCAGTAACAGTACTGAAATTACAGAGAACTTTCACTTTCCATGGTATACATTTCTGGATTATGTGTTCATTTTTACAATGAGCATGAATTTGTTTTGTAATCAGAAAATAAAAGGTAAAAAAAAGGTCAACAACAAAAGACTAATGTTTACCTACAGTCCTTTTCACACTGGGCAGATAAGAATTTTATGTCATTAGTAGATTTCACTAATGCATAGAAAACCTGTTAGTTTCATAATCATCTAAAAGCCTTTGTTTGAAAAGAAAAAAAAAATACTCTTGCTTGTAAAAGAACCCCGGGCTGGTTTGTGAGCTGCAGTTTCCCAGCTGTCCACAGTTCTGCCTCATTGCTTGGGGATGTGCTTCACTGATTCCTAAAGCATAGCCCCAGACAAAACCAAAAATCTATAGAGCAGGGGAGCTCTGAAATCACCTATGCAGCTGTGAAAACCAGCCCTATCACAACTTACCAGTGAGTCAAGCATGGTTAGATAAGGTAATATGCAAGGAAGTGCTTTGAAAAATAGAAGTTGTGGTAAAAATGCAAAATATTTGAAGCTTTATTGTGGAGGCATTTGGGGCGTGAACTTCCCTAACCATCAAGAACCAGCGTAAAGAATTCAGTGGTTTTAAGGAAACTGCATTTCCAGATTCCATGGAAAGTCAGTGACACAATATTCTCCAAGACATAAGACCTTTTACTTGGATCGCATCTGAAGCCTTCTTTTACACAGCTCTCCTCTATGCCATTATTGCTTTAGTCTTAGTACAAACTGAAATTCTTAGTTGTGTCAAGGTTTCCAGTTTATCTTTGGTGTTAAATTTAGATTTAAGGATTTTAAATAGGTGAGATGCTATTATAAGGTGTTACCTTAGATAATCTTGGGATGGCATTTCCCAAAAGTAAGTTCTTTGGGACAATAGTCCCATGAATTGCTGTTCAAATAAAATTTGGAAAAAGCTACCCCATTTTTGGAAAGTGACAATACACTTGAGCATTATCATACTCTGAGAAACAATGCAATAAGCAATCCCTTGGATCATTATTAACCCAAATTTTCCCAAAGGTATTTGACCACAGAACTCTTTCCAAGTACTGTTTACTGATATCATGTAGAACTAATGTTTTATGAAACATTATTTCAGAAACTCTACTTTAAAATTGAGAAATTCCAGGATACAGAAATCTTACATGTAGTTACGAAGTGCGTTTTTATACTTAAAGCCTTATTATAGAAAGATTCCTATCCAAAAGACTCAATTTCTCCTTAAATATACAGGGAATACAGTCTTAAATTTTTAATTCCAAATGCATTTAAACTTTCTCAGCACCTTGATCATTATTGCTAAAATAAATTACCATCATAAGAACATGAATCGTTGCTCAAGCATAGTGGTTAAAGCAGTGGCTTAGATTCAAATAGATCTGATTTGGATCCATTGCTACATTTATGACCTAGGACAAGTAATTTAAATTCTTTAGGCTTTGGTTTCCTGGCTTCTAAATAGATTATATTAATAGTACCTATTTTAAAGTAGCCACCGTGACAAGCTACATAGCTAAACCTGTGAGGCTAACATTTTTCAGTTATCTTTATTGGAAGATGGGTGAAGGGAGACAGTAAGTTTCCTGACTAAATCTGGATATATTAAAGGTTAGTGTGTTTTGTGAGAATCATTTTCCAGCCAAATTTAACTGAATTCAATGAAACCATTTGATATAAGCCATGTGTATGTAAAGCCATGACTTGTTACTATATACTAAAGTGGGATATGAAGATAAATTATGACTTTGTTTGCTTAGCATTTGTGCTTCCTTAACAAATAAAATACACCGGTCCTCTTTTTGAGCAACCATTATGAATAAGACATCTTATGAGGAATTTTGGACATACATTATCTAATTTCATCCTCATAATGACCCAATGAGGTAAAAAGTGCTGTATCTTAATTATAAACTGCAGTTGATAAATTGCATTATATAACATAAGGCCTTGAAAGAAGAAGTGGAAGATTAGGGGGAAAATGAAGCAAGAAGTAAGGAAATGTGGAAATGGAATAAATTAGTAGATAAAAGAAATGACTCTGAAAATCCATTGTCATTTACTCAGAAAATGTTTTCGATTACCTTGGGCTGAGCCCAACGAACATTTTCCAAAGTTCAGTTTTTATATAATGGAATAAAACATACCTTTCCCTGATTATTCGACTTTCTACTACCCTATGGCATATCCATGAAAATTATTTTAAAACATACATACTAGAAAAAACATGGAATATAAGAGTCATAAAATGTAGATTTACTAGCAGCCTTTACTCATTACTAACTTTAAGGACTTGGGTAAGCCTCTTAGCATTTTTCTCAGTATGCATAAAATGGAAATAATAATAATTACCTCACAAGGTACTGTAAAGATCAAATTAAATACAGTATTTGAAAGAACTTTGTAATCTGAACAGGAATATGCAAGCATCTGTTGTTTTTATTTTGAGCCTCCTCTTTTTTCTTAGAGTTTTCTTTTTTTTTTTTTTCAGCTTTTATCAATTATTTTATTTATGGCTTCCTCTTCGAGAGGCCAAGTCTCTGTCTCTCTTTTTTTTCCCCATCTCATCTTTGTGGGGTTTTCTGTTGTTGTTGTTGTTTTCACTTTTTAATTTAAAGTTAATTGATCACAAAGAACATTACATTAAAAAAACATTTTAAAAACATAAAAAACATAAGAGGTTTCCATATACCCCACTCCCCACCACCCCCCCCATAATTTTTTTAAATTGTATTTTTTGGAAGATATATACATCACCAAAAAATGTTACATTAAAAAATATAAGAGGTTCCCGTATACCTCCCACTCCCCCCTCCTCCCACACCAACAACCTCCTCCATTGTGGCATATTCATCACACTTGGTAAACACATTTTGGAGCACTGCTGCACCACATAAATAATAGTTTACCCTGTAATTCACATCTCCCCCAGTACATTCCATGGGTTATGGCAGGATATATAAAGTCCAGCATCTGACCCTGCAATATCATTTAGGACAACTCAAAGTCCCAAAAATGCCCCCATATCACATCTCTTCTTTCCTCTCCCTGCCCTCAGCAGCTACTGTGGCCACTTTCTCCACCTCAATGCTACAATTTCTTCCATTATTAGTCACAATAGTTTTATAGTAGAATATCGGTAAGTCCACTCAAATCCATATTTTATTCCTCTATTCTGTGGACCCTGGGATGGTGATGTCCTCTCCACCTATAGATCTAGAGGGGGCTTAGATTCCACATGGATGATGGATGCAATTCCTCTGCTTGCAATTGTTGGCACTCTTGATTCCCTAGTTGTCTTACTATAGCAGATGTAGACTTGAAAAGAATCTAAATTCTGCTTCTAACAGTTTTGCAAATTAAAACTCTATAAAGTCCTCTTAACACAAAACTAAAGACTTCCAAAGACTAACACTCTTTGAAAAAACAGAACCTTTAGAAATGAAAATTACAATCATTAAATTTAAAATCTTAGCAAATTGATTAAATAGTAGATTTTTAACAGGTAAATAACATGAAAATAGGCATAATGAAATTACCAAGAATGTTACACAAAGGTATCAGGAGATGAAAGAGATAATGAAAGAGAAATTAAGAGTAATGGAGATTAAGATGAGAAGGTTTAACATACAACTAATTAGAGTTAGAAGAGAGTGAGGATGGAGAAGAGGCAATATTCCAAGTGGTAAAGTCTGTAGATTTTCCAGAACTAATGAAAGACATGGAAAAGCAGATAGAGAAAATTCAATATACTAAATAAATAAAACAAATCCTTGTTTTATGACTCTTTTATCCTGACTAAGTAGGATAAAAGAAAATGGCATCCAGATAGATTGTGTTAACACTTAATAACACACTAAAGATAAAGAAAGGATCTTAAAAAAGTATGAGAAAAAAGGAGCCAACTATCTAAAAAGAAGCAATTAGACCAAGAGCAGATTTATGAACAGTAACAGTAGATGCCAGATGGTGGTTCACTCGAAAGTGTTAAGAATCAAGTAAAACTGATCATGCATAAAATGAATTTACACACCTAAAATAAGCTTACCACCAACAAATCCTTCCAAAAGGAACCTTTAGTGGATAGTCTTTTTTATTTTAAGATTTATTTTATTTATCCCTCTCCCCGCCAGATGTCTGCTCATTGTTTGCTCACCTCCAGCAGGCACTGGGAACCAAACCAAGACATCTCACATGAGAGGGGAATACCCAACAGCCTGAGCCACATCTGCTCCCTGTGGACTGTGGGGTCTACTGGCTTGTGACATTTGCTTGTTGCAGCAGGGTCAGAGTATAGTCTGTTGCTCTGGGAGGTGGCATCCAAGCTCATTGCAGTGGGAGGCAGCTCCAAGCGCATCTTCTTTTAGGAGGCACCAGGACCTGAACCTGGAACCTCCCATGTGGTAGGTGGGTGCCCAATGGGTTGAGCCACATCTGCTTCCCTAAAGGATAGTCTTAAGTCAGAAGGAAAAAAATCTCAGGAAAGTGTCCTGGGATACAGTAATGGTGAGGAAGAAATTTGAAAACATGAGGATTTATATTTTTTAATTTGTGTACAAAATAAGAATAATCTGTAATATGTGAGGCTATAAAAAGGGTTTAAAATACTAAACCAGAAAATAGTAGAGGAGAGTAGTGAGGAGAGAAGATTAGTCAGGATAGACTAAGTTAGGCTGAAATAACTGACATTTCTAAAATTCAAATGACTTAAAAAACAAAAATTAAAATCTCGCTCAAAGTATATGGCAGTCATGGTCAACCAATAATCATTTCATATTGTGCCCATTCAAGGCTCATGAAGGCTTCACCGGGTGTGTCACTGCCTGCCTTCCAAAAGACGGGAAGGGGTAGTGTAGATTTGCTTCAATGCTTCCATGCAAAAGGGACATGCATCATCTCCACTCATAATTCTTTGGTCAGAGCAAGTCAGATGACCATGTCTAACTTCAAGGAGGAAGAAAAGTGTTTTCCTTCTGTATGTCTAGAAATACAGAAGAACAATTGTTTCATATTAAAAATATGAAACTGGATCTCTTTCTCATCTATTTGCATATCACTGGGAAAACAAGTTTCTTTTAAAATATAATGTTTTTTCATGTTATTTTCTGCATACACTAATCACAGAATATTAATTTTCTAATCACAGGATAATAATCACTCAAACTAATTTCTTTCCTTAAAATCTGATCAGTGGAAAATAATAATATACGATATAATGACATATTTAATTGCTATTGTAAAAGCACTTAAAGTTTTTTCTTTCTTTCTTTTTCTTCTCTGTATCAGGCCAATTCATTACTTGCTGGAACTCATACCACAGAGCATTTTGGCCAACTATTTATGGTCTTTCCTTACTTAGGTAAAGTAAATCCCATACTTTCTCAGTGGGGTTAAGGTCAAGACTCTGAGGGGAGACACTCCTTCCTAATTAGTTCCCCAGACTCCTCTTTTTTTTCCCTTTAAATGGCCACACCAGTCTAGAAAAATGTTTGGAGTCATAATCCCCCTGATAAATGAATCCCTGATCAAGCAGCTGGTTTCCAGAAGGGACTCCTTGCTGTGTTGCAATTATGTTGAAACTGAACTCCAGTAGTTCAGGTCACAGCTGAAGTACTTAAGGGAAAAATACCTGTCTCTGACCTCCATTGTATGACACGCTAAAAGAACTTTTGCTTAAAAGCTCTCACCCAAAACATCAATATTCTTGTTAGTCAATAAGAAAAATACCTAAGATGTGGATACATATGAAGTCCCTCTGCTGATAACATATGTGTGACAAAGATCCATGCTTTCATAGAATAATGGTAACTTAATCCCATCCTAGAAATCTTGAAAATAAGTTTCTTTTAATACACTTAATTTTTAAGCTGCTGAATTACATCTAAAACAGTTAATGGAACCATATGATTTCTTTGAGATTTTATAGGTAAAATCATTTTAAAAGAAATATTTATATATACAAAGTTATATATCAGACTAAGAAAAATAATGTACAATATACCGGGAATTAGAAAAGGTTAAACCTTAAATACTATAAACAGAGTCACTTTAAAATACACATGGACTGTTTCACATGAGCACTTGCTGAATGTATAGATTTAGGTGACATTTCTGTAATGCTTATACATTTATTTTCCCCTCTAGGATTCTTCTAGGTTAATAAAAATGCTGCCTTCATGATCGATGTGAAAATGCATTCCATCCTCATTTGATACTACCAATACTAATATCAATTATGAGGTTAATTTGTGTTTTTGCCAAGCGACAATATTTACTCCTCTGCTCTGAAAATCTCTAATACTAAACATAGCTTTCTATGAGACCACGTGACTACACGTTTACAAACCTCTAGCTTCAGAAATAAAAATACAAATGTTTCTAAGGGAAAAATTCAGAAATACTTTAGAAGACAATGGAAATCTTACTGAGTGAAAAGAAATGATCACTATTACTCAAAAGGCAACAGAATGTCTCAAAGACGTTTACGACATCTAAAAGAGAAAAATGGATTAATACCCACGATAAATAAAGAATGCCTACTATACTAGTCTCCTGGGGCCAGAATTTTGGAATCAAGGTCTCCACAGAACAGCACCCCTCTAAAGGCTCTTGGAGAGAATCCTTTCTTGCCTGTCCCAGCTTCTTGGCTCATGGCTGCTTAATTCCAGTCTCTGCCTCCATCTTCATACGGCCTACTCCTCCTTTTCCCTGACTGTCTCTCCTCTGTATGTCTCTTTAAGGCCACTTGTCATCGGATTTAAGGCCCCCCTGGATAATCCAGGAGGACTTCATCTGACAACCTTAACTTAATTACATCTGCAAAGACCCTTTTCTGGGGGTTAGAATGTGGACATATCTTTTGGGGGGGCATTCAACCCACTACACCTACCAGACTTCTAGTAAAAGAGCTCTATAAATTTGGATTTGAGGCAATCTACTACTCTACTGTGAACACATAAAACTGAATAAATACAGTACAAAAAGTGAAATCAAGATACAAATCCAAGTGAATCAAAAGATTCAAGTAGTGAGCAGAATGGAACTCTTGGTATAAATGACTTGAGGTCTAAAAAAGCCAAAAGTTTTTGACTTTTTCAAGATTACAGAGTCCAGAAGATCCCATATTCCTTCATAATTTAAAAAAACAAAAAACCTTAGAATAGGAGGAATAAATGAGAACTTCCATAATCGGATGAAAGATAACTATCAAAGGGCTTAAGTAAACATCACACTAATCTATTGGGTAAAACGACACGAAACTGGAAATAAGCAAGCAAAGGTGTTTGGTATTATCATCTCTATTCAACACTATAAGAGGAATAAACACTGGGAAAGACAAAACTGTTTCTATAGTTAGTATGTTCACCTACACAGAAAAGTCCAAGAAAACCTTCCAATAAACCTTAGAAGAAAAAGAGTTTATTAAAGTTGCCAGATACAAGATTACTGTAAAATAAAATTTTTAAAAAGTCAAGGCTATTTGTAAATACCAGTTGTAATCAGTTAGAAAATATAAAGACAAGGAAAAGATGCCATTCATAAACAAACACAAAAACCATAAGATAATCAGGGACAAAAGATGTTCAAAATACTTTATGGCAAATGATACCATCATAGTCCTATTCAGGGCATGCACACCAGAGGGCAGAAACCTTGGGGGCCATTTTAAACATCTGCCTACCACACCAACTAATTTTCCCCAGTTGTTCAGAATTAAGGTAGAATTTTGAATTTTCTATTTTTTATTTGTGTGTATTTGAACTCTCTTACGGATCAGTCACTTTATTAAGTGATACACATTAGATTATTTAATCTCTTAACCCTACAGAGTAGGTATCATTATTACCTTCATTTTACAGATTATAAAATTGAATTTCAGATTCATTATATAAATGGTCTGGGGTTATCCAGATGAAAGTAGCATAGCTATGATTCAAACCAAGCCCAGTTTATCTTCAGTGTCCTCCTTATTATGATAAATTGTCTCCATTTCCCTTCAACTAGAAGATATGGATGGAATTAGCATAAAAGAGTGATAATTTATCAATTTTAAAAATTTTGTAATCATTGGATTTCTTGCAGTATCTGTAGTTACAATTACATCATTACTTGCCAGTGGTTCTATTTGTAGTCTTACTAAGAAAGCATTCTGTTTATCTTCCAACTGGCCATGGAAACCAGAGGCTGTTCCCACAACAAATGCTTATTTTTCTTCCTTTTTTTCATTACCAAACTTCTCTTCCATATATTTTTCCTTGAGTTTGTGGATTTCCCTGCACATCTTTCCTACTAGTTATTTGATTTCAAGCATTATATACTTGGGTCACAAAACGCATTGACACAATGTGGTCATTTTTAACATCAATTATTATATTATTTATATTTCATATATAATCCCGAAATAAGTAATACAAAAATTTTAAATTGCTGACTATGGCCACTAAATTCATTTTACAATCCATTAATAAGTTGTGAGCTACTATTCCATTTATTGTTCCTTTGTAACAAATCACCCCTAACTTAGTGGCATAACAAAACCATTTTATTATGTTCAGGGATTCTGTAGATCAGGAATTTGGGCAGAGCAGAGCAGGGGTGGCTTGCCTCCACATCACAAAGTCTGGGAATACAGCTGGGAAGACTCAGATGAGTGAGGATGACACAAATGCCTGGGGCTAAAATAGTCTGGAAGCTTCTTCAATCAATGTGCTAGGATGGCTTGAAGACTTGCTCAGCCAGGACTGTCAACTGGAGCACCTACATGTAGTTTCTCAATGTGTCTTGGTGTTCTCACAGCATTGTGGCTGTTTTCCCAGAGAGGGCATCCCAAGAGAGTGTGATCAGAAAGCAAGCATTCAAATCCATAAAGGCAAAGCGTCCAAAGCTGCTTCTGACCTAACCTCAGAAGTGATGCAATGCCATCACTTCTGCTGCATTCTCATGGTTACAAGCAATTACTAAGGCTGGTCCAGATTCAAGAAGAGGCAAGTTATGAGAGTGGCAAGGCTACCCTGAAGAGGAGTCTGTGGAATGGGAGACATTTTTGCAGCCCTCTTCGGAAAATGTTAATATGATCTGCAACATCCACTTTGAAAAACATTTGTCTACTGAATTATCAAGCATATATTTACATGCAACCCCTCCACTTTTTTATACAACTATTATATACACCATTCTATTCTTTGTTGTTTTTTTCATTTGTATGTGCTCATATTTAATTATATTTATTAAGGTGGTGGGCTTCTGCTCCACCAAGATGGCAGCATAAGAAGTTCCAGAGTGCCATTCCCCCACAGAATCTTTGAACAACTAGACAAACTGGTAGAGCCAATTTCCTCAAAACCCCAGAAAATGGTTAAAAGGCTGCAGTCACTGGCTGAGTACTGAAAAAAGAAAATGCTTTAAAAATATAGGAAAGGGGAGCAAGTTTAGCTCAGTTGGTTGAGTTCCTGCTTCCCATGTGCGAGGTTCTGGGTTCAATGACTGGTGCCTCCTAAAAAAAAAATGTGGGAAAAGCTTTTGGTGCCCTTGTTGGGTCTGCCCTCACTCACTCTCCAACGTGGTGTGGAACCAGTCTGTGCTGCACTGTTGATACCTGGCACTATTTGGGAGAGAGCAGTGTAACCCCTATGCACATACCACAGTGCCTGTCAATCTATTGGGTAGCACCTGAAAAACTGAACCTGGAAACCCACACCAAGCTCACCATTCCAGAACTTGCCCTGCAGGTAGAAGCAGTTTGCAAACAGCCAAAACAATGTAAGAAACAATTGAATCAAAGTGGTCTGACCAAAGGATTACTTGTTTTTTAGAGGACAGGGCTGGGGGAGAAAGTCTGTTCCCTAGGAGTAGAGTAGACGTTCAAATTCTTGTAAACGGGAGAATTTCTAAGGCCAGGAGACAGCTCAAGCCTTAGAAAAAGAAGGAGGTCCAGAGAAGATGGAGAGAACCCTATACTTCACATTTGCCTCCAGGTGATCTTGATAGAAAGGCTAAAGTAGAAAGGAAAGCATAGCCAAAACAGAGCCAATTTGTA
The DNA here is from genome assembly GCF_030445035.2 of Dasypus novemcinctus. Taxonomy (NCBI): domain Eukaryota; kingdom Metazoa; phylum Chordata; class Mammalia; order Cingulata; family Dasypodidae; genus Dasypus; species Dasypus novemcinctus. The sequence goes on along the minus strand of NC_080673.1, from coordinate 196,183,526 downwards.
AAGACTGTAAACTCTCTTATTTGCATTGGTTTGTTGGTTTTCGTTAGTTCCTTGTACTCAAGGAAATCTGTCATATCACTACCTGGATACAACCTTAAGGTACAGACAAGTCAGGGACTAAAAATTCTAGAATTAACACTTTTAAAATAATTATATTTACTAAAATGTAAAACTTGTTTTGCTTCTTCCTAGCATTTTCTTCACCTGAAGGCACAAATATTGTTCTCAACTCACTTCTTGTACCTTGCTACCTGATAAACTTTAGATTTTTCTTTCCATGTCCAGGTCTTTTCTCTTTTGTTCTATGTAAAACTTCTTAAATGACTTTCTGTTGGCATTTTTCTTCTTCGCATTCTAATCATGATCATCAAATTTGTATGGCTGCAGTCTTTTTGGTGATTTCTCAGGAAGGTAAAGATCTGCCATACGATCCCGTAATCCTACGCCTAGGTATAATAAGCTCAGGAGAACTGAAAGCAAGGACATGAACAAACCTTTGCACACTAATGTTCAAAGAGGTGTTATTCACAACTGCCAAAAAATGGAAACAACCCAGGTGTCCATCAAGAGATGAATGGATAACCAAAATGTGGAACATGCATATGATGGAATATTATTCAGCTATAAGAAGAAATGAAATTGTGATGCCTATGGCAACATGGATGAACCTTGAGGACATTGCGTTGAGTGAAACTAGCCAGACACAAAAGGACAAATAGTATATGATCCCACTAATATGAATTAAATGTAATGAGCAAAGTCCTGAAGTTAATAGCTAGAAGACTGATCACCAGAAGATAGAATGAGAATAAAGAATGGAGAGCTCAGGCTTAATTTGTGCAGAATTGGTAATAAGGTTGATTATAAATGTTTGGAATTAGATAGAGGAGATGATAGAAAGTTAGAGTGAATGTAATTAGCAGTGCCAAAATGGGGGTATGATTATGACTGAAAGGGAAAGTTTATGTAATCAGGAGGAAAGCTAAAGGATGAAACATGGCACTGTGTAGCATACTGAACCCTGTTGCAAATGAGTATGGTTAATAGTAAAAATATAAGTTTGTACTTATGGAAGAACTCATGTTCTTCCGTGAGTCAGAACAACTGTGCAGTGATATTATAAGATGTAAATAATGGGGCAGACTTGATACTAATGACTATGCTTGTGAGCCTATGCACCTGAAATAAGAGCAAGGCCTAGAGCTGCAGGGTGCCTAAGAGTTACCTCCTGAGAGCCTCCATGTTGCTCAAATGTGGCCAGTCTCAAAGCATAACTCAGCATGTAAATGTGTTGCCTTCCACCCCCCTCCCCACCCAGTGTGGGACATGACGCCCAGGGATGAGCCTCCCTGGTGCCAAGGGATTACTACCAAGTACCAGCTGATGATGTAACTAGAAAATGACCTTGAATAAAAGGGTCAACTCGGACCAGCAGAATATCTCAGTCTACATATAATACCAGGAGTTAAAAATGCTTTTTGACCTGAAGAAAAGGGAGAGATGGAAAGGACAAATGAGCTTATATGGCTATGAGTCTCCAAAAAGAGCCGGGAGGTTATCAGAGGGGTCGCCCTTATGCACACCTGAGCAGAGTCCCAGAGACAGATAAAGTAGATACAACCCCAGGTATTGGTTCTGCTGAGGGCTACAGAGACCCACAGGTTCTATGGTCATGGCAGATGGAATTCAGTGCCATCTCAGTTGGCCCTACTTTGGAGTTTGTGTTTCTGTGCGACGGAGCTGGACTTAGATGTGATATTCGTCTACAAGTTTCTCCTTTTACTTTTACTGGAACTCTAGTTGGTGCTGGGGTTTAATGTATACCCAGGGGACCTGAATCTCTGGACTGATCATGTGATAGCCAGTCCCTGAGCCTCAACAGACTTGCAACTCCTACACTCTGGTTTATTGGACTTACCCCACTCATCTAACATGGAGGTGAGGAAGGTCAACCACCACACCAGGGAGCCAGGACTGCCTGCAACTGAAAGCAGGAGAATTGCATCCAGCATCCATCTGGAATCTAAGCCCCCTCTTGATATAGATGTGGAGTGGACACAACCATTCTAAGGTCCACAGGATGGAGGAATAGAGTATGGATTAGAGTGGACTTACTGATATTCTATTCATGAACTATTGTGGTTAGTAATCGAAGAAAATGTGGCATTGGTGTGGAGAAAGTGGCCATGGTGGCTGCCAAGGGTAGGGAGTGGGAAGAAGAGATGAGACGCCAGGGCGTTTTCGGGACTTGGAATTGTCCTGGGTGGTGCTGCAGGGACAGTTACTGGACAATGTATGTCCTCCCATGGCCCACTGGGTGGAATGTGGGAGAGTGTGGGCTATGATGTGGACCATTGACCATGAGGTACAGCGGTGCTCAGAGATGTATTCACCAAATGCAGTGAATGTCTCATGATGATGGAGGACATTGTTGCTATGGGGGGAGGAGTAGGGTGAGGGGGGTGGGAGGTATATGGGGACCTCATATTTTTTGAATGTAATATTTAAAAAATAAAGACAAAAAATTTAAAAAACTAAAAAATTAAAAAATAATGGGGCAATATTTGTGCGAATGTACATTTAAAGCAGACTATGGACTTCAGGGAATAGTAATACATTAATATTTTTTTCATCAATCATGAAAAAGAGAGAAAAGTATGCTAAGTGACAGAAACCAGACACGAAGTACTGCATATTGTTTAACTTCATTTATATAAACTATAAATATGGATAGATTTGTAGAGGTGGAATTGGATTGGCAGATATGTATGATAGGAGAGGGATAGAAGGATTGAGAGGTGACTACTGGGGTGGGGCAGGGGGTTTTCTTTGTGGAGTGATGAAAATGTTCTAATATTGATTGCAGTGATGAAAGCACAACTCTGTGATTATTCCAAAAACTACTGAAAATACATTTTAGATAGAATTATGGTATATGACTATATCTCAATAAAATTTCTTTAAAAATTTTTTGTATGACTGCAAATAACAAAATCTAGCTACTTTCCTCTCCCAATCTAGAAAATTCTTGTTGTCACTCTGATTTTATCTCACTTCAACTGAGCCAATTCTGCATTTTCTCTGAAGGGCTATTGTTTGCAATTCAACTGGTACCAATATCCTTAGTTAAAAGTGTTTTGATTAAAGTAGTAGAATGTAACTTGAACTAGACCTAATAGTTTATCAGAAGTCTTTAGGAGTGACCTACAGAATCAAAGGGCAAGAATGCAGCTAAGTCTTTAAGCAGGACCTAGAAAAACCTAAGGATGACAGAGTATACTCTGTATATCTCTTGCATTTATTTTTCTCTATGCAAGTAATTTATTCCACTCTCTATTTAGCCTGGCATTCTCTGCTTCTCTGTGTCCTACTGGAAGACAGCCATACCTTAGTTCCCAGGCTTACATTACTGTAATTCCAATTGCATGCAGAGAAGTCTGTCTCTGAATCCCAATTCCAAATTATTACTGGAGAGAATCTGACTGGTTCAGTTTGGTTCAGGGGTCCACTCCAGGTCTAATCAACTGCTGCTGGGAACAGGGTCACTAGACAGGTTTCTGGGTAGGAGGACATTTTTCTGACAAGAGTCAGGGGAGGGTGGTTTAAATTGTACACTTCATAGTGAACAACTTGGCAAGTTTCCTGTTAGGCTTTCTTGTCCTTTGAAAGTAACTTTTCAACTTCCTTTCCCCAAGGATTCTCTCACTTTTATCCATTTCTTCCATGCAGCACCTGGATTCTCTTTCCTTCTTCCCGATTTCCCTAGAATTTCAGATTCCTTTCCCTTTATCCAACATTTCCCCCTCTTTGTAGTCTTGAGACTACAGGCTACTGTAGGAGACCAGAGAAGTTGATTGCTAGCCTACGCCCATGTTTTGGTGTAGGGCATGCATCTGTAGCACCCTGAGCTCCCCTTAGCTCTCCATCTCCTTTTTTCTTTCCTTCCCTTTCTGCAGCATTTCTTCCAGTACTGGCCCAGTGCATTACTTAGCCTTATTTGTGGCTCTAGAGTCTACAGGAATTACTGAACGCTGAGGCACACCCAGTTCTGAGCATCATGTCTTGTTCTGCCTGTGAACTCCCAGATTCACATTTGGAGAGACATCTGGGAAAGACCTATCATGTCTTAGATTGAGTTCCCTGGAAATAGACTCTAAACCAGAGCCTTGTCTACAGAAAATTTGTTAGCGAGTACTCCCGGAGATACCCCTGTAAGGAATCAAGACTGGGTCCAGTGAGAATCTGACCTTGAATGTGGTGGCAAGTGATGCCCTAGCCCATCTTTCACAGTGCTCTGGGGCTGACGTGGCTCTTCAGAGTTGTCCTAAGTTGAGATAAGGGAGGTAGTTCCTTGTATTCCTGCATCAGCCAGTCGTTAGTCATGAAACACCTTCTGAGAGGCAGCATACCCTTGGCCTAGGCAGTTCCCTGCAGCCAAGGGCAATTCTCCCTGAGGGACGCAGCTGTGAGCTGCCAGGAGTGATACCCCAGCAACTGAGGATGAGAGCACTGCCATGAAGAAATGAATTTTTTTTAATTTTATTTTATTTATTCATTTTTAAAAAAATATTACATTCAAAAAATATGAGGTCCCCATTCACCCCCACCACCCCCACCCCACCACTCCCCCCACAGTAACACTCTCCCCCATCATCATGACACATCCATTGCATCTGGAGAGTACATCTCTGGGCATCACTGCACCCCATGGCCTATGGTCCACACCATAGCCCACATTCTCCCACGTTCCATCCAGTGGGCCATGGGAGGACATACAACATCCGGTAATTGTCCCTGCAGCACCACCCAGGACAACTCCAAGTCCCGAAAATGCCTCCACATCTCATCTCTTCCTCCCATTCCCCACCCCCAGCAGCCACCATGGCCACTTTTTCCACACCAATGCCACATTTTCTCAATTATTAACCACAATAGTTCATGAATAGAATATCATTAAGTCCACTCTGATCCTTACTGTATTCCTCCTTCCTGTGGACCTTGGCTTGGTTGTGTCCATTCCACATCTATGTCAAGAGGGGGCTTAGATTCCACATGGATGCTGGATACAATCCTCCTGCTTTCAGTTGTAGGCACTCTAGGCTCCAAAGAAATGATTTGAGCAGAGCACCAAAGTAGTCACTGTATGTGGTTTAGCAGAAAGGTCGGTAAACTAGAAGTCTGGAGACTTAGGTTTGGGTCCTGGCTTTGTCACAAACTGTGAGTCCTTAGACAAAAAGTATTTTATCTCTCTGGGCCATGTTTGCTTCAATTATAAAATAAGAGAAGTGCAGCAAAGTCCATGTCCAGGTATTTATTCTACAGTAATAGTCCCACAGGAACATAAAAAAGAGATGCATGCAAGGCAGCATAAAGAATGAATTGTCCACTATGCAATGAATAATAAAATGCTAACAATTGGGGGGTGCTTAATAGTATGGATTTACATACCCATGTTCTAATACAGAAAGCTCTTTAAGGAATATTACAGTGTGAAAAGGAAGCAAGTTGCCCAAGAGGGACAGTAAGTTTCCATTTATGTATAAAATAAATGATACAAAGCTATGTACAAAAATGTATTTGTGTCTGGAAGGGCCAACATAAAGTAACATAAGTAATTACCCCTGGGTCTAGAAAATAGAAAATATTCTCGAAAATGAATTCCTCTTTAATAGAAACATATTAGTGAAGGAAACCTTAAGAACCAGTTATATCTTCTCTCTACCCAACTCAAGTTTCAGTTTACAGTAGATGTAGCAATAGCAAGAAGCAACAAATTGTAACAGCTTCAAAAGATGTTAGCTGGGGAATGGATGGTGCACAGTGGTTGAGCATCTGCTTCCCATGTACAAGGTCCTGGGTTCAATCCTGGTACCTCCTAAAAAAAAAAAAAAATGTTGGCTGATCTACACAGGTCTTTGAGAAAGGATTTTGACTTTTAGTATGGAAAGGAAAGTTAGCCCCCCAAATGTGATTGCCTTCTTGGTAACCACAATCTTTTAAAAATGTATAAATTATCATAATTGGTTCTTAATTTCCACCATTTTAAAAATAATCTGTTGAAAGGGAAGGTGAAACTACTGCTTTACATAATTCTTTAAAGTATCTCAGAAGTAGTCTCTTTTGAAAGGAAGATTCTATGCACATCAGATAATATTGAAACTAACCCATTTTTAAATGCTAAAGCTCTTTAAAACTTATCCATGCACAATGCTGAAATTCACCCTTAAGTACTTTGATCATGCCCAGAACATTGCAACAATCTCAGAAATTTAGTCAAAGAAGGGACGACTGTCTCCTCTCTTACTGCCAAAATGTTAGTGTTTGGGGGGAAGGCTTCTTAAAGTGAAGAAAAGGGTCAGATCCAATTAAAACTGCAAAGGAAACTTCGAGAGGCAGAATGCCATTAGCCCAAACTGGAATGTGGCCAAAACACTGGGGTAATACTTCAACTCTTAGAAAAAGTGCCAGGGGGATATTTAACAACCGCAGGTGGCCAAATGCTTTCTCCTAAGTCTCATCAGAAAAGTCATTTATAGCAACAATATTCACCACTGTAAAGTAATATTACTTGACAAACTCCATATTCAAATGTTATGTTTAAACTCTGACATTTATCATGCATCAACTGCTTCTCTATAGGACAATAAATACAGAAATGACACGCATCTGTTATAAAGCAAGATCAGAACATAGGAAACAATTGTTATTTAAATCTAGCTTTGGACTTTCCTGAAATGAAAAATAAATGATCATTTTGCCCAAAACACGGAGACTTAATGTATGTATATGACTTCAATCTGTTTTATAACTTCCATAATCTGCATGAGAGTGACTTGAATAATAAAAAAGTATCCATCCATGCTGTACAATAATATGATACCATTTTTCATTTCTTTCTTAACTTTCTTTCTCTCTCTCTCTCTTTCTCTCTCTCTCTCCTAGGGTTTAAGGCAAACATGTTGTGAACTGTGATATAAAGGCAATGGAAAATGCAGGCCTGTTGGTGACATAACACATCCATTCTTGAATCCTGCAAAGGATATTATGTGAGCAAATGCACATAGTGAAACCTAGAAATGTTCCAATTTTTAAATGCTAATGCTTGAGAGTTCTGCTTTTACCTGCTGTGATTTAAAAGGCTAGAGGCCTCATTTTGAGCCACTAAAATTCAAAGTGACAGAAACCTACAAATTTTTATTGCTGTGCATTTAATAAAATTTACATTTACAAGCTGTCAGTTTGAAATGTTGAATAACTGGTACTTTTGCATTCAGACAAGCAGATTTGGTTGTGTTGGGGGCTCATTACTACCTACTTACACGTTCCTTAAATACTCAGAATAATCCTTCAATCTAGGACTTTTGATATCTCTTAATACAACACTACACAAAAACACCATTGAGTTTGCAGTAAGGTCAACAAAAGGAATTTATTGTGTTCCCATAAAGCAAGGCGTAATTAAGAGCTCCCTTTCTGCTTGTTTTAATGTGCTAATACGAGAACATTAGAACCAAGGTACAGCCCATTGCTAGGTGTCTGCAGCAGCTGCCTGGGTTTTTAGTAATTTACTTACTCAATTATGTCGACTCTCTTAAATCCACAACACTGGTGGGTGGTAAGGTAGAGGGATAATAAAAAAACATAGAGTAGGAAACCCCTTTAATGCATGTTTTATGTGCATCTTGGGTAACATTTTTTTGTTTGTTTGCTTTTGAGAACAAGAATTAAAGATTGTAACTTTAGGAAACTCTCAGCACAGGAATAAATGTGCCTGGGTATAAGACACTCCTAAAAATTATGAGATGTCTAATAATCCCATGATTATGTGGTCTGTTCTGAAAAAGAATATTAAACCAAATGTTTGACTCAGTATTACAAAAACAGATTATCTAATGGCTTCCAAGAGGGAAATATGAGAAAGACCATTCATAAAGTTTCTTAATAGCAATAAATTATCCACACTTCCTTATTCTCCACGTAAAGGGAAAGACAAAGAAAAACTCTCATGGGTAAGATGTGTTCCCACAGCCTTACAAGGGCCACACTTTAATAAAATCTCTTCAAATTGTTCGCAATCTCTAGCGATCCAATATTCTTTTCATATGAACATCAGAAAATGCTCATCACAGTTGTAAAATATCTAGTTTTTCTGAATATTCCAAGAAGCTTTCAAAACCTCAAAATTTTAATTTTTAGAATGCATTTGGTTTGTATTCAAAACACAGACCGGGAAAAAATGTTCCCAAGTGGAAAATTCATCCTTATTTACTTGAAATTATTCAGATGTGAAAAATTAAATTATTGTTCCCTGAACAAAATACAAATTGCTGACAACCTTGAAAATTCATATTACCTCATTTTACATTTCATTTAAACTATCTCAATAAATATGGCATTCATATAAAAGGCATATCAAATTATGGTGATATAAATTGGAGCTTGGAGAATAGAAAGGTTGGTAATTTCCTTCAAATGTCAAAATTTCATACAGAATTCATCATCTATTTTCTTTTCAATATGATATACACCACAAATAAATCTTTGATAAATCAAATCATCTCTATTTTACCGTACAAAAGTTGCAAATGAATTTACAAGTATCAATCTAATAGTTTGGTTGTAAATTAGATATCCTTAAACTCCCCTTTTTAGAACTTTTTATCCACTTATTCAATGTAACATAATTTTTAAATAAGGACAAAAAAGACCCTATTTTGTATAATTACCTTTTAGTCATTTTATTTGAAATCATTTTTCCTTCTGTCCATAAGAGAAAATGTTTTCATTTTGGTCTCAAGAGAACTGAAGGTATAAAATATTAGATTATACCAAATTAAGTCCCATGCAAGCATAGCATAAGGCTCAGTAATACAGGTACCTTTCTAAGTTTTCAAAAGCAATTTATATCTCATTTTTTCATTTTTAGTTGCCAGAAGTAAATTAAATCATTTGAAAGAACGACTATGAAACTTTGTTTTTAAAATGAAAAGTGAAACCTGAAAATGGCTGAGAGGCTACAAAATGACAGAAGAATGTATGAAAGTCGTCTTTTCTCCTTTTTATTTTTTCCTATTAATGAAGTCACTGAGCTAGAGGAACCTTACTGAGTTTTCACTGTGCAAAAATCTCTGAACTAGACTCTAAATGAATTATGTATGTTCATCACATCCAATATAAGCTACTTGATTCCCCTGTTAATAGTTCACACTGAAAGAGTACACACAACTCAGAGGCTGTGGACACAAATAATATCTATAACGGAGAGTCAAATCATTTCACCTCTCCAAAAATCTGACAATACAATCATTTCATGGTAAACCCAGTAGTGATATATCTAAGACAAATGCCAATGAGTCATCTACCACAGTTGAGAGTAAAAAAAAAAAGGAAAAAAGAGGCTTTTTGGCCCTCATTCATCAGCTCAGAGAAGGCTCAGGGTGAACACTATATTTTCATGCTCAGCTTTTCCCACACAGTTTCAGTGTCTTTGTTTAAATCCTTAGTCTATTAGTGCAATATATGCATTAAATTGATTGGGTCTGTCTTAATTGGTTCCTTCAATATAACCAAATTCTAAGTAACTAAAACAACATCAATGTTAATATAATTGTATTTACTAACCTCTGACCACTCCCTTCTGCTTGGCACAAGTGTTGGAATTATAAGTCAGGGCTGAGCAACAATCCTCAAGAAAATTGCTTTAAATTGGCCTTCATTAGCTCTTACAGCACTGAAAAACAACTCCAAGAACATGCTTCATGGAAGGTAAGCTGGTAGCAATAGCTCCCTGTTAAAAGACAGCACATTAACCTGTCTTACCAACATTTATCACATTCTATAAATACTAGTAAATAGAGAATAATCAAATGCAAACTACCACTGCTATTTCTAAGTATAGAGACTGTTGGGACCAAATTTTAATTCTGACCTTCAATGACATGTATGTTCATTACAGTTGGCTTTTTCTCAATTGTAGAGAATAAAGAATTATAAAGAACTTTAAAATTCCTTTACGTAATGTTGATCCTCATCTATAAATAATTAGTACCATATAGTAAAGACTAAAGAAACTAAAACCTTCATATGAAACTCAACTTATTTAGATTCCAACACTCAAACTTTTATGTAGATACCAATATCAACAGGAAAATATATTTTAAAGTGAAGAAAAAATTCTTTTTTCCTAGTTTTGCTTTGAAGAGCATGCTCCTTCTCAACATCTGCATAGTAAAAGGGATTTTAATTTCCTTGGTCAACTCTCCTTTCTGAAAATCCAGCATTGGCAGACTTGGAAATGGAAGGAATTTTTCTTAGGGATTAATTCGCAGCTCTTCTTAACACGCGAAACTCTGAATATCTTCAGTACACAAGCCAGGGAATTTGGCTCTTGGAGTTACACTTTTTAGCAAACAAATGTTAACCAAAAAAAGTTTTCAACAGAGATGCCACAGAAAAATCTATCAGACTTTTGAAATTGTCTGATGTAAAACTGACATATACATCAACTCCCTAATTGAGCTCCTTCTGTCTAACACTTCGACAAGGTCCCAGTGTCCTTTATATTGGCATTTCCATCTCTGAACCTTACCACAGGTGCTGCTCCAAAAAATAACATTTGCAAAACAGAACAGTAAAGTAAAACATTTCAGGCCTAGCAAATGAGACCACCTTTTTGAAAGTCAGGTACTTTTTCTCTATGTCTAAGTCAATTCTACCATTTCGACTTGAACCATTTTTCCTCAGTAAACTTTTTTTTCTAAATACAAGGTTCTGTGAATTCATGCGTCTGTTCGGTGAAACACAGCTATTCATGGCAATGGAGGGATGTAGCTTAGTAGTGGCTAAAATTTATGTCTTCAAGTCAAACAATCCCAATTCCATCATTTACTGTCTTTAGGGCTGTAGGCAAGTTACTTATGTTCTCTGTGGCTTGATTGCTCATCTGTTAATTGGGAATAATATCTGCATCACAAGACTTTCATAAGGAGGAAATGAGATATGTTGGTAAAGTTCCCTATATCATGCCTAGCATATAACAAGCATTCAAAAATGTTATCTCCATGTTTGATTTGACTATTTATTTTTTAATAAAGGGAATATTTTTAGACCAAAATGACCAATCATATCTTTTAAAACATTATCTACAAAAACATTAGTGATCCATCATAGACTGCCTATGCCCATCAGATAAAATGTGAAAACCTGGATCATTCACAAAATACTTTTCCACATCAAAAAAAAAAAAAAACCAAGTTTTCTCTCAAAAATATCTATTGATTTGTTCCTGCAAACAGGACATAAAAACGACAGATGGCATTTTCCACTATTCTTCAAAACCTTGGCCATCTTAAAAACAAGTGTGTTATTTTTTTTTCTTACACCATTTGCATGAAAGCCAGATCATATTTTAAACATTTATTTCAAGAGTCAACTTGAGGCTGACTTTAAATTTCCTTTGCAGGGCCCATAGTAAAGTAGAATTCTAAAGTCTTGTTCTTCATTCTAATTCTAAATTTACGCAACCTAGCTCCTTATTTAAAAAAACAAACAAAGAATATATATATATATGGAAAGTAGGGGTATGTACAGGGATTTTTTTCACCTGCTTGAGTGCATGAGCAATTTTTTTTCAATATGGTAATATAATTTAATAATCTTACATTCCAACACCCATCAAAACTCAAGACTATTTATTTCTATTGCAGGCTATCTGTTCTTTACAAAGTAACCCATTTTTAGGGAATCTCACCCTGTTTGAATTATTTTCAACTTTATGATTGTGAATAAAGGACTATAGACACTGGAGGCAACAGGTACAAGTGGTTCGTTGTCTGTGGGGGAAGGGGCAGTGAGGAAGAGAAATTGTGTGCTCCCTTGCTGGAGCATGGCAACTTCAATTTAGATTTCACATTTGTAAGATAAATTTGACATCAGCCCAGGCGAACTGATGTCAAAAATGCCATCAATATCAGCGTAATACCATTATATGATGATGGACTTGCCATGTGGTCTTGAAAAATCCACCGGTTGAAGAAAGAGGAACCTGAGGCCCAGGTCCTTGTAAGAGCCTACCTTCTGACCGGGGACCTGGACCACTGTGGGAGGCAGTCAATGTTGGGCACATGCAGACCACATGGATTTAGGCAGGTTATACTTGACCGTACCATTTTCTACTTGCCTCCCTCTATCCACAGAGGTGAGACTCCAGAAGTCAATGGGAGTTCAGGGCATGTAAAGCAAGCCCATACAGCCCAACCAGGCCCATAAAAGTCAGGAAATGAACAAGTTTGAGTTCTCATTGCGTGTTAATGTGCCCACAAATGTACCTACTTTATACATTTAACAGCTCATGTAGTAATGAAAAATACCATGTAGAACACATAGCTGCATGTGCAAGGTGGAGTAATTAATACGCCTACATGAGCCCCTTAATTGTTTCATTCCTTGTATTTTTGGTTAATGTAACACTTTGCAAACTTTTATATAAATAGTTTGTATTTTATATGGAATTTCATGTGAAAGAAACCAAGGGGAACACAGAATAAGGAAAAATTCTAGTGTTATTCTTATTGAATTCATTAGCTGGATATTCCATCTTTTTTCTTTCTTTCTATAAACTGTCAATATATTGAACAAAACTTTCATTCCTGGAATGATCCCTCACCAAGCCTCTATAGACAGTTTAGGAGGGAAAAAAAAGAAAACGGAGGGGTGATGGGGAGTTCCAAATCTATTGGAATTAATGTTTCACATTTTCAGTTAGCCAAGTCATCTTTGCAAAACAGCCAGATATCAAATTTGACATTTTGAAGTCCAGTCATGTTTGCCTTGTCGGTTTGAAAACAGGGGGAGCCTGGGATAAGGAGTTGAATTTTAAAGTTTTCACTATAACTAGTGAGGTCTGGGTTTTGGTTGTTTTTCTAGGAGAACCCAAAGTCCACTGAAAATGTTTTCCATCCATTTTTCACAAGCATTTAAGCTAAAGGGGGTTGGGGGGAGGTGGAAAGACGGGAGGACAAGATTTCCTTTGAGAGAGGAAATTAGAAGCCACGCAAATAATTCACCTGGGTAGGTAAAGGCGAACAAATACTGGTGACTTGTGAATCTGTAACAACTTCAGTAGCTTCCACCCAAAGGAGAAGCGGTCTCTCGCTTCACTGCAGAAGCGCAAGGGAAGTGCTTTGAGAAGGGACCTGGGGTGGGGCACGTTCCAGGTGCGGGCTCAGCTCAGCACCCGCCACGGGCCTCCGCAGGTGGCTCCCCCTGGCAGCGAGGCCCGCCGCAAACCCCCGGGCTTGGGAAGCCTGACGTGACCCCCGCCGAGGCTGGCCCGGAGCAGCAACGCCCTGTTTTCCGCGTGGCGAGTGTGGCCTCGGCGCGTTCCCTGCTCGGCCGCAGCTGGACCCGGTTGGCTCCTGCGCTTCGCGGCAAACCGCTGCAAGCCCGGGATTAGGAAAAACGCGCCTCCGCCGCGTGACCGCCTCCTCCTGGGCCTCGGCGCCCCTCTCGCGCCGCGCTTGGGTGGGTGGCTGGAGGGACGCGCGCCGAGGCCCGCGGAGTGCCAGCAGCGGACCCCACACCGCGAACGCCCCACCCCCGGGGACAGAGGGGGGCTCTGGGCGCAGGAGCCCGAGGCGGCGCGTGGACGCTGCAGGCTTCTCTAGAGGAAGTGGCTCAAAGGCAGATTCTTGGTCCCAGGCCTGACCCCGCTGCTGCAATCCACTTCCTTGAAGGCAGATCCTTGGCCTTTACCGTGTGCCCAGTGTACCTGGCTCAGGGGCTCTCTGGGGAAGCTGAAGGGACCTAAGCCACACCCCACCCCCCTCGCCTCCCCGCCCTGCACCACACGGCCCCTCGCCGGGAGGTGCCGTGACCCACCTACACCAGGACCACCTGAGGGCTGAAAATGCAGATCCCAGGGCCTCACTGTCGTCCCCTGAAACCACGCACACACCCCCACCGAACTGTTGGGCATCCTGAAAGTGGCTGAGCCCTGACATCGCCCGCAGCATTTTCACTTTTGCAAGCACCTCCTTCCCTCTTTAGCAACAGCCCCGGGAGGTAGAGATGATCCGTCCCCGAAAGAACGACTTGGGGCACAAAGAGGGGTGGGCGCTGCCCAAGGCCCCACGCAAGGCGATCCCGCGCGCCCGGGGCTCTCGCCGCACAAGCGCAACGTCCCGCAGGGCGCGGGGCTGCTAGGACTGGGAGGCTTCACCGTACCCGGCCCTTGGATGCACCCCCCACCCCAACCCGGTGCCTGGCGCTCACCCTGGGCTGCTTGCCCCACGAGGCGATTAGGTGGGGAAGGGCTCCGGGGCCGTTGGCCCGCCTGGCCCCCGAGTGTTGGGGCCAAGGGTCCTCCGTGTGCCCCACGACAACATCCCATCGGTGCTCTAAACCCCATCCCACCCAAATCACGCCGCGCCGCGTACCCACGCCGGCCCGCCCACGCCCGGCCGGCGGCTCGCGCCCCAGTCCTCCACCCCCGCCCGGCCCACGCCTCTCACCCACCCCCAGCCCTGTCCTTTCCGTCCGCGCTCCTGGGCGCACGCCGGGGAGTCGCTGCGGCCGCCGCACACCGCCCCGCTCCCCCTCGCACCCCTTCGCGCCCCCAGACTCACTCTCGGCTCGTGCGCCTCGGCCTCCTGCACCCTGGACAGGCCCCGCGTGCCAGGCAGGGGAAGGGTGAGGCAGTGGCGAGTAACGGGGTGGTCTTGGGTTTGGAGCGCCCCGTATCCCACTCAGCCCACGTCCTCCACCTGCCTCGGGGCGTCCAGCAGCTTCGGCCCCAATTCCTTCAGCCCTTGGTCTAAACCGACGAAACCGAGCGTCCAGCGGATTAATTCACCCCCAAGGCTCTGCATGGGACGGAAGACCCCAGGTTGTGGAGACAGAGAGTCAGGCCACCGCGCTTAGGGTCCCGGGGTCCCCCCTCCCATCCCCACCTCCCAGACTCAGGGAGAAGGCACTCGGCAGCGCCGCCGCGGCCCCTCTCGCCTTCGTGGTGCCAGGCTGGTCCAGCACCGCCGCCCACCCCAGCTCTGTGCCCTTTAGCAAGCGATTTTCTCGTTGCAGGCTCAGCTTCTCTTCGGTACAAATACGTGAAGTCTGCCAAGCCTTGGCGGTTCTGGGCCCCCGGGACACAGCAGAAGGCAGCGGAGAGGCGTGGGTTGGGCCGTGACCCTCTCAAGCCGGAAGTTCGAATCCAAGTTCCATCACTCGGTTAGAGGTAGGACCGCGGGGAAATTCACTTGGGCGTACGTCGCCGCCCTCACTTGTAAAATGGGGATAACGACGACATGGCCCTCTAGAGCGGACGTGAGAATTAAATGCTCTAATGGCCGTAGAGGGGGCCTTGCCAAGGTGGCTCGCCCCTCCGGGAAGCTCAGACTCTCGCTACCCCGCATCCGAGTGCGGGGTGGTGTCCACTCGTCCTGCCAGCAGCTTCTCCCTGAGGATGAAAGAATCGGGATGCAGACTCCAAGAACCGGAAGAGGACCCAGAGCCGGCCTTTCGGCCTCTCGACAACAGGCCCCGAAAGTCAAGGCAGGAGTCCCTCCTCCTTTTCCTAGGCCTCGGGGTCGCGGCGACGCGCCAGGCTCTCCGGCTGCCCCCGGGATGAGGTGCGGCAGAGCTAAGCACCCCCACAGCAGCGGAGGGCTCAAGGGCCGCCCACCGCGGAGTTGGTGCCAGCCTTCGCAGAGCAGCCGTGCAGAACCCCGGGGAGTCAGCTCCAAGAGTGCCCCTGCCTGCCCTGCCTTCGGAACTGACCTCTCTCCTAAGGCCGCCTCAGACAGGGAAGGAAATCCCAGTAGAAAAGGCCTCTCTGAGCCCCAGGATCTCCCTCAGTAAAATGGAACGAAGTTGAACAGAGCTTCAAAGTCTTACGGGACTGCTTGAAAAATATCTCCCGAGTCTTCTTGGAAAGTATGTCCCAGAAGATCCTGCTTAGGCCCTTTTATTTTCAGACACTTATGATCTGACTTAATAATAAAGGCTCCCATTTTTTTTCAGTACTGGGTGCCAGGCACAAAGTCAAACATTTTATGTGCTCTAAACTTAAATCTACAAAATAGATACTGAGTCTGGGGGCTCCTTAGCACTCACTGTGCCTGGCACACAGTATGAGGCTCCCAGGATGTAGTAAGTGATCAAGATTTCTCATCTGGATTGTTGGTGAACATCCATTGAGTTCTGTCTGCCTTTCCGCTGGCATCTTCTGAAGGACTAACAAGTACTCAATTCCCTCCTGCCCCAGGGCCAGGCAAATCCCGTTTCTAAATCCTGCCTGTCGACCACGCCCAAAAGTCAAGGCAATTGCATACGATAGGAATATTAGCATAGCAGTTTGCCCTTTGAGAGCTGGCTGGGCAGCGGAGGACAGCTAAAGCTCCTCTGCCTGCAGTCCCGCTTCCAAGCACACGTTCAGTCTATGTCAGGAGTCAGCTTGCTCGACCAGAATATCTTTAAAACAAGCTTCCAACTGTTCCCCAACCCCAGAGTGCTGTTTTATAAGGAAATTCTGAAGCCTCTACAGCTAAGTGGAAACTGTCATCCTCCTTGGAAGTCAACTCAGAGAGGCATCCCAGGTGGCCAGATCTTCCCAGAGCAATCACACCCAGTTATCAGAGCATTTACCAATGTAAGGGAAGTTCGTCCACTGAGAAAGAATAAAAGTTAGTAATGTTGAGCTCTTACTGAGTATCAGACACTGAGACAAAGGCTTCATGTAATTTTATCTTTTTTAAGCAAGCGCGAGCATTCACTACATAGGCATGATTCTGAATGCTTCACATATTGTTCATTGATTAAACCCTCATAACAACCTTAGGTTGTAGGCATATTATCCCCATTTTACCTGGAGGAAACTGAGACACACAGAGATTAAAGGGCTATTCGTTCAAGGACACCTGACAAATACGTGGCAGAGCTGAAAATGACATCCAGGCTTCGGACGGAGAGGTCTCCCTCCTATCTACCATCTTAAGCAACATTTAAAGCACCGTATACAAGCCTTCTTTAGACTCCCTGGGCGTATGGCAATGTCTATCTTTGTTTGAATTCAGGCAAAGACCTGAGATTCTTTCTCCTGTGAACCATGCTCTCCTGGATTCTAGGTAACAAGTATTGAGTGCTTACTATATGCGGAGCACCAGTAATTGAGCACTCATCATATGCTGCACGAAATCATCAGCAAAACCCTATGGGGTGCGTTCAATTGCTACCCTCAGTTTACAGATAAACAAACTGAGGCCCAATGTCCTACAATTGGAAAAAGTGGTTAGAGTTGGGATTGGCATTGGCGGGGAGGCAGTTGGATGCAGATGCCAGTATCCTGAGTGCAGAAATGTAAGCTTCCTTTGTTCAGTGTTCTCCGCTGGAATATATACCATCTCTTTTTCTCCCAACTTATTTACACGGATGTCCTCTTTGATGGAGTATCCTTGCTGCTTTAAACCTCCAAGCAGCCTAACAAGAAGAAGGCCCATCCTCCCCCAAGCTTGGCCTCAGTCTCCACATTAGTGAAAGGAGCACTCGACTTCCTTGAGGACCCTGTATCCCGAGCAAGCAAGCGAGTGCGGCTCTCCACGACCTGTGGGCACATTTTGTCGGTACAGGTGGGGCATCTACAACCACAGGCTGCTCTTTGCGCACTCTGCCTGTTAGAAAGAGCTTTCCCAAACATCCTTCCATTTACTCCTTCTAACAAGGAAAGTGGCGTTATCCTTTCATCTGGTAAGGAACCAAAACCCGGAATCGTGGCTATTGTGACCGCCCTCAGCTTCTGAGCCGGCCCAGGGAATGAGCCAAACAGTCTCCTTGTCTGTCCTAATAGTTCAATATCTTCAGCCTCCCACTTAGTTGTGTCTAAAATCGTATTCCAAGACAGTTAAAAAAAAATTTTTTTTAATCAACGAAGCCAGACTTTGGGGGTGGGGTGCAGTAGGTGTTACAGAGAAGATTTTAGAGCTGGCTGGTGTACCTCCGCCCCAACCTCTTCCCATCCCCTCCATTGACAATAATCAAGGACGGTTCCAAGCAAACCTTGGATGCGGGAAGAGGCACCCAGCGCGGTGGGACCGGCAGAAGCGGCAGCCGGCAGGCACAGCGGAGCCCGCACACCAGGAGGCCGGTGCACGAGTGGCGCGGAGGGCGCGACGTGGAACGAGAGCCGCGCTCAGCTTTCAGACCTTGCAGTATGAATTTCTCTTCTCTGGCCCAGATTCCCGGGCGGGTGCCTGGTCTAGTTGACCCCCGCTGGGGGGGGGCTGCTTTCTGGCGAACTTTCTCTAGTGCGCCAGGCCGAGTGAGCTTAGATCCGACCGTGTCTCCACCGGGGCAGAAACGCAGGGTGCTCCTTGCACCGCGGAAGACGCGACGAGGAGGTCACGGCTCGCCGGGGACCTCGCGTCGGCGCTCCATCCTCGGCTCGGGGCTCGGCACCAAAGGCAGATAAACTCGGGGATTCATCCGCGCCCTCGAGAGAAACTCGGGGTCCTTCCTGCTTCCTTGTCTGACCCGGACGCTTTGCGTCGCACCTGCAGCGTTTCCCGATCATCCACCGCGGGGGTGGCGCCGAGGCTTCTCGAGATTGCACGGCACAGAGAGCCCCAGGGAGGGCTGGAACCTGCCTACGACCGGAGGCCGCTCCCCGCCTTTCATCCGTTTTCAAGGTGGTTCTTTTGACCCTGGTTTTATAAAGGAAGAATTTGAGGTTCTGTGCCTAGGAAGCAGGATTAGTAAATTAGGGACTAATGTCCCCTCTCGTCCCCCGGGGACCTCTGTGCTCCCAAAGAACAAAGTGCGTCCGTCAATATTAGAGCTCACACGTCAACGAGACGCATGATTGTCACTGGATTGTGGACCCCTCCTGGGCGGGGCTGTGTCTTCTCACGTCCCTAGCCCCAGGGTGACCCGCGACTGAAGTGAGGATTGGGGAAGACCTGCAGTGGCAGTGACTCCGGAAGCAATTGATAATGTGGGCAGATAGTGGGGCTGGCTGGGTCCTTAGGCCGCTAGAGTGGGCAAGACCGGGACACAGACGTGGGAGGCTTGGTTTGGGGGGTCCACCTACTAACCTCTGTTTCCTCCTCCCTAAAGTCTTGGTATAACCCACGAGCGGTTCGGGAGCCCGGACTCGCTCACGACCAGCGCCTTAATCTTGGACAAATGACCTCATCTCTGTGCCTCCGTTTCCTCCTCCGCACTCAGCCCGTGCACGTTTGTCAGTGCTCCGTAAGAGCTGCGCTTCGCCGGTGGCAGGGAGGCTGGCCATAAAGAAGAAGCCAGACTTCCCTTTCCCAGGCTGCAGGGTGCAACAGTTTTACCCCTGGGAACCCCGGGAATGATTCTGAGCAGAACTTGGCCCCCCACGACTTGGACAAGCTTCAGAATGGGGCCCTGAAGACGCAACTCTGAGGTTCGTACCAAGCTCTTTTGCCACTTGGTGGCTGATGGCCCTTACGTTGGAGGCAGGGCCGGAAGGCACACCCGAGGGCCCTCCCGCTCCACCCCGTTGGGCGCGGCCGGGGGAACGCGAGCCCCGCACGGCAGAACCGCTTCGCCCGGCGCGGAGGGACAGGCCCGGAGTTCCCGCCGCCACATATGGTCTGTGGATTTAGGTGTCAAAAACCGGAGAATTAGAAATGGTAATTTTCCGTCATTATAGCTGAAACGCGATCTATCACAACAACTGGAACATGTCTCTGCGCTAGCGAAAATAATGTTCGTGATTAGGAATCATTACGCATGTCAAGCCGAGTCCATTAAGTTGTAGAGAGAAATTAGCCTTGACGGGCGGAATCAAACTACAAATATACAGGCCTCGCTTTCAGGAGGCCGAGTGGCTGCCGGGGGGAGGAGGCAGCCCAGAGCCTTGTGTTTTCTTAATAGGAAACTGCCCCGAGAATTAATACCCCTTCCCCGCTTCCTGATGGGATCCTCTCCTGCTCTCCCCACGGCCAACCCCCCACACCGGGGAGTGAGAATGGGGCGCAAGCATCCCCCGGGCAGTAGCTGGATACTGTGAAATCCCACAGGCCCAGGTGGGGTTCTCTGCTGGCCACTTCCAAGCCGTGTGATCTTGCCCAAGTCACTTGACCCTCCTGAACTTTGCTTCCTCACGAGTAAAAGAGGTATAATCCCACCCACTTGATGGGGTACTCCTGAGAATTAAATGAAATCAGGTATGTTCCGTGTATGTTCTGAGGGTGTGAGAACATACATGGAACATACTCTGGGGCTGCCCTAACTCAGCAATAGGATGAGTGGCCGGTGTGTGTGTGGGGGGGTGTGAATAAGTAGCCAGAGCGGAAGACTGAGCTGAGGTGCTCTTTGACAATGAGTCCCCAGTTGAGGATGATGGGAAGGAGCCAACCAAAGCAACTGAGAGGCCTCACCTTGACCAGGCTTTCTACTTGG
Source organism: Dasypus novemcinctus (assembly GCF_030445035.2). Classification (NCBI taxonomy): domain Eukaryota; kingdom Metazoa; phylum Chordata; class Mammalia; order Cingulata; family Dasypodidae; genus Dasypus; species Dasypus novemcinctus. The sequence continues at coordinate 196,163,102 of NC_080673.1, read as the reverse complement.
CCCCTCACCACCCCACGCTAGAGAAAGGGCACTAGGTCCCCCCACACACTCTGTCTCCCCCCCCCCCCCCGGGGCCTCTAGCCACCAGCTCAAGCTATCATCAAGGAGGGATAAATGGCCAGTGGAACCAGCATAAAGAAACCAAAAAAGGCCTACCTTTTCAGGCTGTGGCCTCAGCCCCACCGGGAAAATAAAAGGAAATTTCTGCTTCCTCCCCGGCAGGGAGTTTTGGAGGAACTCTTCCCCCTTCTGCAGGTGGGAAAGAAGGGACACGGGGCAGGGTGTCTATAAAGACTGGTTCATCCTCCAGCCTTGTATGTGTTACAGCCTTCGCAGAGCTTGCTGTGTGCCAGGCGCCAACCCCAAGGGATTTTCTGACATGATATCCTTTTATTCCTCCACCACCCTGGGTATTGCCATTGTTCCTGTAGGGTTCTGAGAGGTTAGGGAGCCCAGGGCCACGGGGCTGGGAAGAGGCAGAAGGAGGAGTCCCCCCTGACCCTACCTCCGAAGCCTTAGCACTAAGCTGCCCCTTCGACCTCTATAGTCCTGGCTAACCAGCCCTCTCGGCCCCTCCTTCGCTACGGGTCTGCGAATTCCACCTCTGAGGGAGGTGGAATGAGCTGGTGAACATAAGAGATTTAGCTGCGTGCCCGACAGAGCGTTGGCGCATATTCCGTCACCCTCTCCCCTGCTCGTTTTTCTCCCCTGAAAATAGGATCCTCGGATCACCGCAGCCCTCCCGCTGTGGCCAGTGGCCAGGGCTTTGTACTTTGGAACCAGACAGTCTGAATTTTGAATCCCAGCTCCTCCAGAACTAGCTCTGCGAAGGAGCGATCGCCAAAATGGGGCGAAAGTAATAGGGGAGCTAGGAGGAATGAATGAGACAATTCATGCGAAGCACTTATTGCCTCGGGCACCAAAGTGAGCGCGAAAGGAAGCGCTAGTCACAAGACTCGAGACTGAGCAGCTCAGGCTTAGCGTTTATTACCTACAGACTGCTTGTCCTCTGTCTACGGAGAAAGCTGCCTTCAGCCACCTGGAAACCTCTCTGCGGTTCTAGCAACTCCCAGAGCTGGCGAGCCGGGACCTCAGGACCCGTTTCCCGAAGACTCCTGGGTTCCGGGTTTGCCGCCACTGGATGCACCCTCGAACCGGCCCGCCCGCGGAGCTTCCAGAGTAGAGAAGGCTGGGAGAGGTACCGAAACGAAGGGACAGAGGAGGCCAAGACTCAGCCGGGAACAGAGACCCTCAGTGGGATGGGCAGATGGAGCCAGAGAGAGAGGTAGCCACGCGGTCCAGCCATACTCCCGCATCGAAAGTGCTCTTGAAATACTTGACATTCCAGCAGCCAGCCTTCTCTGATTTTCTTTTCCCTTTCCCTTTCCCTTTCTGCACTTTCATTATCCTTCTCCCACCAGAGGGGAAACTCCAGGGTCTTTCTCCTCTGTATCCCTGGCACTGAGTAGGTGCTCTAGTACTGAATATTTGAACAAATAAATGAACGAAGGAGTTAAGGTCAGGAGATAGGAGAAAAAGGCAGAACTTCCACAATAGAGTTATTTCTCCTTTCAAAAATCTCTGCTTTTTGTTTTCCCTGCTAGCTCACTTTGCAGGTTTCCTCCTGCTTGGGCACCTGCATATATACATTAAACCCACACCTGTAGCTGCAAAGGTTGTGCAGAACCAGTTCCTTTGAAGGTTTCCAATGGGGGCTGGCTGTTCTCATGATTCTGGTTTTTATTACATCTTGACACTTTGTCCACCTTTTCTGTATATACATCTATACAGATTTATATATATATATATATGCAAAATTCCTTGTTCAGCTTTTAATTGGAAAAGTTGCACAACAAGCGTTTAGTGGTGCCTACTGCTAGCATAGCATGTGGTTCTTAGACTATCCCGCATTTGCTGGAGTAATTATCCATATCTTTGAGCAGAGCAGCCCTAGGTAGGTCTCCAGGAATGCTCAGGCCACATCCCCATGGGGCTTTTCAGCACAAGGTTCTCACTGCCTTCTTTCCTGGAGAACCGAAAAATAAATAAAAAATCAGGGGACCTCCGGCCTGAATCCTAGCATTCAGGGACATTGGCTTCCTGAATAAGCCTCCAGCTTCTCCGGGCTCCGGTCACCTCCTAAGAAAGCAGTTCCACCCACGGTGAGATTCAAAGAAGTTGCAGGGAGAATCCATTCTTAAAGCCGAAAACGCTATGCAGCAGGGAACTTTCATCCATGAACATTTGAGTGTTTACCACGTACCAGGCCTGGCGCTGGGAATCCTGCGAGCAAGGGCGGTGGCTCTGAAGGTGGCATGCTAACAAGCAGAGCGGCCTTTAACTCCCGGTCCCAACCCCACACCCCGGGCATTCGCCCAAGCTCTCTCAGGCAAGATATCTGGTCCCAGCTGCTTTATCCACTCCCTGCCAAAGGAGTCCCAGCTCACCCGGCCCAGGTTCTCTGCGCTGCCCCCACTGGTGGGCTCACTCCACACCTGAGCCTCTGTCCAATTTTGAAATCGAACCATTTTTCCATATGAACCCAAAACAGGAGTATTTTCCCCTCGAGGGGCCTGGTTTTTGCCTCTTTTAACCAGCAACAGGACGCTGATGTGCATTTTAATGCGGCCAAGTCTGAGAGGAAGGACGTTTTGTGGGGTCCGTTCACGTCCAAGTCGGCTCCTCCAGCTCAGGGAAGAATTCCGTGCGCTGGGGCTAGAGAACGTGACCCGAGACACGGCTGGCTTTCATGCTGGGCCTTTTCGTCCAGCCAGGTTGGGGAACAAAAGCGAGAGCTAAGTGAAGCTCCCGGCCCTGCGCCCCACACCAGCTATCCGCTGCCGAGCCCGAGGTGCGGGGCAGACAGGCAGGGACAAGGGTGAAGGATCTGGGCCCATATTAACGAATTCTTCCAGTAAGTGTGGACGCCAAAAAGTGGCAGGCCCCTTGCCATAGTAGGGACAAGTGCCTGGCTTTGTACACCAAACGGGGCAAAGGCTAAGAACCGGGACTGAGGGACTTCTGTTCGGACCTAGGGTGGAGGGGGGGACTAGGGAAGGCCTGTGTAAGTTAAGACCTGAAGGGCCTACGGCCTTAGCCAGGCGAGATCTCCCTGTCAGCCCGATTTCTGTCTCATCTCCTCCCTGCGTGTGTGTGCTGTCCCTGGCTTCCCTTTTCCACAGTCCTGGGGGCTCAAGCGCCGGTCTCCCAAACTTCCCGGAGAAGGAGTAACAAAGGCAGCAGGAGGAGGGATTCCCGGAGGCCATTCGCGCTGCTGCTACTTCTCCTCCACGTCCTGGACGCCCCCCTGCCAGCCCAGGCTCGCAGAAAAACTCAGGACGTGTGCGCAAGGGCAGAGGATTTGCTACTTGGTTCGTGCTCACGTCAATTTCATTGACGCCCTTTCAGACACAAGAAAAACAAACAAAAAACAGAACCCCCAAAAACCACAAGCAAGAAGGGGTGGGGCGGGACAACCTCCGGGTTGGCAGATCCCTCGAAGCTGTGGGGGCATTTCGGGGACACACGTAGGGTCACCCGAGCCCCTCGGCGACCTCTGACACCACGCAGGCCTATAACTTCGGGTGGCCGCGGACCAGCGGGGGCGAGCAGCTAGGATGGGGCCTGGCAGGGGCGCGGGGTCCTGAGTTGGCCAACGCGTGCTGGTGAGTGTGGGTGCACAAAAATCCCCACCGCCTAGCTCCGCCGCGCCGCGGAGGGAGGCCGAGGCGCGCACAAGGGGAGCCATTCAAAAATGTTAATAAGCTTATTAAAATGAGCTGCTTTACTGGCTCTCATTTTACAGCGAGCCGCCCACCCTCGTTTCCTGGCGTGCCACGGGCGAGAACGCACTTGTGGCTTTTTTTTTTTCTTAACGCGCTTTCCATCCCAGGGCAGGGGACTCTCCAGAGCCCAGTGCGGCCGCAGAAACGGAATCGCCTCAGGTCTCCTCCCTCCGGAGCACGGTGGGTGGGGAGAAGTCGCCGAGGAAAGCTGGACTTTGCAGAACAGCTGACCGCCCAGGCCTGAGTAGGCAGACAGAGGAGGCCCAGAGATACTGTCCTTCCTTGGGGAGGGCGGAGTCTGCAGAGAAGCAGCTTGGGGCCATCCAAATTCTTAAAAAAAAAAGTGAAAAAAAATCTCACAAAGGGCGAGCTCCACTCATTCTTTAAAAAGTGAAAAACTTTGCCCTTTACTTCCACTCCAAACTAGAGGTGGGTGTGGATTCCAAATGTTACCTAGGAAACTTAAGGGTCATCTCACTTACAATCTTTTTTTATTCTTCTATATTTAAAAAATAAAATAAAAAGAAAGCAGCCCAGAGAAGTTCCTTGCTTAAGATTCTTCAAGTTGCTGGCAGAGATGCGGAGAGTCTGTGGACCCCAGGCCCGCAGGAAGGACGCTTCCTTATAATGACCCCAAGGGGCTCATGAGCGTGATTCGTCCACCTTCCACCCTCGGGAGAACAGGTCGGGGACTTTAAGGGTAGGCCTCCCTCACGCGCCGGGGCACACGCCCTGGTGGCAGGGAAAGCCGCCCAGCGCGGGGGCCTGAGGGTGGCGACCGGGGAGGGGCGGGACGAGAACGCAAAGGACTCACCGCGAAGCCCCAGGCGGGTGAAGCCCTGACGTGGATCTTCAAGCCAGCAGCCAAAGTGGCAGATCTTTAAGCCGTACCGTTTGACGCTGGCTGGTGCGGGCGGGTGCAGAGATCACGCGCTCTGGGTTTGGCGGGCGAGCACAACGCCGGGCGCCTGGCCGCAGCGGGAATTGCGGGCGCGGGTACGCAGGAGGAAAACGGGGGCTTGTGGCTCGGAGAGTGAATCCAGAGAGCATCCTTGGGCGGGGAGGTCTCGTCAACGCATACTCGCCCACGCATAGAAGAAACAGTTGCGCCCAGGTCGAGCTGACAGCTGTGGGTTCGCTTTGAACTTGACTTTCTAGCGGCAACAGCACGGTACTGTTGGCCTGGGCGCATACTCCGCATCAGCTCCTGCTGGGTCAGAGGCTGCGCTCCTGCCGGTTGCGTGCCCGGCGGTGACAGTAAAGGCAGGGCTCGGGCGGCGGGGCCATTGCCTTGGTTCTAACATTCCTGAATTGCCCCACATTCAGACTTTTGACGTTTCCTTCATTGCAGGCCAGTCTCGGATATATATATTCAAGAGGTTTGAGAGAAGTTCATCGTCCAACTTTAAACCTGGACCCCAACCCCAGACCACCCCTGCTTTCAGGGCCCTGGGGATCGATCTTAACCCCAAATTATGTTGAATAACTGCAGTGTGACTAAAAAAACAAAAACAAAAAAACACCACCTTCATTTATTAGATGATGTAACTGCTTATAACACGAACCCAGTTTGGACCGCTCTTCATTTAAAAAACATATATAACAGGACCCTTGAAAACTGACAGAGGACCCGAGTCTCTTGCAGACCTCTGGGAGACCCTACCGCTCATCAGACGAGAGGGCGCTTGGAAAACCCCGGAAAGTCGAGGCAGGTGGTCTCCATTCAGCCGTTTCCACCATCGTCCCGGAATGCCTCGTCTAACAGCAATGGCGACAGTAACAATAAGCTCGTGTCAGCTGTACAGCGCCTAGCTGGTTTTCAAAGTATGTCGGTATCTTTGTTAATCAGCCACCCCAGGAGCCAAACCTGGGGACGCCAGCCCTAAAGGACAACCCAGACTTCCGTGTCAAATCCTAAAATTTCCGGGCTTTGAACAACCCGGCTCGACCTCTTAAGAGCCTATGACTTTGGGCAAGTCCCAGCACCTCACGGAGGTGGAGGTTGTGACCGCCCAGCTACAGGCAGCCTGAGCCGACTGCCGCTGCACGGACCTGGAAGTGCGTCCTCACAGCTAGCACGACAAAGCTGTGGAGTCGTGGTTATTCTGCCTTAGGTGTCGTTTGGCTCCTCTTCCGCGGCGCCCTTGCTGAGGAGCTTCTTCCCCCGCTGTCTTCGCGACTCTGGCTGCGGCCTTCTTTGGGCGGCAGAGGCTCCTGCAGCCGCTGTGCGCCGCGGGGTGGATGCCACCACCTGCCGGCCCCATGCGCTCTCAGCCTCTGCCGTCTCCAGCCTTCGGCAAGGGAGGTGGCCAGCTAGGATGGCTCGCAGGCTGGGGAGGTGGCCTGCGGCGCCTTGGCAGCTGCCCGGGCCCCAGTTCAAGTCCGCCTCGCTTGTCCCCAAAAGCGCTGCTGGGCGGCTCCCTCCTCCTGCTTTGGGGCGCAGGAGCTCTGCGGCCAGTGTCCGGGGCTCGGGGACATGTCTGATTCTTCCCTTCCTCATCCTCCCTCCGCAGCGGCCTTCCCCCAAAGCCTGAGTCTTTCTGGAAAGCGGATTTAGATTCAAGGATTTTGTGGGAGGCCTCGATTCTCGGTTCTCCTCGTGTATTCAGATCGAAACCTCGATAGAGGAAGGTGGAGTGCGGGCTGGCGGGGGACCTGGCACTGGTGGCCGCTTGGGGAGTTAAGAATCTCCTCCTGCGCGGCTTGGATGATGTCCTGCCTCTGTGGGATGCTCGGACGCCGCCAGGCTCCACCAGTTTCTCCATCTGAAAAATGCCCGTGGGCTCCTCTCCCTCTAAGAGGAGGTAGCCAAGCGTCGGGCACTTCAGAGCGCTCCCCACAACCTGAGGAAGCCCCCAGAAGCCCCTGTCCTCACCAGAATCGGACACTGCTACTCCTAAGCAGCTGATCAGAGCAGCTCGGAAAAAGTCAGAATCGCTGTCATCCACTCCCCTCCCATGGGGAGTAGTAGGCATTCACTGCGGCCCCCATTTATTTGCGGATAGGGAGCCCATGCCAACTTCCCCTGCTCACCCGAGATACTGACCTGGGGTCCGTGAGCCCCTCAAACCCAGTCGTTCGTGGTGCCATGCAGCTTGGGGCAGGTGAAGCCAGCAGGCCCAGGGATGTGTTACACACACACACACACACACACACACACTCCAACTACATTTGGCAGCCGATCGGATTCCGAATTTGTCGGCCCGTAGACCAAGATTCGAGTGCGCGGCTGGAAACCTTAGGACCGATGTCAGCGCTTGTCGCCGTGAGTTCTGCTTTCTGTCACTATCCCTGGCCTCGGTTTACGCATCTGTAAAGTGGACCCAGCTTTGAGATTCTCTGAGGGCCCAAGGGGACTGGGGAAAATGAAGAAGTCGAGGGTCCCCTGGGCTCAGGAGGCGGCTGTGACTGCTCCCGGCGCCCCAGGCCCAGCGCAGCCCTGCCTCGGGGCACAGGGAGTAAGGGATAGCAGGTCCCCTAGGGCAGAGAGCAGGGCTGGCCGCGCGCTGGACAGTTTCTCATCCCTTAGGGAACAACTAAACAAAACAAAAAGGTCGCGGGGGGCGGGGGCGGCGTGGAGGAGGACAAGGAGAAAAAGAAAACATCGCCAACTTTCAGCAGGTGCCGCGTCTGCGGCGGGGGTGAGGGGCCAAGTAACGCCACCGGTCTTGGGTCGTAAAAAGCGGTGAGAAATCCTGGGAGGCTGGGCGGGACCCCGAGGCCGCCTCGCGCTCCTAGAATCAGACTTCACGCCCCCGCAGGACGAGCAGCAGCGCTCCCGGAAACCGCAGCAATCCGGGTCATACCAAATTTGTTTGAGTCATTCTTCCTGGGCGTCTCGGCCCAGTGTGGCAGCGCCAGTCCAGGCTGGGGACTCCAGACAGGCGAGGAAGGGAAGGTGGGGCCTGCGCGGAAGGCAAAGCCGCCCGAGGTCCACTTAGGACCGCCGAGCCTTTTCCCTTGGAGTAAACCCATCCCGGCTCGCTCCCCTCCAAAGAACAAACTGCCCTCTTAGGTCGCAGTCCCAAACAACTGTCATTTTCAGAAGGAAAAAAAAAACTTGCCTCGTCCCCCCTTCCCAAATAACCAACTCATCCCGGTAGTGGCGACCGCCGGGAAGAGAAAGGGAGGAGAGGCTAGTAGTATAGGAAGTGTTTCGACTTTTTACAAGTAAAGCACATTCGAGACCAATTATGAAACTGAAATGGAATCTTAAAACCTTTCCAAAAGAAAAGGACTGCAGAAACCACTCGGAAGGTAGCTGGGCAGGGGGTGGCGTGCAGGCGCCAAGGCCCTACGCCCTTCCCTCCTCGTTTCGCCGCTTCCGGAAGCGGGAATCGTTTTGTCCATTGCTGGTCCCCACGCCCCGCCGTCGGTCCCGAGCGGCTGCGGGACGCCTGACCACCGCATTCGGGGCATCCAGCCCGGGGTCACGGAGGCTGGGAAGGGCCGCGGGCCGGGGGAGGACAAGTCGGCCTTTCTGCTCCGGGAGGAAGTGAAGGAAGCCCGGGGTCTGGGTTTCCGTGTTCCGGGCTCGGGCCGGCCGCCCAGGTTAACTCTTCATCGCTCGCCCGCACCCGGCGGGGAGCGGGTGTAGACAGGAGCGTTTCCCTCCGGCGAATCCGTGGGATTCTTGGGGAACCCTGGAACGCCTGCGGGCTAGGTTCCTCAGTAAAATTGGGTATTTAACCCGCCCTGCCCATCCGTCACATCTTCGGTGGGTTTCTGTGCGGATCAAATGACGCCGTGTCACCGTGGAGGTGCACGCACTTTGGAATTTGTAGAGCAATTTGCACGGGGCAGGGGTAGGCGCAGGGGACCCTTTCGCGGAGACAAGCTACAGGGAGCGCCGGGTTCTCCCCTACTCGCTGCAGAATTTCAGCGACAGTTTTTTACTAGCCGGTTCTACGAGCGAAATGAGGACGAGATCACCTAGAGAAATGCTCGGAAAATCGAAAACGACAAAGCGACAAAGTGAGGAGCTGGAGGAATTAGCAGATAGGGTGGGGAGTACAAAATGGGTCTGTGGTTCCATCTATGGGCGGCTCCTTGACTTTGAGAAAACTGCCCGCGACACAGGAGAGACGCTTGTGAATTTGCTCCCCGGATTAGGTGGGATTCATCGTGCCTCAAGTCCCCGAAATCGGTTTTAAACCCTTCCTGGGGAGTGGACAGCAAGGCGGGCTCTCGGGAGAGCCAAGGCGGACTCCCTCCCGGACTAGGAAGCAGTCGGGAGAAGGGCCCCAGCTGTTTCCAGCCCGCCTCACTGCTTCCCCCAAGGCCGGACAGAGAGGCTCAGAGAAAACACGGCGTCCAAGAGGGCGTGTTAAACTAAAAGTTTATAAATTAAAAAATTACAGCGAATAGAGCTTCCAAACTTCACAAATCTTTTTAAAGTTAATACTCTAGTCGAGTGCACAGTGCCCTTAAAGAGGCAAAAGCGGCGACGCTGATGTGACAGGTAGGCTCACCTGTCTTAGGGGCAGGAACCAGGATGGGGGACTTCCGGGTCGGGGCGCAGGAGTCGCTCAGGGCAGAGAAGGCCGCCTGGCCGCCCCGGGGTCGGTGGAGGCCGAAGGCCAAGCGGCGGCACTGCGGGGGAGGCCGTGGAAAGGCTGGTCAAGGATATTCACATTGAATACAAAAATAACCGTCATTTGAATACAAACAACTGGAAAGTGCTACAAGTCTTAATCTCCTTTAAAACAGAAAAAGAAGTAGATAAAAGTTCCTGCCAAGGGCAGCCCCGGGTGGCTCTCTCCTGGTTGGGGGGGCCCTGAGCTCTTTCCACTTGGGCATGGCCCTTGGACCTCGGGGTGCAAAGAAACGGGGAGGCCCTGGCCTGGCCCGCGCGCAGGGGCTGCCATCCTTACATTCGGCACCTAATAGGGCGCGCCCCCTGCCCGAGCTCTGACATCGGGAGGAGAGAGCCCCCAAACCAAAGCCGCCACGGGGCAGACCAACCTAGGCCCGAAGTTGCCTGGGGCTGCCAAAGTTCCGCACCCCTTTGTTCCAAATGCAATTTCCAAAAATAGATATGTAGATACACATAGATCGGTAGCATGGATACCATGAACTAGTGTGGCCAAGCGCACGAAGCTCCCGGCAGGCCCGAGCGCCTGCGGATTCAGGCTCCGAGGTCTCCGGGAGTTCTCTCCGCTCCAGGAAAACGCCATCCCCAGGCAGACACAATCCCAGTCCCCATCCAACTTTGTCGTGGTAATAAATAGTGAGTAGGGGCTTCCAGGCAGGTGAGGAGCGAGTAGGGCCCCGAGGCCTTAGGGTGCTTCTCTTCAAATTAAAACAAGGCGCCCCCTCTGGGCAGACTCAGTTTCGCTGCCAGGGCGCACGTCCCGCCTAGCAGAGCCTGGGCTGGATTTCATCCCCCGCTGGGCCCGTCGGCGGGGCGTCCCCTGCACGGGACACAGCCTGCACAGCCGGCAGGGCGGCCCGGATCCGGGGCGCGGGGATCATTCGCTGCCTCGCTCCGGGCGGGCTCACTGGGTGCCCGCGGCGGCCGCGCACGTGGAGAGCGCCCAGCCGGGGAGGCAGTAGTAAGGGTAATAGTAGGAGGGCTGCAGGGGCAGCAGCGAGGGGGGCCGCAGCACCTCGCCCGGCAGGTACTGTCTCTGATCGTCGCGCACCAGCACTTTCACGGCCACTTTCTTGGCGGCGGGAGCCGAGGCCAGCAGGTCGGCAGCCATCTGCCGGCGCTTGGTCTTGTAGCGACGGTTCTGGAACCAGATCTTCACCTGCGTCTCGGTGAGTTTCAGCGACGCGGCCAGGTCGGCGCGCTCGGGCCCGGACAGGTAGCGCTGGTGGTTGAAGCGGCGCTCCAGCTCGAAGACCTGCGCGTGCGAGAAGGCCGCCCGCGAGCGCTTCTTCCGCGGCTTGGGCGCCGCCGGCTCCTCCTCCTCCTCCGCGCCGCCCGCCGGGCCGCCGCTGCCCCGGCCGCTCGCTCCCGTGCACAGCGCGGGCACGCACGCGCTTCCCGGGCCAACGCCGTCGTCCTCCGCCCGTGGGCTGCGGTCACCTGCGGACCCCGGTGGGGACAGAAACAAGAGACAACGTCTCAGAGGTGAAGCCAGGCCTCAACTGCGGGGATGGGGTTGGCGGAGATTTTCCCCCACCTTTGATCCTGCCTGAGCGACGGGGAACATCCGGCTACCGCTGGCCCTATCCCACTCGCTTCCAGGAGCTAGGCCTCTAGGGTGTGGACGACAGATTTAGCCGCTGAGTCAACGCTGTGCGGCCTAGGACAGGTCCCCTGCCCTCTCTGGGCCCTGGGCTCCCCTTAGTAACGCTTTGCCGAGGGTGGGTTTGAGCATGCCCGCAAGCAGTTACAACGCCGAGCCCTGGAATTCTAGGCTGAGTTTCGGTCTCCCTGCTGGGGTTCACCCGCTCCCCACACTCACACCTCTGCTATAGGTAATGGGAGGCGGGGGGACTCCCGGGGGCCAGAGGTATTCGGAACTCCTCGCCATCTAACCACCCAGCTGCTTCGAGGACTGTGGCAACATGCCTTGGGTAGGCTCTTCCCTTCTCTTGTTTGGAAACAAGCCCGAGGGTTGGAGCTGGGGGCGAGGGGGCTGTTCTTGCACTTATCCTTGAGCCCACTCTGCTGTGACCCCAGCTCCCGGTCAGTTTTGCCTACCCCTCCCCCCCGCCCCGGGCCCCTTAGCCGAGGGGTCCAGAGCTCGGGGCTGGGGCTGGACTTAGTTGCTTGGGCCCTGCTTACAGCTGCGGCGACAGGCCCCGACGGGGCCGGGGTCTTCTGGAGCCACCACGCAGCGCTGTTGGCGGCCGAGGAGGTCTGCCTGCAGCTCCCGAGTCCTCAACCCGGGGCTGTTCCCCAGACCCCGGAGCCTGGGAAAGCTGGAGCCGACCTCTTCCCAAAGCCCTGGCCCCGCAAAACCTTCAGCCTCGGGTCCACCCGGCGGGTCTGTGCTCCCTGGGCCCCTCACTCTTCCCCTTCGCTTATTTTGGGGGCTTGGGGATGTCACGGCGTAAGGCACTGGCGACGAGGTCAAAGCGGCCCCGCGCGGGGCGCAGCAGCGCTCTCCAAGCCCTGTCTAGGGCATGCTGCCCCAGGCCGTCTGGGCCTCGCCCCGCAACGCACGGCGCTGCGGAGCTCCCGCGTGCTCTCGCGGGCTCAGGTCCCAGGAGGGTTCCAGCCGCCCCGCGCCAGCGCGCAGAGCTTCGGGCCGTGGCCAGCTGCAGGGACCCTGGATGCAGGGTGCTCAGAGCAGGGCTCGGGCGCCCCGGGACGAGTCCTCCCCGCCTGCCCACTCGGCGTGGGTTGCCCCGCTCGCCCATCCCCTCGGCCCGGCCCAGTTCCTCGCGAAGCCGCAGCAGACCTGAGACGCTGGCCGACATCTCGCTGTCGCTCCGGCCCGCGGTTTCCTCCTCCAAGTCCTTGGCGGCGGGCCGCTCGCAGCCCGGCTGGCGGAGCCCCAGGGGTCCCCCCGCGCGGCCGGCCCCGCTGGCCCCCGGCGCGTCCGCGCAGTGCCGCGCGCCCTCGTTCTCCTCGCTGAGCGCCGAGTCCGAGTCCCAGCCTCCCGGGCTCCCCGCCGTCCGTCCCGCGGGCGCCCTGGTCCCGGTAGGCGACGCCAGCAGAGAGTCCTCGGCACCTCCCAGCGCGCCCGCGTCAGTCTCTCCAAAGAGCCGCCAGCAACAGGCGGCGGGCGCCGCGGCCACCGCTGTGCCTCCGGGCGCCACGCGCGCGTCTGGCGCGGGCAGCCCGCCGCGCTCCTCTTTCTTGTTGAGGATAGCCTGGATGGAGAAGGGCGTCAAGGTGCTGGCGCCGCGGACAGCCATCTGCGCCGTCGGCTGGCCCGGCCGGGCGGCGGGGCGAGCGGTGGGGGCGCAGGAGAAGTCGGGGCCGGCCGCAGCGCGAGTGAGCCGGCGGCGCGAGGCCCCCGCAGCCCACTCCTGCTCGGCCCGGCAGTGCCCGCCCCCCTCGGGCCGGGGATCCGCGCCGACCCTCACCCTCACCTCGGAGGCCCACCCTCCCGGAGACCCCCTCCCCCGAATCCGGCTCCGGACGCGCTCCTCTTGCAGCTCAGCTGGATTATCTCATCGCCTCGCGCCCTCGGGGGCGGGCTGGGGTCTGCCCCCTCGGGGGGGCGTGGGGCTGGCCGGCGGGGGCCCCTTCGCGGCGGCAGTCCCCTCCCCGGCGCTGTCACTTTTTCTTTCCGCCTCGGTCTCTTCCCGCCGGCACGGTTTCGCTCCGGGCTCGTCCTCTCCCTCCCCTGCGGCGGCGGCGGCGGCGAGCGCGGCCGGATTCCGAGCGGCGCGGCGCGCTTTTTACCCCCTGCCCGGGTTTTATCTGTTTCTTCTCTCTTTCCTTCGGCTGCGTTCCTGCGCACCCCCCTCCCGCTCCCTCCCGGGTGTCATTCCTCAACGCCGAGTGACAGCCTCAGGCCACGCCCCTCGCTGGGCCGTCCTGGGTCCTCCCGGCTGCGCATTGGCTGGCTCCAGCTGGGTGATGTTGACATTAACCGACAGAACTGGGCGCGCTGCACCGGGAAAGACCCAGGCTGACTTAACCCTTTCCCTTCTAAGCCTGCTTCTAGAGCATCCTCCAGCAACACGCCACCCAGGCTCACTGCTGGAGAAACCACTTTTTTCCGCCTCCCCCCCCCCGCCCCCCGCAGATATATCTATCCGTTCCAACAATTTTATGGACCAGTGACATTGAGTCAACACCTGCGGGGAAAATCCACAACAACACAGTTCATAAATCGCGCGTGTGATTTCTGTTCTTTAGGAAGGAGGACAACACGAACAGAGTGCATCTCCCCCCCCCCCCCTTCAGTTTCCTCCCTCCTTCACGGCGAATTGTCTTCGCTGAAATAATCCGTGAATTAAAATCACTCCAGAAATATTTTTATTTTCTCACCACCATTGATTTGTTCGATTTCTACAGAGGAATTTAAAAAAAAAAAGCTGATACATTTAGAACTAAAGTCAAACGAGGAATTGGAAGGCATCTTTGGGAAAACTGCTGAAAATTGTAGTCATTTCTCTGGGGAGGTCAATACTGAATTTAATTGGAATTTGTTGAGTTTTACTCCATGGAAAAAAAAAACGCCTTTCAATTTGTTCTTTAAAAAATATTCAATTACTTGTGAGTTGAATGTGTGTAGAGATAGATATGTGTTGGTTTAAAAAAAATTCTGGGAACTGTAGTAATGATCCAGAACTGATGATACTAAATTATCTGGAATAATAAGAAATGCATTGTTTTATGTAATAGAAGGAACCAAGCTAAGCACAAATACTGTGGCATGTGTTTTATTTTTAAATAAAAATTTCGCTTCTGATATATTTCTCTCTTTTCCATTAAATTTTCACCAGAAGTTTAACTTAATACTAAATACACCAACTTGAGCCATTAAACAAATGGAAAGAACCCTGATTTTATTTCAGTAAATTGCTGGAATTAGTGTTATTGGCGTCATCAAAAGAAGTAACATTTCCTCCTGTTGCTTTTTGTTTGTTTTTATTCTGCACCGCAGCAAGAAATACAGTCACCATTCATATTTTGCAGCCTGCCTAAGAGGCTTCACATCATCTACACTTTCTAGCATTTGTAGCCCCATAATGCTTTCTTGCTCTGTACCAACCCTGTATTAGGGGAAAACTTCACACTCGAGGAGGTCATCGCCCTTTAGAGTATATGCTTTTTATGACTATATCAGTCTTGAGGAAAGGATGGTCAGATTTGGTTGTCAATATCGGGAAGGTGAAAGCAACTGGGGGGCTCTTCAGACAACCAGGGGAACAGAACAGGATGCTTACCACATTTCACCAGAAAGCTTGCCCTTCTTCCCTTCCACTGATCGTCAGTTACTCTTTAAATGAACTCCCCCGTTCCTCCACATCCCCGGCGGGGCTACTTCGAGTATAGGTATTGAGTTATTTTCGGGAGGGGGCGAGGGAGGGAGGGGATTGACGCAGGTGGCCGGGAAGGGACAGGTCTGGGCTCTATGTCCCATTCAGCTATCCCTTTGTGGGATTAGGGCTTGGTCACACCAGCAGGCAGGGCTATTTGGGGGTTCAATGCCCGAGTACTAGAGTAAGTTCGGGGCTATGTAACGACTTATTTGAAAATGATAGTTACCATTTAGTTACCAAAACAGATTTATTTTATTACTATTTTTTAAAGAAATCCAAACGACAGCAGGATATGCCCCTTGCCCCGGGGCCTGCCAGCGGTTTGCAGAGCCTGGAAAGATGCGTTTGGGCATTTTGAGTTGTCTGCTTTTTGTGTGCGGTCCTGTGTGGCCCGAGTGGAAGAAAGTGGCTGCACCCCGAGTCTTTCGGAAGGGTACAGCGAGGGAGGATTGTGGCGTGTCCCTGGGGCAATTGAGGCTGTTAGTTTTTAGTTCTGGGGAGCACCGTAGGCCGGGAGTTGGGGGTTTGGCGGAGGCTATCCACACCCGATACTGAGCTGCGAGTAGAAGCTGCTCCTAAAAAGGGTGAGGCGGGGAGGAAAGAACTTTGGGCTCCGTGGCGTGGAGGTGGACGGACGCCCAGACACTTCCCGGGGACGTGCCTGAGTCTAGGCCGGCGAGGACGGTGTGAGGACGCAGGGCTCGGCAGCATCCGCGGGCACGCTGCTGCGCCCCCAGGCCACGTTGCGGGGGTGGGGGGGGGCACTTCGTCCGAGCGTGGCCGGAGCCCCCCGCAACGCCGCGGCCGCCCGAGTGTGCCTGCAGTTCCGTGGGCCCCGCGCTCTGGCCTGGGCGGGCCGAGGGCGCCCACGGAACCCGGGAGTGCGCGCGGCCGGCAAGGCTTCCCCGAGGCTCCCTCCTCTGCAGCGCCCCCTCCTCTAAGTCTTCTCCCGCACCCGGCCCGCCCTCGTCCTCCTCGCTCTCGTCCTCCCCTCCCTCCTCCTCCTGCCCCACCACCCCCACCGCCTCTCCGGCTCCCGCGCAGTGGGTTTTCCGCGCCCCCCGCACGCCGCCCCCTGCGTGCCCCGGGGCGGCCCGGGTCCTGAACGCCTGGCACTCCGAGCCTTCCGCCGGCCGCGCGGGGAGTGGGGCGCGGGAGGCGGGGCAGGGCGCCGAGGCGGAGGGGCGGGGGGCTGGGCCCGGCATTTCGGGGCGCGCGCCGTGCCCCCCGCGGCTGCTCACGCGCCCGTGCTCCCGGGGCTCCAAGGCCGCCGGCCTTTTCCAGCCTGGCCACCGCGCGCCGCGCCCCGGCTCTGGGCCACCTGCGCCCCGGGCCTCCCCGGGCCCCGGGCCGAGAGCGCCGGCCCGGTCCGGGTGGGGAGCGCGCCAGGGGCCGCCTTGTAACTTGAGGCTGCGCGGGGCTTGGCTTTCAGGTGCCGTTAACCGTGACCCACGTCACCTGCCTTCTCTGGGCCCCTGGTTCCAGTCCCCCAGAACGAGGGCTTGGCCCGGGGGCCCTGGGAGGCCGCTGCCGAAGCGTGTGAACCGGCGGGCGCCGAGGATCCCCGCTGCAGACCCGCCTGCGCCGCGGGGGGAGGCGGAGGCCGCGCCTGGGACTGACCGTGTGTCCCCACCCGCGGGCTCTCGAGGGCGCTCCCAGCGTCGGAAGCACCCGAACACCTGAGACACGCTGACTCCTCGCCGGCAGTCCCCAGCTGCTGGAGTCTTAAACCATCAGTTTCCGGGCCCCAGCAGGGCTGCTCACGCACGTCGTGATAGAAGCATCTACTTATTCAGCCTCCGTGCCAGAGGTGGCTCGAGCGCCCCTTCTACCCGGCCAAGGTGGTTTCATATTGCTCGCCCATGCTGAGCCAGGAACCGCAGTCTTCTGTTTTATTTAACCTACACAACCCATTTTACAGATGCGGAAACTGAGACTCGCCGATTTTAAAGGACTTCATCCCCAGTAAAGCGACTGTCAGCATTCGATGCCAAATTCCGCTGGTTTCTCCAATCCAGCCGATTTTCCTTATTGACCTCCAGGTTTATTCTCGGTAAATGTTTCCATTCGTTGTCTTTACCCATTTCTGTGATACCCATTCATCAGAAAAGGAGCTTCGGATTTAAAGAAATCAAAGGAGTTCAGGCAGACAAAACTAACGATTTCTTCTGTTTCCGGGCATTTGAAGATAAAGCGCGGAAGGCCTGCAGCTCTGAACATAAACCTCGTTTTGCTGCAAGAAACAAGCCATCATTATTATAATCAATAGACTAAGCCGTAAGAAAGGGGAGACAGCCACGTGACGGAAGCTCCGCGGGTTCGGAACGCAGAGGACCCGGGTACGCGGACTGCGGAGGCCACGTTCCCTTTGGAGCCGAGTTTTCTTACCTGTCTGCGGTCAGACCTTTGAAAAAGGGCCGTACGGACCTGCCCGCCAGCGTGGGGACTGTGGAGAGCGAGCGCCACCTAGCGGGAATTCCTAGGCACGTGCGGGGGTACCCTGGAGAAGGAGTGAGACAGGTAGAGTCAAAAAGGAAAATGTTTCACAGAACGGAATGTTTTTGCTCATGTTTACACAGTCCCACGTTGTCAGTGATCTAATAGCGGGGGAACGTTGCATTTTAAAAACTCACCTAGTCACAGTCCAAACGCGCCACCAGAGAGACTCAAGGGCAGGGGGGAAGGGCTGAGACGGGACGGGGACATTGTGCAATCTCTTTTAGAGCTGGAGGATGTTGCTATGGGAAGAACTGCTGCTGCCTCCCTAGGAGGTTTTTTGTGAAGACTCAAACAGTGCTCTCGCTGGAAGATGATTTCAGGCACAGCAGCCCTGGGTGATTTCTTGGAGTTACGTGAGTGCTTTTCGGTTTCATAAAGATTAATTTCTTCATGAGACTAACTGAAATATTTCATGTAAACATCGGAAAGTTCAGGCTAGCTGAAGGCTCACAGGGAGAAGGTTGGGTGACAAAGGGGGGAGAAGGTCATGTGACACTGGAGAGAGATTGGAGTGACCCGTCTGCAAGCCAAGGAACCGTCGAGGATTGCCAGCAATCGGTGGGAACATGGCCCGGCTGACACCTTCATCTTGGACTTGTGGCCTCCAGAACTGTGAGAGAATAAATTCCTGATGATGTAAGACACTGAGTTTGTGGTGCTTTTTATGGAAGCCCTAGGAAACCATGATGCCCTGCTTGGCACTAGAATTTCAGTGGCGGAGTGCCCTGAATAAACACGTGCTTAAATAATGCAGTGGAAAATATGTCCAATAGTGATAAATATATCAGATAGATGATAAAACATACCATAAGAGCTGTGAAGAAATAAAAAACACAGTGATTTGATAGAGAACAATTTGGGGATAATTTATTTATTTATTTTTTTAAAAGATTTATTTCTTTCCCCTACCCCCCGCATTGTCTGCTCTCTGTGTCCATTCACTATGTGTTTTTCTGTGTTTGTGTGTATTCTCATCAAGTGGCACTGGGAATCTGTGGCTCTTCTTGCTGCATCAGCTCTCCGTGTGCATAGCACCACTCCTGGGCGGGCTACTGGTTTTATGCAGGGTGGCTCTCCTTGCACAGGGGGCACCCTCGTGCAGGGGCATCCCAGCGTGGGCCGGCAGTGCTTGCACGCAGCAGCGTTGCTCTTGGGCCAGGTCACCACATGAGCCAGGAGGCCCTGGGTATCGAACCCTTAGACTTCCTATATGGTAGGCAGATGCTCTATTTGTTGAGGCACATCTGCTTTCCTGGGGTTACTTTAGATTGGGTGGGACCTGAAGCAGAAAAAGACACCAGACAAAGATCAAGGAAGAACTTCAACTTTTTTTTTGCATTGGAGTTGTAGTAGATTTCCAGAAACATTCACAATGTAGAGAGTTCCCATTTCCCACCCCGCCGCCGTGTATAGTTCTCTCTATCATTTACATTTTGCATTTGCTACAACTGATGAACCAATGTTAATATAATTCCATTAACTATAGTCAATAATTTACAATAGGTTTCACTCTTTGTTTTGTACAGTTCTGTGTTTTTTAAAAGTATTTTTTATTCTGATAACATACATACAACTAAAAGTTTCCATTTTAACTACTTTCAAGTGTACAGTTCAGCAGTGTTGATTACGTTCAGTGTTGCACTATTGCCATCACCATCTATTACCAAAACTTTTTCTGCACCCTAAACAGGAACTCTGTACCAACTGAGCATTAACTCCCCATTTCCCACACTCACCCCTGCTCCTGCTATCCGGTATTCTAATTTCTGACATGAATTTGCATATTCTAATTTCTTCATATCTGTGACACTATACGATATTTGTCATTTTGTATCTGGCTTATTTCCCTTAACATAAGCTCTTCAAGATGCATCCATATTGCCGCATGGATCAGAATTCTGAGGAAGAACTTTCCCAACAGAGGGAAAAACTGGTGCAAAGGGAGAAAGTGGGGACCATCAGAAGTGTGATTAAGGACCCGATTGGGGTAGCTGAAGCATTGTGGGGGAGGGATAGAGTGGTGAGTTTTGGGGCCCAAGGAGGGTCAACCAGAGACAGTGCAGGGTTTTATGAGCCACAGTAAATATTGTGAATTTTATTCTAAGTATTATGGAAAGCCATTGGCAGATTCTAAGCAAAGGGGTGACTGCATATGATTTACATTCTTAAATGATTACTCTGGCTGTTATATGAAGAAAAGATGGTGGGTGTGGAAGCAAGAGAATCCAGAAGACAACTAGAAGCTACTGCAAGAATCCAAGTTAGAGATGATGATGGCTTGGATTAGGGTGGCACCGGAGATGGACAGAAATGCCCAGGCTTCAGCGTTTGTTTTGGCTGTGCTCTTGAAGGACTCATTGGATTGGAGGGAGAAGTGAAGGATAGGTAATAATTAATGGTACCTTCTGGATTCTGAATTTGGATGACTAAGCTGTAGTGGTGGTATTCACTTAGATGGGAAAGATTTGAGAAAACTTGGAGGGAGGACAGTGTTCAGTTTTGGACATTTTAGGTCTGGGATGCTTAGTAGACATCCATGTGAAGGTGTGAAGTAGTGTGATATGGGCAGGTGAATATAACATTTCAAGAAGTGGTCTCAAGTGCTAGAGAGAGAAATTTGGGAATGATCAGACTATAGGCAATATTTTAAGTTGATAGTACTGGATATTGTCACCTAGGAAATGATTGCAGTCTAAGGGGAGAGAACTCTAGGTGGAACGATCTGGGCTATCCAACATTTACAGTTTCAACCGAAGAAGGAGATCCACCAAAAGAGTCACTAGCTCAGAAAGAAGAACCAGGAGAATTTGGTACCCAAGGAAGCTAAGAGGACAAAGTGTTGCCACAGTTGAGGTCAAGTTATATGGGTCTGGCCAAATGGAAGTCATTGTTCACCTTTATAGGAACCATCTCACATCTCATAGGGCAATGGGATGAACACCAGATAGGAATGAGCTGAGGAAGGCAGGGAACGGGAGATGGTGAATACAGGTGACTCTTTAAAGAAGTTTTGCCATGAAGGAAAATATAGGATGAGGTGGAAGATTGAGGGGAACTTGCATCCAAAGATTTTACTTTAGATAGACGATATTAGAATATGCTTATATATTGGTGGAAATAATCCAGTGGAGAGGAATGACTGATATGCAGGAAAGAAGAGAAAACTGCACAATTAAAGTCCTTGCTATAGATGCTGGCTATTGAGGTGAGCAAAGATGAAGTAATAATAATGATGGCTGGTGTTTACTGAGTTCTTACTACTATGGGCCAGGCACTGTTCAAGTGCTTTATACATTTGACTTCATTTAATTCTCTCAACAAGTTTGAGGTATGCCAGTGTATGGAGCAAGGCAGAGGAGATTAGGGGAAGATGGGAGGGTGAGAAATAGTCATTTGGCACAATAGAAAAAGAAGACATTAGGTAAGTCTGATAGAATAGCTGAACAATTCACATCCATGATTCAAAGTGTAACCAGTTAGCACAGGTGTGTGCTTTTTTCCCAGCAACATTTCTCTGCTCAGAGTCTGGCACAGGATGGGTGGATATTTGAAGGACCCAAGGTTGAGGTTTTGCTAGACCATTATGGAGAACAAGAGGAGGGTTTGCAAATGAGGGTTCATGGAACCATGAAACCTAAGCTTGATCAGGGCAAAAATAAGGACATGAGGTGGGTGATTCATTGATAGACCTATAGTCAATAGATTAGAAGTCTTGGAAGAATAAAAAATACTGCTGGATATGAGTAAGAGTATTAGGGCATCTGAGTTCCAGGGACTGGAAGGGTGGTCATAGATCTGAGTACTTGGTCAATATTTTGGAGGTGGTCAAGTGATACCAAGGTCAAGGTTGGTGGAGATGGGTGGAAGTTTTGATTATTGGAGGTGCTCTCCTGCCCTATTTTCAATGATTGCTGATGACTCCCTGATGTTCCTGTGAAACCCCCAAACCCTTAGCTCCTGCTCTTTGTGCCACCCACATGCCATCTATCCTGTCCCTCATTGTGGAGATTCCACTAACCTGTTCTGGCAGAGAACACGGAACCATGAAAATGTGATATTTATTGAAGATACTTTTCTCTACCTGCTCCACCCAACTCAAGTACTACCTCAGTTCTGACACATTCTGGAAAGTTTCTGCAACCCTGCCTGTTGTGTCCTTTTCCTCCTGGGAATGAAGAAATTCAGTGCTTTAGAATGATTTGCTGTGTACTCATCCTGAGAAGTTTGTTTGTAATTAAATTGACTACTCGAGTCCAGTTGCCACACAGCGATGATAAAGATACTTAATTAGAAAGCATGACTTTTATTGAGTAGTGTTTCCTAAATTCCAATTATTTGCATATCCTTTTTCCTATTTTTGTCATATCAGTATATCTTCATCTAATCATTATTTACTTAATACTTTCATTTAAATGGCTCCTTTTTTAAAACTTGAAAAAAATCTTACTTTTACAAGAAACTTTATATACATAACCTGAGCAGAAATGTGTATATAAATTCACCAAAAGACATAGGCCATAATGTTCATAGCCTCATTTTTTGTACTAGCCAGAAACCTGGAAATTACCCCAAATGCCCATCAGCAGTAAAATGGGTAAGTGAAGTGTGGTATATAGGACACTATATAGCAGTGAGAATAACTACAACCACATATGGACAAATCTCATAAACACAGTGTTTTAATGACTCACCATTGTGTATGGGACCTGGCGGCAGGTGTGACAGTTTGAAGCTGGGTGGACCCCAAAAAATCCTGTTCTTGAAGCTAGTCTTTCCTGTGCATGTAAACCTATTGTAGATGAGCCCTTTTGATTAGGTTCTGTTAAGGGACTTCCCTTTTATTAGATCACTTCAGTAGTCCATGACCCAGGGTGGGTCTTAGTCCTCTTTTTGGAGTCCTTTATAAATGAAGGAATAAAAAGTCACAGACACAGAGAAAAAGACCACAGTAACAGAGAGAAGCCTCCAGAAGTTGAAATCAATGTACCAGGGAGAGAGAAAAGACACAGACAAGGCAAGTCGATGCATAACTAGCAATGAGGCCAGGAGGAGAGGGAAGAGATGAGCCGATGCTGCCATTATGCTCTGTCAGGTGCCAGATCCCCCACAGCTGAGCTCAGGGAGAAAGTGAACCTGGAGGAGAAAGCAGAGCCACCATTGTGCCTTGCCAAGTGGCAGCCGAACTCGGGGAGAGCGTCACCTGATGCCTTGATTTCAACACTTTCACAGCCTCAGAACTGTAAGCTTTTAACCTAATAAATCCCCATTTAAAAAACCAATCTATTTCTTGTACATTGCTCCCGGTGGCTTTTAGCAAAGGAAAATAGTAGGCGATTAACCAATATTCACTGGCTGAATGATTGGTCTCCTTTCATCCTTAGCACAACCTGATGGGATTGGCAGGTGTCAGCATTTCTATTCATGGATGAGGAAACGGAGATGGCGAGCGGCCGTGTGAGTTGTTGAAGGTCACACAGAACACAGTTGCTATGCCGGAATGCCTGCTACCACAGCCTG
Source organism: Dasypus novemcinctus (assembly GCF_030445035.2). NCBI lineage: Eukaryota > Metazoa > Chordata > Mammalia > Cingulata > Dasypodidae > Dasypus > Dasypus novemcinctus. The sequence continues at coordinate 196,140,402 of NC_080673.1, read as the reverse complement.
CTGTGTAAAACGAGTTTGCTCACTATCATTCTAAGTTATAGTGCTCTGCCCTCAGACTTTCAGCACAAATAAAGTATTTTAGTTTCTTTTGCTGTTATTAAATCGTCTTCTGAGGCCCAACTTGGAGATGTTTATTTCCATTATGTGATATTTTGGACTAAAGAGGGCTGTGCTTTCAGAGAAAGGGGATTAAGATAGGAGAGAAAACGTACTGGAGAGATTTATGTCAAGGAATTACAGCAAACTCTGTCATTCTGTCTGAGTTAGTGTGGCTCGAAACAGGAAGGGAAAAACAGGATATTGTGGTAGCATGCGGCCTTAATGGAACGTCAGATGAACAGATGGGACTGAGATGTCCTGGGAATTGTCAAAGAAAGCTTGCGGGAGGGGACGTCAGAGAAATCTCTGCACAAATGCAGGTGAACTGGGGAGAGGGGCATGTGCTTCCTGTGAATTCAAAAGTGTTGTTAGCGAGTTATCAAAAGAAGAAGCAAAAGAACCTCTGTCTAAGTCATCCTTCTAGAAACAATCCTTGTTGGGGTCAAAGGTTAGTAGGAGTATGGGGTGGAGGGAGATGGGCAAATTTATAGAGACACGGATTTCACTTAGGGGTTAGATTTGTTTTTTAATTTTAAGAATGATCAATTATATCCTTTCAAGCTCAAGCAGTGTTTACTGGGAAAGAGAATCTTTTTGAAGGCTTGAAGACCCAAAAAATGACAGGGATGGAATTAGCAATAATGTTTGAGGGTAAACAGAGACACGTGAGCTAAAAATAGGAAAAGGCCAATTCTTGTTGAACACTTTTTTTTTGGTTGAGAAAATGTTTGACCATTTTAAATAAGACTTGCTGAAGACTGACAAATTGGTTTCTGCAAATCAAAACAACTCTGAGTTTTGACGATAAACTCATTTTGAAAAGATGACATTTTGAAAAAGCACTGGACAGATTCTGCTGGTGGACTTAGGGAATCCATTTATTAAAATGTAACTGAGAGGCTGATCCATCAGGAGATATAAACTGAGTGAATGAGGACACCAACAATTCCTGCAGAGGATTTGAAAAACATACTCAGAGTTTCCACTTTAGACCGTATAGCATATTAGTTATTTGAAAGTCCATACTGCAGCAAATATCCAGATGCTAGATTAATGACAAGCACTTTAAGTACATTGCTTAGCTTACGAGGGAAGAGTATGTTATATGGAAGTTCAAATATGTGCAGAAGGGTGGGATGGATGCGAGTAGTCAAAAAGCATGGCTTGTTCTGATTATTAAGCTATTGTCTCTCTCTTTTTAAAAATATTTATTTATTTATTTCTCCCCCTTCCCCTTTCCCTCCTCCTCCCTCTCCCCACACTTCCCTGTTGTCTGCTCTCTGTATCCATTCATTGTGTGTTCTTCTGTTCCGGAGTGGGAGAGATGTAATCATTCTCTTGGGCCACCTCAGCTTCCTGATGGGCTGTGTCTCTTATTATCTCTCTTCTGTGTCTCTTTTTGTTGTGTCATCTTGCTGCGCCAGTTCTCCGCATGGGCCAGTCCTCCTGTGCAGGGCAGCACTCCTGTGTGGGACAGTACTCTGTGCAGGCCAGCACTCTGTGTGGGCCAGCTTGCCACACAGGCCAGCTTTCCTTCACCAGGAGGCCCTGGGCATCGAGCCCTGGACCTCCTATATGGTAGACGGGAGCCCAATTGCTTGCGCCACATCCTCTTCCCACTATTGTCTCTTAATTCCAAATCCATCCTTACTTATTTGTGATCTGGAACTGGGATTCTGTAAACCAGGTATATCCTTAGTTAACTGGTATCTTGTTAGTTCTATCAATCAGGAGCACTAAAGGGGACTAGAAGGTTGAATAGGAGAAGAGGCTTGCTGCTTCTTGTTTGGCCACTGTTTTTGTCAGCATCACGCCAGTAATAGAGGTTCATCTCAGCAGTAGTCGTTGGTTCCAGTTTCCAGTTCTTCCTTTCCTAGGTCCAGCCTCCTTGTGCTTTCTCAGTGACACCAGCACTGGCTGGGTGGCACCCCTTCTCGGAGTTCTGAGTCCCAGCTCCTCAGGGCTTCTCCTTTACGCTTCTAATAACCCCAATCTTTTCCTTTTTCCCAGCCAAGAAGTGATGATAGCTGCTTCCTGAAGTTATGTGTGCATTACCCTTGTACTTTTTAGTCCTTTGATAGTTGTTTAAGCCATTTCCCTATATTAAATTAAAATGACTGGCGTGGTTTCAAATAGTTGACTGGACTATGACTGAAATAAGGTCTAAATTTTTTTCTTATAACGTATGAGGAAGAACATGGCTAGCCTCCATCCTTCACTGGGACAGAAAGAAGATGATCTGATCAAATTCTGGTAAACTTGCTAATGATATGCCTCCAGGTAAACAACAAATTGTGTTCGCTGGGGGGAAGGTCTGTAATTATGGAATGCTTTTAGCAGTGCGTAGTGCAGGATTGCTTATGGTAAAAATAAAACAAATGCCGCCCCCCCACCAATCTACTGATTTATGGGGCCTGGCTCCTGGAAAATGTCACACAAGCTATGTGGCCACCTGAGTAGAGATGCTCCCTGACAGAAATGTCTCCTTTCTGTGTAAGTAACAGAGCTGCAGGTATGTTTTAGAGATCTCATGTGTTGATCTTGGCCATTGTGTGCTCTAATGAGAGAAGGAAGCATGTTGGCTGTCCAGAATATCTGTGCTTTACTTGTGCCTTCTATCCTTGAAATTATTAGTAAAGTCTGATGCTGGGTAAGATCTCTGATTCATGTGAGTCTGAGTTTACAGTTTGATCCTTTGTGTTACTGAATGTGCCATTTCTCAGAATGTCACTGGATAGTGCGATTCATTAAAATTGGGAATAAATAAGAAAGAGGATGGTGTGGGATACTGGAATTAGGAGGTTCAAAAGAGCAGTAAGAGCAACCAGGACAGTGGTTATAGGACACCCCAGGACGAGATGGCAGCTAGTACCGCCTGGAACCGTAACACCTAAGAAACAAGTAGGTTGTGGGTTGTTTTCAGCAAGATGCCTTCTGGCCGCAGGCCATCCTTTAAAGTCTGCTCGTGACTGGGAGAGTTTGGCAGAGATTTTGGCGTGCTTGGCTTCCCTGATTCGTTTGCTAGGAAAGTTCTTGCTTTCCCCTTTATGCCCTAAAGGCGAGAGGCAAAAGATGAAAACTTTTAGGAGTGGATGTGGCTCAAGCAGTTGAGTGCCCACCTCCCATGTGGGAGGTCCCAGTGCTTTGTCAAGAAGACAAACAACGAGCAAACATTGAGCAAAAATAATGAGGAAAAACAAGCAAAAAATGAGCAAGACAAAAAGAAAAGCAAATGAGCAGGGGGCAGGCTCAAACAGTTGGTACCTGCTTCCCACATGGGAGGTCCCCCATTTAGTCTCCAGTGCCTCAAAAGAAAAAAAAAACCCAACCAAACAGACAACTAGCAAAACGAACAAAACAGCAAGCAGACAAGAAGCGCAAAAAATGAAAAAAATAAACAGTGAGCAAACAGATAAGGGAGCCATCTCAGTGGTGGTGGGGGGGAATTTTAGGAGGATGTCTATTTGATCTTGAGTTAAGGACGCAAAAGAAGTAACCACAAAATAAAATTTATCTTCAATTACATTAAAATTAGGAGCTCGTCATCAAAAAGTATCAGGAAGGAAGTGAAAAGATAAGCCACATACTGTGGATATGTGTTGTGTTTGGGCATGAAGAAAGTATTTACAACACATATACACAAAAATTTATTATTCAGTTTGGCAACAGATATTACCATTTTCTGTACGTAGAGTAATATGAGTAAGTTTGGGAAGTTCTGCTCTATGGAAACGTCACAAGAATGTTCATAGAAGCACTGTTTAATCCTGAAATAAATAACCCAAAGTCCAGTAACAGGGGAATGGTTTAAAATATTGTGGCATAGTCCTTCAATTGAATATTTTACCGTACAACTGTGAAAATTGACTAACTTGAGCTACACATTAAATCTCAAAACACAATACGGAAGAAAAAAGCAAATCTCAAGTTATCCTTACAATATGATTCTATTTACATAAAGTGAAAAAGCATTCAACCTTAAGATATTTTTTAGAGAGATACAACCTTTCAAACAGCAAGGGAATGCTATCCCTGTATTTAGAATGGTAGTGAGATTTGGCAGAAAGAGAATGATGTGACTGGGATGGATACACTGGAAGCTTCCCAGCTGCTGGTGGGGTGCTATTATTCTACTTCTTAAACTGAATGGTGGGAAAATGGGATTTTAAAAACAAAATTTCATATCGTATGTATGTATACAAACATAATACCTACCATTTTGATGATAAGAAATAGTTCATAAAAATTATGTAATTTAAAAAAAGGGTAAAAGGTGGATATGTAAGTACTCATTTTTGCAAGAATCGATCTACTTCATCAATTCAAAGGCACACAGATTTTTTACATGGCAGCTCTGAAATTAAGGTATATCTTACAATTGCTGTTGAACAACTGGCAGTTGTGATCTAGATGTCATTGTCGTGGGTGAACTTGTTTAGAACTGTTCATATTGTTACTCCCTTGCTTATCATTAGTTCTACATACTTGACCTTATGTGCCATTTCAAATATCTTTAGAAAGTCTGCATAATCTGTCATTGAACAGTTACCGTGTACCCAGAGAAGTGCAGAAACCAGACAGGAGGGATAGTTTTATATTAGTGAAGCAAAAATTCAGTGTTGGTGGAATGACTTTATTTTCTTGGAAAGCAACAACTAAGTGCTTTTTTGTGAACTAAGAAGGAAGATACCCATTAAGTGGTGAGGCTATACATTTTGTTCCCAAGGTATCTATGTGTACAGGATTGCCTATCACATGCCAAGCCGTTAAGTGAAAGGTGGGAGAAATAGCCAAAACCTTTGGAATTGAAGATAATTTCAAAGCAACAAGAGGCTGATATGACTGTTTCATGCATCTTTTTTAGACTATCATTTTTTTGTCATAGTTTTAATGGCACTACTTTTTCTTTCTTAATAGCATGTAAAATAATGGTGCTGCATAGACTCACCAGTGACTTAGATTAGATGAAAATTCTGGGTTAAATGAAGTTAGTCAGATTCCTTTCAGGATTTCTTGGAAACTTATGAGTGCTTATGTGCTCAATGAATTATCAGGAAGGGACAGTGTGAGGAAGCATCTCTTGGAAGTAGTATATTCTGTAACATGTTGCAATATAATTATTATCTTTTCTCTGTAAAGAGGTCTTCCAGGGAGTTTTTTTTTTTAAGATTTATTTATTTCTTTCTCTCCCCTCCCCCCCTCCACCCTGGTTGTCTGTTTTCTGCGTCTATTTGCTGCATCTTCTTTGTCTGCTTCTATTGTTGTCAGCGGCACGGGAATCTGTGTTTCTTTTTGTTGCGTCGTCGTCTTGTGTCAGCTCTCCGTGTGTGCAGCACCATTCCTGGGCAAACTGAACTTTCTTTGGCACTGGGCGGCCACTTACAGGGCGCACTCCTTGCGCGTGGGGCTCCCCTACGCGGGGGACACCCCTGTGTGGCACGGCACTCCTTGCTCGCATCAGCACTGCGCATGGGCCAGCTCCACACGGGTCAAGGAGGCCCGGGGTTTGAACCGCGGACCTCCCATGTGGTAGGCGGATGCCCTAACCACTGGGCCAAGTCCGCCGCTCCAGGGAGTTTCTTAAAGCTTATCTTGGTGACAAAATGGCACCCATCACTTCCTCTAGTTCTCTCTGCCTCTTAGCTTCCAAGATGCTCTATTCTCTGGGTGCCAACCTTACTTGAAACTTCCCTTTTCTCTTGCCTTATCTGCCAATTTGTCTTTTGACCTGCTTCTTTCAGGAAGGCAATTTTCTTCCCTTGCTCTAACCTGCAAGCAGACATCAATCCTAGTGCAGCACAGCTGTTTGCATTGTGTGGTCATTCGAGGCTTGGGTTTGTATTTGTGTCTCTAAGTGTTGAGCAAAGATTAGGAGCTTGATAAACGTGTATTTTCTGAGCACAACAGTCTCAGCAGAAAAATGCTGGCTATAAAACTACTTTCTCCCATGAGGCAAGCAACCACAAAGACTGAGACACTTCCCTGTGCATCAGAAAATCTTTATAGAAAAAATAATTTATTCATTTAGGAAGCAATAAAGTTTTACCTACTAGAAAACAAAACAAAAAAAACTTCCTCCTGAGAGGTATCTCTGTTCGTATATCATAAAAAACCTCTTGTTCTTGACTTAATCACACAAAGATGACCAAATAGCAATTTCCTAAAAGGGGCTCTTGAACATAGGACAAACAAGAAAAAACAATAAAAAATTAAAAAAACCAAGCAATCTTTCCAGCATTTCATGGAGTTAGCTCCATCTCCTCCCCTCCTTGGCACCTGAGCTCCCGCTCCCCTCAGCCCCACCTCAAATCAGTAAGGTTTAATCAGTTGCAGTGATATTGGGGAAGACTCCACTATATTGTGGTCCTGAGGTCAGTGAGCCTACTTTCAGGTAGAAAAGTCAATGCCTCCCTCCCATCGGTTTAGTACAAGGAACCCTGGCATGGGGGTTGGAAAACAGAGTTCTAGTCTCAACTCTCACTGTGAGATCTTGTTGAGAAGGTATGCTACTCTGATGGCTATTCTTAATTAGCATGTTCATGGCAAGGCTTATTTGGTAGGTTCTGGTCTTTAAGAAGTCAAGGCAGTGCTGGGGTCAAGTGGTATCAATCCCAAGGAAAAAGCCCTGAAGCTACGAAGGGCAACACTACTATGATGGATTACCAACCTTAACAACTGAGGAGCAATTGGGCTATCATTTGTGAGCCACATCACTTTGTCAAGGAATGCTCTGCCATCCTGATTGTCCCAGCTTTGTCTTAGTTCTGTGATGGGCAAAGCAGATGGGCTAGTGATCAGATTGCTCCTGGAGAAGAAGTGAGGTAGTGGAAGTGGTAACTGAGATGAGGAAAAATGTTAAATTTGGGGTTCACCTATTTCTCAGTGGATTAGTGGGGGGAAGCTACCAACATTCTGAACTGGATATTTCTTTGGAGTGCAGGGCTGTCCTGGACATTGTAAGATGTTTTGCAGTCCTGGTCTCCTTCCTTCTTCTACAGTGGTACCAAATCACTGTGCCAACCAAGAACTGTTCTCCCGTATTTCCAATGCTCCCTAGTGGGAAGTATCTCCTCTTTATCTGGGCTTGGGAACTACTGGGAGCTGAAGAGTGGTCCATCTGGCTTTCCCAAAGAAAGTTCTTTAATGTAGTTCCAATCTTTATTTCCAATATTACTAAGAAAGGTAGCATTTCCACCCAACCTAACTACTCAGTCCCTATGAGGTCATGCCCACAGCAGGCATTACATGAGGGCTTACAAAACTGAGTAATGGTGGTTGCACATTAAGGATGCAATTTAAGCCATCCACTTCTGGTAAACCCACCTACAGCTGACCAGTGTAAAGATGATTAGTTGAGGAACCTAGAGCCCCTTGGACCTAGCCCAGACTTATACACCTGACTGACTTTAAGACAAGCCACTTCACATTTTTCATTATTAGTTAAAACTCATCCCTATTAATTGAAATAAGGAACTTTTATGTTCCTCAGTTCTAAGGTCCCTTCCAGATCTAAAGTTCAGTTCTACCAGGGTGGGGGGAGGCCATCACTGGCTCATATTTGAATGTCAAGATGCAGTAATATACCTAAGCCCATAGAGAAGAAATGGTTTTCACAGGGAGGAATTTTAAAATTCAGAAAAAAAAAGTCATACCACTCAAGTTTTGGGAAATGTTTTATAATTTATATATAAAATCTCAGTAAGAAACCATGTAAAATGACAGAAATATCCACCTTACAATAAGAGCCAAAAACAAAACAACCAAAAATCACACACTGAATGTAAATTTTAATTATAAAACAAGAATATGAACAAAACATTTTTAAAATAATCTAATTATTTGGCAACTCATCACATTATTGAGACAAATTTGATCTTAAGAAAAGTTTAATCTTATGAAAAACTTAAGTTGGACAGTTTGCTCATATGGGAGTTAAAACATGTTTAAAAAAGAATCTGGCAATAAAGCCAGTTTCTATCTTGAAATAATTATGTATAAAATAACATAAAATCCTTAAGCACGATAGATAGGAGTGACCTAATTGTCAATGCATTTCTCATTACTGCAAAAGACAAATATGAAAGAAGGTTGGCGGAAGCCTCGGCAGAGCCCAGAGGAGAGGGGGACACCAGTGGGGGTCTCCACTGCACGCGCCAGCATGGACTTTACCTGAACCACAACCACTTACGTCATTGGGGCTGGCGGTAAAGCCACAGATGCAGTTACAATCTAAAAGCAAGTTACATTCTTATAAAAGAGTCATAATTGTGAACAGTAGAGCAATGAAGACCCTTCCTTTAGCTACACTACTTCACTTGGATACATGCGAGAGGATTCCGTATTTCCTGCCAGATCATTTTCAGATAATTACAGGGCAGGCAGAGTCCTAAAAAATGTTCTACTCATGACTGCATAGCATTTAAAACCCTTTTTCATTAAAAAAAATTTAATAAAATAAAATAACCATATATAGTAAAGTTCACAGATAAGTTTTCTCTGTAAAATAAATAAAGTGTTCATTGATTAGCATCATACATAGAGTAAAATACAACCTATTTTTACATGTTTATATACTGTACACAGGTTACCAGAAGGCAGCCTGGTGCCTGGTGGACTGGAAGGGTTTGTGTTAGTAATGTGTCACATTGGGAAATCCCAATTTTGAATGTTAAAATATACAACTACTTTGTTTTGAGTTCAGATACAAAGTAAACTTATTTTCCTTTATCTGAGATAAATGTACATAATATCTTCTATGAACAATCATTTATAAAGCTGTTTAAAACATAACAAGGAAAAGCTTGCACCTAAGAACTTACAGCACATGCATACCCTTTCTCTGGTTTAAAAAGCCTATGGACACCGCGGCTCCTTCCTCTCCTCTCCACGGTGCTCCCTGACACGCCGGTTCTGCAGTGGTCAGGATTACCGCTTCGCCTTCTTCCCAGGCACTTCCTCCACTCTCTGCTGGCCTCGTGTTCGTGCCCCAGGAGGACTGGCTTCTCTCTTGCGCTTGGTAGAAGGGGACAGTTGTGTCTTTGATCTGTATTAAACAGAAGTCAAGGCAAGGGTGCAAGTTATAAGCAACTGCGTCAAAAACTTTGGGAGTTCTTTAAAAAACAAAAAAAAAGACGGAAGATTTTTGACCTTGACAACCAAGACGATAAAACCCTGTAACGTTTATACAGGAAAAAGCAAGTAAAGAAAGTCTTGAGCTAACTGGCTTTCACACAGACACAGGGCCCTGGAGGAAGAGCCTGGAAGCCTGCACCCTGGTTCAGGCCTATACTCCAGGTGCTGACAATGATCATGTCAGCTTCTTCTCTGGGTGCTAGTGCTTGTATCTATAAAACAAAGGACTCAACTGTCAGTCCTACCAATATACACACTATCCCAAGTTGAAATAACTAGCAAGAAGACTGCAGGATTTCAACCTAGGTCTGACCAAGTGCAAAGTCATGTTTCAGAGTCCAATATTATACAAAAGGGCTGGCATGCTATTTAAGGCACAGAAATTTTAGGAGAGCATTCTAGCCAATCTCTACCCAGCTTATCCCTTCTTTCCAGGCTGCCATTAGAATTATTTGTTGGGAACTCCAATCAATCACTTCACTGTCTTGGATATAAATATATAAAATCACTCTTGGCTCTCTAATGTCTCCAAGATAAAGTGGTCCAGAGTGTAATACATGAAGTCCTGTATAATCTGCCCTCACTTTTTTCACCATCCTCAAATACCTTCCCAGGTATTTTCATTCTCTAAACATGCAACACTCTTTTACATTGCCATGTTTTGGAAAGTGGTTTTTTTGAAATCACCTCACACTATACTTTCCATGTGGCAAAATTCCCCATTCTGAAGCCCCATTTCCAAAGGAACTCCTTCCGGGAAGCCTTCCTCAGCCACAACAAGCTGCACCCTCTTTGAAAATACCATGACCCTCTGCATCTTCACTGTGGCACTCACTAATGTAATTTATCTGTTGAGTGTTTTCAAACTACAGGTTACAGTCCTGTATTCTAAAACAACATATTAATACACAATAGAAAATACTACAGGTGTCCCATCTACTAAGTTTCACTCACGACATTTTTGTTTCAGAAGCATGCATGTGAGCACTGGCAACATTGTAAAACATATTCTTATTGTAGGTTGGTGTCCAAAAAGTTTAAAAGTCATAGATAGATATGTGTCCCACATGAGAGATATTTCTCTAGGGTAGCTATGGAGTTTTAGTCATCTTCCTATCTCCAGGGCCTAGTACAATGCCTAGCACATGGTAAGCAAAGCAAGTAAGCAAGTGAGCATTAAATATTACCAATGAATGAAAAGACTTGGAAAAATAAAATCACATGACACAGAGAAATGGGACTTTATTGATATGAAGGAATTTTATGCTCATCATTCCTTTGAGGGCAAAAGTATTTTTTGAATTGAAAATGGGTGAAATTTTGTTGCAGATGATGTACGTTTTGACATGACGTTACCTATGCATGTGCTGAGAATGGCTAAGAAGCAGTGTTTGCTAATAACCCCTTTCAATCATGTCCATGGAAAACCATCAGCCACTAGATGACTACCTATTTGCTCAAAAGTCGTACGTGCTGGCATTGTACTAGGTGCCAAGTAGCAGAGAACGGAAGCTTTGAGCCAGTCTGCTTCTTCCTAGTATGTGTGCTTGGTATGTGATCCAGGCCCTCTCCATCCAGACTGTTGTCTCTGGGTGGCAGCATGCATCACCCAGGAGCTTGTTAGAAATGCAAAATTCCAAGCCCTACCTATGGAATCAGAATCTGCATTTTAACAAAAACCTCAGAGGATTCAAACACACATTTAAATTTGAGAAGGATCCAGACCTTTCTGAGATTCTTCCCCTCACAAACACAACAAGGGTAGTACGTTCCACTTAATGAGGAATAAATGAGAAAATCAATGTGAAAGGTGCCTGGCAACTTTTAGTCTCCTTTCCAAACATGAGGATAAATAATGCATGCATACTTTACAGGTGCACTGTGAAGATCAATGTGATGGATGTTAAAGTGGTTTTTGTATACTGTAAAGAGTCTTTAGTTTTTGGATGCTATAATGTACAGAAAGTAGGATAACTTCCTGATCTCAAAAAAGAGGCTTATGGCTCGGGGAGGGGGAAACAAAACCAATATGCCTAAACCAATGGCATATGCTATTCTCAAATGTAGAGTACTGGTTGAAGTGCAACAGGAAGGAGAGATCAGAACGGGCTGAAGCAGGAGGGAAGGCATCCTGAAGAACGTGGGCTTGACGGATGGGAAGGACCTGCTTTACTGGAAATTAATAGTAAGGGCAGTCCTCAAGAAAGAACTAGCACAAGCAAAGGCAAAGAAGTAGGACTCAGAACTGCCTGTGGGAAGCAATGAGGAGACGAACCAGGCTGTGGCTTAAGGTGCAAGCTGGTGGGCTGCTGTCCCTGAAGGTGGGTGTTTTACTTGGTTACCTTGTCACCTCTCCAATGTGCTGCCTAAAAACAGGTCCTAAGATTCTGGATGGTTACATGCTTTACCATGTTGCACTCTTGCCTTCAGATCGATGACCACTCAGGAAGAAACATGCTTTGTCTTCTGGGCTTATGGGTGTCAAAGACAAGCTTGTGTGGGTGACGCTATGAGGCCAGGCCATTAAGAGACACCTTTTGCAGCCCCTCCTATGCACCTTTGAAGCCAATGACCCCAAAAGACAGTTACTTGGTGAGACAAAAATCTTAAAGGAAATTAGGAAGACAGCATTATAGTACCAAAAATAGTCTAAGGGGATTAAAAATGACTTGAAGTGTAAGCAGGGACTTACCTTCCTACTGGGGGAGATTTACTAACTTTTTCGCTGGTGGACAACTTCTCTTTTGCTAATTTTTGGCGATTTCTAGGAGAAACTGTTTCTGGGCTGCCAAGTTTGGATGTTGCACGTGCAGGTGGCTCGCTATGCTGCTTTCTGAAACAGATTATAGAAACACTGGACAATAGGTAGGTGGAATGACAGCACTGAACACTCCAATTCCTATGCCTATTTGCAAAGGATGAGGCTTCTCATGGGCATGTCAGAGCAAAGGGGACTCAAAGCAGGAAATGCTAATAGATAGCTTTTGATGCCATCCACGATTAACTCTGCTTGCATGGCTTTATTGTTGCTTTGACGGTGTAATAGTTTATTGTGACTTAGAAAAAGATAAAACTTGAAAATAGAAAACATGGTGGCTGACAAAATGAAGATTCCCAAAAGAGCTCATGAGAGTAGAATAAGAGGCCAGGATTAATAAAAGTACAATTCACAAGGCTAAATGATAAGGCTTTGTAACTGGGTCCTAATAGTCACCTGGACAATTACCAGACAAGGGATGATCTGACTTACCAGAAAAAAACTCTTAAGGAAAGGACTTGTTTAGCTGGTGCACAGTTGAATCGGGAGTCAACTCTATGATTTGCATGCACATTGAAGCACGGTATCTAGAAAATAAGGTAGGGACAGTCCTCTTCTGGATTCAGTAGACCATGCTTGGCCTTAAAAAGGATTTAGACAAACCGAGGAAAACAGAAAGAGATGATGAGAGGACTCAAAACAAGAAGAGGCGACCTGGAAGATGCCTCACGTCTTCCAGGGAAAGTTAGAACTAGATCCAACAGGAGCTATAGGGAGGCTGGACACAAGGAAGAGATGCCTTCCCTGTCACTGAGCATAACTGAAAGCAGTAAGACAGTTTCAGAGGCACTGTGGGCACAGCAATTTAGGCACAGATGGGCTAGCAGCACTAGATGATTGCCAAGAGCCCAACCCATTCTGAGAATATGTGAAATTAAGAGGACACCAGAGACCTGGAACCCAGCAGCCAACACCAAAGAACCTAAACTAAAGAGACAATCCATTTGTAAATCAAAATTTCCTATAATACATAAAAAATGATTGCTCTTACTTTTACTGTGTGTTATAGTATATGACTTAAAAGTCCAGGTGACTGCGGAACCCTCTAAGTCAAATAAGATTTATTTTTAAAGAAGAGATTTTACAAGGCAAATCCGACAGCTGCTTTTTGGACACTTGCTCGCAGATGGCTAGAAGGCCTATGAAACCTCCTCTTGGTGAGCCCTACTGTCCGGGATGATGTGTCCATGACTTTTAAGAGGGAGGTAGTGGTGCTGGTGGAATGTCTTATACCAGAATGCAGTGATGCTGGACTCCAGTGCCCCCACCCTCTCCTATCAACAGGAATCTGGAGCCTGTGACTTCTCTATTTATTTGAGTTGCCCCACCCAAAAAACAAATATGCTACCACCTTACCTTTAGCCATGTGCCTGCTTAGTCTGAGGAATCAAACCGTGGCTAATAAATTTTGTGGGATCAGAAAATGGTTGATTTTAAGTCTTTATATAAGCATCAATTACTATGATACTAGTGACAGGTGGTACTCTTGAAAGAGAAATTTCTGAACATTTTGATTAAAAGATGATAATAAGATTAACGGTTTGTGAATCACAGTAAAAAGGGAAATATTCTTGCTTTGAGAAGGTTATTAACCATTAGGAGGAAACTGTAAGTAATACATTTCTCAAAATGAACTGTGGGGAACATTGTTTGAAGTTAACATGTGCAATGACAGGGGTGGGAGGAGGGCAGAGAGAGTATAGTGGTAAAATAATGCTTTAAACTGAGCTACCCAGTTTTCTTTGTTCTAGGACTGTGCCATGTCCTAATCGACACACTTTCTGAGGGGAAGAATTCACTGGCACTCCCAAATTCATTTGAGTATGTTTCTGTTTTTCCCGAGACTCTGGCTAATTAAATGTTTGGGAGCACACACTTTGGGAAACATGAAATTATCATTTACTTGAGTAAAAAATGGCTGAATATGAGTAATTTGACACAATTAACCTATTACATAGCATTGGTCAGCTGTGTCTTACAACAGGGATTTGTGTGCCTGCTCTCTCTTATAAGTTAGGTGTGTTGAATGCAGGGACTGTACTTTATGGATCTCTGCATTTAACCACAGTGCTTGGCACACTGTGAGACATAGTAGATATTCAATAAAATATGTGTGAAGTAATCGAGTGGGTCCCACCAATCAGGCACTTAAAACATGGAAAGACTCTGTAGTGATCCCAAAAGTGGTTTAAAATGAGAAACAGGTTCTCCAAGAACCAAAATGTCTAGATCTGAGAGCTGGTCCTCTCTTTGTAAGAGGCACAAGTGATTTCATTTAAAGAGACTCCCATGAAACCCGAAGTTGTTTCTGATGGAGAAGCTGGTGAAGACCTTTAGCTCTTTGGTGCCCCAATTACCTCTGGGCCTCTGATCTGGTTGAGGATCTTGTAGTTGCTCCTGAGGGCTCATCTTCTTCCTCCTCTTCCTCCTCCTCATCAGATTCTTGGTCTTTCTTGTCCTCAGTTGCATCAGAAGTTGATTTCTGCCGTTTTCTTTCTGACTCTGAGGATTCTGTAAAAATAGAAAGGAATACCTGGATTGTACAATCCCAAAGACACTTCCAAAGGATAGAGTTTAGAAAGACGTAGGATGAGACTTGGAGGCAGAAGAAGCTGTTTTCCACTTCCTGTTCTAGCACTTGCAATTCACACTGTTTAACTTAATCTCAAACACATTTGGGATAGTTTACTTATGCAGTTCATAGCCAGCATTCATGAAAAGTTCACAAGTACTCAGAAAAGCGTCTGGGATGTACCATTTCTGACACGGGATTAGAAGCATTTTGCACATATCTGTGTGATAATATTACCAGCTGTACGTCACTGGATTTTTCCTCTTCAGAAGAAAAACTTTTTAAAAGGTGATTTTGAAATGATAAGACTCTGTAGTCAAGAATCTATTAGAAACAAGTGAGTCATACCAGCATCATCTGATATAGTGAGTGACCGCTTGGGCTTTCTTCCTCTCCGACGTACATTTGTTACTGATTTTTCCTCACCATCATCCTAGAAGCAATAAAATGAGAGATCAAAGGGTGAACAACTGATCCTTTACAACGTTTATTTCTAAAAGTAAAATCTGATAAGTAAACAACAAACACTTACATTGCTTATGCTTTTCTCTTGTAGGTTAGTTGTTTCTTTATTGGACTCATCTTTAAGAAAAGGGAAACCACTGCATTAATACTCTATTAGTGTAAAACTGGATTAACAGTCTTGCTTGCCGATGAGTGTACCAGTGCTTATAAAAGCGCTGATACACAATTTACCACCATTTTGTATCCACTGCAAAGCAGGAGATGGAACACTTTATATAGAGAGTACGTCAGAATGCAAGTCAGCCCTCCCGAGTTTCAGGGCCAGATTAGCCACTAATAAGCTGTGTGATTTGTTTACTTAAATGACCTGAGCCTCCATTTTTTTGAGGAGTTGGGTTAGGTCACCTTTTTGGTTGCTTCCAGCTCCAGCACTATGAACCCAGAACACCGGAGGAAAGGGCATCTAGAGAGACTCCATGGAGCACCAGGAACTGTGGTCAGGATCACAGGCTTTAAAACTCAATGTAGCCCTACAAGTATTAGAACCCTCATCCTACAGTAAAGAAAAATGAGGCTTGATTAACATGATTTAAGTAACTTGTTCAGGGTGCCATCACTAACCAGGAGGGTGATAGTTGCAATCCTTTTGACTCCAAACACATCATGGAAACTAAAGAAGTACATATTATAACTAAGTTGTGTTTGTCTATTCTTTATGTATTTACTTTGTGTAGATGTTACAGTTATCTGAGAACAGGTCTTGGGAAGGAAAATCAAGTTTAGTTCAAAGCCTATTTGAAGCTGAAATTATGGCAATGCTCATTAGACATGATCCTCACAACTCAAAAGATACTTATGAGTGATGAAGACCGTGGTCTTGCTCTTTTCTGAAAGTTCAATATACTAGTAGAGGATGAAAAAGTGAGACCAGTACAAAGGCCAACAAAGAAGAAGCTTGGCTTAAATTGGTCAGCATTACCCAGATTCACAATACTAATAACTAAAAGCCTATTATTACTATTTATAAAGTTAGAGTCTTTCTTCAAAGGGCATCCAAAATACAGAGATTTCTTGATGTTGAATGAATTTAGAATATTACAGCATAAATGAAAATAGTTTAAAACCAAACATTAGCAAGCATATCCCCTGTTGGGGATGGAATCAAGCCTATCACAAAAGACATATTCAAGTCCTAACCCCTGGTCCTGTGGGTGTGGACCTATTTGTAAGTAGGACCTTTGAAGATGTGATTAGCTAAGATGTGGCCAAACTGAATGAGGCAGGCCTTACTCCAAAATGAATGGAGTCCTACATGTAAAGGGAGTTGGACACAGAAACTAGAGGAGGAAACAGGAAGAGAGAGATTGCCATGTAAAGGGGGACTGCCAGAAAGCTACCATCACAATGCTATAGATTTTGGAGAAAGCATAGCCTTGCTGACACTTCATTTTTTATTTCTACTCTCCTAAATTGTGAGACAATAAATTTCTATTGTTTAAGCCAACCAGTGTGTGGGATTTGTCACAGCAGCCTTGGCAAACTAAGACATCTCCCTTTAAAAAATCTTAATTTCCCAAGAGACAAGAAAAACTGAATTATGAACATAAGGCCACACATAGTTAAGTGTGGACAAAAGATGTATGTGACTACATATTTATTTTGCTAATCAGAACATACACTTTCCTCATCTGATCATGCTATTTATTTGATCCCAAACAATGTCACATTCATCTCTGTCCATGTCAATCTTTTAAACCCCACTAATGGCTCTTCTTTTTGGCAAAAAAAATTTAACCTATGAAAATAAAATATAGACATTGTAAAAAATGTGGAAAATGCACACAACTGTAACAAATATTCTGGACTGCATTCATCATCTCACCATGAAGATATAATCATTATTGACATTTTGTTATCTGTTTCCTCCTTGGAATGAGAACAAAAAGATACGAAAAACAATTTCATCTCTTGAGTTCTAGGCTCTATAAACTGCACAGGCTGCTTTCAAAGTTATTTCTTAGAGAACACTAGGTACTGGAGCTGAATTTGTACCTTCCTAATTACAGTGCCTAATGCCCAATCTGACCTATTTCTACCTTAAACATATCCAGTGGATTGTAATTAGATGTCACAGTGCAAGCTATTTCTTCTGATGGAATGTCTTCACTCCCCTCTCTGAAGGCTTCCCAGACTTCCATCACCTCCAATGAGATCTCCCTCTTCCAAGGTACCCAATGTTTCTATTACTTGTCACTCACCTGGCATTTACTGCATTGTCTTCCTATTTTCCTATGTTTTGCCCCTTGAATTGAGCTGCAATCCCCCTAAACATAGAGGCTGCTTTGTATTTTTATTTCAAGAGTTAAGCTTTATTAATTTTCTTGAATTGATAATGAATTCTTATCATACAAATTAAAAGGTACAAAAGAGCATTCAGTGAAAACTAAGTTTTCCTCCCAAACTTGAACTTCAGGCACCTGGCTCCTGTCCAAAGCAACTGCACTTCTCAGGGCTTGTGTTCCTTCTGGAGCTATTCTGTGCATGAACACAGGGCTGTGTTCTAAACATAATATCAACAGTGGCTTAGGCCACAGGAAAGCCAAGAGGTATAGTCTTCCATGGCTATAAGGACAACTGTTTTGACCCAAAAGGTTACCTACTTCAATGAGATACAGAATAAAACTCTAAAACCTACCCCACAGCCAGCCATCCCCCTCCCAACTTTAGAGCATACACAGAGGAACCCTGTAGGTACAGACCGGTTTGTGTTCCTTTCAGTTTGCCGCTAAGTGAAGATTGTTCTACCTAAATGTAAACATATAAAAAAATTGAAATCAGAAATTTATCAACATCACACAGAAGAGTAATCAACAACTTAAAAAAGGAGGTGTAGGGCCTCTTTTGGGACCTATTTTCTGTAGCTGATTCAATCTGCCAAGCAAGTGTGGATCCCAATGTTTCTGAGCACATGTCTTTGCACAGTAAGAATCAAGGCTTTAGTATGGCTCCTCCCCAGCAACCTTGCTGCTGCGTTGGAGGAGAAGCACTGGGGGCAACCTGGCAAGGCCCACTGTGGCTACTGTCCCAACGTGTTGGCAAATGCATTCCTGTGGCTCCAATTCTGGTATCTTACAACAGTCCTATGAGCCAAGTGCTGCAGGTATTATTACACCACTTCAGGGCCAAGGACACCGAGGCTCAAGAAGGGCATGTGATGGGCTCAGTATCGCAGATCTGGAAGTAAGGGGCACAGCTGAGGCTTGAATCTCATGGGCACCATGGGCTTATGTTTGCCCTCATTATAATGCTGCCACTGAAATTCATGCAATGAAATGATCATATGATGATTTTGTTGGGTATTTACTTCAAGGTCAAAGATAAAAGTATTTAAAAAGATAAATAATACTGAAGATTTTCTGCATGGAAATCAGTGTACACTTTATTACAAAATGAATTCCAAAGAAAGTAGTAAGATGGCCAAGACACACCAGAGGTCCCCATAAAGAAACCACCATCTAAAGATCACATAAAATAGCTCATAATTAAGAACTGACTACAGGAAGGCAAGCCCCTATGTAATTTTTATATAACCAGATTCCTGAGAGAGGATGAAATCACACTGAATAATAAGCAGCTAATATAAATCTGTTTGCATGAAGATATTACTAATATTATTTTGAATGGTTACTCAATGTTTTATTTAAGAAAACAGTTTAAAACTTTCCAAATACTTTAAGAAAAACAAAGTGGTGCAAAACTAGATACTACAGTGTATTCTTTCAGGTCAAGAGCAAATTCTTGAAGAGTTTTTATCTTTTGTAATTACTTACTGTAACAACGCCACTATCTGTTTTGGAGTCTTCTTCTAAAACACAAAAGAAGTCTCACTTAGAAAATCAGTCTGGAAATTTCTTGTGTGTGAAATGAACACACATCAAATACCTACTTGCTTTTAATGATGTCTCTATAGGATATTTACGTGGTCTTCCTCTTTTCCTTTTAATAATTACAGGCTGGTCTTCCTAAGAGGCAAATGAGAAAAAAACAAAAACAAAAAAAGTAATTTTGCCCTTTACTACACTAGTAGTTCATTTTTATAAAAATGAGATTTAGAGTCCTCTCATTGAGTGTTCAAACTCCAAGTTTTGTTGCTTTAAAAATATGTGCCCTTGGGCTTCCTGCTTTACTTCTCTTACTGCAGTTCCCTCACCTGATAAATGCTGGTAACAGATGAATGAATTCATGGAGTTCTGAGGATTATAAGATAACGAAAGTAAGCCCTTAGTAAGAGTTAGCTTTTTATTTCTGTGGTAAATATGTACCTCTACGTAAATTCAGATTTACTGCAAGTTACTTGTGACCAAATGTCATCCTTTAAAAAAAAAAAGTCCACTGAATTTCTCATACAGAAGTAAGAGAAAACAAAATGTTGTGTTTTTTTTTTTTTTTTTGGTACCATTAAAAAATTGGCACATTCAGTGGTGGTTACTCTAGAAGATCTGGCTGGTGTACACGTTTGTTACCCCAGTGCCTGGGGCTGCCTCAAGTCACTGCGACTCTTCACCCCACTGGGCTCCCGGCAGATCCGAAAGAGCCTGGAGCAGGCAGGGTTGGGACGGTCTGTCCGTTCCTGCTGTCTGCCTTGCAGGAATCCAGACTCTTGCCTCAAGAAACTGGGTCTCACCAGGTTGCTCCTGCATGCCTTTTGCATACCTGCTGCTGTTACCACTTCATCCTGTCCAGACTACCTGTTCTGGTACCTGGCTTGGTTGGGCTCAGCTGTAAGCTGTAACGCCCCTGATGCAGAGATCTGGGTTGACCCTACCCGGTCATAACAAAAGTAGGTCTCATACTATGATGTGAGGAAATGAAGACGAAGAGAAGAAAATTAATCACAGTGACATTGATAAATGCACTGTATGAAATGGTATCCCACAGTACTAAAAAAACCCACAAAAAACGAACTCTTTCAAAGGCACTTAAGAAAAATTCTAGGTAGAAGTATTTAACACATTTGTTTTTAATACTTAAATGATGCTAACCAAATAAATACGGAAAACATTTCTTGCCTCCTGAGATTTTGTGTTGTCATCTTCATTTTGTTCTGTCTTTTCACCAGTAGCTTCATTGTTGCTATAATCATCTGTAGAAAAGGCAGAGCTCCATTCACTGTGGGTAGCCAAGGTCAGCCTTCACTGCTACAACAGCTTACCACGGTGACTTACAGTCACAGACACACATGCCACACACTCCATTTTCATGCCTACACCGTCAAAATTAATGAAGCTGGATGTGGTTAGTTGATAAGCAGGACTCTGGGTAGAATGGGATCCAAACTGAAAACCATTCCTAAGGCCCAATTAGGCATAAGAGTACTATATTATAAAGGGAAACCTAATGGGTGAAACAGCCTACTGTAGTCTCAGATGGTGAAGGGTGGTGAGAAGTATGTTGACTGCTCTGAAGACTTAGTCTCTTCTCAAAATAATTTATCTCAGTAGATGTACCACTCACCTTTTCCTTCCATGGCCTTTGAAACAATGCTGTTTGTCTTAGAACTTTCCGATAGTTCTTCCAAATCTCCAGAGCTCTCTTCCTACAGAGTAGATGAACAAGACAAGAAGCTTCTTTTGCAAACTTAACACTGCCTCCATTTACTCCCTTGAAAGTTTTTCTATTTCAAGAACTATTTTCTAGCTGTGTTTTAGAATAGTTTGTTGGAAAAAGTTTTTAAAAAGTATTATTGCTGCTAGTGAGACTAACAAAGGTGATTCTGAAGGCAGAAAATTATGAGATAAGGTTCAATTAGAAAGTGGCAAAGCTATTCTTTTTGACCTGCAAAATGGAAACTGCTCTTTTTCTCCTGCATCCTGCATTTTGCCTTTTCAAGAGACAAAAATCTCCAAAAGATGAAACTCCAAGGGAAGAACTGATAGGAACTGGTAATGGAATTTCTTCTTTGTAGCGTGATGGAGGGGAGGGACTAGGGAGAAAAGATAAAGAGGAAGCTATCAAAGGAATTTCTGAGTATCAGTAGTCTCAACAGTTCAACTACTCATTCCTAGTCACAAAAAAGTTTTAAATATGGAGCACCAAAATATTTACACTATAATGCTAATAAGAAAACAAAAATAAACAGAGTAGGATGAGAAAAGAATGAAATAAAAATTAAAGTTCTAATTTTACTTCTTTAATGGCTGACTATAATGATAAATCCTTAGTTTTAATTTTACTTACTTTGAATAGACATATATTCTCTTGGTTCAAATTCAAAAGGGTCTAATAGTGAAATACCCCCACTCTCCACCCCCTTCCCAAAGGCCATCAATGCCATCAGGTTTTGGCATTGCCTTTCAGGAATCTAGGGAAGGGGTAAAAGCAAACATATCCTTGTAATGTCTACATTTCAGAGTCATCTTAAATATTTTGCACTTTTTGGCCGACTTCATGCTCATTCTTTTAACCCGGTTCAGAGGATGACAAAGAGCTTCTGTTATTTCCTAGTAAAAGAAGTGTCACCTCAGCCATTTTCTTATTATCTGTTTGTGCTTTCATTATAAATATTATCTTTGTCTTATGGTTTCTCTGCAGGAATCTTAAGCCAATGTCCATCTTGGAAGGGTTAATTACACTAAAACTAGATTAATATTATGGAAATTCACTGAATAGAGCATGTGTACACTGGTAAACCCCAAAATGCTGAAAGTGAAAAAAGACCATAAGGAAAATAACTGAGGACAATCTTGGGACTCCTTTTATTTTAGGGATAGGAGCTAAACTAGAAAGAAGTGAGAGTATTAAAAAAATATTTCAACATTTTGTGCAAGTGTATCTGAAATAAAGCATATTACTTAGACATTGTCTAGAAACTGTAAAATGACAATAAAATAACTGAACAAAAACCTAAACAGTGATTATAATTAACACGTAAGACCAATGCAATCTTGCAGTTTAAGAACTATAAAGTTGGGAAGCGGACTTGGCCCAGTGGTTAGGGCGTCCGTCTACCACATGGGAGGTCCAAGGTTCAAACCCCGGGCCTCCTTGACCTGTGTGGAGCTGGCCCATGCGCAGTGTTGATGCACGCAAGGAGTGCTGTGCTACATAGAGGTGTCCCCACGTAGGGGAGCCCCACACGCAAGGAGTGCGCCTCGTAAGGAGAGCCACCCAGTGCGAAAGAAAGTGCAGCCTGTCCAGGAATGGCGCCGCACACACGGAGAGCTGACACAACAAGATGATGCAACCAAAAAGAAATAAAGATTCCTGTGCTGCTGACAACAACAGAAGCAGACAAAGAAGAACAGGCAGCAAATAGACACAGAGAACAGACAACTGGGGTGGGGGGGGGAAGGGGAGAGAAATAAAATAAAAATAAATAAATAAATTAAAAAAAGAACTATAAAGTGAAAACTTTGGTTTTGGGGAGATCCTGATAAGAACACATCTTTTATACTAATGTGATTATTAAGAGAGATACATAAAGTAAAAGAGACCAGAACAACAAAAAACTTTCAGTATTCATAGTGATATAATCAGGTTACCCAAAACTTAGAAGGAGGAAAAAGTACCTTTGTATCTTGTGTCTCCGTTTTAGAGCACTGCTTCTGTGCTGTTTCTATTCTGGAATCCAGGGCATCTGGATTATCATCTGTAAATTAGTTTGGACAGAATCACAAAGGAATAAAAACTAAATGAAAAATGAAATGCATAGTTCCATTTTAAGACAGTCTGAGATTTCTTTCCTAGGCTTGTGACACAGTGAAGCTAAAATAATCTCATGTGATTTAAGCACTGAGTCTTTGGCCCTGGCAAAGTAAAAAGAAAAAAAAAAAGAAAAAAAGACAACAAAGTAGCAGGTTCTATGGAAAAGGTATAAGGGCACACAGAGCTCCCAGAGATAATTTAACTTCAACTTCCTGAGTGAGTTACTGTCTGAGTAAGCTTCCTGATTCAGACCATGTGCTTTGGAATCAGATTTCCTTGCTAGAAGTAAAGCCACAAACTTCTTGGCACCTTAGTTTCTTTACTTACAAAAATGGCAGAAAAACCTAACTCATGAGGTTATTGTGAAGATTAAATGAAAATGTATATCCCTCAGTGCACCAGAGAGGCTCATTCCTGGGAGTCATGTCCCACGCTGGGGGGAAGGTAATGCATTTACATGCTGAGTTTGGGCTTAGAAAGTAGCCACATTTGAGCAACATGGAGGCTCTCATGAGCTAACTCTTAGGCACCCTGCAGCTCTAGACCTAGTTGAAATTTCAAGCACAAAGGCATAAGCATAGTCATCAGTATCAAGTGCCCATCATTGGGCCATCTTTCTTCACTGGTCTTTGCCCTTGCACTTGAGGGATTGCTGCTGTTCCAATGGAGAATATGACAGAGCTCCCCAGGATGGGAATGCAGCACTCCTTCAGTTGTTGTGTGAAACTGTACTCATTATGTCAATATCCATATGAACATCCAAATATATCTATATACTCTATATGCATGCCCTGGAAAACTCCTTATGCAACTAGAAAAAGATCTTGAATAAGAGGAGGAAATGGTAAAGACAAATGAGTTTATATGGCTAAGAGACTTCAAAATGAGTTGGGATGTCATCAGAGGGGTTGTGCTTATGCATGTCTCAGCAGGAACTCAGGGGCAGCCAAAGTAGATATAACCTCAGGTACAGGTGCTCCTGAGGACTATGGAGACATCCAGGTCCTACAGTCATGGCAGATGGCCTTGGAGTTCAGTGCTTTGTCAGTGGGCCCTACTTTGGTATTTGCACTCCTGAGTGTGATGAGTTGGGCTCAGATGTGACTTCTCTACACATGCCTCTTCTGTCACTTTTATTGAACTTGTGGTTGGTGCTGGGGTTGATGTATGCCCAGGAGACTTGAATCTCTGGACTGTCCATGTGTAAGCTGGGCCCTGAGCCTCAGAAGAGTTGCAACACCTACTTTCCAGTTCGTTGGACTTACCCAGGTCAGCTAATAAGGAAGTGAGGATTGTCAACCACCACACCAGAACTGAGAGAGTCTACAAGTGCAAGCAGGAGAATCCCATCCATCAACCATGTGGGATCTAAGCGCCCTCTCAATTTAAAGAAGGAGTGGGCATCGCCATCCCAGGATCCTCAGGATGGAGGAATAAAATATGGGTTAGAGTGAACTTACTGATATTCTACTACAGAATTATACTGTGACTCTAGCAATGGAAGAAATTATATCACTTATGTGGAAACAGAGGCCACGAGAGTTACTGAAAGGAGGGAGAGGGAAAAAGAGGTGTGACATGGGGGCATTTTTGGGACTTGGAGTTGTCCTGAATGATATCACAGGGACAGATGCAGGACATTATATACCCTGCCATAACCCACTGAATGGGCTGGGTGAGAATGTAAACTACAACGTAAACTATAATCCATGTTGTGTAGCAGTGCTCCAAAATGTATTCACCAAGTGCAATGAGTGTTCCACAATGATGAAAGAGGTTGTTGATGTGGGAGGAGTGGGAGGAAGTGGGGTGTGGGGTATATGGGAACCTCTTCATTTTTTAATGTAACATTTTGTATGATCTATGTATTCTAAAAAAAAAAAAGATAATAAAAAAAATTAACAACCCCCCAAAAAGAGAATGTACATAAGGTAACATGGGTAGTACCTGCACATAGCATGAACTCAATAAATTTTAAGTTACATGTTGCTAAAAAAGGAAAGAATTTTACTATCCATTCTTTCTCACTTATTCATTCAATAAATCTTTACTAGATACTTATTTTGTGTTAGGTATTTAAACTACAAAGGTTTCTGCACTGCCCAATATGGTAGGCACTAGCCACATGTGGTTACTTATGATTAAATTACTTAAAAGTAAATACAATGAAAAATTTCATTTTTCAGTCATATTAGCCATATTCAAGTGTTCAATAAGCACATGTGGCCAATGTGGTTACTGGACAACGCAAATACAGAACATTTCTATCACTGCGGAAAAGTTCTATTGGGCGACACTGTTACAGCCTGTGAAAAGATCAACAGAAAGGAGCACAGAAGAGGCATTATTATGCACCTTTACTAAAGTGCTTTGCTAGCTCTGCAGGGCATCTATTTATGACATTAAATATGGCACTTGCTTGCAGCTGCCTGGGACCCAGCCCATGTTACAGTGGGAAGCTGGACTATGTGACTTCCAGGGATTAGGTCTTCAATAGGGAACAATCTAATTTCTAGATCAAGGTCCAGAAAGGACCCTGGAGTGAACTTACTGGTATTCTACTATACTCTGTCAAGACTGTCTGGAAACAAACCAGCCTCAAGAGTTATGAAGCAAACTATTACTATCCCCCAAGAATTCTATTATTGGTCCACTATTTTGGATGTGAAAACAATTCATATATATTTCAAACAGGAATTTGTAAAACAGGAATATATATTTCAAATACCCAGTTCATCTTCTGAAGAGGGATAATGCTTCTTTTTTTTTCTTTTAGGCATATGCCTTTCTTCCTCTTGGGCTGAAATTTCAACCTGAAATTAAGAATGACTATATTAAAGTCAACAGAATCTGGATCCAAATCTACTGAAAGAGGGACAGACACATAATAGCTTTTGAATGAATTTATATATAAATAAATGAATAGCTTTGGAATTAATTTATATATAAATTAAAAAAAAATCTAGAATAACATTTTTGGCATCTAGATTAGACTCATTTTGTAAGCTTGAGCATTGTTTGAATGTAAATCCATAACCACCCAAATCTGTTTCTGGCTAAATACTTTATGTCAACAATTCTAATATGCACCTTTTTAAGAAAAATATTTTGTATTTTAACATCTCTGGAGCGAGGATATGCCTTGCGATCAGTCCATGCTATGTCATAATTCAACTGGCAGTGTTTTTTTATTCTTTTCTTAGTGGCCCATTAAATAATGTGCTCCTTACATTTGTTACAAAGTGGTATATGAAAAAACCACTTTGACTGTACAACATGGACATGTGCAAATAGTCTTGACACCTGCCAAATTACCTTAAAATTACAAAAGCATATATAGGTAAAAGTAATATGAAGAATCCCTAATATATGTTACATATTTAATATATATAAAGAACTAAAGCCTTTCTGTATGCACAAATGAAAATACTTCAGTTTCTTAGGAAAACACACCTCTTTAGGATTTGCTTCAACACTGTGGCATCTTACAGCTTCTGTGTTGTCTTTTTTACTACTGGAAATTTCTGAGTAATAAAAGCAAACAGAAAAAATAAACTTTAACATTTATGCATTCCAATACTTTTTTGTAGGAGGATGTGTGTACAGAAGAGAGGAAAGTAGAGAAGGGAAGGAAAATGGATTAGTAACTTTATTGAGTACCAGTTATATGTTAGGCACTGCAATAGATCCTTTATAAATGTTTTTGGACAAGATCCTCACAACGTCAGGTAAGTTCCATCATGCCTGTTTTTTGACCCGAGTAAATGGAGTTTAAGGAGGGAAGTAACATGTCTGGGGTTACAATGGAGCACTTTACATATCATACATTAAAGTCACCCAATCATGTGACCACACAGTACTAAGAAGTATACAAGGAAAATAATGAGATACCATTTTATGGTCATCAAATTAGCAAACACTCACAAGTCTGACAAGACCAAATACAGGTGAAGGCATGGGCTGACAAGTGGTACACCAGCTGGGGACAATTTGGTATATTCAGTAAAGTTGAAGAGATGCCTACCAACTCACCAATGCTACACCTAGAGATTCAGGTCTACTACATATACCCCAACACACATTAAGAAATGGTATAAAGTTATGCATGGTTGCATTGTTTGTAACTGGGAAAAGATGCAGAAATTTAAATATCTCCTAACAAAATAAGCAAAAAAATAGTAAATAAATATGGTATATTCACACAATCAAATACTAAATAGCAATTGAAATAAAGTAACTAGAGTTATACAATCAACATGACTCAATCTCAAAATACAATGTTGAGTGAAAAACTGCAGAAAGTTTATATAATGTGATGCCCTACACCTAAAGCATGCAATATAATGCTACATACTATTTATAGAAATAGCGGTTCCCTTTGGAGAGGGATGGAAGGGAAAAAGATTGGGATTAGGGAGGGGTATAATGGGAATTCAACTATTATCTGTGACACTTCTAAAAAAACATAATGAAGCAAATATACCAAATTTTAAGATATGACAAAACTGGATGATGGGTATTTATAAAACTCTATTTCCCCATTCTTGAGACAGGGAATCAACAAAATTCAAGGAAGCAACAAGATTCTATGTTTGGTTTGAGAGAAGAATCATCTGTCTGCAGCTGGTGGCCTCCACAGGCTCTTGGAAAAAACCTGGTCCTTGGGAGAAGAGTAACATAAATGTGCTCTTTGGTTTGCTGCCAAATTGAGATTGCCTGTCAGAGGTTAAGACACACAAGTTACAGTTGAATACATGGCATGGAACTTCTAGACTTCTCCTATGGTACAAACTCTAGGATGCCAGGGCTGTTACATTCATACTGGAGTGAGTACATCATGAGGTTACTGGCAAAGTCCTAATAGTTATTTAAGGAAAGGGACCACTTAAAAACTGTAGGTCCTTGAACAAGTTATTTCACCTCTCCAAGCCTCAGTTGCTTCAACTACAGATGTGATGTTCTTAACACTCATCTTACTGGACTATATGATTTAAATGAGAGAAAATTGTGAAGTAATTAGCATAAGGCCTGAAACAAAGAAGGCATTCAATAGGTGGTAATTATAATAAATATTAAAATTACTACTCTGGGGGAGCAGATGTGACTCAAGCAGTTGAGTGCCTGCTTCTCACATGGGAGGTCCTGGGTTTGATTCCCAGTGCCTCTTTAAAAAAAATAAACAAATAAACAGTAAGCAAAACAAAGGAAACCAACTCAGGGGAGCCCATGTGGCTCAGTCGTTGAGTGTTGGCTTCCCACATACAAGGTCTTACCTTCTTTGTCAGATCTTACTCTTGAGCCCGAATTTTTGACCTAAATAATACACAATATAAAATGTTACTTATGGATATTCTCAAAGAAAAACTTGATATCAGGAAAAAAAAGGGAAGGAAAATTTACATAATCTGGCTGTATGTGTAAATACCCAAAGGAATCAGACTACATTAAAAAAAAAGAAATTTCTTCCAGAAGTTCATGCATACAGAGCATCTTCCTTTTGGAAAAGTTTCAGTTTAACAAATTATCATCCACTGTGTTTACTCTTCTTTGTTTGTAGAATTATGGTGAAAGAGTAGGAAACAGGAGAAAAATTTTCTGAAATCTATGAAGCCTCTTGACATCCCAAATCCCTCATGATTTTATCTCAAAAATTAAGGGATCCTGTTGTAAGATTTCCTCTTTGTTGCAAATTCTGTCCATCTTACTTTATTTTTTACTGAGGAGAAAGTATCAGAATATCCTACAATGCTCTAAATCAGGGGTTCTTAACCAAGAGATCCATGGAAAGATTTCAGGGGGTCTGTGAGCTTGAATTGAAAAAAAAAAATCAACATTTTCGCATTTTCTTCACTTATGAATGTATGCAATAAATAAATTACTGGCAAAAGGGTCCGTGGAACAAAAAAAGTTAAGAACCCTGCTCTAAATCCTAGTCAGAATTTCACAAATATTTGTATAAGGTTGAGCTCAGATGGAGTGACAGCTAGAACCTCAACTTTTAGAGGGCAAACCTCAAACAAACCAAGTAGGAGTTTTCTCTTTTTCCTTATTTACTGGGTTGTGTATTAAGTTTCCATCTGGAGCTATAAGAGAGGGTATTTTGATAAAATAAGGTAAGAACTTTGATCCCATGAAATGGCTGTCCGCTGGTAAGCAAAGGCCTGTCTTCTATTCCTCTGGGGGTAATGGAATGAATGTGAATGTCTGCAGTTAACAAGCATTTTACAAAATGTCACTCTTGATATTAGGTCCCCCATAAATGCATTAGGAGAGAGAAAAAAATCCCTTCAAGCACTAAAGGAATTATGAGGGCCACATTTGGGAAAAAAAATGTATGTTTGCAACTATGGTTTGGCATCTACAGAAAAGCCTTCCAGAACCTGCAATATTTATATAATATAGAGTTAGTGGTTATCAGAGGTTCTGAGTGGAGGGGATGGGATGAATAGGTAGAACATGGGGTTTTAGGGCAATGGAATTGTTCTGTATGATATTGCAATGGTGGATACAGGCCATTATACATTTTGTCAAAACCTATAAAACCATACAGGGCAAAGTGTAAACTATAAAGCAAACTATATACCTTGGTTAGTAGCAATGCTTCAGTATTGGTTCACTAATTGTAACAACTGTACCGCACTAATATAAATTATCAGTAGGGGAAAATGTTGGTGGGGGAATGGGTGGGTTATATGGGAATCCCCGATACTTTCTATGTAACTTTTAATCTAAAACTACTCTAAAAATAAAGTTTTTATATAAAAAAAGCCTTCTGAAAGTATAAAGCCAACTTTAACTCCAAAATCAAAATCTATTTTGCATACATAACCAAAATGATTTAAGAATCAAAATCCAATTTTCAATTCCAAAATAATAAAATGCAGAAAGTTAAGAGATCTCTGAAGAATTTCATTAGCAATACTAGGTTAGTCTCCCAAGCAAAGGTATCTGGGCCACCATTTATTTCCTTAGTTCTGTTTCATGAAAGAAAGTTGTGAAGAATAACGTATTTGACCACTGGCCTAATAAGCATCAAGAAATACAACGCTTTTCAATTTGGAATGACTTTTTCCCCTGAGGAAAACAACTAAATTTTATGACATCAGTGGATACAAGTAAACGTGGAAAAGAACAAGTAAAAGCTGCTGTCAATATGGTGAGCTAGAGTGGAGAGCACACTAATTAAATGGCTTCCTGTCTCAAAGAAATACAGAGACAACACTTCCACCCAAATGCTCCCTCCCTAATCACGCTCAACAAAACAAAAAACAGTAACAATAAAACCAAAACCATTACAGTGATCTTACATTTAGTGATTCATTCACCAAAGAAGGATCTCTCTGTAGTTCAACTGTTCAAAAACAAAAAATAAGAAATAAGGAAAATGAATATTGTTTCTGAACAACAGAGAAACAAAGGGAAATATTTTCAGGGTAGTTTAACATGGTGCTAACTGGCCTAGTTCCTTTCATGAACTATGAAATTCTGACCAATTTACGTCTACAATTCGTACCAGAAAAACAACAGAAATTTAATATTGCATTTTTGCAATAATGGTAATGGTCCATGAATTCAGTGCAGTGATTTTAGTATGCTGGGGATCTGACGCTTAGAAAAATGGTGGAAGACCTGTTACTGTGACTGTTGAGCTGTGGTAGAATATTGGTTCATTTAAAAATACTGCCTTCAAATGAAAAGTTAGAGCCTATCACCTCAGACAGCAATTGTCTGTTTATATTCTTAGGAAACTTGAAGTACAAGGTCTACTGTTTCTACTCAACAATGACAGAAAACACATTTTTCTTTTAAACAACTTCCTTTTACGTAAATAGATATCTTATTGAACTGCACCTACACACAGAGTAAAGCAGTCTGAAATACAACTGTTGGAACAAAGGATTTTAAAATCCAAAAATGTTACAATCTTGACAATTAACAAATGAGATATTAATTATCTGCACTAAGGCCCCCCCCTTCCCCAATTTTAACTAATGTGTTTGTTCAGGTTTTGGATAGATGAGTCATCTTAAGGGTTTTAACCCTCTGAACTGATGGTTTCCCAGGTCTTGAGGTGGTTTTCCAGGACAGGCTAATACATCTCCTTACAAGGGTCTTGGGGTCACATAATTTCACTGCTCTTTCAGATTATTCTGTCTAGAAAGGCTCCCCTTGACTGCCCATCAGATAATCACAGGTGAAGATGTATATACATTGTTTCTTACATCTGAATAATCCACCTCTGCCCTTCTCTTTGCCTTGTCCCCCTAATACACACTTATTCAACCTTCAATATTTGATTCAAAATTAGGGGGAGTGCCAAGTGCTTATTAAAATTCAAAACTTGCATAAGGAAGTTAAATGCAGCTTTATGTAGGATAGTAAAAAACTCGAGACTACCAAAAGATGGAACAGGAAATGAATGATGGACTACACTCAGCTATTAAAACAAATGAAGTGGATCTGTATATGCTGACAACAAAGGATGCCCACAATTTATGGACAAATGAAAAAAAAAATTACAGAACGATATAAATATTATGATTTTATTTTCATTTACAATACATAATTGTAGGTGGTTATCTAATAGAAGTGAGAAGTCATATTATGCATTTCTACTACTTTCTATATGCTTAAACACAGGTCTTCTCTAAGGCCCTATCAAGCAACCTGACCTCAACATATAGATATAGATATAGATATAGATAGGAACATATCTCTATTCTAGCACTTTATAGCACCATTCATTTGCATGGCCACCTCAGTGTATTTCTTGAGGGCAGGCACTGTGTTCCCCATCTTGATTTCCCTAGTATTCATAAGTTCTTGGCTTCACAGAGTTTGTCAGGGGCATCATTTAAAGAGCAGTGCTGACTACAGTAAATATTATGGGCTGTCCTCCCTGCATCTTCCCCAAGATACCCGACTCAGGTCTGGGGCACTACATAGTTTCAGACATATTGACCTTGACCTGAGAACAGAGCACTTAGCTTAAGTCAATCAGTACATGTTATTCCTCTGGTCACAGTAGTCAGTTGAGGGTGGGTACATGGAACTAAGTTGAATCAGATGTCTCAGGATTTAGGCCAGGAATGATAGGACAAAGATATTTTCCAAAAGGTCAAGAAAGAGAAAATAATTACCTCTGCTGGGGGTTGGAGGAGAATATAAGAAATTGGATCTTTGCTAGATTTGTCTCTGGGGCTATCACCATGCTGTTGGGTCAAGCCTTGATGAAATTTTCAGCTTTGTGGGTTAAGAAATTCCCTAATCAAGTTTTTGTGCAGCTCTGTTAAAATAAAATCACCCTGACTGTTCCTCCTGACTTGCAGTGACATTTCAACATTTAAAAAAAAAAAGAGAATTGGCTGAAATTTGATCACATTCTCTACAGTTCCTAGTAGTTTTTTTTCCTCGTTCATGTGTGAATTAGAAGAAAATATACAATAGTGACCAGAGAACCAACAGGAAATAATTCTCCATTGTTAACATTCTTCTCATTTCAACTTCTCTAACTCAGCAGTTGTCAAAGTGTGGTCCAGGGACTCCCTGGGAGTCCCCAAGACTTTTCATCAAGGAGTCCACAAAGTCTAAACTATTTTCATATTAATGATAATATGGTATTTGCCTTGTAAATTGATGAGTATACAATGGAGTTTTCCAGAGGCTCATGATACACTGACAATTATCTGAAAAGGCTATTAAAAGAATTCTCCCTTTTTTATCCATTTATCTGTGATGCTGGGTTTTCTTCATATACTTTAGCCAGAACAACAAAAAGTAACAGACTGAATTTAGAAGCAGATATGAGAATACAGCTATTTTCTATTGAACAAAAGTGATTTTCAAAAATGTAAAACAATGTTACTTTTCTTATACTTGCTGTTTTGGAAAACAGTTATTTTTCATTAAAAAATGTTACTTATGTTAACTTAGAGTTTGTTATTTTTATGGAGTCTTCAATAATTTTTAAGAATGTAAAGTAGTCCTGAGACCAAAACATTTGAGAGCTGCTGCCCAAATCTCTTCTGATACTGTGCCTCTCAGGCCTTTATCTCCCCTTAAATATCTGCAGTTGACAACGAAGAATGTTGCCTCAGGGAGGTTGAAGTGGATCAGGTCCAAGAAGAGGCTATGGGAGCTAACAGCAGTTTCAGAGTAGTCACTGGGGCAAAAAAAGTCAGATTCCAAGGGCCAAGAATGAATGGTTTAAAGAAGGGGCTGTAAGTAGTACAGACGAGCTTTTTGGAAATGAATTGGGCTCCCACTAGCAAGGGCAGGAAGGGGCTTGGAGCAACATTTTTGGGATACAGCAAGAGTTTATTCTAAAACCACTTTCTTTCTGCCACAATTATTAGAGATATCAGATTTAAATAATCACCTTATGTAAAATTGAATATTTAGTGAGAAAAAGTGTATTTTAAAAAGGAAATAGTAAAGAATTCTCTGTAATGTGTTTTAAAAAGTGAGAGGCAAACCATATGGTCTGTCATTGATTTTAAGTTGCAACAAAGGTAAAAACTCTTGCAAAGAAAAAAAAACAATCTGAACAAGCCCTAAAAGGATCTTACCTATTCCACTCGCTTTCCCTCCACAGGTACTTTGTGGTGGTGCTAGAATTTCATGATTTTTCTCTTCCTCTGAAGATACAAATATCTAAAAGAATCCAAAACGCCATAAAAGTAAGTTAACTGAAGGTATTCACAAGAAGGTAAAACTGACCTCAAATGAAATAAAATAATCAGCATCTTGCAACGATATAAGTATACACTTTCAAGCTTGCATAGAATTTAAGAATGAATGTAGTAGTCTTTAAAAACAAACAAAAAATGCTTGAAAAATGGTGATGCCTTTGTCACCTGCCTCTCTGTGCAAAGAGCTCACAGTAATACCGTGCACGTGCCACCCTGTAACCACACCTCACCCCTGCACATATGCATGGCTCTCAGAGAACATTCCAGCAGTTGTGTACTCCTGAGCAAGTCTCCTTTTAAATCCTTCAAGTGGTTAGGTTATGGAGTAGTACCTCTGCTAAGGGGCCAGACTTTGGGGAATGTTGCCAAAGATGGAATCAGTAAGAAAGACACAAGAAGAGATGCTTTTACAATTTCGGTAAGTTCTTAATGTCTATTTTTAGCACCAGTGGAAACATAGGAACTTGGAAACAGGTCCAAAGACTATGGACAGTTCCAAGAGGCTCAGCTGTCAGGTGCCTTCCCTGTACTTCAGCTAAGGGAAAATCTCAAATGTCTTTCAGCCTGGGGGCCACAGAGTCTTACTGAGATCAGAGGGACAAGCAGCAGGGATTTCTGCCACAGTAACAGTTTTTTTTTTTTACAGTGACAGTGTTAATTGTGTTGTGCCTTAATACAAAGGAGGTCACATCTTTCTGGTAATAACGGTATTTATATAGACAGCAAAACAAAACAAAACAAACCAGTCTAATCACATATTTCATCTATCAATGGTTTTTCTATTACTTTCAAAAGTAAAATTTCAGCTTAGCAGAGCACACAGGCCCTTCACCATCCAGTCCCACTCCCTCACTTGGCTTAAGTCCCACGGCAGCTTGCCCCAAACCTCTACAGTGCCTGGGGCACACCATGGGCTGCCTCTCTGTCTAGGACACGCTGTTCCCTTTGCCTGTGAGGCCCTTTCTTTTCTTTCTCTTTTGGCAAACTTCTACTCAACGTTCAAAATTTGCCTCAAATGTCTGCTTGGCTAAGCCTTCCCATCTGACCACTCCTCAACTTGTGGGTGAGCAGTTCACAGCCCCATTTTACCACTAACTTGTGATGTATACTCTGAGGATGCCCTAAGATCAGGCTGGAAGGAGGCATGGAGACTATGGTGGTTTGCAGCTGTATGTAACCCAGAAAAACAAGTTCGTAAATCTACTCCTCTGCTGTGGTCATGAGCTCATTTTATGTAGGACCTTTAGAGGAGGTTACTTCAAGTTAAGGTGTGACCCACCTCAGTCGGGATAGGTCTTAATCCTATTACTGGATTCTTTTATAAGTGGAATGAAATTCAGACACAGAGAGAAAGCCACAGAGGAAGCAGCCAGAAGGTGAACATCGATGGAACCTGAGAGGGGAGGGAGAGTCCAGGAGGTGCCGCCATACGCCTTGCTGTGTGTGGCAGTCTGAAATTATTTTATGAATCCCCAAAAGAGAAAGATCATGTTTGTGGACTAAATCCATTCCTGTGGGTGTAAGATCCTCTCAACTGAACAATGAGACCTGACTCGGGTTGAGTCTCTGTTCTCTTGCTGGTTATGATACAAAGGGAGATATAGGAGAAGTGAGCTCTGCCATGTCTGATCCTGCAATATGAGAGAAAGGAGAAGCCAAGGAGCTGAGGGCCAGGGAGAGATGAGCCATATGCCTGATAGCTTGCAGCTGACCTTGGGAAGAAAGTAGAGCAGCTGAGCCTGAGAGACGAGGCTTGGAAAGAGGCAAGCCCAATGCTTGGTTGCCTACAGCTGAGCTCGGGAGAAGGGGCACTCCAGGGTGGGGGACAGAGATCATGCTTCAATGCATGGCAGCTGACTTTAAAGAGAAACCATTTCTCATGGTGCCTCGAGTTGGGACTTTTCATGGCCTGGGAACTGTAAGCATTTACCCCAAATAAATCCCCTTTATAAAAGCCAAGCCATTTCTGGCACTTTGCATTTGCAGCCCTTTGACAAACTAATACACATGTGACAAGTTAAGAAACAAGGATTGCCAGCAGACAGCCCCAGAATGCCAGTCTTCTGAGAGAAAGGATCACTTAATGATGCTTTGATTTGGACTTCCTTTTAGCCTTAAAACTGTGAGCTAATAAATTCCCATTGTTTAACCTGACCCATTTCATGGTCTTTACTTAAGAAGCCAAGGAAATTAAAACAGAGACTAAATTGTGTAAGGCACATAGGCCACGAGAAAGTAGATTTTATTCTAAGTGCAACTGGAAGCCACTGGAAATTTTAATGAGAGCAGTGACATGACCTAATTTATGCCTTTAAAGGTTACTCACTATTTTGTGAGTCATAGACTGAAGGAGGGTAGAGTGGCAGTAGAAGTCTAATGGCTTAGATTAGGGTGGGAGCTGTAGAAACAGAAATAGATGGAAAGAAGTTATATTTTAGAAGGGGAATCTATACAAGAATAGGTGATGGATTAAATGTGTAAAGTGTAAAGGGGGGATTGAGGGTGATTCCTGGTTTCTGGCTTGAGTAAATGGAACAGATGCTAGTACTATTTACTGAGATTACCGAGGTTCTTGGTATTCCTCCATCCCAACGCCACCCCCTACTGCCCTAGGGTGTGATAATAACAATGCTTAAGCATATATACACACACACATGCATATATAAGCATGTATATATAATATATGGTGAAATGGTACTTACACCATTTACAGTTCAGCATAACTGAATTATCAGCCATACCTCAGTTTTCAAGTTGGCTTTCAGTTCCAATCCTCCCAAAACATTCGGTGGAGACTCTTCATTGTCTAAAGAAATTCAAACCATTAAGAATTTACTTGCAAATAGATTCTGATTCAAAAGATCATGAATGTTATCATGCATGCCATGTCCCCTTTCTCTGCTGTTTTATTTTGGAAATAATAAGTAATCTGTTCTAGGAAAAGGATCTGGATGGGAGGCAAGAGTCATTTACTCATTTTCTGGATGTGAAAGCATTGCAGGCCTGCACAGTAAGATGGCTGCCCAGAAAGAATGATAACATAATATTTGTTGAGAGATATTCCCAAGTGTTTTTCTACAATGATCTGCATCAAGTTTGTCCCTAAAAGAAAATATTTTGGGTTATTGAATTACGTTCTCAATAAAGAAGGCAATTTAGGAGTAGATGCATTTCACTTGCTTCATGCTGACATAGCAAAATTAAACATAAATTAAAAAGCTGTGAGGCAGACAAAAAGAAATGGAATTTTCCCTGGTGGAGACTCAAGGTCCTGGTCCTGCCTCTTTCTCTCTCTCTCCTTTTCCCTCCCTTTCTTTCTCTTCTTTGTTCTTCTGCTACTTGCAGCTTCTCCAATTTCCCTCAGCTGCCCACATATGAACCACACACGAGCCTCCCAAGAAAATCTTTTCTCTAAGAGGTACAGGCTTTTCCTTGGTAAAAGCTCTTCTTTTAGAATGCTTTGTTCATTCAGGGGAAAAAAGGAGGGAGAAGGGAGTAATAGACTGTAGCAAAAATTGAGTCATAAAAACTTTCTGAGCACTCAATTTGCCCCAGGTTAAATCCAATGGAAAATTTTAAAGTTATCTATTTCAACCCTGGGAAAATTTCTTAACATCTCCTGTTTGAGTCCCTATAATGAACAGGACTAAATCTGCTCACTTCAGCTTCTGGGATTGACCTGGATGATTTCTAAGGTTCGTTTTGGTTTAAAAGTCCAGGATGTGACAATTTATACAGCCAAAGTGGAAGAGGTCAATGTCCTCTAGGCCATGTGCTCTCCGATTCCCAGAGCATCTTGAGCTTAACCCCATTCTAGGCACTTGTCACTTTACAGTGTCACTGCTTACTTATGTGACTGTCACATGTTTTCCTGTCTCAACTATTTATCTTTGCATTTCCAGGGCCTGGCACAGTGCCTGGTATAAAATATCTGAAGTTGGATGGTATAATGAGTGAATGAGCTCCAAGATTTTTATAAAAAAGAAACAGCCTCAGAAGTTAAGTAATTTTCTTCTAAAAGGCAACAAAATGCCTCCATGTTATTTAAACTTTCTGAGTCCTACTTCCTCATGTATAAAATGAAGGTGATAAAATATATTGATCTCATTTAGTTGTTGTATGGTAGTCTTCAGTTTGATAGATAAGAAATCTGCAGGTCAGAAAGATTTGTAACTTGCTACAGTCATGTAGGTAAGTGGCTGGCTGACTCTTCCCATTCTATGGCCTCCTGCCTCTTCTCTCCTTACATATGAGAAATAAGTCTAAGATTTTAAGCTTTTAAGCATGAGTATATCTTAGAAAGCTTAACCTTTAAGTTTGATGACAGCTACTTTGGGATATTATGACATAAGAAAAAAGATGTACACTGATATCATTCTGAAAACAACCATCCTTTGGAAGATATCTTAAATGCACTCTGTTACACCATCATTTCTGTAAAATCTTTAAATTTACAATTAGAAAGAGTCTTACCTATGTTACACAAATTTTCTTCAGAAGAAACAGTGACCTGGCAGTCCCCTTCCTCATGGAATGGTTTTGTCATGCTGTTATCATCTCCTACTTTCTCAGCTGTAGCTTTAACAAGCCACTTGCCACTCTGACCACTCTTTATGGCCAAGTGCTGCTCACAATTAGGAGCTAGAAAAGGTATGTCATTGACAGCTGGAAGGAGCATGATGTTAGGTGTTTCTGACTCTTGGCCATTAATACATTCAGTTGTGGTAGTTTTCAAGTTGTCTGCAGATGTCTGTTGTACAGGATGGAGAGATGAATGCTTTGCAGCAGTGTCTTTGGCATCTGGCATGTCATCAGCTTTTGTAGCACCAGTATTTACAGCTGCCAAACAGTGAATACTGACAGAGGGGACCACAGTCGTCTGCCCACACGTTTCTTCTGGCCCTCTCCGAATGTCGGGTGAGCTAGCGACCAACTCTATGCCCCTTCCTGCTGAACAACTTTCTGTTGTCCCTGCCTCATAGCATTTATCTCCCCTCTGAACAGAGCTCAACAACACACTCTCTTCTGTATTCACGAGGCTCACAATGCCCTCATTTTGTCCCCTTTCTGTACACAGTGCCTTGCCAGTTCCAGGCCTATCTGTCTGTTCTGCACATCCGGCACTTGGCTGGCTGCTGTGGCCTGCAGAGAGCACACAGACTGGTGCACTTTCCTGCCTTTCCTTGGTGCTCATGGCAACAGAGGGGTCCGCTCCTTTTCCTCCTGTGAATGGCCCATGACAGCTATTCTCCACAAGCAAGCTGGGCATGGGGACAGCACACTTGCTGACTTTTGTGGCTGATGCTGCTGACACATCATTGTTTCCTTCTGGGTTGCTGGCAGTCAGCCCCCTGGCTTCATGTCTGTTTGGGCTGGTGACAATCAAAGCACATTCTGCCGTGCTGGTGGAGATGATGGCCGTGTCACTCACGTCCTCTGTTCTCGCCTGAGTGGCCTGATCTTCATCCTGTGTGACAGTGTTAACCATGACAGCCTCACATCCTTCAGAGGTGCTTGTGGAAATCATGGCAGTGTCACTTATCTCTTCTGCTGCTCTGACGGAGGGATGGACTTCCTCTGGAGGGGCTGCGCTGGATACTGGGCCCTCGCAGTCTTCTACTGAGCTTGTTGAGATGAGAGCACTCCCATCCTTTTCTTCCATGGCTCTAATGGATTGCTCATTTTCACTTTCCACAACTACACCAGAAACAGAGGCCTCACATTCCTCTGCTATACTTGTGGAAATGAGGGCACATTCATCTTTCTCCTCTTTGCTGGTTGAGGCAAGAGGACTTTCAACATCTGTGGGTGCGCTGGGCATAGGTACCTCGAAGTTGCCAGTGCTTACTAAGATTGGACCATTCACGCTTTCTTCCACTACTCCAACGGGCTGCTGGCCTTCAGCACATTTGATGGTCATTGCACTGGAAATAGGCACTTCAAACTCTTCCCCTATGCTTGTGGAAATCATGGCGCACTCATCTTTCTCTTCACTTCTAGCAGCAGTGAGTTGGCTTTCATCTCCTGAAACTGCACTGGGCATGGGGGCCTCAAATTCTTCCAGGTTTACTCTAGTGCCTTCCACATTTTCTTCAGTTCTCAGAGCACTTGAATGACCTTCCGTGTCTACAGGAGCACTTAATGGAGTGGTGTAATCATTTGTCGTACTGGTGGAAATCATCAAGCCTTTACCTTTACTTCTACCCCCAGCTGAACTATGTTGGTTGGTCATATCAACACTGGCTGTACTAGCTGTGAGACAATCATACTCTTCATTTTCTACAGAGGTGATGATGACCTCATCTTTTTCACTTGGTGATGTGTCATCAACTTCACATTCGGGGGCTGCGCGGGATACAAGAATCTCACAACTGCCTCCCACCATGCCAGTGGAAATTCTGG
This sequence comes from Dasypus novemcinctus, assembly GCF_030445035.2. Taxonomy (NCBI): domain Eukaryota; kingdom Metazoa; phylum Chordata; class Mammalia; order Cingulata; family Dasypodidae; genus Dasypus; species Dasypus novemcinctus. Next base: position 196,100,519 of record NC_080673.1, on the reverse strand, counting down.
CATCTTCAACTTTTTCTTTCCTGGTGACCTGACTGTCACTCTGATCTGAAGCTGCACTAGTCATGGGACCCTCGCAAGCTTCAGGAATTGATGCCACTTTGTCCTTTTCAGAAACTGCACTGGTCACACTGCTTTCTACAATGCCTTTAGCACTCGAGCAGATCTCTGTCTCTTTAATTGTGTTCTTGGCACCACTCAAGCTATCCACATCACTTTCAAGTACATTTAGGAGAGCTACTCCTGCCTCAGCTTCCACACGGTCTACCGCAGTCCCAATATGACTGTCTCCTTCTGCACTTTCACAAATCAATGCCCCTTCACTTTCTTCTTCTATCCCTGTGAAAGTTGAAGCATGGCCAACTTCATTTCCTCTTCCAGTGCTAGTCACGACGCCCTCCCCTTCATCATCCTCTTCCTTTGCACCTGTGCTGGTCACAATGCCCTCATCATCACAAGGACCGGCAGCAACTACTTGTACATTAGTGACTTCTTTGGCTACTGTGCTGTCCATTGCATTCTCTCCACTTTCTTCTGATTCAGAACTTATGGCAAAGCCTTCGCTGCTATCTTCTGAACCTGTGCAACTTGCTGGCCCCTCTCCATCTTCTTCCATTATCCCTGTGCTGGTGACTGCACTCTCACCTTCTGTACCGTCATTTACAGAACCATCTCCTTCTTGGTTGGCACTTGTTCCTGGCGGTGCATCATTATCTACCAGCACCATATCTGCACCTGTAACAATGCGCTCCTCCTGTGGTTCTGCACCAGTTACTGGACAGATAACAAAGTTATCCCTTCTTCCTTCTGCTCCTGTACATGTCACAGCACTCTCAGTTTCTTTTTTGGGGGCCATTCTTGCCATATTTCTCTGGAATTCATCTACCTCTTCACTGCTTAAGGAGCCATCTCTTATTTCAGTTCCAGCACTTGTTACTGCCCCATCACTTTCAACTTCACTAATAAAAGTAACAGTCCCTTCAACTATTTCTGAGTCTCTACCTGAAGAACCATCACATTTCCCTTCAGAGCCTGCACTGGTTACAGCATCATCTTTTTCTTCTGTCCCAACACTATTCACATTGTCATCAATTTTAACTGTATAAACAGTCACTGGATCTGTTGTTCTTCCTTCGGATTCAGCCATGGTACACTCTCCACTTTCTCCTTCCTTGGTGCTTGTAAGGAGAGTTTCACTTTCAGCAAATCCCTCCGTGACAACACCTCCACCTTCTTCAGCTGCTGCAAAAATGGTGCATTCGCTGGCTTCTGCCCCAACACAAAGAGGATTATTTCTGGAGCATGCACCTATTATGAAGCCTTCATCTGCTTCAATGCTTGTGCAAGGCAAAGCCATCTCACTGTCTCTTGTTTCTGAAGTAGTTGTGGCATCACCTGCCTTTACTGAATTTAAGGGAACAGCTTTGTTCTTCCCTTCAGTACTTGTGGCAATAAAAGTCTTTCCTGCTCTGTCAGATCCAGCTGTCATATTCTCAGTGTTTTCATTCCTTTGGTATAAAACAGAGGATGCCTCATCACCTCCAGCACTGGTATCAACCTCACTGTTTTCATTCCCTCTTTCAACATCAACTGATATATTTTCTATTTCATGTGGGCCTCTATTTACACTTATTTTTCCTGTAAGTTCAATTATTTCAGCATCTTTTTCTGAACTTATGCCTACCACATTATCAACAGCAATGCTGTCCTTTTTGCCATTATTGACTGTGGCTCTAATTGTTTGCTTTAAACTGGCATCTGTATTAAAATTATCTTCTTCCTTGGCTGTGTCCATAAAGCCAACTTCTTTGCCAAAATTCTCATTCTCATCAACCATGTGCGTTAACTTGCTACCATGAGGCATGTTTACTTTTTCTTCTTTACTGTGTGATAAAGTGGCTTGGCAACTTTCTGGAATGTGTTTTATGCTATCTATGTTTGCTTTTGTTGATGGATCTACTGTAGAACCCTCACCATTTTCGTTACGATCACTTGGTCTAGGGACTTCCAATTCTCTAACGGTCAAACTTTGATTAAGGATATTAGAATGGTCCACAAGTGAGGTATTAGAGGTGCCACCTTCTAAAGCAGTTCTTCTGTCAACTAAAGTGAGTGCTTCTGAGTCATGAGATTTTTTCTGAGGCACAACAGTCACTGAACTTAAGTTCAGTGTGGGGTCTAAATTTGTGGAATGTTCAAGAGCAACATCTCCTTGAACAACATGTTCTTCAGTGGGTTTGGCTGTGCTTTTCAAATTCTTTTGTATACTATCATTTTCTGATGGGGCACTAGCTAGCATTCTTTGACGAGTTTCAGAGTCTACACCTGTTTCATGAGTTCCTTGTTGAATGGATTCTTTCTCCCCAGGACCTGGTTTGGGCACAGCACTTTGAATATGAGCTTTCTTGCTCAAGGTGCTTTTATGGTCACTATGCTTTTCAGAATTACTAACTGTTCCACGTCCTGATTTATAGGCAGGAACTACTGTTCTTGAATCTACTGTTGAAGTCCTTAACTCATCCTTTAGAACTATGGAAGCAGTTTTTTGTTTCATAACATTTCCAGAGTCAATATCTCGTGGAGAACTATTATTGCTGCTGTCTTGGGTTTTAGATGCTTCAGACACATTTTCAATGGCTGGTTCAGAATCAATTTCCATTGGCTCTTGTTCTGGGATCACTGAGGTATCACCACATTTTTTTGGTCTCTGAAGGGAGGAAATACTGGGAGTGCCCAGAGTATTTGCTGCTAATTTTTCTTCACCTTTGGTCATTTCTTGTGATAAGCTTCCTCGTCGATTTTCACATAGCCTTCTACTTAATTTCTTTTCCATGATTTTGGCCTTTTCATGATTGCTGTCAACCTCTTTACCATCCTTGTCATCAGATTTATTTTCTTCCTTCTTTTTCATGTCCTTGCTACTATGCTTCAAGCTTCTGCTTTTGTGCCCATCTGACAACTTTCTTTCAAGTCTGGAGGAACTGGAATCTTTATCACCCTTATATTTCTCCTTTGCTAACTTAGCTCTATGACCAGACTCTTTCTGTGCACTTTGTGCTGAAGAAGTGCTCTCTAACACAGGTTCAATGCCCGTTTCATCAACAGGTTTGTCTTCAAGTTTAGACTTTCGCTGTTTATCTGAGTCACTTTCTTCTGTGCTCTTCTCTTTATCAGATTTTGGAGTGATTGCCTGTTTTGTGACACTTTCCTGTAATTCTGTTTCAACCATTTTTAACTGTTTGCCCTGACTTTTTGATTTAGACTTAAGCACTAGTTTCTCTTCTAACAAACTCTTTGTTCTTCGCTTCTCTTTATGGACACCTTCCTCTGATTTTATATTACTATCTAAATTAGTCGAGTCCATCTCACACCTATCTTCTGAATAACTTTCACTTCTTCTCTGTAATGTGACACTATGTTGCTTAGAACTCTGAGAATCTTTCTGAATTTTAGAATCACTTGATCTTCTTGCTTTGTGCTCCACTTTAGTTTTTTCGATTGACATATGTCTCTCTTTTTTGTTGTTTTCTTTACGAACATTCTCATCTGTTTTTATAATATATTCAGAAACTGGCTTTCCATCTTTGCCTAAAATTGATAATTTCCTTTCGTTCCTATGCTTACTTTTTCGGTCAGTTTTATCATCTGAAGAAAACTTTGTCTGTTGACTTTGCTTCTGAGTATTTTCATCTGCTTTTACACTTTTATCAGAAGGGTGAAGCTCAGTCTCATCACCTGTTTTATGTATGCTGTCACCTTTGTATTTATGTTTTGTAGATAATTTGTCTTCTGACAGAGTTTTCTCTTTTTCAGGCTTCTCCTTGGAGAATTTCACCTCTTTCTTAGGTAGGCTTTTCAAATGTGATGTTTCAGATTCATCTTTTTTTAAATGTTTTTCATTTTTAAGTGTGTTCTTCTGTTTCTGTGGTTCTTCTGGACTAGTTTCTGAGCGTTCCACTTGCCTTTTCCCATCTTTTGTGTCAGTCTCTTCTTGTGTTCCTTCCATCACCACAGGGGTAGATGTCCGTCTCTTATGTTCTCTTTCTATTTTTGCTTCATTTTTGTTTTCATCAGCTGAATGCAAAGACTCTGAAAGTCTCCTGGCAGGTTTACTTGGCTCGCTTTTTGCATGAACATGTTTTGGCTCTTTTGAAGAAGACACCATTTCCTTTTCACAATGCTGGAAGAAAATAAAGGATAAAATATGAGAAATACCAAAATAAACTTTTAGATTCAAATTTAACATTTGGGTACATTAAACATATTGAGTGCGGTTACACATGTTACATCTCACTTTATCCTTGCAAACAGCCTGTGCTAGTTATTACTAACCACATTATACGCATTAGGAAAGTGAAGCGCAATGTGATTCAATAACTTGACACTCAGGCCACAAGTAGCTGTGCTAGAACTGAATTTGGATGATCTCCTTCTGAGCTTAATAGTCCTCCAATTACATCAAAGACAGACCTTTATAGAGATGAGGATTTCTCCTGAATTTGTCCACTCATTTTAACTCTGTATCACTAAAACCCATCCAGTGCCCAGTAGTCACTAATAATAAATATAAGCTGAATGAATGACCATCCAATGTTCTCTCCAGTCCAACAATGTAATACTAATTTAAACATTTTATAATGAAATAAGATTTGCTGTTTTATTTTGGAAATCTGAATCATTTATGGAAAACTGATAAATTTAGTCTACCTGTAGGACACTCTACTATGAAGTTCCAAATGCACACAAAAACTCAAAGTAATAATAACATCATATACAATGTATTCATCTTTATGTATCCAAGGGAAGATACTGGTAAACCGTAGTACCTATAGGACATACCTGCCTCCCACCTCCTCCCAGAGTTTGGTACTGAGTAGATTATAAATGTTAATAAGTGGATGCTGATTGACTCCACTTCAATAATAACTACTAAGAGTTAAAATTATTCAACGAGTGGGCTGAAGTTCTTGGAAAGACCTTCGTGCCTCAATGTCAACTTAATATTTTAACTCCTTAAATTCTAACATGATAATCTATGCACTTCTACTAATATAACAGGAACCAGGATACAGGAAGATCTTCATAAATACTTTAAAATTAAATTCCTCAAAGAAAGAACTAAGGGGAATTATATAGCAAACTAATTTTACAATTCAGTCCAAATAACAGTGTGTGACTAAAGTTTTATGAGATTATATTTCACAGACGTTTAACACAAAATTGAGTTAACTATTTAAAAAAATATGCTATAAAAGATTAGGATATACTTCTAAATATGCCCCTAATGCATGAATAGAGAATGAAAAATACTACTTGCTAAATTACTAATTTCTATCCCTGGAAATGTTAATATATTTTAGCTATAGAATTATAAATATAAAAATGTAAATAAGGAATTAAACCCAATAAAATGATGTTTACTCCCCAAAAAAATCCAAAAAAGGGAAATGTATTCATTGCATATATTTTCACTATTTAAAAGATAAAATATTGGAAATAACCAAATGGTCAACTAAAGTAGATACCTAAATAAATTATGGTCTATCCACTCAATATAACAAAATGCAATCAATAAATAAAATAATCAGGAAGCCTCCAAGGTGACATGAAATAAGACGGAATGTTCAAAGCATTTGGCAAGATTACAGTGACATGTGTCCACATATGTGGAATGGATGAGCATGAAACAGATGCTTTGTTACGGTGGGGGGATTTTAGGTGTTTTCTCTATTTTCTCTTTTATTATCTAGATAAAAGTCCAAGTAAATCAACTCATCAAAATGAGAATATGATAGGGTGGAGGTTCAGGAATGCTATGTGAGGGATTTTTAATTTAACTTGGAAAGATCACACTATAGTCTCAGCTTTGCTCCAAAGGACTCAAAGGTCTATATCTAACCAAAGAGCATCTAAAATGGGGTTTTACTGATTAAGACACACCTCACTTGCTTTGGGAGTTTCTTTGGAATCTTCTTCAGGTTGCTGTTTCTTTTTAGAATTCTCGTCAACATTCCTGAGGAAAAAAACCCCCAAAAAGTTAAATATGAACTTTGAATTGTATATAAGAATTTCTTAGGAAGGCTAAAATATGAACAAAATTTTCTTTTACAATAAACACTAGATCCATAAATGGTGACATGTTACTTTTCAATTTAAAACCTATTCTTGGCGGCAGACTTGGCCCAGTGGTTAGGGCATCCACCTACCACATGGGAGGTCCGCGGTTCAAACCCTGGGCCTCCTTGACCCATGTGGAGCTGGCCCATGTGCAGTCCTGATGAGGCAAGGAGTGCTGTGTTACGCAGGGGTGTCCCCCGCATAGGGGAGCCGCATGCGTAAGAAGTGTGCCCCGTAAGGAAAGCAGCCCAGCGCGAAAGAAAGTGCAGCCTGACCAAGAATGGTGCCGCACACACGGAGAGCTGACACAAGATGACACAACAAAAAGAAACACAGATTCCCATGCCGCTGACAACAACAGAAGCAGACAAAGAACACGCAGAAAATAGACACAGAGAACAGAAAACTGGGGTGGGGGGGGGGAAGGGGAGAGAAATAAATAAATCTTAAAAAAAAAAAACCTATTCTTAGTCAACAGAGGAGCATATAATCTCAAAATGTGGCATGAACATGCTACACTTGGTGCTAAAGGAAAATACACGACACAAAAATTCCTGATTTGCTGTCCTGAAGGAATGACTTCATGGACTATACTTGCCATCCGAAAGTCTACTGCATGAGTCTTACCACCTTTTGCGTATAGAAGATAGTCTCATTTATTGAGGTCAATAGGAATGAGGTATAATAAATAGAAAATTGAAAACTGACTCCAATTACTTAGTTCTGCAAATTATTAATTCAGCTATCTTGAAGTATGTGATATATTTACATAACTGCACTCTGATGGGACAGTAAAATTGTAGCCCATGGCTTATGACTTTATAGCCACTCTCAGGAACTCTTTAGCTTTCTAATTTTTACAGTATTGATCATGATAATGCAGTATTATAAAAGAAGCTAGCTCACACCTCTGGACTAGGGTAAAGAGAATTGGATGCAATCATACATAAATGGTCATTGAATATCCAGAACAGACATGCTTCCAGCGTACTTCTAGAGGGGCAATGGATACAGTGATGAGCCCATAAACTCCTGGACACTATAGGTACAATTTTGTGTGTGCAAGTTCATTTTTTTCTGGGGTGAGGGCCCAAAGCTCCCATCAGTTTATCAAAGAGGTCTGGAACCCCAAAATAAGAAAATATACCACGTAGGAATGCTAGATATTAACACAATGAAATGAAACCCTGAGGCCCTTTCTAAACATGCAGTAACACAAGCATTAAAGGTGTGGTCCTGGCGGCGGACTTGGCCCAGTGGTTAAGGCGTCCGTCTACCACATGGGAGGTCTGCGGTTCAAACCCTGGGCCTCCTTGACCCGTGTGGAGCTGGCCCATGCACAGTGCTGATGTGCGCAAGGAGTGCCCTGCCACGCAGGGGTGTCCCCCGCGTACGGGAGCCCCACGCGCAAGGAGTGCGCCCCGTAAGGAGAGCCACCCAGTGTGAAAGTGCAGCCTGCCCAGGAATGGCACCGCACACACGGAGAGATGACGCAGCAAGATGACGCAACAAAAAGAAACAGATTCCTGTGCTGCTAACAACAACAGAAGCGGACAAAGAAGATGCAGCAAATAGACACAGAGAACAGACAACCGGGGTGGGGGGGTGGGAAGGGGAGAGAAATAAATAAATCAATAAAAAAAAAAAATAAATAAATACTATAGTTAAAAAAAAAAAGGCGTGGTCCTTTACACTGTCATTTTCAGTGTCTCTCTTTTGTAAGCATGCTGTAAAAATGGTAAAATGGGCATGTAGCCAGATAAAGAACGTACTTTGAATCTTTTTTTCTTTTTTTACTTAGGGCAACTTTTTTCTCTAAAACTTTCCGCTCTTTAAGGACTTCTTTAATTCTGGGGGCTTTATGCTCCATGATTTTTGCGGATGATTCTTCTAAATCCACAGTATTTTTGCCTAGGGAAAAAGCAACCAATTAACTGTATTTCAGAACAGTGTCATGAGCCATGTAACATTTATTTTCCTTAAGATGCTCTAATCATTATTAAAGATACAAAATGGCTTTAACCAATATCCCGAGCTTGTACTGGAATAAAAATTGTATTTCAATGGAGAAGTCTTACCTTTTATATTTCAAATGATAACATTTTATAAAGTTAAATTATCATGCAAACATTTTAAACAAACATACATATATGCTCAGAGGGAGTTCAATTTTGTTCAGTGCAATATTTTAGGCAAAAGTTTGCAGTTATTTTAGTTAAAGCAAAAATCAATTCCATTAATATCACCAGACAGGCTTGACTAACTCACATAATAACAATTCATTTTCTAGTGATAGTTTATTTCACAACCATGAGAAAATGAATTAACACATAATTAAATAAGCTAACCCCCTATAGAATGCTTTATTTACCTAAAGCACTATAAATAAATGGATGTTATTTTATAATCATATCTCATAAGTAATATGAGTATTTAGAAAATAATGCATACAAAATAGTTTAACATATTAAAAATTAACATCTATACCTTGACCCTTGGCTTTTGAAGATTTTGTCTTTTCTGCTTTCTGTTTTCGTTTTTCTTCAAGTTTCTCTCTATTAATTTGCCTTCTTAAAAGCCTTTCTTCTTTTTCTTTCGCCTAAAACAACAAAATAAAGTATTCACAATTATCCTGATAGATTATTAGGCCAAAACAAAAAACACTCCAAAGAAAAATACACTAAGGAATTGTTATAAGATAAAGAAAAGTAGTAGTTTGCATTTCAGATAGTCTCACAAATGAATGGGCTCTACAAAAATGTGTATATACATCACATCACATACATATAAATACACATACACACAAAATTTTTTTTTACTATATATTTTTTTTCATGTGGCTTTTCAGAATTTGGAAGCTACCAGAATTAAAGAGGTGGATGTAAAATTTTTCTATAACTCATATCAATATTAGAAAAAGTGGCTTAATAAACTAGTTGATTTAATTAAAAGATCAGGCATGAAAAATACCTATGAGCACCAAGTGCACATAGGTGATTCTTCATAACTTTTCAATTATTCTTACAGGAAACAGTTGATGTGCAGATTCAAGTAACAAGATCGTCTTACAACAAACCTGATTTACTGATTATACTCTTGGGACCCATGCTTTGGAACTGGGACTTTCTGCTGCTGTATTTTAAAGTGAGGGAGCATTCACAGTCATTGTTACTTCCACCACCCACCTCTGGCCCTGAGCTCAAAGCTCCAAGATGCAAAAAACCTAAGCACACGTTTAACTCCAGTCCAAGAAACCTTTTCAAAAGATAAAAAAAAAGGTACATATATATAAAACAAACTCTTTCTGTGGTCCTATCATAAAAGTTAGCTGTCCAGTAAAATAGTGCCATTTTACCATCACCACAAACACACTTTTTCTTTCTTAATGCAGAGTCCTAACTAAAATTTAAGGCAAGATAAAATAGAGCCCTTTTATTTCTTACTCGTCATATTTAAATCTGTTGTCCCAAATAAACCTTTTATAAAAGAAAAAGAAGGAAAATAAAATCAAGAAAGGAAGGCAGAGACACCATACTTTCCATGGTGCTTTCTTCCAATTGAGCAAAGGATGACAGTAACTTGAGACAAAGGTTTACACGTTGTTCTCACAAAACACTATGTTGGTATATCTACTTCCCCAGTCTGGTCTCTACTAGGCTGGTTTATAATGTTACATAGCAAGATGGTAAGGAGAGGCTACACTGATTAGGTCCCTCTTACCAGAAAGACTAAAAGGCACTCTCTGATTTGCCAAATCCAAAATCAGGATTCTATTTTGGAGATTTTAAAAATTGTAATCATAAAGTGGTACAGATTCAAGTAAGTGGCTGATTTCTTCTATTCAAAGTTTTTCCTAGCACTTTGAAAATGTTGCTCCTAGTCACTTTTCAGCTCTTCTACACAAATCCTTATTTCATTCTAATGAGCTGATTTACTATCTACCCAAAATAGTCTAAACTTACTCATTATGAGATTCTTCCACATGCTTTCCTGCCCTCTTGGAATACTTCCTTCCTCCCCTATGCAAATTATAAAAATCCAATACCCAGCTCAACTTCTGCCTCCGTTTCTTCTTTTTTCCCCACAAGTGCTCTCATGTAGGGCCTGTCTAGAGCAGACCCTCAATAAACATCTGCGGAAAGAAGGATTGAACAGGACCGTAGCAGATTATTTCTTAGCTCACCTGACAGCATAAACTTAGCAATCTCTTATGGAAAAGAAAAAGAGCACCTCCCTTCCCTACTATTATAAGATACATGTTCATTACACAAAATTAAGCAAATACAACACAGTATCAAAAAATAAAATGCACGTATAATGCTGCTAAGCACTTAAACATTTTGGAGTACTTCCTCAAATTCTTCTGTGTGAATCACATTCTAAGATATACAACTTTTTATATTTTAATATTTCTGAAGTTGGGAGCTACCTTCAACTGATATATACACACAATGAGTAGCATTTTTCACCCTCTAAGAAGCTGTTATCAATTCAATGGCACATTTCACCACTGGAACCATTTTCAAATCCAGGAAATATGTGGGCTGTGTGTCCTTCCTAGTATTATGCCAGTGGCCATACACCTTATCTTTGTATGACTTGATCCATACTTAATTCAAACATTTCCATACTTGAAACATTTAGGTTGTTACAAGTATTTCCCTACTCTTAATAATGATGAGATGTACACCTCTGCCACTTGTTTGTCTATTATCCCTAATTAAATGATGAGGTTCCTGAAGGCAGAGCCAGTATATAACTGCCTTGCATGCTGGCCAATAATTTGCATACAGGTTATTTTAAGTTTGTCAACCTGGTTCACTAGGCTAAAACAATAAGATAACAAATCTGACTTACAATAGACTGTCGCCGTTGTTCTACAGTAAGTTCGTCATCAGAATCACTATAGTATTTAGAGTAAAGATAGGGTTTGTGGACATAAGCATGTCGTACACTTTTTGCTTTTCCTTCACTAGGATCGTTAGTTTGGGTTTTTGTTTTATTCTGCTTGTTCTCTTCATCTGGAAGAAAGTCAATAAAAGAGGAGTGTTTCTGTAAATTAGTAATAGATCAGGATTATGCTGTACAAGCAGCAAAAGCAGTATCAACACAGTTCAAGTGCATCTATAGGCCCAACAGGAAATAACTGTGGGAAAATTCAGAAATTGACTTATTCAAAGGCTATAACCCATATCTTAATTTATTTCTTAACAATTAGCTCCTCACACATAAAGGAAGGCAAAGAAAAATTAAACGTTATAAATATTTGTTCTCTTGGCCACCCTCTAGTCTCTCATTTAGGGAAGAAGGAGCAATCAATATGTGGCCCTATACCAAGTCTCTACAACAGGAAGGTGGAATTATAACATGGCAAGAAGAAGGAAACTTGTAAAAGCAAGGCTTTCATTTCCTGCCACTTAGTTCTCCCAAAATAGCCATCTTCATCTTACTTTCAGATCCTAGACATATAAAATGTAGCTCTGCCCAGGAAAAAAAAAAACACAACAACTTAAAAAGACCTAAAAAGGCATCCAGAATTAGAGTTTTAGTTAGGCTAGAGAAAGTGGAGCATGTTCAGAGGATGAACAACGTCTTCCCTAAGTGGGGAGTGCTGTTGCTTTTTTGGGCAGTTTACTTTTTCATGGCTACTAAGAAAAGAACGAAAGATGGGAGACATTGAGAAATACCTCTATGGTATTAAAAAGTAAGTCATTCTTCTCTTAGCTTTTTTTCACTTATCCTTTTTTTCTTCTATGATCATCTCTCTAGGGATCCTATCCAAAGCCAGGAGCAAATTTACAACATGCTATCTAAAGGCAACTGCAAATAATACTCAGTATTTTTGATTTTTTAAAAAGTCACTAAGAATTTAATGATGTAATGAAGAACAGTGTAAGTGGAGGTTAGAAGCTTAGATTCAGGTTTGAGATCTGCACTGCTACTCTCTAGCTCGTGCTCTTTCTGTGACTTTGTTTCCTCATCTATACTAATTTCATAGGATTGTTGGAAGGATTACATGAGTTATTATGCAAAAGCCTTAGCACAGTGCTTGGAACACAGTAAATGCTTAATAAGGGTAAGCTTAAAAACAAGCAAGCAAAAAGCATCTTCATATATACATGATATCATCTAAATCTCATAGTAATCCTAAAAGATAGAGTTAGAGCTAGAGAAACCAAGGCTGTTGAGGTTTAGTAACTTACCAAGTTTGCTTAGACAGAAACCTCAGAAACTCTAACAAATCTTCCAACTACAAAGTCCCATGCTCTTGCCACTATACCACACTGTCTTTCATGATATAGCCATCTGAATACACAATAATGCTCGGTGAGAAGCTTCACAGAGGCATTATAAGGAAAAGGCTTTACCATCTGATGTAATCTCTCCTTCTTCTGTGCTATCAGACATTACAACTTCCTCCTCAGTGTCTTCTTCAAAAGATGAAAGGTCACTGGTATGGACAGAGCTAACTGTGATGTCTGTGAGTCCATCTACATCAGAATCTATCAAAGAACAATCTTTAAGAATAAAATAAAAACAGAGAAAAATAAATCACCTTGTTACTGTAATATATTCAGAAGCCCAATTCCCAAATTACATTTAAAATTTTCTGCTTTAAATATATGTTAAAGAATTTAACTTTAGAAATGAAAATCTCATTCTTAGTAACTAATATCAAATAATAGTTGCTTCCAGAAAATACAAAGGCATATAGTATCCTCCAAAAATAACTTAAACTATTAATTTAAGATATAAATGATTTAAACAAAAGGAAATTATGAATAACTGAAATATTTACTATATTGCTATGAATTAGGTTGCCTGGAATAATGTATATAAAGTAAATTATAAGACAAATTACATGGTTCTCTGTTCCTTCACTTTGTGAACTGGTACATTAATCTAGAAAAGTAGATAAATGTTTATTGCTTCTTTTTTTTTAAAGCAAAGGGAATATAAGTTTTCAGAACTTTGAAATAAAAATACCAAAGAAATTTATTAAAATTTGAAGGCAAGCAAATACCAGCCACTCCCAAACGACCCTGTGTTCTTTAAACTTTTACAAGTTTTCATATACCTTCTTTTGTCCCTTCAATGGTTTTAGTTTTATTACTGTTCTTTTCTGAAGGAAGTTTCGAACTCTCTTCTTTTTCCTTTGCTTGTTTCTCATCTTTTACTTTTTGTATATCTTCATTCCTTTTCGAGTGGTCAAATTTCTTTTCAATCTTTTCCTTCTTTTCTTTCTTTCTTTCTCCTTTTTCATTGCTGTCTAGTTTCTTTTCACATTTGTCTGTTGATTTATTTTTTTGGTCAGTGCTTTCCTGTTGAACCTCCTTATTTAGCAGAACTAAATTATTGTTCTCTTTTGTGTGATTTTTAATTTCTTCAACTGGACAAGAAAGGTCACTGGATTCTTCAGACTTATGGGCTATTTCCAGTCCTTCTCCTACAGAGTCTGGTAAAGATTTTTCTTTATCAACCATGTCCTCTGTACTTTTCTCTTTTTCAGTACTAGCATCAATGCTTGGCTGAGTTGTGAGTTTTTTTGATACTCTCTCACTGATCTTGGCATTTGATGTTTCTGTTGAAGCCCTGGCGGCACTGGCTTCTTGGTTAAGAGAAGTTATAGTTTCCAAGATTGACATGGCATCATTAGCTACGTTAGCACTGGGCCCCGGTGCAGGGACACCTTAGAGGGAAAGACAAGTTTTAGAATAAGTGTGCAGAAGGCAAGTACCTCTGCTGAATCAATCCTATGTGTCACTATCATCTTTATAATGATGCATATGCTGTGCTTATCATTCATATTCCTTTAGACTTTCAGGCGTAGATACCAGTACCTGCCCTATTCTAAATTCTCTACCTTTCTAATATAGTATCTTAGGAAAAATACTATGCAAATCTGAGAAGTCCTAGTCTATGTCCTAGAAATTAAACTAATTAAAATCAAGCATTTAAATCATTTCCTTTACTTAAAAAAACACGTTACTAGGTGTATTTATTTTGCATTAATATATAAAAAAAGAAACAATATGCCAGTTTACGGATTTGGGTGATATTTATGGTAAATACAGTTTCACTAGAGTAGCCAAATAGAGAAAGGTTTGAAAAACCAGATACCCTCAACTTGATACGTACTTCAAAGAAAAGAGATGGAACTGACCAAGAGTAAAAGTACAGCACCTGGTGTTATGAGGGAAGAGTCTGGTTTCTCATCTTCGGGAGCTGTGCTGCCACTTGCTTCCTCTTTGTGATTTAGTGTGGCCAAAAATTCATGCACAGCTTTTTCCACCTGAGGTCTGAATGTGTGATTGATCTTTGGATCCACAACCTGAGAAATAATTCGGTCGATACCAGATTCCAACATTCCTGACCTGTAACACAGGATAACTTAAAGGAAGGTGTAGCAGTTTGATATTATTTATGAATTCCAAAAAGAGATACAGATTATGTTTGTAAACTGGTCTGTTCCACTGGGAATGACACCCTTTGACGGATTTAAATCCAAAGGCTTTATATTTATTTGATTAAATCAAGACTAGCACTTTGATTCAACCATGTTATTAGGGCATGATAATGGGGGAAACAGACATGAATGACTACAATCCAAGGTGATAGGCACAAGTACACACCATGTACTACAGGAAAACAGAGAAACCCGAAATGATCAAATACATTTGTGGTAACTTGGGAATGCTTCACGGAAAGGAGACATTTGAGTCTTATTTTACTTTTCATAGGAGAAAAGGAGAAAAAACGTGCTCCTAGATAATGAAACATCATATATAAAGGGCAGATGAATGAAGCAGACTGCAGCATCTGAAATGTGCAGAAAATCACAAAGGCATCTGAGCAAAATAAGAGAACATGAATTTATTTTAAGAAAAACACTCAAAAACCTTGCGTCTTCCAACAAAGAACTCGAGGTGTTGAAGCATCCTGAACAGTGTTGGAAGAGCAAGGAGCTAGTCATTTCCAGTTTCTAGGTCTCAGTCTTGCTACAGAACGGGTAGGAGGTGACATTCCTTACACCTCGCATTGCTACTTTTTGAGAGCAGCTGTCTGGAGTGGAGGATGGATTAGATTTTCATCTCCTGAGGCACCTTGCAGCCTTGTGATACTATAATTCCACTAAGTGGGTCACAGAGAAATAAATGCATCAACGTGCCACAAAGTAGGTTACTTGCTTTTTAAAATTTTAAGGGAAAAAATGCAAATCCTGCAAACAGTTATATCTTAGAGGTATATTTAAAACGTAGCCGGTGGGAAAGAAACAAGGAAATTCAGTCCGAAAATGTTTTAATTTAAGGCACAAATACAAAGGCACAAAAATATAAAATAAAACCCATCTACCCACCCCAAGATTGTTACTTCAGTATTTCCTTTGCTTATTTTCTGATCTTTCTTCCTTCAAACAAACAAATCAAATACATTTCTCCTTCAATCCTCTCTTGCACAGAGGTCAACTCTTATTTTAAATAAAAATGGTGACTGGTGTTAATGATCACACTGTACTAAGTGGGTTCACTGTCTTGAAGTGTGGTTAAAGTTGCCTCACCAGATGGGGGAGAAGTCACAGCACCAGGTTCAAGGACAAAGACAAAATGACAGCAGCTGGAATTTTTCGGGTTAATGCTACTTCCTTGTTTTTGTTTTCAATTCTGTTCTGTTAAGATCATTATTCAGAGTTACCTAGCATTTCCAGACTCTGGTGTGCAAAGGAATATGTAAGTAGGATAAGATTTTCTCCCTACTGGGCCAGCAGATTAGCTATTAAGTTGAACCATATGAAACTGCTGATATTAGGTCATGTGTGTCTGAAAAAAAAAAGACAATTTCATACAGTTCAAGTTAACAGACAATTTAGTAATTTCTAGGTTTTATGTATGAAAAACTTTGGGGCTAGTCCATCCTTATACCATGAGTTTGAACACAACTAAATAATCTCATTGTTTAAGGAAGCTTTAAAATGTTTTCATTAGTAACATAAAACTTTACTACTGGAATCTATGTCAGAGAATAGTTAACAAGAATAATAGAGCTACAAGAGAATTTACAGATATCCTACGAAGAGCAATGTCTAAATTATTCAAGAGAGACAGCTGTGATTCCTGTTTCTAAACATTTCTGGCTGAGGGGATCCTTCATTTCTCATAGACAGACTGTTCCAGTATGAAACAGTGGTGCAGTCACAAGGACGCCTTACCAGTGTGTATAGCAGCCCCTTGCCATTATTGATGATTCTGCGATAATGTCTTATATTTATACATCAAGACATGAAAGTGCTTGATTTTTACATGTGCAAGACTCAGTTTAGTTCCCATATACAAAAGAACAGATTAATGACTGCTTCCCTAATCTCTAGACTGTGTGCTAAGGATAAGGAGTAAATGCAACGCCAGGGAATTTCTCTTCCATTTTAGCCTCTCAACCTGTGAAGGGAAGTATGCAAGATTCTACAACACTCCCAAACATGTTTTTAAAGTAAGGCAATCTTTTGTGAGAAGGGAAGCAGCTATGCAAATTTCTAATTAAAAGCACTCCATAACCTGTAGAAGGGTGATTTGCCAGTAACCTGCTCTCCCTGCACCTTTCTGCCCCTCCAACGTCCCTTCCCCTATACCCAGTTCTCCAGAAGGCCTTTGTGTACAAGAGTAACCCCTCCAGGTCTCTCACCCCACAGACCTCTTCTATCCCTTCTTTTTCTGGTAACAGCTTGGACCTTTTCCCAACAGGTATTATGATGCAGCCTTCTAACGGCATCTTTTGATCTCACCTGGACTCTGTACAGGTTCCTCAAAGATCCTCTAAAATGTAGACAACACAACTACTCTTAAGTTTCCCTCTTCTCTAATTCATGAGGAGACACAGGCTCCTGATTTCTTGCATTAAGTAAGGCTAAATGGGTCTGTCTTTTAGTCAGTGTTATTTTTATTGGTGGGGCTTCCAGTGGGTTGAAACTATTAACAAGGCAATGCCTTAGTTAAGCTTACAAGGTTCCTGTGGGACAAAAGGGAATTAAGGGACAGCAAGGAATGAAACTGATTTGTTTAACTGTATAAGAGCCACATTTCACTTTCATAGATATGCCTGAATGTAAATATTTGTCAAGGCAGGAAGATGAGGTGCTCTTTAAACTTAGTTATCCTTTTTTTTTTGGGGGGGGTGGATGCAGCAGGAATAGCATATTCAAGTCTTCTTGTTTTGGCAAATATTTACAGTTAAGAACAATATTAGACTGTAAATCTGCTTTCTTGGAGTAAATAAGAGTTTAGTTCTCTGCGAACATTTCAGTTCTTCTCATTCTTTTTATCTTATGTTCATACAAAATGTCTTTGATAGGGCTAAGCACACTTTTTTTTTTCTATATCACCACTGAATAGTAGAGTTAGAAGTAATAGTAAAATGTGAAAAAAAAAAAGGGGTGGGTAAGTGGGGAGCTGTATCAGAAGATAGAAGACATGACCTTTAAATTGGGGGAAAATATTTTCATTTCAGCAGTCTTTAATTATAAAAGAGGAATAATAAAGCCTGTTCTGGTAAGATTAAGAAATTAGTTGTGAATGTAATTATACAGGATATTATTGCATTTATAATCTATCAACATCATATTTAGATTTTTTAAGTCACTTTCTTATCCTTTCAAATATTTCTAAAGTCTACAGAAAAAAAAACAGACTATTAAATTTTATGGGGGGCGGAGGGGGAAAGGGAGAAGTGAAGCAATTAGAGCATACTCCAAAACTTATACTGCACCTTAAGAAGTAGCCATACCAAACCTGATAAAGTTGTCAACATCCTTAGGTGAACAAACTTCTGTGTAATGTCTCTGCTTTCAAGAAAAGTAGGTTGTAAAGTTTAAAAACCTACCTAGGAACTCTGTAATTCTGAGACTTACTTGAGGACTTGCTGTCTAATATTATTCCTTAACTGGTTCTTATTGAGATGTGGACTCCACGTATGAGTTGCTAAGTGGTTTGCAACAAAGTTGTCAACACGTTGTCTAAGATTCTGATAGGCAGGCTAGAAAGGGAAAAAAAACATAAATGTTAAAAATTTCCAATGTTATACAATATCAATAGTGATAGCTCCAGGGGTTTGAATATCTGTAACAGTGTTAAGATTTCTTAGATTTCAACATCAATGTGGCCTGGAAGCAAAGTTTCATAGTTTATGACAATCCTGCCTCAGGATAAGGTGTAATTATTCAAACACTGCTTATTTATCTAAGACAAGGGGTTTGGAGATATGAAGAATACAAAGTTGAAAAACACACCTCTTATCTGTAGATAAAGGACTAGAAAATGAGACAGAAATAAATGCTATAGTTAGATGTGGAGGAAAGAAAGGGAGAGGAGCAAACGAAATAAGGCTTCATTGGGAATGTGGCATTCGAGTCAGAGGTTTAACAACATAGCTGGATGGTGGACTCTGCATATACAGCAACAACATAAGCAGAGAGCAAGTGGATGAGAAAATGCGGGACAGGGGTGTGGGCGGACCTCCAAATTTGGTAGTTAAATTTGAAGAAGAGCATACAAAAAAGCAGAGAATGAACTTGGAGACTTAGGTTGGTACCAGGTAATAGAGTGCTTTGGGTTCCTGTTAAAGAAGTTTGGAATTTGGGGTAGAGAATGGGAACCCACTGCACATATGAACAATATGATAGCTGATCTTTCTGATGATTAATTGTTCTACATTGAAAAAGCAAAGATATACTTAGTAAAGTATGTAATAACTAAAGTAATGAAGATCTGCACTGGGGTGGCAAGAAAATGCTGAGGCATGGATCCAGGGATCCATGGAGGGACAATTACTTGAACTAGGTATTAAATATGATATAGGGCAGTGCTACTGGTATCGAGTGAGTAGAAGCCAGGGATGCTGCTCAATGTCTTACAATGCACAGGACAGCCCCTCCTAACAAATAATTATTTAGCCCAATATCTCAACAGGGCTGAGGCTGAGAAATTGATCAGGGGAGCAGTGGGAGAGATGACATATATTATGTCCTGTCTGACCCCTCATTCAGGCGGCACACTCTTTCTGGAGGCTGTCCCCGCCACTTTTGTTGTCTACCTTTCTTTTATGTGACTTTTATGTAGATAAGTTTGAGAGTCTATAAATGACTTTAAACACAACTGGTATAGCCTCATCTTCTGCCATTTTGCCCCCACCCCCCTCAAAGTTTACACTCCACGCTTTTACTCTTCTGCAACTATCATTCCCTTTATTGGTCCACCTGGCAAACCTCTTACTTTCTGAGCCCACACTAATCCACGAAGATATCTTTGACACCCAAGGTAGGCTTATGTGGTTCTTCTCCCATGTTCCCACTGTCTCCTATATGTAGCACCATTGTAATTCTCATAGTGTATTTTGGGAGGGGCATATTTAGCTCCTCATGCAAATATAAGCCTGCTAATCTGTTTTCACAATACTGCTTGGCATATAGGCAATCAAAGCATAATCGCCACATGAATGGATAACCATCTTGAACCCAGTATATGGTAAAGGTTTTAACTCTATGTAATGTCACTTCTACATTTTTCCCCCTGAATCTTTCAAAAAAATTTTTAATTGTATTTTTTGAAGATACATAGATCACAAAAAATGTTACGTTAAAAAAATATAAAGGTTCCCATATACCCCACACCCCACCCCACCCCACTCCTCCCACATCAACAACCTCTTTCATCATTTTGTTACTTCCACTTTTAAGACTGTTGCTTAGGGAAGTGGACTTGGCTCAACAGATAGAGCAACCACCTACCACATGGGAGGTCCAGGGTTCACACCCAGGGCCTCCAGACCCATATGATGAGCTGGCCCAAGCGCAGTGCTGATGCATGCAAGGAGCGCCATGCCATGCAGGGGTGTCCCTTGTGTAGGGGAGCCCCACGCGCAAGGAATGTACCCCATAAGGAGAGATTCCCAGTGTGAAAAAAGTGCAGCCTGCCCAGGAGTGGCACCGCACACATGGAGAGCTGAAGCAGCAAGATGACACAACAAAAGAGACAGATTCCCAGTGCCACTGACAAGAATACAAGCGGACACAGAAGAACACACAGTGAATGGGCAGAGAGAGCAGACAATTGGGGGAGGGGGCGGGGCGGGGAAGGGGAGAGAAATAAATAAAAGTAAATAAATAATCTTAAAAAAAAAAAGACTGTTGCTGATACCTATTTTCTATCCTATAAGAAGCAGTCTCATATCATTTTTTAAGTTCCTCTCCATTTCAAAAATCAATGTGAACTAAACTAATTCTTTCTCTCCAGTTACTTGGAAACATAACTCTTCTTTCCAGTGTTTCCAATTCTAATAAATCTTTAGATTAGGCTCTAACATCACAATTCATTTAACAATCTAGTTCCTTGATAACAAGTTCAAATCTGAACTATCTATGGGTAATTTCCCTTGTTTCCAAGTTCCCCTTTCAGTAAAAAGCCTAGAATCTAGAGAAATCTGGATCCCATTATTCTAGGAATATGTTCCTTGTTTCTTTTCTAGTGCTCTGGTCAAAAACCTGGGGTTTATTCTTGACTCCTTTCTCTTCTGCCCCACATCAAAATCATTAGCACATTCCGTCAGCACTAGGATCACAATACATCCAGACTCTGACACTTTTTACTACCTTACTGCTACCACTCTGGTCTAAGCCATTTTTCTCTCCTGTCTAGATGAGAGTAACTGATCTTTCTGCTACTACCCATGCCCACCTGAAGTCTCTTTTCCACTGAGAAGCCAGAGTGACTCTTCTAAGATTTGTGGCTATTTAAGTAACTACATAATTTATTGTCCAACCAGATAAAACTGAATGTGAAAGGAGGAGCTATCAATAACTGCATATGGTCAACCCATCTATAATGGAAGTCAGATCCTGTCTCCTGTCTATCTTCTTAAACTCACAATGGCTTCCAGGCTTCTGAGTAAAGCCAAACTCCAATGGCTTTGAAGACAGTCTGATGTGGATGGAGGGAGGGCACTCCTACCTCACCTTCTACCACTTTCTTCCACAGCATGTTCTGCTGCAAAGTCTTTTGTACTTGCTGTGGCTATTCAAACACCATCTTACTGAAGTTTTCCCTGAACAACTTACTCAAAAAAAAAGTACAACCCTTTCCACCCTTCATCATGTTTTATTTTTTCCATAGAACCTATCACTGACATATTCAGTGACCAGGAGTCATGCATTCTCAGAGCTTTTTTTGGTGGTTAAGGGCCACCAAAGGCCCTATGACTGTTTGGGGAATTCTATGAACTTCTATATAAGTGCCAGTTAAAAGAGAGGAAGAAATGTGCTGGAGGTGCAGTTAATGTTGGGGTTTAAGATATATTTAGGGGATTTGAATCTCTGGACTGACAATGTGATAGCCAGGTCCTGAGCCTCAACAGACTCCAGCACCTACAATCTGATTTATTGGACTCACCACACTCAGCTAAGATGGAGTTGAAGAAGGACAACCACCACACCATGGAGCCTAGAGTGATTACAACTGAAAGTGGGAGGATTGCATCCAACATCCATGTGGAATCTGAGCCTCCTCTTGACATAGAGGTGCAATGGACACAACCAATCCAATGTCCACATAGAAGAGGTGGCATTGGATTGGGAAAAGTGGACATGGTGGCTGATGGGTATGGGGAAAGGCAGGAAGAGATGAGAGGTGGAGGCGTCTTTGGGACATGGAGCTGCCCTGGATGGTGCTTCAGAGGCAATCACCGGACATTGTAAATCCTCACAGGGCCCACTGGATGGAATGGGGGAGAGTATGGGCCATGATGTGGACCACTGACTATGAGGTGCAGAGGTGCCCAAAGATGTACTTACCAAATCCAATGGATGTGTCATGATGATGGGAACGAGTGTTGCTGGCGGGGGGAGAGGTGGGGTGGGGGGGGTGGGGTTGAATGGGACCTCACATATATATTTTTAATGTAATATTATTACAAAGTCAATAAAAAAAAAAAAAGAAAAAAAGAAGTACTGCACACAGCTACACAGCCATAAGGCAATAAAAGAATAAGAAATTAAAAAAAAAAAAAAAAAGAGAGAGGAAGAAGAGAAGGGGGAGAGGGAAGGAGACAGACATGGGGCAAAAGAGACAAGATAACTGGAAACAGGTTTGAAGTTAGGAGCATATATAGCTTGACCAAACCCAGGAGTTTCTTTCTGTTGAGAGAAGGCATCATTTCAGGTCCATTCTTCTCTAGCCTCAAACAGTTAAATGAGGAACTTATTCTGTGATCTCTGAACTCTCTGAAGCTATATACTATGTTGAGCCACATGAAGCTACTTATATTCAAGCATTTTTAAACTATAAAAACAGCATTTTAATGTGGACATGTACAGTTTTCTTGGGATAAGGTCCTAGCTTTCATGAGACTGTCAAAGCAACTTTTATCCACTTTCCCTCAAGAAAGGTTAAGACTCCATTTTGAGAGGGTCTGGCTGGGATATCAGACACACAACAATAACATTCAGTGGAGATGGGGATGAAGAAAAAGTTGAGTCTTAGACATTGTAGCCCCCGAGTCAGTATATTTAAAATTTCTATGTGTACAATGGTAATACACGTATTTGTGTGTTTCTGAAAACAGCAAAGTGAAAAAAAAAACAGACTTTGGGTAATGTTTACCCATTTACGTTTACTTATCCCAAAAAGAAAGAAAGAAAGAAAGAAAGTGATAGGCTGTATTTCCAGAAAGGTGGACCCCTACCCTAAAACAAAGCAAGAACACTATATACATCCCAAATGGGTAAACACTCCCAAATGGTGCAAAAACCCCAACACTCTGAGAAGGCACATCCTACTTCTGGTCTAAATAGTGGGTCCAGTAACAGAGTTCACATAAGGGAAGAGGTCCACAGATTTTCAGAAGGCTTTTTCTGCTGGAAACAGAAATCGTGTACAGTTTACCTCAAAGTTTGGTGAGTTCTGAGTCACAAGAAGTACAGATTTATTTGTAGATGCTGCAAACACCCGCTTCTCAAAGAAGCAAGGTTCCTCAGAATAGCCAAACATGCTAAGAGTGAAAAACCTTCATTCACCCCACCCAAACTCCAATCTGAAGCACCAAATGACACCTAAGCCAAAAACAATTTTTCAATGTGTTTCTTTCTTCACTTGCTTCCAGAATTCCAGATTCGATTGTTTTCCATCCATCTCTCTGATTGCTCCTTTTTGGGATCCTGATAGTTTGTTGACAGACTGGCTAAGTATACCTGTCCTGCAAATGCCACTTTCATACTGATATTTGGTACAAAGTCCCTTCCTCTCCCTGGTCCCTAACTCTTTTTGGACAGAGAACCACCTTGCTGACCTTTTCCCCTCTCCCACCACCCCCTTCTGTACTCACTTTTCTTTCCTGCCCTTTCTCCACTTCAGTATCTATCATCATCTCTCCTTCATCTTCTCTTGAAACGCTTGGTTCTCCCTGTTCCTACCCCCCTCCACTTTCTGACCTTAGGTGACTTGGACTAAGCCAACCTCAATCAGGCAGTCACTGGTAGAAATCAAACTACACCCGCGATCTCCCCAATCTATCTTTTTCTGTCCAGCTCCGCCTCTTTTTCTTTGCATGCCCCTCAATGTCCAGCAAAGCACACTGCAAATAATTTGATTCAATCAACATTTAATCATGTTTTCAAAAGTTCAAAGACATGGCCCTGTCTCCCAGGAGCCTTCAAGAGAGAAGGCAAAAATAACATGGATACAAAGTAAACCTTGTTCTTTGTAAGAACAAGGACTTGCTCACTTGTGTATCCCCAGCACCGAAACAGTGTCTGGCACATAGCAGGGGGCTCAATAAACGGAAGTCGGTTAAATGGATGTAAGGATAGAAGAATGAATGAAGGCATGGTGCTTTGCACAGTGCGTGTCACACAGTAGGAGCTCCAAGAGGAAGTGGCTGCAAAAGGAACTCAGCAAAAGGTGCGTTCAAGAGCGGCCGCAGCTGGGGAAGCCGAAGCGGCCAGGCCCACCCGGGGGATGCTGGAGGCTGCCGGAGAAGGCGGCCCTCGGGGTCCTCCCTCTCTCCCGCAGACCCTCAGTCCCCGCGCGCCCCGCACCTTGGTGTCCACGTCGGCCAGGCAGTCCCTGCGGAACTGGTCGAAGAGTCCTTGGCTCTTGAGGTGGTTCACGATCATGGCCACGAGCTGCGGGTCCCCCGCGCCGGCCCCCGCGCCGCCGGTGCCGCTCGCACCCGCACCCGGGCCAGCCCCGGGGCCCGGCGGCGGGGGCGGCGGCTGCGGCTGCGGCGGGGGTGGCGGGGGCGCCGGAGGAGGCGGCTGCGGCTGCGGGTTGGTGGCCATGGCGGCCTGGGCCGGGGAGGGCGCGGGCGAGCGAGCGCTCCTGGGAGGCGGCGGCTGCCCCGGTCCCGCCGCCCGAGGAAAACCAACGGGATGTTGTTACGGAACCAGGGGACCCAGAACAACCCCGGAAGTGAAAAGGAATCCGGGGAAGAGAGGAAAAGGCGGTGGTAAGAGCAACGAAGGACGGGCGACGGGGGCCGCGAGGGGCCTCTTCTGGCTGACATCGCGCGCAGGCATCTCGCGAGACCTGGCTGCGGCGGCTGGGCCGGGAACCCTGCTTTTGAATCCAGGATGTTGGGGCGTTCTGGCGCGTGTGGCGCCCCATTCCATGCACAATGTTCTTTAGACTGGACACTTTTGTTTCTGTTTCACGGAGTAGTTGAGATTCATAGAAGGTTATGCGACCCGTGTGTGGATCTGCTTATTCTCAACCCATCCGGCCCTCTTCGTTCTCATTCTAAGTTCCTGCCCAATTTTTCTTACCAGCAGGAGCCCGAGGGCACTCCTTGTCATTCTTCCGGTCTCCCACCACCCTGCCATTTTTACTTTGGATCCTCTGTTAACCCTCCAAGTGTGCCTGCGGGCTAGAACCCAGTCTCTTCAAACCCGTTCTTCCCGCCGGTGACGGCAGGCCTGCAGCATTTCGTCTTTAAAGTTTTGTTTTTAATTACTATGATAATAATAGGTTACGGTTGTATAATACCCGTTCTGTGCCAGGCATGGCGTTAAGGGTTTTTACATTTCTTAACTCATATACTCTTTAGAACAACTCAAAGATCTAAGGGACTGCTACTATCTCCAGTGTGCAAATGAGGAAACTGAGAAACCCAGGGAGCTTAAGTAAGGACGTATAGCCGGCTAATCACTTGATAATTGGACTGAGTTACCTTAAAAATTATTAGTTGTACACGATCAAAATAAATATCACTAAGTTTCATCATTAAATAAAATGTACATTTTATTGAAAAATGCATGTCTTGGTGAAATGGGTCTTCCTGCTCTTTAAAATTCGTTATCGGTAATGAATATTTCTGATTGTTGGAATGGGAAGTATTGAGCATCAGTTCTACTTCTATTTCTGATTTTTATAGGTGTGTGCCTTGAGAAATCTTGTTCATTTACCTAAGTACACGAGAATGGAAATTTTCTTGTCACTTAGTTTTTTTTGCTACAAAAAATTAGATTTGATGATCTGTAAGCTGACCATTCTTTTAGGCCCTCTGTCAATTTTATTGAAAACCACCTGATTGGAGAAGGGATTTTTTACCCAGTCCTTTTTTTTTCATTTTCTCAGTTTCTGGGAAATATATCAAGTAGCTTTTACCGAGATATATCAAATGATTATTAATTAGACCTGTGTGTTTAATTAAATATATCTGCTTTATACCTGGTTTAACTTGATATACTCCAAGTTTTGGGGAAAATCCAAATATTGTTCATAAAACATATTTGGATAAAATGCTTTTTTGTGACCAGGTGGTTCAAATATTTTTTTGTCAATGCTTTATTGCTGCAGATTTAGATCATTCAATTTGAAAATGTCAAGTATAAAAAAATGATTGTCATATAACCTAATTAACAGAGCCAGTTTTTATCATCAAACTAGCCAAATGGGATTTACTTTCTGTCAGAAACAGTCTGGCTTCATTGTTTCAGTTCAAATTAAGTGTCATGTGTTTTGAGGAGTATAATGAAAATTACAGGAAAACATCATGGAATGCATCTTATAAGATTTATTCCTAAGAGCAGTTAAGATGAAAATTTTGTTAGATGTAATTTTTATCCATTTTCAAATAGTTATGAAAGCAAGATGAGAAATTATGTTTCCTTTTACTTAATTACCAAAATGCAATAGTCACTGAATTTATTTTATAAAGTGTGAGGTATGATAAAACAATGGTATTTCCTCAGTATATCTATAATTGTATATCACATTTTTGAGAATAAATAAAAAATGTAAAAATTAGGCAGAGCTTCAAAAATTTAATTAGCATAATGATAAAATCCACCCCACCCCCAAACAGTATTTGCTGCTAAAATTGAATTAGTTCAATGGCTAGTATACGGCATATAGGAAATGCTAAATATTTTCTAAAATGCACTAAGATGAGCATTTAATATAATCTAAATAGATAATTCACAATTGATATTATAAAATGTGTGTTAACTGCCTTATTGAAAAACACAGAGTCTAAAAGAAATAATATTTTGTATCCATGAGTTCCAATTACACTGGATATTCACTTTACATTAAGTACAGTGTAACTTGAACAGTTTTACAGCCTGGAAAATCATTTTAGTTACATTGAAAAGAATCCATGTTACTTGTTTGTCTTGCATTGGCTGTTCAAAGGTGCTTTTCTTCCAACTTGAAGACAGGTGTTAGGGATGAGTGTTGCAAATACCTGGAAAAAATTGTATATATTTAAATCTTAAAGAAAAATGCTGTGTTAAGTCATCAATGTTTCGTACCAATGACTTCTTTGCTTTGTTCTCTCCTGTCTCTTCAGAAGGAGTACTATTATCTTTAACAATAATAAGGGGATGGAAGAGGTGAGGTCTTTACACAAAAATTGCCATCGCTTCCCTACCCTCTTCTATATATATCTGAATTTAGAACATCCCAACCAGGGTCAAAAACTTTCTCCATGAACACATTCAAGCTCTAATTTGCTCCCAAGTCTCATGTTAAGGTGACGGTTAAAAAAACTTTATAAACACTTTGGGAGTGAGGGGAGCAGTGGTGGGTTATTATGGCACCATTACTGGTAGCTGTTTGTATCCTTGGGTGCCAGCCTTCTGCCAAGTGACTGGCTTCTCTGTGACTTCCTCTCTCCTATAGTCTACACCCCCCATCCTCACAATTATATCTAGAGTCTTATTTAGAGGACGTTGACCTTTTCCTTTTCTTTTTCTTTACAATAAACTGATCTCTTAACCCCTTGAAGGTTATTAGACTGCCATTTGTTTCCTTGGTATGCCCATGTGGCAGTTTAACGCTTTCAGGGACCCCAGAAAATGCTGTTCTTAAAGCCAACCTGTTCAATGCATGTAAGCCTGTTGTCGATAGGCCCTTCCTTTTGATTAGATTATTTCAGTAGGGCATGACCCAGGGTTGGTCTTAATCCCCTTACTGGAGTCCTTTATTAATAAAAAGCCACAGGCACAAGAAAAAAAGCTGCAGAGACAGAGAGGAACGCAAAAACCAAGAAGAAGCTGCTTTAGCCAGAAACAAAGCAATAAGACTGAGAGGAAAGGGGAGAGGTGAATGGACACCTGGTACATACCTGATTGCCCACACTTGAAGGAGAAAGCAAGACTCCTGGATGAGAAGGCAGAGAGTGGCAAACACCCTGTTGTGTCCTGCCCTGTGCCTGGTTGCCTACAGCTGCAGGTTGGGGAGAAAAGCATTGCCTGATGAATCCTTGATATAGACATTTTCACAGCCTCAGAACTGTAAAGCTTTTAACCTAATAACCATTGTAAAACCCAACCTACTTCCCAGCACCTTGTAGCAAATTAAAACAGCCCATGACATTCATTCCCTTTCTATATTATTCTGTCCCATGGTCTCCCCATCACACACTAGGCCCTGACTCTTGCCTTTCATTATGAAAAGGCTGACAAATGTTTTTCCCTACATGATTCTGTTTTTAGCAACCTAAATACCAGTGGAAACTTGAAGTTCACTTTTTTATAATATCAGGATAAATTCTTAGGTGAAAGACAAATTCAAAGCATCCCATTTACATTATCTGTAAGAGGAGGTGGAGAAGTATTATTTGCCTTTCCAAAGCAAATTTCATGTGTCACAACTAATCCTTTATTTCTGTTGTAGAATAAAATCGATGATGAAGGTGGAGAGCATTATACAATGTTAATGTGAAAAGGGAGATTGTTTTTCCCCCTTGAAAGAATCTAAAAGAATTATAAATTGCTGTGGGATCAGGACATGGAGGTGATGATGGCACAGAACTATGGTAAGGAAGAAAGACAGAGAAGGAGTGGTTCTAGGACAGCATTTGGTAGAGACCGGACACCTGCTCACTGCCTATCATTCTGGGAATGCCTGAGAGCAGCAGTGCTTTGGACATGTTGGCTGTGTCAGCGTGTGTTATATTGAGGAGCTACAGAACGCAAGAGAGTGGCTGAGTCACAGCTGGTGGGAGTAAGGGAAATGGGTCTGGGACAGTCAGACTCAGGTAATGGCAGCAGAGAACCAGGATAGGGGAGTTGAGTTACATAAGCCTTGGGTTTTGGGGGAGAACCCCAGGGCAGGACAGAAATCAAGATGGGAGACTTTCTGGTAAAGTGAGACATTTCAGTCACCTTGGTTATTATTACCTTATGTAATAACGCATAGCTCTTGACAGTGGGAAGTCTTGTGTAGATTAGAGCAATTGGGAAGAGTAGTAGTGGTTCCCAAATTTTAGCGTGCATCAGGATCCCCTGGAGGGCTTATTAAAACATTGCTGGGACCGGTCCCCAGAGCCTCTGATTTGGTAGGTCTGGGGCAGGACTGAGCATTTGCATTTTTAACAAATTAGTTTAACAAATACTGATGGGTCAACATTTGAGAAACATTGAACTAGACAAACTACAGGTTTACAGGCCAAACCTGGCCTACCTGTTTTTTATAAATAAAATTGGAACACGGCCACACCCACTGGGTTTGCAAATTGTGTATTGCTGCTTTTGCTGCGATGGCAGAGTTGAGACAGAGACATTATACCTGTAAAGCCAAGAGTATTTGCTCTTCAGCCCTGTATTAGTCAGCCAAAGGGGTGCTGATGCGAAATACCAGAAACTGGTTGGTTTTCATAAAGGGTATTTATTTGGGGTAAGAGCTTACAGATACCAGGCCATAAAGCATAAGTTACTTCCCTCACCAAAGTCTTTTTTCACGCGTTGGAGCAAGATGGCTGCCGATGTCTGTGAAGGTTTAGGCTTCCTGGGTTCCTCCCTTCCAGTGTCTTGCTTCTCTCTGGGCTCAAGGTTCCTTTCTTCCTGAGGCTCCAGCTTAAGGCTTCAGCATCAAACTCCAACATCAAAAACCCTCCAACTCTGTCCTTTGCCATGCCTTTTATCTGTGAGTCCTCACCCACCAAGGAGCTGAGAGTCAATGCCCTACTAACACTAGAGGTTTACATAATTACTTAATCAAGTAAACTTATGAATCCAATAAAATCTAATATGCCCAGAGGAAAAGATCAGTTTACAAACATAACCCAATATTTCTTTTTGGAAAGCCCTTTACAGAAAGCTTGCCAAACCCTAGACTAAAAGGAAGCAACAGAGGTGTGGCTGTGAGAGCAGTGGCTTTTTATTTGGGAAGCCTGCTTTTGAGAACTTCTGCCTTTTACCAGATAACAATTTGCCTCTTGATACAGTGGAGCTGATAATGATAATTCATAGGATTGTTCTAAGGACTAAGCCAGATCATAAAAATGATAATAGTTTGTCATGTGCTGCCCACATGCAAAGAATTATTAAGAATTTGGATAAATGGAGAGAGGGAAAGCTCTCCATGTTAAGGAAAGAGCAGGAGTAAAGGAAGATCCCAACGGATATAAGCATTCCTGAATGTTTACCCCTTTACGAATAATCAGAACCTTGGCTTGACTCCTCCTACTTCTTGATGCTGGCAAGCATCAAATATCAATTGAAATTGGATAGTCTTCAAGCCAAGTGGGTGGCTGTTTTCCCTATAGTGCCTCAGATACTTCAGGGACATCATCAATTGGGTGGAAAAACTTTTTAAAAAGCAAGAACTGGGAAGCGGATGTGGCTCAAGTGATTGGGCTTCTGCCTACTGTATGGTAGGGCCCAGGTTCAATCCCCAAGGCCTCCTGGTAAAAAAAAAAAAAAGTGTGCCCATGTGGTGAGCCTGCGTGGCAAGTGCCTGCATGGCAAGCCGAGTGCCCATGCAAGTGCCTGCCTGGTGAGCCAAGTGCCTGTGCAAGTGAGTCATTCAGCAAGATGAGGGACACACAGCAAAAGAGGGACAGAGGGGAGAGTAAAGGCAAGGCACAACAGAAACCAGGAACTAAGGTGGCGCAAATGACAGGGAACCTCTCTCCACATCAGAGGTCCCCAGGATCAAATCCTGGTGAATCTTAGAGGAGAAAAACAAGAAGAGAAGACAAAAAGAGAAATAGATACAGAAGATCACACATTGAATGGACACAGACAGCAAAAAAAAAAAAAAAAAAAAAAAAACCACAACGGGAGGGGAGGGGTAGGAAAAAACAAAAGCAAGAACTTCCTTGCTAAAAAGGTTTGTTTCAAGAATGATTTCCAAGTAATTGCCAGGGGTTGCTATTTGCAAGAGTTAGCAGAGCTAGTTGAAAAAGGAGAAGATATGCCTATCACTTCTTAAAAGAAATTTGATAAAGCAATTATTTTAAACAATGTTGTGTTTCTGGATTGAAGTTCATTTCTAAAGTGGCAGGTAAACTTCTTTGAATTTAAGTAAGGAGCATGTTCAGATGTCTTGTGCCACTCTTTTTCTATGGTAGGGGTGATAGACCATGATCAAAAGGTGGGATTCCGATAGCCATTTAAAAGGAAGTCTAGTAAGGGCCAAGATTCTTCTGGATTGAATAGAAATTTACTTTTTTAGGTTTTTAGAAGTTTTGTTGTGGTAAATATGTTGAACAAATTACAGTGGTGGTTAAACGGTGCAATAAAGAAAGCATTTGGGTTCCCCAAATTCAGGGCTTTCAACAAGGAAGAGAAGAAACGGCACTTTTATCTGCATATTCACTTTTTCTGTAATCAGGCAACTGTGCACACATTCTACGCTCTCTTTGCCTAAGTAGATTTACCTAGGATGGGAGTCTCAGGGACTCAACAAGCTAATTGTGAAGACCAAACACGCTTGATATGCTCACACAATCCACAGATGAAATAAAACGCGTAGTTGGAGAGAGTAATGTAGAAAGGAGAGCAAGGAGGTAGAGAATGAATGTTACTTATGTAGAAGGGTGATGGACGGGCTGAGTTAATCAGTGAAATACTCTCCAGAAAAGCGGCCTTCAACCTGGTTTTGAAAGTGATCATGGACACTGGCTGGGGAGAGGAGAGGGAAGGCATGAGCAAGTTGTAAGCAGTTCAATTTTCAAGGTCAATCAAAAAGAAGATAAAATCTGATAATTATAGGTATATTAGCTCCTCAAGTGGGCAGTGTTTTATTTAGACTTATTTAAAACATTAGACAGTCCTTTGCTAATGAATAGCAGAGGAACTAATTTAGAAGAAGTCTTAAGCAAGGACAGATTTATATCCATTCCTTAGACTAAATGTGTAATATATAAACCAGGGAGGACAAATGAAGAAGCTTATTTTTGTAGGCTGTGTGATGATGGGGTTAAGCCTTTTTTTTCTTTAAAGTCTTCTCACTTTTTTCCCCCTAAAGATTTATTTATTTATTTTCCCCCCTTGCCCTCCTCCCACCCTGCTGTTTTTGCCGTCTGTGTTGTCTTCTCGTTTTCTCTCCTCTAGGATTCACCAGGATTTGATCCTGGGGACCTCTGATGTAGAGAGGTTCCTTGTCAATTGCACCACCTCAGCTCCTGGTTTCTGTTGCGCTTCACCTTGAGTCTCCTCTTGTCTCTCTTTTGATGTGTTGTCATCTTGCTGTATGACTTACTTGCACAGGTGCTGGCTCACCACATGGGCATGCTTTCTGTTCTTCTTTTTCACCAAGAGGCCCCAGGGATTGAACCCAGTTCCTCTCATATGGTAGGCAGAAGCTCTATCATTTGAACCACATATGCTTCCTGGTTAAGCCTTTTTTGAAGTACCGGGGTCCAGGGATTGAGCCCAGGACCTTGTATGTGACAAGCAGGTGCTCAACCACTGAGCCACATCAGCTCCCCTGATTTGCGTTTTTGTTTGTTTTTTTAAGAAGACAATGGGAACCAAACATGGGACTTACCATGTGGGAAACAGGCACTCAACTGCTTGAGCCACATCTGCTCCCAACCTGGGGGTTTTGGAGCACAACTGAGTTTGCATTTCAGCTTTGCTCTTTTCTAGCTTTATGACCATGGACAAATTACTCAACATTTCTGTACCTCATTTTCTTATTTGTGAAATAGTAGGCATAGTAAATCTACCTCCTAGTGTTTTGGGGAAGATTGAGATAATCCATTCATTCCACAGATAAGTTTTGAGCTCCTATGTGCCAGGCCCTGTTCTGGGCACTAGAGATAAAGCAGTGACCAAGACAGACAAGACCCTGGCCCTAATGGAACTTCCATTCTAGTGGAGTTAGCTGGTCATGAAATAAACAAATACATGAATAAAGTATCAGGGAAAGGTAAATGCTCTGCAGAAGATTAACAGAGTGAGATGATGGACAGCAACTTGCTGGCCAGGGAAGGTCTTTCCAAGATCTGAATGTCAAATTGAAGCCACACTTGAGAAAATGAGGAGGAACAGCCCTGGCAATGGGGACAGATCCTAAGGCAGGAATAGCTTGATGTGTTTGAGAAAAGAAATAAGAGAGAGTGGTAGAAGATGGAATTAGAGTATATAGGGCTTTGAAAATCAGGGTAGAAGTGTGTTCTGTTTTAAGTTCAATGCACACTCTCTAGAAAAGATGAATGGCATGACTTCATAATGGATTGTAAAGTGCTCACCACTTCTCCTAGCACAGGAAAAACACTGAGTGTTATCTTTCACTGCCAACTTTGAACTAAATTTCTTGAAGTCTTTTCCCTGGCCAAAAAGCTTGAAATAAACTGGGGACGAATGTTCACACTCGATTCATCTGAGAAATTGCTTTGACAGTATCATGGATATCACCATATTACAGACAAGGTCTGGAGATGTTAAGTAACTTGCTCAGAGCCATCCAAAAACTGCGTTTTAGCACTCCCCTGTACTCTCCAGGAAGACCAAACATAACCCAACATTCTAAGAAGCAGCAAAGCAAATCTGAGCCCAAGAGAAGGCTTAACCCTCAGATATCACACTCTATTTTATTACAAACCTATTGCTATTGCCAGCTTTATTTTGTTTTATTTTATATTGATTCTTTGTGACATTCTTTTTCCTTCCAAGATATGTATGTGTAGTTCACCTCTACTCCTACCCTCCTTCTTGATTTCTAAAGGTTCTAATATGCACTTTCACTAACTGAATCCAATCTTGACTTGGATGGACCTTTCCTCTGGTTTGTCAATTAAATCTGTTCTTCTATTCTAGGAAATTGTTTATTTGAATCTCCAGTCTATCAGGCCTAGAGCATTAGTTCATTAGCATATGCGACTCTTGTTGATTAATACTACCAGATTGTGTGGTCTTTGAGCTGTTACGAGAAAAAACTTGAATGAGATCGCTGAGGGATGTTAACACAATATGGATTCTTTTAGGGGCGGAGGATGGGGGAATCCCTACCTCTAACTAACTAGCATGATTTT
This sequence comes from Dasypus novemcinctus, assembly GCF_030445035.2. Taxonomy (NCBI): domain Eukaryota; kingdom Metazoa; phylum Chordata; class Mammalia; order Cingulata; family Dasypodidae; genus Dasypus; species Dasypus novemcinctus. Next base: position 196,066,661 of record NC_080673.1, on the reverse strand, counting down.
CCTAGAATGGAATCAGTTTTGTGGTGTGCTATTTGAAGCAGCATGAGAGCTGGGTTAAATTTTAAGGAAATTTGTGAAGTAGCTATGCCAAGTTGGTAGCTTAAAATCGGCCATGGAACCATGGAAAGTGCCAAATGCCACAAACCAGGGGTTCTTTCCCCCAGAGACCTAGTTTTAAACACTTGGCATGTCACTGCAAGCGTCCCTCAGGTACTCTTTTCAGCCGACAACTAGGATAGGACATGGAGACATGGTTGGAAAATGACAGTTTTGGCTGGCATTCAGTTTCCTGCTTACATTTTTCCCCTTTGTCAACTCAGCTAAGAGTCCTCTGGTCAAGCAGATCACACGTTCCTGGTAGCAGCTGAGATTCACCATCTTATTTCTCCCCTTGGGTTGAATCCCAGTCCCATCACTTAGCGCTCTGTGACTTGGGCTGGTCAGCAATTCCTCATGTCTCTAGGACTCAGTTTCCTAATCACTATAATACAGATAATATTATCAACCTCTTAGTTTGCGTGTGGATGTGTGTGGATGTGTGTGTGTGTGTTAGCAGTGGGGATAAAGGAGATGATTGCCATGAAAGGCTTTGCTTAGGACTTGGTGCATTGTAAGCTCTCAGTAAATACTAGCTCAAATTCTAATACTGTTGTTTACTAAGTGTTCACAGGCACTGTGAGGGTGTCTGCCCTCGAGGCACTTGTGGAAGTCCTGCTTTATGCAGGCCTCTTAGGTAAAGTGTGAAGCCCCTGAACCAGCTTGGTTTGTACCAATTTTCCCACAAGGTGGTGCTCTCTCTCCCTCTTTGGGCGCCATCTGGTGGGCACAGGTGTCATTCACTGCGCATTCCAAGCCACGCCACCCAGGCACGGAATCCCTTTCGTCTAGTGCCGGGGTTCTTAACCGTTTTTTGTTCCACGGACCCCTTACTAAGTCCACACCACACTGTGTTTTATGTAATAAATGTATCACAGCCGCACCAACACGTCCCCGCAAGAATGTAATTTTTGAATTCCGATTCAAGCTCTGGGATCCCTGGTTAAGAACCCCTGACTAGTGCCTGCCTCCCAGTGACACCCCAAGTGCGTGGAGCTGGACAGCTTTTTCAGCTCTTACAGAAAGAAGTGGGGCTAGAAACCTTCCTTGAAATGTTGCATGTCTTTTCATCGACATGCAGGAGAGTATTTGTGTCTGTGGCAAGATCCCCTTTTAGTCACATTAAGAATGTTTGTAACAGGTAGGAAACGGAAGTCTTTGTTGCGGGTGGGGGTGGGGTTCTTTCTGCTCTTTTTTTGTATGTTTTGGTTTCTTTTCCTCAATCTCGAGAATCGAGGCCACTTGAGAGAGTGAAAGCAGAATGTAAACAGCAATCGGAGTGACCTGGATTTGACATATGGTTCTGCCACTTTCCAGCTGAGTGGCCTTGAGCATGTCATTTGAACTTTAACCCTCAGTTTCTCAGTCCGTAAAATGGGGACATCGATCTATAGATATATCTGTATAATCTGTCTTGGGTTAGTTCTGTAGTTCACAACCTGGCTGCGTAGTAGATTAATCTGGGATCTTTTAAAAGAAATATTTGATTCCCGTGCTCCACTCTGAAAGACTGACTCAGTGGACTGCATCACAGTGCAAGCCATCAGTCTGTTTTAGAAGCTCCCAGGCGAGCCTCTGTGCAGTAAGGGTTAAGAGCCACTGAATTCCTCTTTTTAAGCCTTGCTAAGCCTCATTTGGCTCCCGTGTTCATAACTTGGAAGACCCCAGACCTCAGCAGGCAGCTCATGGAAATACAAACTGAGTCCCCTCTGCTAGAGACCACTTCGTGACTCCATTCCTCTACTGTCTCAGATTAGTGCAGGGCATCAGGCAGGGCCCCTTGTCCTCTGGGCCTCTTTCATTGGTACTCTGCAGGTAAGAAGAACCGTTCCTGTGGTGCCTGTCTTCCTGCTGAAATTGGGCAGTCCTGGTGGTTGGAGAAATGCCAGCCCCTGCAGTAGTTCCTCGGAGAACAGTGGGCGATGGTATTTCTCCTGGGTTGCCCTTGGTTAGGCACATTTTTCTCCACAATGTGCCAGGGCTTCTAGGGCCACAGGCCCTCAGAGGTCAGCTCTTCCATTTCACACCAGGCAGCCGTGTTTTCCATGGCACAGCCCCAGCATCCAGCAAGCAGTGTGTCATAAGAAGTTAGAGCACCAGCCACCCCTGACCAGAACCAGCACACTGCACTCCTGGTCGCCCTATCCGTGCTCCTTTTCCCTCTTGGGGACTTTGCTCTTTTGAGATTCTTCTATATCTTCCCACCATCTGGCCTTAGATGGCATCACCCTTGTCCATCAGATGTGTTACAATAAATAAATACCAACTCTCTTTCTCTGAGAATGCTTGTTGGCCTCTGTGTAGATTTACAGATGTCAAAAGATGTATGATAGAGGATCCAGCATCCGTTTGCCTTCTAAACCCAGGCTATTTCCAAGCCCCATCTGCACTAAAATATCCCTTTCCCAAAGCCAATGTGTAGGACCTGCTTTTGTGTATGTGTAACTACGAGGGTTACTGCTCAAATGGTTAGTAATCCTAATCAGCAACTAATCATTTGCCCCTTTAGACAGTGAGTGTCCCATGACCACATTATCTCCTCTCTTCCTTCTGTCCCCGTACTTTATTCAGTGTGGTCCTGATCTCTGGCCCAGGTGATCCAGTGCATTTCAGGTTCTCACCATGTTGCCAATAAGATAAGTAACATTAAATAGGATGATGAAGCCTCTGCCCTGAAATGCAGGGCTATAGGGCCAGTGACACTTGCTCTCTCTCCTGCGCTGGTTATAAGAGCAATTCACGGGAGCGCCTCTTGGTCATGCATTTTTGGATTGGATTTTGAGCCTTGGTTTTCCTTTTCAGTCTCAACGGTCTGTTTCAGGCGATGGGGAAAAAATTGTGGAAGATGGAAGGGAGGCTCATTTAGATTTCTGGTCTAAGTCATGTCCCCTCACAGAGTAAACCTAAAGCCCCAACTATTGGATGTTTACTCTTATGTGGTTCCTTGGGCTTGCTCTCTAATAGTTAGAAACACCAACATAAGAGCCTTGTAATTAGCACCCCTAAACCTACAGCAGTTGTCTTGGATGAAAGGCTAAAAGAATTCCACTCTGACATTTTTTTTTTTTTTAAAGATTTATTTTTATTTATTTAATTCCCCTCCCCTCCCCTGGTTGTCTGTTTTCTGTGTCTTTTTGCTGCGTCTTGTTTCTTTGTCCGCTTCTCTTGTCATCAGCGGCACGGGAAGTGTGGGCGGCGCCATTCCTCAGCAGGCTGCTCCCTCCTTCGCGCTGGGCGGCTCTCCTTATGGGTGCACTCCTTGCGTGTGGGGCTCCCTTACACGGGGGACACCCCTGTGTGGCAGGGCACTCCTTGCGCGCATCAGCACTGTACATGGGCCAGCTCCACACGGGTCAAGGAGGCCCGGGGCTTGAACCGCGAACCTCCTATGTGGTAGACTGACGCCCTAACCACTGGGCCAAAGTCCGTTTCCCTCCACTCTGACATTTTAGGAAATGTGTACATATTCCTCAAAGGGAAGCTCTGTCTTGGTGTTCTCCCTCATTTCCCAACCATAGACAATGTGGGCTTGATTATCTAAGAGGGCTGGCTTGTGTCTTAAGGATGGCCATGAGAAATACTCAGGAGGCGGTAGTGATTGGGCTCGGTGGTTGATTGGATAGGGCAGGAAGGGAGCGGGTGTATCCGGGTTAGCAAGTTTTCTCTAGAGCAAGCATCTGCAGAGTATTAATAGCCTGTCGCCAGTCTTTGTTTTTAACTTTTAATTTTGAAATAATTAAGACTCAGTTGCCTCCTGTTTTTGTAAATGAAGTTTTATTGGGAACTAAGCACACTTATTTGTTAAGGCTCTGGTGCTTTCATGCTACAATGACAGAATTGAGTAGTTGCAATGAAGATGACCTGCAAAGCCTAGAATTTATGGAAAAACTTGGCAGACCCTTGCTCTAGAGTCCAAGATGCTTCCCTATCAAAGATGCTTCTCAAAGCTGCCTTTAATTTCATAACTGTCCTCACTGACCCAAAGGCCTCAAGACCCCTGCTGAATCAGAGAACCTCAGGATTGGAAGGGAGCATTTGTAGCCATCCAGTTCCATTCCTAATCTGAGACCAGAATTTCTCAATAATACCTCCTCAGATAAGGAGTAGTGGAGGCACTGCATTGTCTGAGGCAGCCAGCTCACATTCATTGAGAAGTTCTGGCTGTCAGAAAAATGATTTCTTATGTTGAATTAAAGTCTTGTGGACAGGAAAATTTGTTAAACTTGTATTATATATGAGCCCCTCCCCAATCTTTGAAGGAAGAAGACTTCATGGCTGGTGGAGGTAGGGGTGGGTCAGGTGGCTGTGCTGCCTTTGTTGGGGGGGCAGCATGGTGGGTGAAGAGGAGGACACAGGAACTGGATCAGCCACTCTACACCCCTAGAGACACCCCTAGAGAGAAAGATCCTGAGGAGGGATGCTGGAGGGACATTGGCTGAGGGACACAGGTGTGGTGAGAGAGGAGCCTCAGGTGAGGAGGGAGGCAGAAGTGGAGTTGTTCCAAATTATTCTTTGATGTGTCTGGAGTGGAATTTGGCATGTGAATGTGTTTCTAAATGTTTCAACCAATTGAGCTGTCCTTCAAGGGAGAACAAGAGGCCCACAGTGGTCCAGGGGCATTTGATGCATTTGTATCAGTCTTCTACTCTCAGTCCAAAGATCTTTCCAACCAAGTAGCTCCCCTAGCCATTATGACCAAATCCCATCTTTCTACCTTTCTTCATAGTCATGGATTTCCTCTTCTCTCACCTTAAAGTTCTCAACATCTGGTTGTATTTGCTCCAAATAACCAAAAGACATGGAGGGTGAGAGGGAGATGGAAAGAGACTGTGTACTGCCTTTTTGGCCCAGCATAGAAAATTTCCTAGGGCACAGTGCAGTGGGAAGATCCCAGATGTAAGTTAGAGGCCCTGGCCCCAAGTTCTAGTTCTGCAATCATTTCATGTGCAGCCTTTTGTAGAAATCATCTCTCTTCTTTGGGCCTTAGTTTTCTCTTCTCTGAAACAAGAGGCTGGAGCTAGAACAATGTTATCCAAATGCTACTGTGCAATGTTCTGCCAGCGGCCTCCGGAAGTAGGCAATGGTGATGGTAAGGATGCTGAATTTTTTGCCAACCTACTCAGCTTTCATCAGAGCAGTCTACTTTTTTTTCTCCTCTATCAGAGAAGTTGTGGGTTTACAGAACAATCATGCATAAAATACAGGATTCCCATATTCTACCCTATTATTAACATCTTGCATTGGTGTGGAACATTTGTTAACTGATGAAATCACGTTTTATAATTGTACATTAACTATAGTCCATAGTTTAACTTAGGGTTCACTGCTGTGTAGTACTGCTCCATTGATTTAAAAAATTTTTTTATTCTGTTAACATAGATACAACCTAACATTTCCCCTTTAAACCACATTCAGAGATATATTTCAGTACTGTTAATTATATTCACAGTTATGCTACTGTCATTACTATTCATTACCAAAACATTCCCACTGTTCCAAATAGGAACCCTGTACATTTTAAGCCTTAACTTCCCATTCTGTATCCCCACCTTGTTTCCTGGTAACCTATATTTTAGATTTTGACTCTACTAGTTTGCTTATTCTAATTATTTTATATCAGCGAGATCATATAATATTAGTCCTGGCTTATTTCACTCAACATGATGTCTTCAAGGTTCATCCCTGTTGTTACATTTATCAGAACTTCTTTCCTTTTCATGGTTAAATAATATTCCATTGTATGTATATACCACATTTTGTTTATCCATTCATTGCTTGATGGACACTTGGGTTTCTTCCATCTTCCATTTAACCTGGCAATCCAATTACTAGGCATGTAATCCAAAGAGTTGAAAGCAGGGATTCAAATAGATATTTGCGTATTGGTGTTCATAGTGGTCTTAATCACAAGCACAGTCTACTTTCATCTGTTGAACAGAATTGGGCTTCCTGAAAATCCTCCCTACCACTAATATTCTGTTGCTAAAGAAGTAAAAATTACTAGAATCCAATGGACTTTGTCAGTATTTCTCAGTGTGGTGACTAGAAGGATGCAAGCTGGTTTTATGAGATACATAGATGAACTCTTGAAATTTTCATAGTTATCATATTTATTTTAATATCTATTAGGAAAAAGGATAACTAGCACGTCAACCTACGATTTCATATTGCTTAGCATGAGGCTAAATTTAGTTAAATTAAATTAATGGGCTTATTTAAAAAAAAGCAATAAACAAATGTACGGATGGAACAGAGATAATGACAAACATGATTCATGTTTGGGAAAATGGGCAAAATGACCTCCAGGCTCCGACATTCTAGCTTTCCTCCTTCTCCTCTTCTTCTGTGGTCATGTTCGCCCTAGGAGAGAGGGTATTATGACATGTACTTTCAGATTCAAAACAGCTGCCTCGACACGCATGGGGCCTGCACTTGCTCGGTTCTCCCCAGCAGTGAGCTCTGTTTTCCCACCTCTGGTCTCTGATGAGGTACATGAAATCGGCAGGAAAGCAAACCAAAATGAAAGCAAGAAAAACAAGGCTCCGCAGAGATCGCAAAGCTGCCCTTCGCCTGGGATTAGAGCAGGCGCACTCCGCTTCTTAGCCAGAATGCCTAATGGGCTCGGGTTTGAAAAAGCAAATCAGCAGAATTGGCAGCCAGGAAATTACTAGTCTCACAGACTGTTGACTCTGTCTCGCTCCTTTTTAACGTCAGACCTCACCTATTTTTATTTACTTTTTGGTGTGAAATCATTTCCTATATTCTCTTCTTAACAAACTCCTAGTAGGAAAATGCAGGTCTCTTTTCCTTGCTCTCTGGATTCTGGAGGATGAATCCATAATTGTTAAGCCCCTGAGCAGTGCATGCCTCTTTTCCGTGTGAGGCATGCACTGGTGCCCACAGTTGGTGAAGGCTGAACAGCTCGTGAGCATGGGGCAGACAGGCCTGGTTTGAGCCTGTTCACTATGTGCAATCTGTGGACCAGTGTGCCTTACTTAAATATGCTTGGTGCTCCTTACTTAAACACATTTGGGTCTCACTTTCTTTGATTGCTCAACATGAACTATGCTCCTCTCACAGGAGTTTTGTAAGAATGTAAAGAGATACCATATTTTTTAAAAAGTCAGTCTGAGTGTGTTACTTTTTCAATGCTAATAAATATCAGTTCTTTTTTCATTTTTTTTACAAACTCAATAAGTCCTTGTACTAGATGCTACCCACAAGGCAACATGATTCTTGAGTCACTGACTATATTTGCAGATTGGGTGGCTTGATTCTTGGCTTCGCATTGAAGATGTCGTGTTTCAGTGAACAGAGATATCAGAGCTTCTCTGCCTATGTTCAGAGCCCCCTTTTAAACCAAATATATTTAACGCTCCCTGAAATATCTCGAAATGAAGTTTGCAGATAATACAGCCTGTCTATATACCTATTTTCCTTTTAACCAATATGTGTGGTGTAAGGTCTAAAATTAAGGCCACTATGTGCTGTCTTGCCATCTGGCATAACTGGGAGGGCCTCAAATGGCCTAAGCACCAGTTCCCCTCCCCATTCTACTCCTGCGTATATGGTCCCCTGACTAAACAATGCTCTCTGTTAGGGAGACCAGGCACAGTGCCTGCTTATATCTAAGTAGCAGGCCCCAGTTCCGTGGTAACCTTCGGAGTTATTCAAGCAAGCTAATCACATCCTCCCACATGACCCAGGGGCCACCCCACCCTCTAGTTACTGCAAAGCCTGCATCTTGTAGCCCCTGGTTTTTCATTTTGTTCCCAAGTACAACCCCCATCTGGCCTTGCAGGGCCCACAGTGTCCTCCTTTCCTGGGCAGTAAGTGTATGTGACTAATAAACTGCCTCCCATCTCATCTGTCCAGTGTTTGAGGTCAAGTGTTCAGCCTTCCCCATAACTCTAGCGTGAAATCCCTCCCTCACCAACAAGGAAAATAGGTGGGAAGTAAAACAATGTGGTGTCCTAAGCATGCTGCAAAGGAAAAATAAAAGGAAAGAAATTTATGGTAAAGTAATGAAGATTTCAATACAAAGATGCCTAGGAACTACCACATTAAAAGACAATGAAATATACAGATAACTTGCAACTATAGAAGTAATGAGTAACACATGCAGAGTAAGAAAGTTGTAATGCTCTGGTACCTTATATCATGAGTTGCTGTTGGTGATATGATTTTCCAAATGGTGACCAACTCTTAGTAAAATTTGTAATAAAATCTAGTACAATCTTCCCTCAATTGATCCAGTGGTAGCTATTCCAGAAAATTCAGTGTATATTAAAACAATATAAGAATGCTTTATTTTTATATGTAAAATGGAGTTGGAGATCTAGTTTCAGATAGCTTTTTCAATTACATGAATATCTTGTGAGATATATGGGGCATGTGGAAAATTTCTCATTGCCCAGATTGTCCCAAGCCTCATATTATAAGGTGTCTATTTTCCTTGGTCCTCAACCGTGAAATGCCAGCGAACACCATCTCATCATAGTGCCACCCATCCCCCCAAATTTCCAAAATACCCTGGGGATGGTACTAACTCAACCCCCTCATTTTACAGATGCAGGAATACATTCCCTGGGGAAGGGAAGAATTTTCCTCTGGATCACACAGGGAGTTAGAGGAAAGTGTGGGCAGAACCACAATCTTCTGACTCCTTAGTGTAAATCAGAATTCTGTCTAACACAGCTCTTGGGGCTGGGGTGTAGAGACTTGGGTTCAAATTCTGGCTCTGGACCTTAGGCGAATTGCTTCATCTTTCTGAGTCTTTATTTCATTATTTGCAATATTGATAGGAACACTAATCCTTTCCCTTAAAGAACTGTGAGACTAAGTCAGGATTATGACTATAAATTCCTGACACATATTGGGTTCTCATTATTGTTTACACTGTTTATTCTCCCTTTTAAACTCATATACTTAAGGGCCAACAGAAAGCTGCCTAATCATATTTCCTGAGAGCTCTGTTGGAACTTTTTATCTTCAGAGAAGCCTCTGTTTACCCTTTGTTTCTAATGCTTAAAACAGGCCCTTTCCTGGGCAAAGTATCTCTTCTTCTCTTTGGGCCACATTCAAGGAAAAATGGCTTGGGCTGAGTAGCTCAGAGCTCCCTGACACTTCAGCTTTTACTTTAGAAAAAGAAAGGAAGAAGGAACTTTGGGGCTGTGATTTGGTTGGGAAAGGAGGAAGAGAGATGCCATTTTCTAAGCATTTATTTTGGGCCAGATGCATTGCAAGTGGTCTATTTTTTTTTTTTTTCATCCTACCAACACCTATGAAGTGGGAATTGTTTACTGTTACCTCCGTTTTACAGGTGAGAAGGTGGTTAATCCCCTCCTCAAAGGCACACAGGGCCAAGATGGAAATCGGGGCTGATAGACATTATCTTGGTTTGGGCTCTTTCAAAAGAAGACGCTGAGCCAAGGATTTGGGTGCAAGAAGTTTATTTGGTAGGTGTATTTGTTATTAATTTATCACCTCTTAGCTCTGATGTAAAGTTCAACATGTGTTCTGTGATGAAGAATTTAAGTATTTTTTCTTTAAATAGTGTGAGCATGGTGATAATTAAGCTTCCCCAGGAGAGGGCGCTGGAGGGACGTTGCAGGAGGAAGACGGTCCGGGCTGAAGTCTGTTCAGACTCGGACAGGTGTGGATGTGAACACAGCTGGTGAAGTCGGCCCCAGGGCCATAACGAGGCGAATTTGCAGCCTGGGACTGGTAACACGTTTTTCAGCCCTCTGGACATGGAAACCTGAATCTCCAGCACAGCCTGCACGTCCCAAAGGACGCCTGTCCTGCCGGTGCTCAGACCCCACCGCACGCCCTTGTCACTGGCTGCTGATGGCTTGCTCTCCAGCTTGCACCTGGTGGGCCCCAGAGGCCCCGCACAACCCTTCGCCCGGCCTGCTTGCAGCCGCTCTTGCCTTGGAGGGCCTTGCTATGACCCGCTGCTCCTCCTGCACGGTCCTGTGCAGCCTGCCAGATGCGACGGGCTCCCACACCCAACGCGCCTGGGTGCCTTGGGTCGCCCAGGCCACCAGTTGCTGAGGTCCTGCTTCTCCTCGCATGCTCTGGAGGACCCCCCAGACTGGCTCTGCAGGGCCACAGCAGCGAACTTCTCTGCTATCTAGTGAGCCCAACTATGGCTTCTCCAAGGAGATCTGAATCCCTCCCAGGTTGCCCTCCTTCCTGGGGTACTCTGCCTTAGCCCAAAAGGACCTTAAAGAGTTCCCCTTATATCTTACAGTCACTCTTGATCACAGTTAATACATCCTTATATCAGACACCCCCTGTTTAACTTTCTGTGCAGTTTCTGTCTCCTGATTGGACCAAGACTGCTAAAGGACTTGATCTCAGGAGGCCCAAGAGAGAGTGGGGAAGAGAGAAAAGTCAGCAAGGAGTATGTGGGAACCAGCTGTGAGCACCTGGGCGCCATCCCCTGAGCATCCCAATGCCACACACTTCTGCTTTGCTCCACTGGGGGGCAAGGAGCAGACGTATTTATCCACCAACTGCCATCCTGCCATTGCTGAGGAATGCCCTTGGAGAACTTAAGGTCCTGCCTGCCCCTTCTGCCCTGCCCTCCATGGCCAGCCTATGCAGGGCATGCTTCCATGGCCAGAAAAGGCCCCCAGGCAGAGACGTGGGCCCTTGAGGGGGTAAAATGTCTGCATGGGTGAACCTGCCCGTTGAAGCTGTGGGTGCGTCCTGACAGGTCTGGTGGGCAGATTGCAGGATTCTGGGTGGCAGTAGGAAGCTGGTGAGCTATGTGCCGATGAATGGCTCAGACTGATTCAAGGGTGAGTTTTCTAGAAAAGCTAGCTGCTGAAGATCAAATGTTTTCCTGACTGGTGTAATTCAATTGTACAGCCAGTGTTTGCTATGGATAATAGGGTCTCTCTTTGAACTTGTGAGCCTCTCTCCCTGCTATCTACACTGGAAGACACTGTTTTCTGGCTTCTCTTGAATACATTAAGCCAGACCTGGCTCCATCAAGAGCTGGCAGCCTTGTCATTTTCTGGGTGTGTTGATGGCAGTGGTATCTGACCAGCAAAAATGCAGTGGTGTTTGTTGTTTCCATTTTGCCCTTCCTAAGAACATTTCAGCTGAGGCAAAAGGCTTTTCCCTTCATTCTGTCCTTTTTTAAAAATAGTAGTCTTGGTGGTATGAGGCACTTTTAATCTGAGCACCAGCCTTCTAAAGTTCAGTGACGACAAAGCTTTGTTCTGCCATCCGAGACAGTAGAGAGCGAAGCAATGGATTCTAATCAGCAGGAGCACTAGAATAAAAATACTTGCAGCAGATAAATTTATTATAAACTATATTTGTCTGCAGATCAGCTGGGCCAAAAAAGGGTATTTTTACATTAGCATTTAAAATCATTCATATTTTGCGATAATTTAAGCAACTAAAATGGTTTTGCAAAATGTGAATGTTTTTTTCCCCCACATTTAAAATGCTTAGTGAAGAAAGAACAAGGAGGCTTTACTATGTCTTGAAATGCAGATACCTCTGATGTGTTGTCAAGTGACGAAAGCAATATGTAGAACAGTGTTGAGTAGCTAATTTTTGTATATATAATAAATAAATGCTGGAACTGATACTTGAAATTTAATGACAGTGTCTGGGGATAGATAAGAAGAGCAAAACAAAGGTAAGATCTTTTCAATGTGTAATTTTTGTATGGTTTTGAATATATTTCCTGTTCAAATAAAGAAATAATAAAATAACCAGTGAAGAACATTGTCATTGGAGAGCAAGTCTCTGTCCTATGGTCATTTTTCCAACCTTTGAAGGTAGTTTCGGATGGGAAAATGCATTCCACAAAATTCAAATATCTGCACATAGTCCTTTATGAACATTTAGGGAGTATTTTTCTTTAGCTTACATTTGTGCTGCTCTTCACCTTCTAGGCAGCAGGGGGCAGTGTTTCTCTGCTTTACTTTGTGCCTCCCCCCCACCTCCCTAACTTTATATGCAAAACCAACCAGGAATTCTCTAATTCAAATCTATGCACAAAATGCTACACATTTTCTAGATTCATGTTACTATCTCATCCCAAAAATCTTTAGGGGAGTTGGAGCTTCCAGCAGGCTGGTGATGATTATTCAAAAGGAGTTGATGATTGGGTTTGCTGTTTTAAAGTCCTTCTTTCCTCTTCTCTGTGCTCCCTTCCTTGTCATTCCCCTCAGATCCCCTACATCACTTCCCATAATCAAGTCCTAGAAAACAAAACTTGAATTATGGAAATTCACAGCTATTTTTTTTTTTTTTCTTTGTAGATGAGACGCAGGATTTGGAAGGCAAAACAAACAATCAAACAAATAAAAAGAGGGTGGATTTTGGATCTCCATGAATGGAGCTAAAATAATAATTTAAAAAAGCTGAAAAGGGAAGGGAATGTGTTTTGTTGAGTGTTTATCTGTGTGCCTGGCGCTATATCTGCTGTAACACATGACACCTTCACAACAACATGGCAAAATGCTGAGCAACTTGCCCAAGTTTACACTGCTGGTAAATCATAGGATTGGAACTGGAAGCAAGCCTGACTGTATCCAAAGCTGAAACATTTAAATATTTTCTCCCTACACTGCACTAAAGAAATAGAAAGCAGCGTCTGCCGGTACCTGTTTGCCCTCCTCCCCCACCCCTTCACTCATTCTCAGTCACTCTACCTGTTCTCTCTCAAGTGTCTGTAAGACGGGAAGCAAAGAAAGGGCAGCTACCTCAAGAGCTCACCAATGTTTGATGGAAGTTGGTCCTTGTTATATGTGGGCAGGGATTTCTTTAGAAAACTCTGCAGCATAGAATTGCCAAGGTCAGAGATTCCCAGAGCTGTGAATTTGGGGACATGCCAGGGATGACATCACATTGCTTAAAAATTGTTTTGGAGCATTTTGTGCTTGTGTGTGTGTGTGTTTCCTACCTGTTTCTGCTTTCCAATACTGGCCGCTTGACAAGGTCCGCAGGTGAAGGTGATAATGAAAATCACTCAATTCACAATTTGGACCATTGAATTGTCTGATTAGAACAGTGAACAAAGAACAGCGGTGAGGACGTTTTACCCAAAGTCAGGTTCTTGGGGATGATCTTGGAAGGTGACTGGTCTCTGCCTTAAATAACATCCACACCCCTCAGGAGAAAGAGCTGTGGCTGTTTCCAATCCTGTAGGGCAAGAAGAAAGTCTCCTTTGGTGCTGGCCTGACTTCGGCACTTTTTAGCACTTGCTCAGCTGCCATTTCAACAAAGAGAGGGGCAAGCAGCAAGCTGCTGCAGGCAGCAGGACCCAGCTAGAATTTTCTTAGGTTGTTTTATTTTCTTTTAGTTATTATTACACCTATGGCGAATGATTCTGGTTTTCTATTTAAGGTGATGATAAGTTGTGCCTTTTGAATACACATATTGAAGTGAAAAAAGCCAACTGAAAGAAAAATAGCTGGGTAAACAACAGTATAGTTGGTATGTAGATGTGGCAAGATCATGAAAGAGATACGAAAATGATTGAAATGAGAGTACTGTAGTGGGTCATTTCTAAATGTGTCTTCCAGCTGAGACATTTTATGATTCTAATTCCACCATTTGAGAACCATGGGAAAATTAGAACTGTACAACTTTAGAACAGAAAGGAATCTAGCCTAATCTTTGCACTTTACCATCAATGAAATGGCAGAGGGAAGTGACTTTCCCAATGCCACACAGTTGACTTAACATCAGGGCCAGGGGAAGAAAGACGCCTTCCGACCGCCGGCCAACATTCTGTGTGCATATGTGTTGGCATGGGCCGGGCAGAATAAGAGCTTGTATTTTAGAGTCACTTAGACCTTTAATTCGGGTTATCTTGGCATCATGGAGGAGAAGAGAGAAGAGGAGGGGAAAACAGTCCTTGGACGAAATGAAAATTCCTTGGCAACAAGGGGAAAAAACCCTTAAAATCAAAGTTTTCCGTGCTTGCTGCAGCAGCCAGGGCAAGAGCTGGCTGGTTTCCCCTAATAAATACAGCAGAAGCCTTTTGCTGTGGAATGTGGCGTTAAATACAATAGATCAGCTTTAAGCTTGAATAAAATGTGATGATTGATGAGGAAATGAACAGCAGGTCTCCTGACTATGGTGATACTTATCTACCCCGCCCCCTCCTGGCAGAACAAACAATGCTGCAAAGCTGCACTTGCCAGCTGAAAATCCTGGACCGAGATGTTCTGATCCTGGCGGTGGTTTAATTCTGTCTGTGACAGTCATCAGTGAGGAAATCAGGTGTCACACAGAGAGAAGACCCAACTGCGCTTTGGGGATGGGAGCCCAATGCCCCCTGCTTCCTCCTTGGTGTGGAGTCTGCCTTGAACCTTTCTTTCCCATGGGCATGTCAAGGTTATAAAAGCAGAATATAGTCAAGGGTTAAAGGCAGCTCCTTATCGGGGTCCAGGGTGGGTAGCCCAGTGCACAGCTTAGAAGAGGAAGTTAATACAGATGTGGAATGCATGACCCAGATGGTTTGATAAATCAGTGGATGGGCCCCATGGTGCTCGGTGTGGAGTGGGCACTTGAATAGCATCAAGCCCCTGCTCTCCCCCATTCCTATGTGACTACGTCACTCAGTGTTTTCAGTGTCACTCTTTCGCCATGTGTTAGGGTTCTCCAGAGAAACAGAATCAACAGGACATGTGCGTACGTGTATGTGTATTTTTAAAGGAATTGGCTCATGGGATTGTGGTGCTGGCAAGTCTGAATTTTGTAGTGCAGGGTAACTCCTATCAGAAGGATGTTGAACCCTTGAGTTCACATTTCGTAAGGGAAGCCAGCGAACTGGAAACTCAGAGGAATAGATGGTCTTGAGGCAGAATTTCTTCTCTTAGAACTCTCAGTTCTTTGCATCGAAGGCCTCCAGCTGATTGGACGAGGCCCAGTCACATTACCCAGGGTAATCTTTACTGAACATCATCTGACTGCAGATGCGAATACCGTCTGATACAAAATACCTCTATAGGAAGATCTAGGCCAATGTTTGACCAAACAACTGGAAAATACAACCTACCTTAGTTGACAGGTAAAATTGACTGTCACACTTCACATGTAAAATTCAGGTAAGAAACTGCCCTACAAGCATGTCGTTGGAATATGGGAGATAATGAGTCTAGTGAGTGTGTTGACTATTCATTTGTTCATTCATTTGTTCATTTATATAGCACTTAGTGGGGGTATAAGCTAGGTCCCTGCTTTTGGAGGTTAAGCGTTAGTGGGGAAGTCAGATAAAAAATATGCAAACAAGTAGACAATTAAAATAATACATTCAGAATGTTATGCATTCTAGACAGAAACAGTCAATGATTAATAATAGTAATAGTATTGGTAAAAGCTAACATTTTCTTAGTATTTATTATGTACCACACAGTTTTAAACATTTATCTGTATTATGCATGTAATCCATACTATAATCTTTAAAGATAGGTATAATTATTATTTACATTTTATAATGAGGAAACTGAGGCTTAGAGCTAGAAAGTAATGGAAGGAGGGGTGGGCTAGTTTAGTCAGTGTGGTTAAAGAAGACTTCCATGGGAGGTGGCATTTCAGCAGGGACCAGAAGTGAGCAATTCTCATATCTCTCTAAAACTCATGCTTCCCCTTCCACTCACTACTACCCCGTCCCGCTGTAGTTTAGGGAAAACCACCATGCCTCCCATTGTCAGTGCTACTCCTTCCAACTGGACTGTCCCTCTCCCAGCCACTGTGTGGTATGGCAATGACTGGGGGGACATACAAGTTGGCTGAGTGCATCTGGCTCAGTTATTGTCCTGCTGACCTTTCTAGGATATGGGTTCTTGGCATCCCCTGAAATCGGAGGATAAAAGGCTCAGACTCTTGTGATGACATAGCATGGAGAAACGGCTGGCCACTGAGACTTACCCAGGGGAAGGTGGGTGACTTTCTCCTCTTCTCTTAAACAGTAAGTCCTGGCTGTTTCCATGGAAATGGGGGCAGAAGATGACCCAGTGGTGAGGGCAGTAGTCAGATGCATTTCCTCTGCACATAGCACACAGCACAGGAAATTCCACAGCCTTCTACCTGCAAACCCCACCTGAGCCCATTAATGACCTTGTGGTCCATGTTTGGGAGATCAGAGAAATGAAATTTGGGGAGATTCAGAGGCTTGACCAAGATCATTCAGCTGATGGCGAAGAAAACTAGTTCTTGAGCTTTTTGACAAATGAAAAATCTGTTAACCAATCTGATGTAGGCTACAGAGACAATGTCTTTCCTAACAACAATAGCAACAGCAACAACAAAAACAGTTTTAATTTGAAGGCTGCTATGACAGTGGGTTGGCTTAAACAAAGGAAATTTATTGATTCACAGTTTTGAGGCTACGAGAAGTCCAAAATCCAGGCATCAGCAAGACAGTGCTCTGTAGCCAGCGCTGGTGCTGATGACACTTGAGGTTCCTCGGCTTGCCTCACGTCACTGGCGGAGTCCTCCCCTTGCTCTCCTGGGTTCCACTGACTTCTTTTATTATTTTTTTTTAAGATTTATTTTTTAAATTTATTCTTTGCCCCACCCCCTCTCCTCTGCCCCGTTGTCTGCTCTCTTGTGTCCATTCGCTGGGTGTTCTTTATCCGCTTGTGATCTCGGCAGCACTGGGAATCTGTGTCTCTTTTTGTTGTGTCATCTTGCTGCGTCAGCTCTCCATGTGTGTGATGCCACTCCTGGGCAGGCTGTACTTTTTATTGCGTGGGGCAACTCTCCTTGTGGAGCACACTCCTTGTGCATGGGGTTCCCCTAGGTGGGGGATACCCCTGCGTGGCATGGTACTCCTTGCGCGAGGCAGCACTGTGCATGGGCCAGCTCATCACACAGGTCAGGAAGCCCTGGGCATCCTATATGGTAGGTGGATGCTCTATCAGTTAAGCCACATCCACTTCCCTCCATTGACTTCTGACTTCTCACTCCTTCCAGTAGCTTTCGCTAACTATGTCTGAATTCCTTCTGCTTAAAAAAGATTTCAGTGATCTAAATGAAGGCCCCCCCTTATTCAGTTATTAACTAAATAACATCTTCAGGAGATCCTATTTATAATGGGCTCACACCCTCAGCAATGCAGATTAAGATTAAGGTTAAGATTAAGAACATATCTAAACTGGGTTACATGAGTTAATCTACCACAAGCAGCAGCAACAGCAATGGGCATCTCTTATTACAAATGCTTACCATGAGCAGGATTCTAAGCCCATAACTTACTATATGGTATCCCATTTAGTTCTCTGGAATTATGCATGGAAAGCATTTTGCATGGTGTCTAATTCATGGGTAAAGGCTCAATTGATGTTAACTTGTATGACTTTAATTTTGGATAAGGGGAAACTGAGGCCCAGAAAGGTTAAATGACTTGTCCATAGTCTCAGAGCCAGCATAGGAATGGACTGAGGTTTGTGCGCAGATGGTTTGATTATGGGGCCAAGTCCTTGTCCATGACACACATTGCCTGCCTGGGTCATAGGTGGTACCTTGGTGAGTGCTTGTAGGCAGTACTTGTTAAAGTTTAGACTTTAATACTCATTTGGGCAATCCTCTGAGTTTCTTCAATTGAACTGCTGTTTGAAGCCTCTTCAGCTTTGTGTCTCTAGCTCTTCAGAGGCTACTGGGGCTGTAGGCCCTCTGTGTTCTCCAGTAGAGCCAGTTCATTTTCTTTCATTCATTAGAGGTTGAAACTCTGGGGCACTGGAGAAGGCCCTTCTCCCCATTGTGCCTGGAGATTGTATATTTCTTGAAACACTGGTAGAATTCCATCCCTGTGAAGACAATTGGATTTGGAATTCGTGTTATAAAGGTTTCCTATTTTGTATTTTGCCAAGTTTTCATACATAAGTAGACAATGTCTTGGCATCATTCCCCATCCCCGAATCTACTTCAGGCTTGTGCTTTATGTTTTCTTTGCTTCATTCCAAAAAGAACTTCTGTGCTGGGCCCTATGCTCATCAACAAGGGGAAGGAAAATTAAGGGGGTTCCAGGCTCTGTTTTCAGGTCTCTGGGATGTGGCAGAGAAAGGGCAGATGGTTTCCAGTGGGAGCTGTTATCAAGGAGGTAGAATTTTAGCAGAGCCTTGAAAAATACTTGGATTTTGGTAGATGAAGAGCAGCTCGGAAGGCTGGAGTCATGAGCCAAGGCAAGGAAGTGAGAAAGGGTAAGGTGAAATAAGGGAGTCAAGGACATTTCGGACCAGCCTGAGACCTGCTTTTTGTAGCATAGAAAAGGTAGATTCTTTACTTTTTTGCATGCTCTTCTTTGATAACAGGGCAGCTACAGCATGGGGCTCCTTTTATTCCTTCCTCCCTACCTTGACATGGGAAGCATACCCTATTGTATCTCCTCAGGGGAGGAGGGGACCCTTTGTGTGGCATGGTGTCAGCAATAGGAGCCAACCTTTATTGTGCACCTTCTGTGTATCCAGCGCAATGCTAAACACTTTATGTGTCATCGCCCTTGAGGCAGGGTTTATTATTGTCATTTTACAGGCAAGGCTTAGGGAGGTTAAGCCATGAGTTCCAGGTCACACACTGAAGAAGTGACAGAGTTGAGTTCAAGCTCCAGGGATATTTGACTTCAAAGCTTGTGCTCCATCCACTGCATGTTGATGACGTAAGGAAGTTTTCCAAGACCTGGGTGAGGAGAGAAATCTGCTACTGGTTTCGGGACACAACAGTGGAGTTGGGGTTGGTCCCTTCTAATCGAAGCCTTTAGAGCATGCAAGACACATGGGTAATTAAAATTTTTCTCCTCACCACATTAAAGCAAGTAAAAAGAGGGAAGTGGATATGGCTCAACAAATAGAGCTTTTGCCTACTGTATAGGTGGTCCAGGGTTCGATACTCAGGGCCTCCCGGCCTGTGTGGCGAGGTGGCCCACATGGAGTGCTGCCATGTGCAAGGAGTGTTGCCCCTCACAGGGGTTCCCCCCCCCCCCCGTGCAAGGAGTGTAGCCCCCATGCAAGAAGTGCAGCCCGCACACAGGAGAGCAGACCGCCCAGGAGTGGTGCAGCCCACACAGAGAGCTGAACGCAGTAAGATGACGCAACAACAACAACAAAAAAGAGACACAGAAAAGAGACAATATGAGACACAGTGAACTCGGTTGCTGAGGTGGCCCAAGAGAATGGTTGCCTCTCTCCCACTCCGGAGGTCCCAGAATGGGTTCCTGGAGCTGCCTAATGAGAATCCAACAGACACAGAAGAACATACAGTGAATGGACACAGAAAGCAGACAGTGGGGGGGGGGGGGGTGGATAAGGAAAAAAAAAATGGAAAGCACAAAATAAAAAAAAGTAAGAAGAAACACATGGAATTCATTTTAATAATATATCCTACTTAAGCTAGATTTTTTCCTTTTAACATAAATCAATATTATATTCTTTTTTTTGGTACATGCTAGTGTTTGAAATCTAGTGTATACTTTTTACTTACAGCACTTCTCAATTCAGACTAGTCACATTTCATGTGCTCTATAATCACACAAGACCAGGAGCTGCTGTGTCAAATGACACAAGTTTGGAGGAAATTTTGATCATAATAATCATGCTAACAATAATAGCTAACTATTATCAAGTATGCACTAGGTGTTGGACATCAAGCTAAACATTTTACACAATCATTTTAAATTTTCATAGTAACCCCATGAATTGTACAATTAGTACAATTCATTTTGCAAATGTAAAACTGAGGCAAAAAGAGATTAGGTATCTTGTTCAAAGTCACACAGCTGGTAAATGGCAGAGCCAGTATTTATTTATACCAGGACTGTCTGATCAGTGCCTTAACTCTTACAACCCAACCTGGCCGAATGGAACATGGTCTGTCCTCCTGCCAGGTATATTTGAGGTGTGCTCAAGAGCCTGCTCTACCTTATTATTAGCTCCTCCTAATTATGTGGGGGGAAGGGCATGACCTTTAGGGAAGGGTCTCCAGAATGCCAGAGAACTTGAGAGCATAGGTGGACGCACTGTTTCTTCTGATGGATGTTTTGATCTTGGAATGGAGAGGCAGGTCAGGAAGGGGCAAGACTGGCTCAATAGACAGGACTGAGCTAAGTTGATGGTGATGGCCTCTTGGGCTGACTCCTTTCCTGAGGATTGGGAACAGGTTATTTTGTTCTGAAGTCCAGATGAATGAAGCTCAGAGATGTAGAATGCATGTGGAGCAAAAGGGAGAAGCAGTCATGAAAATAATCTGTGGACGGTAATAAGTCTGACTCAGAAGATGAAGGTACAGAACGTGTCTGGGGACTTATAGGGAAGAACAGTTTTCAAGTAGGATGGAAATTATGGTCTCAGAATCTCCATAAAAATGAGCAGAGCCTGAAGAATAAAAGAAGCAAACAAAGAAAGGTGGGAGATGTGGTTTTTTAGAGTCACTAGGACTGGGGGGCTGGAATCCAATATTGATGCATGCTGTGATTATACCAAATGCCACTGATTGTACACTGTAGATAAATTGTACCATTTATGAGCAAAAAAAAAAAAAAAAAGGGTGGGTTGGGGGGGAATATACCAAATGTAAGATACAGACTATAGTTAGTAGTAATACTTTGATGATGCTCTTTCATAATTTGTTACAAATGTTTCACAAAACTGCAAGGTATTTGTGGTGGGGTGATGTATGCGAGCCCTGTAGGGTGATATGCATGTTCATTTTGTAAGTTCACAACTTTTACTACACACTTATTGTTCATGTATATTCATGTATCAATGATATACTTTAAGAAATTGTTTTTAAAATGAAAAAAAAATTGGTGCATGTGGAATGAAAGGAATGTATCCATGAAGTCAAGAAGTAATTTGTGTTAACAAATCAAACAAAATGAAACAAAAACAAAACAACACAAAGATATACTCATGGAAATTAGAAGGCCTGAGAATGGGGCTAGACCAGCAGACCACAGGACGTGGATATTAATAAGGTTGTGTGGAAGTGATGACCTTACAAGTGCAACAAGGGCTTTCTGTACCTCCAAATAAAGTGGCTGGGGTCTTTCTTGCCCATGACAGAATGTCGCTCCCTCCTTCCTTCCTTCCTTCTCCCTCCCTCTCTCCCTCCTTCGCAATGGAACTTCTTTCTAACTTTTAAGTGAGTCCTTGAGGATGTTAACTTTTACCATTTAGAAGTTGAAATTAGCCAGTAGAGTTAGTGGAAGACTGGAATATGGTGTTTAACAGGAAGTCAGGCAGCCTCACAGAGCTACACTTGTGCTTGGCTGCATCCAGGCAGTGGGTGCTTCCACTGTTTTCTGGAAGGATGATTAGTTACTGTATAAGCAGGGTTGTGCTTTTCACATACTGTTATTCAAACTTGTTAAACATAAATGATAGCTTGTTTCATCTCATTGCTATTAATTTAGATTGTTAGACATTGTTTGATTAACTTACTGTTTTGTTAGCTTTATTGCGGGAAATGAAAATATTTGCATCACTAATATTCCCATCACTAGTTTGCCAAAAACTATATCATAAGATGTATATTACTATGGATTCCAATATGTAATAGCCATCTGCATGGTTAAAGCAGAGATACACATTATTTTCATCACTCCCAAATATTGTACAGTACATTTTATTGTTAGCACTGGAGTCTGACTGGTTTGAATTGTGGTCTCACTTATACTGTTTAAGCATCACTTTCTTTATCTACAAAATGGGAATAATAGAACCTATTTTTGTGAAGATTAAAGGACATCACATGTGTTCATTCTTTAACACAATGCTCAATAAATAGTAACTAATAATTACAACACCTAAAGAGTGCTTACAATTTGCTGGGCACTGCGTTAAGTGCTTTACATACATCAAGTCAACAATCTGCCAAGGGTACTACCTTTATCCCCGTTTTATGGATGATAAAAACCTGAAGCAAAGTGTGATTAAGTACCACCTCAAGACCACACAGCTAGTAAGTAGAAGAGTGGGGTCTTAGGTCCTCATCGGTAGCCACTCTACTGTCTCTGCTATGGGGAATACCCTTCTTTCCACAGGAGCAGTACAATGAGATGAAGGCCAAGTGAAAGGTTCTTGTATTTTCCCATCTGTTTTTCTCCCAACTACCCTGTGGCTCTTAGTCCAAGATCCCCATCATTTACAGCTCAGGTCTTACTCAGCTCTTGCTCAAAAAATGACCCAGTCAAGGTCATTCCCCATTGACCTTTTCAATCTTTAGGCTTACCTGATGATACTAATTAAGCATTGTCTTGCCTGGGGAACACCATTTAAATGTTCTTTTTTTTTTTTTTTTTTAAGATTTTTTTCCCTTCCCCTACCCCTGCCCTACTGTTTTTTGCTATCTGTGTCCATTTGCTGTGTGATCTTCTCTATCTACTTCTCTCTCTCTTTTTTGTTTTTTTTTTTTGGTTTTCTCTTCCTATCTTTCTCCTCTAGGATTCAGTGGAGAGGTTCCCTGTCAATTGTGCCACCTCAGTTCCTGATCTCCGCTGTGCTTCATTTTGACTCTTCCCTTCGTCTCTATTTTGTTTCATCATCATCTTGCTGCATGACTCACTTGTGCAGGCACTGGCTCACCATGCAGATACTCATGCAGGCACTCAGCTCACCACATGGGCACTGGCTTACTGTGCAGGTATGCTTTCTCTTCTTCTTTTTCACAAGGAGGTACTAGGGATCGAAGCCAGGTTCTCCCGTATGGTAGGGGGAGGCCTTATCACTTGAGCCACATCTGCATACCATTTAGATCTACATCTTCATAGATGCCATTTTTAATCCAAAAGCTTTTTGAAGTGAAAAACTTGTTAAAATTCCTTGAGTTTAGGCCTCCTCTGGAATAGAGCCCTCCAGATGAGTGTTTTGAGAACTTTGTTTTCCACTGAGCTTCTTAAAATTCCATGGAGCTCAGTAATCAAAGAATTTTAGACTTGAAGTGATTCTTCGTAATGGGCTGCAAGAAAGGAGTGCTGTGGTTATGGCTTTAGGAGCTTACCAGAGAGTCAGGAGTTGATTCCAGCCTCAAAACCAGGACCCCCAACATTGTCCAGTGTCCTTTCCACTTGCACCTAGAATATTATGGATTTTACAATATGGGCTTTTTGTGTCACAATATTGAATTAGAGCTGAAATATCCAAATACATATTAATATATTGCTTTTTAAAAAATGTACAGATCAATGAGTTTTCTTTTTTGTTGTTGTTGTTTGTGGTCACTCTGTGCCCTGAGTGTCCATTTGCTGTGTGCTCTCTGTGTCTGCTCATCTTCTCTTTAGGAAGCACCTGTGGGAACTGAAGCTCGGGCCTTCCATGCAGAAGAGAGGTGCTCAATCACCTGAGCCACCTCAGCTCCCTGGGTTGTGTGTCTCTCATTGTCTTTCCTCCTTGTGTCTCTTCCGTTGTGTTATCATGTTACATCAGTTTGCTGTGCCTGCCTTCCATGCCAGTTTGCCTTCTCCAGGAGGTATTAGGAACTGAACCCAGGATCTCCCATGTGGTGGCAGAAGCCCAATTGCTTGAGCCACATCTCCTTCCCCAATTAGTTTTCTAATATACGTTATTTTTTGAGAATGTTTAGGTTTACAGAAGAATTGCTTAGAGAGTTCCAATACCTTCGCCCCCTCCCACAGTTTCCACTATTATCTTGCTTTAGTGTAATATCATTTGTTGTAGTTGAGGAAACAATATTGATACATTATTATTAACAGAAGTCCATGGTTTGCATTAAAGTTCACAGTTTGTGATGTGCAAATCTATGGATTTTGACAAATGGATTATGTCATGATATTACAGTATCATACAGAATAGTTTCTTGGCCCTAAAAATCCCGTGTTATACCTATTCATTCTTCTCTCCTTTCCCAATCCCTGGCAACATCTGATCTTTTTATTATCCCTATGGTTTTGCCTTGTTCAGAATGTCATATAGTTGGAATCATGCAGTATGTAGGCCTTTGAATTGGCTTTTTCATTTAGCAATATGCATATGTTTCCTCCACGTCTATTCATGGCTTGATAGTTCATTTCTTTTATTTTTAAAATTTTTTATTAGAGCAGTTATAGGATTTACAGAAAAATCATGCAGAAAGCACAGTTTCTATATACTATTGCCTTCACAAATGCAGTTTTCCTTATTATTAACATTTTGTATTAGTTTCATACTTTTGTTAGAATTGATGAAATACTATTATTGTAATTATATTATTTACTATAACCCATAGTTCACAGTAGGTTCATTCTTTGTGTTGCAAAATTCTATGTTTTTGAAACATTTTTTATTCTGGTTACATGCATATAGCCTAAATTTAATCACTTTAACCATTTTCAAGTATACAGTTCAATGGTGTTAAGTACACTCACAATATTGTGTTACCATCACCACCATCCATTAACTCATTTCTTTTTATCACTAAATTCCATTGTATGGATGTACCATGGTTGGTTTATCCACCCACCTATAGAAGTGACATCTTGGTTGCTTCCAATTTTTGGCAATTAGGAATAAAGCAGCTATAAATATTTGCATGTAAAATTTTGTGTGGACATGTTTTCAACTCCTTTGGGTAAATACCTAGGAGTGGGGTTCCTGGATTGAATGGTAAACCTATGTCTGGCTTTGTAGAAAATTGCTAAACTGTCTTCCAGAGCAGCTGTACCATTTTGCATTCTTACCAGCATATACTGCTTTTTTAGCAAATGGAAGCCATGACCTTAAAAAGCTATTTTCACAATAAACATTTTTAGAACTTTATAAGGACATTTGTGGAATGCTCAAGGATGTTAAAACTACGATAGTGCTACTTATATGCACTCAATGAGAGTTCAGGTAGGAGTTCTGTACCATTAGCATTTTATTTTGCACACAATAAATCAACAAAGTGTTCTACAAATGATTAAAGACATTCAAAACATTCAGAAGTATATCAGTTGTGGAAATCTCTAAGAATTCATGAGCCAAGTTAGATAATGCTTTGGACAATTCAAATTATTCTACTAATGGATATCTAGAAAAAGAGGATTTGAAACAAAGGCTATATTTGAATCAAGATCCATTAAAATATTACTTTAAAAAATGAGCCATTTGTGAAAGTGGATTTTCAAACAAATTGTTATTCCATATTTTGAAATAAGTGGCTAACAGTTTTACTTACAAAAGATGAAATTTGTGAATTAGGGGAAAGCTATTTTCCTAAAGACTACATTAATAATGGTCAAATACAATAATGGTTATTAATCAATCAATGCCAGGCATTTACTAGATATATGACTGAAAAATAATCCATCACTTCTGCCTCAGAGCTGCCTCTGTCCTTTGCACATCCTTCTGGTATGCCGGCCGTCTCACTCTTAATGTGGCCTGTGAACTACTGATAGGCACAGAACCTGATTATTTAATTTTTTTAACTGATGAGGTGAGATATTGAATTCCACATGTGGAATGTCTGGCAGATCCGGGGTTAGGACTCAGATCCTTGGTTCCAAATTCAGTCCTCTTTCTTCTAGACTAGGGCCTGGTTACCTTCTTTTAAAAGGATGAGCTAGAAAATATTTCCAGCTTGTAAGCCATGGCAATGTATGTTGCAGTTACTCAACTCTGATATTTTAGTATGAAAGCAGCCACAGATAATACATAAACAAATGGAGTTGGCTGTGCCCTGATAAAGGATCCAAAAAACAGAATCCAGTCTCCATTTGGCCCAAGGGCCGTAGTTTGCCTACCCATCTTCTAGGGTGAAGAGTTAGCACGAAGTCAACAAAGGTAGCTGCTGTTTCCTGTGTTGTCACTCATTCCCTTGAGGCCTGTTTTAACATTATTGAAGCAATGGTCATTGTGGTCTAGTTTCTGAGTGGTGTCACATTTAAGAAACATAATTCAACAACCCAAATTTTTAAAAAAATCCATTTTCCCCCTTTCTTTCAAAGGATATTTTATGGTATTCATTTAATATCTTTTAAAAAAAATTTATTTCTCTCTCCTTCCCTGCCACATCCCCCCCTCCCCCCAGTTGTCTGCTCTCTGTGTCCATTTGCTGTGTGTTCTTCTGTGTCTGCTTGTATACTTGTCAGCGGCACTCGGAATCTGTGTCTTGTTTTGTTGCGTCATCTTGCTGCATCGGCTCTCCATGTGTGGGGTGCCATTTCTGGGCAGAATGTACTTTTTTTGTTCTGCGCGCCTCTCCTTATGGGGTGCACTCCTTGTGCGTGGGCTCCCCTATGTGGGGGACACCCCTGCATGGCACAGCACTCCTTGTACCCATCAGCACTGCGCGTGGGCCAGTTTACCACACGGGTCAGGAGGCCCTGGATTTGAATCTTGGAACTCCCGTGTGGTAGGCAGACGCCCTATCCATTGGGCTAAATCTGCTTCCCTCATTTACTATCTAAAATGGTATTTTTCATAATGTTGTTTCTTTCCTCCTCATTTCCCCATAGAACATATTCTCATTTGAGAACCTCTTATTTACCCAAATCCCCAGAGAAGACCTCTGTCATGCTTAGTGAATCAGCTTTGTCCTTGGTCTGGTTCTCTCATGTTTGCAGCATGGCTGCCATGGTTCCAGGCATCACAAGTATATAGAATAATATCCAGAGGCGTTAAAGGCTATTTCTTCCTTCTATACCATTAAAAGTGCAGAACTCTTTCCCAGAAGTTTCCCAGCAGACTCACCTCATGTTTCATTGGCCTGAGGCCACACTGGCAGGTGGAAAGGGACCTCTTTGACTGGCTTAGACCAAGCAGATGAATCTGCTGAGGTTGCGAATACGTCTATCTACTCTGGTGCACATGGCTTTACAGAGGAGGGTGGAGATGAATGAAGGAAGTTAGGATTCTGAAGGAAGCATGATGGAGAGGGGATTGATACTGAGAAGCTCACCAGCTAAATCTGTTACAAAGGGTCGGGGAAAGAAATGGCAGTAGAGAAAAGGTGGCAGGAGAAAAGAGAAGACCCGTATCCAAGTTTTAGCATTCTTCAAATTGGAAACACTCAGGATAGTCCCCTTTGTAGCAGACGGAAGACTTGGGTTTGCTGATGAAGAGTTGGTTCCAGCCTTCCCTTGACATATCACATGTCATGCAAAGCAGGAAAGAACATCATTGTCAAATTGGCAAAGTTGGTTCACCTTCCTTCTGTCCAGCCACCACCCCCTGCCCTGTGCATTGAGTACCTTGTCCATCCCACCATGAGTGTTCTAGAGCTGGAGATGGACAGACTTGGTATGAATCCTGGCTCCATCACTTAACTAACCTGTGACCTGGGGCCACTTACTTAGCCTTTATGAATTTTATTTATCCTATCCATTAAATGGGAAGATACGTGCCTTCCTAACTCATGCAGTTGTGAGGATTAAATGACCTGCATCTTCAGAAGACACCTGGCAACATAGGCACGGAATAAATATTTCATCTTCCCTTTTGGCTTAACTGAACCTGTTTATTTTCTGTTTTTTAAACTCATTAATTCATTTTGTGATTTTCTATGTTCACAACTTAGCTCATGTCATTTCTCTCTCCTGTTTTTCCCTAACCTCCACTTGCAATGCCTTTCCCTTACTTCTCCACCTTGGATCCTACCTGCTGTTTGAAATCTGAATTGACTCCACATTGCTTGTGACACCCTCCTGAATTCAATATCTGATATGCCATGCCCTAAAGGAGCTACATGGGACCGTGGGATTGTTTGGCACCACTGGGCAAATCCTCAAAGATTCAGATGCAGCCCCAGAAGGTCAGCATTCTCTAGGAGACAAGTGTTCCTTGGAGTAGTGGATTTGGAAGACTTCCAGGTATGCTATAAGGGGTCACACAAAACAATGAATTAAGATTCCAGCACTAAACAGAAGAGAGAAATTATTATTAATAGTATACTGACTGGAATCCTGGTTCATTTGTGGGTCAGTTTTCTTCACAGTTGAGTTATGTATGTTATTTGAGCATATGTTTTCTTATCCTCAAAATGGAGTCCATATCTACTTTTTCCTTGCTCGTATCTCTATAGGAATATAAACTCGATAGAGGTGTGGACCATATTTTATTTTATTTACCAATGTACACTCAGCCTATGTACAGTGTCAGGCACCTCTAGGCTCAATAAACATTTATTGAAAAATGAATGAATGTATAAGAAAGCATACATGCACGTGCTTGGAAATTTAGGACATGACACTAATGGAATGTATTCAGTTGTCTCTACCTCTAAGAGCTTAGCACAGATCTCTGTGCAGAGTAGGGATATAGCAGATATAAGTGGAGAGCCACTTCATCCTGTGAGGAATGCAGAGCATATTCTGAAGTCATGTTCATCAAAATTGTCAGATCATCACCTATGTGCCTTGCCTTCAGGTTGTCTAGTGTCTAATGACTGATAGGTGACATGCATGCCCATTCCTACCTCCTCCCCACTCAGAGCAGACATTGCTACTTGATTGTGATGCTTTCCCACTGGCCTGGGCATGGCCTCCATATTGTTGCTTAACCATTTTTACAGGCAGCTACTACTACCAGTGGATCAGAATTGACACTTAAGTTGAAGCCTATTTGCCACCCCTGGTCTAAATCCAAGAGTGCTCTTATTTATTTCTTTTCTTATTTCCCTGATCTCTCCATTAATGGGACCTCCACAGTCTCCTTTTGTCCCTTATTTCTGGGGTCCTTCTATGGGTCATCAGAATGTTCTCCTGCCCAAATATAATCCCTCCTGCTGTAAAAGCAGGACTGTCCTTAGCCTTCAACTCAAACACGTCTCTCAAAGAAATATGATTTGTTTTTGCTTCTAAGAAATAGGAGAAATATCAAAGGAGAAATGAATCAGTCAACCTCAGTGAGATGATTGTGAGATGTAATAGAAACAAGCCCGTGTGAATAAAGACCATTTGTAGAACACCAGATTCACTTTTAAGTGCTTTACTTGGTTTCTTAAATGTGCTGCACTTGCTCACACTTTTTATCTTTTAAAGCATTTTACAAACATTTCCTAATTGATTTATTGCCCTGGAACCAGTTCAGAACACAGCACAGCAACAAGAGTGATTAAAAGGCCAGAAGAACTGATTTATGATGAAAGATTAAGAACTGAATATCAACTGAAATAAAGATCAATGGGCAGACACCTTAGCCACCAATAATTACCTGGCAGAATATGAACTACAAAGCAAGAGAAAAATTATTTCACTTGACCACTAAAGGTTTCAAAAGAGAAAGTTTATTTTTGTAAATGAAGAAAAATTCAGCCAGGCAGATTGATTCTCTAGGCTGTCCCAGAAAACTTCAGATTCAAGGTTGCTGCACACCAAGGTTGAGAGAAGAGAATGATGCTCTTTCACATTTGGGAATAAAAATAAAGCCTCCTCCTACCCCACTCTTCTCATTCTCCCCTCTCCAAATGGCCTGTTTGTGTTTTTTATTTTTTATTTTTTTAGAAAGAACTGGGGATTGAACCCAGGATCTCATACATGGGAAGCAGGTGCTCAACCACTGAGCTATATGCCCTCCCCGATGAGAGTTGGGTTTTTCATTTGTTTTTTAGGAGGTAACAGGGATCAGACCTCATACATGGGAAGCAGGCACTCAACCACTTGTGCTACATTGGCTCCCCACTGATCTGTTTTAAATGTATGATTTTTGGGGGACTTTTATGTCTCTGGGAATCAACTGAGAATCTACAACACAAAACCTAAAGAATATTACAATGTAACCCACTACTGAGAATTTTCCTTGTCAAAAAGCATGCATCTATTATTTGTACCAAAATGGGGATTTATGCTATTAATTCTTCTAGTTTTTTTGATAGAAAACTCTTTTCAGGTTTGCCAAAAATATGTAATAATAATATCAACAAAATAGGTCATAGATTCTTTATGTTTCAGAATAGCCTTCTGGTTTAATTTTTAATTATTATTTTAAGAATGTCTGTCTCTCAACTAAAGATAATGTTTTGTAGCTCCAAATCATTCATTGGTTTATCAAATGCTTCACCCCGAAAGCATTAAATGATATTTTACTGTGCATGCTCTGATTGTTTGAAGTTCTTTTATGCATCCCACAAAGAAAAAGATAGTTTTTGAACGAATCCTTATTATGGGTATATGGCCTTTCAACTGGACTATGTCAGTGAGGCATGACTCAGGTTGAATTTCTGCTATCTTGCTGGGTCTGGTAAAAATGGAGACACAGACATGCAGGAACAGGGTGCTCTGCCATTTTTGACCCTGCAATATGAAAGGAGGACCTGAGGATCATAGCAGCCAAGGCCTAAGCATGGAGTCCCCAAGAAGCTGGGCCCACGGAGTAGCTCAAGGCTGAAGCAAGTAGCTCACAGCTGAACTCAGGAAGAAAGTGGAGCCCAGGAGGCCAGATAAGAGACAAGCCCTATGCCTGGTTGCCCACAGCTGAGCATGGTAGATTTTGAGATGGTTGAATCTGGAAGGAAAGGCAGAGATCAGTGGCTATCTTCACCAAGTGGTAGGATCTTAGAATCACCAGTAGCCGAATTTGGTAAGATGGCATCTCTGCTGAGGCCTTGATTTGGACATTTCACAGCCTTGGAACTGTAAGATTTTACCCCTAATAAATTTCCATCATAAAAACTAACCCATTTATGGGACTTTGTATTGGCAGCCCTGTGGCAAACTAAAACACATGCCTTATGAGCTAGTCAATTTGGGGGAGAGAAAATTTTCAAGAAATAGAAGAGTGACCCTGCTGCAAGGAGCCCCAAACCCTCCTCGAGCACCTAATATGACTGAATTCTTCATGTGTGAGCTAACACCTGGGACTGTGGCCACGTTGGAGTTCTGAGAATTGGGGATGTGCATTGGGAAGAAGCCACCTATGTTTATCAGATATGACTCCAGGGGAAAAAAACTGATAGTGACTCAGGCAAAGTTAAATTAGAACCCTAATAGGAAAACACGAACTTTCAAATCCCAAGGCAAAGGGTCTGCAAAAAGAGGACCATCTGATGGAGTGAATAGGTTCAAAAGAATGGGCAGATCCAGGACTCACAGGCAGAGGAGGGAGTCCTTACAATAGAGTTTGTGGTCAAGACCATAAGTGGAAAGTTTTCCGTGGCAGGAACGAGGATGATGGGAGACAGACAGGTAAACACTTGATTCCAGTGGAAAGACTCAGTGCTGCCATATTGCACAACTCCAGGGAGTCCCACTTATATTGTATTCTAGGTGAATGATGCCCCCTGGAGTTGGGGAACACAGCAGACTGGAGAGGCTGTGACAGGGGTCTCCACAGGGGACTACAGGGGTACAGAGAAGTAGGCATGAGCTATTCCATGTTAGGGGAGAGTTTCAGAGGTGGTATCATCTAAGCTAATTCATGATGCTACAGAATTAACTAGGAGGAGAGGAAGTGATACATATTTCAGGCAAAGGAAAAAGCAGCTGCAAATGCAAGGAGGACATGAGTTGTGGTGGGATGGGTTCTTAGAATAGACTGGTAGAAAGGAGGCAGGAGAGAAACATGGGGAAATTTTGCAGAATCAACTAAGGAGTTACTTGATGAGGCAATGATTTGGAAAGATCACTTTGTCAATGGTGAAGAGAATGGAAGTGGGGTGAGACTAGAGGCAGGGGACCAGTTAGAAGCCATTGAAACAATCCATGCAAGTAATGAGGATCTGAATAAAGCCACTGTGACAGAGGTGGAGAAGCATCAGGGACAGGTTTCACTGCATTTTCTTCACAATTCTGCCTATGTCTCTCTTCTTTTGATGAAATCAGTTTGGCTCTCTTTCACATTTATGCTCTCGAGGTCACTGCTGCTAGTACATGGAAATTCTTGGAAATGTTATATTTTTAACTTACTTGGGCACAGAGATTGATGAATATCTAGAACAACAGAGACTGGCATGTCCTTTATCATCTGGCAAAATGACTCTTTGCCTTATTAATAGTGGGAAGCAGCTCATAACTCTTTGCCACATTTTTAACAAACACTTCTGCTTTTTCTGGTGTTGATGAATTTGATAAAAATTTGGAGTAGTATGGAAAGTTTATGTGGAGCATATAACATCTCCCATGTGTTGAAAATAGGATAGATTTTAAGTCATAGACTTTAATAATGTAGGATATTATGGGGTACAGGACACAAAAAATATTGCAGCAGGTCCCAAGTACCGTGCCTACTATATCTCTTGAGTTTACAACCCTCCCACCAGATACCTAATATATAAGATCACTGTGCAATGCTATAAAAAGGGCTTACACGATCTATTCTGAAAAACTGGTACTTCAATAAATAAGATAAGTGGAGGAACTGCGATATAAGAAAACATATAAAAAACTTTTAGAAGGCCAATGCGGCCTGGGGAGATAAAACTCAATAGTTCAGAGACGAACCGAATGGAGTTTTCTTTGTTTTAGATAGAAAATTACAAGCTGCTATTTGAAGTTATAGCTGGAGTTGGAGTAGTTCCTTGGAAGAGTGCAATTTAACAGGCAGCTAGGAATCTGATCCCGTCCCAGTAAAGGAAACTGATAATTTTTTGTTGGCTTTTCACCATGATCAGAAATGTTCTGCCAGCAAGGGAACTTCTGAAGTTACAAAAAATGTTCTGCGAGTTATTTTGGGTGGTGGGGAAGATCAGAGTTGGAGTTGTCAGGGCATCAGGATCACAAACTAACCCCAACCAGGAGTGGCCAAATTTAGGAGTGGCCCAAACGACCTGGGAGGCTAATGCTATGGCAAATACCATGCAATGGACTGGCTTAAACAACAGGAATTTATTATCTCATGGTTTTGGAGGCTCGAAGTCCAACATCAAGGTGTTTGCAGGGCTTGCTTTCTCCCAGAGCCTGTAGTGTTTAAGTAATCCTCAGCACATGGCAGTCTCTCTTTTTCTTCTTCTATATGTTCTGCTTTCTGCTGACTTCTGGCTTCTACTTCCATGTCCAGTTTCTTTCCTTATAAGGACTTCAGCCATATTGGATTAAGACCCTCCTTCATTCAGCTTGGGTACACCTCAACTAATGGCATTGTATTAGCCAGCCAAAGGGGTGCTGATAAAAAATACCAGAAATCTGTTGGCTTTTATAAAGGGTATTTATTTGGGGTAGAAGCTTACAATTACCAGGTCATAAAGAAAAAGTTATTTTCCTCACCAGAGTCTGTTGCCATGTGTTGGAGCAAGATGGCTGCCTATGTCTGCAAGGGTCCAGCCTTCCTCTTTTCTCCTTGGGCTCTGTGGTCTCTGCTTCTTCCAATATCAGCTGTAGGCTGGGATAAGTGTCATCTCTCTCCCAGAACTCATTTCTCTCCAGGCTCAGCTGCTCTGCTCTCTCCACAAGGCCAGTTATAAACTATTAGGTGAACAGCTCATCTCTCTTCCTGGAACCTCAACAATGTCTGTGGAGCTGTCTACTCCTCTGTGTTCTTCTCCTGTGTGTTTACTTCTTGGGGCTCCAGCAATAAAACTCCAACTTCCCTTCTCTGTAGTGAGGTATCTCTGTGAGTCCCTGCCTACCAAGGGGGTGGAGACTCAATGTCCTACTGACATGGCCCAATCAAAGCCTTAATTAGTATTTATTTATTTTTCCATTTCCCTCCCCCCCCATACTGTTTTGTGCTGTCTGTGTCCATTCACTCTGTGATCTGTATCTATTTCTCTCTTTTTTTTTTAATCAATTATATATATTTTTTCATTAAAATTATTTATTTTTACAAATTACATTAAAAAAATACGAGGTCCCAATCAACCCCACCGCCCCCACCCCCCACTACCCCCACAGCAACACTCTCTCCCATCATCGTGAGACATCCATTGCACCCAGTAAGTACATCTCTGAACATCACTGCACCCCGTAGTCAATGGTCCACATCATAGCCCACACTCTCCCATGTTCCATCCAGTGGGCCCTGGGGGGGATCTACAATGTCCTGTAATTGTCCGTGAAGCACCACCCAGGACAACTCCACGTCCTGAAAACGCCTCCACATCTCATCTCTTCCTCCCATTCCCCAAACCCAGCAGCCACCATGGCTACCCTTCCCATACCCATTCCACATTTTCTCTGTGGACATTGGATTGGTTGTGTCCATTGCAGATCTATGTCAAGTGGGGGCTTAGATTCCACATGGATACTGGATGCACTCCTCCTGCTTTCAGTTGTAGACACTCTAGGCTCCATGGTGTGGTGGTTGACCTTCTTCAACTCCATGTTAGCTGAGTGGGGTCAGTCCAATAAATCAAAGTGTAGGAGCTGAAGTCTGTTGAGGCTCTGGGCCTGGGTGTCTTATTATCAGTCCAGAGATTCAAATCCCCTAAATATATCTTAAACCCTAGCACCAACTACAATTCCAATAAAGTAGCATGCAAGTCTTGTGGGAAGAGATCCCCTCCGAGTCCAATTCCATCATGTAGAAACACCAGCTCCAAAGAAGGACCATCTGCCATGGCAGTGAACCCCATCTGCCATGACCATGAACCCGTGGGTCTCTTATCCCTCAAAAGAACCAATACCTGGGGTTGTATCTACTTTATCTGTCTCTTAGACTCTGCTCAGTTGTACATAAGGGCATTCCTTCTGACAACCTCCAGACTCTTTTTTAGACTCATAGCCTTATATTCTCATTTCTCCTTTCCTTTTTGTTTTCTCTTCTTGTTTTTCTCCTCGAGAATTCAGTCCTGGGGACCTCTGATGTGGAGAGAGTTTCCCTGTCACTTGCGCCACCTCTGTTTCTGGTTTCTGTTGTGCCTTGCTTTGACTCTCCCCTTCGTCTCTCTTTTGTTGTGTCATCATCTTGCTGTGTGACTCACTTGCATGGGCACTCAGCTCACTGTGCAAGCACTGGCTTGCTGGGTTGGCACTCATGTGGGCACTCAGCATGCTGCACAGTCACTTGGTTCATCATGTGGGCACTGGCTCACAGCGCGGGCATGCTTTTATTTTTTTACCAGGAGGCCTGAGGGGTTGAACCTGGGTACTCCCATATGGTAGGTGGAAGCCCAAGCACTTGAGTCATATCTACTTCCCGTAATCATTATTTAATCAAGGAAAAGTGAAACCTCTGAATTCTATCCAATCTAATATGCCCAGAGGGACAGACCAGTTCACAAACATAATCCAATATCTAATTTTGGAATTCATAAACAATATCAAACTGCTACAAACATTTTTGAAGATTCTATTTATACCCATGGGAGTGTGGGTTAAGACTTGAACATGTCTTTTATGGGGGACATGGTTCAGTCCCCAACAGAGACCAGATCATCTCTGAGTAGCAGACAGACTGGGTGGAGTAGAGGCATCATCTGTGTCTTTGGCTTCTCTGGTCAAGCATAGAACCAAGAGAGACCCTCTCTGAGCTTGTAATCCAATGTGGGGATAGCAAATAGCTCTAATCTTCCCTCATCCATGAACCTTTGGTTGTGACCACATGAGGCTCTGTGTTATTCAGGATTACAAGGCCTCATCCACACTGAGTTGGGAGAAGCAGCCTTGACTAGCGATGTCTGTTGGGGTGTGCCAGGGTGAGTTGGAGGCACATATGCCATGTGTTTACTAATGGATCTTGGCCTAATCCTTTGTAGGAAGGAGGATGGATGCTGAATTCTTAAGGCCACTGGGGCATCTCTCCAGAGATGGGTGCAGTAGCTAGGGTGGTAGTGAGAATGATCAGGTACACTGGATCTGGAGATCAGAGTCCATTTCTGCCAGAGCGTCTATCAGAAGCTTGAGAGAGCCAAACTTGACAGAGAGCTTGAATGAAGCATCAGTCCCAAGGGACTGGGCAGAAATGGAAACCAGGTGCATGAAAAGGTGAAAATGAGGCAGAGCAAGTGAGTGTGGATGAGTTTAGTAGGTGGGTTTGGAGTGCCTGGCTGGACAGGGGTCCCTTGGATTACTGAATTCAGGCTCCTTTCCCCACCTCTCCCTTCCTTGAGGTTAGCTCTGGTGCCAGAGCCTGAGCGAAAGTGGTCAGATGGGAAGGAAGAAGGTGGAGATGAAGGAATCCACAGAGAGCCTGGGAGGGAAATACTCCTTTTTTAAATGAGGGAGAACATACATGTTGTAAAGTGCATTATCTTTGACTTTCAGAACGATGAATTTAACACATGTTTAAAGCCATGCAACCATCTCCAGACCAAGTCCTACATTTCCAGCCCTCTGGAAGGTTCTCACATGTCTTTTCCCTGCCTGTAACCCCCCTTCTGGGGTAATCATTGGTGTGACCAATCTTCCTGTTTTTCCTGGGACTGAGGGGTTTCCTGGGACTTGAGACAGGGCAAATATAATTGACCACTCTAGTCCCACAATTGTGACTTCACCCATCCTGATTAATTTTCGCTTGTTTTGAACCTCATTTAA
The DNA here is from genome assembly GCF_030445035.2 of Dasypus novemcinctus. Lineage (NCBI taxonomy): Eukaryota > Metazoa > Chordata > Mammalia > Cingulata > Dasypodidae > Dasypus > Dasypus novemcinctus. The sequence continues at coordinate 196,030,267 of NC_080673.1, read as the reverse complement.
TGGAATCAGACAGTATGCACTCTTTTGTATCTGACTTCTTTCACTCAACATCATATCTGTGTGAATTCATCCTTGTTGTGTGTAGTAGTAGTTTGTTCCCTCATTTTTTAAATTGCTGAGTAGTATTCCATTGTACAAATATACTGCAATTTATCCATTTTCCTGTTGAAGGGCATTTGTGTTCACATAGTTGCTTTTTTAAAAGATTTATTTATTTATTTCTCCCTACTCCCCTTGTTGTTTGCACTTGCTGTGTCTTTTCCTCTTCTTATTTCTTTAGGAGGCACCAGGTGCTGAACCTGAGACCCCCAATGTAGGAGGGAGGTGCCTACTTGCTTGAGCCAATTCTGCTCCCTGTTTTGTTGTGCCTCTTATTGTTTTTCCTTTCTGTGTCTCTTGTTGTGACATCTTGTTGCATCAGTTCACCACACCTGCCCATTGTGCTAGCCCACTGTCTTCTTTAGGAGGCACTGGGATCTGAACCAGTGACCTCCTATGTGGTAGACAGATGCCCAGTGCCTGAACCACAGCCACTTCCCCAGATACTTTCTAATGTAGATAATAAATACAGTGCTACCTGGAAAATTGTATTTGTCTTTATTATATGTTTCCTCAAATTCTTAGGAATTAGGTGAGGGATAAATTATAAGGATGTCTATAATCAAATAGGGGATGGTTATTTCCTTAAAATAACTTCATCAAGCTTGCATCGTGCCAGGGACTAGGCCAAGAGCTTAATTATTTGACCTTCATAAAGACCCTCTGTGGAAACTGTGGTCATTCCCATTTAATAGAGAAGAAAATTGAGGCACCAAGAGGGTAAGCAACTAATACATGCAAGAGTCAGAATTCAAATGCAGGCAATCTGGCCCCAGAGTCTGCTCTCTTAATCACTTCTTTCTGTGCCTCTTTCAGAAATGAGGAATGTCTTATTGGGAGAGGATTCAACTTTAAGCCCCCTTGAAGATAATATTGAAATCTGCATGGTGCCTGTAAATTTAGAAAAAACAGTCCCTGCCCAACCTATCACCAAGGTTGTATATAATTCTAGACTCTAAAGTTGAAAATATTCTTTTGATAGTGCAAAAGTCCAGCCATTCCATGATTTCTAACTAAAGACCTGGTATACCTTGTTTCATGAGTTTGATGGCCCACTCTTTTTCCATGAAATTCTCTAGACTTGAAACATCATGATTATCCCAGAGTTAAGGTCATTGTTGAGCAAGTTCTCTGTTTAGGCCAGCTGGATGTGTGAGGGCTGTAAGAGAGACAGAAAATGGAGATGCTGATTCTATTAGCAGAGGGAAAACGTCTATTTCCCACATCGTGTTCCTGAGAACATTGAGGACCCGGTAGCTGTTAGAAATGGGGGGTGGGGGCTTGGGAGTTTTGGGCATAGGACCCTAGTGCCTGTGGGTCTGTAAAGAAAGGAGCTGTTAATGTTTTGGTGGGATAGAGCTAATCAGTAGCATCTTTAACTGAATTATTTTCCACATAAACCAAAGGTAAGAGGTGAAGTGGGCAGATAACACAAATAATTGCTTCATTTCAAGGGTGAGTCAGTTCTGGCCCAGGGCACTAGATTCATCATTTTGCCTGGTCATTCCTGCTTTAGCATAGAAATTAATTTCTACCCTGGTGGACTTGTGTGGTAAAACCGTTCAGCAAGATATTTAAAGGTTTAATAATTAAAGCAGATGAAGATCTGGAACAATGAAGCTTCAAATGGCTGTGAATTTTAAACAGAGGGCCCTGATGAATAGGAAGCAGAGACCTAAAATCATTCATCTAAAAAATCTTCTGAGTTCACTTCTGCTTTGTTTTTATCCCTCTCTTCCTATCCTTCTCTTCTCCCTTTCTTCCTTCCCCTCTTCCATGTACTTCTTCTTCTCTCCTATACTCTTCAATTTCTTCCACATTTCTTGCTCTCTCTACCATCCACTAATTAACCTTGATGTGTAACTGCCGTAAAAGCACCAAATCCAAGATATTAAGAGCAACTGTTGTGTTTTATAGATGAAGAAACTGAGCATAGGGTGGGGAAGGGATTTGACGCAGAGCTGGGATGGAAGCTTAGTTCTTGTGATCTACAGCCTAATATTCTTATTTAGCTTTTGTTTAAACTATTTAAACATATTGATCATCTTTTCTTACCATAAAATATTACATGGTCCTTATAAAATATGGTAAAAGTATGGGAAAGTAATTAAGAACAGCAACAACCTATTATTCCTTCAAACAGAGATAACCACTGATAATTGGGTATATTCCTTCCAATCTGTTTCCCAGTCATATGAATAGAAATTACATAAATTTTGAAGACTTAGGATTCTATTGTATAGGCAGATTTGGATCCTGTCTAACCTTCTCTTGTTAGCATTGCCTCAGGTCATTAAATGATCTTTGAAAACATAACTTTTAATGGAGGATACCATTCTAATCTATGACTGTACCATAATTTCTTTAACCACTTGTAGAACTTATTGAATGAAGTTTAAGGTTCCCCATTTTTAATTTAAAAGCAGGTGAATGAGACATTTTACCTGTCCCAAAGGGAGGGGTAGAGACTCTCCAACAATCCTGAGTTGCTTTTTGTTCCTAGAGCTCAATTGATTTTTCCTCCCTTTGGGCCAGAGGCCCTCAAGGGGGACAGAAGGATGGCTTTGAATTCTGCTTGGGCTGGTTTAATTGTCATCATTTTCTGATGACTTCCTTTGCCCTTCTCCTGTTCCCACACTCTACTCTGTACCTCCTCCCCTTGCCACCAATCTTGTCTTACAAACATATTGCCTGCTCATGCCACCTGCCCTATGTGGGTCACCTCCTCCACTGACTTAGCTCAAAATCCCCATGAAGCAGAAGGGGTACCCCCTGGGAATATGCTAAGGACAGCTGGAGAGGGAAAAAGAGAAAACGGATCCTTTTCGGGGATGGCGCGTTACAGTTTACAAATCCTTATCTGCCCTTGGAAAGGAAGGTAGAGGTTATCCTTGAGGGCCATGAAACTCCCTGACAATGTTGGAATCACACATTATATCCAATTTTTGGAACTTCTCCCATTTCAAAGATGAGGGAGTATATGTAGCACAGTGGATGAGAGTGTAGACTTTATTTTTATTTTTTATTCATTATTTAAAAATATTACATTCAAAAAATATGAGGTCCCATTCAACCCCACCGCCCCCACCCCACCACTCCCCCCACAGCAACACTCTCTCCCATCACCATGACACATCCATTGCATTTGGTAAGTACATCTCTGGGCATCACTGCATCTCATGGTCAATGGTCCACATCATAGCCCATACTCTCCCACGTTCCATCCAGTGGGCCCTGGGGGGATCTACAATGTCCCATAGACTTTAAAGGCAAACAGACCTCAGCCTGAATCTTACTTTGGCCCCACCTTTTGTAATACCTTAGGGAGACAATTTTCGTAAATCCTCTGAGTCTTACTTTCCTTGCCTGTAATTCAGGAATAGTAATAGGCCCTTCCTTGCAGGTTTGGGCAAGAACGAAAATACATAATGCATTTGAAGAGTTCTTCGTGGTATCTGGAATGTCCAAGAAATCCACAAATGGCAGCAAATACCATCATTTACCCTGTTGGTGTTGCCTTGTTAAAGATCAATGTTTACATTTTTCAATGACTAATGGAAATGATATTGTGGTAGCCATAGAATGGACCCTTACGTATATACATAAAATAAAGCCTGCTTTTACTTAAATTAAGGAACGGGAGCCTTTGATCATCAGAACTTGCTGAGAAGTTAGAGACCAAGTTTGAGAGCAGTCTGGCTTATGGTTCTGCGAAGCTCTACAGCTATGGGCTTTGAGGGTCTGGAGACCGCACGCTGAGCTTCCTGGAATATAGCCTGTTTCTGGGAAGCTGCATAATCAAGCTTCCTGGTCTCAGGCTGGCCAGCCAGCTGCCCTTTGGCTTTGGAACCTGATTGGAGCTGTCATATCCACTTACTCAGACTGATATGACCTTCATTCCTTACCTGAGGCTGTTTTCTGTGAGCCAAATATGGATGTACCCAGTGCAGAAGAGATGTTCTTTGCTGTGGAGAACAATTTAGAGTAATATCTGCTCATAAACTCGGCCGTTTCCTCAGAAAGTGATGCATTAGCAGCCTGGCTGATGGCTGTGTGCTGCTCTTTCAGGCTGAACGGCAGCTGCATCTGAATCACCTTCCGGCAGCACCTTGTGGCCATTTGCTAATTATTTTTATGACGCCAGGTCAGCAATAAAGGTGGCCCGCCTGCTTCACCTTTCTCCACAGCCACGTGCCAGGAAAGTCCCCTTTTTCAATCCATTGTTTGAGCTCCCTTGCCTGCCAGCTAGAGAGGCACCAAATGCCCTAGCTAAGTTGCTTTCCACTGCTTTCCCTTCGCTTTTCCTTGCCCCTGCCCCAGTTTTCTGTCCTTCTTGGAGTTGGAAGGTATCCAAGGGTCCCTCGTGGATGAAAGCTGGGGGCATTATTCCTAATTATTTACCAGATCTGAAACTGGTTAGGAGCTGCTTTAGTGTTTAATTTGCAAGCAGGAAGAGGATGGCTCAGCTCCAAGTGTGTGCTGGTTGTGTGAGTGTGTTTTTAATGTGCATGTCCTTTGTGAGCTATGTTTGCTTGTTTGGATGAACACATCCCTCTCAGTATTCTGACAAGATCATAGTGTTCCAGTGAAAAAAGAACAAGAGGCTTCCATCTCCTTCCTGTGTTACCAGGTCTATGTACTAGGAGCTCCCACTTTCTTGTGCCACCTCTTCCCTGACAAACCCCTTGTTTTCAGCCCAGAGGAAAAATATCATGGTCATATTAAAATTAAGGAAAGTTAAAACTCTGTGGTTATTACTTTCAGAAGAGCCCAGACTGTTTTAACTCAACAGGGCAGCTTTGAAATTGAATATAATGTGAAACACTATATTCCTTTTGGTTACGTCATGAAAAATGTGGGCATTTCATTGGAAATGCTCAAATGTCACACCAGTTCTGTAAGTTGTCTGTGGCACTTCCACATCCTGCCCACTTTTCTTCCCAATTTCCAAATCCTATGGAAGTGCAACCACCTCTGAGGACAAGGCTGAAGCAGTAGCAACTCTTCTTAAATGAGGTGTTTGGGGTTTTCTTTTTATTAGAGAAGATGTGAGCTTATAAAACAATCATGGGTAAAGTACAGACTTCCCATACATCACCCCTCCACCAACACCTTACATTGTGGAACATTTGTTACAGATTATGAGAGAACACGATCAGACTATTGCCACTCACTGTGCTCCATGGTGTCCACTTGGTATAGTTTTTCCGTGCATCAGTGTTTGGGGTTTTGGAGAATGCATTTTATGTAGTTTAACATAATTTAATAAGTTTTCAGAGAGACAGGCCAACCAGGTGGAAATGCTCCCTATCCTGCCCTCTGCCCTTTTGTAGATTACTCCATGGAAGAGTCCAAAGGATGGACCAGAAGAAGAGACTCTAAAGAATCTGGGGAGGTGTTTGAAGTCCAACAGAGACCAAACCAATGAAATTCGGGGGCCAATAATGAGAGCCTATCACTTCTTCCTTAATATTATGTATTAATTACCCCCCAAAGTGACAGAAACCCATGATAAGGTAGACGAGGAAAGGAGGTGAGGAAAGGAGGACTCCCTGGGGGGCCTCATAAACTCAGGAAGGGAAGGGCCATGTCTGGCCACAGAGCAACTGGTGCAAGGGCTTAGGTGGCACCCACGCTCGCTCCATCTCTCATTTCTGCTTCTCTCTACAGAACAGCTTCTCTTCTCAGACCAGCTCCCTTCAAATGGTGGGAAACAAGGTGCCTAGGAATTCTGGACCATCAGAACTCACAGCTTTGTTAACATAAAGGGAAAGCTTTTCCTTCCTCAGGAGAGTGTTGGTCCAGGCTAGGGGCAGTTAAGATAACATATGTGTCTACTGTAGGTGGGTATTTTAAAAAATAATAAAAGAAAATACTCGTTTCTGTGATGAAATCAGTACTGGGCTCAGCACTTTACATTAATTATCTCATTTATCCTTACACCAACTGAACAAATTCTCCCCAGTTACTTGATCAGAAAATGGCTCAGAGAGGGGATGTTGAGTAGAGAGCTTAATCTTCTCTCCTGTTACTGTCTGTGTGGAAAGAGCAAAGCAGGAAGACTCCTTTAAGGCTGAGCCGGTGTCATGAAATTAAGTAGCAAATTGCTCTAAGGGGCTGCTGAAAGGTGACAAGACACCCTTTTCTCTAACGCATAAAAATTCTAGATAAAATATATTAAAATATTTCAAATATACAACAGGCTCAAAATGAAAAAAGGAAATGAATTTGAAACCAAGATGAAATCCAGCCATGGGGCCTGGGGCCTGCATTTTTAATGCCACGTGGACCCAGAGTTAAAGCTGTCAGCTCAGGTAAGGAGCTAGACTTGGGCTCCCTGAGTGAAGGCAGTAGTCAAAAGAGCTGTCTCATCTGTAAACAGGGACAAAGAAATCCCTACCCATTGGCCCAATGTCATGGTTAGAAGCAATCCCATACCAGCAGGGGATGGAACTGGCAAAAGGTCAGAGCTCTGTGCAGGTGCAGGGCCTGAATTCTCAAGGTCCCTGCTGTACTCAACATGTGAGCTGAGAATCTGTCAGAGCTGGGGTTAGAGGCTGCTGTGAATCTACCTCCCAACTGGGATGCCTTCAAAGTTCAGGGCCCAAGAGGAATTACGATGGGTGAGAACTTCTGCAAAGATGTACTTACAGTTCAAAACAATAAAGCATACATACTAGAGGTGTAGGGCTATGAAAGACATCCCACAGACTCACGCAACAGGAGAAGCCACAGTAAGGAAAGAGAGGTAATAAAGCAATTTAAAAGGACCTTACAATAAAGATGTTTGCTGTGTTCTGAAGTGAGAGGCAAAATGAGCATCTAGAAAATGAAAAGGTAAGTACCTTGCTCTAGATTGCATGCCTACTAAGATTCACAGTTAGAATTTGTACCCAGGTGTGTGTGATACAAAGTTCTTGCTTTTTCCACAAGGTGTATATTATATCAACAAACAAGAACAACAAACCAAACAACAACAATAAAAACAAAGTGGTTCTCCCAGAATGTTTGTGGAGGTATGGAAGAGAGTTTTAGTTACCTTAATGCCCCATTCTGAGTTAGTCTATGCTCCGTTATTATTTAGGAAACCTGAGGAACAGATCAGAGTTCCTTATAGGTTTTTGCCAAAATATGGGGAGACAAAACATAACAAAAAAGTGAAATGGAAAAGTTTCCTATAAAACTGTCATTTCATTCCCTATTTATATCACAAGGAAATACTTTTCCTAGTAGAAGGAAATCTGGATTTGAAGTTAGCTGTGTGAATCTGGGCCTGAGTTTCCTCAAATGGAAAAAGGAAGGATTTGGACTTAGGACTCTGGAATTTCTCTTCCAAGTCTAAACTTCCAAAAGTCTGGTTTGTGGTGACTTTTCTAAATTGCTTCTAAGAGTTGACCAGGGAGTTAACTGCGCTTTTAGGAAACCATCTGTGACTTGGCATTCTGCTCCGTACTGCTGACAAAAATCTTCTGTTGCATGAAGGATTTCCCTGGTATTCGACCTCTGTGTTCTTCCGGCTTGTCGATGCCTGTAGCACAGCAGTGACCTTGCAAAGTGAAACAGCCATTTCGCGTTTCTTTCTGCCAGCCGTCATGTTCCCCAGAGACTGTCCCAGAGATTATTGATGAGGTTTATAGCTCAATGTGATCCCTAATATTTGTGTAGCACTGCACGGTTTTCATAATGAATTCTGAGCATTCATCTAATAATCCCCATAATTGTTTGGTGGTAAGCAAGACTGGCATTATTATTCTTATTTAAAGGATGAGGAAACCAAGGAACATGGAGGTTACATTGCTTTAACAAGGTCACAGGAGTAAATTATCAGCAAAAGGAGTCTGGAATACAAATTTTCTGGCTTCTGGTTCAAGTTTTCTTTCAGTACATTACATTTGAATTGAATTGTCCAGATGGGGAAGGAAAAGGGCTTAATATCTACACCTACTATGCACTGGAAACTACAGTCGTTTCCAGGATACAAACCACCATTCATTTGGTTCCAAAGACCAATTTTTTTCCATTGATGACTTAAGATGTAAAGAACCAAGTGTCATTATGTGCAGTAGAACACATTAGTTCAGTTTTATAGGCAACTCGAATACTCCCAGTTGTGATGGGCTACTGTGCTTAGGGATGAGAATCCCTGGGGTAGGTTTGCTCTCCTTTGGTGTCCTCCAGGGAGATTCCACTGGAAGTGCATGGGGAGGGAGGGAAGATGCAGAGGGAGTGTGTTGTCCCTCCCTGGTAGACATTACTGGAAGATGCGAGGAATCAGGAAGGTCACGGCCCTATCTCAGGAATGGCTGGTGTGATTTTCAGAGGCACCAGGAACTCTTCATGGTTGCCTTTAAGTCCTCTTGCCCTTGTGGCTCGCTCATAATTGTATCTCAAGGGACTGATCTCAAGGAAGTGGCAAATAGTTGTAATAATACCTGCCTCTAGTTCCCTCACTGAGGTGTTGTGCGGATCGTGTCAGTTAACATCTATGCTTATGATGTGGAAATAAAAGCAGCTGGTCATAGTAAGAAATCAACACAGTGTTTTTGGGACAGAAGGGATTGGGATGGAAGAGCTGTTCTAACCACTAGTTGTGGGTTCTTGAGCAAGGGCCTTATCTTCTTGGGCCCCAGTTTTCTCATCTGCAGATCTGAAGCTGATGAGACCTGCCTGATGATGGTTCAGAGACATCAGTGAGATCATCTCTATAAATTACTTGTTCAGTCTCTGGGAGTTTTTTTTTTTTTTTTTTTTAATTGCCAGTCCTTTGTAAGGAACGGTTTCCCCTTTCTTCTGGATTAATGGCTTGTTTCCTACTAAAATATTCTGGGATAAGAAACATTATTTTAAAGTGGTTTGTGCTTTTCAAGAACACAGGATCTGCAAACACAATAGTTTCCTTTTTTAAAAAACAACATTTCAATGTTATTTCCTCACCTCAAGCTCTTATAGTGGTAGTCAAGTTGATCTTTTTTTGTGGGCTCTGCATCCCCTCCTTCTGGGAACTGTCCCTCTCTCCATGTGTTTCTGGTGGGGTTGACAATCATGTGGCTCTGCTTTCCTTGCCACAGTGACTGGTGCAGGGATTGACATGTGACCCTAGAAGAACCAAACAGATTCTTTGTTTGAGTATGCTGTGGTCACTGGTTGGATAAAGAGTAGCACTTTTTGAGATTGCTAGCTGTGAACAAGGGTAATCCTGGAGCTGTGACTGTCTTTGATGCCTTGTAGAAAGAGCCTCCTGGAGATGAACCTCCCACAATGGAAAGCAGAAACAAAAGAATGTTAGAAAGAATCCTCATGACAGTTTTGAACCCCTATATCTGACTATACTTAAAGCCAGTCTTGCCTTTGGACTGACTGCTTAGTAACTTGAGACAAATTTTTTTCTTTATGGCTTAAGCTAGTTTAAGTTGTTCTTTTGTCATTTATAACTAAAAACTTTGATGAGTACTTGGAGTCGTGGAGGAACCAATAGTGCTGATGTCTAAGGAAGCACGTAGTGAATGAGTCCCTGCAGAAGGTGGTCAGGTGGTCAAGGCGGTCACTAATGACTAGATTTGCCTGTGTCACAATGGTCAAGGATTGGCTTGCTTTCCAGGACAGACTAACATAGAGAGTACAGGATATAGGTTGACTTTTCATGTCCATCATATTTATAACAATGATAGATGTCTTAAGCTCATTCTTCTGGATTCTTGTAAATATTATCATGCATAATTATCCAGCGAAAAGTTGAGAAGCATTACTGAGAGTGGATCTCAAATTTCAGGGCAGTTTTCAACTTCAGTTTTTCATTGTAATATTAAAACACAACCATGAAGCCCTGAGCCTCAACAGACTTGCAACTCTGGTTTATTGGACTTACCCCACTCAGCTACCATGGAGGTGAAGAAGGTCAACCACCACACCAGGGAACCAAGAGTGCCTGCAACTGAAAGCAGGAGAATTGCATCCAGCATCCATGTGGAATCTAAGCCCCCTCTTGATATAGATGTGGAGTGGACACAACAATTTTAAGGTCCACAGGATGGAGGAACAGAGCATGGATTAGAGTGGACTTACTGATATTCTATTCATGAACTATTGTGATTAGTAATCAAAGAAAATGTGGCATTGGTATGGAGAAAGTGGCCATGGTGGCTGCTGCTGGGGGTAGGGAGTGAGAGGAAGAGATGTGATGTGGGGGCATTTTCGGGGGTTGGAGTTGTCCTGGGAGGTGCTGCAGGGACAGTTACCAGACATTGTATGTCCTCCCATGGCCCACTGGGTGGACTGTGGGAGAGTGAGGGCTATGGTGTGGACCATTGACCATGAGGTGCAGTTGTGCTCAGAGATATATTCACCAAATGCGATGAATGTCTCATGATGATTGAGGAGGTTGCTGTTATGGGGGGAGGAGTGGGGTGAGGGGAGTAGGGGTATTTGGGGACCTCATTTTTTTAAATGTAACATTAAGAAGATAAATAAACACACACACACACACAAAACAAAAAAACAAAACACAACCTAGACTAGTAAACCTAGAATTTTTATGGATGGGGCCCAGGTATGGTATTTTTAAAGTTCTAGGTGGTTCTAAAATGTAGCCAAGTTTGTGAACACTGCTTTGGTGGGCATCAGAATAACTCACCTCGGGAATTAATAACAGATTCCTAATCTCTTTTTGACCTCCTGGATGAGAATTATACAGGGGTAGGATCTGGGAATCTGAGGAGTCCAGGTGATTCTGATGCAGGTGGTCACAAGTTTGGAGATGGTTGAAAAATATTGGTCCACAGCATGAGTGTATGTATGTGTGCATGATTGCTTGTTGGAGGGGAGGGATAGGGAGCTAAGGAAGAAAGAACCCAAGGAATAACCCCAAAGGAATTTATTTTCATCTACCCAGCTCAAGGGGCAATGTAAGATAACAGTTAAGAGCATAGTTTCCAAGGCTGCTTAAGCAAATCTCATAAATGGGTTGGCTTAAACAATGGGAATTTATTAGCTTATGGTTTTGACTAAAAGAAAGTCCAAATCAAGGCATCATCAAGGGCAAGTCCCTGACACTGTGACGTTCTTGACTGCTGGTGATTCTTGGCACCTCTGTCACATGGCAAGTTACACGGTGACATCTCCTGGACTCTCCCTTCTCTTCTGGGTTCTGTCAAAGTCCATTCTCTTGCTTCTGGGGCTATCTCTCTCTCTCTCTCTGAATTGCATCCCACTTATGAAAGTTCCAGTGATAGGATTAAAACCAATCCTGACGAAAGTGGGCTATACTTTCTTAACTGAAATAATCACATCCAGAATCCCACTAACAATGGGTTCACACCCACAGGAATGGATTAGATTTAAGAACATGTTTTTCTGGGGTATGTACAGCTTCAAACCACCACAGGATCCTACTCAAACATACTTAAATTTGAATCCTGGCCATGACAAATACTGTTGCTGTAACTTTGGGAAAATATACAATGTCTCTCAGCCTTAATTTTTGCATCTGAAAAATAAGGACACATATATTATCTTTTTTCTTTTTTTAGGAGGTATCAGGGAATGAACCCAGGACCTCATACACAGGAAGCAGGTGCTCAACCAGTTGAGCTACATCTGCTCCCCTACAATATCTTCTTTTAAAAATATATATAATTATTATCTTTTTATGTTTAGAGAAGCTTTAGATTTACATAAATGTTAAGTAAATATATAAGGGATTCCCATATGCCCCCTGCCCTCCCCATCCTACTTCCCCACATTAACAACATCCTTCATTAATGTGGTACATTTGTTACAACTGATGAACCCATATTGAAGTGTGGCTACTAAACATGGGCTACAGTTTACATTATAGTTTACACTTTGTCCTGCACAATTTTGTAAGTTATGACAAAATATATGATGGCCTGTATCTGTCACTGCAATGTCATGCAGGACAAGTATTTAGTGCAGTGCCTAGAGCGGCCCTGTCCAACCCCATAGCCACTAGCTACTTGTGGCTATACAGCTCTTAGATTGTGGCTAATCTTAATTGAAATGTGCAGTAAATGTTAAATACACACTGGATTTTGAAGATTTATAAATTTTTTATTTTAACTTAAAAATATAACTATCTCTGATAATTTTTTATACTGAGATTATAATATTTTGGATATATGGGGCACAGTAAAATATGTATTTAAAATTAATGTCACCTATTTCTTTTTACATACTTTAATTTGGCTACCAAAAAATTTTAACATAGTATATATGGCTTGCATTCTATGGCTATTAGACAACGTTGGCTTAGAACATAGTAAACTCTCAGCAAGTGTTAATTGTTATTATTGGTGTTATTTTAAGTATTTAATCCAACAGCAGTCACATTGCTGTGAGGCTTGTAAAAATCAGTTATTGATTAGTTAAAGTATCTGCTCTTGAAGTAGAGTATGGTTCATGCAAACAGAGTGATCAAGAGTGTATGGGGAGGAGGCGGGGCAAGATGACGTTCGATTGAGGGCACCGTCGTCATCTCTCCTGCAAAAAACCAGCTGAGTGGGGACAGAATCATGCCCGAGTGAACAGTTTTGGGAACCCACAAAGCAGGAGGTTTCTGGGCATCGACCTGGAGAGAGTGCAACAAGAGGAGTACTTGCTCAAGGTAAAACCGCGGGTTTCTGACATAGAGCCAGAAGCTGTGGGAAGGCTAAACCTGACACTAGAGCGGGAAGCTGTGGGGAGGCTAAACCCTTGCCCTAGGCTTCTTAGCTGCAGGATTCCCTCAACACCGCCAGTTGCACGGCAGCTTTCCCGAGCCCCTTGTTCCCCAAACATGTGATCCCCGAACCTGTGTTCCCTGAACCCCGCGTTCCCCAAACCTCCTATTCCCCATAACCCACGTTCCCCAAACCCATGTTCCCCGAGCCTGCATTCTCCCAAGCCCGCGCTCCCCAAAGTCAGCACCCCCTGAACCCCGGCATTTCCCTAGCCCTCCGTTCTCCAACAAACTCCGAGAGTGGGAGGGTTTTGGTGAAGGGTGCAGAGCGCCGGAGGAGTTCAATTTTCTGGTCCTCCCTTTATTCGAGCTTGGAGGAGCGGACCTGCGGAATTAGGGAGAGGCTAGGAAGAGAGGAGAGGTGAATCTGTTCAGAGGGCCCGATTTACCTAAACGTCCTGGGATAGGGAAACTTGGTCTGAGAGAAGGTGCAGTCAGGCAATTAGCTAGCCCTGCAAAGGACACGCAAGGAAGGGTGACAGTAGGACGTGCTTAGTAGCTTCAAAAAGCATATTTAGGGTTTCTGGCAAGGTGTGGATGCTAGCTCTCAAAGAGACTAAGGGTCATTATTTTGTGTGGTGAGTTGGTTCACGAGGGTCCTGTTTGAATCTCAGAGGGGAGTTCTCACACGGTTCTGCTGCGCTGGGAGAGAGGGAAGTGAGGAAGGCAGAAGGGGAGGAGGATAGACTTCTAAGCAATTTATTTAATTGCAAAGACAATTCCTTGCTTGAGGCATTGTCTGGTCTTTTTTGTTTGTTTCCTTGTCTGTCCTTCCTCTTTATCCCCCCAGAGCCCTTTTTTTCTTTTTCTTTTTTCTTTTTCCTTTTTCTTTATTTTTTTTCCTTTTCCCCCCTTTTTTTTCTATTAGGTGCTGCAGGCAGTGTTTCTTGTTCGCTGTGCTTCCTCATCCCTGATTTCCTTTTTTCTGCGTGTATTGATTTTGGCTACCAACACTATCCCCTTTCCTTTACATCTTTCTATCTTCTATTGTCTGTTGTTTCTCTTACATTCCACCTCTCTTTGTTTAGCTCCCAATTTTCTGACATTTATTTCTAACACTTCTATTCTGTTTTCTGTCTTTTATTCACTCTTTATGTTATTGTCCTTTCTTTTCTCTTTCCCTTTCTCCTGACCACACTGGTCTTTTAATTCATACTATATTCTTCTCCATATTCAGTTTACCATCTCATTGTAGGTACTCCACATTTTTACTGTTATAACTATACAGCTTACATGAGTTTAATATCCATTCTCCTAGGTCTCACATGGCTCTTCTGATAATATTTACTATCAATACTACTATTCTTTTCTTACCTCTTTTGCTTTCCATGACCCTAATATTTTCCTTAAAGGGAAATTAGACAATAACAAGGAAATAGAATAAGAAGAACAAAGTGTTGAAGAGAAGACTTAACATACGTACAAAAACAGCACCTAAATAATACGTACAATAACAGCACCTAGATGGGGAAGCTAATCAACTGAACAAAACCATCAAAATAAAATGATGACCAGACAGCAACAAAAAATTACAAAGCATACCAATAATCAGGAAAACATGGCCCGATCCAATGAACAAACTAAAGACCAGGAAGAGGAGCAGAACATCGAACAAAACATATATCATGGACCAATTTGAAGGAGGAGATTAAGGCTATTAAGAAAACACTTGGAAGGCATAAAGAAGAAATTGTAAACATACACAAAAAGATAGCAGATATGGTGGTGATGAAAGGCACAGTCCAGGAAATAAAAAATACACTCTCAGCAATTAACAGCAGATTTGAAAAGGCAGAGGAAAGAATCAGTGATGAGGAAGACAGTACATTTGAAATCAAACAGATAGTAGAATTGATCGATAAAGAGATAGAAAAACTCCAGCGGGGACTTAGGGACCTAACTGACAACACTGACCACACAAACATACACATTATAGGCATCCCAGAAGGAGAAGAGAAGGGAAAGGGGACAGAAGAGGTGTTGGAGGAAATAATGGCTGAAAACTTCCCAAACACATTGAGGCAGATAGATGTACATATCAAGGAAGCACAATGCACCCCAAATAGCATAAATCCCAACAGGCCTACTCCAAGACGTGTACTTGTCGAGTTATCTAATGCTCAAGACAAAGAGAAAATACTGAATGTAGAAAGAGAAAAGAGAACCATCAACTACAAGGGAAGCTCCATAAGATTAAGTGCTAACTTCTCATCCAAAACCATGGAGGCAATGGATTGGAAAAATGGATTGGAAGAATGGATAAGGACATATGACCCATCAATATACTGTCTACAAGAAACCCATCTTAGACCCAGGGATTCAAGGAGGTTGAAAGTGAATGGCTGGAAAACAATCTTACACACAAACAATAACCAAAATAGGGCAGGAGTAGCTATATTAATATTGGACAAAATAGACTTTAAATGTAAAACTATTGTGAGAGACAAAGATGGAAACTACATATTAGTAAAAAGGGTAATCTTTCAAGAAGAAAGAACAATCATAAATATTTATGCTTCTAACTAGGGCACCTCCAAGTACATAAGGCAAACATTGGAAAAACTAAGTGAAGGAATAGAAGCCTTTACAATTATAGTGGGAGACTTTAATACACCACTATCACCATTGGACAGAACATCTCAACAGAGAATAAATAAAGAAACAAAGACTTCAAACAACATATTAGAGGAGCTGGACCTAATAGACATATACAGAACATTACATCCAAATACAGCAGGATATGCATTCTTCTCAAGTGCACATGGATCATTCTCCAAGATAGACCACATGCTAGGCCACAGAGAAAGTCTCAATGAATTCAGAAAGATTGAAATCATACAAAATAATTTTTCTGCCCACAGCGGAATGAAGCTGGAAATCTGCAAGGGCTAGAGACCCAGAATAGGCACCAATTTATGAAAGTTAAACAACATACTCTTAGACAAACAGTGGGTCAAGGAGGAAATCTCAAAAGAAATCAGTAACTATCTTGAAAGTAATGAAAATGACAATACAATATATAAAAACTTATGGTAGGCAGCAAAAGCTGTACTGAGAAGGAAATTCATAACCATAAATTCATACATCAAAAAAGAAGAAAGAGCTGAAATTGAAGGCCTAACTGCACACTTGGAGGAATTAGTAAAAAAACAACAAATTATCCCCAAAGGAAGAAGAAAGAAAGAAAGAACAAAGATCAGAGCAGAACTAAATGAAATAGAAAATAAGAAAGCACTTGAAAAAATAAACAAAACCAAGAGCTGGTTCTTTGAGAGGATCAATAAAATTGACAAACCCTTAGCTAGACTAAGAAAGAAAAAAAGAGAGATGATGCAAATACACAAAAGAAGAAATGAGAAAGGGATATCACTACTGACTCCTCAAAATAATAACTATTGTAACAGGATCCTTTGAAAACTATATGCCAACAAGAAAGGCAATTTAGAGGAAATGGACAAATTCCTAGAAACACATAGCAGCCTATATTGATGAAAGAAGAAATTGATGATCTCAACAAACCAATCACAAGTAAAGAGATAGACTCAGTCATTAAAAACCTTTGTTCACAAGTCTCTCCTGTTTCTTTTACTGGAACTGTAGTTGGTGCTGGGGTTTAATGTATACCCAGGGGACCTGAATCTCTGGACTGACCATATGATAGCCAGGCCCTGAGCCTCAACAGACTTGCAACTCCTACACTCTGGTTTATTGGACTTACCCCACTCGGCTAACATGGAGGTGAAGAAGGTCAACCACCACACCAGGGAGCCAAGACTGCCTGCAACTGAAAGCAGGAGAATTGCATCCAGCATCCATGTGGAATCTAAGCCCCCTCTTGATATAGATGTGGAGTGGACACAACCATTTTAAGGTCCACAGGATGGAGGAATAGAGCATGGATTAGAGTGGACTTACTGATATTCTATTCATGAACTATTGTGATTAGTAATCAAAGAAAATGTGGCGTTGGTGTGGAGAAAGTGGCCATGGTGGCTGCTGCTGGGGGTAGGGAGTGAGAGGAAGAGATGTGATGTGGGGGTGTTTTTGGGACTTGGAGTTGTCCTGGGTGGTGCTGCAGGGACAGTTACCAGACACTGTATGTCCTCCCATGGCCCACTGGGTGGACTGTGGGAGAGTGAGGGCTATGGTGTGGACCATTGACGATGAGGTGCAGCGGTGCTCAGAGATGTATTCACCAAATGCAATGAATGTCTCATGATGATGGAGGAGATTGTTGTTATGGGGGCAGGAGTGGGGTGAGGGGGTGGGGGATATTTGGGGACCTTATATTTTTTGAATATAACATTAAAAAAATACATAAAGACAAAAAATATATTAATTAAAAAAAACACAAAAAACAAAAAACCTCCCAACTAAGAAGAGTCCTGGGCCAGACAGCTTTATAGGTGAATTCTACCAAATATTCTGGAAAGAACTAACACCAATCTTGCTTAAACTCTTTCAAAAAATTGAAATAGAAGGAACATTGCCTAACTCATTCTATGAGGCCAACATTAACATAATACCAAAGCCAAACAAAGACACCACAAGAAAGGAAAGTTATAGACAAATCTCCTAATGAATCTAGATGCAAAAATCCTCCAGAAAATACTTGCTAATCATATTCAACAACACATTAAATGAATTATACACCATGACCAAGTGGGTTTCATTCCTGGTAAGTAAGGATGTTTAACATAAGAAAATCAATTAATGTAATACATCACAGAAACAGATTGAAGAAAAAAAATCACATGATCATATTTATAGATGCAGAAAAACCATTTGACAAAATACAGCACCCTTTCTTAGTAAAAACACTACAAAAGATAGGAATAGAAGGAAACTTTCTGAACATGATAAAGGGTATATATGAAAAACCCACAGCTAACACCATCTACAATGGTGAAATCCTAAAATCCTTCCCTCTAAGATCAGGAATAAGTCAAGGATGCCCCCTATCATTCCTCCTATTTAACATTGTGTTAAAAGTACTTGCACAACCACTGAGGCAAGAACCAGGTATAAAAGGCATCCAGATTGGAAAGGAAGAAGTTGAAATTTCACTATTTGCAGATGACATGATTCTATATATAGAAATTCCTGAGAAATCTACAACAAAGCTTCTAGAACTTATAAATGAGTCCAGTAATGTCACAGGTTATATGATCAATGCACAAAAATCAGTAGCATTTCTGTACACCAATAATGAGCTGTCTGAGGAAAAAATCAGAAAAAAATGCCATTTACAATAGTAAATAAAAAAAAATCAAATACCTAGGAGTAAATTTAATTAAAGATGTAAAAGACTTATACTCAGAAAACTACACAACACTGTTCAAGGAAATCAAAGAAGACTTAAATAAATGGAAGAATATTCCCTGTTCATGGATAGGGAGACTAAATATCATTAAGATGGCTATCCTACCCAAACTACTCTACAGATTCAATGCAATCCCAATAAAAATAAACAGCTATTTTTAATGAACTAGAAAAACTAACTATGAAATTTATTTGGAAAGGAAAGAGGCCCTGAATAGTCAAAATGAAAAATGAAATTGGAGGAATCACACTACCTGACTTCAAAACATACTCCAAAGCTACAGTGGTGAAAATGGCATGGTATTAGCACAAGGATAGACATACTGACCAATGGAACTGAATTGAGAGTTCTGATGTAGATCCTCACATATATAGTCATCTGATATTTGACAAGGCCACCAAGTCCACTCAACTGAAAGAGAATGGCCTCTTTAACAAATAGTGCTTGGAGAACTGGGTATCCATATGCAAAAGAATGAAAGAGGATTACCATCTCACACCTTATACAAAAATCAACTCAAGATGGATCAAAGACCTAAATATAAGAGCCAAGACCATAAAGACCCTGGAAAACAATGTAGGGAAGCATCTACAGGACCTTGTAATAGGAAATGTCTTTATGAACTTCACACCCAAAGCACGAGCAGCAAAAGAACACATAAATGGGACTTCCTCAGAATTAAAGCCTTTTGCACCTCGATGGAGTTTATCAAGAAAGTGAAAAGGCAGCCTACCTAATGGGAGAAAATATTTGGTAACAATATATCTGATAGGAGACTAATATCCTGCATATGTGAAGAAATCCTTTATCTCAAAAATAAAAAGAAAAACAACCCATTTAAAAAATGGGCAAGAGATTTGAACAGATACTTCTCCAAAGAAAAAATACAAATGACTAAAAAGCACATGACAAGATACTCAAAATCACTAGCTATTAGGGAATTGCAAATCAAAACTACAATTAGATACCATCTTACTCCCATTAGACTGGCAGCTATTAGAGAGAAGACTACAAGTGTTGGAGAGGATGTGGAGGAATGGGAACACTCATCTGCTGCTAGTGGGAATGCAGAAGGATCCACCCATTCTGGAGGACAGTCTGATGGCTTCTCAAAAAACTAGCTATAGATTTGCCATATGACCCAGCAATTCCACTGCTTAGTATATACCCAGAAGAACTGAAAACAAGGACACGAACTGATATATGCACACCAATGTTCATAGCAGCATTATTCACTATTGCCAAAAGTTGGAATCAACCCAAATTTCCATCGACAGATGAATGGATAAACAAAATGTGGTATATACATACAATGAAATACTACTCAACTATAAGAGGGAATACAGTACAAACACATTGGATAACATGGATGAGTCTCGAGGACTTTATGTTGAGTGAAATAAGACAGGAAATGAAGGACAAATACTACATGTCCTCTCTGATATGAAATAAGCAAGTCAAGCTGTCTCAGAGTACTAGAGACTGGATGATAGGCTTACAGGGAATTGGAGTCTAGAGGAAGGTTGTACATTGACTCCTACATGGGTGAAATCTATGATAAAGTGGAGGTAAGTATTTATACAGGGAAAGGATAAGATGCGGGCATAGGGATACTACTGGGTGAGGCTTTGCAGTATTGAGGGGGGCTAGGGTTGGGAGGATGGGTCAGATGACTCAAGGAATTGGGGAGAGGATTGCAGGGAACAGATTATCGGGTATATGGTTAAAACTACAATGATGAGAAAACCCTTTAAAAAACATAATAAGGAAGGGTTACCTTTTTGGGGTTCTTAATGGGGGCATCTGGCACAGGGGCAGGCTTCTTGGGAGTGTGTGAGTGCTCATCTTGTCATAGCATGTTATATCATTAGTTTGAGATCCATACAATGTGTGGGAAGGTGTACCCCATCCTGGGAAGGCTTGATGTTCTGAAATATAGGGAATTGTATCTCTCAAGAGAATTGGTGGCTCCCAATGGAGAATGACAGTCTAGTGTGTCAAGCCCTCAGCATTGTTGCAAGTGTCTGTGAATCTGGTCCTTCAAGCAGTGAAGCTTGGTTGTCACTGTGGACCATGAGGGGAGGGGAAAGAGATGAATAGAAATGAGGGAAGCAGGGTACCTGGGGGGCAATGGAAGTGTTCCACAAGATCATGCAATGATGGATATAGGACATGTTAAATTTTGCCAAAAATGTATAAAAGTCTATAGGCTAAAATGTAAACCATCATGTAACTAAAAATTTAGAAAATTGTCCAGCCTAAAGTATAAACCATAATGTAAACCAAAATGGAACCATGTTTGATAACTATGTTTCAGTATCTGTACATCAGCTGCAGCAAATATAACGTGAACATGTAAAAAGATCATTGCTGGGGAAGGGGGAAAAGGGTTTGATGTTGAATATATCAGGGTTCCCTATATTGTATAAGTGACTTTACTGTGATCTAAAACTTTTTTGAAGACAAAATTAAAAATTAAAAAGAAAAAGAGGATGTAGACACTGAGGAAGGAATGAAAGAAATTGCCTTGCCACTGTACACGCAGGGCAACACCTACTACAGTGATGAAAGGCAAAATTTCAAAAACGAAGTTTTATGATATTTTCATTTTTAATACCCCAATTTATTTTTTACTTTATTTTAGTTTTTCTAAATTAGTATGTATTCTATTTCTAATCTTTAAACCTATCATTTCTATTTGATTTTCCTACTAATTGAATTTGGCAATATATTAGGCTTCATTTTTGATCATGCTTTGGACCACAGAGGTGTTCAACTATGGCAGAGGAGGAACACTAATGTGGGGTGTTATTGATGGGGGACACATGGTTGGGAGGGAGTTCTCCAGGGCATGTATGTAATGTACATAAACATGTTCGGATATTCATTGGGTATTTTTATAGTAGTTACACTTAAAAATGACAACTGAGGGAGTGCTGAGTTCCTAGCCAGGGGAGCTCTGTCACATTTCCCAACAGAACAGCAACAATTCCCCAAGTGCAAGGGCAAAGACCAGTGAAGAAGGATGGCCCAATGATGAACCCTTGATACTGATGACTATGCTTATAAGCCTGTGTGCCTGAAATTTGAACTAGGCCTGGAGCTGCAGGGTGCCTAAGAGTTACCTCCTGAGAGCCTCCATGTTGGTCAAATGTGGCCACTCTCTAAGCCAAACTCAGCATGTAAATGCATTACCTTCCCCCCAGGAGGGGACATGACTCCTGGGGATGAGCCTCTCTGGCACTGAGAGAGTACTACCAATCACTAGCTGGTGATGCAACTGGAAAAAGATCTTGAATAAAAGGGGGAATAAAAATGATAAAGAAAAATAAGTTTATATGCCTAAGAGTCTTCAAAAAAGAGTCGGGTGGTCATTAGAGGAGTTGCACTTATGCACATCTCAGCAGGATTCCAGAGACAGCCAAAGTAGATACAACCCCAGGTACTGGTGCTCCTGAGGGCTATGAAGACACACAGGTTCTATGGTAATGGCAGATAGCTCTGGAAGCCTTTTCAGTGGGTCCTACATTGTAATTTGTGTTCCTGAGTGTGATGGAGTTGGACTCAGATGTGACCTTTCTACACATGCCTCTTCTGTCACTTTTACTGATTGTAAAAGTGGTTGGCACTGGGGTTGATGTATATTCAGGAGACTTAAATCTCTCGACTGGCCATGTGCCAGCTGGGCCCTGAGCCTCAGCAGAGTTGCGATTCCTACTCTCCGGTTCATTGGACTAACCCAGGTCAGCTAACAGGGAGGTGAAGATGGTCAACCACCACACTTAAGCAGGAGAATTGCATCCATCAAACTCATGGAAGCTAAGCTCCCTCTTGATTTAAAGGTGGAGTGGATATCACCATCTCAGCGTCCACAGGATGGAGGAACAAATATGGATTAGAGTGGACTCCCTGGTGTTCTACTATAGAACAATTGTGACTCTAGCAATTGAAGAAACTGTATCATTGATGTGGAGACTGGCCACAGTAGTTGCTGAGGGCAGAGAGAAGGAAGAAGAGATGAGATGTGGAGGCATTTTTGGAACTTGGAGTTGTCCTAAATGATATTGCAGGGACAGATGCTGGACATTATATATACTGCCATAACTCACTGAATGGACTAGGGGAGAGTGTAAAGTACAATGCAAACTATAATCCAAATGCACTGAATGTGCCACAATGATGAAAGAGGTTGTTGATGTGGGTGTGGGGTGGGGTGTGGGGTATATGGGAACCTCTTATATTTTTTAATGTAATATTTTTTGTGGTCTGTATATCTTTAAATAAAAAGGCAATTAAGTTTTAAAAAACGAGCTTTAGGGGAGTGGGCAGATGTAGCTCAGTGGTTGAGAGATTGTTTCCTGTGTTTGAGGTTTTGGGTTCAATCCCTGTTACTTTCTTAAAAAAAAAGTGAATGGGAATTGATTCATCCTAGAACTCAGGGTGGTTCCTGGCCATTCACAATGGGAGAATATTTCTGGAAGTTCCTGTATGAAGCAGTAGCCAGGGGAACTCTATTACTAATGCGCCCTGCATGTTACACTCAAAGAAGTTGTAAGATGGCAGAATGTGACCTTGTGTGAGCGCCTGTTAATCATGAGATTACTTTCCTGTTTTTTTCTCTTACAAAATCATTCTCAGCTGATTGTACAGCTTTACAAACTGTTAGGCTTTAGGCTCAATTGATGTTGGGAAGGTCACTCATGGTGCCTGTAAATTTATATATTGGGCACCTACCTCACCATCCTGCCACAGGCAGAAAAAGGATATTCAGTTTTCTAACTTCTTATTGAAACAGTATTTCTCAACCTCTTCCTAGTTTGTGGTCACTTATACTAGAGGCAGGATAAACTGGAGAGGGGAAATTTACCTTCTTTCTCATCCCAATGTGTCCATCCTTTCATATAATCATGTATTCATCTCACATATGGGAAGTTCCAGTCCTCTGAGCAAGCAAATAATTTTTTAACTTAGAAGCTGACCTGATCAACACTGGTAGCAGATACCTGTGATACTTTGTTGAGAAGGCATCTGAGCTCACATCTGGACTCCACAGGAAGAGAGCCACGATCAATTTCAGTTTGCCATGAGCATTGGGAAGGATTTGCCGCATGTTTCCAATCTCATGAGTTCATATAAACATCTCATTCATCTTATCCATCCTTTAGCTTTCTATTGCAGTGCCTAGTTCTTCTCTCTATTCTTTTATATCCTTGTATGGTATTGGCAGAGCATGGACAGCAAGTTGGGAAGGGGTGACATATATTAACCATCCCCTTCTCTGTGTGTTTTCTGCATTTTGTTCATGTTTTAACTAGTACCTTTATCTGATATATGATCATGATTTGTTTGCTGTCTCTTTATCTGTCTCCTTCCATTGCCACTCTGTAGATGCCATGATGCTAGGGACTGTTATTTCTTTATTCTTGTATCCTTCTCACCTTCTGCCTTTTTTTCCAATACCTGGTGCAAGTCTGACACATAATAGTCTTTCAATTTTATTGCCTAACTCAACTTTTTAAACTTACTTTAAAAAATCATCCTCCATACTGCGCCCCCCAAAATCTTTCTAAACTATAATCTTGTTCCATTTCTAGTTAAAACCTTTGAATGACTCCTAACTGTTTACCATATAAAGTCCAGATTCTAAATCCCTTAGTGTGGCACAACAAAATTTTCAAGATTTTATCTTCACCCAGCTGTCTGATTGACTGGCCGATGTTCTCTCCTCCACATTCTAAGCACCATTTTATTTTGTACTTTTGAGCTTTAACATCTGCAGTTTTTAAAATCCAGACTGCCCATTCTCCCTTGCCCACCCAAGGGACTGCTTTTCGTCCTTCAGAATTCCAGGTTTTGAAGGGATGCAATGTAGAAAATTGTTAAAAGTGTAGGCTAAACATCAGGTTGCTCAGGTTCAAATCCTAACTCTAGTTGTGCGAACTTGTGGAATTTACTAACTTCTCTGACCCTGAGTTTTCTTATCTGTAAAATGATGGGTAGTAGTGTTGTTGATGGGAGAAATCAATGAGCTAGTTTACACAAAGGACTTTGCACATTGTCTGGCACATAGTGAACACTCAGTTAAGTTTGTATATTCACTTAAGTGGGATTCAGACCCAACTGCTTAGTCAACTGGGGGAGATAGACAAGACTTTAATATAGTGTGATAAATAATGTATTCATTATGCAAATAGGATATAAAGGGAGCACAAAGGGCAAGGTCATAAAAAGAGCACCAAACAGAGTTTGGGGACAGGAGTGCCTGAGAAAATGTTTCTGAGAAAAGGAGATGCTTGATATGAATTCTGAAGGATGGGTTAGAGGGTGACAAAATGAATGGGATGCAGTAGAATTGGATAGATGAACCACATCTGGCCCCAGGCAGGTGTGTCAGGGTGAGAGGTAATCACCCAAGGCTGAGTGACCAAGGCATTAGCATCTTTGGTTACTTTTGAATACAGCAGTCTCCTGGTTTAGCCCATTGGCACTCCATGTGCCTTGCCACTTTCTCAGGTGCAGAGGATAAATTGGAAGAGGGCTTAGGCAGCAAAAGCTTTCATTCTGACATAAAGGCAGATGAGAGCTAAGTATGTGAGCCAGGGTGTGTGGGTACAGCTCCTAGGGAAGCATCTCCTTGATCACTCTCCTGCTCTTGATAAATGGAGATGAGTTGTGGGGAATGGTCTTTATTCCCTTCTCCATGGTGAGAGAGGTAATGGTTGGTATGCCAGGGTTGCATGGCCCTTTGGGAAGGAAGAGCAGTCTATTTCACCAGCAGCATCCCCTGGGTAGAACAGTAGCCTGGGGCCGTAATGATCGCTCAAGTTCTACAACTTCCTCTGGCATGTATAAATGCCCTTCCCCTATGGGATCCCTTTTTCCTATGGTCCTAAAATTTATCTTCTGTTTTCTGTATGCTGGCTCTGAAATAAAACAAAACAAACAAAACAAAAAGAAACAAAAGAAGACTAACTTCTTTTTTTAAACAGATCAATTTTATTGATACATATTAATAAAACATACAATTCATCTAAAGTGTACAATCAATGGTATTTGGTATAATCACATAGTTGTGCATTCATCATTTCAATCACTATTAGAGAATTTTCATTATTTCAATAATAATAATAAACAAAAACCAGACAAACAAATAGAAAATTCCTTACCTCTCAATCTCTCTGTTTCCCCTGCTGTACATCGCTGCTGTTTCTGGCTATTCTTGCACAATTATTAATTGTTTATTAAGCAGTTTGACTGTGATATATTCACATGCCATATGATCTTTCCAAAATGTATAATCAATGGCTTTTAGTATAATCATAATGTTGTACATTCATCATCTCAAAAATTTTAGAACAATTTCATTACTCCAAAAAGAAAGACTCCATGCCCTTAGCATTCCTTCCCCAGCCCTCATAACCACTGATCTAATTTCATCTTTATGAATTGATTTATATTTATATTTTATATAAATGGAATAATACAATATGTGGTGCTCTATGTCTGGTCTACTTCACTTAGTATAATGTTTTTTGTTGTTGTTGTGGTCTGATATTAACATTTTGTAGTAATAAACTACATTTATTCAACTTCAAAGAAAAACAGTCTTATATATGCAATTTTACCTTATTCACATTTCACATAATATATTTCTATTTTACATAATATGTTTAGTTCATAATAGTGCAATCATACAGTATTTGTCCTTTTGTGTCTAGTTTGCTTCACTCAACATAATGTCCTCCAGGTTCATGCATGTTGTCATATGTTTCATGACTTCATCTTTTTCTTACTGCTGCATAATATTCCATCATGTGTATACTCCACGGTTTGCTTATTCATTCATCAGTTAATGGACACCTGGGCTCTTTCCAACTTTTGGCTATTGTGAATAATGCTGCTATGAATATCTGTATGCAGATATCTGTTCATGTCACTGCTCTCAGTTCTTCTGGGTATATATCTAGCAATGGTATTGCTGGGTCCTATGGCAAGTTTATATTCAACTTCCTTAGGAACTGCAAACAGAGAAGACTAACTTTTGGTCTTTCTTTCCTGGCCCAGGAACATCATTCATGATTAGTCAAAATCACTCACCCAACTCAATGAAAAAAGGAGAGTGCTATTTTTGTTGTAGGCAAAGGAGTCCAAAAGGAGAGGTTCTTATGAGATTTTTACACTGAGGCTCATTTTCATTGGCTAGGAGTTTTAACAGTTAGCAGAGCGTGTGTATGTGGGATGAAGTGGAAGTAGAACAATGGAAGCAGAAGGCATGGAGTGAAGAAAAGTGCGGCACTATGACATGTTAAAACTTAGAAGAGGTATACCCAATTTTCTTTTTTTTTTTTGGCTTCAAATTTGAAATTGATGGATGGAAATATCACTCAGGGAAAAAATCAAGTTATACATGTGAAAAGGCAATGTGAATGTGACAGGAAATGAGGTAGTCTGTGAAGCATAATTTATCTGAAAGAAATGCAAGAGAAAATAAAAAATAAGTTTATTCATTAGCAATTGCCCCATGCCTGGTAGGAATAGTGAGTAAAAGTCGGATAGGGCACTAAGAATCTCCTAACAGATATTTTAGGGAATTCCAAAGTGTCGAAAGAGTGGTTATTCTTTTGTATTCCTTTGGTAGACTTATTTGGGATTTTCATCTTCAACAATTTGATTCAAAAGAGAAACAAGATATTAAAATGTTCTTAACTGTGTAATTACCTGCTTGAAGTCTGTGTGCAAAAGTCTGAGATGCATTGGGAAATCGATCAGCCTTCAGATAGCCTGTCAAACTAATTTAATGTAAAGATATGGGCTTTTTACCTGGACATGTGGGTTCGAATTCAGGCTCTACCCTTTATGTATATACCATGTATATACATGTATATGCCATGTATATAGGGAAGGTGATTTGTAAAAAGTTATAGGTAAGCCTTCAAAAATAGAGGTTGTCATTTTCAGTAGCTGTTAACTAGGTATCCAAAGTGAGGTGACTGTTGATTCTTTGGTGTAAGAAATAAGAGGAGTTTATAAAATATGACATTTGCCACAAGGGGGTGTTAATATGTCATCCTGATCTAGCATTAATGTCTCGTCTTCCTTAAGAATGAACAGATGACAGGGCATTAGACAGCTCTCCTCAACCAGAGTCTATGAACATATTTTATGGGTTCTAAGAACACCCTAAAAATTTCTGGACAGTGTATGTGTGTATATGTGAGTGTGATCTGTCTCATTTTGGACATGGACATGAATATTGGACTCCTTTTCTTTTTAATTAATACTTATGCTACGTATGGAATTTTTTTGTCTTTATTTTTTAAATGTTACATTAAAAAAATATGAGGCCCCCATATACCCCCCCACCTTCCTCACCTCACTCCTCCCCCCATAACAACAACCTCCTCCATCATCATGAGACATTCACTGCATTTGGTGAACACATCTCTGAGCACCGCTGCACCTCCTGGTCAATGGTCCACATCATAGCCCACACTCTCCCACAGTCCACCCAATGGGCCATGGGAGGACATTATGCATGGAATTTTAAGTCTTCTTTCATTTGCTTTGGTAGATGAAAAGTCAAGGACTAAAATTAAGTGACTGAAGCAAACATTATTTAGTATTCCTGAGGCTTGAGACACAGCTCTTTTGACCTCAAATTTGTTGCGATGTATGCTATATCATGCTGATCCTGTTTAGGAAATGAAGCATTAAATATGTCACAGGTGAAAAATTCAGTTGGTTCAGGAAACAGTAACCTTTTTCAGATTCATTTTGATTATAAGCAAGAATCTGAAAGTAGACACCATTCTTCCCTAAGTGTCAACTCCACTAGGAATTCTTGAATAATTGCCCATGTCAATCTCTCTTTTTGAAGGTAACAACTCCCCCCCCCCCATTCTAGATGCCCACATGGAAATTAAAAAATTGGTCAGTGATCCAATTATGTCTCAAGATTGCGACACTTTGTGTTATGCTGGCAGAGAGTGATGAAGTCTTTACCCGGGTGATTTTGTTTTTATCAGATATTTGAGTGCCATGGAGATGTGACTGAAAGGCTCACTTGTTTCATCCCATGATTCCCAGTTGAGGATCAATACCTCTTTTAGATGCTGTTCATCTGTCAAAGCCAGTGACTGCTGGTACCTATTTTATTGTTATGAGGTTGAATTTCAGGAACAATTTATGACTGCTTTGCTCAGCCATGAGAATTACTTCCCAATGTTTTCCAAAATTCTATTTTGTCATTAAAATGAACTCAGGTATCTTTGTTCTTTGTTTTTTTCTAAACAATCTTTTCTGTTATTTTATATAAAGCAATACATGAACAGGGTGAAATATTAAACATTACAAATAGTACACAATTCTAAAATTTAAAATACGAGTTTCCTCATCCAAGTTCACTTTTTTTTTCTGGAGAAGTCAGCACTAGTGGTTTATTTTGTATTCATCCAGAAACTTCCTATGCAAATTCGGCATAAACATGTACATGTAACTTGAAACAAAATGGAGGCAGATTGGTACACAGTTCTATACTTTTTTTTTTTCACGTAACACGGTATCTTGGAGATATCAACACAATCAGCCTTTTATAAAGGGCTGGCTGGCTGGTATTTATCATGTGAATGTAACACAATGTATTTAACTAGCCACCCTAATTTTGGTTTTTAACCTTTCTTTTCTCCCTGGCCAATGCAAACAATGCTACAGTGAACATCTTTCTAGACACCTTTAAACATATGGCCATGCATAGCTATAAGATTTTTGTAAATTATATTTTCAGAAGTGGAATTGCTGGTTCAAAGTGTATATTTGTATGGCTTGTCTTATTCTGCAATTTTTATTTTATGGCAAAATTTATTTTTTGTATTTTACTTTTCAACATAGTGATATACAAGCTTGGTCAAGGGTTGAAAGTAAAACAAAACAAAACAAAACAGATTGAAACAACTTAAACTTCCTAGTTATTAAATTGACGTCTTTTAAACTCTTTGTGAAGAAAATTTTCTTTCGTCTATGAGACTAATCCAGGAATATTTTATTGCTCCTGGATTGCTATTGGCTACTCTAACCTGACCTTGGCTAATAGAGTGCAACCATCAGATTAATTCTTTAATATTTCTGTCACCTTTGAAGACTCTGGCCATGGGATGATTTAAGTTTCCTCTTGGCAGATTTCTTGGTCCATAATTGGTCTTTCTACCCTACAGTCATTTGGACTTATTTTCTATATGTAAACATGCAACATGCTTGTTTTATAGTACAAATTGCCATTACTTAAGCAATAGTTTTCATCTCCTCCACAGTTCTATGTAGCAACTCATATGGTTATACAAGGGGTTCAGTATCTGCCCTGGGCCAAGAGATTTGTCCAAATAATGGCAAAATCTCCTCATGTATAAAAATAAGATTCATACTACAATGACTTATTACTCATACCTGCATATGATTTATGTGGCTCCTTACCTATTTATGAAAATTGAAAGCTGTCCTGACCCTATATGGCTACCCAGAACTGGGATGTGAGTCTTTCTTGCCTAGATCTTGAAATTCCAATGACCAGCAATTGAATGTGGGCTTGGGAGGGGATGCGATCTTGAGTAAGACTGAGAGCCATTTACAGGGAGACTCAGAGCAGTGAAAAATAAGGTGATAATATGTCTGTGACTTTCAGGATAAATACTTCATTCTAAAAGGAGAATCTGGGCAGCATACAGTAGCATCTACTACAGTTCTCCTCTTGATCATCTCAGATCGACTTGCCTCATAAAGTAAGTTCTCCTCATCTGGGAAAAGTTCCTCCAGGATTGGATGATCTCTTTTCCTGCTGAAACTT
Source organism: Dasypus novemcinctus (assembly GCF_030445035.2). Taxonomy (NCBI): domain Eukaryota; kingdom Metazoa; phylum Chordata; class Mammalia; order Cingulata; family Dasypodidae; genus Dasypus; species Dasypus novemcinctus. The sequence goes on along the minus strand of NC_080673.1, from coordinate 196,000,276 downwards.
ACAGGGGGAAGGCTGGTGGAGTGAACTGTATCTCCCACCATAGCAGCTGGTCTTGAGGACTTACCTGATATTTTTCATCTCTCTCCTCCACTACACACTCTGAATTTCCTATGACTCCTTTCAGCACTTCTGCTGGTATAACTGGACTGATCCTGATAGGGTAACCCAGACCATCATCCTTGGTGGGTCTTAGACTGGAAACCATGCCTTTCTCAGGCCATGGGGCCTGTCTGTGTCCATTTGTCACTAGAATATTTTAGGGGCGTTCTGAGAGATGAGTTAGTGGCCAGTGTAGTAGTCAGTCAAAGGGGTGCTGATGCAAAGTACCAGAAAACTTTTGGCTTTTATGAAGGGTAGTTATTTGGTGTGGAAGCTTAGTTATAAGGCCCTAAAGAGTCCAACTCAAAGTTACTTCCTCACCAAACTCTATTGCCATGTGTTGAAGCAAGATGGCGGGCAATGTCTAGGAGGGTTCAGCTTTCCTCTTCCTCTTAAGGCTTCATGGGCCCAGCTTTTTTGTCTCAGCTATAGACTAGAGGGTTCGTTTCTTTTCAGGCCCAGCTGCTCTGGTCTCTTCACAAGGTCAGGTGTGGACTATCAGGCTTATCTCTCTTTCTGTGTCTACAGAGCTATCTCTCTTCCTCTGCATATTTCTCTGTGTATTTACTTCTGTCTCTTTGATTGAGCATCCATTTATACAGCCCACTAAGGGCATGGGGACTCAACTCTGAGTCACCTGAATGATGTGGTTGAATCAAAGCCCTAGTCTTGGTTTAATCAAGTAAATGTAAAGCCTTTGGATTTAAATCAATCAAAGGGTATCATGTCCAGAGGAACAGACCAGTTTACAAACAATATCTCTTTTTGGGATTCATAAATAATCTCAAACTGCTACAGCCAGGTTTTGTTAGTTAGAGTCAGTGATCCCTACCAGGACGGTGACTCCATTCTTTGTCTGTTTATTTCTGGGCATAAGGAGCTTGAAATGACCAGGCAGCAGCCAATGGAAGACTTTCTGTGTGCCCTGGAGGAAATGTTGTCTCTCTGAGAAACAGGATCTATAGAGTCTAAAGTTACTGGGGATGGAATACACAAATTCTTTAAGTGGGTCACTGGGAGTCATGGTAAGCAGGGCCACTTCTACTTTTACCAATTGATTCCTGGATCTATGTATTCTATCTATTGGGTGCACAACACCATATAAATGTATAATGAATCTTAGAAAATCATGCTCCACCCTCATTAAGCATTGCCCCTAAACTGACACTTCAGTTGTGCTATTGATGGGCCATCCCAATGTTCTATTTTTCTTTTACACTTTTTAAATTAAAGTTAATAGATCACAAAAAACATAAGAAGTTCCCATACACCATGCTCCCCTCCCCCACACCCCATCATTTTTGTAAATTGTATTTTTTTGAAGATATATACATCCTGATATCCTATTTAATCCACAAATTTCTGGGTTGTGTAGTATTTTATATGGCCAGTTGATCCCATGGTCTTGGTTCTACTCCTGTACCTCCTTTGCTATAGAGAGGTTCTCTGGTCTGACACTTATAGGCTGGATGGGATCCCATGTGTATAAGTCAAATATTTTATAAGTCCTTGAATAGTGGTGCTGGTCAAGGCTCTGCAGGTAGAAAAAACAAACCCATACCTGAATGTACGTATTGGCAAGATTCTCCAGAGAAACAGAATTGATATGATATAACATGATATATATGTATACATATATATATAATATATAAATATATATCTCTTTATATATATATAAAGAGATACATCATGAGGAATTGGCTTACATGACCATGGGGGCAGGCAAGCCCAAATCCCATAGGGCAGGCCTCAAGCTGGAAATTCAGATAAAGGTAATTCTGAAGTCTGGCAAGCCCATACTCCCCAGGGGAAGCTGATTGAATGCAGTCGAGAGAGAAATTCTTCTTTTCTGATTTCAGGAATCCTCACTTCTGGCTTTTAAGGTGATTGCTTATAGAAATCTCCTTCGTTGATCAGAGATGCAATCAACTGTATTTGCAATCCACTGATTATAGATGCAAATCCATCTATGAAATACTCTCACAGTCACAATCAGGCTAGTACTTGCTTGGCAAAACAACTGGACACCATAACCTAGCCTCACTGACACATGAAATTAACCCTCCCATTGGGGAAATCATCATTTTTTACACTGGCCATGGTGTTACAAGTTCCTCCTTCCCTCTTTTCTGGTCAATGAGTTTTAGGTTCGCGTATTTGGCAAGGGACTGTGAGTTTTTATTTTTTTTAGGCAGTTACTCTCAACCTTTCAATCTCGATTTCTTTTGCTGTGTACCTTAAGAAAATTCTTTACTGATAGCCCACATATCTGGCCCATAGGAAAACTGTGTTTTATTAACCATTTGCCTAGCTCTTTGAGGATCAGAACTTTTCTAGCTGTCACTCTGATCTTCCTTTCATTGTGATAGCTATACCTACATTGCTCCTAAACGTGTTCCAGTTAAGTGCTGTTCCAATTATGTGTTGCTTCCTGGCACTCTAGTTCTGTCCAGCATCTTCTACTATCAGCCCTGGCCTCCAGAGGAGAATCACCACTGAGGTGCTCAGCAATGCTGGTGCCCTTTCAGCAACTCGTTCTTTATCACTTTGGTAAATGGAATATTCTCTAGGCGCTGCCATGGGACACAGTTAGCTGGTGGGTTTTCTGGTCTTATACAGTATTTCCATTCTAGTATTCTTCTCCGAATCTTTTGGTGCTCTTCTCCATCATATGCCATGATCATTATTGTATTTCTACTTATTATAGGCCATTACTCTTTTTCCACAAGAGCCATTCTAGGAACAAGTTAACACTGTCTCCTTGGGTTCTTGTCAGGGTGTTAAATCCTATTTTACAAAATTGGCTTTCATATCAATAAAATTCCCTCTATCTAACTTCATATTTCACCCACACCCATCTTGACCCAGCAAATTTGGATTCCAGTCCTGCACATACTCAATAAGCAACTGCTCTTATGTGTTGGCTAGTTCCTGCAGTCAGCAGGTAGAGTTGACTGGAGTATAGTTCCCTTTTTCCCTTAGTGAGGAACATGTGTGTCTAGGTTAACTTGTGATTTGGCCCTAGTTATTGGTCTGGTGGCCAGGAGAGGAGATGGAGAGAGATCTAGGAGTGACTGGCACAGTTATTTCAGAAGGCAAAGGCCTCTGCATTATTTTTAAGCCAGAGGTGGAGTGCTAGGCTGAAACAGAGAGGAGTGGGCCACTTCTGCAGGCCCAGAGAGGTCAGGAGAACCCAGGGATTCAAGATTTCTGAGTGCATTGATATGAATATCTCAGGACCCCACTCCTTTCCAATCTGGACTTCAAACTGGGCAAAGCAGACCTGCAAAGGTTGAGCATTCACTCTTTTCTAGAATTCCATTACTCCTATTCAAAATTCCTGGGTCTCATTCTCAGTTTTTTTCTTTCTTCTTTTTTTTCCTGTAGCCTGACTGCAAAAGATGAGAATTAACTTCATGTGTTGCCAAGGAGGTCCCCTGGCTTTTACACTTTGCCTTCAGTTTGTGCTTAATCATCTTCAGCCTTTGATTGTATTTCTCCAATGCACAGATACCCCCCGGGCGCAAGTCATCCAAATCCATAGTCCTTGTAATTAGCGCTTCTCCTAAACATCTGCAATGCTTGAGATATTGTCCTTGCCAGTTCATTCCCTTTCACCAACCCATCATTCAGTTCTTTCCCTATGAAAACTTTATAATTGCAGCTACAATATGCCTGGGGCTACTAGTACTCCATCTAACTCCCTGTGTTGGAGTCCTCATTGCCAACCAGCTGGCAGGGGATTCAGTTCCAAAATCCCATTTTATTGCCTGCTTCTGTAGACACTCTCAGCACCGACTGTCTTAGTTTAGGATTTATGTGTGGGGAGTTTACTGAGGAATATTTTTGATAACAACACCTGGTAGGGAGTGAGGGAAGCAGAACTGGTCAGAGGGGGAGGTTGATGCCTTTGGAATAGAGGTCTCCAATAATTCCATGGGGACCTGTGGAGCTGGATGGCCCCTCTGAATTGTCCAAATCCTGGCAAGTGACTGGGCCTTTGTATCCTTCTCTTTGCCAGTAAATGATGTGGACTGCCCCTGGGAAGGCGCTGTAAAAAGACTCAGCTGTGAGGCATCAGGAGCCAATACTCCCAACAGCTGGAGGAATGACTGTCCTGTGCCAAAGGTGGATGTGGGCAATGCGCCACATCATCCGCAGCTCACTCATTGACTTTTTAGATATTGCACTAGTGATGCACCCAGCTCTCTCATGGGACAAGTAAGGAATTCCCAGTGTAGCAGAACAAAGAGAAATAATTTCAAAACAGCGTATAAAGGTGATGTGCTAATTAGAGGTATATAAAAGATAGAGTGCTGGCCCAAATTAGCAAATGTTTCACTGTACTTGGGTATGTGTAAGTGGGTTTGTTACAGTGAAGACCCATGAACTGTGTTTTTAATCATAAGGTGAAGTTTACTGGAAGAACAGTGAGCAAAGGTGCAATCTGAGCAGAGGAAACAGGAGATGTAAAGGCAAGACGTTCTGTGTGTAGTTAAATAGGTGAAAGGGCAACTGTTTCACCCAGATGTTTGATTTAGAGAAAATTAAATCAGTATAAAATAGGAGACAAGAAGTAGCCCATATCATCATTAGCTGGGACTCTTGGATATCCCTCTCAGTACTATTCTATTTTTGAGGCTTCTTTCTTCCAGTTTAATTCTTTTAATTAAACATTTTATTTTGAGACAGTAGATTCACATACAGCTATAAATTAATTCATGGGGGACACCTGTGCAGCATTTATCCAGTTTTCCCCAATGGCAACATCTTGTAAAACTAGAGTACAATATCACAACTAAGATATTGATATTGATTCGGTCAAGATACAGAATATTCCATCATCACAAGGAATTCTAATGTTTTCCTTTTATAGCCAATATATAACTGACTCATCTTTCCTTAACCTCTGGCAAACACTAGTCTGTTTTCCACTTCTATATGTTTGTCATTTCAAGAATCTTATGTAAATGAAACCATACAGTATGTAACCTTTTGGCAATAACTTTTTTCCCTCCACATAATTCTCTGGAGATTCATCCATGTTGCTCCTTATAACAATAGTTCATTACTTTTTATTTCTGGATAGTATTCTGTGGTATGGTTGGACCATACTTTGTTTAACCAGCCACTCTTTGAAAGGTATATAGGTTGATTTCAGTTTTGGGCTGAATAAAGCTGCTATAAACATTTGCGTACACATTTTTGTGTAAACATAAGCCTTCATTTCTCTGGGATAGATGCCCATGAATGCAATTGCTATATCGTATGGTAGTTGCAATGTTAACTTTTTTTTTGAAAGAAACTGTAAAACTGTTTTCCAGAGTGGCTGTTCCAGTTTACATTCCCACAAGATATGTATTAGTGATCTAGTCTTTCTGCATCCTTGTCAGCATTTGAGATTGCTACTGTTTTTATTTTAGCCATGTTATAGGAATGCAGTAATATTTCATTGTGGTTTTAATTTACATTTCCCTAATGGCTAATGATGTTAAACATCTTTTCATGAGTTTATTTGCCACCTCCATGTTTTCTTGCATGAAATGTCTCCTCATGTCTTTTACCTATTTTCTAATTGAGTTTTTTTTTAACTGATGAGTTTTGAGAGTTATTTATATTTTCTTTTTTTTTTAAAGATTTATTTATTTCTCTCCCCTCCCCCCACCCCAGTTGTCTGTTCTGTGTGTCTGTTTTGCTGCGTGTTTTTCTTTGTCCCCTTCTGTTATTGTCAGTGGCACAGGAATCTGTGTTTCTTTTTGTTTCGTCATCTTGTTTCATCAGCTCTCCGTGTGTGTGGTGCCATTCCTGGGCAGGCTGCACTTTCTTTTGCTCTGGGTGGCTTTCCTTACGGGGTGCACCTGTGTGGCACGGCACTCCTTGTGTGCATCAGCACTGTGCATGGGCCAGCTGCACATGGGTCAAGGAGGTCCGGGGTTTGAACCATGGACCTCCCGTGTGGTAGATGGATGCCCTAACCACTGGGCCAAGTCCACTTCCCTCTTTATATTTTCTTGATACTAGTCCTTGGTTAGATATTTGATTTGAAATTTTTTTTTCTTTTCTATAAATTTTCGTCCTCTTTTTTTTTTTTTTTAATTCCCTCCCCCCCTAATGGCTTGCCTGCTGTCTGCTCTATTTGTTCATTTGCTGTGAGTTCTTCTGTGTCTGTATTTATTTTTATTTCCCCCCCCCCCCCCGCCCCGTGGCTTGCTTGTTTTCTGCTCCCTGTGTCCATTCGCTGCATGCTCTTCTGTGTGTTTTTTTTAAATTGTGTCCCTTTTTGTTGCTTCACCTTGCTGAGTCAGCCCTCCATAGCGCTTGCAGGCCGGTGGCTCTCTGCAGTGTGTGGGCGAGCCTGCCTTCACAAGGAGACCTCAGGATGCCAACACAGGGCCTCCCATATGGTAGATGGGAGCCCAATTAATTGAGCCACAGCTCCTTCCCTTTTCATCCTTTTAATAGGGTGTTTTTTTTTTAATGTTACATTAAAAAAAATATGAGATCCCTACATACTCCCCACCCCTCTCATGCTACTCCTCCCATATCAACAATCATGGGACATTCATTGCATTTGGTGAATACATTTTTGAGCACTACTGCACTGCATGGATAATGGTTTACATTATTGTTTACACTTTTCCCTAGTCCACCCAGTGGGCCATGGCAGGACATACAATGTCCAGCAACGGTCCCTGCAGTATCACCCAGGACAACTCAAAGTTTAATAGGGTCTTTAACACAACAAAATTTATAATTTTGATGAAGCCCAATTTATCGATTTTTCCATTTATGGATTGTACTTTTGGTTTCAAGTCTAAAAACCCTTTGTCTATCTCTAGATCACAGGGATTTTCCCCTATATAATTTTATATATTAAATTTCATTCAGAGATTCATTTTGATTTAATTTTAAAATAAGACATGAGACTTAGGTCAAGGTTTATTTTATTTTTTTCCCCTGTGAATATCTAATTGCTCTAGCATCATTTCTTGCAAATAATGTCTTTTTTCAATGAATTGCTTTTGCAAGTTTGTACAGAATCAGTTGGGACAGCAAGATGGCAGCAGAGTAAGGAGCTCCTAGAGTCACTTTGGGCTACAGAGTTGCTAGTAATCACCCAGAACTATCTGAAGCACCTGTTTGGGGGCTCCAGGATACCAGAAGAGCATCCTGCAACATCCTTGAAGGAATGGAAGGAGGAGACTGCCCATCTGCAGAGAAGATTAGTAAGTAGAGCACTCCACACCCTTGAGGCCAGTGCTCATTCTTTACTGGAGGTACAAGTTGCCTTGGGAGCTATTCCATGGTAGGAATTGGAAACTCCACTTCCCAAAAATGGGAGCAGGAGAGGAAGAGACAATTGGGCACTGTAGCAGTTTGATATTGATGAATTCCAAAAAGAAATATTGGATTATGTTTGTAAACTGGTCTTTTCCTTTGGGCATATGAGATTATATTGAATTCAATATAATCTCGGTATGGCATTGAGTACCCACCCCTAGGTGGGTGGGGACTTGCAGATAAAAGGCATGGCAAAGGACAGAGTTGAAGGATTTTGATGTTGGACTTTTGATGTTGGTATTTGATGCTGAAGCCTTAAGCTGGAGCCCTGGGAAGTAAGCTCACAGAGGGAACAGAAGCAGGCCCCAGGAAGAGAGAAACTCTGAGCCCAGGAAAAAGAAGCCTAAGGAAGAGAGTAACCCAGGAAGCATGAACCCTCGGAGATGTCAGCAGCCATCTTGCTCCAACACGTGGAAGTAGACTTTGGTAAGGGAAGTAACTTATGCTTAATGACCTGGTATCTGTAAATTCCTATCCCAAATAAATACCCTTTACAAAAACCAATCGATTTCTGGTATTTTCCTTCAGCACCCCTCTGACTGATTAATACAGGTGCCAACTTCAGCTACTGACTAATAAATTCAGTGGGCTAAAGTATAATCCTAAGAACAGCTAAAGTTTGAAGTTGTCCACATCAGAAAGAGGCCTGGTAGCTGCCTTCTTCACTCCTGGCACGAGGGGAAGGGGGGTGGACTGAAAATCACAGTGTTGGTATGACTGCCTTCTTTCCATTCAGTTCATATTGCAGCTCTAGCCTAAGCCCCAGCCCCACCTCTGTCAGGGAGGAAGCTGGTGAGACCTGCACCAGCCTCTCCGGAAAAATATAGACCATGCCATGGAGGCCAGTGCTCATTCTACTCTGGTGGCATGGACCACTTCAGAAGCTATTCTGTGGCTGTAATTGGAAGGTCTATTTCCAAAAAGCAGGGGAGGAAGAGATTATTGACCACCATTTTCAGTTACTGGTTGGTAAATTTGATTGGCTAAAGTATAACCCCAAGTTTGAGCCTATCACAGTTGAAAAAAGGCTGGTAGCTGCCATTTTGACTCTGCCCCTGGCATAAGGGGAAGCCAGGTTGACTGAAAATCACAGTGAAGGTAGGGACTGGCTTCTTTCACCCAGATTGGCCTGCTGCCCTAGCCTAGGCTTTGGTCCTACCTCTAGAAGGGAGGAAGCTGGTGAACCTTGCACCAGCCTCTCTGGGGAACTGCAGGTACATTTGGATGGCACAGACTGAATAGTTGGAAGTCTACCAGGGCAACTGCAGTCATTTTGGACCCACTGGACATTGATTGCTGCCCACACATGCAGTTCCATCCCTACCCCAAGCAGGGGATAAAGGGGCATGAAGCTTCATCAGTCTCTCTGGGCAACTAGAGTCTAGACCTACATGACTTAGATTATTACACATGACTGTGGGTCTGTCCCTACCCCTGGTAAAGGAGAGAGTTAGGAGAAGCTTCACTGGTCCCTGGGGTAATGAAGGCCACTTGAATCTCCACGGCTTACAGCATCAACTAAATCCTTGGCTCCTACTACACAATCAGCAAGGGAGAAAGGGTAAGAAATCCCTAAACTAAAGAGAAAATCTGCACCCAGAATAAATATTCTAGTAAGCCAGATGTCAAGACACCAAAAAAATTACAATCCACACCAAGAAACAGGAAGATATGGCCCAGCTAAAGGAACAAGATAAGCTTCCAGATGACATTAAAGAGTTGAGACAGCTAATCATAGATGGCCAAAGAAATCTTCTTGATAAAGTCAATGAGATGGCTAAAGAGATTAAGGATATTAAAAAAGAATTTAAAAAAGAGCACAAAAAAGAATTTGAAAGCATACATAGAAAAACAGTAGAACTCATGGGAATGAAAGGCACAATAAATGAAATAAAAAATACACTGGAATCATATAATAGCAGATTTGAGGAGGCAGAAAAAAGGATTGGTGGGCTTGAAGAAATGGCCTCCAAAAGTGAGTATACAAAAGAAGAGATGAAGAAAAGAATGGAAAAAAAATAACAAGGTCTCAGGGAACTAAACAACAGCATGAGATGTGCAAACATATATGTCATTGGTGTCCCAGAAGGAGAAGAGAAGGGAAAAGGGGCTGAAGGAATACTTGAAGAAATAATGGTAGAAAATTTCCCAGTCCTGTTGAAAGACATAGATATCTGTGTCTAAGTAGCACAATGTACTCCCATTCAAATAAAAGTGAATAGACTAACTCCAAGACACATACTAATCAGAATGTCAAATGCCAAAGACAAAGAGAGAATTCCGAAAGCAGCAAGAGAAAGCAATACATAACATATAAGGGCTACCAAATAAGATTAAGTGCTGATTTCTCAACAGAAACCATGGAGGCAGAAGGCAGTACTATGATATATTTAAGATACTGCAAGAGAAAAACTTCCAACAAGAATCTTATATCCAGCAAGATTATCTTTAAAAAATGAGGATGAGTTTAGAATATTCACAGATAAACAGAAACTGAGAGTTTGTAACCAAGAGGCCAGCTTTGAAGGAAATACTAAAGGGTGTGCTACAGTCTGAAAAGAAAAGACAGGAGAAAGAGGCATGTAAGAGGGCATAGAAATGAATATTATATCAGTAAAGTAACTGAAAGTGTCAAAAGAGTGGTGAAAATAAAATATGACAGATAAAACCTGAAGGTAAAAATGGGTAAAATAAGAACTACCTTTAAAGTAATAACACTGAATGTTAATGGCATAAACTCCCCAAACAAATACAGATTGTCAGAATGGATAAGAAAATATGAGCCACCTATATGCCTACCAATAGATTCACCTTAGACCCAAAATACCAATAAATTGAAAGTGAAAGACTGAAAAAAGTTATTCTACACGTGCAGTAACAAAAACAAACAAACAAATAAACAAAAAACAAGCAAAAAAAAAACCCAGAAAGCCAGAGTAGCTATACTTATATCAGATGAAATAGACTTTAAAAGATGCTAGCAATGCACAATCTCAGAAGGAAGTCAAAAAGTTTTGGACCACAGAAGGGTTACAACTGTGGCAGGGGATGATCTTTGATGTGGGGTGTTAGTAATGGGGGATACATGGGAGGAAGTTCACCTGGGCATACCTATAAGATATATAAATGAGTTCACCTGTTCATGGGACATTGTCACAGTAGGTGGAAAGTCACACAATAACTGAAAGAATGTTGCATTCCCATCCTGGGAAATCCTCTACCTTCTCTATTGGAACAGCAACAATACCCCAAGTGCAGGGCAATGACTAGTGAAGAAAGATGGTTCATTGATGGACCCTTGATTTTGACGATTATGTATACGAGCTTTGCTCTTGAAATTGCAACTTAGCCTAGTGCTGTAGGGTTCCTAAGAGTTATGTCCTGAAAGCCTCCATATTGCTCAAGTGTGGCCTCTCTCTAAGCCAAACTCAGCATATAAATGCATTACCTTTAACCCAGCATAGGACATGACTCGAGGGATGAGCCTCCCTGGCACTGAGGGATTATTACCAAGCACCAACTAGCAATGCCACTGGAAAAAGACCTTGAATAAAAGGGGGAAAAGGTAAAGACAAATGAGTTTATATGGATAAGAGACTTCAAAGTGAGTCAGGAGAAATAAAAGAAAAGAAAAGAAAAGAAAAGAAAAGAAAAGAAAAAACAAAGTGAGTTGAGAGACCATCCTAGAGGTAACACTTATGCAATTTCAGCAGGATCTCACAGATTGCCAAAGAAAAATACTACCCCAAATAGTGGCACTCCTGAGGGCTCTGGAGACATCCAGGTCCCACGATCATGGCTAATAGCTCCGGAGTTTGGTGCCTTGTCAGTGGGCCCTACTTTGGAGTTTGTGCTCCTGAGTGTGAGAGAGTTGGACTCAGTTGTGACTTCTCTACACGTGTCTCTTTTGTCCCTTCTCTTTGAACCTAAAGTTGGTGTTGGAGTTGGTAAATGTATGTCCGAGAGACTTGAATCTTTTGGCTGTCCATGTGCCAGCTGGTCCCTGAGCCTCAGTGGAGTTGCAACACCTACTCTCCAGTTCTTTGGACTCACCCAAGACAACTAACAAGGAGGTGAGGATGGACAACCACCATACCAAGGAACTGAGAGAGTCTACAGCTGCAAGCAAGAGAGTCCTATCCATCAAGCAAGAGAGTCCCATCCTGGATCCCATATGGGATCCAGGCCCCCTCCAATTAGAGGTGGAGTGGGCATCACCATCCCATAATCTTCAGGTTTGGGGAATAAAATATGACTAGAGTGAACTTACTGGAATTCTACTATAGACCTGTGATTCCAGCAATGGAAGATATTATATCATTGATGTGGAGATAGTAGCCACTGGAGGTGCTGAAGGCAGGGAGAGGGAAAAAGAGGTATAATATGGCATCATTTTTGGGAGTTGGAATTGTCCTGAATGACATTGCAATGACAGATACAGGCCATTATATATCTTGTCATAACCTACAGAATTGAGTGGGAAAGAGTGTAAACTATAATGTAAGTATAATGCATACTAAATGGCAATGCTCCAAGTGTGTTCATCAATTGCAATGAATGTACCACACTAATGAAAGAAGTTGTTGATGTGGGGAAGGTTGGGAGGTGTGGGGAGTGGGGCATATGGAAATCCTTTATATTTTTTTGTTTAACATTTTGTGTAGTCTAAATATCTTTTTAAAAAATAAATAAAAAAAAAACAGTGACTGACTGAAAGAATCAAATATTTAGGAATACACTTAACCAACAATGAAAAGCACTTGTATTCAGAAAACAACTCATTGTTAAAAGAAATTTTAAAAAGACCCAAATAATTGGAAGAACATTCCATGCTCATGGATTAGAAAACTAAATATCATTAAGATGTCATTTCTACCCAAATTGATATGCAGATTCATGCAATCTGAATAAAAATTCCACTAGCATTTAAAAAAATAAAAGGAAAGCACATTTATCAATTTTATTTGGAAGTGTAAGGGGTCCTGAAAAACCAGAAACATCTAAAAATGGAAAAGCAATGTTGGAGGACTCTCCCTTCTGGACTTTAAATCATATTACCTACCTACGGCAGTAAAAACAGCATGGTACTGGCATAAAGACAGACATATAGACCAATGCAACTGAATTGATGATTCAGAAACAGACCCTCACATGTATGGTGAAGTGAATTTTGAGAAGCCCATTAAACCCACCCAGCTCGGGCAGAACAGTCCATTCAACAAATGGTGCTGGGAGAATTGGATATCTGTAGCCAAAAGCAGGAAAGAGGACCCCTATATAAAAATTAACTCAAAATACATAAAAAACTTATATATAAAAGTGAAAAACATAAATCTTCCGAAGAAAATGTAGGAAAACATCTTCAAGAGTTGGTGGTAGGTGGTGGATCTTAAAGGAGGTAAGAGGAGGACTGAGATGGACTACTGATGTTCAATGTGTATGTAGAAGTTTTAATTAAATTTACTGTGAAAGTGTGGAAATGTATAAAGTGATGGTAACATATTACAGTGAGTAACAACTGGTTTATAAATGGGAATGTGGCTGAAAAGGGTAGTGTAGGGATGTAAATTCCAATTGACAGATAGCTTGAGAATAATCTAGGGACTGAACAACACAGTAAACCCAGAGGTGAATGAAAATTGTGGTTGATGGTGCAAGTGCAAGAGTGCCCTTTGTGAGCTAGAGCAGATGTATGTCACTTGCAGGGTGGTGGGAATGTGGAGAAGCATGGGAAAAATGCAACTGGAGTGACTTATGGACTGTGGCTAACAGTAATGTAATACTCATGCATCTATGCCAAAGGTATACTGCATTGATAATGCGGGAGTATGGAAAAAATGTGCCAAATGTTCACTATGGACATGGTAACAGTTGGATGATTTATCTCACAATCTGTAACAAATGCTCCACCACAGTTTGGTGTGTTGATGGAGGAATCCTGCACAGGTACATGAGTGGTGTGTAAGTTTACAACTTACAAAACATATTTAGCATAAATACATACTTAAATAATAATAGGGTGGGTTGGGGGAAATGACACAAAATTTAAGATAAAGACTATAGTTAGTAGTAAGATTTTGACAATATTCTTTCATAATTTGTAACAGATATCTCAAGACAATACAAGGTGTTGGTGGTGGATGCTGAATGGGACTCCTGTATGATGTTATACATGTTTGCTTTGTAAGTTCACAACTTTTACTATACACTTATTGTTTATGTATGTTCATGTATAAATGATATAAAATAATAATAATAGTAATATGGTGGGTTGGGGAAAAATACACCAAATGTAATATATTTTGGCTAGTAGTAATATTTTGAGGATGCTCTTTAATCATTAATTAAAAATGTTTCAAAAGAATGCAAGGTATTGGTGGTAGAGTGAGGTATGAGAGACCTGTATGATGTTGTATATGTTTGTTATGTAAATTCACAACTATTACTATACACTTTTTGCTTATATATTTTTATGTATGAGTGATATACTTCAATATATTAAAAAAATCAGTTGGACACATTTGTATGGGTCTATTTATGATTTCTCTATTCTATTTCACAAAAACCAAATCACATGAGAGTAGGGTGTAGTAGAAAGAGCAAGGGCTTTGACAGACCACTCATTAACTGTATTACTTTGAATTTGTTCCTTATTTTCTCTGAAGCTTAGCTTCCCCTTCCTTAAAATGGGGATAAGTATATTTTTTCTTGCAAGAGTGCTCTCCACAGTGCTTACGAAAGTATTTTTTTTTTTAAATGGGTAGCTCTGTTCTACGGTAAAGAATTATGCTCTTACTCAAACCATATCTATTCATTCAATTAGCTCTCGTCCGTGTTCTTCTTTGGTATACTACATAGATGACTTAAAATGACAATGAGTTTGAAAAGGATATAGATTTAATTTTAACTGAAAGTGTGATAATTTAATAACCTTTTGATCACTGTACAAATCTGTGTTTATAGAAAACCCTTTTGGAAAAGACACGAAAGGACCCATCCAATAAGATCATGGAGTTTAGCTCTGCCTGGGTAAATTTACAACACATTCAGTTGGTCACATTTGAAAACTGAGTCTTAACTTTCTCCCCAGCATTCCATGGTCAGTATCTGTCTTTAAGTAAAAGTCAATATCTCACTTGCAAAGGGAAGATCCACTTGAGTCTCAAAAATGAAGGTCAATACCATCACTTTAAGTAAACCATGTATGCCCTTATCCTATGTAAGAAGAAAAAAATCAACAGAACATGAAAAGTGTCAGCAGTTTCAGTTTCAAGAGGTGGTAAAGGAGAAACAATTCATGCTGGGCTTATGCATCACTGGACTTCAGTGAGATCATTAAGGCTCACACTACAGGTAAAGATTTTAGCCAGTTCTGAGGTTGGAAATCCTAGCACCCTTTCCATTCATTCAACTCAGTTCACTTCATTTCCATTCCATTCCTTTCTTTCCAATACAATCAACAAGCTTTTATTAAGTACCAACATTGTGGATGACCTTATGCTAACTGTTAAAAAACAACAATCTTTGACTGTTCAGTTTTTTCTTTTTTTAATGCCAGACTCTGCTAGGTGCTGGGGATATGACTTGTTTGTATTATTCTATGCAAACACAGAATAATGATAAATTTTCTGATAAACACTAAAGGGTACAGATAAAATTCTGTGGAATCATTGTGGAGGGGAACTCAAGCCATGTGTTCATAGATAAAGGAGACTTCTTAACCATTAGGGGAGAGTTTAGTTTAGCTCAGTTCAACAATTATTGATTGAGACATAATGCAGATTGGACCCTGGGATGGGCACTGGTGTTAAGGAGGAGTGAAAAGCATGATACTTGCTCTCAAGAAGTTCACAAGTGTGATAAAGGGTGTGGGGCAACAGCTTGAAAGAGGTTGTACTTGGGAGGAAGAGACAAGCAAGATTACAAGAAAAGGTCTTGTTTGCAACTCTGTTCAACATATATGCTTCCTTGGCCTCATAGTGGCAGCAACATTCTTAGGAAAATGCCAGAGAACTGAAAATAAGTAGGGGAGGGACCAAGGTAGTAGGAGGGATCACAAAGTCGTGAACAAAGATACAGTGATGAAAAAGTCTCCAGTATGTTTATGGATTATAGTATATGTGTACAATGGAGTACAACACAAATATTCAAGATGATATCATCAAAGAAATATAACGTGGGAAGTTATTTCTGATACATAGCTGAGAATGTAAAAGCACAATATGCACATGTACATGGCCAAAGGTGGGATTTCACTTTTGTACATGTATATTGTAGATGCACAGAAAAGAATATGAAGATGTCTTAAAATGTTAACAATGGTTCTCTTTGCATGGAGGGGTTATGAAGAAGAATTATGAAGTTATTTTGTTTCTCTCTTCTTTTTAAAAATTTTTTTTAAAACTTTTTAAAAATCATGCGTAATGTTTAATTAAAAAACAAAACAATGAGCCTGGGTTACTTCAGGAATGAAAGAAAAAGTGAAGAAAAGGTTAATTAAAAAATCTTCTACACCAAATAAGCAATTCTATATTTATGAAAATCCTCCTTTTATGCCATTTGTTCCTCAAAAGAGTCCAATAGGCATCATCGCTATTATTATTGGTGTTATTATTATTGTTATTATTTTGTTTCTGTGGACTGATAATATTTTGAGGTTTTCATCGATGTACTTTCCTCTTTCCCAGATCACGCAAGTCACAAAGCATCGACTGCAGAACAAGAAACAAAGGCTGCACACACTTGCTGCAGAAAAACTTGATGCATATTTGGAGAACAAATTTTCTTGTTGCTAGGGATAACGAAATAAAAAGAGGGCACAGGCTGGAGATGCTGACATACAGGCAAGAAAGTGTGATGGAGAGGGATGGAGCGCCTCAGCTGGGGATCCCTGTGGCTGCAGGGGAGCCGAGTGGGGACTGCCTCAGGGCTATTGTCGTCATTAGAGAGGGTCTACTAACTGAGAGCCACCCACTCAGCAGCCATCAATTTTCTGTCTAGAGTGATGCTCATCTAGGCTTTGAGTTGCTGCTCAACTCCTGCGTCTCTTTGTGGACACTGCCTACTAGAGGGAGGAATTGATGTTTAGAGAAGTTGGGCAATTTGCCTAGCAAATTAGTAGCAAGTTTGAGGCTAGGGCCTGAGCCTCTTGAATCTCTGTTGAATACTTTTTTGAGTATCCCATAATACTTCCAGAAACTTGATTTGTGGATCACAGCAGTTCAAAGCCAATAGTTCTGTCCTTTATCGCTCCCTGGGCAATTACTGCCTCCAGTGACAAGAAATAAACAAGAGGGTGACAGGCTTCTGACGTTGTTTTGCCATTTCCAACCTGGTGCTTGGCTCCTGCAGCTAGAGACAGGGTTATTTCTGGTGAAATCCTTGCTGTAGACTACACCAATCAATTTTCCTTACAAATGACTTCTAATATGTAATTATATAATCAAGCACTCCCGTAAACAAGCTAGGCCTTGACTTAGAGTGATAGGGTGCAGTAATATTTTAAATAAAAGAGGCTCGTACAGCTATTTATTTTGAGGCCCAGTTTTCAGGGATGGAAACTATACATTAATGGCAGTTTAGTGATTAACAGCAAGTCAAATGTGAAACTCTATGATCTAGTGCTTTCAACATAAACAAATGTATAAAAATAGCGTCCCGAAATGCTTTGCAAATGCTGATAGAGCTTCAGGGCTTTCTGCAAAGTAGAGGGTGCAAAGAATACCAGATTCATCAAAATTCTGGCAGTGATCTGTTAAAAAAAATAATGGTTTTGTCTACAAATGGAAACTGCTAACAGCTTTCCCCATACACTGCAATCGTCCTTCCATCTGCTTGGATTTTATAATTGTGTCGCCTTTGGAAAATTACAACACAGAGCATATTCTCCTTGAGGTCTGTTGTCAAGCTGAATATTCTGGGCCATGACATGGTGACAACAGTTGAAGAGTTTCCCTGCAAAGCGTGACAGCCCTCACATCCCAGCAAGCTGCCCTGGTGCTATAAGACTGTGTCCAAAGTAGAACATCAAATTGCCTGTTACCACAATTTAAAAAACACTCACACACACTTGAACGGTCACAGTTCCATGGAATAATAGTTGCTTCTTTCCTCCCCACTTCCTTCATCTTTCCTCCTTAGCATAAGTTTTTTTTTTTTTTTTCCATTTCTTCACCAAAATCATGTTGTTATCTAAGTGAAAGGCCATCTGGAGTGATCCTCTTGTCTGAATTACCTTAATCCTTTTTTTTTTCCAGTTCTGTAGCCCAGGACCCAGCTCATGGTAGGGACTCAGAAATAACTGCTGAAGAAGTAAATGAATGTTGTAGTCTCTTTCACATGATGCTTTCTACATTAGAAGATTTTATACACTTTATAAAACATTTTCACTCATTCTCTCAACATATGAGGAGGAAAACTCAGATATTATTGCCCCAATGTGTTAGTCTTCCAAGAAATAACTGCTAAAATACATTTAGACATGTGAGAGATTAATTGAGAAACTCTCTGTGAGGGAAATGGGGGGGAGCAGAGGAGGCTGGGAAACCTGGCAGACTATGATGCAAGTCTGACCTTCATGGAGGAGAGAGGAAAGGAAGGAAGGTTGTGTAGGAAAAGTCTTAGACTGCCATGCAGTTCAAAGAACGTTTTGACAAAGCTGATGGGGATTCCTTGGGCCAAAGTTTGGACCAGAGACATCCCATATCTGCTTGCAACAGCCCTGCCTTAGTGTCCTTGTGGTGTTCAGACACTGGTGGGAACAGCTGGTGGTGCCAAGGCAGTGATGGACTTCAGAGCAAGAATCCAGGGCAATTATGTTTCTTACAGTTAGAGGCTCATTCTTGTGGCCACCACACCCTGATTTAGAAACACACCTTTAGACCTTGAGAGGTTGAGGTAAATTGCAGAGCAGGGATTAGAGCCAAATTTCTCAACCCTAATCTGTGCTCTTTCTTCTCAGGTACACTATGGTTACTTATCCTTCTCCCCAACTTTCCATCTAATTGAGGGTGTTCAGTGGTGTGGAAAGACCTCAGGGAAGCAAAAACACTGGCAGGGTCAGGAGGAAAGAAAGGACATGGGGTTTCATTCTGTTATGGTAGAAAGCAGAACAAGACTAGAAGGTCAATATTAGAAGTGTCATACTAGAGTGGAAATCTGTAAGAAATTCATTCTGCTATAATTAAAGCATGCCATAAGTAAAATAAAACTTCTGATTACTAAAGAGCAGATTATACTCTAGAGAATTGCATAGCCCCGTTTCCCCCAGGGTGGAGGTCCCCACTATTTGTTTTAACGTTGAATTTCTAGCACTTTGACAGTGCTAGGCCCGGAAGCATACAGTAAATGTTTGTCTTTGTTGAATGAATCTTTAGCTTTGGAAGGGAACTTATTTTTTTATTATTTTATAAAAATGTTATTTTTTTATTATTTTATAAAAATGTTACATTAAAAAAATATGAGGTCCCCATATACCCCCCACCCCCTCACCCTACTCCTAGAAGATAAAGAAAATGAGATATCGAATGACCATTTATGGTTACTCCTCAGAGGCAGTGAGACCCCAAGTTCCCATTCTTTTCAGAGAAGAATGATCAGGGGAAAAAAGTGAGTTATTCAGAGAAAAATAGTGCTTGGAATCTATGTGATAGAAAAATACTTTTGGGACTGTAGTGGGAAACTCGAGCTGAAACAGTAGATACTACAGAATTGAAGGGGAACTGGCACAGGTATTGGCTGCCCTTTTGTAGCTTTTAAAAACACCAGTTTCAGGAAAGAGTTTATATGGGTAAGAGACTTCAAAGTAAGTAAGGAAGTCACCCCAGAGGTAACGCTTATGAAGTCTCACAGGACCTCATAGACAGCCAAAGTAGATACTACCCCAAATAGTGGGGCTTCTGAGGGCTCTGGAGACACCCAGATCCTATGATCAGAGCAGATAGCTCTGGAGTTTGGTGCTTTGCCAGTGGGCCCTACTTTGGAGTATGTGCTCCTGAGAGTAACAGAGTTGGACTCAGTTATGGCTTCCCTATACCTGGCTCATCTGTCCCTTCTATTTGAACCTACAGTTGGTGCTGGAGTTGGTAGGTGTATGTCCAAGAGACTTGAGTCTTAGGGCTGTCCATGTGTCAGCTGGGCCCTGAAACTTAGCAGAATTGCAACACCTACTCTCCAGTTCATTGGACTCACCCAGGACAACTAACAAGGAGATGAGGATGGACAACCACCATACCAAGGAAATGAGAGAGTCTACAACTGCAAGCAAGAGAGTCCCATCCATTGGCTATATGGGATTGAAGCCCCTTCTCAATCAGAGGTGGAGTGGATATCACCATTCCAGAATCCTCAGGATTGGGGAATGAACTACAGACTGGAGTAGACTTACTGGTATTCTCCTATAGACTTATTGTGATTGTAGCAATGGAAGAAATTACAACATTGATGTGGAGGCAGTTGCTACTGGAGGATCTGAGGGAGAAGAGAGGGAAAAAAAGATGTAATACGGGGGCATTTTTGGGACTTGGGAATTGTTCTGAATGATATTGCAATGACAGATATAGGTTATTATATATCTTTCCATAACTTACAGAATTGGGTGGAAGAGGGTGTAAACTACAATGAAAACTGTAATTCAGGTTCAGTGGCAGTGCACCAAAATGTGTTTATCAATTACAATGAATGTACTACACTAATGAAGGATGCTGTTAATGTGGGAAAATGTGGGAGGTATGGGGAGTGGGGTATATCAGAACCCTATATTTTTTATGTAACATTTATGATCCAAGTATCTTTAAAAAATAAAAATAAATAAAAAAAATAAAGACAAAAAAATCAAAACAAAAACAAAAAACCCCAACTGATTTCAGGGGATTGCCCTGAGCATTGGTTGCTGATTCACTTATCCATTTAGTAAATATTTATTGAGTACCAATTCTGTGCCAGTTATTGTGTTAAGCTTTGAAGATGTAATTGGCAAGCAAGACTGTATTCCTTCCCTTATAGACTAGGGCATCTAGTGGAAGAGATATGTAGGAAGTGCACAGGCACAATAATTTCAGGTAGTTGGAATAATATAAGGGAGACACTCAGGATGAAGGGAAGGAGAGCAACCAAGTGGTCAGAAGACTCTGAGGCAGTGACATTTGGTTTGAGACTTCAGTGACCACTAGGAGCTACCTCTGTGAAGGTCTGAGGACAAGAGCTCCAGGTAGGAAGAAAAGCAGTGCCAAAGCCCTGATGTCCCTAGCAAGACCCTGAGTGTTTGAGGAATAGAAGAAAAGGCCATTGTGGAAGTAGCATGGTGTGGGCGGAGGGTAGGGAAGAAAGTCACAGAAGTGAGCAGGTCAGATTCTGAGGGATCTGGTAGGCTAGAGCAAGGGGATTGGATTTTAAGTGTGCCAGAAATTTTTATAGTTTCCTAGTTGCTTGGATTGTGCTTATAGGCCCCTGGTTTCAGAGGCTAGCAGGGTTGCTTCCTCCCAGGGTTGGTGTCTTCTAGTTGGCTGGCAATCTTTGGGATTACTTGGCTTTTTCATCATGTGGTAATGCCCATGGTGGATACTTCTCCTTTCTTTTCTGGGTTTTCTTGCCTTTTGACTTCTAGTTTCTGCCTGTTGCTTTTCCTTCTGTGATCAATTTCCTTTGCTTATAGGTACCTGTAGCAGTTTGATATGGTTATGAATTCCAAAAATGGATTTTGGATTATGTTTGTAATCTGGTCTGTACCTGGATATGATTAAGTTATGATTAGGGCTTTGACTGGGCCAAGTCATTAGGGCATTGAGTCCCCACACCTTGGTGGGTGAAGACTCACAGATAAAAGGCATAGCAAGGGACAGTGTTGAGGGCTTTTTTGTTGGAGTTTTGATGTTGGAATTTGATGCTGAAGTCTTAAGCTGGAGCCCCAGGGAGAGAGACAGAGCCGTTCACATGATAGTCTACAGTTGACCTTGTAGAGAGAGGCAAAGCCTAGAGAGCCTCATTGTCTACAGCTGACCTTGTGGAGAAAACAGAGAAGCTGAGCTCAGAGGAACCCAGGAAGCCTGAACCCTGGCAGATGTTGGCAGCCATCTTGCTCCAACACAAGAAAATAGACTTTGGTGAGGGAAGTAACTTATGCTTTATGGCCTGGTATCTATAAGCTCCTACCCCAAATAAATACCCTTTATAAAAGCCAAGAGGTTTCTGGTATTTTGCATCAGCACCCCTGTGGCTGACTAATACAGTACCTCAGCCATTTTGGAATAAGGGCCACCCACAGTTCAGTTTGGGGACACCTTAATTAATAGCATCTTCTGGGTTCATACCCACAGGACCAGTGGTTGGGACCTGAACATGAATATTGTGGGTACTATGACTCAATCCCTAACAAAGCCATTGGAGGCATTTAAGCAGGAGAGTGTTACAATCTAATTTATATTAAATATTGAAGTATGTGTGTATATAGACTTATTCTATAAGATAAAAGAAGGGACACAGGAAGGGACTCCCTTGTCATCACAGTGTGGGGTGGGACACCAGAAGTAGGTCAAGAGCGAGGCAGGAACACCAGCTGAGGGCCTTTTGTCAGAGTCTGTGTGAGAGCTAGTGGGGTGCTGAAATGAGGTAGATGGACAAGCTGGTAATAGGTGGCAATATGGGAGAGGCAATTCCAGGCTGAAGGACAGTTTGCTGAGAGTGTAGAGGTATAGGGGAGAAGACATGTTATATTGTGGTGTATTTGGGGTTGAGATCACTTCTCTTCTGTGGTTCCCCAGAATCCACAATGTGAAGACGGATTGAAATACCTAGTTTCCGTGGCAACAGCAGTACTTGGACTTCACTGTGTGGTTTCTCATGGCTCCAGGTGTTGGGAACATGCATTTAAAAGTCAGAACAGTAAATGAATCTTGCAAAAAGGCTTTAGCTATCCCCATGTGTTGAAAACACTTTTCATGGGCAATACAAAACAGGTTGCTATAGGAGACACCTGGTTCAGGCTGTTTACTTCCTTTCCTTCTATCATTATCAGCTGAATCTTCCATGACAGTATGTGGTATCTACTCACTGTCCTGAACACATAGAAATGGTTCTACAGAAAACACTAGAATCCAAGGCATAATGAGTCCCATTTCTGTTTTAAGAGGTTGCTTAATAATGATCAATGCTTATGGAGTGCTTGCTATACGCCAGACCCTGGTCCAAGCAGGTCACTTGTATCAACTCATGATGCTCACAACAATTCTATGATATTGGTGATATTATCCTCCCAATTTTATAGATGGGGTACCTAAGGACCAAAAAGGTTAAGTAATTGCTGATGCCATGTAACTGGACAAAGCCTTTCTACAGTTGTTATCCATGTGATGCAGCAGAAAGCACACTGGACTAGGCTTTCAGAGATTTGGGATCTGTCATTGGGCAGGGTGTGTACTTGACTTCCAAACCACTTAATACTCATTCTGTCTCAATTTCCTCATCTGTGAAATGGGGATAACAACAACTACCTCAGGGGGTTGATGTGAGAACATTGAGATAAATTATGTAAAGTGCACTATGTTAGTCTTTTCCATACATAATGATGATTTGTAAACTATTGTTACTTAAAAAATTACTACAACTTCCCTGAATGTTTCTATACATCTAAACTGGTTTTGTGCAAAATTGCATTTAATGTAAAGATATTAGTATTATAGGAGAATTTTTAGAACTTTTGGTTTACAAATATATGTGGGAGGAGGTATTGAGGTAAATATCATTTCCTCTGGAACTTTGAAAACAATGAGTCAGAAATTTGAACAAGCTGATATTAATTTTAGCCAATATTTCCTTGTGTTTTATTAAATCAACACAGATAAACAAGTGTTTATTAAGTGCTTAGTTCTGCTGTAGGCACTTCAGGTGAAGGGGTGGTATAAAGATGCATCAGACCATTCGCCTCAAGAAACTTGTAGTTCAGTGCAGTGATTATCAGAAAGAGGACTGATATTGGGGGATGGGTATTACCACAAAATCTGGTGTGTGTGTGTGAATGAGAGAGAGAATGAGAGAGAGAGAATGAGAGAGGAAGAGAGAGAGATTGATTTTCATGTTAGCTCCCAAAAATCTTGAGCTGAAGAATGTTGAGTAAACTTAGCTTTGATGAAGCAATCTGTGATAGAGAAAATGAAGCAGTGAGTCTGGGAAAAATATAAATTGTTTTTACAAAGACAACCCACAAGTATGGGTAACCAAATGTTACCCTGGATCTGGGTGATCTTGGTTAAACTGCCTGAAACAAATAACTTATCATATTATGTCTCTTCTTTTTATAACAAATATTTCATAATACTTTCTTTACTTTCTTGAAAAGTAAATTTCAAAAACCAAATCTATATAATGCCCTAATATATCATCAGGAAAAATAAAAGTAAAATGATTTAAAGTGAAATAGAGGGGGAGCGGATGTGGCTCAAGTGCTTGAGCGCCTGCTTCCCACATGGGAGGTTCTGGGTTTGGTTCCTGGTGCCTCTTAAAAACAAACAAACAAACACAAAAAATCCCAAATGATAAGCAAACCAATGATGGAACCACTCAGTGGAGCCGATGTGGTTTAGTGATTGAGTGCCAGCTTTCCACTTACGAGGTCCAGGGTTAAATCCCTAGCCCCAGCACTAAAATAATGTATAATATTTTAATAAGTAAATACTCAGACATGACTACTCTAGAAGACATAGTGAACTAATTAAATCCTTGTATCCAAGACATGTTCATGTCTGGAACCTTGGTTCTGGATGCTGGCTTGGAAACTTCCATTTTCCTCTGAGTGGTTTTTCTCTGTATATGGAATCCTGTCATTCAGTAGTTCAGCCCAAGCTTCTTCACATGGCTGATGGCCTCAGTATCAGTCAGCCAAAGGGATGCTGATGCAAAGTACCAGCAATCTGTTGGCTTTTAAAAAGGGTATTTATTTAGGGTAAAACCTTACAGTTAGAAGGCCCTAAGGAGTCCAACTCAAGGTACCATAAGAGGTACTTTTTCACCCAAGTCTGTTGCCACATGTTGAAGCAAGATGGTTGCCTCTCTTTGTGAGGGTCCAGCCTTCCTCTTCCTCTTAAGGCTCAGTGGGCCCAGGTTCTTCCCAGCTCAGCTGTAAGCTGGAGGGCTTGTTTCTTTCTGAGCCTTCTCAGCTGCAAACTATCAGGTGAATGGCTTGGCTCTCCTCAGGGCGTTAGCTGTTTGAGTTTTCCCCTTTCTGTCACACAGCAGGACTGAAATGACCAAGTTCTCTCCTCTTCTGTGTCTTCTACTCTGTGTCTTCTTGAGTGAGTGTCCATTTATATAGTCCATCAAGGGGGCGGGGACTTACCCTGAGTTACATCCTATTAACATGGTTGAATCAAAGCCCTAATCTTAACAGAATTTAATCAAAGACATGTCAGCTGAATCTAATACAATCAAAAGATATCACAAGCAGAGGAACAGGCCAGTTTACAAACATAATTCGTATCTCTTTTTGGATTCATAAATAATATCAAACTGCTACAGCCTCCAAGAGAGTGAAAACAGAAACTGCAAGGCTTAAGTTCTAGGCCTCGAAGTTGCACGGTGTCACTTCTGCAATATTCTATTAGTCAGAGCAAGTCAAGGGCCAGCCCAGAATATTCAAGGGGAGGGGAAATAGACTCCACTACCTTGTGGCTTAAAGCCATATTGTAAATGAGCATGTGGGATGAAAGAGATAGTGGTAGCCATTTTTGGAAACAATTTGCCATAGGGGGAGAGGAACCCTGAAAAGTAAAAATAAAAGGAATTAATTAATTTAGCAAATGCTTCCATGTGCCCAGCACCGTATTAAGGTTTTATATATATTAAGTAACCTCTCAGCAGCCCTATGAGGTAGGTACTCCTATTTTCCCCACTTTATAGCTAAATGAATGGAACCTCAGAGAGGTGAAGTAAATAACTATGGTCATACAGTTAATTAGGGGAGGCAAAATTCAAACCCAGCTCCAGCTGAATCCTATATGGATGTAGTAACTATCTAGAGCAGAGAGAAATAGGCCTTTTGCATGGACAAAGGATAGGTTTGAGTTTTGGGATGGATCCAGGGAATGAAAACAAAAGATATTTTTCAATCCTCTGATACTTTACAAGGAATCATAGCCATAGACTTGATGCTTTTCACTTTATGGAGATTGGGAATAAACTCAAATGTTGACCTATGAACTTGCTCCCACATAGTTTGTCAGCTAAATGTCATTGGTAATATTAAGAGTATATATTTCAATGCCTGTAAGACATTCAGGTCTTCATCCTTACAGAAAACATATAGTTCTGGAGTACAGTTGTTTGAAGAATGGCCATATCAGTTAGTGATTAAGTGGTTTGCATGTCAAGTACAAAGGATGATTACTGAGTGACCTGGAAGACAGGAAAGAAGACAGTGCCAGAGTGAAGGATGAGGCACATGCCTGCTGGCTCAACCAGGGTGAGAGGGACCCTGCTAAGAACAATTCATGGCTGCTATGATCTTAATGAAAGGTAGAGGCAAGCTAAAACACCCTTGATCCTTTTGATCCCTGTCTTCAAGCAAGGTCATACTTTAGATGGTCTGATACCCAAGTCACAGTGGTATTTGTTATTTGATTCAATTTTTAACATACAACAGCCTCTCTGTGAGCTGTCTCAGCCATGGATGACCCTCAGCTCAATTGTACTCTGTTTAAAGGTATGAAGAACCCCCCAGCACCACAGTAGAGAAGCTGATCTGATTTTTCATTCCTGCCTTTATTGTGGCCCTAATTTGTGAAAGGTCTTTCTGAGGAGTCCTTCACTCATTCATTCACTCAGCTAATATTTTTTAATGTCTTGGTGGAAATTGGTCTAGGCACTGAGGACATAGTATTGGTCAAAAAGATATGAAGTCCTTAGTCTCATGGAACTTTTTTTTTTTAAAGATTTATGTATTTTTATTTGTTTCTCTATCCTCCCCCCCCACCCAGTTGTCTGCTTTCTGTGTCCATTTGCTGTGTGTTCTTCTGTGTCCACTTGTATTTTTGTCAGCGTCACTGGGAATCTGTGTCTTTTTTTGTTGTGTCATCTTGCAGCATCAGTTCTCTGTCTGTGTGGTGCCACTCCTGGGCAGGCTGTGCTTTTTTTGCACAGGGTGGCTCTCCTTACAGGGCACACTCCTTGCACGTGGGGCTCCCTTATGTGGGGGCGCCCCTGTGTGGCATGGCACTCCTTGTGTGCATTAGCACTGCATGTGGCCCAGCTCATCACATGGGTCAGGAGGCCCTGGGTTTGAACCCTTGACCTCCCATGTGGTAGATGGACTCTCTATCTGTTGAGCCAAATCCGCTCCGCTTCCCATGGAACTTCTTATAGTCTAGTGAGGGGAGCTAGACATATAGTATGTCAGGTAGGGATAGGTGCTATGAGGAAAAATAATGCCTAGGAAGAAGACCACAGAGTGATGGTATAATGCTGTTTTGGGTAGGTTGATCAGAGGGAGGCTCTCCACTAAAGCATTTGAATAGAGACCTGTGTGAAATGGATGAGGAGGCTAAGAGGATATCAGGAGGAAGATATTTCCAGGCAGGGGAACAGTGAAAACAAAGTTGTATGCTTGGGTGGCTGAGGAACAGCAAGAAGGCTGTAGGGAAGGAGCTGATTAAGAGAGGAGGACAATAGTTGGAGATCAAGTCAGAGAAAGAGCCACACTGGATCATTAAAGGCCTTGTAGAACTGGTTAGGGGCTTTATATTTAATTCTGAGTAAGATGGAAATCTATTGGAGAATTTTGAGAAGAGGAAATAAAAAATTTGACTTATGCTTTAAAAGATTACTTAGCTGCTATGTGGGAAACAGTGTAAGGGGGGCAAGTATGGAAATAGGAAGACCAGTTGACTAGGTTGGAGGCTATTGAAACAATAGTCCAGGCAAGGGATGATGGTGACCTGGAGTAGAGTGGTAGCAGTGAAAGTTGTGAAAAGTGGTACAATTCTAGATATTTTTCAAAGTTACGGTCAATAGGACTTATTGATAAATAATTTGCTGAATGGGACTGTATTAGTCAACCAAAGGGGTGCTGATGCAAAATACCAGGAGCCTGTTGGCTTTTATAAAGGGTATTTATTTGGGGTAGGAGCTTACCAGATACCAGGCCATAAAGCATAGGTTACTTCCCTCATGAAAGTCTATTTCCACATGTTGGAGCAAGATGGTTGCAGACATCTGCCACAGTTCAGACTTCCTGGCTTCCTCTGGGCTCAGCTCCTCTGTTTTCTCCACAAGGTCAGCTGTAGGCTATCAGGCAAACCGCTCTGTCTCTCGCCCTGGGGCTCCAGTTTAAGACTTAGAATCAAACTCCAACATCAAAACTCCAACATATAAAGCCCTCAGCTCTGTCCTTTGCCATGCCTTTTATCTAATGCTCTAATCATAACTTAATCATGCCCAGGTACAGACCAGATTACAAACATAATCCAATATCTATTTTTGGAATTCATAACTATATCAAACTGCTACAGGGACTTAAGGGTGACTAATATTTTTGGCCCAAGTAACTAGAAAAATGGAGGTACCATTTAATCTGATAAGAAAGTATATGGGAAGAGCAGTTTGGGAGAAAAAGATAAGGAACAAAATTTTGGAAATGTGAAGTTTGAGATGCTTATCGGACATCTAGGTGGAGATTTTGAGTTGGCAGTTGAATGTAGGAATCTGGAGTTTAGGGGATATGAGCAGGTTAGTGGTATACATTTGGAGGTCATCAGCATATAAATGATATTTAAAGCCATGAGACTAGATGAGATGACTCAGGGAGTAAGTGTAGATATAGTAGACCAGAAATCCAAGGACTGGTCCCTTGAACACCCCAACATTTAAAAGTTAGGAAAAAGAGAGTGAAGTAAAGGAAACTGAAAAGAAGTAGCCCATGTGTCAAGAGGAGGACCAAGTGATGTCCTGAAGGTAAGTGAAAGTATTTCAAGGGAGAGGGAAAGCTCAACCATTCCAAAAGAGCCTGATGAGTTCAGTCTGGTAAGAATTGAGAATTGATTGAAACTGGCAATGTGGAGGCCACTAGTGACATTTATAGTATCAGTATAGGTGGAAGGTGAGAGTCAAAGCCTAATTGGAGTATGCTCAAGAGATAAAATGGAGACAGCGCATAAACCATTTTAGGAAGAATTTTCCTATAAAAGAAATTGAACTGTAGCTGTAAAGGGTTGGTGGGAGATATTATATCCTAATTGAATGCTGCTGGTAATGATCCAAAAGAGAGGAAATAATCATGATGGAGATTTGCTGAAACAATTTCCTTGAATTGGTGAAATGGAATAGCATCTAGTGGACACATGGAGAGGATGGTCTTAGCTGGAAGCATGTCAATTTATCCATTATACAGGAGGATAATATGGTGCGTATGGTACAGATGCAATTAGTCTGGTAGATTTGGTTGTGGGAACATGTGGAAATTCTCTTCTGATTTCTCTATTAACTCAGTTAAATAAGACAGACAGCCTTCAGCTAAAAGTAAGGAGACAAAACAGGTGGCATAACTTTGAGGAGAGATGAGAAGGTGTGAGATAGATAGCCAGGAGAGACATTTGACCAGAGGGATGTAGACTATTTCGTGTGAATAGCAGTGAGAACTCACTTGGGGTTTATGGCCATGAATTTGAAGTCCATGCAGTTGTGTGTTTCTCTCCAACCATATTTAACTCAGTGCAGATATGGACTGGGAGAGGGTTGGTTTTAAATATGGTTTAGGTTTTTCTTCAGGCAAGAAAAGGAGAGAAAATTGAGAGTATATGTAAGGGACTGATTACAATGGTGAACTATGGATTTTTAGAAATCATCCCCTCTTGCAACTTTTTGTGTGCTGTCTACTCTCTGTTCCTATTCGCTGTGTGTTCTTTCTGTGTCTGTATTTATTTATTTTTATTTATTTCCTTCCCTGCCCCTCATGGCTTGTTTGCTCTCTGCTCTCTGTGTCCTTTCGCTGTGTGCTCTTCTGTGTTTTTTGCTTGTCTCCCTTTTTGTTGCGTTACCTTACTGAGTCTGCTCCTCACAGTTCTTGCAGGCCAGCAGCACTCAGTGGTACCCGGGCGAGCCTGCCTTCACGAGGAGACCCCCATATGGTAGACGGAGCCCAACTGATTGAGCCATAGCTGCTTCCCTGAACTATGGATTTTAATTTGGATAAGAGTAAGGGAGAGAGGAGTGAGGGAAAGTAAAAAGAGTGAAGAATCAATGGATTTTAATTTGGGTGGGGTTGTGTGACTGTCGGAATGTGAGCACGAAGGAGAGAGCTGGATATGAAGGTGATTGTAAGAATTCTTAAAGTTGAGATTTTAGATGACTTCAGTAAATTATAGTAGTCTGGGATATGATAATGGGTTGATAAGGTGGGATAAACAATACAATTGGAGTAGGAAAGGAGGTCAAGTAACCAAGAAGCTAGGTATTAGATGGATCATCCCCATGGGTATTGAAATCACCATCATGAAACCATCTATACTGCTACTTACCAGGGTAGTTCCTGGAACACTACAGATTCTTAGGGAACATTTGTTGAATGAAGAATGTTTCATGATGATAATCCAATTGTAATATGTGACTAGTTTCTCATTTACACAGGTGAGGCCTGTGTAAAACCACAAATGGAACTTATTCCACAATGAGACGAAGAGATGATAATAATCTCTAAAAATAGAGTATAGCAAATTAGCTTTTTGGGGAAATTACTTGATATAGTCTTTTTCCCGGGACCCTGCAAGCACTTAGCTGCCCAGAGTCCTAACAGAAAGTGTTCACATCATATCTACAAGCATTTTTCTCCTTAAAGATATTTTTGTTTCCTACATAATTATGTCTTTGGAAAGAAGACAAGCATAAGCAGAAATTATCATATATAGAGGAGATGATGGAGGGGAAAAGAGTCAATGGAATTTGGAACTTTCCTTGTCATTATGACAGTCCTGAGAGATTACCACCGGGCTTTGCTTTTTAAGTGAAAACTTTGGAGCTGACGCTCTCTTTAGAAATAATGACTGTAAGAATATAGTGCTATATTGATAATGATAAATGGATGGGGTTCCTGTTCTTTGGCGGTTGGTTGTTTGGAGGGTGGAAGGTATTTTCTCATAGAAACAACATTACAAATGCAAGTTAGGTTCTAAGGCAGATCTTTATAACTGTAATGTCCCCCAAATAAAGATTATTATTTACTTTGCCTTAATAAACTGAAGTATATTCATACTATAATTCTATGTTAACATAACTGGCGGGGTCAAAGACTCCTCTTTCTTTTAGAGCTACATTGAACCATACAAGAAAATTCCATCACTATTTCTTCCTTTGTAAGGAAGAATTAGGGTCTGGGTCAAAGTGCTAAAAGTGATTCTTGTGAATGGCCTGACCTTTTGGCTCCCTTTGGAAATAGAATCTCGGGGGGAATGTGGAGCTAAGAGAGAATAGGTCATTCCAGAGGCCCATATCCCCCTTGTGTCCAAGCAGAGTTCTACAATCCGGTCTTTTTCAGTAATAAAGCAGCCACTATATTTTAATTCTTGCCTTTCCCCTGGGTGTATTCTACTCCCTAGTTGCACCAGAATTCTAAGGGTAGAAAAAATTGTTATATTGGCATCCTCAAACCCTGCAACATTAGGGAGACGCATGTCATGAATGCAAGTGGATGCAGACTCTCCGCAAAAATCCATCTGGTGCCTTCACCTGCTCTCACCATTTGAGTTTCTCTTGGTTATTGACACTGTGCCCTCCCTCTGCTGGTCTTCTACATTCTTCTTCTACTGTGAATGTCATGTCCTGGAAAGGATACATGGGATGAATTAAAGAGCCCTGGAGAAAGGCTTCCCATCTGACCATTCTGCCTGCCTGTTAGATACACATCATCCTTGGATGAGGGGAAGTGTGGATGTTGGAAAGACCTAATTTTGGTTTCAAACAATTTGGTTTAACTTGGCTTGGCCACCTACTGACTCTAAAGCTCAGGAAAATTAATTAGCTACCTGAGATTCGGTTTCCTCATATGTAAAATAAAAGATGCTAATTAATACCCAACTTGAGGAATTGCTGTATGGATTAAATGTGTTAACCATGTGTATCTAACTATAGTTAATAATGCTTCCCTTCTTACTAACTGTAGAGGGCAGGGATTTACATACGTGAAAAAGCTGAGGCCTGCATGGCTAAGTAGAGTGTAGAGCAGGAATTCACACACAGGCTAGCCTTACTCCCATTCCATCACACTGTCTGTCCCTTTGTTGGGGACCTTCCTGTCACCTGCAATGAAGGGCATGTGGATTGAGGCTGCCCTGGTGCTATCTACAGTATCAACCCAATGTGTCTCTCAGACAGAAAGAAGATACTTTTTATGGTGTGGTCAAATGACTAGCCTATTCCAGGAGCTTCCCAAGAATTATTTGAACTTTTGGTGATGAAGTTTCCAATAAGAAAGTATGCTATTTTTTTCTTTCCTTGAGGTATCAATGGACCTCATTTAAAATGATTGTTTGGGGAAATGGGAATGGCTCAACTCATAGAGCATCCACCTACTATATGAAGGGTTCAGGGTTCAATCCCCAGGACCTCCTGACCTGTGTGGTGAGCTGGCCCATGCACAGTGCTGCTATGTGCAAGGAATGCTGTGCTACACAGGGTAACCCCTGCATAGGGGTGCCCCATATGCAAGGAGTGAGTCCTACAAGGAGAGCCGCCCCACATGAAAAAAAGCACAGCCTGCCCAGGAGTGGTGCTGCACACACAGAGAGCTGATGCAGCAAAATGATGCAACAAGAAAGAGATGCAGTTTCCCAGTGCTGCTGGATAATTCAAACAGATGCAGAAGAACACACAGCAAATGGACACAGAGAGCAGACAATGGAGGGGGGAGAGGGGAGAGAAATGAATAAAAAATAAATCTTTTTTTTTTTAAAAAGACTTGGTTTTGACCATGATTAGAAACAGCCATATATAGTGGAATGCCAAATCCAAGAATCTCAGCCTGATTAGAAATGGCTGTCAAAACCGAAAAGCAACATAAGAGTAGGCCAGAAATACATGAGACACTATTTTGGTCTTAAAATAATTGTAGGGAAGTGGATGTGGCAAATGATGGAGCTTCCACTACAATATGGGAGGACCTGGTTTTGATCCCTGGGGCCTTCTGGTGAAAAAGAAGAGAAAGCGTGCCTGCATGGCAAGCCAGTGCCCGTGGGAATGCCTGATGGTGAGCCAGTACCAGCATGAGTGCCTGTGAGAGTGCCTGCGTGGTGAGCCAGTGCCCTGCGCAAGTGAGTCATGCAGCAAGACGTTGACACATTGTAAGAGAGAAAAGAGGAAAGTCAAGGTGAAGCACAGCAGAAACCAGGAACTGAGGTGGTGCAATTGACAGGGAATCTCTCTCCCCATCAGAGGTTTCCAGGATTGAATCCTGGTGAATCCTAGAGGAGAAAAAATGAGAAGAGAAGACAACACAGACAGCAAAATCAAAAACAAAAACAAAAAACAACATGGCAAGAGGTGGGAAAGGGGAAAATAAATAAATAAATCTTAAAAAAAAATTGGAAATGAGAATGAATTTGGTTAAAGATGATATGCCTTATCATGGATTCTTGATCAAAGGAAAAACAACACGTCTCCTGAGGCTCAGGAGAGCTGAGGAAGAGTAGCTTTGTCAGCATATACCTTTCAATCACCAAAGAAGAGGAGGAATTACCAGGGATTCAGAAGGTTCTGAGTTACAGATAACTTTTTGATGAGAAAGTCAGTATTGGGAATATTTTCTGTGTTAAGTTAAAAAAGTTGAGCAAACCTTTCCCTCAAAGGATTAAGCTGTTGTCCAAGAATAGATTTTACTTATATATGAGAGCTATGAGCAGACAAAATAATATAAAAAAAAAAGAATGAGAACTGCTAAAGGAGACCGTGGGATAGATGGATGCACAAAAAGAGAAAAGAAATTGACAGCAGGAGAGAGAATAGGTGTTATCTACTATGGGAGGGGGGGGGGGGAAGCAATATTATGGTCTGGAGTGGCTTCCAGCCAGCTCAATGGACTTTATTTACTTTTTTCATCAGAAACTCTGGGGACACACATGATCGTTTCTCAATTGGAATTTGATTCTTTTTTGGCTGTGTAGGTGGGAAATAACCTTGGATTGCGGTGTTAGTCTTAAGTGTTTCAGGTACACTCCTGTCTCTCTCCTATATCGCAGCCATCTGTTAGTAGTAAATCTCTGTGTGATTGCCATCTGTGGTGGGAGGGGAGAACACAGCCTTTCTTCATTCAGGGAACTTTGCATATATTTTTGGTTCTAACAAGGACCTTGGCACTAAGGATGTAAATTCACTCTAGGAGCCATAATTCCCATTGGAAATAGATATTCCTAGACAAGCCTGCATTAGGAACCACAATTCAAGCTTGTGCAAGCTTAGTGAAGAATGTAATATCACTCGTGTCTCAATTTACTCATTGGTAAAAAGGGGTTAATGTGATTAAAGGGTTTCTGTAAAGATTAAATGCCTCTCTCAAATAATATATATGTATTTCATATAAATATGAAAGGCTTAACACAATGCCTGCCACATAGTAAGTTGAATTGGTCAAGGTTCACTCAGGAAAGTAGAAACTTTGATAATTTAGCAGAGAATTTAATATAGAGAATTAAACAGGGACTGGAGGACTAAATAGGTAAAAGGAAATACCGAGGTAACACAGGGATAGGAATGAGGGAATGAAGGGAGTCTGGGGTTATCAGAACCTAGAAGTTTGTGGGGGGCTGCGACCCAGGCCTCTGAGAGGAGGGCACTGTCCAGCTGGTGCTGGTGTCTCTGATGGGGCACAATGAGGTTAATCTTGAGAGTGTGGGGAAAAGAAACAGGAAACCGCAACCAACTGCAGACGCCCATGTAAAGAGTGATTGCTGGTCTGACAAAGACAGGGACAGAAAGCTAAACAGGAAGAAGCATGTCCCTTCTTCTTCCTCCACACTTTGGGCTCCCTCTAGCGCCCCCTATGAACCGAACTTGAAAGGGACCACCTGGCCAAACGGAAATGTGGTTTACAGT
The DNA here is from genome assembly GCF_030445035.2 of Dasypus novemcinctus. Lineage (NCBI taxonomy): Eukaryota > Metazoa > Chordata > Mammalia > Cingulata > Dasypodidae > Dasypus > Dasypus novemcinctus. The sequence goes on along the minus strand of NC_080673.1, from coordinate 195,965,779 downwards.
CTTGACTCCAGCACCAGAGCAGACCATCAAAGGGTAGGTATGGAGTTGAAAGGCGGTTTAACAGCTGGTGTATATGTACTCAGTCAATGTCAGCTATACTATCTAGGTAGTTTCTCTTCCCCTTCTTCCCTTTCTTCCTTTCCTGCCCCAGTAACCTTGACGTTTTTTTCCTTCTTCTGTGTTCTCAGTGAGAAGAAGTGAAGGACAGTAAGAGTCCATAGACCTCAGTAGGGGATGAGGATATAAAAGGAGCCTGGTCTTCCCATGAGTGGTTTAAAGCCCCAGGTGAAGGACCATGCTTCTCTTTGGCAGACTGGGACTTTTGGAACAACGTCCTGAGACTTTTCTCAAAAGGAAAATTTGCTGATGCCTCAAGTGAAGAGCAATTCTTCTACCAAAGAGGGACATCTTCACATACAAATATCAAAGCAAGGTTAATACATTGCTTATATCTCTTGGAGAGCATGGATGACTGTCAGCATAACCTTTCCTTGGAGGGAGAGAAAAAGCATGCAAAGGAGATGCTTTCTGTATGTAAGTGGGAAAGAGGGGACACAAAGGATTTGCTAGGGGCTTGGCTGATTCATCAGTCAGACTTGGCGTTTATTGTTTATCTACTTTTGTGTTGGAGTTGGTGTGCTGGGGATTCAAACAGTTCAAGATACAATTCTCAAAGAAGACAAATACATGTATGTCTAAAACACAAGGCCAAACTCTAGAATTAGTCCTGCCTCAAGCTGTAGCAACCATCCCTTCTCCTTCACTGAATGGGTCCCATTTCTTGTCTCCTTTCCAAATCTTATGGAATGTTTGAGACTCTGAGAATAAAAAATGAATGCTTTATGATTTAAGGTAGAAAATATTTTAAAATTATCAAATAAACTCAGTGAGGATGGAGAAAATACACAATTGTAGTTCCAAGATAACCAGACACCATTCTACAAAACTGACAATTTGAGAGTCATTCAATCATCCATCCATTCATCCATACATCCATCCATCTACCCACCCACCCATCTAGAGTATTACAGATGAATATGATATAGTTCCCATCCCTGAGGGGCTCACAGTCTAACTGGGGAAACAGGTATATAAAACAAATTATAACAAAATGGTACATTCTTTTATAGAGGCATGGGGAAGGTACCACTTTCTTGGTATAATGGATATTATTAAAAGGAAATGTAAAGCAAAATATAAACAATTCCTAGGGCATTCATTGTAGCATGTTGGCTAAGAGCCTGTTCTCAGATGCTAGTTTTTGCATTACTGGTACTGCCATTTTAGCGGATTTTTAAACCATTATGTGCCTTATTTCTTCATAATTAAAATGGGACTAAGAATAGAACTTAGCTCATAGGATTTCTGATATGATTAAGTGAGTCAAGACTTATAAAACTCTTAGAATCATGCTTACCACATAGAAAGCATTAAAAATGTTAACTGATATTAATACTTTTATAGCATCTGAGAGTTTACATTCATCTTTGCATTTGATCCTTGAAAACTTTCCTCTTTGCCTTGGGAAGTAGGCAGGATAGTTATTACTTCCCAGATGAGGACAGGGAGTTTATTGTTGGGAGAAAGTCATAGAACTGCAGAGAAGCAGAGCTGGAAATCTATCTCAGTGTCTCTCCTGTAATGTTCTTTCTATTATGCCATGAAGCTGTATATATTGCCTTGAAAAAAACAACTGTTGTCCCCAAGTGTCACAGCTACTGACGGGCTGCAGCTGTGCTGCCTGTAAACACAGCCAAATGACATAGGCTGCAGTGAAATGAAGTCACTTCTGCTTTGCCTGCAGCTGCCACTCCATACAAGGTCCTTGATGATCAAGGCATGGGTCAGGGAGCTGCCAAACACCAAATAGACATCTTTATCCCATGCAGGCAGTTACCTCCATCCAAGTCCTTGATGGGAAATGTCTCCCACAGGGGTCCATAGAATTAGAAGTTCAATGGCATTTTGAAATTGAAGCTAGCTTTGGAGTTTGAAATGACTCAAGAGAGATGCATTTGTTATTGATATTCCATTCAAACTGTGGAAAGATTTCCTGGATTGTTTGATTTGGCTTTGGGTCCTCTGAAAACACATTAGAGCTGTGAGAGTTGAGACATGAAGCTGTGAGAGCAGCGGGAAATGGTGCAGGAGCTCAGGCCTCCTCAGGAGAGGATGACACAAACTGAGGATGCCACAGGGTTAAGGGAGGTATGGTGGTTACGAAAAGGGTCAAAGTTCATTTATTGAATATGTGTTGAGCCCTAGAACAGCAGAGGCGAAACAGCCCTTGCTTTCTAGAAGTTCCTAGGCTAGTTGGGAGAAATGTGAACATATAATTATATTACAAGTGATAGGCAGGTGGCACGACTTGGTTTAGAAAGCACAGAAGAGGAAATGATTCATTTTGCTTCAGGGGTCCTAGGAGGGTTTCAGTAAGTAGATGACATCTATGTAGGGTTTTAAAACATGAGTGAGAGTTTTCTAGACAGACAATTTACAGAAATACATTCTAAGCAACAGTGATAGCATGTCTAAAGATCTGGAGTTATATACATGTTCAACTTAACAAGAGAATGCCAAATCAGTTTCATAAACCATTGTATCTATTATATACCCAGAAGTGTATAAGTTCCCTGTCATTGCTAACTCTTTGTTTCACCTTTCCTAAGTTTTGCCAAACTCCTGGATGTAAGGTGGTATCTCATTGTGATCTTAATTTGCATTTCCCTAATTATTGAGGTTCAATATCCTTTTTATATGTTTATTGACCATTTATGTTTCCTATGCAATACATGCTTATGACTTATCTATTTCAGTTGTTTGTATTTTTCTTATTTATTTGGAATTTTCATATATTCCGAATATTAGTCCTTCCTTGGTTTTGGTCTGCAAATGTATGTTCCTAATTTGTGGTTTGTCTTTTTCATTTTATAACATTTTTTGATGTATCTTGCTTAAGAAATCTTGTATACTCTAAGTACAAAGTTATGTTGTTCTATATATGTTTAAGTAGTTTTAAAATTTGCTTTTTATATAAATATGTAAACTATTTAGAATAACTTTTCATATGGTATAAGGTAGAAGTTGCTTTTATTTTTCAAAATAGATAACTGTTTCTTCTATTGAACACGATGTCTTTTCCCAAGTGGTTTGCAATACTAGCACTGACTGAATTATACTTTCAATTAGCAAAAGATTAATTTTAAAAAGTCTTTATTAAGCTTCTGTGAAATATGTCTTGTCATCCTTATTTTACATATGCCTTGCTCAAAGTTACGTGGAAAATGACAATTTTTTTCCTTCTGACAGCAAAGCTCATGCTCTTGTTACTTGGATGAGAGCCAAATCATGCAGAGAATTTGGGGAATTAAGATTTTATTCCACACACATTTAGAAGCCATCCAAAGGCTTTAAGCAGAGGAGTGATATATTTTGATTTACATTTAATATGATTTTTTAGCTATTGGATACAAAATAGACTGTGAGAAGGGAAACATGAATAGAGGGACACCAGTTAGATGACCCTTGTAGCAGTTCAGGAGAGAGGTGTTATCACATGGATCTCGGGGAGTTCAGTGGAAAGAGACAGAAATGAATAGATCTGAAGTATATTTTGGAGACAAAAGCATCAGATCTTGTTACTAAACTGGATTTCATTGGAGACTGAGAGAAAGAAAAGAATCAAGGAGAACAAATAGATAGAGGTGCTGAATGATGGTGGTGCCAGTTGCTGAGATAGGGTACAATGAGGAGAATCAAGTGGACAGATCAGGTTTATGTGATGCCTGAGGAATACACTAACAGAGATGTTAGGCACATGGATATATAAGTTTGGAGCTGGAGTAGTGGGGGTTGTCTGGTCTCTAGGCATACATTTGGACTTGATTCATAACTTTTGCGGAAGACAAGATGTATTATAAGGAATCTTTATTTTAGTGGGTTGCAAAGCAAATGGGAAGTGAATGCAGACCAATCTTTCAAGAAGTTCAGCTTCTTGAAGGAAAGGAGAGTGAAGACAGAAGATAAAGAGCTAGAAGTAGATAGAGGGTTGGGGGATTTATCCTTTTAAATGAAAGAGACTTACGTACTGAGTGGAAGAAATTAATAGAGAGGTAGAGGTTGAAAATACTGGAAGGTAAAGAGAAAATTAATTCAAAAGCTATTCTGAAGAGGGAGGGCGGATGAAACTGGGAGCCCAGATGAAGGGGATGCTGTTTGGTGGAAGAGCAGAGAAACATGTTGTTTCCTCAGTGTGGAAGAAAGTGATGGTATAATGGGATGTTTAAGAGCCAGGCTTCAGAGCCAGGTGGTTTGGATTTGCATCCAGCTCTGCTATTTACATGCCATGTAACCCTCTGAAATAGTTTCTTGTTTATAATACGCAAATGATGGTATTACTCATCTCAAAGGGCTATTAGGAATATAGATGATCTACACAGAACACTTAGTTACAGAGCTCTACAGATATGAGGGTATATTGTATTAATAAACATATTTGTATGTGTAGGTGGGAAGTTGAGGGCATTCTTATTTCCTTGGTAAGATAATACTGGAACAGGGCATGGAAATGCTCCATTTGCAAGAACTGTTTTGGATAATGGGAGAGGGAACTGATCACAAGCACTGCCCTCTTTCTGCTGGCGTTTTCATAGCAGGTAAAACTGGTTTAACTGGGAAGGGATAGTGCAGACTGCTCCTTTACCAGTTCACGCAAATGAGTGAGAATTGAGAGAACCTTTCAGATTCTTAGATTTGACTCCAGAAAGGCACTGTGGGTCCTATGAAACTAGAAAGTAAACCACTTCTTTCCCCCTGCCTGCTTTGTGGACAGAGCTGTCTATCTGGCAAATTGCCTCTGAAATGCGTCTTGTTTCATGTAAAACTTGTTTGGAATTCAGCTGGCTTTTTCTTTCAAAGTGCGCTGTCTGCATTTCTGAGAGGATAGATTTCAGTTCCTCAAGATCATGCAGATATTTAGTCAAATGTAGTTCTAAAGACATATCACAAAAAGAGTTCTGGATGGAGAGGTCTGAATATCTAGGGTTTGATCTTGATTTCTTTACCATCTGTTCTTGATTGGAATTGTGTGTCCCAGGAAAAATAAACTTAATCCATTCCTGTAGGTGTGAACCCACTGTAAGCCAGACCTTTTGATGAGGTTACTTAAGTTAAGGTGTGGCCCACATCAATCAGAATGGGTTTTAATCCTATTATTGGAGTCATTTATAAGCAGAATGAAATCCAGACACACAGAGAGAAAGCCGTGGGAAGCAAGAAGCTAGTTAATGGAAACCAGAAGAGAAGGGGGAGAGGCCAGGAAAGGCTGCCATGTACATTGCCATGTGACAGAGGAGCCCAGGACCCCAGGGATCACTGGCAACCAGCCCCGTAAAGTCAGTCTTCAGTGAGAAAGCATTGCCTTGATGAAGCCTTCATTGGGACTTTTTTCTAGACTCAAAACCATGAGCTAATACATTTCCATTGTTTAAGCCAACCCATTGTATTGGTATTTGCTTGAGCAGCTAAAGAAACTAAAACACTGATTTTTGGTCACCATATGGAGGAAAGGTTTGGACTAAAGTTTTGATTTTCCAAACACCTGCAATACAAATACCTTACTAAGCAATTCTTGACTGAGAGGTGATTCACTATCGCATCTTTATTTTATTTTATTTTATTTTAATTTTTAATTTGTTTCTCTCCCCTTCCCCCTCCCCCCCTTTTCACTGTGTCCATTTTCTTTTTTTTTTTTTTTTGCTTTTTTTCCTACTACATTTCTTTTTTTTTTTTTTATTGATTTTGTAATAATATTACATTAAAAATATATATGTGAGGTCCCATTCAACCCCACCCCCCCACCCCACCTCTCCCCCCCCCCCCCCCCAGCAACACTCGTTCCCATCATCATGACACATCCATTGGATTTGGCAAGTACATCTTTGGGCACCTCTGCACCTCATAGTCAATGGTCCACATCATGGCCCATACTCTCCTCCATTCCATCCAGTGGGCCCTGTGAGGATTTACAATGTCCGGTGATTGCCTCTGAAGCACCATCCAGGGCAGCTCCATGTCCCAAAGACGCCTCCACCTCTCATCTCTTCCTGCCCTTCCCCATACCCATCAGCCACCATGTCCACTTTTCCCAATCCAATGCCACCTCTTCTATGTGGACATCGGATTGGTTGTGTCCATTGCACCTCTATGTCAAGAGGAGGCTCAGATTCCACATGGATGTTGGATGCAATCCTCCCACTTTCAGTTGTAATCACTCTAGGCTCCATGGTGTGGTGGTTGTCCTTCTTCAACTCCATCTTAGCTGAGTGTGGTAAGTCCAATACATCATATTGTAGGTGCTGGAGTCTGTTGAGGCTCAGGACCTGGCTATCACATTGTCAGTCCAGAGATTCAAATCCCCTAAATATATCTTAAACCCCAACATTAACTGCACCTCCAGCACATTAGCATGAAAGTCTTATGAAGGAAGATCCCATCTGAGTCCAGATTCATCACACATAAACACCAGTTCCAAAAAGGGGCCATCTGACCTGGTAGTTAACCCCATCGGCCATGACCATAATTCCCATGGGTCTCTTTAGCCCTCGAAGGAACCGATATCTGGGGGTTGTATCTGCTTTATCTGTCTCTCTGACTCTGCTCAGTTGTGCATGAGGGCAATCCTTCTGCCAGCCTCCAGACTCTTTTTTAGAAACTCGTAGCCATATAAACTCATTTCTCTTTTCCATTTCCCCCTTACTTTAGGTCAAACAGCATTTTAAAGTCATGTTATTTTATGTAGACTGTGTCCATTTTCTATGTGTTCTTTTGTGTGCTTCAGTTGTTGTCAGCAGCATGGGAATCTGTGTCTCTTTTTGTTGCGTCATCTTGCTGCATCAGCTCTCTGTGTGTGTGGCACCATTCTTGGGCAGGTTGGACTTTCTTTTGCACTGGGCAGCTTTCCTTATGGGGTGCACTTCTTGCACGTGGGGCTCCCTATGTGGGGGACGTCCCTGTGTGGCATGGCACTCCTTGCGCGCACCAGCACTGCGCGTGGGCCAGCTCCACACAGGTCAAGGAGGCCCGGGGTTTGAACTGCGGACCTCCCATGTGGTAGATGGATGCCCTGTCAACTGGGCGAAGTCCACTTCCCCACTATTGCATCGTGATGATGCATAGAAGGATATTCAGTTGTCAGGAGAGGATGTCTCCCAATACATAAGAAGTAGTTATTAATGTACTATGCTAATTACTATACCTTCATTTCTGTTTATTCATAGATTTTCTCAAAAAACATTTATTGAAAGTCTTCTCTCCTAGACATTAAAAATAAGATAATGGCTAAGACGCAGTTCTCTGCTCATGGACATCTCAACTTCCTTGTTTTCTCTGCAACAGTCCTATGAGGACTACACTACACAATAGAGTATGTTTTGGTACTTCATTAAATGTTTTGGACTCAGCTTAATTTTATTCACCAAATATCATGTATTTTGAAGATCATATCTTATTCACATTGTATGCCTGGTGTCTGTAACAATTCCTGCCACATGAAATGTGTTCAACAAATATCTGAAAGAATGAACTGTCCCCAGTAATCCGAGAAGGTGTATTCTGTAGTCTGGACAATGTGATTTCTATTTTGGTACATTAGGGAGAAAAGAATTAGCTTTCACTATGTGCCATCCATTGTGTGGGCACTTTAAATACATTTGTTAATAAGGTTTTTTTAAAAATTGCCCTGGGAAGTAGGATTTATTACTCTTCTCCTCTCTTTTTTTTTTTGAAATGAGAAAATTGAGGTCCAGGAAAGGTAAGTAGCTAGTTCATGTCATTTAGTTATTTGTAACGAGAAATGATTTAAATCATTGTCTGTTTGATTTCAAAGATCATGCTTATTCTGTAATTTGTGTTTTCTACAGTTGTAGGAATTATTGTTGTAATCAGATGTAAAAACCCCAACCAGTGCTATTACATAAGTACAGATTCATGATAATTTGGAGACCTCTGGGTCTCGATGTCTGGCATCAGGCTTTCTCCAGCCTCACTGTGACTCACCACAGAGGTTCAAAAGTGGTCAATCAGAATAGACCCCAGCCTGATGATGGCACAAAATTACACACTAGAGATAAAATAAGTGTCGCTATTGTTTTTAATCATTGTGATAATAATGGCCTACACAGACATGATGCTATATGGATTGCAAAGCCCTCACTCGTGTCAATGCTCCTGGGAATTAAGCAAGGCAGGGCTTGCCTGCTCCGTTGACCTCTGAGGAACCTGCAACTCAGTAAGTTTATGTAGTTTTATCCAAACTATTCTGGCTGGTAAGTGGCCTGACTGGGTTTTGTCTGTTTTGCTCCTTGTCCAGTGATATATAGAATAATGAAAGAAACTCTTAGTTCAGATCAGCCATATGTATATCAACTACAAACGAAACTAGCAGATGCATGAATTTATAGTTAGGCTTAAAATAGTAATAATTTCATAATTGTACCACAATAGCTCATAATTTATTTTCCCTGTTGGAAAGGAAAGATGCCCTTTCTTCTTTTTTCCTTTGTGCTTTGTAAGAAAACCCAGTTGTGGGTTGCAATCATGAGCAGAGAATGGGGTCCTCTCAGTTTGCTCAATTTTCATTTCATCACAAAGGAAGGAAAAGCTTTTTAGTCATTTGGAAATGGTAATAAATGAAACTCTGAGCCAGGTAATTTGCTAGAGACCTGAGCAATTATGATACTTTAATATATTCTGAAATGATTTCCTTATCCAAATTCTTCTTTGTGGGCCTTCCAAACGATCTTACCTAAAATTGCAGTGAGGATGCTGGAAGGCACATCTTGTTCTCCTTACCTAAAGGAAATTCTTGTTTTATTAAACAATTTTTTTTAATTTTAAATTTTAAATTTTAAAAAGATACTTGGATTACACAAATATCACATAAGAAATAGAGGGGATTTATTTATGCCCTGTTCCCCACATTTTCCACATTTTTCCACATTAACAACATCCTTTATTAGTGAGGTACATTCATTGCAATTGGTGAACACATTTTGGAGCATTGCCACTAAGTGTAGATTAAAATTTATATTGTAGTTTATACTCTCTCCCACCTAATTCTGTAGGTTATGGCAAGATATATAATGGCCTGCACCTGCCATTGCAATGTCATTTAGGACAATTCCCAAGTCCTGAAAATGTCCCCATATTACACCTGTTTTTCCCTCTCCCTGCCCTCAGAAACTCCAGTAGCCACTGCCTCCAAATCAATGATATAATTTCTTCCATTGCTACAAATATAATAAGCCTATATAGAATACCAGTAAGTCTACTCTAGTCCATAGTTCACTCCCCAATCCTGAGGATTCTGGGATGGTGATATCCATTCTACTTCTAATTGAGAGGGGGCTGTAATCTCATGGGGCTGATGGATGGGACCCTCTTGCTGGCAGTTGTAGACTCTCTCAGTTCCTTGGTATGGTAATTGTCCATCATCACCTCCTTTTTAGCTGTCCTGGGTGAGTCCAGTGAACTGAAGAGTAGGTGTTGCAACTCTGTTGAGATTCAGGGCCCAGTTGGCACATGGACAGTCCAAAGATTTACATTTCTTGGACGTACACCTACCAACTCTAGTACTAACTATAGGTTCAGAAAGAAGGACAGAAGAGACATATGTAGAGAAACCACAACTGAGTCCAACTCTGTTACACTGGGGAGCATAAATTCCAAAGTAGGGTCCCTTGGCAAAGCACAAAACCCCTGAGCTACCTGCCCTGACTATAGTATCTGTATGTCTCCAGAGCTCTCAGGAGCACTGTTGTATGGGGTAGTATCTACTTAAGCAGTCAATGAGAGCCTGCTGAGACGTGCACAAGTGCAACCTCTGGAATGATCTCCTGACTCACTTTGAAGTCTCTTAGCCATATAAACTATTTGTCTTTACCTTTCCCCCTTTTGGTCAAGGTCTTTTTCCAGTTGCATTGCTAGGTCATGCTTGGTAGTAATCCTTTGGTGCCAGGGATACTCATCCCCGGGAGTCATGCCCCACACTGGAGGGAAGGCAATGTATATATATGCTGAGTTTGGCTTAGAGATAGGCCACATTTGAGCAATAAGGAGGCTCCCAGGAGGCAACTCTTAGGCTCCCTATAATACTAGGCTAAGTTTCAATTTCAAAAGTAAAGGTTCATTTGCACACTCATCAATATCAAGGGACCAAAGGAAATTCTTACTGAAAATTCCATGCTGGGCTTTTGCTTCCATGGGTTTCAGTGACTGTTTGTTTTTCCATCCCTTCTCTCCTCTGAGGTCTATTGTGTGTTGAGAGCATACCAGTTTCTCTGCAGCCTTGTTCAAAGAAGGGCAGGGAAGGTGGATTCAAGAAACGTAACACCTGGGTCCAACGCCAGCTCTATCATTTATAGCTTTGTGATCTTTGGAGAGTCACAAGACTTACTTCTTCATCTGTGAAATAGGAATAAGGCCTGCTTCTCAGGGTTGTTGAGTGAGTGAAATGTGATACTGTACGCAAAAGTACTCTCCACATGAAATAAAATATTATTGTCTTAATATTGTCTTTATTATTAATGGATCTGGTTTTGTTGTTGTTGTTGTTGTTGTTGAAACTTACACTCTATTTCCAACAAAATATTCCTTCCCCAAACTCATTTCAACTTGTCCTTTGTCATTTTTTTTTTCCTTGAAAGACCAGGGTCTGGTTTTGTGAAAACATCCTTCTGAGATTTCCACAGAGGTGAGAAGCAATGCCTCCATCACAGCCTCTTGCTGCCCCATCTGTCAGGATGCTCAGCTGGGCAGTTGACTCTTGATGACCTTCAGGTCAGCCTTCTGCTTTCACAATGCCCCAGCATGTTGGGAATGGACCCACCAGTACCAACCCCTCATTTAGGAAGTTCAGAGACCCCCCACCCCTTTTCCATGAACTTTCTTCACCAACCATCCTAGGCAAAGTTCCTGGTCCTTTCAGGGACTGCTTCTCCTTGGATATGGGGAGGCTTTAGGCCTATGTTCATTGGGTTTTGCTTGAAAACCAGTAACATCATGTTATTCCTCTGCTCAGACACCACTCTGACTCCCTAATCCCATCACATCGAGTCAAAATGATGCCCTTGCTGAATAAAATATGGAGTAAAGTGGACTTACTGATATTCTACTATACTATTTGTGACCAGTAATAGAAGAAATTGTAACATCGAGGTGGAGAAAGTGGCCACGGTATTTGCTGAGGGCAGGGAGAGAGAAGTAGAGATGTGATGTTGGGGCATTTTTGGGATTTTGAGTTGTTCTAAATGATATTTCAGGGTCAGATGCTGGATTTTATATATCCTGCCATAACCCACTGAATGTCCTGGGGGAGAGTGTGAGCTACAGGGTAAACTATTATCTATGTAGAACAGCAGTGCCCCAAAATGTGTTCACTGAGTGCGATGAGTGTGCCACAATGATGGGGGAGGTTGTTGGTGTGGGAAGAGTGGGGTGAGGGGGTGTGGGGTATACGGGAACCTCTTATATTTTTTAATGTAATATTTTTTTTGTGATGTATATATCTTCAAAAAATACAGTTTACAAAAATGATGAGGTGGGGGGGTGGGGAGTGGGTTATATGGGAACCTCTTATGTTTTTTTTTTTTTAATGTTTTTTAATGTAACGTTCCTTGTGATCTATTAACTTTAATAAAAAATAAACATAGAAAAAAAAAGATGCCCTTGCCTGTTTCACAGCACATCTGTCTTCCTGTCCCTTGAACATGATGTGGTTATCTCTGCCTCTTTACTTTTGTCCATTTTCTTCCCTTCTAAAGTGGCTTTCCTCATTCCTTTTAGGTTGCCCACTCTTCAACACTCCTGTAAGGTCCCATGTCCCCCATGAAACTTTCCCTGATTGCTCTGACTCATTCTTTCCTTCTCCCCTCCTTCAATACCTCTAACCAGTCTATATCATAGGGTTTAGAACCAAGTTACATACTAATTTATGGCATTTTTTTCCCTGTATATTTTAGATCCTTAACTGAGATTAGAGCTTTTTAACTCAATTAGGTGAGAATCTATTCACTGTCAGACACCAGAGACAGATGTATAAGTAGTGGCTTGAGTCTTCAAATGGCTCCTATCTAATGGGAAAGATAGGCATATTCTCAGAGGATTATAATGAGAATTAAGAGGCAGTGTTTTCAGGGTTAAAATAGAGATATGCAATGGAGTCTAGGTGGAGTGTGAGGATGAGAGGGTAACTGTGTAGAAGGGATCACTTTATTGGACAGTTACCCTATTCCTGACTCTTTGCTATGGATTCATATACACCTCCTTTCCATTTAATATTTAAAACAAGGAGTATGTGGAGCACAGTTCCTATTTTCCCACTGAGACCAAGAAAGAAGCAAATTGCCAAGATTAGAGAGCTTGGTGGGGTCCATGGATCTGCTGTCTCCAAAGGAAGAACAGGGATAGGTCATGGACAATATGACCTGTGTCTTGATAAAAGGCTAGGGGATTTCCAGAAGGAGAGGAGGGAAGGGCATTTCAGTCAGAAGAATAGAGAGACTCATTGACTTATCAGATTGACTGCTGTGCCAGGTTCATAGGAGACAACCAAGAAACCTACACCAATTGGTAACTGTTCGTAAGTCCTGCTCTGCTACTGGTCCCTCAGAGTCTCTCCTCCCTTTCAGTGATATTGGGCCATTTGTACCTTTTCTTTCTTTCGCCTGAACTTCAGTTATGCTTGAGATTACCAGAGGAAGATAATAAGCAAATAAAAATAATAAAAATAAAAACAAAATCCTTTCTTTATTGTTATTAAAACCTAAATTTGAAGGAATCATTTTAAATTTTTATTAATTTCTTATTTGTTTGGTAGCCAGACACAATCATTAAAAATTCAACTTATTTTTAGCTATGCCATCAAATCAGGTTATGAAGCAAATGTGTTTTCCTGATGACTTTGTTACAAAGCATCTTTATGATTTAAGTGGCTTTGTCCTCCCCAAGAAACAGTGCTCAACTGAGTATGCTTTTGCTAGCAAGGAAGGACAGGGAGAAGAGTGGGCCAAGATGGTGGACCTCTGCAAGGCATTCTGGCAGTGAGTCTTCCAGTGGCTCTGGGCCCACTGAGAGTGGAGTAACTTAATTTTCCCTTGTGTTCACCCACCTCAAATCTGAGGACTGTCTCCCATTAAAGGGTTCCTTTGTCTCCATCCTGCAGTTCTTAGAATTTTGTCTTCTCCTTTTGTCTGGCACTTAAAATGACCAATACCATATGGACTTAATGATCCTGCTCACAAGAATCAGGCATCATTCACTTGACTGATGAATCTTGCCAACTAAGACCCTTCTTTCCAATTTTATCTAACAAAATGCCATGATTCTCTGCTCTCGAACATTCCTTTTGCTTCAGTTGTTCCCTCCTCTTGGGTCTATCTCCTTCCATTTCTGCCCCATTCTTCAAAACCCACATTCTCAAAGCCCTCCTTGATCTTCTCAGTTAAAATCCATCTCTTTTCCTCAATTACTGCACTTACAGTTGGAAGGAACTTAGATCCAAATCTTCCTTCTGTCACTCACAAACTGTGTGATCTTGGGCAAGTTAAATTCCCTGAATTTCTTATTAAATGAGCAACATAAGCCTTCCTCATGCTTTTGAGCCTTTATGAATTCATTTTCTCTGAAAAGAAAAAAAATCTTCCTCTGATTTGCTTGGCTGACTTACTCTTTAGGGCTCAGCTTAAAGTCACTTCTTTCTGGGAGCCATTGATACCCCAAAACTTTACTAGGTGACCTTTCTGTTTTTTTTTATAGCCACCTCTACTTCCCATTACTTCTCCCTGTTACATTATAATTATGTTTGCTTATTTGCATCACTGTCAGGACCATAACACTGGGCCCAGAGCCATGCATAACACAGAGTAGATGATCAGCAAATATTTTCAAAAGATATTTTACCAGTCAGGAGTATAAAGCACTGAGTACCTGGTAGCTGCTCAATAAATTAAATTCTCTCCTTCTTCCCTGTACTTTAGTGGGTTTTGCATTAAAGTTAGTCTTGTTTCTCCAATTTGTTTTGTGTATTTAAACACTTGGATCCATTACTTAGTGTTCTTTGCATCCGTCACAGGGCATAGCACACATCACCACATATGTAACAGGTTCTTGATAAATGCTGGGTCAAACCATAATGTACATTAGTCTGCAATACTGTAAAATTTGCTTCATATTTGGAAAACATTTTGTCTAACTTTACTAGTGTCACAATAGAGAATTCAATTTACTTAAAAGAGAATTACTTACTTTTCTTTTTTATGAGAGGAGCTCAGTAAACATTTCTGGAATGAATGGATGATGAAGACATTGGATTCTTCTTGTTTGTGGACTGTACTAGATTCGAAGTTGGTCTCTAGAGGACAGGGTACTCTCTATTCTTCATCTTTCCTCTCAATGAACCTTGAACATGATTGGTGCTCCAAAATGGCTTGCTTGGGAAGCAGATGTGGCTCAAGTAGTTGGGTGCCTGTCTATCACATTGGAGGTCCCAGGTTCAGTTCCTGGTGCCTCCTAAAGAAGATGAAAAAGATGCTATGGGCTCGCGCAGCAAGCTGATGTAATGAGGTGATGCAACAAAAATACACAACAAGGAAACACAATGGAGACACAATAAGCAGGAGCAGAGGTGGCTCAAGCCATGGGGTGCCTCCCTCCCACATGTGAGGTCCTGGATTTTGTTACAGAGCATACAACGAACGAACAGATGCAGACATCGAGTGCAAACAATGAGTTAGGGGGGCAGGGGGAGAAATAAATAAAAATAAATCTAAAAAAAAAAATGACTTGCTGAATTGAACTCAAAAAGAGCCATTTGTGATTCTGCTTCTACTTTGCCATTTGGAATCCTTTTAGAGAATTGCCCAAAACGTTGCTTTGGCACTTGGAGAGGCAGACCCTAATGTGTACATATGAAAGGAGAGAAGAAAAGAGGAGAGGAATGGATGAATTTTAAAAAGAAAGAAAATCATGCCAGAAGTCAGGGACAGGAAACACATGCTCCTTTTCCCTTGTTCCCCATTTCAGAGATGTCCAGATGGGAAAGACTAGCTAAGAGGTGGTATTTTCTGCAACAAGAGATGAAAGGACAAAACATCGGCTGGACAGATCAAGATGAAAGACAAGTGTAGCCCACAGGGATGAGCCTTTCCCACCGTGCCCCCATCCCTGTTAGGCTGGCCTCCATTTTTCCTGGAGTTTGCTCTCCAAGGGCTTCCTCCTCAGTCTCCCAACTGCCATGGCTGTTGAGAAACAAAGTGGGAGCAGGGCAGACAAGTGAGGGAAGCTACTGAAAGCACAGTCCTAGTGCCAGGAGGAGCTCTTGTTTATTTTACACTTGGATTTACAATTATAATGAGTCTTCATATGTTGACTGTCAGCTTATCATCCATGAACTTTGTTCCACTTGATTCAGCATGCAGGTCCTTTTAAGCCACCAAAAGATTGGTTTGCTCTCTTATCTTTCTTAATGCTCCTTGTAAACCTGGCAAAAAAGGGAATGGAGCTACAGATGGAAGTTGTTTGCTTCACAAGTGTGTCTGGGGGCTGACGAGGCTGCGGCTGGTTCTCCTGCCAGGAAACACACCAGCTGGTGATGTTTTTATATCTGTTTTCCCCAGTTCCAAGTCCAATCGGGAGCAAGTCAGAGGGCTGATGTGCTAATCCTGCCTTCCTTCTCCCTCCAGTTTCCATTTTGGGCTTACACACTCTTGGCATAAGGGCAGCCCAACTGGAGGCTTGGCTTCTTGGGCATCTTGGCAGGGAAGCTGTGATGGTTGGTGCAGTGGGAAGAAGGAAGGAGATGAATAGCTTCCTGCACCTGCTCTGGCTTGCATTAGGGATTTCCCCTCTCACCCATTAGGTTGAGACAACTTGGTATAAATGGACTATTTCTTGCTCTTGCATTGTATTTTCTGCTCAGAAGGGAAGCCTCATGGACACCCCTGGCACTGTATCTTGAGAGACAGCCCAGATGCCATTGTCAAGACCAGCAGCCTATAAGCATTCGAAAATCTTTGAATTCATAGAGTTCCAAGGTAAGTGACCTTGGGAAGTTACTGTTTTAACCTTGTTAACATTCAGAGTCTTCATTTTTGTGGAATGAATATTTATGTTCAATATTTTTGTATATATTTACATAGGATTTTAATTCCAATTCCTGCATGGTCTCCTACTCCTATGAGCAGTGTTGGGATGCTCATGGGCCTCTGACTCTTATTTTATAATGAGATGTTTACGTTTATAATTTTGGTTTGCCAGTGCTCCTGCTTCCCAAATCATATGTGGGTATGTGCACACGTGTGTCTGTGTATTGCTCCTTGACATGCTCTCAGGTGAGTCATAGGCATCGTGGTGGTATAGGGCATGATCTCCCAAGTCAAAATGCCCACTTTGAGCTTGGCTTTACTACTCACTAGGAATTTCATGCTGAGCAAGTAGCTTAACTTCTCTGTCCTTTAATCATCCTTTTTATGAGATGGAGATAATAATAATAGTAATAATGCTCATCTCTTAAGTTGTTGAAAGGTTCAGTGAGTTTATAGAGTAACTACTCAGAACAATGCCCAGCATGTGGCATGCTAAATAAGGGTTTGCTATTATTTTGAGGGATGGTCAAGGATCGTGATGTTCAAATTTCTCACCTTCAGAGATTTGTTTGCTGGTGGATAAACATCTTCATCTTTTTCACAGGACCCTGTAGATTCTCCTGCAGAGCATATTCCATGTGAAGCCTCCCTCACTTCTTAAGGTCCTTTCTATTTCACATCTTTCCTTGCTCTCCTTCAGCAGCACTTCTTTAAATTCCCCTCCTACCTAAAGTTCTCCTCGTTAAGTACCAAAGCCATCTGTCTTCAGAAAGTAGTCTTTACCTGTGTGTCATTTTTTGTCATACAATGATATAGATATAGCTATGCATATACACATACATATATGAATATACATACAAACATACATATTTATATAAAATAAGTAATATCAGTAATAATGCTGATGCCATTAGGAACTGAGATTTTCCTCATGAGAAAGAAGAGATATAAGTAAAATTAATTGCTGACACATTTTCTTTTAAAAAGAAAAAAAATTTTTTAGCTCTGTTCACTGAAAAAGCCTAGAAAGAGTGAAAAACCCAGTAGTAATGTGGACCTGTTGCATCCAAATTGTGGTCTCCAAATACGATTCCCCACTGAAGAACCAGGATTCCTTGGAGAAATGGATGTTTACAAGTCTGGGCCTGGAAATGCATACGATGAGCCTGGAACATCTTTTCACACCAGAAGACAAGGAAGTGGCCAAAGACTCTTGGGTCATGTTAAAATGCCTTGGGAGCAATGTAAAGTTGCTCTCAATGGTTAATGAGGGGACATTTGAATATCAAAAATCATAATAGGGAAGCGGACTTGGACCAGAGATTAGGTGTCCGTCTACCACATGGGAGGTTCACGGTTCAAACCTCGTTGACCCGTGCGCAGCTGGCCCATGTGCAGTGCTGATGCGCGCAAGGAGTGCCCTGCCGTGCAGGGGTGTCCCCGAGTAGGGGAGCCCCACGTGCAAGGAGTGCACCCTGTAAGGAGAGCCGCCCAGCGTGAAAGAAAGTGCAGCCTGCCCAGGAGTGGCGCCACCCACATGGAGAGCTGACACAAGATGACACAACAAAAAAAGAAACACAGATTCCCATGTCGCTGACAACAACAGAAGCAGACAAAGAACACGCAGCAAATAGACACAGAGAATACACAACTGTGGCTGGGGGGAGGAGGGGAGAAAAGTAAATAAGTAAATCTTTAAAAAAATCATAATAGCTGCAATATATTGAAACACATCAAATATATTAGAAATCCATGACTTCATACTGATATTTTATGCAGATAAACAGAAACATCTCACTAATTACCTTTGGAACATTCTAGGGACCCAATTCATAATTCAGAAAACTGGGAAATAAAGGGAAAAATGAAGCATTTTTCTTGTCTTTCCTATGCAAACTTTTACCTCAAGGTAACCAGACAGTTAATGAGAGAAAGTTTTCCTTTATGAAAGTATTCCCACTAATAAATTAAGAAGGAAAATTGGAATTAGTATATCACCATCTTACAACTTCTAATGAAATAGTAGATTCAGGTAATGATCATCAATGGCCACTAAAAGCAGTAGGTCGATGCTAACAGGGAACATTATAAAGGATGGATCAGGCATCCTTTAATGAAACCTACTCATTAATCTTAGCATCATGTAGAGAGACATAACTGGACATTAGGTCCCTCCTGATGGAAACTCACCACACCAACCACAAAAATTGAACCTGAAAGTAATCAAGACTCGGGATCTTATAGTTTATAGGAAATACTGTACAAGGGCCAGGGGAACATCTTAAACAATGCCACCAGCATGTATATGACAAAATCTAGAATGTTGGTAAGTTTACAGGCAAAACGAATCATTTGTTTAATAAATAAATTGTAAGGAAAACAAGAAGAGGGAAAAGTAAGCTATAGAAAAAAAGAAATTAAGAGGCATTTTAGCCAAGGCAATAGAAAGGAGGCACTCTGAACAGACAGGATAATGGATAATGCAATGGAATTGCTTGCTAATTTTTTTGACTTTATAATAATCTTGCAAATATGCTTTAAAAAGGAGGTCTTATCTTTGAGGGATATATATATATTGTGGTATGAGTGAAATAATATGTCTGGAGTATGCTTCAAAATCTTGTAGGGTGGGGAGGATATAAATGAAATAAGATTGGTTAGAAGTTGATAATTTTTGACAGCTGGAGATGGATACATGGGATTTTGTTATATTATTTTCTCTATTTTTGTAGATATTTTATATCTTCCCTAACAAAAAAATTTAAGAAAGATCTAAAGCTTCTTTAAAAAAAAAATCAAAGAAGAAAAAAAATGAACAAATGAAGAAGCAGTGGTGGTCAGGCTCTCATTTTCTCCCCTTTGCTTGCCAAGCTGCTCTTTCAACCCTCTTGCTCTTTTCTAGCTGTCTTGGCTCCATTTGCTGGTCATGCCCTCATCATGGAGGCCTACAGAAGAACTTATATTCCTGTGGGTCTCTTTTGCCTCAGATATCCACCCAGGTGTGTTTGGGAATTTTTTTTTTTAGGTACCGAGACTGAAGATTGAACATAGGACCTCATATGCTGGAAGACAGCACTCAAGCATTGAGCCATATTGGCTCTCCTGTGTGTGGGAATTGAACACATTTCTCTTCATTGTTCATTCAAGTTTATTCCCTCCCGTGTAGCCAGTGAAATGGTGCTATAGAGGAGTGATTTGTTTGGGAAGCCAAGTAGGACTTTTAATTGCAGTGAAGGACACAATGTGTTAGAGAAGAAATACATTGTGGAACAAATCAAAACTCCCCATCCTACCCCATCCCCTACTCTTCGCCCTCTCTTTTATTACAGGAAAAATGTGAGAATCAGAAAAGAGACCTTTTGACAAGATGTCATCTTTTCCAGGGGGCTTAACTTTAGCCCTTCTTGGCTGATGTGGAGGGCTTTAAAGAGAAAGCTGACCCAGGGAAAAGGTAAATGAATAGTTTCTAGTAGGGAGACCAACTTTTCTAGTTTGCCCAGGACTGAGGGGTTCCCAGGACACTAGACTTCCAATAAAATGCAAATGTCTCAGGCAAACCAGGACAAGTTGCTTGCATAATAATAAGACGGGCAAAATCATTGAGCATGGAAATTCTTTTATCAGTGGAGACAAGCTTGTTTTCTCCAGGAGAATAGCAATGCTTGCTGTTATAGTATGTCCTTGCTCTTGAGTAATTAATTAACCACAACCAAAGCTAGTAAGGAGATTGACCTAGTTTCCGAACACCCATTTTCTTTCCCCAACTCATAGCACCACCATTTTTTGCATCTTTATTTGCTGGTTAACAGAAGCCCAGGCAAAGAAAATGTCCAATCATGCCTTGCTGAGGTCTTCCAATTTCAAAACAACAATAGCAATATTATTACTAACAGTGCAATTACTTAAAAATATTTAAGATTACAGTACTTTTTGTCTAAATAGTGATGAAGTACCATAAGTCTAAAAGTTCTAAAAGTCCCTTGAAATAATTATTTTCCCTGGGGGGTTAAGACCCTATCTCCATTTTTCTTTTTCTTTTTCCAGATATCTTATTTTTTAAAATGTAGTAGGTTGAAATATGAACCTCAGAAAACACATGCTCTTAGTCTTGAGTTCCTGTGGGTGTGAGCCCATTGTAAGTAGGATCTCATGAAGATGTTGCTTGAGTTAGGATGTGGTCCAACCGAATGAGGGTGGGCCTTAATTTGATTACTGGAGTCCTACATAAGCAGAGGAAATCCAGATATAGTAGGAGGAAGTCTCAAGAAGGAGTATGAAACTGGAAGTTTGTGGAACCTGGAAGACAAAGGAGAAGACATTCCCATGTGATGGGAAAGCCAAGGAACCCAAGGATTGCCAGCCAACCAGAACACTGCTGACCCTGGGAAGAAGAAAGCCTTCCAACCCCTGAATCTATGAGCCAATAAATTCCTGTCATCTGAGCCAACCCATTGTGTGGTATTTGTGATTGTAGCATAGTGACACAAAGACAAAAAGTTAAGAAATTTTTATTATGGGTGACAATGGGGGTTGAAAAGCATTTAGCTTTGCCAGAAGGTAATTTGACTCCTTTGCTCTTCCATCCAAAAGCCCCATCTATTGGTCTAGAACTAATTCTGTGTTAGTAAGATCTGAGGGAAGATCCCTTTGTCCCTTCTTAGGGGTGGAGCTCCAGAAATGGGAATAATGGTTAATTTAGAGTACATGAACTCTATGGTTTCCATGTAAAAGTTTCAGGAGGTCATCATACTGTACCCAAAACCATGGTGTCAGTGTATATGTTCTGTTTTCCATAACTTTCACCAGATCCCAAGAGATTTAATAATAATAAAAAAAAAAGATGGGATCCAGTGTCATAGAATGTAGAGTGTGTAAGGACAAGAGGAGAAACCAACTGATATGTCTGTTCCTTGAAATCTAAAGAACAAGCATGATCATGACCCATATGCCACATTTCATTGAATCTGAGTTACAGAATTTTTTTTAACATCTCAAATTGGGATGCATCTCGCAACCAATGCCACCTTAGGTGGTAAGCTTTTGTGTGTTTTTGGTTGTTTATTTATATTTCTGAGCTTCTCAGTAGTTATCAAAATGAAGGGTAAAAATGTTATCAAAAAAGCTTTGGATTCAGGATCAGGAGAGCTAGAATTCCTGGCCCTGCCACCTTTGAGCTATGTGTATCATCTCTTCCTTCTAGGTCTCTATTTCCACATCTGCAAATTGTAGAAGTGGGACAAGACCAGTTTCTCAGAATTCCTTGGAGGGCACCTGGAGAGGAAAGAGGGGTAACAGGGAGACAGCCCCAGAGCTTCCCCCCCTTTCTTCAACTAGAAGTGTTCTGTGTTATCTATTTAATAAGACAGACTTGTTTTTAAGTTTGCTTTTGAAGGATGGTTTGTGCTGCTAAGAAATGTTCATTCCAGGTCTAAAGGATTTTATGAGTTTGTCACCAAATTTTTGTACTTTCTTTTCTTTAATGATGCCAAATTGATTTATTTGAGAGATAATAAATCAAAGTGCTTAAAACTTTGAGAGATAATAAATCAAAGGCATTGGCTCAGAAAGACCTACCTGGAAGGAGGGTCCAACAGTGGGCTCCTGATACTAATGGCTATGCTTTTGAGCCTATACATCTGCAATAAGAATAAGGCCTAGAGTAGCACTGTGCCTGGGAGTTTCCTACTAACAGCCTTCATGTTACTAAAATGTGGCCACTCTCACAGCCAAACTCAGCATGTAGATGCAGTGCATTCCCCCCAGCATGGGACATGACACCCGGGGATGAACCTCCCTGGCACCGAGGGATCACTACCACATACCAGCTGAAGATGCAACTAGAAAAGGACCTTGAATTAAAGGTTCAACACGGATCAGCAGAATATCCCTGTCTACATATAATAACATGACTTCAAAATGCTGTTTGACCTAATGTAAGGGGGAAATGGAAAGGAGAAATGAGAATATAAGGCTATGAGTCTCTAAAAAAGAGTCTGGAGGTTGTCAGAAGGAATGCCCTTATGCACAACTGAGCAGAGTCTAAGAGACAGATAAAGTAGATACAACCCCAGGTATTGGTTCTTTTGAGGAATAAAGTGACCCATGGGTTCTATGGTCATGGCAGATGGGGTTCACTGCCATGGCAGATGGCCCTTCTTTGGAGCTGGTGTTTCTGCGTGATGGAATTGGACTCAGAGGGGATCTCTTTTCACAAGACTTGCATGCTACTTTATTGGAATTGTAGTTGGTGCTGGGGTTTTAGATATATTTAGGGGATTTGAATCTCTGGACTGATAATATGACACCCAGGCCCAGAGCCTCAACAGACTTCAGCTCCTACACTTTGATTTATTGGACTTACCCCACTCAGCTAACATCAAGTTGAAGAAGGTCAACCACCACACCATGGAGCCTAGAGTGTCTACAACTAAAAGCAGGAGGAGTGCATCCAGTATCCATGTGGAATCTAAGCCCCCACTTGACATAGATGTGCAATGGACACAACCAATCCAATGTCCACAGAGAAAATGTGGAATGGGTGAGGGAAGGGTAGCCATGGTGGCTGCTGGGTTTGGGGAATGGGAGGAAGAGATGAGATGTGGAGGCATTTTCGGGACGTGGAGTTGTCCTGGGTGGTGCTTCACGGACAATTACAGGACATTGTAGATCCCCCCAGGGCCCACTGGATGGAATGTGGGAGAGTGTGGGCTATGATGTGGACCATTGACTATGGGGTGCAGTGATGCTCAGAGATGTACTTACCAGGTGCAATGGATGTGTCACGATGATGGGAGAGAGTGTTGCTGTGGGGGGAGTGGGGGTGGGGGCAGTGGGGTTGAATGGGACCTCATATTTTTTGAATGTAATTTTTAAAAATAAATAAATAATTTAAAAAAAAAGACCTACCTGAACAATAACCTCAGAAGCAACAAAATGATGATAAAAAAATCATATTTAACATTGCTTCTTAAGTACAAGGTACTTATTGAAACACTTTACATGAATTATTTCACTTAGTCTTCACACAACCCTCATCATCTTATAGATGAGGAGAAGAAAGCACAAAGAGGTGAAAGTTGCTTGCCCAAGCTGGTAAGTGGGGTAGCTGGGATTCAAACTCATAAGTCCATTCTCTCAACCAATGGCAATCATGGATAATGAAGCTGTATGACATTGGAGGGGGATTTATATGGAATGGGGGGAGGATTGGATGGGGAGTAGATGAACACGGGTCACCGGAGGGTATTTGGTTGAAACTATAATCTTGAGAAATCTCTCTTGACAATAAGGAAAGGTTACTGGTTTAGGGTGTTGGATGGGGGGCATTTGGCACAGAGTGCACCTGGAGCAGGCTTCAAGGGAGTGTGTGAGTGCTCATCTTTTCATAGTGTGTTATATCAGTGGGTGGAGACCCATACAATGAGAAGGAAGATGTTGTACCCCCATCCTGGGAGGCCTAATGCTCTCAAACAGAAGAGACGGTGTCTCTTGAGAGCATGGGTGGCTCCTAATGGGGGAAGACAGACTAGTGTATGAAGCCCTCAGCATTGTTGCAAGTATCTATGACTCTTGTCCCTCAGGAAGTGAAGTTTGGTAGTCACTGTGGGCACTGAGAGGAAGGAAAGAGAGGAATAGAAAAGATGGAAGAGGGGATAAGAGGGGGGTAATGGAAGTGTTCTGCATGATTGTGCAATGATGGATACAGGCCATGTTAAATTTCACCAAAAATTTATAAAGTGTATGGTCTAAAATGTAAACCATAATGTAAACTACTGACCATGGTTAGTAGCTATGTTTCAATATTTGTACATCAGTTGTAGCAAATGTAACATCCACATGTAAAAAGATCATTGGTGGGGAAGAGGGGAAAGGGGGAGGATGTTGATTATATGGGCATCCCCTATATTCTGCATATGACTTTACTGTGACCTAAAACTTCTTTGAAGACATAATGAGAAAAAAAAAAAGAGGTTAAACACTGAGGAAGAAATGAAAGAGATTGCCTTGCCACTGTACATATAGGACAAAACCTATTACAGTGATGAAAGACAAACATCAAAAAAAATTTTTTAAATAATATTTTTCATTTTTTAATATAACAATTTTAAAACTTTATTTTAGTTTTTCTAAATATATTAGACTTCATTTTTGAAGAAGTTTTGGATCACAGAGGGGTTCAGCAATGGCAAAGGAGGAGCACTGATATAGGGTGCCATTGATGGGGTATGCATGGGTGGGAGGGCGTTGTCCAGGGCATGCATATAGGGCATATAGATATCTTTGGATGTTCATTGGGTATTGACACAGTGGGTAGAGATTCATGTGACAACTGGGGGAGTACTGGCTTCCCATCCTGAGGAGTTCTGCTGCATTCCCCAATGGAACAGCAACAATCCTCCAGCACAAGGGCAATGACCAATGAAGAAGGATGGTCCAATGATGGGTCCTTGATACTGGTGACTATGCTTATGAGCTTGTTGTGCTTGAAATTTCAACTTGGTCTAGTGTTGCAGGATGCCTAAGAGTTACCCCCTGAGAACTCCATGTTGCTTAAATGTGGCCACTCTCTGAGACAAACCCAGCATGTAAATGCATTACCTTCCTCCCAGCATGGGACATAACTCCCAGGGGTGATCCTCCCTGGTGCTGAGGGATTACTACCAAGCACCCACTGGTGATGCAACTGGAAAAAGACCTTGAATAAAAATGGGAAATGGTAAAGACAAATGAGTTTATATGGCTAAGAGACTTCAAAATGAGTTGGGACGTCATCAGAGGGGTTGCATTTATGCATATCTCAGCAGGATCTCATAGACAGAGAAAGAAGAAACAACCCCAGGTAGTAATGCTCCTGAAGGCTACAGAGACACACAGGTTCTATGGTCAGGGCAGATGGCTCCAGATTTTAGTGCCTTGCCAGTGGGCTGCACCTTGGAATTTGTGCTCCTGAGTGTGATGGAGTTGGATGCAGATGTGACTTCTCTACACATGCCTTTGCTGTCACTTTTATTGAACCTGTGGTTGGTGCTGGAGATGGTGTATGCCCAGGAGACTTGAATCTCTGGGCTGTCCATTCACCAGCTGGGCCCTGAGCCTCAGCAGTGTTATAGCACCTACTTTCCAGTTCTTTGGACTTACCCAGGTCAGCTGACAGGGAGGGGAGGATAAACAACCACCACACCCAAGAACTGAAAGGTTGTAGCTGTGGGCATGAGAGTCCCATCCACCAGCCATGTGGGATTGAAAGCTCTCTCAATTGAGAGGCAGAGTGGACATTGCCATCCCAGGGTCCACAGGATGGAGGAATAAAACATGGGCTAGAGTGGATTTACTGGTATTCTATTATAGAATTATTGTGACTCCAGCAATGGAAGAAATTATATCACTGATGTGTAGACAGTGGCCACTGAAGTTGCTGAGGACAGGGAGAGGGAAAACCAGGTGTGATATGGGGGCATTTTAGGCACTTGGAGTTGTCCTGAATGATATTGTAGGGACAGAGGCAGGACATTATATATCCTGTCATAACCCACTGAATGGATGGGGAGAGAGTGTAAACTACAATGTCTAATCCATGCTGTGAGCAGTGCTTCAAAATTTATTCATCAAATACAATGAATGTACCATACAAATGAAAGAAGTTGTTGATGTGGGAAAAGTGGGGAGTGTGGAAAGTGGGGCATACAGGAATCTCCTGTATTTTTTAATGTAACATTTTGTGTGATCTATGTATCTTTTAAAAATATATTAAAAAAAATGGATAATTTTGATACTTCTCAAATGGGGCTGTTTTTAGATATTGGAAAGATAATTCATGAGAAAAGGTTCAGACTCAGCACAAACCTGACAAACAGACATGCTCAGTGCTAGCAGCAATGCTGAGCATTTCTGTTCCCTGGGTATGAGTGAGGGAAGGAGTCTTATTTCCTCCTTCACCATAACAACCATGTTGGAACTCTACATTTCACCCCCATTATGGAAAGTCTTGCAGGCCTTGGGCCTCCAGTCACCTCCTGAGAAATATTTGCTCTTGGAGATGACCTTATTTATGCAGCAAACAAAATGGAAGAGGAGGAATTCCCAGGCTGGTCTGGGCCACAAGAAATGCCAATAACAGTGATAGAAGCAGATTGAGATTTAATTTAAGGAATATTTATCATAGCCTATGCCAGGGCACCCATGGGTGGTAGGATATGCTCCCTGCCCTCTAGGAGTTGGCAGATTAACTAGGTAATCAGTGCAGACAGTGGGGTAATCAACATGCAAGGGAGCTCAGAGCCAGGACTGATCAATTCTTACATTCCTGGGAAGTTTTCCCACAGGAAATGACATTTCAACAGAAATTTTGGGGAAAAAAAGAATAATCACAGATGGGAGGGTAGAAGGGAAAAGGTCTTGTCAGCTAGAGACATGGAAAAAACAAAGATAAACCTCCAAAACAAAATAAAACAGCAGTTGCAAAAAATCCATTGTTAAAATTGCTTTTTAGGTGCTGGGCACTTAATGGGGCACTTTACATGCATTGTTTCACTTATTTCTTCAGCAAGCTGGAGAGAAAAATTCTATTAAAATCCTATTTTATAGGTAAGAAAAAGGAAGCACAGAGGGTTAAGTAGGTTGCCTGGGCTGGTAAGTGAAGTAGCTTGGGTTCACATTCAGAAGTTTATGCTCTTAACCAATGGCAATCATGGATAATGGGGGGTCCTGCATACTGGGGCTAAATTGTGGAAAGTCAGGGGAATGACTCTAGCCATGGAAATAATGATGGTCCTTCCTTCTAGGATATGTTTTCTCAGCCATGATACTGTATTAGACATTTTGGGTTGGATAATTCCTTGTTGTGTGGGGCTATTCTGTGCAATGAAGGATGTTCAGCAGCATTTCTGTGCTGTACTCACTAGATGCCATAACACTCCCTCCAATTGTGACAACCAAAAGTGACTCCTGAAGGGTCAAAATCACCCTATGCTGAGAGCCACTATTTTAGACCTGCTTATGAAAGGCACTGGTTTGCTGCTCCAAACAAGCAGAGTTTATGCCAGCAGAAATTCATTCTGCTGTGCACAAAATGGTCACCAGAAAACTCTCAGCTTTAAAATTGTTCATCTAAGCAGCTGAGGACTTGATTTCCCCAAACCCCTGTCTGTGGGAGTCAGTCGGTTTTCTGTTCTGACAAGGCCCTTAGTGTGTTGGAGGGAGGGGCCGCATCGGGCTGATCAAAGCATGCTGGATGCACAATCACAGCTCTACCTTGTGCTTGCCAACGCATGACAATTGGAACACTTTGATTCAAAGCCTGTTTTGTCTGATCAGTGTCAAATTTCTGAACTTTAGATTGAGTAGTGAAATTGATGAAATATTCCATTTGTTACCCATGTTGTACACCTAGTCATCTTTTCATTTTTTGTGCCTGCATCTGTACACAATTATTATGTAATCTTCTTCAAGGCATTTTTATGCTAACTGGGCTTTCCAGAGGAGGTCTGGGTGGTATATTTGCGTTGCCAGTATCCTTCCTTCTGAACCTTTGAAGAGGAATTCTGGAGAGTCCCAACAGGAGGAGGTTTTGAGGTTGGGGCTGGGCAATAGGAGAAGCCAAAACCTTGGAAGGAGTAAGCAGAGGAATAGCATGGAAGGCCAAAATTCAGAATCAGAAAAGCAGGTCAAATGGTTTTCCAAATAAAGGTGCAAAAAAACCCCTCAAACTGGGGTACCGAACCACCTCCTTGAATTGGTGAGATAAGAGAAAAGGGGAAGTATCTGGGGTAATGTTGCAGAACAGGTACTGTTCTCTGAATTTCACAAAAGGATTTTTATTAACCACCATTCCTGAATTGGTGAAAATTTGGACTGATGATGAAGGAAAAAAGCAACTGTTTTTGAACATTTATTACGTATTAGTTATAGCATTAGGCACGTCTGCATATATTATCTTTCAAATCCACCTGAGTCAGGAAAGCAGATAAGAATATTCCCCATTTGAGTAATGAAGATGTAGAGTACAATGACATCATTTGCCTAAGGTTAGGCAATATTTCTGTTCATCCCAGGGCTTGTTAATCGATTGGCTTTACATGAGTTCATAAAGTCCATGATGAACTTTACTGGTGGAGAAGACCCAGGATATAGGATTCCCACCCTCTACTTCTTAATCTTTAGTTCAAGCTTTGTCAACACAGGAAAAAATTAGTCTTAACAATATTTTGGCTGGATGTTCTAAAATTTTCCCCACTTCTAGTTCTCATTAGGCTCTTGTTCTGTAGGCAACAGGAAGCCATGGATCAGTCTGTGATTGGATGAAGGCTGTGTTTTAGGAACATGAAATGTGGCGTTGGAGAGAAGTTTGTGTTGCAGGGGTTGAGGCTAAAGTTGGGTCTTGGCAACATTCAATCACTACCTCTCACAGAGGTATTTTCATGTTGTGGAACAAAACGTTATCACAAATGCGCGGCAGTCATGGTGGAACTTCAGGCCTCGCAGATGTATTTTAGGGAGGCCTTTTTGGTAGCCCTCAGATCATACTGTGTGGCTGTTCACTGATTCTGCCTGCACTCAAGAAAAGGGAAAGAATGACTTCGGGGCTGCCTACTGAGAGCAGTACTTTCATCATGCAGTCAGGAGTCAACCACATTATGGCTGCAATTTGTATGGGTAAGAGAAAATCTCACCTGGTTTTGCCCACTCTGGAATCTGAGTATTAATTCCAGTAACTAGGAAGGGCTCCGCGGATCCAACTCTCTCCCTATAGGAACAAAGGAATTCTTTAACATGAGATTTTATAAAAATTACAGAAGGACTTATTAAAAGTAACTGAATCCATGCTCTAGAATAGTGTTTTCTCAAACTTTTTTTCATTATCACGCCTTAATGTGCCTTCTTAGACATTGTTTTTTAATTGTTCCCCTCCCACTCTGCATGAAAATTTAATACCATAAATACACTGCATTTCTGTTTATTTACGGTGGCCCTTTGGAAGGCCTCACACATTTGTGATATCTGAGACACTTTTGCCACCTATGAACTAATTTTCACCCCCTTGGTGGGTGATATTGCCCTGTTGAGAATGTGCCCTCAAGAATGAGGACTATGTCATGGTGCATACAGGTCGCCATCTATAAAGGGAACATGTAGTTAGGAGTGTAACATATAGCTCTCATTCTTTCCTCCTGAGGAGCTGGTGACACTCTAAGTCAGGATGGTGTACAAAATATTTATGGTCCATCCCAAATCCACTTCTTGTTTCTGGGTCTTTGCAACTAGTCTTTGCTTATCCACTTGCTGAAATCATAATCTGTAGGTTCTGACTTATAATAATCAATTTCTTTGGAAGCCTTTCTTTTCTTTAGTGCCCTGTATATACTGGTTGCTATGTAGCAGGATGATTTATTGATATATGAATTTGTGTTGTCCTCCTTTCCATTTCAAAGAGGTAACCTTATCTTCCATAGGGTATTGGAAACTGCTTGGAGGCAGCGTGTCTTCCAGTCCTTTGAGAAAACTCGAACTTATTAAAAATACATTGGCTGTCAGAAGGGAAGGGAAGGGAAGAGAGGAAAATACCCTTGAGAATGGCAAGGGGTGAAATGGGGGAGAGATTGCTTTTCTAGGCTGGGAAAAGCCCAGAAGTTGGTGGATTCTTGCATATGGTAGGTCTGCACTCACTCTGTGGCACATCCTGGGGAAGTTGCAAGACCTCAGAGGGAAATGGTGATTTGGAACTTTTAAGGAAACTGACAAGGTGAGGTAGGTATCAGGGCCCTTAGTCTTGGCAAAAATTTCTATGCCTCACTCTATCACTCCCATGACCCGGAAGCTGTCTCTGGCAGGATACCAATGGCCCGACTGGCATACTAGTGGTGACCACAATGGTCTAGAGAAGGGACACCCATTTACCACTTTTTTTTTAACTTTTAAATTTCTTTATTAGAGAAGTTGTAGATTTGCAGAACAATCAACCATAAATGCAGGATTCCCATATACCACCCCACCACCACCACCTTGCATTTGTTACCCATGTTCCATACTGTGGGCAACTTATAAGCCTACATGAATCTTGGGATGGAGAGGAGTCCTCAGAAATGAAGGATGTGGTTTTGAGATGGAATTGATTTTTAAAAAAAGGGAATAAAAATAAATGTACATGTATGGTGTGAGTTAATTGCCCAAAAGGATTTATGTAACATACATGTAAGATTTGGCACACCCGGAAGCATGGCGCTCAAATTAAGAACTAGAAAGTTACCAAGTCCACTGAATCTCCCTATGTGTTTCTCCCATTCCCTTACTTCTCTCAAGGAATAACAACGATCCTCAATTTTGGGTTTGTCGTTCTCTTGCTTATCAAAAAACTTTACCATGTATGTATATGTTCCTTTTAAAATTATTCAAAATGAGTCCCCAAACCCAGTTACAGTCCCATTCCCACTCACTGACCACAGCTGCCAGCAACCACTAATCCACTTTCTGTCTCAATAGATTTGCATGTTGTGGACCTTTCATATAAATGGAATCATACAATTTGTGGCTTTTTGTGACTGGCTTCTTTAACTTAATATAATGTTTTAAGGTTTATCTATACTGTGGCACATATCAGTATTTCATTACTTATTATTGCCAAATAATATTAAAATGTAAGGCTATACTACATTTTGTGTATCCGTTGATGAATTGACTGAACATTTGGACTGTTTCCAGTTTTTTGGCTATTATGAATAATGCTGCTTTTCTCTTGGATGGTTTCTGGGTCATATAGTAACTCTATGTTTAACATTTTAAAGAACTGCAAAACGAATTTACAAAATGACTGGCCCATTTTGTATTCAAATCAGCAATTTCTTCACTTCCTCCCTCAAACTTCTTTCAGTATGTCTTTATTTTTTAAAGATTTATTGTATTTATTTCTCTGCCCCCCGCCCCCATCTGTTCTCTGTGTCCACTTGCTGTGTGTTCTTCTGTGTCCACTTGCACCCTTGGTGGTACCGGGAAACTGCATCTCTTTTTTGTTACATCATCTTGCTGCATCAGCTCTCCATGTGTGTGGCACCACTCCTGAGTGGGCTGCGCTTTTATTCATGCAGGGTGACTCTCCTTGCAGGGTGCACTCCTTGTGCATGGGGCACCCCAGGGCACACCTTGCATGCGAGAACTCTGCTCAT
The DNA here is from genome assembly GCF_030445035.2 of Dasypus novemcinctus. Classification (NCBI taxonomy): domain Eukaryota; kingdom Metazoa; phylum Chordata; class Mammalia; order Cingulata; family Dasypodidae; genus Dasypus; species Dasypus novemcinctus. The sequence goes on along the minus strand of NC_080673.1, from coordinate 195,934,485 downwards.
GGACCAGCTCACCACATGGGTCAGGAGGTCCCGGGTATCGAACCTTAGACCCTCCCATACCATATGGTAGGTGGATGATGTTCTCTCAGTTGAGCCATGTCCACTTCCCTATGTGTTTTTTTTTCATGCCCCCCACCCCCGCAAGGCTTGCTTGTTGTATGCTCTCTGTGTCCATTTGCTGCACGCTCTTCTGTGTTTTCACTTGTCTCCCTTTTTTGTTGCCTCACCTTGCTGAGTCGGTTCTCCCATGGCACTTGTGGGCCAGGCGGCACTCTGTGGTGCTTGTGGGCCAGCGGCTTTCCACAGCATGTGGGCAAGCCTGCCTTCACAAGGAGGCCCCAGGATGCGAACCCAGGGCCTCCCATATGGTAGACAGGAGCTCAACTGATTGAGCCACAGCCGCTTCCCTGTGTTTTTGATTTTAGCTATGCTAGTGGATGTGAGGTGGTATCTCACTGATTTGCATTTATCAAATTACTAATGATGTTGAGCATCTTTCCGCGAGCTTATTGGTCATTTGTATATCTTCTTTGAACAAGTATTTCTTTAAATCCTTACCCAGTTTTTCATTGGGTCATCTGACTTTTAAATTTTTCAGTAGTGAGTGTTTGTTATATATCTGAACACAGGGTCTTTATCGGGTATATAATTTACAAATATTCTCTCCCATACTGTGGGTTTTCTTTTCACTTTTTTTTTGATACTGTCCTTTGATGCACAAAAGTATTTACTTCAATGAAAGCCAATTTATATATTATTGCTTTTGCTTGATTTTACATATAAGAAAATATGGCTGGGAAGCAGACTTGACCCAATGGATAGGGCGTCTGCCTACCACATGGAGGTCCGTGGTTCAAACCTCGGGCTTCCTTGACCCGTGTGGAGCTGGCCCATGTGTAGTGCTGATGCGCACAACGAGTGCCCTGCCATGCAGGGGAGTCCCCGCATAGCGGAGCCCCATGTGCAAGGAGTGCCTCCATAAGGAGAGCTGCCCAGTGTGAAAGAAAGTGCAGCCTGCCCAAGAATGGTGCCACACACACAGAGAGCTGACACAAGATGACACAACAGAAACACAGATTCCTGGTGCCGCTGATAAGGATAGAAGTGGTCACAGAAGAACACACAACAAATGGACACAGAGAGCAGACAACTGAGGGAGGGGTGGTGGAAGGGGAGAGAAATAAATTAAAAAAATCTTTAAAAAAATATGGCTTAATGCAAGTTCATGAATATTCACTCCTAAATTTTCTATGACTTTTATAGTTTTAACTTTCATATTTAAGTCTGTGATTCATTTTGTGTTAATTTTGTATGCAATGTGAAATAGGCATCCATTTTCATTCTTTTGCATGTGGACATCCTGTTGTCATAGCACCATTTGTTGGGAAGAGTATTTTCTACCATTGAATTGATGTGGTACCCTCACTGAAAATTAATTGACCATAAATGTGAGGGGTTTAGTTCTGGACTCTTAATTCTATTCCATTGATGTGTGTGTGTGTATGTGTGTATATATGGAATATATATGGGATATATATGGAAGTACCACACTGACTTGACTATTGTAGTTTTGTGGTAGGTTTTGAAATTGGGAGCATGATTCTTCCAATTTTGTTCTTTTTTAGAAAAGATTATTTTGGCTATGTGAGATCTTGACTTTTCACATGACTTAGAATTAGCTTGTCAATTTCTGTAGAAAAGCCAGTTACTATACTGATAGGGATTGCATTGAATCTGTAGATCAATTTGGGAAGTATTGCCATTTTAACAATATAAAGCCTTCTATTCAACAAACATTGGATATGTTTCCATTTATTTAGATCATCTATAATTTAATTCAAGAATGTCTTGTAGTTTTCAGTGTACAAGTATTTAATTCTTTTAAGTTTATTCCTCAGTATTTTATTATTTTTGCTAATTTTATAAATGGAATTTTTTTCTTAAATTCTTTTTAAAATTGCTTATTGCTTGTATATAGAAATATAATTGATTTTTGCATATTGATATATTGATCTTATAAAATGGTAGCCTGTTAATCTCATTTATTAGTTCAAATAGTTTTTTAATGGATTCCTTAGGATTTTCTATATACATGGTTGTGTCATCTGCAATTAGAGCTATTTTAGTTCTTCCTTTCCAATCTGGGTAACTTTCAATTCTTTTTCTTGCTTAATTCTCTTGGTTTGAATCTCCAGGAAATAGATGTGGCAAGGGTGGACATCCTTGTTTTATTCCTTATCTTAGGGGAAAAGCTTTCAGTCTTTTACCATTAAATATGATGTTAACTATGCATTTTTCATCAATGCCCATTTTCAGGTTAAGGAAGTTAACCTGAAAATAGAAGTTCACTTCTATTCCCAGATTGTTTTACTTTTATCATTAAAGTGTATTAGATTTTGTTAAATGCTTTTCTGCATCTATTGAAATGAGCATATGTTTTTGTCTTTATTCTATTAATATGGTGTATTACGTGGAGTGAGTTTCACATATCTGGCCAATCTTGCATTTCTGGGATAAATCCCCTGGATCATGGTATATAATCTGTTTTATATATTGTTGGATTTTGTTTGTTAGAATTGTATTGAGGAATTTTATGTCTATATTCATAAGGGATATAGTTGCATAGTTTTATAGTCTTATGATGTCTTTGGTTCTGTTATTAGGGTAATAAGGTTGACTTTATAGTATATATTGAGAAATGTTTCCTCCTCCTTTATTTATTTGGAAGCATTTATAAAGGATTGGTAGTAATTCTTTCTTTTAAATTTCATTTTATTTCTTAATTATCTTTTAAAAAAGTTAATAGGTCACACAAAATGTTACATTAAAAAACATAAGCTGTTCCCATACACCCCACTCCCCATCCCCGACCCCATCATTTTTTCAATTGTAATTTTTTGAAGATACATAGATTATGAAAAAAGGTGCATTAAAAATTATAAGAGGTTCCCATATAGCCCCCACCCCATTCCTCCCACATCAACAACCTATTTCATCATTGTGGCACATTCATTGCATTTGGTTAATACGTTTGGGAGCACTGCTGCACCACATTAATAATAGTTTACATTGTAGTTTAGACTCTTCTCCAGTACATTCAGTGGATTATAGCAGGTTATATAATGTTCAGCATCTGTCCCTGCAATATCATTTAGGAAAACTCCAAGTCCCAAAAATGGCCCCACATCAGATCTCTTCTTCCTTCTCTCTGTCCTCAGCAACTACTGTGGCCACTTTTCTCTACATCAGTGCTAAAATTTTTTCCATTACTAGTCACAGTAGTTCTATAGTAGAATATAAATAAATCCACTCTAATCCATATTTTATTCCTCCATCCTGTGGACCCGATGGTGATGTCCACTCCACCTCTATATAGAGAGGGGGCTTAGATCCCATATGGATGATGGATGCAATTCCTCTGCTTGCAGTTGAATGGCACTCTTGGTTCCCTGGTGTGGTGGTTGACCATCTTCACCTCCCTGTTAGCTGACCTGCATAAGTCCAGTGAACCAGAGAGTAGGAGTTGTAACTCTGATGAGGTTCAGATATAATTTATAGAATTCATTGGTGAAGCTGTTGGGGTCTGGAGTCTTTTTGTGGGAAGTTTCTAAATTACAAATTTAATCTCTTTACTAGTTATAGGTTTAATAGTTTCTATTTCAAAATTCCAAAGTATGTGATATTGGCTTTGAGATTGAGCAATAGATAGAAAGGGAAGTAAGAATTAAGAGACTGTTAATGAAAGCCTAAATGGCCTCAAGGAAAAGTGACATTGGAAGATAGAGGAAAGGATACATATGTTTTTAACATGATTGGGCATTAAATTTTGTCAGTTTTTTCTACAACTATTGGGTTGCTGATATGTGTTTTCTATTTTGTTAATATGGTGAATTGTATTTATTGATTTTCAAATATTATACTAACTTTGCATTATAAGCTAAATCCCACTTGTTCATGTTGCTTATCCTTTTAATGTATTATTAAATTCAATATACACATATTTTGTTAGGAACCATTTTGTTAAATCAGAGGTTCATGGAGAATATGAAGCTAGTCTTCAGATGTCAAGATAAATATTTCCTACTCCTCTATATTCTGAAAGTGAATTTGTAAGGTTGATATTATTTCCTTTTTAAAGGTTTGATAGATTTCACCAGTGAAACCATCTAAGTCTGGAGTTTTCTTTGATTGACATTTTTAATTGAAAATTTAATCCTTTTTTAAACTACTGGACTATTGAGATTTTTCTTTCTTCTGCCTCTTTCTCTCTTCTACTTCTTTATGCATATCCATACCTTCTGAATTGTATACAGTTGTTGGATATTCTGTTCTTGTGTCAGACTTGTCAATTTGTATCTTTTGATTAATTTGTCCATTTCACCTAAGTTGTCAAATTTACTTACATAGAGTTGTTCATTATATTCCATCATTGTCCATTTAATATTTGTAGAATGTGCAGTGACATCCTTTTTTACTTTTGATATCAGAAATTTTTTCTTAATCAGTTTATCTGGAGATTTATGATTTGTACTATTGTTTAGAAATAAGCAGCGTGTGGTTTCATTTTTTTCTATTGTTTTCCATTTCATTGGTTTACAGTCTATTACTTCCTTCCTATACTTTCTTTGGATTTCAGTTCTTATTTTTCAGGTTTCCTAACATGACAGCCAAGATAATTGATGCTGGGCGTGAAAAACTTTGGCAATTTAAGCATTTTAATACTATAAAAGTTCCTCAAAGTGGCTGCTTTACCTGAATCTCACAAATGTTGATATAATGTGTGTTTTATGCATTTTGAAATATTTCTAAAATCATTTGTGATTGTTTCTTTGACAAATGTGTTACTTTGAAGTGGGTTGTTTTTCCAGGTTATAGTGATATTCCATATATTAGAGAAAATGGTTTGTATGGTTTCTACTTTTTGAAATGTACTGAGACTTTTTAATGGTCCAGCATATGTATATCTTAGTGGATTTCCAATGCACACCTGAAAAGTTTCTGTATTCTGTTCTTTGGTTGCTTGTGCTATAAATTTCAATTGGAACAAGTTGAAAGTAAATGTTGTTTAAGTCTTCTATGACCTTATTGATTTTCTGTCTTGTTTATCTATCAACTACAGATAAATGATAAAATGTAGTTAGGAATTTGTTCATTTCTCCTTTCAGTACTACCAGTTTTTATTTCACATATTTTGGAGTTGTGTTACTATGTGTCCACACATTTAGGATTGTTACATCTTTTTAAAAAATTGACACTTCTGTTATGAAATATCCCACTCCATTACTGGCAATATTCCTTGTACTGAAGTCTTCTTTGCCTGATATCAATATTGCCACTCCACCTCCCATATGATTAGTGTTTGTATTGTACATCATTTCCCATCCTTTTACTTTTATAATGTTAAAATCTTTCAACAGTCTACTTCTGTTCAACTTCTGTTTTTTTTACTACTGTTATGACACAATTTGCTTCCATATACTATAAACTTTATGATGTTATCTTTATTTAAATAATTATCTTTTAAATAACAAAACATAAGGAAAATATTTTTCCCTTTACACAGTTGGCATTTCAACTATTCTTAAATCTTTTGAATAGATCCATGTTTCCATAATATAATTTTCTGTTTGTCTAAAGGACATTCTTTACTATTTCTCATAGTGGAGATTTGCTCACAACCAGTTATTTTGTTTTTTTGCCTATCTGAAAACACTTTGAATTATTCTTCATTTTTGAAAGATAATTTCACTGGATATAGAATGCTAGCTTGAAAATATTTTTCCTTTCAGCCCTTTAAAGATGTTTTATTGTCTTCTATCTTGCATTGCTTGATGTGAAATCTATAGTAATCTTATATTACTTCCTCTGTCATTTTTACCTTTACCTACTTTTAATATTTTTCTCTTTATCAGTGGTTTGTAACAATTTGATTATGATGTACCTTAATATGGTTTTCATCCTCTTGGCATTAGTTGAACTTTTTAAACTGTGTGCACGTATAGTTTTCAACAAATTTGAAAAAAAAACAAAAGCTATTATTTCTTTAAATATATTTTGGTTCTCTATTTATGTGGATACAATTACATATATATTAGACTATTTGATATTTCCCCATATGTCATTGAGGCTCTATAAACTTTTTTCTTTCTTTTTTCTCTTTGTTGTTCTTTCATTTTTTTTCATGTTTTCTTGTATGTCTTTGAATATACTTATAGTAGCAACTTTAAATTGCTTGTCTCCAATTCTATATCTCTCTCATTTCTCAATCTGTTTTTATTTCATAATTTTTCTCTGATTTGGGCCACATTTTCTTCTTTTTACATCTAGTAATTTTTGATTGGATAATTGACATTGTTTATTGCTGGCTTTTGTTGTTTCTTTTAAAGAGTATTGGTCTTTGTTTTGGTAGACAATAATATTATGTGTAGGTCAGATAGATTCTTCTAATGATTTCATAGGGCACTTATAGAGTTGCCTTCTCTCTAGGACTAGGTCGGCGGTAATCTAAGGAATTATCCTTCTTTGTCTTTAGTGAATTCCCATGTTGTTCAATGAGGATTCATGACTCTGGGTAGAACTTGAATGTCTCGTAGTCCTGTGTGAACTTGGCAATTCTTCAGCTCGAGTCACTGCCTCCTCTATACCTTTGTTCTTTGCCCTTCCTTGTGGGATTTCATGCTATGCATGTGAGATTTGGTATTCTGCAAAAGACTCCAGGATATGCCTATGAAGATTCCTTGAGCTCTTTCTATGTGTAGCTCCTTTCTTTTTAGACCCTTGCTATGTAAATTCTATCAGTCTTAGCCACCAAATTTGATCTTTTGCTTATCATTTCAGTGAGTTTACCATGCTCTACTTTGTTTTCCATCCCTGCCCCTTAGTCTAGAAAATGACTCCAGAAAGCAATTCAAGATAATCATGGAACACATTTCCTCTGTTTCTCTTCTCTCAGGGATTACAGTCCTGCATTGTTTGAGATCCAATGTTTTAAAACATCTGATTTATATATCTTTTTCAGTTTTCTAGTTTTTACATTGGTAGAACAAATCTGATCCCAGGCACTCTAATATGGTAAGAAACAGAAATACAAAAAATATTTATTTTAATTTAGTCAGTCATTTATTTATGGTTTACAGTTTTGTATTTTATTTAAGATACACTTTGTACACTTGATTTATAATAACATACTCTTTTATTTTTCTTAATAAGTATAACTTCACATTTAATTCTTTAAATTATTTGTACTTAATTTCAATGAGTGTTCAAAGTAGGAATTCTTATTAGTATTTGTCTATATAATGTATCTAAGGTTGAAAAGAATTATTTGTCCAAGGTCACTCAAATTATAATGACAAAGATCAAATTCTGGGATGCCTTCACAAAGTCTATGGTTCCACCCTTAATTTTTCAGGTAATTTCTGTGTGAAGGAAAGTCAGATACATTTGAGCATTATCTGAAATACAAGACTGATATAAGCAAGAGTATCCTTGTGCATGGGAATATCTCTACAATTTGCTGAAAAGTTCTCTGTGTCAGTTGTTAATATGTTTTGATTCAAGGAGAAGAATAATTGCCTAAGAATAACTTATAGAAATAGGGATTTATTCATTTCATAAGAATGTTTGGAAATGAGCAATTTTTTGTTCTGATATGACAGCTCAATAATTTCAAGATTATGGTGATTCTTTTAGTTTTTCTTAAATTCAAGAAAGCTGTAAACCGCCAGGCATTACAGTTGTATTCCATTTTAGGGAAAACATCAGGTCTATTATTTTTTCTTGAAAGTAGTGGGTTTCTTGGAAGGTCACCCAGTGGCTTTCCACCCCATTAGTCAGGACTGGGTCACATGACATCCTCTAGAGTAACCATTGATCAGGAGAATGAACTTACCATGACTGTTTTAAGCCAAAGATGAATCTTTCTGCTGGGTTTCTAAACTAATTGTGACTCTGATAGTAGGTAGATAGATGGTATGTAAGACACCAAAATTTTGGCCAAACTCCATAGTGACAAAGTGTCAGGTTCACTATCAGAATGGCATTTATCTTCATTTTATAGGCGATTTGGTGGAGAGTCAAAAGAAATGTGTACAATTTCTAATATTATCTAGGTTTCAAACATGTGAGGGCTCAGAAACAAATTGAAAGACTTTTGGGAGCTCTTTAGATTCTGTCATCTCTTTTATATTCAATCAGTTTTAGATTGAGAGAAAAATCATGCAGCAAGTACAAAGTTTCCACATACCCCATCTGACATACCATTTTTACTATGATTTACATTTTGCATTAGTGTTTGTTACAATTCTTGAGACAATATTATTATAATTGTACTGTTAACTAAAGCCCATAGTTTGCATTGGGTTCACTCTTTGTGTTGTTCAGTTCAATGTTTTTTGTTTTTTCTGGTCACTTATATCCAACCTAAAATTTCCCATTTTATCCACTTTCAGATACACAATTCAATGTTGTTAACTATGTTAACTAACTATGCCTTCATCACTATCATCCCTTGTCAAAATTTTCCATTTCTCCATATAGAAACTCCATACCAATTAAATATTAACTCCCCATTCCCCACTACCACTCAGTCCTTAGTTACCTATTTTTAGTATTTAGTTTCTGACATTATAAATTTACATTGTGCATTTCATAAAAGTAAGATCATACGATATTTTTCTTTTTGTTTCTGGCTTATTTCACTCAACATGGTGTCTTCAGGGTCAATTTATGTTGTGGTGTGCATCAGGACTTCATTACTTTTTAAAGGCTGAATAATATTACATTGATGTGTATTCCACATATTCCACATTTTGTTTATCCATTCACCTGTTGATGGACACTTGCATCATTTCCACCTTTTAACAATTGTGAATAATGTTGTTATGGAAATTAGTGTGCAAATATCTGTTTGAGTGCCTACTTCCATTTTGTTTTTGGGTATATACCTAGAAAAGGGATTACTGGTTCATAATGTAATTCTATACTCAAGATTCTGAAGAATTGTCCAACAGTTTTTCACAATGGACCATTTTACATTCTCACCATCAATGTATGAGTATTCTTATTTCTCTACATGCTCTCCCACACTTGTTACTTTTCATTTTTAAATAGTAGCCATTCTAGTAGTTGTGAAATGGAATCTGATGGTTTTGCTTTGCATTTCACTGATGGGTAATGACACTGAGCATCTTCTCTTGTGTTTCCTGGCCATTTGTATATCTTTTTTAGCTAAATGTCAATTCAAGTCTTTTGCCTGTTTTTAAGTTGAGATATATTTTTGTTGTTGAATTGTAGGAGTTCTTTATATATTCTGTATTTTATAACCTTATCGGATATGTGGGTTCCACATATTTTCTCCCATTTTGTAAGTTGCGTTTTTACTTTTTTAAGTTTCTTTGATAAACAGTAGGTTTTATTTTGGTTAAGTCCCATTTACCTATTTTCTCTTTTGTTGCTCATGATTTTGATGTATAGTTTAATAAACCATTACAGAACAAAAAGTCTTGAATATGTTTCCCTATGTGTTCTTCCAGATGCTTCAAAGTTTTGTTTCTTATGCTAAGACTTTGATCCATTTTAAGTTAATTTTTGTATATGGTATGAGGCCAGTGTCCATATTCATTCTTTTGCAAATGAAGATCTAGTTTTCTCAGCACTGTTGTTGAAGACACTGTTCTTTCCCTACTAGTAGAATTGGAACCCTTGTCAAAAATCAGTTGGCCATAGGTGTGAGAGTTTATTTCTGAATTCTCAATTTGATTCCATTGATCTTTCTTATGCCAATATTTTGCTGTTTTGATTATTTTGTGCTAATATCCTTGTGCCAATTTTGTGCTGTTTTGATTGCTTTGGCTTTAGTAATACATTTTATTATCAGAAAGTGTGAGTCTTCTAACTTCCTCCTTCTTTCTCAAGATGGTTTTGGCTATTTTGGGGTCCCTCACCCTTCCATATGAATTTGGTGACTGGCTTTTCCATTTCTGTGAAGAAGGCTGTTTGGAATTTTGATTGGGATTGTTTTGAATCTGAACATTACTCTGGATAGAATTGACATCTGAACAATATTTAATCTTTCAATCCATTTATTTAGTATTTTTAATGTCTTTCAATCATGTTTTATAGTTTTTCTTGTACAAGTCCTTTACATACTTAGCTAAATTTATTCCTAGATATATGATTTCTTTAGTTGCTATTGTAAATGAAACTTTTTCTTTTTTTCTTCTTAAGATTGTTCATTAAGAATGTATACATAAAATCAAAGAAGACCTAAATAAATGGAAGAATATTCCCTCTTCATGCATAGGAAGACTAAATATTATTAAGATGTCTATCCCACCAAAACTGATCTACACATTCAATGCAATCCCAATAAAAATCAACACAGCATTCTTTAAGGAACTAGAAAAACTAGCTATGAAATTTATTTGGAAAGGAAAGAGGCCCTGAATAGCCACAGACATATTGAAAAAGAAAAACGAAATTGGAGGAATCACACTACCTAACTTCAAAACATACAACAAAGTTCCAGTAGTGAAAACAGCATGGTATTGGCACAAGGAGAGACACACAGACCAATGGAACCGAATTGAGAGTTCTGATATAGATCCTCATATATATAGTCATATAATATTTGATAAAGCCAACAAACCCTCTCAACTGGGAGAGAATGGCCTATTCAACAAATGGTGCCTAGAGAACTGGATATCCATATGTAAAAGAATGAAAGAGGATTACCATCTCACACCTTATACAAAAATCAACTCAAGATGGATCAAAGACCTAAATATAAGAGCCAAGACCTTAAAGACATTGGAAAGCAGTGTAGGGAAGCATATACAAGACCTTGTAATAGGAAATGGCTTCATGAACATCACACCAAAAGCACGAGCAACAAAAGATCAAATAGATAAATGGGACTTCCTCAAAATTAAAGCCTTCTGCACCTCAAAGGAGTTTGTCAAGAAAGTGAAAAGAGAGCCTACACAATGGGAGAAAATATTTGGTAACCATATATCAGATAGGAGACTTATAACCTGCATATATAAAGAACTCCTATATCTTGAAAATAAAAAGATAAACAACCCATTTAAAAATGGGAAAAAGATTTAAACAGACACTTCTCCAAAGAAGAAATACAAATGGCTAAAAAGCACATGAAAAAATGCTCCAAATCTCTAGCTATCAGGGAAATGCAAATCAAAACTACAATGAGATACCATCTTACTTCCATAAGATTGGCAGCTATGAAAAAAACAGAAGACTACAAATGCTGGAGAGGATGTGGAGGAATGGGAATACTCATCCACTGCTGGTGGCAATTCAGAAGGATCCAGCCATTCTGGAGGACAGTTAGTTGGTTTCTCAGAAAACTAGCCATAGATTTGCCATATGACCCAGGAATTCCACTGCTGGATATATATCCATTAGAACTGAAAACAAGGACACAAACCGATATATGCACACCAATGTTCATAGCAGCATTGTTCACTATTGCCAAAAGTTGGAATCAACCCAAATGCTCATCAACAGATGAATGGAAAAATAAAATGTGGTATATACATACAATGTAATACTACTCAGCTTTAACAATGAATACACTACAAACACATGTGATAACATGGATGAATCTTGAGAACCTTATGTTGAGTGAAGCAACCCAGGCATTGAAGGACAAATACTACATGACCTCAATGATATGAAATAAGTAAACCAAGCTGCCTCAGAGAGCTAGAGACTGGATGATAGGCTTACAGGAAATTGGGGGGTAGAGGAAGGATGTAAGCTGACACCTACATGGGTGAAATCTATAATAAACTGGAGGTAAGTATTTGTACAAGGAAGGGATAAAATGGGAGCATAGGGTTACCTTTGGGTGGGGCTTTGCAGGCTTGAGGGGGGCTAGGGATGGGAGGATGGGTAATATTGCCCAAGAAATTGGGGGAAGAGTGGGACAACATACGAACATAGGAGATTGTCAGGTGTTTGGTTGAGAGAATAATGCTGAGAAAAATTTTTCAAAAATATAATAAGGAAGGTTACCTGTTTAAATGCTTAAAGGGGATAATCAGATGCAGGACAGGCTCCTAGGGAATATGTGAATGCTCATTTTGCCATAATGGGTTATATCATTGGCTAGAGACCCATATAATGAGAGTGAAGGTATACCCACATCCTGGGGAGGACTGATGCTCTCAAATAGAGGGAATTGTATCTCTCAAGATAAATGGTGGCTCCCAGTGCATTAGGGCAGTTGAGCATGTCAAGCCCCCAACACTGTTGCAAGTATCTCTGAACATGGCCCTTCAAGCAATGAAGATTGACTGTCACTGTGGGCCCTAAAGGGAGGGGGAAAGGGGTATTGAATAGATGGAACCAATGTAACTGTGTGGGCAATAGAAATGTTCCACAAGAGTACGCAAGGGTGGATATAAGGCATGTAAAATTATACCAAAAATATATAGGGGCTGATAAGCTAAAATGTAAATCATAATGTAAAACATAAGATAACTGAAAGTTTATAAAATTGTATAGTCTAAAATATAAACCACAATGTAAACACAAATGTTACCTTGTTTGAAAGCTATTGTCTCAGTATCTGTACATCAGTTTCAGTAAATATACTATGAATATGTAAAAGATTATTGCTGTGGAAGGGAAAAGGTTTTATGTTGGATATGTGGGAGTACTGTATATTGTATATATGAAGTACTGTGATCTAAAACTTTTCTGAAGATAAGCTTAATAATTAGAAAAAAGAAAAGAAAAGGACAGGACGTAGACAATGAGGAAAAGACAGAAGTAGTTGCCTTGCCAATTTGCATACAGGGCAACACTTATTGCAGTGATGGAAGGCAAAACATCAAAAACAAAGCTTTTGCATTTTTAAATTTTTTGATACCCCAATTTATTTTTACCTTAATTTTTCTAAATTAATATGTATTCTATATCTAACCTTTAAACTCATCACTATATTCCATTTTACTATTAATGGAACCTGGCAATATATTGGGCTTCACTTTTCAGGAAGTTTTGGATCACAGAGAGGTTCAACAATGGCAGGGGAGGAATAGTGGTGTGGGGATGTTATTGTCAGGGGACACATGGTTGGCAGAGAGTTCTACAGGGCATATATCCAGGGTACATAAAAATGTATGGATATTTTCATAGTGGATACAATTAAAAACAACAACTGAGGGAGTGCTGAGTTCCTAGCCAGGGGAGCTCTATCACAGTCCCTAAAGGAACAGTAACAATCCCCCAAGTGCAATGGCAAAGACCAAAAAAGAAGGAAGGTCCAACAATGAGCCCTTGATACTAATGACTATGCTTCTGAGCCTGAGCACCTGAAATAAGAACAAGGCCTAGAACTTCAGGGTGCCTAAGATTTCCCTCCTGAGAGCCTCCATGTTGCTCAAATGTGGCCAGTCTCGAAGCCTAACTCAGCATGTAAATGCACTGCCTTCCCCCAGCGTGGGACATGACTCCTGGAATGAGCCTCCTTGGCGCTGAGGGATTACTACCAAGTACCAGCTGATGATGTAACTAGAAAATGACCTTGAATAAAAGGGTCAACTCGGACCAGCAGAATATCTCAGTCTACATATAATACCAGGAGTTCAAAATGCTTTTTGACCTGAATCAAGGGGGAAATGGAAAGGACAAATGAATTTGTATGGCTATGAGTCTCCAAAAAGAGCTGGGAGGCTATCAGAGGGCTTGCCCTTATGCACACCTCAGCAGATTCCCAGAGACAGATGAAGTAGATACAACCCTGGGTATTGGTTCTTCTGAGGGCTACAGAGACCCACAGGTTCTATGGTCATGGCAGATGGAGTTCAGTGCCATGTCAGTTAGACCTACTTTGGAGTTTGTGTTTCTGTGTGATGAAGCTGGACTCAGATGTGATCTTTGTTCACAAGCCTCTCCTGTTACTTTTACCAGAACTGTAGTTGGTGCTTGGGTTTAATATATACCCAGGGGACCTGAATCTCTGGACTGACCATGCGATAGCCAGACCCTGAGCCTCAACAGACTTCAGCTCCTACATTCTGGTTTATTGGACTTACCCCACTCAGCTAACATGGAGTTGAAGAAGGTCAACCACCACACCAGGGAGCCAAGACTGCCTACAACTGAAAGCAGGAGTATTGCATCCAGCATCCATGTGGAATCTAAGCCCCCTCTTAATATAGATGTGGAGTGGACACAACCATTCCAAGGTCTGCAGGATGGAGAAATAGAGTATGGATTAGAGTGGACTTACTGATATTGTATTCATCAACTATTGTGATTAGTAATCGAAGAAAATGTGGCATTGGTATGGAGAAAGTGGCCATGGTGGCTGCTGGGGGTAGGGAGTGGGAGGAAGAGATGAGATGTGGGGGCATTTTCAGAACTTGGAGTTGTCCTGGGTGGTGCTGCAGGGACAGTTACCGGACATTGTATGTCCTCCCATGGCCCACTGGGTTGACTGTGGGAGAGTGTGGGCTATGATGTGGACCATTGACCATGAGGTGCAGTGGTGCTCAGAGATGTATTCACCGAATGCAATGAATGTCTCATGATGATGGAGGAGATTGTTGTTATGGGGGGAGAAGTGGGGTGAATGTAATATTAAAAAATAAATAAAGAAAAAAAATGTTAGATACACCACTGATTTTTGCATTTTTATCATGTACCCCACCACTTTCCTGGATTTGTTTATTAGCTCTAGTATCCTTGTTGTGAATTTTAAAAAAAAATTTCTGTAATAGATAGGATCATGCTATCTGCAAATAGGGAAAGTTTTACTTCTTCCTTTCCAATTTGAATACATTTTATTTCTTTTTCTTGCCCAACTGCTTTGGCTAGAACTTCCAGGATAATATTGAATAACAGTGGTGGTAAAGGTTGTTTCTGATCTTAAGGGGAAAGTTTCAGTCTTTCATCATTGAATGTGGATTTTCCATATATGTCCTTCGTAGCAGTTCGATATTATTGATGAATTCCAAAAAGAAATACTGGATTATATTTGTAAACTGGTCTTTTTCCCTGGACATGTTAGATTACATTGAATTCAGAGGTGTGCCAGTAGGGAGTTGAGTCCCTGCCTTTGGTGGGTGGGGATGCGCAGATAAAAGACATGGCCAAGAGCTGGAGGTTTTTGATGTTGGAGTTTTGATTTTGGAGTTTGATGCTGAAGTCTTAAACTGGAGCCCTGGGAAGTAAGCACACAGAGGAAAGAGAAACAAGCCCTGGGAAGAAAGGAACCCTGAGCCCAGAGAGAAGCAAGACCTGGGAAGGAGGATCCCAGGAAGCCTGAACCCTGGCAGATGTTGGCAGCCATCTTGCTCCAACACATGGAAATAGACTTTGGTGAGGGAAGTAACTTATGCTTTATGGCATGGTATCTGTAAACTCCTACCCCAAATAAATACCCTTTATAAAAGCTAACAGACTTCCGGTATTTTGCATCAGTACCTTTGGCTGACTAATATATCCTTCATCATGTTAAGAATGTTTCCTTCATTCCTAGTTTTCTGAGTGTTTTTATTAGGAAGGGGTGCTGGATTTTGTCATATGTCTCTCTATTTTTTGAGATGATCATGTGGTGTTTGTCTTTCAGTCTACCCATGTGGTGTCACTGGTCTTTAAAACAGATAAAAATCAGTTGAAGTGCTGAGTTTTATAGCAGATGAAGTGTCTGGGTGAGTCAAAGTAAATTGCAGAAATGACAGCATGAGAATCTGATAATGCTGTGGACTCTTGTTTCTTGAAAACTTTTATTTTGATCTTGCACAACCTACTTAACCAACTTAACCTCTCTAAGCCTCATCAAACACTAGAAATAACAATATAGCTCTTGTGAAATTAGAAAGATACTGTTTCTAGTTAAGAGCAGTGATTCTCAAAGACTAAAGTGTCAGGGTCACTTTATTCTCTTAAAAATGACTGGGTACCCCAAAGATCCTTGTTTTACATTTGTTATAACTATTGACTATATATAAAAATTAAAACCAAGAATTAAAAAATATGTATTTATTAATGTTATTAATTCATCTAAAATGATAATAAAACCTATTAAATGTTAATATGAATAATTTTTAATGAGCACTAATATACTTTCCAAATAAAAACATTACTGAAAAAAGTGTTATTTTGCATTTTCATAAGAGTCTTCTGGCTTAATAGAAGACGTCAGAATTTTCCCAGATGTTTCAGCATTCAGTTTGTTAGGATAGCACATGTCATGTATGTGCTGAAAACTGCATTGTACATTTGTGAAAGAATGAGACTAAGAAGGCAAGTAACATTTTAGTATTATTAGGAAAATAGTTTTGACTTCACAAATACCCTTGAAAATCTCTCTGGGTTCCCAGACCAGATGTTGAGAACTACTGGTTCCATGCATCTATGCCTCAGGTCCTCCATCTGTAAGATGGAGGTAATACTTCCTATCTCATAAGGCTGTTCTGAGGATTACATAAGCTCTCTTAGAATAGTGTGTGGAATTTAGTAAGTACTCGATAAATTTTAGCTACTCTTATTGCTTACTGACTGCACAATGACATAGTTGTTTATTTTTTCTTTTTTCTTCCTGTCCTTTCTCTTAGGAGCATCAGGGAACATTGAAACATTTGGTTCAATATTGCAAGAGGCAAATCTCTGTATTTATTTATAAAGGCTCAAAATGTTTGATAAAGAATAGCCCCTTTGAAATGTGATGATTAATACATACCATCCATGCTGTGTTTTATAACTGTTTAATTATTTTCTCAACCATTGTCTCATTTAATTCTTGGAACAAACTGTGATACGGCCGAGGCACATTTATCCCCATTTTACACATGAGGAAACTGAGACTCAGTGGTTAAATGACTTGCTCAAAGTCAGAAATCTCTAAAGGGAACCTTGAATTTCTAGCTCCACATCCTGTGCCTTTGAAGTCTCCTGCCTCACCCTTCTGGTTTCTGAACATTAATATGCATGTGATGTACTTACTCCCCAGGAGGTGGGTTTGCCTGCATCAGCTTTTGAAGTTGGTGCCTGAAACCTGTTTTTATTAAGGACAGAAAATTCACTGAATAGACAGATGGAATTGATGGCCTTTAAATCACTTTGGAGTTGGAAAGTGCTGGGTAAGTGTTATTATCTGTGTGCTGGTAATTTGATTTTTTTTTTTAAAAGAATAACAACAACAACAAAAAACTATGCAGAACTGACCCTAAGAAAATGAGATCTGAAGAGGGCAATGGCCATCAACTTTGGGCCAGAAGATCTCAGGATTATTCAAATTCAATTCTGGAAGTTCCTATGGGCTGAGGAGAAAATGTCTTCACAAGACATTAATAAATTCAGCTGGTGACCCCATGCAGTAGGAGGTTGGGAAAGATGTGTAAATTCAATATAATTAGTAGAAAGATGATAATGAACCCCTAGTGACTTCTAGGAGAACCTTGCAGGGCAGGAAACTGGAGGAGCCAGGTAAAGATGCTAAGGGAGGATATTAAAGGCTCATTAGAAAGTCTGGTAAATAGTTATAGAATAGTAATCATCATAATAATACCTGACATGGATTGAGCGTTTTCTTTTTTTAGTCTTTGTACTAAAACTTCACATGCTCTGTTCCATTTAATCCTCACAAGTACCCTATGAGCAAGGCACTTTAAAAAAAATCTCCACTTCATAGATAAGAAAAGGAGGCCAAATAATTTTCTTATGGTTTTAGTGAGGAGTAGAGGGGAAGATGCAAACCAGTTCTGATATCAGTGCCCAAATTTCTTGGTTTACTGACTCCACAAGACTTTTTTATCACACGGAACACAGAACAATTACTTTTAGGATACTATTAATTGCTTGGTATATGCTCATTTGGTAACTAAAGTGGCCCTGATTTTCCTTAGGATAGCTTTAATATTCTGGTGTTACCTCTTAGAACTGCAAACATGGATGTGTTCCTATCATTTCAGATAACTACCATGGCTCCTTATTGATTCTGGGATGAAATTCAAACTCCTCAAGTGAAGCTGAAGATCAGTTTTCTCTCAGGGCAGGTGCTGGAAGCCAACAATGAGCATCTACTGTGTACAAAGCACGTGGGTGATATAAGGCAAGTCTGACATGGGCCTCATCCTGCTACTTCAGGGATCTCATAGTCTAGTAATAGATAGTAGTATGTAGTCTCAAATAATGAGTTAGAAAGTGGTGAGTGTCTTAAGGACTTACTTAAGTGCTACAGAAACTCAGAAGCAGGGCAGAAGGTGAAAACACTGAGGGATTGTCTTCTATGAAGGCAAACCAGTGAGGTCTGGGATGGTTGGTTGGAGGGCTCAATGAAGGATAAAAACATTAGAATGGGGGTTGGCAAACCAGCCATGGGCCAAATCCAACCTGCTGCCTAGTTTTGTAAATAAAGTTTTGTTGACACACATCCATGTCCATTTGTTTATATTTTGTCCCTCACTGCTTTCCCTTATGATGGCAGAGTTAAGTGTTCTAAAAGAGTAAAACCTAAATTATTTACTGTTTTGTCCTGTACAGAAAAAGTTTGCAGATGGACTAGAACCCTGAACCCCAGCACTGTTGAACACCAATATTTCCTTTTCCCAAATGGGAAAATGGAGAAATGAGCACTCACATGACTTGTCCAAAGTAAGACAGCGGGCTATTGGTTTAAGCCTCCTATTATTAATAGATAATGTTGATTGAATGCTTTCTGGATGCCAGGCACAACAACAAAGCATTTTCGTATGTGTATTGTCTCATTTACTCCTCACCTGGTGAGACAGATGACTATAATTATTTCCAATTTCCGGAGGAGGGAACTATAGTGGGTTGAATAATTTCCTTTCTCCAACTTCCAAATCCATGTCCATCTGGAACCTCTGAATGTGAAGTTGTTTGGAAATAGGGTAAGGGTCTGGAGATGAAATCATCCTGGATTTAGGATCAACCCTAAAGCCAATGACTGTGGTCCTTATCAGAGGAGGAGAGGACATAAACAGGTAAAAAATCCATGAGAAGATGGAGCCAGAAAAAGAGTGATGCTGCCACAAACCAAGAAACACAAGGATCCACCAGAAGCTGGGAAAGACAAGAAAGGATACTTTAGAGTCTTTGGAGAGAGCATAGCCCTTCTGACATCTTTGATTTTAGACTTCTAGTTTACAGAACTGTGAGAGAATGAATTTCTGTTTTTTTAAGCCTCTGTTTTGAGGTACAGTGCTGGGACATTCTATATAACCAATACATGGACCAAGGCATGAAGACCTTAAGTAAATTGTTTGATTCATTATCTACATCATGCAGAATCTGGTTCCAGAGCTCACATCCCTTATGATTCCATGTCTAGCAGCTGCAAACATCCAGGCACTCAGCAAGGGAATTTGAGCAGACCATACCCTCTCACTGAGCTACACACTACTTAGATTTGTGCTGAAGATGCTGGGCCACATGTAGTCCATGCTCAGGATTTGGGGTGGGATGAGAAACACAGAATTGCATTATTTCACATTGGCCAAGAGTGTCCAGACACAGTGAAGTCATTGTACCATCTGACCTAAATGTTCAAGAGGACACCTGTTGTGCTTATTGGTTCAGACAATTCATATGTGGTCAGGCCTGCAGGGAAAGCAGCAGTGCTCTTCAGTGCTTCCTAGTCCAATGTCTCATGTGAAGGCTGAAGAATGACCTTTAGAACTTGACAAATGAAAATTCCTAACTATCACACCAGCTTAACCAAAGTTGCAAACTCAGGAAAGATTGGCCAGTTGGCTAGCTTTGTATCAATTCCACTGTATTTATTTGTTTAATTTTTATTTTTTTAAAGATTTATTTTATTTATTTCTCTCCCCTGTCCCCCGCCCTGTCCCAGTTGTCTGTTTTCTGTGTCCATTTGCTGCGTGTTCTTCTTTTTGTCTGTTTCTGTTGTTGTCAGCGGCATGGGAATCTGTGTTTCTTTTTGTTGCATCATCTTGCTGCGTCAGTTCTCCGTGTGTGCAGCACCATTCCTGGGCAGGCTGAACTTTCTTTCATGCTGGGCAGCTCTCCTTAAAGGGTGCACTCCTTGCGCATGTGGCTCCCTTATGCGGGGGACACTCCTGCATGGCACGGCACTCCTTGCGCGCATCAGCACTGCACATGGGCCAGCTCCACACGGGTCAAGGAGGCCCGGGGTTTGAACTGTGGACCTCCCATGTGGTAGATGGACGCCCTATCCACTGGGCCAAGTCTGCTTCCCCCACTGTATTTATAAAGCATGCCTTAATCACTAAGGAAGATCACATACATCATTAAATCCCCACAGTAAATCCCTAATACTTTTACAGATTAGGGTCCTGAGGCTTAGATAACTGATTAAGGGGACTTGTCCAGGGGTCACATCCAGAATTTAGATTCAGACTTTTGGCTCCAAGTCCAGCTCTCCAACAGAGTGAGTCATGTGGGGATTTTTAGCATCAAAGCAAAGCCAATAGGGAGGCATTTTTAGTAGAGAGAGGGGACGATTTGGGCTCCTTTGACTCCTACCTATTATGTGCTATTCTACCATTATAGCTCTTCTTGGAGCTTGAGGAGATGGTTTTGGTGAGCTCTGGGCAGAAAGGAATTGGTTATGATGAAAGCATGGCCCAAAAGAATCTCTGACCATGGAGGATTGACAGGCCTGACCTCAAGGCTAGCTGTTAGCAGCATTTAATGTCATTTCATCTGAAAGATAATTATTGAAGATCTATGTATCAGTTAAAGTACTTCTGGGTGTAAGCAAATAGAAATCCCAACTCAACATGGTTTATACAAGAACAAAAGTTTATCTCTTTGGAGAAAAATTTCAGAGTTACCGTGGGTCCTGGGCAAGGAAGGTGAGGGATCTGTCTCTTCTCCTCTTGTTCTTTCAGATTTTCCCTACTTGTATTTGACTTTTTTCCCCGAAACTAGCTCTCTTCAAGGTCACTGCATTCTTCCATGTTCATGTCCAGTGAGCATGCAAACAAGTAAGCAGGAGAGAGGAGAGAGAGAGGGAAATAGAGAGGAGAGAGAGAGAGAGAGAGAGAGAGAGAGAGAGAGAGAGAGAGAGAGAGAGAGAGAGAGAGAGAGAGAGAGAGAGAAGCCTCTTCCCTAAGTGGTCTGTTGGACCTACTTAAGTCATAAGCCCACCCTTGTACTTACAGCAGTCAGGAGAATGTCACGTGCCATTTGGTTTAGGTTAATCAGGATCCATGGCTGGGACCATGATGGTTAATTTAATAAAATAGGAGTAATTTTAGGAAGGAGAAATGTGGGTATACAGAAGATATAGTATCTGCCACAGTCTACTACATGTCTGGTTCTGTGCCAGGACTCTACAGGTCTTTGCAATCTTTGGGGGGCATGTGGGTTGTTTTAGTTTCCTGGGATGCTCCAGCATACACCATGAAATGGATGACTTAAACCATGGGAATTTATTAGCTTGCAATTTTGAGGCTGAGAAAATGTCAAAATCAAGACACCATCAAGGTGATGCTTTCTTCTCAAAGACCAGCAAGGCACATGGCAGTGTGTCCTGGTCTTTTCTCTCTTCTGGGTTCTGTTTCAGCTTCTTGCTCCCTGTGGCTTTCTCTCTCTTTGTCTGAATTTCATTCTCTTATAAAGGACTTGTACCCTTATCAAAAGGTCCTACTTACAATGGGTCCACACCCACAGAAATAGACTAAAACATAGAACATGTTTTTTTCTGGGGTACATACAGCTTGAAACTACCACATGAGTACTTACCTCAGGTAGCAATGGAAAAGATGGAGGAGAGTTTTGTATTTATGTATGTGTGTGTATATTTACATGTAATGGAACAACTAACATGACACACATACACCTGATATATTCAGAAAGGGATATAACAGCCCCTAATGGAACAATTTTTTTTTTTTTTTAGTATGAGTAAATTTTAAAGGCAATTTTTCACATGGGGCTATACATACAAGTTTTGTATCCTAGAGCAGACCAAGTTTCTGATAAGAGCCTTACCTTCAGAAAAGCAATCATGTGTCTCATTAGATTGCTTCTCATGGTGTGTCTTGAAAAATGCTGAAATCATAAGATGAAACTAAATTGCCAATTAGAGCTGAGGTGGTGAGGTCCAAGCACAAGCCTTCTGTGAATTCAAGCAGGAGATCTATCAGATATTGAATGATGACCTCCTCAAAAGACATGTTCAAATATTAATCTGTGTTCCTGTGGATGTGAACTCATTTGTAAACAGGGCCATATTGATTAAAGGTGGGTCTTAACTGAAGGCCTTATAAAGATAGGAAATTCAGAGGCAGTCAGTCAGTAGAAACCAGGAATTGGAGGAAGTCAGAAATCTGAGAAAGCGACAGGAAGAGGTCAGCAGAAACCAGAAGAATAGACACAAAGAGAGAGAGCGTGCCAAGTGATGGGAAGCAGAGATGCGAGCCAAGGAAGCAAAAGGATTGCAGCGACCCAGCACCAGAATGCTGCAGATTTTGGGGAGAAAGCATGACCTTGTCAACACCTTGATTTCACCTTGATTTTACCTTGATTTTGGACTTCTAGTCTTCAAAACCATGAGCCAAATATTCCTGTTGTTTAGCCAAGCAATGTGTGATATTTGTAATCACCGCTCTGGAAAACTAAAACAAGGTTCTAGAGCTGTGTTACTCAAACATTTTTACCCAACGCTGCTAACAGTGGAGGAAAGGATAACTTTCTTCAAAATTTTGTAGTCTTCAAAATTCACACACTTTGCACTGAACTTCTTAATAGACCTCTATATGTTTCAAAATAAAAATAAGGTTTTACCTTAAATCTCTGAGTAAAATAAATGTTCAGGAAGATGCACTATGCTTATACTGTATTTTAATATAACCCCAGCACATGGACACGTTGTCTTGGCAGTTTCCCCAAAATTCTGTCATTCTAGAACAACCATCACTAGTATTGCCTTAGGTATATACTACCTGTACTTTAAAAATTGGTGTTTTTGGGAGTCAGGAGGTCATTCCAGAGGTTACACTTATGTATGTCTCAGGAGGATCTCGCTGTCTGCCATGGTAACCTGTTCCTCTTATAGGTGTGCTCCTGGGAGCTCCAGAAACATCTAGACACTGTAGGCAGAGCAGACAACTCCAGGAAATTGACACCCTATCAATGGGCCTTACCCTGGAATATATGATAATGCATCTTTCCCAGTGTATCATTTAAATTCATTTATAATTTTCCTACATGTGGTTCTTCTATCCCATTTATTTGAACCTATAATTAGCACTATAGCCATTAAATGTATGTCCCAAAGACTTAAATCCTCTGGTTGTTCATATGCTAGGTGAGCCTTGAATCTTAACAGAATTTTAGCCAACACCTACTCTCCAGTTCATCAGATTCACCCAGGATAACTATCAAAAGGATGATGATGGACAAAGCCCAACTCAAGAAGCAGAGAGAGTATTTTCAACTGGGAGCAAGACAGTTCCATCCATCTGCCCCATGGAATCTAAGCCTCCTCTCAATCAAAAGCAGAGTTGGATATCACCATCCCCAAATCCTCAAAATAGAGGAACAAACAGAAGGGTGGAATGCAGCTATGGACTAAAGTAGACATCATTATTCTAGTAATAAAAGAACTTATTAATATAATATTTATATAAAGACAGTAGTCACCAGAGGTTTTGGGGGAGGGAGAGGGAATAACAGGTATAACATGGGGCATTTTTGAGACATTGTAATTGTTCTGCATGATATTACAATGACAGATACCAGTCATCATACATTTTGTCCAAACTTATAAAATCGTGTGGGGCAAAGTGTAAACCATAATGTAAACTATAGACCATAGTTAGTAGCAATGCTTCAATAGGAGTTCATCAATTGTAACAAATGTACCTTACTAATGAAAGGTGTTGTTAATGGGGAAAAGTGTGGGAGGAAGAGGAGGTGAGGTATATGAGCTATATGAGAATCCCATATATATAAATATATATATGTATTAGTCAGCCAAGGGGTACTGATGCTAACTACCAGAAATCTGTTAGCTTTTTAAAAGGGTATTTATATGGGGTAGAAGTTTATAGTTACAAGGTCCTAAAGAGTCTAACCTAAGCTTGCTTTCTCACCAAAGTCAGTTGCTATGTGTTGAAGCAAGATAGTTGCTGATTACTGCAAGATGGTTCCTTTTTCTCAGCTATAGGTTGGCATTGGACTTGTTTCTTTCCGGACCTTCTCAGCTACTCAGCTGCTTTTGTTCCTTCACAAGGTCAGGTATAAACTATCAGGTGAATGGCTCATCTGTTTCCTAGGCCCCAGGCTCAAATATAACAAGAGTTCTCTCTCTTCCTGTGTCTTTGTTCTGTAAGTGTCTGTTTATTTCAGCCCACCAAAGGGGCAGGGACTCAATTTGAGTCATTCCCTACTGATGTGGTCAAATCAAAGCCCTTGTCTAAACAGGTAATTTAATCAAGACATGTCAGCTGACTCTAATGCATTCAAAGGGTATCATACCCAGAGGAATAGATTAGTTACAAACATAATCTCTCTTTCTGGGATTCATAAATAATCTCAAACTGCATATATATATATATATATATATATATATGTATCTAGTTACTTATTTTTAAACGGTACTGGGTCTGGGGAATGAGACTGGGACCTTGTATGTGGGAAGCCAGTGCCCAATCACTGAGTGACTTTGGCTCCTCTGAATTGTTTTTTGAATGTTTGCTTGTTTCTTGTTTTCTTTTGTTTTTAGGAAGCACCAGGGACCAAACCTGGGACCTCCCATGTGGGAAGCAGGTGCTCAACAGCTTGAGCCATATCAGCTCCCCTCCTCTCTATTGTCTTTAAACAAGTCATTTTCATTGATACATATTTATAAAGTATACAATTTATCCAAAGTTTACAATCAATGGTATTTGGTATAATCATATATTCGTGCATTCATCACTTCAGTCATTATTAAAGCATTTTCATTATTTCAATAATAATAATAACAATAATAAACAAAAAAAAAACCAGACAAAAAGACAAGAAAATTCCTTATCTCTCAATCTCTCTGTTTTTCCTGCTATATATAACTGCTATTTCTGGCTATTCTTGCACAATTATTTATTTTTTTATTAAGCACTTTTATTTAGATATATTCACATACTGTATGACCTATCTGAAGTGTGTAATCAATAGCTTTTTTTTTCAGCTGTAAGAAGTCCTTCATAGTAAAATTGTAAAATAAATAGAAAAATAGATTGAAAGAAATCACAAACTTTAAAAGAGAGTACAAGGCCAGGTTAGATTTAATACAATGAATTATAAAAAAATAGATAGCATTTCAACAAACATTGATAAATGTAAATAATAAGTCAAATATAATAGAAGTTAATTATCACATAATTCTAATTTTTATATTTCAGCTTTATTAGACATAATACTCTCTAAAAATTAAATAAATTATTGGTTTAGTTATTTAATTTTCATTTAGGCCATAATTCTTTTTAAATAATAAAATTCCTATTTTGGGAATTTTTCACATCTTATTGGAATGAATTATGGCAGATAACAATTTCCCAACTCATAATTTTATGAGGCAGGAAAATTAAAAATCTTATTCAACAGTAGTCATGCTAAATCATTATTGATCCATTAGATTATTTTATTTAAAGAGTAGAATAAGAAAGGGTTAAACAAAAAGAAGTATCCAAAAATATGTCTCTTCTCCAGCCCTCCCCAATTAAAAGTGTTAATTTTTTTTGAAAAAAATTACAAAATACTGATCAAAGGAAAAATTTGCCAGTTGCACTGAGTTCTTTTTTTTTTTTTTTTTTTTTAATTTTTTTATTTTTTATTGACTTTGTAATAATATTACATTAAAAATATATATGTGAGGTCCCATTCAACCCCACCCCCCACCCCCCCTCTCCCCTCCCCCAACAACACTCGTTCCCATCATCATGACACATCCATTGGATTTGGTAAGTACATCTTTGGGCACCTCTGCACCTCATATACATTGGTTCACATCATGGCCCATACTCTCCTCTATTCCATCAAGTAGGCCCTGTGAGGATTTACAATGTCCGGTGATTACCTCTGAAGCACCATCCAGGGCAGCTCCATGTCCCGAAGATGCCTCCACCTCTCATCTCTTGTTCCTTTCCCCATACCCTTTGTCCATTATGTCCACTTTTCCCAATCCAATGCCACCTCTTCTATGTGGACACTGGATTGGTTGTGTCCATTGCACCTTTATGTCAAGAGGAGGCTCAGATTCCACCTGGATGCTGGATGCAATCCTCCCATTTTCAGTTGTGATCACTCTAGGCTCCATGGTGTGGTGGTTGTCCTTCTTCACCTCCATCTTAGCTGAGTGTGGTAAGTCCAATAAATCAGATTGTAGGTGCTGGAGTCTGTTGAGGCTCAGGATCTGGCTATCACATTGTCAGTCCAGAGATTCAAATCCCCTAAATATATCTGAAACCCCAACATTAACTGCACCTCCAGCACATTAGCATGAAAGTCTTATGAAGGGAGATCCCATCTGAGTCCAGATTCATCACACATAAACACCATTTCCAAAGAGGGGCCATCTGCCCTGGTTGCACTGAGTTCTTATTGTTCATATATTAATACTCTAATGTTGTTATTTTTCATTTGTCTGGTTTACTCCAGTTCTTTTTTGGTTACTATTCTCATGGAATATCTTTTTCCAACCTTTCACTTTTAACCTGGTTGTGTCCTTAGGTCTGAGGTGGTCGCTTCTAGACAACATATAGACAGCTCTTATTGTTTAATCCATT
Source organism: Dasypus novemcinctus (assembly GCF_030445035.2). NCBI lineage: Eukaryota > Metazoa > Chordata > Mammalia > Cingulata > Dasypodidae > Dasypus > Dasypus novemcinctus. The sequence goes on along the minus strand of NC_080673.1, from coordinate 195,907,729 downwards.
CTATCAGTCTTTTGACTGGGGAGTTCAATCCGTTAACATTCAGTGTCATTACTGTAAAGGTATTACTTACTTCATCAATTTTGTCCTTGGGCTCTGTGTTTTCCTATCATTTTGTTGTCTGTCTTCTTATCCTTTTGTTTACTCTTCCTTATAATCTTCATTTCTAAACTTCTCCAAATCTCTCACCCTTGTTTTTTCCTTTCAGGATCTTGTAAATCTGCTCTTTTAGTAACATATTCTATCAGTTCTTGTTTGTCTGTGAAGAGTTTGAAATCATCCTCTTTTTTGAAGGACAGCTTTGCCGGATACAGAATTCTTGGTGGGCAGTTTTTCTCTTTCAGTACCTTAAATACATCATACCACTTCTCTCCTCCATGGTTTCTGATGAGAGGTCAGCCCTTAACCTTGTGGAGTTTTACTTGTGTCTGATGTTTTGCTTTTCTCTTGTTACTTTCAGAATCCTCTCTTTATCTCTGATATCTGTTATTCTGAATAGTAGGTGTCTTGGGGTAGGTCTACTTGGATTTATTCTGTTTGTGACATGTTGTCCTTCATAAGGGATGGGAAGTTTTCATTCATTATTTCCTCAAATATTCTTTCTTCCCCTTTTCCATTCTCTTCTCCTTCTTGGGCACCAATAATGTGAATGTTTGTGTGTTTCACATTGTTATTCAATTCCCTGAGACTCCGTTCCATTTTTTCCATTCTCTTCTCTGGTCTTTTCCAGTTCAGATGTTCTGTCTTCAAAATCACTAATTCTGTCTTTAAGCAATTAATTCAAATCTTCTTTTATGTGCCTCTAATGTATTTTTTAAACGGTTTTATTTTATTTATTTCTTCCCCCCCACCTGTTGTTTGTGCTTGCTCTTTGCTCTCTGTGTCTGTTCGTTGTGCACTATTTGTATCTGCCCATCTTTTTAGGAGGCAGCAGGAACTGAACCTGGGACCTCCCATGTGGGAGAGAGGTGCCCAATTGTTTGAGCCATATCCACTCCCTACTAGTCTCCTACTGTGTTTCCTAATTGTGTCTCCTCATTGTGTCATCTCATTGCATCATCTTGTTGTGTCAGCTTGCTTTCTTGCTTGTCTTCTTTACAAGGTGCGGGGAACTGAACTAGGAACTTCCCATGTGGTAGGCAGGCACTCAACTGTTTGAGCCACACTGACTTGCCTCTAATGTATTTTTTTAAGTTTAATAAAAAAAAAGATTTATTTATTTATTTATTTCTCTCCACTTCCCACCCTCCCCCCCCCCCCCAGTTGTCTGCTCTCTGTGTCCATTTGCTCTGTGTTCTTCAGTGACCACTTCTATCCTTATCAGAGGCACTGGGAATCTATCTTTCTTTTTGTTGCATCATCCTGTTGTGTCAGCTCTCCATGTGTGCAGCGCTATTCTTGAGCAGGCTGCACTTTCTTTTGTGCTGGGTGGCTCTCCTTACGGGGCACACTCCTTGCACGTGGGGCTCCCCTATGTGGGGGACACCCCTGCGTGGCAGGGCACTCCTTGCGTGCATCAGCACTGAACATGGGCCAGCTCCACACAGGTCAAGGAGGCCCGGTGGTAGGTGGACACCCTTTCCATTGGGCCAAGTCCACTTCCCTTCTCTAATATATTTTTAATCACACCCATTGTGTCTTTCATTCCCATAAGATATGTTACTTTTCTTTGCAGGCTTTCCAATTGTTTGTTATGGTCTTCTTAATGTCTTTTATTTCTTTAGTCATAGTTTCTTTAAATTCTTTGAAGTGATTTAGTAGAGTTGTGTGATTATCACTGATTAATTCTATTAAATCCTGTATCTCTTCAGGATAATTGGTTTGTTTTTTGGCTGGGCCATCTTTTCCTGTTTCCTAGTATGGTTTGTAATTTTTTGCTGATGTCTAGGCATTTGAATATGTTGGTGAATTTACTCTGATGGCTAATTTCTCTCTCTTGCCTATTGTAGCAGTTTGATATGGTTATAAATTCCAAAAATAAATATTGGATAATGTTTATAATATGGTCTGTACCTGGGCATAAGTTATGATTAGGGCTTTGATTGGACCATGTCATTAGAGCATTGAGTCTCCACCAACTCACAGATAAAAGGCATGGTAAAGGACAGAGTTCGAGGGTTTTTGATGTTGGAGTTTTGATGTTGGAATTTGGGGCTGAAGCTTTAAGCTGGAGCCCTGGGAAGTAAGTTCACAGAAGAAACAGAAATAAGCCCCAGGAAGAGAGGAACACTGAGCCCAGGAAGAAGCAAGCCCTGGGAAGAGAGGAACCCAGAGAGAAGCAAGACCCTGGAAGAGAGGAACCCAGGAAGCCTGCACCCTCACAGATGTCGGCAGCCATCTTGCTCCAACACATGAAAATAGACTTTGGTGAGGGAAGTAACTTATGTTTTATGGCCTGGTATCTGTAAGCTCCTACCCCAAATAAAAACTCTTTATGCAAACCAACCAGTTTCTGGTATTTTATATCAGCAGTCTTTTGGCTGACTAATATACCTATTATTTTATTTTCACAGCTCTTCTTTAATATTTGGTTCAACTTATTCTCAATATTTAAAATTTCCTGGCTTAAGTTTTCAAAATCAGGCCAGGGATTCACTTGCAGGGCACAGATTTTCTCCCAGAGGATGTATACAGAGAGCATGAACATTTTTTGTCCATGCAATTTCCAGACTAACCAGCAGAGGGCTCTAGTCAGAGCACCTTTCCTTGGAGGTGTTTTAGTCTTGGCTTTCCTGTGTTCCTGTGTCCCCTATATTTTTGGTGTAACATTTATGTAATCTAAAGCTCCTTTAAAAATCAAAAATAAAAATTATTTAAAAAATTAAAACTATCTCTGAAATAAACTGTTTTAAACTTAAATAAATCTTTTTGCCTCATACTAAACTCTTGCATCCATAAAATGGAGTGTCCAAGTCATGCTTTTCAGTTTCTCACATTCATTAAAAATACAGAACTATTAAGATTTAAGGCACAACAGAGGAACTCTATGCCCCACTCATACCCTCTGTTAGAAAATGCTTCATTTTCCAGTTTGAGAAGCAGAGATTCAGAGTGGAGATTCTTAAATATTACCATATAGAATCATTGGTGGTAGCTTGTAAAATGCATATTCATGGGTCCTGATCTCAGAGTCTGATTCAGTAGGCCTTAAGTAGGCCCAGAAATCTTCATTTTGACAGCACTTTCAGATTATTCTGATACAGAAGTTTCCTGGTAAAAGTTTGAAAAACAGTGACCTAGAGGAAAAGATGGACTAATGTCTTTTAAATTATCTTCCATAAATATCTCCTCTCTTAGGCAAGTTTTTTTCCCTGCCCCATGAGATGGCTCCCTCATCTGTCTGCTTATTGTTTTCTCTCATTATGCTCATTGTCTGCTTGTTTTTTTGTGCTCATTGTCTGCTTGTCGTTAGTGCTCATTGCTGCTTGTTGTTAGTGCTCATTGTCTGCTTGCTGTTTGTGCTTGTTGTCTGCTTGTTGTTTTTTGCTCATTATCTGCTAGTTATCTGTTTGTTTTTTCTTTAGGTGGTACCAGAAACTGAACCTGGGATTTCCCATGTGGGATGCAGGCACTCAATTGCTCAAGCCACACTTGATCGCTGCTCATTTTGTTTTTGCTCATTGTCTGCTCCTTGTTTTGTTTGTTGTCTTGCTTATTTTTTCTCATTGTCTGCTTGTTGCCTGCTTGTTGTTTTTGCCCATTGTCTGCTCATTGTTTGTTTGTCTTCTTTAGGAGGCACTGAGAACCAAACCTGGGAACTCCTATGTAGGTTGCGGGTACTCAACTGCTTGAGCCACATCTGCTCCCCTCTTAGCCAGGCTTTTAACAAATGATATTAATAAATAATAAATAGTTTAACAAGAAGCACAGTAAACTTTTCTTGAATGGTCATGTGCTCAACACTGTGCTAAGCACTTACCATTTGTGGCCTTATTTAATCCTTGAAACAGCCCTAAATGGTGTTATTATTTTCCTCATCGTACACATGAGAAAATTGAGGTTCAGAGAGCTCGTCAATGTTGCACAGATAATAAATGGTGATGTAGAATTTCAGCCCAGGTCTGCTCTCCTACATATCTAGGTTCCCAGGATGGTCTCTTAGTGTTGGCTTTTTACTTGATGAATGAGAGAGGTTGCATGCTTCAGCCATCAGAAAAGTTTTTCTTAAAAGTCCAGGTAGTAAATATTTTGGCTTCTCAGGCCATTCATTCTCTGTCAGAACTACTCAACTTTGCCCTGCTATTGAAAGAAGCCATAGACAACACATAAATGGATGGCATGACTGTGTTCAAATAAATCTTCATTTACCAGAACAGTAGTTTTCAAATCACTGATATAAACAAAGAAAGACTCTGAAGGTATGCTATTTGAATTTTCAGGTGATCTGGACTTTAGTTAAAGGGATGGTTGGGGGCAAAACCCCCATCTGTTCATGATTGAATTATGTCTCCCTTGAAGACATGCTCAAGTTGTAAACCCTGGCCCTGTGGGTGTCAACGCACTTGTAGATAGGCTCTTTGACTATGTTATGATGAGCCAGGGTGTATATGTGAACCCACTTGTAAAGGGGACCTTTGAAAACCTTATTTGTTAAGGAGTGGTCAAACTGAACTAGGTTGGGTCTTAATCTAATATGGCAGAGGGAATCAATACAGAAGTACAAGCCAAAAGTCAGAAGAAGCCAAAGAATGAGGCAGATTTCCATGTGACAGAGGCAGATAGCAAGTCAAAAAGCTCCAAGCAGTACCATAAGTCACTACCAGAGCACTGCAGACTCTGGGAGAAAGTGTAGTGTGGTCTGTTAAGGCCTAAATTTTGGTTTTATGATCTCCAAAACTGTGAGACAATAAATTCTTCTTGCTTAAGCCCCTCAGTGTGCTGTTTGTTATAGAAGTCTTGGCAAACTAAGAACCATCCCTGAGTCCTTTACTTGCCTCCTCAGGTTCATGACTGTGGTTCGTCAGCCTATGGCTATCTTCCCCCCAGGACATGCTGTGTGGACTCCCCACTCTGTGCCTTTTTCTTGGGTTCTTGTAGTCACCTGCACCAATCCTCATGGGCCTATCCCTCAAAACCAGCTCATGTCTCACTTCCTCCCCCAAACATCCTCTTTGCCTCACATTTAATCCCCTGAATCTCTATGCTCCATACACAGTCACCTAAGGGATGTTCTAAAAGCAAATTATGCTTTTTAACACCCTTCTGTGACTTCCCATTATTTGTAGGATGACATCTGAGATCTTTTACCAGACAGAGAAAGCCCTGCATGCTTTCACTTCTTCTCTGATACTCCCCAACTTGGACCTGATGCTTCAGTAACACCAAAGTGCTTATAGCTCATACCATATTCAAGCCGTGGTTTCTTCTTCACCTGGATAACTCTGATGGTGGGGTGTGATATAAACTCGCACCACGCAGATGTGCAAGAATGTAACTCTCTTTTCTCTACATTCCTAGTAGGTTCCCATTTCCTTATTTCTAATTTTCTCAGGTACCCCCATTTCTGTTCACAGTGGAAAAATGGATATTGTCATTTCTTAGCAACTCAGTCACTTCTGGATTTAAGCATTGTCAATTCAGAATGCCAACTTGGTCAGTTTAACTCTCTTCATCCTACCCTTTCTTCCAGGGTGATGTAAGTTGCCAGTGATGTATCTCTTTGGCATTGCAGGTGAGCACCTGCTGGTTCCTGGATCTCATTTCATTCTTTTACTTTTCATTAAAAAAAAATTTATTGAAGTACATCATGCACACATGAACATACATAAACAATAAGTGCATAGTATAAGTTGTGAACTTAAGAAACAAACACGCATATCATCATACAGGGCTCCCATACATCACCCCACTAGCAATACCATGCATTGTTATGGAACATTTGTTACAGATGATGAAAGGGCATCGTCAAAATATTACTACTAACTATACTCCATATCTTACATTTGGTGAAATTTTCCCCCAAACCTGCTGCATCTGCCCTGGATGTTTGTGATCTTGCTTGTGATTCTGGTTTCAGGTACTATGCAAGGTAACATTTTCTCCTCTTACCAGCTGATTGGACTTCCAACTTCTTCAGAACAGGAAATCTGTTCTGTCACTTTTTTGTTCTTTCCTACTCTATGCTCTGCATTGTCCAGTTTTTTTCTAGATATGCAAAGATAGGCTTTTGAAATTCTCTCAGACACAATCAGCCAAATCTCCCAACTTTTTCTGTATGGAAGAATGGCTTTTCAAATCAAAGCATTTAACCATTTGTTAAACTTTGTCTCCTCCACAAGAAGCTTTCACATATAGAAGGCTCCTGCTACTGTCTAAGAGCTCTCAAAATATTAATGCTCAGCATTTAGTTTGTCACCTTTGTCATGAAGTCTTCCCTTTTGACCTCAGGTAGTGGTAAGGCTCTCCTCTTTATGCTCCCATAAGGCCTTATACATATTCTCATTATTGTATCCCTGTATTTTTTTTGCAATTGCTATTTACTTGTGGTTTCCCAAGCAGTATGATCATTTTGAAGGCAAAGGTAATACCATTTAATTCTTTCTTTAATTGTTTCTAAGGCTTAATACAGTGCCTTACATATTTTAGCAGCTAAAAAACTATATTGTTGTTTATTAATTGAATAACCCATGCAGCTTCCACCTCAGTTCATTTCAACAGCTATCTATTTAGGATCTACTGCATCTTTCAAGACCGTGCTTATCTTATTAATTAATTGTAAAAAGTCCTTGAAGTCACTGGCAATGTTAGATAACCTTATTTTCTTACAGCACTCTGTACAGAACTAGGTGTACATAAATACTTGATTAGTTGATGATTCGTATTACTTATCTCTTTTAAAAATAAAACCAGTACATGCAATATACAATAACATTCTAATTTGGTTCTTCAGGTAGGTCATGTTGACTTTACAGCATCATATATCCTCACTGGTATTTTAGTTACTTGTCAGGTCTCTAAGACTTATGACTATGTTTATTTTAAGCCACTCTGTTATGCACCTCCAGCAGTGCCTTGTGCTAGAAGGAAATTTTAATACGCATTGGACAATGGTCAGATATTTGCTATTCCATCAAATGAGCTCTCTAATCATTCCCTCACCAGTTCCTGGGAACTTTCCTAAAGTATAGATGACATGCTCTGTACTTTACAATATGTCACCTTCACCTATTTGGTAATGGAAAGATGGCTGTTTTAGTTTCTTAGATTGTTCCAAGAAAATACTATGAAATGGTTCATCTTAAACAATGGGAATTTATTAGCTTACAGTTTGAGGCTGGCAAAACGTCCAAGTCAAGGCACTGTCAAGGCCATGCTTTCTTCTGAAGACCTGCATTCTGGGGCAGGCTGTAGTGATCCTGGCTCCCTGTCATATGGCAAGGCTCATGGCAGCATCTGCTGGTCTTTCCCTTGTCTTCCAGGTTTTGTTGATTTCAGCTTCTTTTTTTTTTTTTAAAGATTTATTTATTTATTTCTCTCCCCTTCCCACCTCCCCTCTCTCCCCCACCCCTGGCTCCAGTTGTATGTTCTCTGTGTCCATTTGCTGCGTGTTCTTCTTTGTCCGCTTCTGTTGTTATCAGTGGCACAGGAATCTGTGTTTCTTTTTGTTGCATCATCTTGTTGTGTCAGCTCTCCATGTGTGCGGCACCATTCCTGGGCAGGCTGAGCTTTCTTTTGCACTGGGCGGCTCTCCTTAAAGGGTGCACTCCTTGTGCATGGGGCTCCCCTACACGGGGACACCCCTGCATGGCATGGCACTCCTTGCATGTATCAGCACTGCGCATGGGTCAGCTCCACATGGGTCAAGGAGGCCCGGGGTTTGAACCGCAGACCTCCATGTGATAGACAGATGCCGTAACCAGTGGGCCAAGTCTGCTTCCCTGATTTCAGCTTCTTGCTTCATGGTGTGTTCTCTCTCTCTTTCTGTCTCTCTCTCTCTCTCTTCATTCTGTTTAAGAAGAGCTCCAGTAATAAAATTAAGACCCATTCTGGAGATTTCTGGGAAGTTGGCATCGAAATATGCAGGTAGGACTCAACTCTAAGAGGAAAGGGGTAGTCTGTTGATGAAAATGTCAATTGAAAGGAAACTAGAGAATAATCAAGGCTTGTACAACATAGGGATTTCTGTCATAGATGAAGTTTTTGCTTAATAATATTAATACAAGAATGTTCTTTTACAAAGTTTTAAGAATATAGTGATTCATGGGAAAATTACAACTAATGTAACATGGATGATAGTTAACAGTAATATTGTATTATTTTTGCAGCAATGAAAAAGAAAATATATCAATTCTAAGGAAAAAGAATATTGAGATATAAGGGGGTATGGGATTTTTCTTTTTGGAGTAATGAAAACATTCTAAAATTGACTGAGGTGATGACAGCACAACTCTGATAAAAATGAGAGCCACTGAGAGCACACTCAATGTACTTTAAATGGATTGTACTAAGTATGGGACTACATAACACAGTAAATCATGTGGTAGAAGATGGACTGTGGTTCACAGAGAATATTCTCTCATGAACTATAACAAAAATACAATACTAATACAGGGTGTTAACAATTGGATGGGTTGGGGGAAAAGTATACCAAATGTAAGATATGGTTAATAGTAATATTTTGATGATGTTTTTCATAGTTTGTAACAAATCTTTCACAACAATGCAAGTTTTTGGTAATGAGGTGATGAATGGGAGACCTGTATGATGATATGCATGTTTGTTTTGTAAGTTCACAGTTTTACCATATACTTATTATTTATGTATATTCATATATGAATGATATACATCAATAAAATTTCATTTTTAAAAAAGCACCCATCTTGAATGAGGTGGGTCATAGTTTAAATGAAGTAGCCTCATCAAAAGATCCTACTTACTGGGAAACAGATGTGGCTCAAGTGATTGGACTCCCATCTCCCATATAGGAGGTCCAGAGTTCGATTCCCGGGACATCCTGGTGAAGGCGAGCTGGCCCATGTGGAGAGCTGGCTCATGTGGAGTGCTGGCCTGCACAAGAGTACTGGCCTACACTGGAGAGTCGATCTGAGAGGAGAGCTGGTGCAGCAAGATGATGCAACAAAAAAGGATAAAGAGGAGCAACAATAAGAGAAGCAGCAGACCAAGGAGCTGAGGTGGTGCAAGAGATTGAGCATCTCTCTACCACTCTGGAAGGTCCCAGGATCAGTTCCCAGTGCTGCCTAAAGAGAAGACAAGCAGACATAGAAGAACACATAGCAAATGAAAGCAGAGAACAGACAGGGAGTGTAAAAAATGGGGTGGGGTGAGGTGTGGGGGGGTAAAATAAATAAATCTTAAAAAAAATAAAAGATCCTACTTACAATGGTTTTACACCCACAAGAATGAATTACATTTAAGAACATGTTTTTCTGGGGCACAAACAGCTTCAAACTACCACACTAGAACTAAGAAATTATGCTAATTATCTGAGGGACATTGATCTCCTTATTTCCTGTGGTAGATTGAATTACATAACCCAGTGTAGACTTGTTCTTAATCTGAATTCACATTCCTGTGTATATGTATTTATTTGTAAATAAGACCTCTTGAAAATGTTATCTTTAGTTAAGGTGTGGCCCAACTGAATGAGGACGGGTCTTAATATTGCTAGAGAGAAGAAACCAGAAGCTACAAGTTGAGAGTCTTTGGACGCAGCAGGCCATCATCAGAAACCAGAAGAGCAGGCATAAGGAAGAAGAGATGGCCATGTACTGGGAGACAGAGATACAAGCCAAGGAACCCCAAGCCAGCACCAGAATGTTGCAGACTCCAGGAGAAAGGAAGCCTAGCAGATAACTTGATTTTGGACTCCTTTTAGCCTCGAAACTATGAGCCAATGAATTCTGTTGTTAGAACAAGCCCATTGTATGGTATTTGTGATAGCAACCTGGAAAGATAAGAGTCTTCCTCTATCTGGAGCTCAGTTTCCTCATCTGTGAAAAAGCGAGAAGACTGTGTGATCTCTGAGTCCTACCCAGGTTGTGTAAGATTCCGCAATTCATATCCAGGCTTTTGGAAAAGAGAATGGGGCACAGGCAAAGGGTTGACAAAAGGAAATGCCACTTTACAGAGGCAATATAGAGTCCAAAGTTGATGGAGCAGCAACACGGGTGCAGAGAAGCTAGTTTGGGGTAGATAATATCTAGTTCTTACTAGATGCTGATCATAATGCTGCCTTCTTTGATATAAGTAACCCTCACAACAATCCTGAGAGAGATTTCATTTTTTTATCATACTTATTTAAAAAAAAAACAAAAAACAAGAAGGAGGGGCTCCTTGAGGTCAAATAATGTACCCAAAGTTACATTACCAGAATATGGCATGTTCAGGATTGGAGCATGCGTCTCTCTAACTCTAAAAACTATGCCTACACTTTCCCCTTTGCTGTGCAATTCTCAGCACTGTTAATAGTCCTTGATCTTATTTAAACAACAGTGTTATTTTAGTGCATGTCATTATGAGTGGTTGGGAGCATCATTAACACTTTGGGCCACTAGAGTACCATTTAGTGCAATGAAGCAGATAACTTTTCATACAAATAATTTATTTGTACTGAAGTTTTCCACTTGAGCACCCAATGTGAATTAGACTAATGTATTATTTTATACTAATGAGGTGGTTGGAACTTGGTTCTATTTAGGGTTTGTGATATTTCAGACTTGCTTTCAAATTTTTAATTTATTTTCTGTGGATTTCAAGTACAATGTAACATGATTCTGATTCATTTACACATTTACTCTTATGAAAGATATTTGGATGAATTATTTGATGTCCACTGCTCATGGTTCTTTTTTTAAAAAGGCCATTTGAAGTCTCTTTTTTAAAGAAACAAAATGTGCTGATTTTGATGTCAAGTGTAAATGAATTTGGACCATAAACAAATTGGGAATTTAAGGTGAAGCATTGAACCCAGGAGGCTCCAGTCTGCTTCCAACCTTGGCAAATGCATTCTTTAACCTCTAAAGCGATTATATTGGAGCAATCCAGAGGGATAACAGGACTATAATGGAAATTGCCAACAAAATTGAAATGAAAAAAGAAAGTATATTTTAAAAACCAGAACTTGAGAGGTTCCCAACTCCAAACAACTGAGGCATAAAACTTGAGAAGCCTTCAAACAGCTTTAATCTGCTGGTGACTTTGTCCTTTGATAACATGTAAAAATTCAGGTTGAGAAGTGTGTGCTGGAGGGCTGAAGTACACTAATTCTGAGATTGATTTTGCTAAAGGACCTGACTAGCATTCAGAAAATAAAGAGTGGGGAAGGAAGTAGGAAGAAAGAAAAGGAAAGTCAAAATGAGAGAGAGAGTGGGAAAAAGAAAGAGAGAGAGAGAGATTGAGACAGAGAGGGAGACAAGAAGACAGAGTTGTCAGAAAGACAGACATGCGGAGACAGATACAGAGATGGGGAGAGTGCAAAGAGACCAAGATGTAGATCATGTTAAATGAAAATCACCTGGAAGCTAATGGCTATTTCAACTGATTTTTATGTTGTTGTTGTTGTTGTTATGACTGTTGCACACAGGAAATAGCTCTTCGATGGTAAAAGAGGACTGTTTGGAGACCAAAGACTTGGATTAGAAGAACTCAGGCAGATCACTTGAAAGAGTCTGAACTCAAGTTCTCTTATACAGACATATATTGGGAATAAGGATTTCAGACGTCACAGTTTAGGATGATTTGAGGTAGATGTAAAGGCTGATACAAGAGTAAAGATTAACAACAGCAATTTGGCTACCCTCAAGCCTCTAATGTTAGGTCAACCCGTAATCTGCATTTCCATTGGTATTCATCCACCCCCTTACTGTTCTGTGTTGCTCCTCTGAACTAATCTTTCCAGTGTGCTTTAGATCACATCCCTATGCTACCAGATTTTATCTAGGTTCTTGGCTATGCTGCAGAAATGAATTTTAAGAGCATGCCGGGTGAGTTAGGTTAGTAATTTATTCAGATAGGGAGGGAAGAGAAATGGTAGACAATAACAGAGCAGGGGTCCCAGGAAGAGAGGAAAGGGATGAAAAGAGATAAAGAGGGCTGATTTACAAGCTACAATTCCCCATTATAGACTATAAATCCCCAGGTTTACTTGCATGGCCACATGGCAGAGGAAAAATGGCTAGGGTAGTGTAGAGGACAGGAATGGGTCCAGAGGCAAGAGAGTAGGGTGAGAGAGTGCTCAGGCCTGTGCCTGCTCTTAAACTGTTAATTATACCACCCCTTTGCCAATGGCAGAGGAGGGATTCCAGCTGTTTGCTGTTTTGATTGATCACCCAACCCATCAGTCCCTTAGTGAGGACCCAATGATAAAGTCCCTGGGGAACATCCAAGGCTTTTCTTTGCATCCAAAACAGGTCTTTGTTCTGGATAGCAGAATCCTGGGGGTGGGGGTCTTCCAGCAGCCATCTTGAGGGTTACTGATGTCCACATGGACCCTCTGCCAGGTTCCAGATCCATCTATTAATTTCCTATCTTACTGGTCTTTTTCACCTAGATCTCACCTTCTTCTGTTGGATTTCTCCTCATCTCTGTTTCTTCAGTCTGTCCCTCTTTTTGGGGTCCTTCCTGGGAGCCTCTAACTCTAGTTGTCCTCTGGGGACCAGGCAACTCTCTGCTCCATTTCATATTCAGGATTCTTGAAAGATCTATTTATACAAACTGCCTTCATTTATCATCTAATTTCTTTTCAACTTTTCTTTTTTTTTTTTTTTTAAAGATTTTATTTATTTATTTAATTTCCCCCCCTCCTCTGGTTGTCTGTTCTTGGTGTCTATTTGCTGCGTCTTGTTTCTTTGTCTGCTTCTGTTGTCATCAGCGGCAGGGGAAGTGTGGGCGGCGCCATTCCTGGGCAGGCTGCTCTTTCTTTTCACGCTGGGCGGCTTTCCTCACGGGCGCACTCCTTGCGCGTGGGGCTCCCCCACGCGGGAGACACCCCTGTGTGGCAGGGCACTCCTTGCGCGCATCAGCGCTGCGCATGGGCCAGCTCCACACAGGTCAAGGAGGCCCGGGGTTTGAACCGCGGACCTCCCATATGGTAGACGGATGCCCTAACCACTGGGCCAAAGTCCGTTTCCCTCTTTTCAACTTTTCTAACATGGCTGCCACTACTTCCCACAGCCCTAAAATTGTTTCTCCCAATTTAACAAATGGCCTCAATAGGGAAGAATCCAAAGGACAGGTTTTAGTCTCATCTTACTTGACCTTTTCACATTCAGCATGGTTGGCTACTGCTCCTTGAAATACTCTCTTGTGGCTTCTGTGACTCTGACCTCTCCATGTGTTCTTGCTAGTTTTCTGGAAGCTCTTTCTGACTTGTTTTTGACGGATTTTCCTTCTCTCAGTCTTGATATTTTGCAGTATTGTAATGGGAGGTTAAAAATTAACAAACAATTATGATTATATAGATGCCTTTATATTATGAAATTGTAAAGGTTAATATCTGAAATTACTGACGCTAACTAGAGTGGTTTCACCTCTGCTTATGTTTACTCTAGACCTAACCTGCCTCTTGTGTATGCTTAACCTTTGTGATCATAATTCTAGATTGACCTTATCCATGTTTATAGTTTAGGCTCACCTTTGTGTAAGCTTACTATTGTGATGGTAATTCTAGATTGACCTCAACCCTGTGTATACTCACTATTGGGATAGTAACCACTCCACCCTCCTCTTTTAATATTCATATGGAAAGCCCTGTCACTGACCTCTACTACGTACTTGCCTATCTCAGAAACTTGATCTCTGAAAATGATTGCAACTTTATAATTCCCCCTGGTTTGGAGTCCCACCTGGCTTGTCTAATCCCTTTATGTTTATTCATAAAGGAAACTGTGTCCAGCTCCACCTCAATTTTTCATTAGCATCCTGATGTTATAAAATAGAATTTCTGCAGATCAGAGAGGCAGTTTTGGGCCCTGAGGCCACTCTACTTCTTTGCTTGCACAACCAAATAAACTCTTTCTTTCTTTGAAACCCTGGTGTCTCAGGAATTGACTTTTAAAGATGCATCCAGAGAAAAGAATCCACTTTTGCTCAGTATCAGTATCTCTGAGAATTTTCCTAAGCCCTTTCTCTTCTGTCTCTACTTCCCCCTGGCAATTCATGAGAGTAACATCATGAGAGTAACATCAGAAACTTTCTATGTGCCAAGGACTCTTTTTTTTTTAAGGGTTTTAAATTTAATTTAATTTTTAATTATCTTTTTTAAAGTTAATAGATCACAAAAGATGTTACATTAAAAAATATAAGAGGTTCCCATATACTCCCCACTCCTCCCACATCAACAACCTCTTTCATCATTGTGGCACATACATTGCATTTGGTGAATACATTTTGGAGCACTGCTGCACCATATGGATAGTGGTTTACATTGTAGTTTATACTCTCCCCCAGTCCATTCAGTGGGTTATGGCAGGATATATAATGTCCAGCATCTGTCCCTCTTAAAATTCACTACTCATCCAGCCTCTTCTTTTGTCTTGAAGCTAGACTCACATTTGATGCTGTCTCAGCAGTTTGACTTGAGTATCTCCCAGGTATCTGAAAGTGAGCATATTCAAAACTGAGGCTGTGATTTTATCCCCAAATATACTTCTCTCCTGTGCTTCCCCAGCTTAGTAAATGACCAGGTGTTCATGTTGGAGACCTGCAAATTGTTTTTGATATATCCTTCTTTCTTACTCCTCACATTAAATTGAACTCTGAGTTCTGTTAATTCAGCTTCTAAAACATTTTTTTGAGTCCACTACTGTTACCATTATTTCTCACCTTAACTATGGTGTTGATTTCTGTGCAAATTTCTTTACTTCTAGTTCTACTGTCTTTGATTCTATTCTATATAAAGCCATAAGGATAACATTTGAAAAATACAAAACAGTTATGCCATGTCCCAGTTTTAAGTCTTTCAGCTGGGTTTCCAATGGTTCTTAGTATGATATCCAGGCTATCACAATCTATAATACCCTACCTGATCTGATCTTGGCCTCTCTCACTGATCTCATCTCATTCATTACTGACCCCCTTATTCATTGCCAATCATTTTTTTCAACTTGTTCTAGAGTTTAACATTTCCTTGTAAACTACACAGCAATTACATTTCACTAGTGCTGATATTTGGCTAATGGTTTAGCAGATAAGGCTTCTGGAATACTATTTAGTATAAGGGAATACAAGACAACTATAAGACCATTTGGTTAGCATCTCATTCTGCATTCTGATCAATTGGCAAGAAAGGGAGATTTCAAATTTATATTTCTTGATGGTAGCTTTTCAAGTAATGTATCTGTAAAAGTTTCTTTGTAAATAGTGTATATACTGATGTGCCTTAAGATTTCAAACAAAATGATCCCTGCATTTCTAGATGCAGGAGACACTTTTTGGGGTGCTGTGGCAGCTTGACATTATTTATGAATTCCAAAAAGAGATATTGATTATGTTTGTAAACTGGTCTGATCCCCTTTGTGTTAACTTCAAAGGTTTTATGTTTACTTAATTAAGTTAAGATTACGGCCTGGATTCGACCATGTCATTAGGGCATGCTGGGTTGAGTCCCTGCCCCCTTGATGGGCTATATAAATGGACACTCACACACAGAAGTGGATACATAGAGAAGATACACAGAGGAAGAGAGACAGCTCCATAGATACAGCAGAGGCCCTGGGAAGAGGGATGAGCCATTCACCTGATACTTTACAGCTGACCTTATGAAGAGACCAGAGCAGCTGAGCCCAGAAAGAAATGAGCTCCAAGAAGAGAGATGGGTCCTATGCCAGTGTACAGCTGAGATAGGAAGAAGCTGGACCCATGGAGCCTTAAGAAGAAAGAGGAACCCTCACAGATGTTGCCTGCCATCTTGCTTCACCATGGGGCAACTGAGTTTGGTAAGGAAGTAACCTTGAGTTGGACTCTCTAAGGCCTTGTAACTGTAAGCTTTTACCCCAAATAGACACCCTTTATAAAAGCCAACATATTTCTGGTACTTTGCATCAGCACTCCTTTGGCTGACTAATACAAGTGCCTACCTAGAATGTTCCTTGATTCAGAAAGGTGGGACTCACAGCCATGTTTGTACCCCATGTCATCTCTTTACTACCAGGCACCATTGATTGAACTAGAATGGACCTTTACATTTAGCTAGGTTAACTAATCCAATAAGATTATCCCTCCAGGGAATTTGGAGTTGGGACTGAAAAACATTGCGAGAGTCCCTGTGTGTAAGTGGAGCTATTACTGGGAATCTTAGGAGCTGTGGGACTTCTGGGTACAGTCATGAAGATGAAGATGTTGAGAAAGCTGGTTGGCAGAGAGAAGAGAATGGACAGGTGCGCAGAAGGAACAAAAAATAGAATGAGAGCAGGAGTTCTGAATATTCGAGTTCCTTCCTGGGACCTCTCTCCATCCCTGCACCAGGATTGTAGTGGTCGCCCTTATATCCCTATATTTAAATTATCCTAAATTGCCTGAATTCTCAAGTTTAGACAAACTTGAAAGAAGTTCTGTTTCTTGCAACCAAACTGTTTCAATAATGCACTAATTCAAACAATTAAATGGAGATAATAGTGGTCCATGTGTATGGAGGCAGTATGGCTTAGCAATTAAAGGCTGCCTGGGTTCACATCCCTGCTCCTCCATTTACCAGCTGAGTGGTTTCAGGCAAGCTACATACCTGTCTGTGCCCCAGTTTCCTTTCTGTAAAATGGGAGAAAAGCCTCCATAGGTTGCTCACATTTCTGTACCTCCAGTGAACAGCTTTCATTTGGGACAATCTTTTCAAGTATATTTGTATGGCAGACAACTTTGGAAGATATTAGGGTCTCCCACCAGAGGAGAGAGCAGATTTGTTTCCTGACCAGCATAATAAAGATAATGTCTCCCCCCAAGGCAAATATTTTAAGATTTGGGGTTTCCTGTGACATATGCCCATAGCATGCACAGCATCTACCTGGGTCTACCTATGTTGTCTCCAGGGGACTTGGGGGAGCAAAGGAGCATGTATGTGCACATGGTCCTTGGGCTGTCTGTTGTGCTTTGAGTAATAATGTCTTTTATCTCTTACTTAGGAGTCTAGTATCTCCTGCCAGCACCTATCTGTAGCAGGTTAACTTAGTTCTCAAGCATGGAAAAGTCTCAGATCCTTCACACATATTAACAATAGCATTAGTTTCTACTTCCTAATGTTGTTATGAAGATTAAATGGAAGATGCACACACCTTTGTACTCGCTTTTCCTTAGTCTGGAATACTTTTCCCACAGACCTCCATATGACACACTTATGTCTTTTGGGTCTTTCCTCAGATGTTATCTTCTCATTGAGGTCCACCTATGACAGCTCTATTTAAAATGACAGCTTCCCCCAACTCTTACGCCAGTCAGGATTCAACCAGAAAGCAGAACCAGTAGTAGAGGCATATTAAGAAATTTACTTTAAGAAATTGGTTTAATGAAATCATGGGGTCTGGCTAGAAAAGTTGAAATCCATAGAGCAGGCTGTCAGAGAGGACAAGGTAGAACTCTTGGGCATAAGCTTCTATCCATCACAGGAATTTCTTCTCCAATTACTTAACATCAACTGGTTATGGACTTTATGGTGTAGATAGCCACACTTTGATGAGTGTTTGTTATATAATTGGGAATGTTACCTGTGATGGTTAAGATCATGTGTCAACCTGGCCAGGTTATAGTATCCAGTTGTTTGGTTAAGTAAGCATTGGTTTGATTGTTAGTGTGAGAATATTTCATGGATTTAAATCATCGGTAAGGTGGTTGCATCTGTGCTGATTACATCTACAATCAACTGAGGAACTTGCCTTCAACAATGAGAGATGTCTCATTCAATCAGGTGAACACTTTAAAAGGAGAAGTGATGATTTCAACAGTCAGAAGAGAGAATTTCCATCTCTACTTCAGCCAACCAGCTTCACCTATGGCATTCATTGAAAACATTCATCAGAGTTCCAGCTTGTGTCCTGCCCCATGGAATTTGGACTTGCCCATCCCCATAGTCACATAAGCCAATTCCTAGAAAACATTTCAATAATAGTGAAGTGTATTCATGCATATATCTTCTGTCAGTTCCTTTTCCCTAGAGAACCCTGACTAATACAGTAGCCCAGCCACGTTGACATATCAGTAGACCATCATGCCCCCAGTATTTTCTATTTTCTTTCCCTGTTTTATTTTTACCATTGTTTATATAATCATCTAACTCATTATTTTACTTATTTTGCCAATTGTCTTTCCTCTCCATGAGGAGAGAGATTTTGACTATTCACAGACTTATTCTCTGTATCTACAGTGGTTCTTGGCCCAAAGTAGTAGATGGTCAATAATATTTGTTGAATGACTGTATAAATGAAGATAAAGTGCTTAGAACTGACCCATTGTAAATAATCAATAAATGCTAGTTACTGGCATAATAAATGTGTATCTAGTACCAATAAAATATTTTGCATTTATGGACCTCAACATTTTTTTTTTCACACTCTCATTCTTTGATCCCAGGATATCTCTGCAAAGGTATCCTTCCACTGCAGCAAAAATCCAGTATGCTTTATGTGCAGTTTTTGGACATGGTCCCCAGTGTCACCTGTGGTCTCAAATGCATTGCTTGCTACTGCTGGCCTGAGCTTCAAGTCCATTGATGCTCTCTGCTGTACCTCCTTCCTCTCTTTTGCACAAGCTGTTTGCTTAGCCATGAATGCTTTCCCCAATCCTGAATTCAGTAGGTTTATTTTTATTCTTCTTTTGAGATTTAGTTCAAGTATTGACTCCAAAAGTGGTGACCCCTTTTGTCCTTTCACTGTGTTCCATACTCAGCTCTGTCCTGGCACTTAGCTGACTCCACCACGTCATCATAATCATTGGTTTCCCTCATTTCATGGTAAAATATGAGAGCATGATTATATTATTCTTTTCTATCTCCAGCTCCTGGCATAGAGAGATGTTCAATTCATTTTAGCCAAATGTGAGCTGCTGTAGGAGGCTTCCTCAATGTTCCGTGAGCAGCTACTTTGCTCAACATTACCCAAAGATGGTGTCCCTCAACCCTCACTTTGCTTTAGAATTGCCTGGGAAGATTTGAAGAAGTACTATGCCTGGGTCTAAATCCCAGGAATTCTGATTCAGCTGACCTGGGATGATACTTTGGGGTTGGTTGTTTTTTTTTTTTTTTTAGAAGTTCATTAGGTGATTTGATTTGTAGCCAGGGCTGAAAACTCAGCCTTACAGATAATTCTGAGCAAAACTTCTAGTTCATTTGCTTCACATCTGCCATTTTTTCTCTCATTTGAGAGAAGCTTGCTCCCTTGTTCAGGTTTGTACCTGGAACCCTTGCTTCTATCCAAGCCACTACTTGGAGTTAATAGTGCACCTATGTTTATGTCCTTGAGCAGCCTGACTGGGAAAGAATTTATATTTTTACTGTAGATTCATCTTGTATTGTAAAGGATGTATTTTGTGATAACAGCAGATGCTTCCAAACTAATAAAGAAAGACCCAGAAGTTGTCATTCAAGCTTACATTGTACTTAGGGAGTGGGAAGGAGAGTGTGGGTGGGTGGTGGGCTGTGGAGGGTGTCAGAGTGCCTGAATTTCTTCCTTTCTGACCACTGTTAGCATCATGTGTTTGTCAAGGGAGAGAGTGAGCTATGGAGTTAATGCTCAAGCTAGGTCCAAGCTCAGGCATTTACTAAATTCGTAACATTGTAACTCTTGTGTCTCAGTTTACTTGACAGTTAAATAAGGCTATAGCGCAACCACATGCAATTTAAAGATTAAATTATATAAGGTTTATAAACTATGTGGTACATAGTAGGTGCCCAGAGACAAAGATATTATTATTGGCAGCTCCCCTCTGCCTTCCTCTTCACGCCACTTTAGGTAAAGCGTTGCTTGCTGTCTCTTACCTGACACTGTTGGAAGAGCCTCCTCACAGGGTTCCTTGTCTCTACATGTCTCAAATCCCTCTGGCACATCCCCTGCACTGCTAGGGCACACAGCTGTTATCAAGTCATTCACTTATTCAGTGCTCTTTCATGGCTCTCTTATGCTGTTGCATTTAGTCCCAAGTCTTCTGTCACCATTCCAGGCTCCTAAAATTTGGCACTAATCTGCTCTTAGTTACCTGAGGATATTTACCAGTATTCAATTTCATTTGCTCCATTTTAGCACTTCCCCTGTTTGGGTGAATTCTTTTCCTTGTTTTCCCTTGGGCAAATCCCTAAACTTTTTGACTCCCTGCCTTTGCAAGTGCTGGTGCCTGAGCATACGAATTTGTCTTCTTCTATTGAATTATGTGAATTGAAACTCTACAGTGCTAGTCTCATCTCCTCCAATTAGCTTCATCCTGCAACATCTATTACCTCCTTTCTGAACTCCACACTTATTTAGGGTATGATAATTTATGTACTACATATTGTATGATTCCATTTATATAAAATGTAGATATAAATCAATTTATAAAGATGAAATTAGATTAGCAGTTATGCAGGGCTGAGGAAAGAATGCTAAGGGGTCTTTCTTTTTGGAGTACTGAAATTGTTCTAAAATTTTTGAGATGAAGAATGCACAACATTGTGATTATACTAAAAGCCATTAATTATACACTTTGGATAGATCATATGGTTTGTGAATATATCTCAATAAAACTGCTTAATAAACAAATAATTGTGCAAGAATAGCCAGAAACAACAGCTACATTTAGCAGGGAAACATACAGTGATTGATAGGTGAGGAATTTCTTGCTTGTTTTTCTACTTTTTATTATTATTATTATTGAAATGATGAAAATGCTCTAATAATGATTGAAATGATGAACTCACAACTTTGTGATTATACCAAATACCATTGATTGTACACTTGGAATGAAATGTATGCTTTATTAGTATGCATCAATAAAATCGATTTGTTTTAAAAAATAGCAGGAAAACAAAGAAAGAATTCCAAATATAGCAAAATTTCTTTCTAAATTATTTTTCCTCAATATTGAATCAACCCAATTTGGGAAGTTTACATATACTTAAACACATGATATCACATAATAAATTAAGCTCAATGAAAAATACAAAAGAATAAAAATAAAAAGACAGAGAACTACATGAATTGGACAGGATGTGGAGAGACAGGAACACTCATTCACTCTTGGTGGTAATGTAGAATGGTACAGCCACTGTGGAGGACTGTTTGGCAGTTCGTAAGGAAGTTGAATATAGACTTGTCATGGAACCTGGCAATATCACTACTAGGTATATACCCAGAAGAACTGAGAGCAGTGACACAAACAGACATCTACACACTGATGTTCATAGTGGCTTTGTTCACAATTGCCAAAAGATGGATACAATCCATGAATGGATTGTAATGGATGAATGGATAAATAAATTGTGGTATATACACATAATTGATATATTATGCAGCTGTAAGAAGAAATGAAGTTGTAAAGCATAGACAACGTTGGAGGACATCATGTTGAGTAAAGCAAGCCAAACACAAAAGGACAAATACTGTATGATTGTGTTACTATGAACTAAATATATTGTGTAACGTATTGTATGATTCCATTTATATAAAAAGTAAATATAATCAATTTATAAAGATGAAATTAGATTAGTGGTTATGTAGGGCTAGGGAAAGTGTGTTAAAGGGTTATGGAGTGTTTCTTTTTGGAGTAATGAAATAATTCTAAAATTTTTTGTGATGATGAAAGCACACATTGTGATAATACTAAAAGCCATTGTTTATACACTTTGGATAGACCATATGGTATATGAATATATTTCAGTAAAACTGCTTAATAAATTAAAAAAGAAAAAAGAAAAAAGCAACCTCCTATCTCAAAGGCTTGACCCTCCTAGGATATTTTCTCACTCTGCTCACAATCCGATGCAGGTCTCTATCTCTGTATGGGGCTGCTTTGTGCCAGTGGTTATTGAGGGGTTCTGGCCTCTTCCATATTGTGGAGCCACCATTTCCTTAGGCCTTTGGATCTTCGGCTGGGTTCTCTGTATTGATCAGAGGAAAAATAGCAATGGAGGGTGCTTCAGATTTGGGCTGCATGAGGCAAATGTTGTACCCACCTACATTTCTTTGTCCAAACTCAGTGCCGCATCCCACTTAATTGTGATGGAGGCTGGGAAAACGGGTCTAACTTTGTGTGCCTGGGGCCAAGGAATGGCTCCACCACAGTACTCCCAGCACAGTTTTACAGTGGACATGCCTAGTGCCTTTGCAAATGGACTTTTAGTTCCCACAGATTGTAGTTATTTGAGATGCTTCTTTAAAAGACAAAATTCACTGATGCTTTCTTTTCAGAACAACATGGATGGTGACGTGAGAAGTGATGAGCTTTCTGTGCCTTGGTTTTTCACAGTGACCTTGGTTGGCATTCTCTAAGAACCTGGATGCACTATTGGTAGCTGGAAGTATATTTGACATAACAGAATATGTCAAGGAAAGAAAGAAGATGGACAGAATGAAAGAAGAACTTTATAATTTACCAAGATATGGGTTACCTGAACCTGTCTAAAATATTTTCTCTCAAAAAATGTCATGGGTTGTTTGGGATATGTCTTTCTCTTCTGGCTCTTCCAGAGATGCATCGATGGGAGGCCAACTTGGTGTTACTTTCTCGCCCTCGTCAAACCCTGCATAATTTGGAGCTCAAGAGCTTCAAGCAATGTCTTGAAGAAGTGAATTGACTATTCATTAGGGGTAGGAGTTGGCCTTTCCTGCTCTCAAATGTACCTTCCAAGCTGGGGATGTACAGAGAAGTCTCTCAAACATGAATTTTCATTGATTGCTGATTGAGGTGAACTGGGAATTGGCAGTGCAGGGTTCCACCGCCAGTATCTATACCTACTTGTTGCAGGGGTATTACAGATCCTTTTAATATAATTATTTAATTTACTTCTTCTCACACAACATTGTTAAGTGGATATTTTCACTCCATGAGAAACTGAGCTCCTAGGGTTAAGTAATTCACATGAAATCCCAGAGGCAGTAAAAGGAAAGTGAGAGAGAGGGTGTGCGCAGCTGGCTCTGCAGCAAAGCATGCTCTGGAAAGCACTACTGAGCAGCTAGGCCTATACCATTGTTTAGATTGTATTATAGGGAAGTGGATGTGGCTCAAGTGATAGTGTTTCCACCTACCTTATGGGAGGAGCTGGGTTCGATCCCTGGGGCCTCCTGGTGAAAAAGAAGAGAAAGCATGCCCTCATGGTAAGCCAGTGCCCATGTGATGATCCAGCCCCCATGCAAATGCCTACACAGTGAGCTAGTGCCTGTGCAAGGGAGGCACACAGAGAGATGATGACACAACAAAAGAGAGACAAGAGGAAAGTCAAGGTGAAGTGCAGCAGAAACCAAGAACTTAGGTGGCACAATTGACAGGGAACCTCTCTCCACATCAGGAGTCTTCAGGATTGAATCCTGGTGAATCTTAGAGGAGAGAAAATGAGAAGAGAAGATAGCACAGGCAGCAAAAATAGCAGGATGGGAGGAGGGGAAGAGGGAAAAATAAATAAACAAATCTTTAATAAAAAAAAGATCATATTATACAAAATTACACCAATCTGTTTTTTTTTTCTAATTTTATTTGAAAAAGGGGCATCTTTTTCAAATTCACACAGAAGTGCTTTATGAGCCAGCAGTGGCCCTGATCTGACTCCCAACATTCAGCCCTGAATACATCTTGTGGCTTGCTTAGTGAAAGGAAGGTTTAATGAGATCCCTATCTATTCTTCCCTGGGCTAATGTTCATTACATGTTTGCTCTATCCTTATTGTTCTGGTTACTGAGTCAACTTCTGTGCTTATCCTCTAGGAAATTCCCATCTAGTGGGGGTGACAGATAAGTCAGCAGACTCTTGAGTTGCACGTGCTCAGGGTCTGATAGAAGCAAGCACAGGCACCATGAAAGCACAGAGAGGGCCACCTCTCCCAGGACTGGTGAGGTGTGGAGGAGTTAATCAAGGAAGGCTTCCTGAAAGAGGCAACTGTTCTTCCACAGTTGTCAGCTTTTCGACAGGTAAATGTTGTACAAATATTTAAAGGGGTTCTAAAATATTAGTCTTTTCCCTTGGAGTGCCCACATGTCTGAGACCAGCCCTTCTAAGGAGTGAGCATGAGGGGCTTGGGACATGCTTAGAATTCAGAAAGAGTGGGATCTGAAGGGAGACAGGAGTTTGGTGAGAGAGGAGACAACGGAGGTGAAAAGGAATCAGGTCTAGAGGATGGCAGGGATGGGAAAATATAACCAGAGGCCATCAGCTGCCTGCAGCTCTATAGCCTTGGCTGATAAACCTGTGGCCTGAGCTAGAAATCAGCCCTCTGGAGAACCATGGCTATGGGGAGCCGCCCCCCTCCCCCCGCCCCATTTCTCCACAGAATGCAGCAAAGAGGTCTTTGCTTGGTGTCAATAAGAAAGGGTGGGTGGAGGCTGAGGACCCAGGGTCTTCTCCCACAAGCAGGTTTGCAGAGAGGTCATTCTGAGAGACACAGTGGGAAGGCAGTTTGGACCTCAGAAGCCACTCTGGCTTTGCAGACTCCTGTCACCTGGCATGTAGCATCCATTGATGTTTGTGGTCGCTTGTTGTAGTTGATAAAGATGCTGCAGGAGAATGACAGAAGCTTGGGTTGAACGTGAAAGGGGAAGTCAGATACCTCAGAGGCACTGCTCTTTGCTTAAAGGAACAGGCCCTGGAGGATACAATATACAGGTCCTTTTTAGGGAGGCAGCGTTACTCTGATTTAACTCTTCTGTCCCTCTTCATATCACACCAAAACAAAACTCTCCTCCTGAGTTATTCTTCAGACCACATGGTGGCACAATGCTCCATAAGACACCACTGTTTTCTTACAGGGGGAAGGGACAGACATTGCTGGAACAAAGGGTCCAATCATAGCATCTCAGATTCCAAGCAACAGTTACTTAGGCCTTTGTGGCTTATGAAGCACTTTCTCTTTGCTATCTTATCAGGCTTTACAGGGTATCAGGGACCCTACTCTGGACCCAGTGCTATTCTAGGTGTTGGGAAGCAGTGTGTCCAAAAGAACTCCATGCCTTCTGGGCATTAATTCACAGGAAAAGGGCTAGAGATGGACTCGAACCCATATCTTCTGCTGATAGTGCAGCAGGAGGGATTTACAAAGTCATGTGGTGTAGAGCTTTGCTACTCACTAGCTGTATGAATTTGGGCAAATTACTTAACTTTCTTGAGGCTCCATGCATTCATTTGTAAAAGAAAGATAATAATTGCACCTGCCTGTTTTAGCTTGCTAAAAGCTACCAAGGCGGAGTAGATGTGCTTCAAGTGGTTGAGTGCATGCTTCCCATATGGGAGCTCCTGGGTTCCGTCCCCTGTGTCTCCTAAAAACAAAAAAGACAAGAAGTAAGCAAACAAAAAGACCAACTCAGAGGAGCTGATGTGGCTCAGTGATTGAGTGCCAGCTTCCCACAGATGAGGTCCCAGGTTCATTCCCCAGCCATGGTACCTAACAAACAAACAAACAAAAACCTGCCAACAAAGCAATATACCAGAAATGGATTGGCTTTTACAATGGGCATTTATTAACTTGTAAGCTTACAATTCTGAGGCAGAGAAAAATGTCCAAATCAAGGCATCAGGAGATGTTCTTTCCCTGAAGACCACCTGCAGGCGATCCTAGACTCCTGTCACATGGCACGATCGCCACATCTGCTGCTGTGGGAATGAAAGACATCTGCTATCTCTCTGTACTTTTCTGGGTCTTATTGTCTTCTGCTTTCAACTTCTGGCTTCCTCCAGCTTTCTCTCTGCTCCTGTGGCTTTCTTTCTGCTCCTTTGGTGATCTTTCTCCCGGGTTCCATTGATTTCACTTCTGGGTTCCAGGACTTTTTCTCTCAGCTTCTAGGGGTTTCTCTCTGCTCTAGGACCTCTCTCTCTATATTCATCCTGTTTATAAAGGACTCCAGTAAAAGGTTTAAGATCTGGTCACAGCCCTACTTAAGTGATCTAATCAAAAGGAAGTTCCTACCTACAATTGGTTCATACCCAGAGGAATGGATTAGCTCTGTAGCAGTTTGATATTATTGATAAATTCCAAAAAGAAATATTGGATTATGTTTATAAACTGTTTTTTTCTCTGGACATATGATATTATATTGGATTCTTGTGTCAGATATTATATTGGATTCTTGTGTCCCCGCCCCTTGGTAGGTGGGGACTCACAGATAAAAGGCATGGCAAAGGACAGAATTAGGGGTTTTGATGTTAGAGTTTTGATGTTGGAATTTAATGCTGAAGCCTTAAGCTGGAGCCCCAAGAAGTAAGCATACGGAGGAAAGAGAAGCAAGACCCTGGAAGGGAGGAACCCAGGAAGCCTGAACCCTCATAGATGTCAGCAGTCATCTTGCTCCAACACATGAAAATAGACGTTGGTGAGGGAAGTAACTTATGCTTTATTGCCTTACATCTGTAAACTCCTACCCCAAATAAATACCCTTTATAAAAACCAACAATTTCTGGTATTTTACATCAGCACCCCTTTGGCTGACCAATACAACTCTAAGGACATGGTCTTCTCTGGGGGCCATAAAAGCTTCAAACTACCACACTGTCTTATGTAGTTGCTGAGAAGTTTAGAGATTACGGAGGCTAGATGCCTGGCACTTAGTAAGAACTCCACAAGGACAGTTGTTAATCACTCTGAACTAAGAGCTACGACGGGTTTGGAAGAGAGCAATTTCTTGCCACTTGAGAGGGGATTGAAGAAAGCTTCTCAGAAGAGGTTGCCTTGACCTGGGCATTGAAAGACAAGTTTCTATTCTTGGGAAACTATCTTTTTCCATCTGCTAGAAAATACATGATTGAGGCCAGTCTGTCAAGTCTTTTACATAATGATATTCCGTACCTACCAGAAATTATCTGGAAGCTTGTGAGTCCAAGCTAACATATTGTAAGTCTCAGGAAGATTCATCAAAAAGAACAGAAACTGAGTAAAATGATGCAGAAATGCAAATAAATATGAAAAGGGCTCAGTCCCTTTACAAACCCTCCTGTGCACTAATAGATAGGAAGTGGGCTTAGAAGTCAGGTGAAGAGCCTGAGTTTCGACCCTGGTTCTGCCGTGCACAGCTATGTGTCTTGAATGAGGGGAGTAAGCCCTTGAAGTCTCTGCCTTGTCTATCAGATGAGAACAGTCTCTGTGTGATGGAGGTCAGCGGAAAAGGATAAAATCAACATGACCCAGACATGGTTCTTCACTTTGGTTAATGGCATGGTGAGGGGGGAAGGGCACTCTCCAGCCTTGGAGCTTGTTGTAGGCTAGTTTCCTGTCATCTCAGTGTTTCCATATTTTCACTCTACAAAATGAATGTTGGCACCAAACCTGGGTTCTTGGACCTTTCCTGTAGCCTGGAGTTGTTCCTGGAATTGGCTTCAGGTATTGTCAACATTCCAAAATCTTATTAGATATCTTATTGGCAGACTAGATAAAAGTACACAGGGTAGGAAAAATTTAGTTTTCTAATCATGTCCTTCCTTGGTTTAAAATCCTCCAAGGTTCTCCATTTCCTTTAGAGTAAAGGTATTAATCCAAGATCTCACAGCTTCTAAGTGGCAAGGCTGGAAAGTTACAGTGAAAATGTATCTGCCTGATTCAAGAACCCACCACCAACTTAAGAGCTGGATGATGACTGAGATCGACTAGATGCCAAACATAAAGGAGTGAAGCCACAGGTGGTCATAAGTGCAGAGTACACCTCCACGTGAACTGAGGCGCAGGACTGATCCTGAAGATGCTGAATAATCTCTAGGGTGTTTGATCCTTTTGTAGACATTTTGGCATCCTTCTCTGAAATGAACATTGATCCTTAAAGCATAATACTGCATGGAATGGCTGGGGCAAAGATCTTGTCATTTGTGGAGCTTGTTTCATCCATTCATTCTGCAGACATTTATCCATGGGCTAGGACTGAACTGTGCACTGGGACTCAGACTTTAAGCAGATAAAGTCCTGGCCACCAGGGACTTGTTGTCTACTGTGGGAGACTAACATTTACAATGTAGTGAGAGCTATAATTTTGTTCTTCATGAGAAGGGAAACCTGGCTTGCCTGAAGGAGTGAGGGAAGTCTTCCTGGAGGAGGTGATCCCTGAACAAGGAGCAGGAGTGAGTCCAGTGTACAAGGAGGTGGGGAGGAAGGCATTTCTAGCTCAGGAAATTGCACTGCCTATTATTTTTACCCTCAACGCACGTTTTTATTTCCCATCTGTCCTAAAACACTTGGGTATTTGCTAAATATGATTCTTGCGGGAGGAGTGCTGCTTGTGAAGGACACAATTGAGTTTTAGGTTCTTAGCTATAAGGAAGAGTTTGGCATTGATAATATTTTCCCAGTTGGAGGCTCCAACTCCTGCGTGGTCCTGTGGATCCAGGATTCAGTGGGTGCCTTTGCTCTCAGACATCTCTTCAGTCTAGCTACTTTTTCTCTCCTTTCCAGTGGATGCCCACTCGACTTTGGCAGATGTCCAAGCCCTCATGCCATGTTCTCCTGGCATGCGGAGGTTGAGCTGTGCTCTGTAAATTATACGCCAGCCCCACGATGTTTGGGGAGCCTGTGGACCCATTTTGTCTTGGCAGAAGTAAATTATTTAACAAAGATGGTGTAAATGATTCAAGGAGATGGTGTGAAATCTGACTTTAGAGCAGTCTGTCTTAGGGAGATTTAAGTGCCCCCAATTGATGCACATTTTATATCTATCCTGGATCCTGTTGGTTCTATGACCCAGCCTGTCTTCAGACACCATCCTATATTAATAATCACTATATTTAAAAATCTATGGCCTCATTTGGTACTCGCCTCACCTCTGTAGGGCAGCAAGATTAAATTAACAGGGATCAAAAAAAGGAACTAGATCTGGACCGGCTTGGGTTTGAGTCTAGCTTTTATAACCTTCCTGCACCTCAGTTTCATCTTCTGTAAATTTGAGACAGTAAAAGTCACTTGAATTAGTAACACCTCCATTTGAATATCTAGTGATAGTATATGGCCAAAGCAGACCCATAATAGCCTGTTCTCACTCTGCCCATAAACTTGACCCTGCAGTTGTCTTCCTATGTCAGGAAATCAGAGCACCATTTATTCAATTGCTCAGGACTAAGCCCTAGAAGTTATATTTGATTCCTTCTCTCCAACAGCCTCTACCTGTTACCCATTTCCTAGTGTTGTCTGCTCTACCTCCCCAAAGCACACACACCCGGATCATTTTCACGAGCTCCTCTACTCAACTGAAGTCCCCATCAGTTCAGCTGCATCACTGTAAAGCCCCTCACCTTCTCTTGATTGCTGCCTTCACTCCTCCAGACCTATCTCATCCCTACAGAGCATTCAGGGAGGTTTTCTGAAAATAAATAAAAATAAATACATCGGATCATATCACTTTATTCTAATGACCCTCTGATGGCTGCTCAATACCCTTCAAATAAATTCCAGAGCCCCTTCCATCGTCTTTAAGCTCTGCATGATCTGGCTCCTGCTCACTTCTCCCTCCTCACCACCAACCACACTGGCCTTGTGATTTCATGAACCTTCTTTCAGTGACCTGCCAGAAGCAATTTACTCTTTTTGACCCATTGCTTGGACTGATCTTCTCCTGGCTTGGCTGGTTCCATTTCATCATCTAGACATGTGGTGTAATGTTAACTCATCAGGAGGCTTCACTGACCACCTAAAAGAGTCACCTCTCCAGTCATAGTGTAACTTTTTCTCTCATCCCTACCTTTAACTACATTTTTAGGTTATGTGTGTTGGTTGATTCACCTCCTAGGAAGGGAGTTTTTAAGGTATGGGATCTGTCTCAGTCTTGTTCATCATAGTAGCCCAAGTTAGGGTCACTAGGTACAATACAGGCTGCCAAAGTATTTGAATTTCAGATAAATAAGGAATAACATTTTAGTATAAGTATATCCCAAATATTGCATGGGGGGCACACTTATAATAAAAACTTAATCATTGTCCCTTTACTTTTATTTGCTAAATAAGGCAACCCTAGCTCCAGGGCTCATCCCAGGACTGGAACTTTGTCTTTTGTTGGTATATAATAAATATTTCTTAAATGAATGCATGAAAGAAAGTAATTAAGAGAGAGAAAGAAAGAAAGAAAGGGAGAGAGAGAGAGAGAGAGAGAGAGGGAAGATGGTCATACAACAAACCCTGCAGATGAAATTAGGTGTGTCCTTTTGTCTATGTGTTCCTAGTGTCTTGTCAAAGCTTGACGCTACCAGGTGCTTAGTAAGAGTGTGCTGAGTAAATTAAGATGAATGGGTTTCCCTTCCATATCATAATATTCGTGTTAGTTTGCTGTTGAAGAAACTGAGGGTTAGAGAGTAAGAGGCTTTTCCAAGTTCAAGTAGCTCCAATTAGCTTTTACAGATTATAATAGTAAGTAACTCCTGAAAGGTGACTTAAACAAATAGAATTTTATTTCTTTTTTCACATAAAAGAAGCTTTTTTCACATAAAAGTATGGAGGCAGTCTAGGTCTGGTATAGAGACTCCAAAACCGGACTTCCGTCTTTCTGCTCCATAAACCCCATAGCCAGCTTCTAACATTGAGTTTAGTGCATGGTCCTGAGATGGCTGCTGGAAACCAGTCATCACATTGGTATCAGGCAGCAGGTACAAGTGGATGAGGACAAATCACTCCCTTCCTCCCTTTTTGGAAACCTTCCTAAAAGTCCCTCATAACACATCTACGTGCATTTCATTAGTTAGGACTTAGTCCCATGATCATCCCTAGCTGTAAGGGAGCAGTAAATGTAGGCTGTATCCCAAGTGATCATATGTGCTCTGCTAACAATTGGGGTCTTATTCTTAAACCGAGAGGAATGGGTGTTGAGGAGCAGTGAGCAAGCTCTGCCACAGCTGGAGGGAAGCAGAAAGTGCCTGTTGTATCCTCATACTGCTGCACCACATGCCTGTACACACTGCCCTGCAGTGACCTCATAAAGGTGAGGACCAGGATGGGCACTCTGCCCCCTGGCCACATGACTGGAGACTGCCCATATCTTTTCATGACTGGAACTACTGTTGCATGGACTAGTGCTTGTGGGTAAGAGCCTGGGACGTGGACCTTTGTGTTAATCTGAGACTTTTCCTCTAGGAAAAAAGTTCCTACTGTGCACAGTCAAGAGGAACTGAGAGCCACTGAGTGTACTTGGGATGGATTGTACAAGGCATGGGTGTGTATAAAACGGTGAACCCTGTAGTGCATGATGGACTGTGGTTAACAGTACAGACATAAGAACATCCTCTCATGAACCATAGCAAATATATAATACAGGGTGTTAATAATAGAGTGATTTGGGGGAAAAATACACCAAATGTAAGATATGGACTATAGTTAGCAGTAATTTTTGATGATGCTCTTTCATCATTTTTAACAAATGTTCCACAACAATGTAAGGTATTGGTGGTGGGGTGATGTATGAGAACTCTGTATAGTATGCATGATTGTTTTGTAAACTCACAACTTCTCTAATAACGATTAATTAATTAATTAATTAAATAGGAAATTCAGGGACAGGGCTTGGGGAGACCCAGAGGCAGTTTATGTTGCTGGAACTAAAATGTATAGGCTGAGGCAGAGGTAGGGTGGTGCCAGACCAAAGTCCAGTAGTGAGAGGCTTTATGTATCTGCTCCATCTTCTAGGATCTGAACAGACCTGTTTCAGCTTTCTAGCTGCTAAAACAAATACCATATAATGGGGTGGCTTAGCAGCGGGGATTTATTGCTCATGGTTTCAGAGGCTAGAAGGCTCGATTCCTCCTGGGGTTGGTAACTTTTGGCTGCCTGGCAACCTTTGCGCCTCCTTGGCTTTTCCATTACATGATGTGGCAGTTTGATATTATTTATGAATTCCAAAAAAAGACACAGATTATGTTTGTAAACTGATCTGTTTCTCTGAGTGTGATAACCCTTTGATCATGTTAGATTCAGCTGAGACATATGATTAAATTATGTTAAGATTAGGGCTTTGATCCAACCACATCATTAGAGTGAGACTCAACATTGAGTCCCAGCCCCCTTGGTGGGCTGATAAAACAGACTCTTGCAGAGAAGTAGACACACAGAGAAGAAGAACACAGAGTAAGAAAGACAGCTCTTCAGAGATGGTAGAGGCCCTGGGAAGAGAGATGAGCCTGATAGTCTATAGCGAACTTTGTAAAGAGAACAGAGCAGCTGAGCTCAGAAAGAAATAAGGGCCAAGGAAAGAGACAAGCCTTATGACAGACTTCAGCTGAGATCAGAAGAAGCTGGAACCACAGAGGCTTAAGAGGAAGAAGGAAGGCTGAACCTTTGTAGACATCGTCTGCCACCTTGCTTCAACATGTGGCCGACGACTTTGGTTAAGAAAGTACCTCTTATAGTAACTTGAGTTGGACTTTTTAGGGCCTTATGAATGTGAACTTTCACCCCAAATAAATATCCTTTATAAAAGCAAACAGATTTCTGGTACTTTGCATTAGCACCCCTTTAGCTGACTAATACATACAGCAATGCACATGGTGGTGTCTTCTTTTTCTTCCAGGTTCCTTTGACATCCAGCTTCTGGATGCTCCTTGTGGCTTCCTCTCTTTGCCCAATTTCCTTTGCTTATAAGGACTTCAGCCATATTGGGTTTGGGCCCATCGTCATTCAGTCTGGGTCCACCTTAACTAAATATATCTTCAAAGGTCCTATTTACAAAAGGAGTTCATTTCCTCAGGACTAGAGGTTGGGACCTGAAGGTCCCTTTTGTGGGGGACATGAGTCCATCCCCAACAGGAGGAAATTAGCCCCCAACAGCCTGAAGCAAAAGTCTGAGTATAATGAGTTAACTTTAATAGGCATCAAATATTCTATGCTCGAGTCTGGAAGAAACCAACAGAATTGGATGATGTGAGCATATTACTAGGGAAGTGATTGGGGTGCTTTAATTGACAATAATATGAGCCATCAAGTAATGAGGAGATATTTTCATCTTAGCCTATATTAATAGGACCACATAATTTAAATTACGGAGGTTTGAGCCACGCTCTATTGTGTAGATTAGAATACACCTGTGATACTGCTTTCTCCTCTAGGCTCCATAATTTAAAATGAAAAAGACTAGAACATTAAGAAGAGAGTAGTTAGAATGGGGTTGAAGAAATCTTCTGGCCATCTAGTTAGCATTTTGCCAGTCACTTGGGTCAGGCTTGTTTATCAAATTTGCCTGATAGAGGTAGCAAATACAGTGACAGGCAGCATCTGTCAAGAAGAATGATGGACCAAATTTAGCACATGAAATTGAAAAGATAAAGTCCTGAACTTTGGTCGTGCAATCAGATGGGCAAGAAGAGGATGAGAGAGATCTGGTGCCGAAGCTTTTCAAACTACCCGAGGATTTAGTTGGCAGCCAGGCCTGCCTGAGGGTCCTCTTGTTTCAGTGTGTTCAAGGGCCATTGGATAGTGGGCGGCAAAGAGGCTGCCAGGCAGCACTGGGGTTCCTGACTTTCCTTCTAGGCAGGGGTTTGACCTCAGCTTTGTGGGCTAAGGTTTTTGAAGAGTCTTCTGGATGCTGACTCAAGCTAACAGTGTTTACAGAAAACTGATGCATAATAACAGATGCCGAATGTATTGATATTTCACCATGAGTAGACCTGTTAGGCACCTTCTACGAGATAGAGTATATACAGAGTGAACATATGCAGGAAACCAAATCCTAAGGTTTTTTCAAGGGAGATGGAATTATAAAGAGGGACACATGTGGTGTAATTTAAGTGTGTGATAGCATTGGGTTAGAAGAACCTTTCTAATGATACTGTACCTGCACTGGGATCATCTAGAAAACTCTAGATATGTCTGGTTGCAGTCATCTTTGATAGGCCTGGAAGCCATTTCCTTTCTTTAAGGTGACTTGGTAGAGTTCTGTTTTGCACTTTTATTTGTTGATAAAACTCTCAGGAAGAAATTGAATTCCCCTTTTCTTTTAATACTTAAGGTGTACCAAATTGTTCTTTGCTTTGCTTCAGGGCCCCCTGGTGACAGTGAGAAAGGGGGACAGGCTTGAAGAGTTAAGTCAGTAAGCCTCTAATGCTGTCATCCCCCAGCAAATTCAAAGTCACTGGCCCCTAGGCATTTCTCAGGTAGAAAGGAACCTTTATCACCTTTATCTGGGTGGATTCCAGATATCCTCAATCAGCACCCTGCAGGATTACAGTCTTCTGAGCAGAAATGCAAATAATCTTAGGACATTTGGCTTTGACCTTTCCCCATGCCCCGGTTTCTGAGTGGGTAACCGTATATACTAATTCAGGAGACCAAAGAGACACCTCATTCCATCCTAGCAACGTTCTTATCACATCACCTCTAGAAGCTCACTGAGTCAGGGCCAGGTGAGAAACGGATGGCATACTCATATGAGGATAATTTGGGAAGGATTTATTTGGGGTAAAATCTTATAGTTATAATAGAAAAGTACTAAAAGAAAAGGGGATTACAAACATAATCTTTCTGTTTCTGGGATTCATTAAATAATCTCAAACTGCCACTCTGATCTTTGGCACAACCAGCCTAAAAAGTCCAACTCAAGTTTGCTCTCTCAACAAAGTCACTTGCCATGTGTTGAAGCAAGATGGTGGCAGATGATCTCTGGCTGGACTCTGCCTTCCCCTTTGGGCTTCTCTTCCTCTTGAGGCTCTGTGGGCCCAGCCTTTTGCTTAATGCTTAAGTGAAGTCCTCTTTGTCCTGGCCTAGTGCTTGTTTCTTTCCGGGCCTCCTATTATCAGTCTCTAGTGTTCTGCTTTCTTCTGAATCTAAGCTGTAAGATATTAGCCAAAATGTCTCATTTCTCCCTGGGGCTTTAGCTATTTGAACTTCTTTCTGTCACATGGAAGTATCAAAATGACAGAGCTCTCCCTTCCTGTGTGTCCATTTGTGTGAGTGTCCATTTATATCAGATCCAGCAAGGGGGTGGGGACTCAACCTGAGCCATGTCCTCTGTTGTAGTCAAATCAAAAGATAGGACATAGACACTGAGGAAAAGATGGAAGTCATTGCCTTGCCAATTTGCATACAGGGCAACACTTATTGCAGTGATGGAAGGCAAAACATCAAAAACAAAGCTTTTGCATTTTAAAATTTTTTGATACCCCAATTTATTTTTACCTTAATTTTTCTAAATTAATATGTATGCTGTATCTAACCTTCAAACTCATCACTAAGTTCCATTTTACTATTAATGGAACCTGGCAATATATTGGGCTTCATTTTTGAAGAAATTTTGAATCACAGAGGTTCACCAATGGCAGGGGAGGAATACTGGTGTGGGATGTTATTGTCAGGGGACACATGGTTGGCAGGGGTCCTACAGGGCATATATCCAGGGTACATAAAAGTGTTTGGATATTTTCATATTGATTACAATTAAAAACAACAACTGAGGGAGTGCTGAGTTCCTAGCCAGGGGAGCTCTATCACAGTCCCTAAAGGAACAGCAACAATCCCCCAAGTGCAATGGCAAAGACCAAAAAAGAAGGAAGGTCCAACAATGAGCCTTTGCTACTAATGACTATGCTTGTGAGCCTGTGCACCTGAAATAAGAACAAGACCTAGAGCTGCAGGGTGCCTAAGAGTTACCTCCTGAGAGCCTCCATGTTGCTCAAATGTGGCCAGTCTTGAAGCCAAACTCAGCATGTAAATGTGTTGCCTTCCCCCCAGCATGGGACATGACTCCCAGGGATGAGCCTCCCTGGTGCCAAGGGATTACTACCAAGTACCAGCTGATGATGTAACTAGAAAATGACCTTGAATAAAAGGGTCAACTCAGACTAGCAGAATATCTCAGTCTACATATAATACCAGGAGTTCAAAATGCTTTTTGACCTGAATCAAGGGGGAAATGGAAAGGACAAATGAGTTTATATGGCTATGAGTCTCCAAAAAGAGCTGGGAGGCTATCAGAGGGGTTGCCCTTATGCACACCTGAGCAGAGTCCCAGAGACAGATAAAGTAGCTACAACCCCAGGTATTGGTTCTGCTGAGGGCTGCAGAGACCCACAGGTTCTATGTTCATGGTAGATGGAGTTCAGTGCCATCTCAGTTGGCCTTACTTTGGAGTTTTTGTTTCTGTGTGATGGAGCTGGACTCAGATGTGATCTTTGTCTACAAGTCTCTCCTGTTACTTTTAATGGAACTGTAGTTGTTGCTGGGGTTTAATGTATACCCAGGGGACCTGAATCTCTGGACTGACCATGTGATAGCTGGGCCCTGAGCCTCAACAGACTTGCAACTCCTACACTCTGGTTTATTGGCCTTACCCCACTCATCTAACATGGAGGTGAAGAAGGTCAACCACCACACCAGGGAGCCAAGACTGCCTGCAACTGAAAGCAGGAGAATTGCATCCAGCATCCATATGGAATCTAAGCCCCCTCTTGATATAGATGTGGAGTGGACACAACCATTCTAAGGTCCAAAGGATGGAGGGATAGAGTATGGATTAGAGTGGACTTACTGATATTCTATTCATGAACTATTGTGATTAGTAATCATAGAAAATGTGGCATTGGTGTGGAGAAAGTGGCCATGGTGGCTGCTGGGGGTAGGGAGAGGGAGGAAGAGATGAGATGTAGGGGCATTTTTGGGACTTGGAGTTGTCCTGGATGGTGCTGCAGGGACAGTTACTGGACCATGTATATCCTTCCATGGCCCCTGGGTTGACTGTGGGAGAGTGTGGGCTATGATGTGGACCATTGACCATGAGGTGCAGTGGTGCTCAGAGATGTATTCACCAAATGCAATGAATGTCTCATGATGATGGAGGAGATTGTTGTTATGGGGGGAGGATTGGGGCAAGGGGGGTGGGGGTATATGGGGACCTCATATTTTTTTAAATGTAATATTAAAAAAAATAAATAAAGAACAACCCCCCCCCAAAAAAAAACAAAAAAAAATATACAAAATAAAAGCAAAAAACAAACAAACAGAAAAAACCAAAAGCCCTAATCTTGACAGGTAATTTAATCCCAGTCACCTCAGTTGAATTTAATGCAATCAAAAGCTATCACACCCGAGGAATAGATTGGTTTACAAACATAATCTTTCTCTTTTTGCATTTCACAAAATAATCTCAAAGTGCCACAAACAGGATCTCTGGTCTTTGACACAACCAGCCTTTGGCAACCTGTGGGTATGATAATAAATGCATCACCCTTACTCAGATCCTTCCTTTCTTCTGGTATACCTCATTGATCAAACCCAGCTGGAATCAGTGGGCAAGGGAGTCCAATGGTGTGGTCCAAGGAGGTAAGTCTCCCAGGCCACAGCAGGGTGGAGTAGATTTGGAGGGGAAGATGGAAAAATCTGGCACAACCACTGAAAGGTGGGCTTTGTCATTAATACCCTTATTTTTTGATATCTAGGTTTTCAGCAGTTTACTTGACTACAAGTTTCCTTGGGGTAGTGGGCCAAAATATTTGTGAAATGACTGGTGAGTGAATGAATGAGCTCGTTGAGGACTTGCCCTTTCTCTTTGTGTATTGCTACTCCATCTGGAGGCAGTCACTTCCTGCCTCACCTGTAGGCCCATGGGACCAGTTCCAGTTACTGAATTTCTGCATCATCTTCTGGGTGCTGGGGCTAACTCTCTAATGTGGTCTTAGAAGTCATTGCTTCTGTCCTAGAAGCACAATAAGAAGCTTTTGCCTCTGGCATGCACCCTGCTTTCTAGGGTGTCTCTTTTCAGCAGAGAGACATTCTGTTCCAGATGCTTAGCTTGTGCCCTCCTACCAGGACAGTTCTACAAGGAAACATTCTCTGCTCATTTTATGCAGATGGGACTCCTTACTCCCTGCTGTACTCCCATCTTGATGAATTGTTAAACAAGCATCTATTTGTTCATCTGTCATGTTCTGTGCTAGGCACTGTGCTAGGACCTGGGAATGCCAGGTGGAGAAGATGTAGTCTCAGCTTCTCAAAGATCTGCAGTCCAAAGGAAGATTATTATACTGTGCAGTAAGTACTATGAAGTACAACAACAGGGCTTTTTGTAGGAGCATGAATGAGGAACACCTAATCCAACTTGGAGGTTCAAGGAAAGCTTTCTACTCTCATGGGGTGGAAAGGAGAGAGCCAATGAAAAGTAACTGAGAAATACATTTCAAGCTGTAGCAGTTGATATTATTGATGAATTCTAAGAAGAAATATTGGCTTATGTTTGTAAACTGATCTTTTCCTCTGGGCATATTCAATTATATTGGATTAAGAGGTTTACCTGATTAAGTGCCAGTAGGGGATTCACAGATAAAGGCATGGCAAAGAACAGAGTTGGGGGTTTTTGATGCTGGAGTTTTGATTTTGGAGTTTGATGTTGAAGCCTTAAGCTGGAGCCCCAGAAAGTAAGCACGTGGAGGAAAGAGAAGCAAGACCCTGGAAGGGAAGAACCCAGGAAACCTGAACCCTCACAGCCATCGGTAGCCATCTTGCTCCAACATATGAAAATACTTTGGTGAGGGAAGTAAGTTATACTTTAATGGCCTGGTATCTGTAAGCTCCTACCCCAAATAAATACCCTTTATAAAAACCAACCAATTTCTGGTATTTTGCATCAGCACCCTTCGTATGACTAATACACAAGCAAAGTAAAGAATATGATCAAAATGACAACTACCTGACACAGTATAGTATGTGAGGAGAAACATGAACAGATCTGTATTATAAATGATAAAATTTCAGATGGGGTGGGAATAAGAGTACAGTATAGAGGAGATGGTAGAAGTAAGGATTTGGAAGACTTAGTATGCTAGGATAAGTAGTTAGCAGGACCATAAGAAGTGTGAGGCAAGTAAAGCATTTATTTCAGATGCAAATTTAAAGGGGCTACAAAAACTCAGTAATCAAGACAAATAATATTGTAATGCAATAGTTTTTAAAAGTCAAAAGTAATGCTACATCCCATGATGAAAAAAATATGAAAAGTTTAAATAAAGATGGGATCAGTATCACTGATTTTTTCTTTTGCCTCAGACTCCAATGTGGCTCAGCATGGCACTGTTACTGACCCTGTCTTTATTGCAGTGAAGTATTATTTTCCCTTCAACAAATGGTGCTGGGACAACTGAATATCCACATGCAAAAGAATGAAGGTGAACCACAACCTCACATTATGCACAAAAATTAATTTGAAGTTATCATAGACCTAAATGCTGGAGCTATAACTATAAATTTCTTGCAAGAACACACAGAATGTGCTTTTGGGTTAGGCAGGGAGTTCTTAGGTATGACATCAAATTCGTAAGTGATACAAGAGAAGACTGATAAATTGAGAGTGTTTGATTGAACAAAGACTTGTTCAAGTCCTAACCCCCCATCATAAGAGGGTAAACTCCTTTGTAAATAAGATCCTCAAAGATCCTATTAAGATGAGCCAAACTGAATTGGGGTGGACCTTAAATCTGGTCTGACTGCGGTTCTTATAAGCAAAGGAAATTTGGGCACAGAAGCACATGAAGAAGAGGAGATAGAAGGAGACAGATTACCATGTGACAGAGGCAGAGAATGATTGCCAGCAAGCCACCACCAGAATTCTACAGACTTCAGAGAAGGTATAACCTGCTGACACTTTGAATTGGGATTGCTGGCCTCCAAAACTATGAGATAATACTTTCCTATTGTTTAAGCCAACCTATTATGTGGTATTTGTCATAGCAGCCCTGGTGAACTAAGATACTGGTTTTCATCAAAATAAAACACTTTTGTGCTTCCAAGGACACCATCAAGACAGTGAAAAGATATTCCACAGATAAGGATAAAATGTTTTCAAATCATATATTTCATAAGGGACTAATATCTAGAATACAGAAAGAAATCTGTATAATATCAACAATATAAAGACAAATAACCCAATTTAAACCTGGACAAAGAGTTTGAATAAATAGCTCTCTAAAGAAGATACATGAATGGCTAATAAATACAGGAAGAGGTGCTTAACATCATTAGTCATCAGGGAAATCCAGATCAAAACCAAAATGAGGTACAATTTCATACACACTAAGATAGTTATAATAAAAAACAGATAATGACAAGTGTTGGTGAGTATGTGAAGAAATTGGGGTCTTTATACATTGCTTGTGAAAATATAAAATGGTGCAGCTGTAGCAAACAGTATGACAATTGTTCAAAACCTTAAATGTAGAATAGCCTTACGACATAACAATTCCATACTGGTATCCTCCAAAGAGAAATAAAAACTATGTCCACACAAACTCTTGTACACAAATGTTCATAGCAGCATTATTCATAATAGTCCAAAGTACAAACAACCCAACTATGGAATTTTAAGATTATTTATGAGTCCTAAAAAGAAAGATTATATTTACAAGCTAATCTATTCTGGGTACGAAACCCTTCGACTATATTGGATTCAGTTGAGGGGTCTTTGATTAAATTACATGTTAAGATTAGGGTTTTGCAACATGACTTTAAAATGCTGTTTGACCTAAAGTAAGGGGGAAATGGAAAGGAGAAATGAGTTTATATGGCTACGAGTTTCTAAAAAAGAGTCTGGAGGCTGGCAGAAGGATTGCCCTCATGCACAACTGAGCAGAGTCAGAGAGACAGATAAAGCAGATACAACCCCCAGATATTGGTTCCTATGAAGGCTAAAGAGACCCATGAGAGTTATGGTCATAGCCGATGGGGTTTACTACCAGGGCAGATGGCCCCTCTCTGGAAATGGTGTTTATGTGTGATGAATCTGGACTCAGATGGGATCTCCCTTCATAAGACTTTCATACTAATCTGCTGGAGGTGCAGTTAATGTTGGGGTTTAAGATATAGTTAGGGGATTTGAATCTCTGGACTGATAATGTGATAGCCAGGTCCTGAGCCTCAACAGACTCCAGCACCTACAATCTGAATTATTGGACTTACCACACTCAGCTAAGATGGAGTTGAAGAAGGACAATCACCACACTATGGAGCCTAGAGTGATTACAACTGAAAATGGGAGGATGGCAGCCAGCATCCATGTGGAATCTGAGCCTCCTCTTGACATAGAGGTGCAATGGACACAACCAATCCAATGTCCACATAGAAGAGGTGGCATTGGATTGGGAAAAGTGGACATGGTGGACGATGGGTATGGGGAAGGGCAGGAAGAGATGAGAGGTGGGGGCGTATTTGGGACGTGGAGCTGCCCTGGATGGCGCCTCGGGGGTAATCACCGGACATCGTGGATCCTCATAGGGCCCACTGGATGGAATGGAGGAGAGTATGGGCCATGATGTGGACCATTGTATATGAGGTGCAGAGGTGCCCAAAGATGTACTTACCAAATCCAATGGATGTGTCATGATGATGGGAACGAGTGTTGTTGGGGGGGGAGAGGGGGGGTGGGGGGGTGGGGTTGAATGGGACCTCACATATATATTTTTAATGTAATATTATTACAAAGTCAATAAAAAATTAAAAAAAAAAAAGATTAGGGTTTTGGTTCAATAATGTCAGTAAGGCATGACTCAGACTGGGCCCCCACCCCCTTGGTGAGCTGATATAATTGGATACTCAAGAAGATACACAGGAAGAGAGAGAGCTCTGTCATTTTTGATCTTGGGTCCCTGTAGAGAGATGAGCAATTTTCCTGATAGTTTGCAGCTGAGAAGTCCTGGAAAGAAATGAGCCCTATGCCAGAGACACATATAGGAAGCCTTGAGAGACCAGGCAGAGATCAGCAACCCTCTTGCTTCAATATATGGTGACTGACTTTGGTGAGAGAGAGCAAACTTGCGTTGGACTCTTTAGGGCCTTGTAACTGTAAGTTTTTACCCCAAATAAATACCCCATATAAAAGTCAACAGATTTCTGTTACTTTGCATCAGAACCCCTTTGGCAGACTAATGCAGAATTTGGTATCAGGAGAGTGGGGTACAGTCTGATGCAATTGCCAAAATGCTGGAACAGTTTTATAAATGGGTAAGGAGTATTTTTTGACAGAAAAGGTCTAGACTTCTTTGAAGAGACTGTTGGTAGGAATATGAATACTAAAGAGACTTTTAATGAGGCCTTAGAAGGAAATGATAGACTATTATTGGAAACTGGAGGAAAGGTGATCCCTGTATTAAAGTTGAAGAGAACTTAACAAGATTGACTCCTGATGTTACATGGGAGGCAGAATTTGAAAATGGTGAGCCTGAACATTTAGCCAAGGAGATTTCCAAAGTAAACTTGAAAAACGAAGTCTGGACTTAGTCAGCCTGGACTAAGAGGGGCATGGAGGGGAGAGATGGAAGGGAAAACAGCTTTAAGAGGGAAACCATGGAAGCTGAGGTCTGGAATTAAGACATCTCCTTGGCCCAAGAGAAGGATCCTATCCATGTGTATGGAGTGGGTGCATTTACCCTGGCATTTGAAGAAGGTGGATGTTCCAGCACACTGTTCAGGGGGATTTTGTTGCCCAGGCTACAGAGAGGGAGAAACACACTCCCCAAGGGTTGGGGACAGTAAGACCACCACCCCAGTATTCTGAGAGGGGTGGACCTGTTCCCCATAGGTCGGGAAGTGTGAGGTCACCACCCCATTGCTCTGAGGGGGCTGAGCCTGTTCCCCACAGATTAGGTAAGGCCAGATCACTACCTCACTGTGCTAAGGAGGTTGGGCCTGTATGCCAGAGTTTAGGGAGAATGTTTCACTAGATTTTGAAATCTAATGAAATATATCCTGCAGGTTCAGAACCGTTGAGGACCTGTGACTCATGCTTCCCTTCTAAATTCTCATTGTGGTAATGCAAGTGTTTATCCTATGTCTGTCCCTCTGTATATTGAAAACAAATAACTTATTTTTAAGTTTCATAGTTTGGCAGCCAGAGGGGACTTTGCCCCCAAACTAACTATATTCCTATAACTCATTGTGATGTAATTTTGTACTTAGCTTTGCTACAGAAAGGACTTAAGTTTTTTAAAATATTGTAATGTCATTTTGGTATTCAGAGGCTGAAGTGTGGCAATTTAGGATTATTTATGAGTCCCAAAAAGAGAAAGATTGTGTTTGTAAACTAATCAATTCTGGTTGTGATATGCATTGATTATATTGGATTCAGTTGAGGGACCCTTGATTAAATTACCTATTAAGATTAGGGCTTTGATTCAGTAGTATCAGTAA
The DNA here is from genome assembly GCF_030445035.2 of Dasypus novemcinctus. Classification (NCBI taxonomy): domain Eukaryota; kingdom Metazoa; phylum Chordata; class Mammalia; order Cingulata; family Dasypodidae; genus Dasypus; species Dasypus novemcinctus. Next base: position 195,864,567 of record NC_080673.1, on the reverse strand, counting down.
GGTGTGGACTCGGGTTGAGTCTCCATCCCCTTGGTGAACCATATAAGCAGACACTCACTCAAGAAGACACATAAGAAGAGAGAGAACTTTGTCATTTTTGATCCTAGAGCCCTGGAGAGTGATGAGCCATTTGCCTGATAGTTTGCAATTGAAGAGAACAGAGCATGAGTAGCTGGGAAAGCCCTGAAAGAAATGAACCCTATGTCAGAGACTGTTATAGGGACCCTGACTAGGAGAGACTAGTCAGAGATTAATGACCATCTTGCTTCAACAGGTGGCAACTGACTTTAGTGAGAAAGCAACCTTGAGTTGGACTTTTTAGGACCTTGTAACTGTAAGCTCTTACCCCAAATAAATACCCTTTATAAAAGCCAAAAGATTTCTGGTACTTTGCATCAGCACCCCTTTGGCAGACTAATACATCAACCATCCATTAATGGATGAAAGGGCAAACAAAATGTAGTATACCTATGCAGTGGAATATTATTCAACCAAAAAGTGTAGTACTAATACATGCTAAAATATGGATGAACCTTGAAAACACTATGCTAAGTGAAAGAAGCTAGTCATGTAAGACCATGTATAGTATAATCAGATTTATCAGATATGTCCAGAATAGGCAAATCTGTAGAAACAGAAAGTAGATTAAGGATTTCCTAGGCCTGGAGGGAGTGGGTGTTAGAGAGTGACTGTTAATTGGTATAAGGTTTCCTTTGGGAATGGCAACAATGTTCTTAGATTATGGTGTGATGGCTGCACAACTCTGTAAATATACTAAAAACCATTGAATTGGATACTTTAAAATGGGTGGATCTTATGTAAGTTATAGCTCAACGAATTGATAAAAAATATTATTTATCTTGATTAATGAGTGTTTTGGTGCCCTCTTGAACTTTTTGCCTTGGAAAGTACCTTATTTGCCTCACCCCAGTCCAGGCTCTGGAAGTTAACATTCATCTTGTCTACTACAGGGGACCTTTGAAGGGTTTAAGCCTTTAAGGGGATGGTCAGATTTGCTTTTTGCACATGTGGCTTTGGCTTCAGTGTGGAGGATCATTAGAGGTGGGCATTGCTAGAGGCAGGGACCCCAACTAGGAGAGAGAGAACTGTGGAAGATGACAGATGTGTGAATATGCAACAGGATGTGCATGGAGAGCTAGCTAGGACGGGAATTGACAGGACTTGGTGATTGGGAAGGAGAAGTCTAGGATGCCCCTTAGGCTCCTGGGTTGGGGGACTTGGAGAATCTCATTACTACTGGCTAGGAACATAAGGAACTAGGGGGATGGGGAGATGATGACTTTGGTTTTGAACATGGTGGAGTCTGGGCTTGTGAGACACCCAGGAGATGATAAGCCACCAGCTCGGTATTAAATCATGTGGCCCTTGCTTCAACCTTCTATGTCAGCCCACTGCTGTGGCCTTCCCTGCATGATGGGACTGCTGCTGACCTCTCCAGCTCCATCTCATTCACACCCTCTCTTGTTCACTCAGCTCAGTCACTCAGGCTCCTCCTGCTCCTGGAATGTTCTAAGGAGAGACCTTCCTCCAGGACTCAGTGTCTGGAATCATAATTGCTCAGCTCTTTTCATATCTGGTTTCTATTTCTTTCAGATTTCACTGGAATGTGAGGCCTTCCCAAACTAACTAAAAGGTCCCTGCCTACCTACTTTTTATATCGTCACTCAGTGTGTTCATTTCCCATTGTTGCTATAACAAATCACCACACACTTGGTAACTGAAAATGGTATTAATTCATTATCTTAGAGTTCCGTGTATTAGAGGCCCAGTACAATTTGCACTGGGATAAAATCACAGCATCAGAAGGGCTGCTTTCTTTTCTCTATGGTAGAATCCATTTCCTTACACTTTCCAGCTTCTAGAGTTTGCCCACATTCCTTGGTTCATGGTCCCTTACTCTATCTTCAATCCAAGGGACATTGCATCTCTATGCCCTTTCTTATGTAGTCACATCTTCCTCTTCCTCTCCTCCTCTGCCTCCCTTTTCCATTTTAAGGACCTCATTACGATCTTGGGCCCACCTGTATAATCCAGGATAATCTCACTCTTTTAAGGTCAGCTGTCGAGCCACCTTAATTTCATCTGCAACCCTTTGCCGCATAACCTAACATATTCACAGGTTCCAGGATGTGGACAACTTTGTGGGACCATTATTCTACCCACCACCCCCAGCTTCTGTCCTTTAATAGCACTTTCTCAATCTGAACCATTCTGGTGATTTATCTGTTTTTCTCTCCTTTTGGGATGTAGGATCTTGGGAATCTTCAGCTGCTGACATAGTAAAATCTTGAGAATGGATGGGAATGTGGAGAAAAATGGTTCTCAAGTTTCTGTCCATCAGAAGGTGTTCATTCCTTCATGCACTCATCACTGTTTGCTTAGTAAAGGTAATGTTCAGCTGGGGGTATATCAGTGAACAAGACAGACTAAAGATGCTGTCCTCCAAGAGCTGTTTTGTTGAGTTTTAAATGATACAGATGCCTGGGCCCTATCAGTCACATTTGAAGCTGTATTGGTAAAGAATAACTCATCAGTGAATGTGAATGGTGAGTTAAACTCATTTGAATCTATTTTTGCCCCCTTTTGACTGTCTTTCAGAGGAAGAGTCCTCTGGAACAGTGCTTCTAAAACCATCCGTGATGAAGGAGCAATTGTATTTTTAATTTCCAATCTATGTGGATGGGTATTGATGTAAACTACAGTGGAAATAAATTACTAGAAAAATGGAATGCTGCTTTCATGTTACAGCAGTGTCAAATTCTTATACAAGTTTCTTACTCTCAATTTTTATACTAAATAGACAGGTGACAAACAGTTCTCAGAGAAGCCCCTGGGCTGGGTCTTTGAGTAACTCTGCTGTGAGTCAGTCTCAATTCTCTTATTGTTAAGATTGGGACAGTTTTACATATGGAGAGTTATTATGAGTATTCACTTGGTGAATGTAAACAAATCACCTATATCACCATCTGACTTTATGAATAGTAGTTATTATGCCCATTGCAATTACTTTTCAATATTTCTTAATAATATTTTAATATTCAATTTTAGGTGCCATAAAAACTGGGGCTCTTCCATTTTTAAGCATAAAGAGACTTCTTGCTAACTCATAAAAACAATATAAGTTTTGGGTATCCGTGTTAGGGATTTGATTTTTCCAATAAACAAAATACAGAGAATGCCTGCCTTTGAGTACTGTAGATGAATAATAATCATTGAGAAGTCCATTTACTTTTTAAACACCAGCCAGATGTTATCCTTTCCCATGGCAAGCCGTACTCACCCTCAGGCCCATTAGACAAAATGCTGGCTGTCACAGGCTGTCAAGATCTGGGGACTGGGCTTTTTTAAAAATAGCCACAAGGTCATGGGGATTAAATGTTCTCCAGGGAGTCCCAGGAAAAGCAGAATGTCAGCATCACCTTTTCTCTGCGAGGATGGCTCTGTGACATTTTCAGAAAGGAGGGACTGCCTCAACCTGTCAGTACTGAATGGGAAACACAAGGTCAGATGCAAAGTGAGAAGGTTATTCACCACCTGGAGATTGGCAATGTGCTGCAATTTCATTCTGAGGAGGAAAGTTCACAAGAATGAGCTGGGGAAATCTTTTGAGGTCTGGGAAATTGAGACAGTATACATGCAAACCTGAAAATGAGAGAAAACTTGGCTGAGGGTAGAAAGCAAGAGCTTTGATGGAAGATTGTCCTGGGTTTGAATACCAGCTCCAGTGTTGGTTGATTCTGCCATCTCAGGCATAACCTCTTGGACAACAGAACTTCTTTCACAGACCTGCCATGGGTGTTGTGTTGGGATGCCTGGCACACAGTGTGGGAGCTGTGGACCTATCTCCTGTTGGTCTTGTCTCAGTCACTCACACATGCATTTTTGTAACCTCCTTTTTTTCCATCTCTCTCATCGTTTTAAACATTTGTGCATGAATGACTCTCCTTAATGCCCATGCATTCTACATGCCGTGCATGCTACCTGTTTTGGCTCCACGTCTTTATAGATACAAAATTATGATCCTCAAAAGAAATTCAAATATGCCAAGCACATGTGTGTGTATGTATTTTGGAGCTTAAGACATGTGTTACCATTGAGGAAGAGACCTGTTGAACTACTCATCATTCTACTAAAGATCTTGTATTGGACATTTTTGTCTCTAAATTTTCCCCTAAGTAAAGATGGAATTAGAATGCTTAAGCCTCTTCTTTGAGAAGAGAATCATGTAAGTTTTCTCTCTACCAGCCTTAACTAAATGAGAAGAATGGACAGTGAGTCTTGCTGAGAGAGAGGAAATAATCTAATTGTACTTCAAAATATTTGTTTCTCGAGGTGCAGTGCTTTGAATTGCCTTTCTTTAAGGCAATAAAGAAGTGGAAAGATTAAAAATATTAATGGCCCAGTGAGCTATTAAAGCACCTTTTTAGCTGGCTAATTGGCCTGTGGCAAAGGTGTCAGGTAAAATTAAATTTGACTCTGCTCTGTGTTCTGTCACATGTTGGAAATTGAAGACCTCCCTAAACTCCTCCTCTGAGAGATGTCAATAAGACAAATATGTTAACATATTAACAGAGCCTATGGTTGCCAGCCTGGAATCAAACACAGCCCTATGGACTGTGATAATGCCAGTATTTGTGAAACATGGTTTGGAGAGTTGAATGAAGTCACTGGTACATCTTTTGAAGCAACCTCCTTCATGGGATCTGACATGCCATTGATTGTAAGACACATTGTGCTTCTCCTTACCTTTGAGAAAGAAAAAAAAATTAAAAATGTTACCAAATAATATTAACATACCATGAATTGGTAGATGATTCCTGATTGCACAGGTATAAAAATGCATCTTAGAATGGAGGAACTACTCTGGTGTTAGTTTACAAATTGTCATTGATTACTTAAACTGAGAAAAACCTCACTAAACTTATGTTAATTTAACTACACTATATATTTTGCAGATTTCTTGAAGTCAGAAACACCATAGTACCTTAGGTCTGCTTTTTTTTTTGCTCTGCCACACGCATGTAGAAGCAGTGTCCCTAACAGATGTATAAGGATAAGAGGAAGGTTTATTCGCTCAATACATTGCTTCTGAGACTTCCTCCTCTCTGCGCTCCATCTAGGTTGAAACCTCCATTCTTCTTCTCTGGATTTTCCTTTAGGAACCCCAAATTCTATATCTCTTTATTAAAGAGAGCAAGTCCTTCTTTCCCAAGTCATGACCCTAGATTTATATAGCCAAGAATAACCAGGAGCTCAACAAAATGAAGCTCCTCCTCTCAGAAAAATCCATCTTCTTTAGAAGGCAGCACAGCAAGCATCTGTTTTTAGTTGTGCATGCTCTATGGGGTCTCACCCCTTAGCTGAAGTATATTATTTATTATTTCTTCCAAAACAAAAGTACAGGATCCTTCACAAGGGAGACTCTTACAATAACTACTAAGATGATGTTTTCCCATGTCATTGTCTATGTGAATAACGCTATATGTAAATGTATATACTGCTACGGTTATCAGAGAGACAGTCTATGTTCTAGTCTGGCCTAGCGAGGCAAGCCTACTTTCCTGTATGTGGTGGGGAGGATTATATCTGAAGAGTGAAATGACTTATTGTTTCAATCTCCCCTCTTAAAGATGAAGCTTACCTGGATATCAAAACTGGATTATACTGGAAGTTCTGTTGGCCAGATGGAAGATTTGAATTGGGATAATTTTCCAGTTGCCATGGTCATAGGATTAGTACCACTGGAAGTTAGTATGAATTGAGCCCTTTCTTTGTATAAGGGCAGAAGCTATTCTAACTCACATTTCACAGATGAGAAAATGGAGGCTCAAGGATATAAACGACTCACTCAAGGTCACATAACACATTGGAGGAAACTATTGAAAATGATGATGATTGCATTTTTTTGTCAGCCTTTGAGGACAGTTCTCTCACAGCAGGCTTTAGGCAACTAAGAGGGCCTGAGACCCCTGGTAGGTGGTTGTGGAACAAATTTTGGAACAATCCTGGAATCACAAACAGAGCAAATTGGAGCTAAGTCACAATGGTTGCTGAAGGAAATGGCTGCCTTGGCTTTCTCCTTTGTCAAGGATTTCTTGGGGAACTGGAGGGTATAAGTCAGGTAGAACTACACTGGCTTTCTCATGAACATTTTTAACATTCTAAATTTCACTTTCTATTGCACAGTCTAGCATACAACACACATAAATCCTTCCTTTCCTTTCTTAACTATAGCATATATTATAATTTAGCAAGTGTAAAAATGAATAAGTACAATTAACAATGCAGAGCGAAAGACAGTGAGCTTATAACTGGTTATAAGTCAATTGAATCTCATCACTAAGGAATATAATGATCCTAATTAATATCCTGGTTTTCCAGTCTCTTCATAAATCAATAGACCATTGCCTAGCTACTTGGCATTCCCCAGCTTTAGTCCATGTACTGACTCTAGGCCAGTCAGACCCTACTTTGTTCCCTCTTGACCTCAGTCTTCATGCTGAGGTTGTCTAGAGAGTCTGTGATGTGGAGAGAAAGAGCAATGAGAAGGGAGACAGAGCACCTTGTTCCTGGTTGTGTCCCGGTGCCAGACTTCCATCAGTCTTGGGAACCAGCACTGGGAGCTGGCTGGACCTGGTGGCCATTAGGGACTTTGGGAGTGAGAGTGAGGATAAGCCAGTGCTGACTCAGACCTGGGAGGGTGGCTTACTGGTGGAGGTTTTCAGAGGCAAGGAGGATGGATATCTTAGTTTCCCATGGCTGCAGTGACCAAGAACCACAGATCTGTTGGCTTAAACAACAGAAATGTATTGTCTCATGGTTCTGGAGGCTGGAAGCCTGAAATCAAGGAGTTGGCAGCACCATGCTTCCTTTTAAAGGGAAGAATCCCATCCATGCCTCTCCCCTGGCTTCTTGTAAGTGGCTGACATTCTTTGGCATTCCAGGTTTTTGGCAGCACAATTCTATCTCTGCCCCCATCACATGACTGTCACTGTTTCCATATTTCTTCTCTTTCTAAGGATACTATATTAGATTAGGTCCACCCTAAACCAACATGGCCTCATCTTAGCTAATACATCTTCAAAGACTCTATTTCCAAATAAGGTTATACTGATTGGACCAACTGAATTTTGGCACCAACATTCATGGTTTTGGTCATTCAGAACTTGAGGGTTCTGCATGATATTCATGTACAAATGGATACAAAGGACTGGTCCTTTGGAGAGAGGTTGAGCTTGGGAGACAGTCGAGGGAGAAAAGATGAAAGGAAGGCTAGTGGAGAACTCCATGGTGATACCTGCTCATGGCCCCTTTGTCACACTGAAACCAGAGACATCATTCAAAATGCAGAATGGTGTCACCTCTTATACCCACCTTTGCCTGCCAGAAAAGGATGAAATGCATATTCAGCATAATCACCCAAGTTTTTGTCCCCAAAGGCCCATGTTTTCCCCTGGCAGGGAAGATGGTCCATTTGCTTAATAGAGAAATCTGGACCACTCTCATTTGCCTAAAAGCATGAAGGTTCAAGTAAGATGTGGATTTTTCTATTACTTTCCAAATGTGTCTACCTTTTGGAATGTGTGCCTATTGTGAAAATATGTGCACTAAGAAGCAAAATTATGAAAAGCTGGCTTAAAATCCAAAATGACTCAGATAAAGCTGGAAGTTTTAGGATTTGTCTGACTTGTGTTTTAAGGAACTCAATGAAGGCTTCAAAAAACTGAAAGGTGAAGTGGTATTAGAAAAGTGTTAAGGCTGTCTTCAGTGTACTGGGCTCATAGTTCTCTCCACCTGCACATCCTTCCATTGGTAGGACTTTATCATAAAAGCACTTCACATGATTTCCAAGGTAGTACATCCCATAATAATCTTGGGAAAGAGATCTGGCAGCATTTTACAAACAGAGAAACTGAGGCCCAGAGAGATTAACAGTCTTGCCCAAGGACATACATCTAGTAAGTGACAAAGCTGAGATTAGAGCCACACAGCCACTTTATTGCTGGTGCTATCAACCGACTTCGGGACTTACGCTTTCTCATTTGGAACACAGTAATAGCCAGCTATCTGAGGTTCCTGCTTCTAGTTTCTTGCTTCTTGAAATTTTATTACTATAATAGAATCATCTTCCTACAACAAGGCTTAGATCAAGTTCACTTTTATCCTTAAAAATCTTTAATGTCTCCTCAGAGCCTACAAAGCTTCAATTATCCTAGCAAGATACTCAAGGCTTTTCAAGATCTGGTCCCAGATTATGTACCCAAGATATTCCAGTAACACTGGGCTACTCATCATTAGCCCAATGTGCCCTCCAGCCTGTCACCTCTCCACATGTGTGTTGTTCCTGCAACATAGAGTGGGTTCCCTTCTTTCACCTATTATTTAAGCCTTCCTTATCCTTTAAGGCTCAGTTCAAATACATCTCTTTTATGAAGTCTTCCCTGATCACTCCAGTCAAAACCAGCAGCCCTTTGCTCTTCCATTGCTTTTACCTCCGAAAAGGTCTTGTTTTACTCAGGCTTGTGCTATGGCTCATGGTGCACAGGTCTGAGTGTCTCTACATCTTGAGCTCCTTGCGGGAAGTCAGGTTGGTTTATTCTTCATTTACATCCATGCTAGATGCTCAGTAAATGCTTATTTAATGAATGCTTTGTTAATAGAACATGCCAAATGCTTCAGGAAGTTAGAATAGCATCCCCCAAATTACTTGTGTCCTACTGACATCTTCCCATTTGACTATGTAAAGATCATCTGCACCACTTGTTGAAAATACTGATTCCTGGGCTCCAACTGCAGAGCTCACAGTCTAGGAATATGTACTTTAAGAGGTTTCCCAGGTTTCCCAACTGAACAATGCTTTGGAACCACTGTCGTAGAATTTCATGAATCTTTTAGAATGCTTTGAACCATAAAATGAGTCCTGTTGGCTAAGATTGGGTTAAATTCATTCATGAGCAGTGACTACTACTTTTGTACCCTTCCCTTAGTCATGAATTCCTGAGCTTTACACACCATTTGGGGAAACATTAAGTGCCTTCCTGACTGGGGCAGAAGGATGCTCTAAGTTCAGCATTCTTGATGTTTTGACTTTTCTCTGTTCCCTGAAACTCAACCCATCCTTTGGATTTCTTGTGTCTTGTTGGTTTTCCACTGCCCATTTTCCACTTTCCCTTTTTCATGACTCAAACACCTCCCAACTGCTTCCTTGTTTGAATAATCCACTTCCTTCATCCTGCATAAAGTATCTTTTCTCACTCTGGTTTCAGATACTTGTCTTCTCTCTTTGATACATTGTTACACAGGCCTGGGCATTTGTATCTGGCATCCAAACAATGCAGCAGACAATCTGAGCCCTAATCTGAATGTATACAGAGTAAGATCTGCTTCGTGTTGCCTCATAGTATTAAATGTTTTACCTCAGTGGTAGATAAAGCAATATACCAGGAGAGTTATCTAAGAGTGCTTTACACACTCATCAAGATCCCAGAGTTATAAATTGGGTTGCCACTGAAGAAAGAATACCTCTTGTACTTTTATGTTCTTAGTATGATCAACTATAGGGAATCATTTGCATTGTATAAAAGCCCAATAATAATACCAAGAATCATAATTACTTTTATTACTATTATTGCCACCAGTGTTAATATTAGTACTACCACTTCTACTACCTCTATTATCACCAAAATTTATTGTTTACTCTGGAATACTCACAAAACTCTTTGAGGCAGGTATTTCTATATCATGTTTTCATTTGAGGAAACCCAGTCTCAGAGAACTTAATTTGTTCAGGGTCAGACAGCTGGTAAATAGTGGTGTGAAGAATCAAACCGGGTCCGACTGATCCTAGAATCTATATATTGCCCCCCTTTTTTGCACTTTTCTCAATAAAATTGTAGACTTTTATTTTTGGAGTTTTTGGAGTGTAAAGCTGTATCAGTTAAGGTCTGTATGAAAAACAGCATTCAACTCATAATTCAATTGAAAAGTCTTTAAGGAAGGGAAAATTTACAGCAGTGGGGAGGATTAAGGAAATAACACAGGGTATTGAGGCACCTAGATACCTTGCTACTATCTCCAGTGCTAAAGGAATCTAAATATGAGACATTCAGGGGAGCAGTCATAGCTCAAGTGGTTCAGTGCCTGCTTCCCATGTACAAGATCCTGGGTTTGATCTCTGGTACACCTAAAATCAAAACAAACAAACAAAAAACCAAACTCTTATTGGGGAGTAGATGTAGCTCAGTGGTTGAGTGCCTGCTGTTTACGAGGTCCTGGGTTCAATCTCCAGTACCAACTTAAAAAAAAAGTAACAGTAAAATCAGCAGATTTTTAAAAGTTCTTCATCAGTGGGTGCAGATAAGTTATGATTTTTATAGCTTTTTGATTGACTGTTCGTTTTAGTATTATGTAGAATTCCTCTTCATCCCTTCTGAATTTTTCTGCTTTATATTCTAATTTATATGATATTAAAATTATTATTCCCACTTTCTTTTGGCTCATATTTCTCTGAAATAACACTTTTTTATTTATTTATTTTCATTTTTGCAATCTTCTAAGTGGTTCTGTTGTAAAAAATGAATTAGTCTTTTGATGAGTTTAATACATTAATATTTAATGTAGTTCCTACATATTTTCAAGCATATTTCAGCCATCTCTTCTGTTTTTCATTTTTAAACTTACTATACTTCTCATATTTTGTCAGGTTTTATTTGGTTTATTTCTCTTACTATAAAAATACTTCTCCAATATGTTTCAAAGGGATCTTTGTGTGGTAAGCCAAGTGAAGCTTTGCCACCATGAAAAAAATCTTTTCTTTTGCAAATAACGGCTTTGATGGATGTAAAATTCTAGCTTCAAAGTATTTTTTTGTGTTCTTTTCGTTGTTGAGAAGTAATATATCATTTGAATCCTTGTTTTATTTTAGGAGATCTTTTTCTTTTCTTTTTTTTCTTTTTTTCTTTTTCGTTTTTGATATCTTTTTCTTTAGAAGTAGTTTTTAATCATTTCTCAAGTGTTTATTAATAGTATTTTCTTTTTATTTTTAATGTTCATAAGTTTTTTAAGGTGAGACAAAGTTTGTAATCTCTTTGTATTCTTTAAACTGCTTCCATCATAATTTGTGTATATTTTTCTAGTTTGAGGAAATGATCAGTCATTTATTGGTTAAATATTTTTCCCCTCAATTTTTTCCCTCTCTTTCTAGGAATCCTATTATGCACATGTTAATGTGTATAAGGCTGTCTTCTAGATTTTCTATTTATTCCTTCCTGATGCCTTCAGATAACATCTTAGACTTAATTTTTAATTAATTCATTTGGTTTTCAGCTATTCATTTTACTATTCAACCCATCTACTGGATTCTTTATTTCAAATACAAGTATCATGTTTTTTGTTCTTAAATTTTTTTATTAGAGAATTTGTGTAGTTACAGAAAAATCATGCAGAAAATACAGACTTCCCAGATACCCCTCCTCTCACATAGCTTCCCTATCAACACTTTGCTTTAGTGTGATACCTTTGTCACAAATAGTGAAACAATATTATTATAATTACACTATTAACTCTAGTCCATAGTTTGTATTATTGTTCCCTTTTATATTGTAAAGTCCTATGGTTTCCTTTCTAAATTTTATTCCAGTAACGTGTATGACCTAAATTGTCCCCTTTAAACCACATTAAAACATATAAATTTAGTGGTAATTACATTCACTATGTATTACTACCATCATCACCATCCATTAACAATACTTTTCTATCATTCAGACAGATTCTCTTTGAAGCCCTTTCCCATGGGATCTCATAGGACAAATTCCCTAAAAAAAAAAAAAAAAAAAAGCTTAAATTCTAACATCCTCAGTTTTTTTCTTGTTATGCTCCCAAGATGAGTGAAGTGTTAAATGTTCTAAATCAGTTTTCTTCATCTTTTTCAGATCTTTCTTAGATGGCCTAGAATATCATTTTGATATTTTATATTTGCTGTGATGGTTTTATTTGTGATCTTTAGGCCTTATCCAAAAATGAGGCCACAGCTTTCATTTTAACATCCTGTAATGTGAAATTATGTATTCAGTAGGTAGATACAGAATCCATAACTGTTAATCAGCTAGGCTCTGATGGGACAAAAATTAAATATGTTCTAACACTAAGACAAAGCTCCAAGAGAGACTCTCACTGGACTCCCTGGTAGGCAATGTTTTTTGGATCAATTACCTTGTATCTTTACTGACACAAACTTATTTATGTATAGGTCACTGATCTAACTTATAGGACCAGACTGTCAAATCAGGCTCACAGGAATAAAGCATTATCTTCCCTTTCTCTATCACCCACCCCTGGTAACCTGTATTCTAGTGTCTGGCTTCATGAATTTATTTATTCTAGCTATTTCATATTAGTAAGTCATACAATCTTTGTCCTTTGCATCTGGCTTATTTCACTCAACATGATGCCTTCAGGGTTCATCTATGATGTTGCATGTATAAGAACTTAATTTCTTTTCATGGCTGAAAAATATTCCATTGTATGTATATACCACATTATATTTACCTATTCATCAGTCGATGAACATTTGATTTGCTTCTACCTTTTGGCAATTGTGAATAATATCACTATGAACATTTCTATGCAAATATCTGTTTGAGTCTGATTTCCATTACTGTGGGAAGATATTGAGAGGTGGGGTTGACAAGTCATATGGTGATTCCATACAAAATTTTGGAGGAACTGCTAAACTGTATTTCACAGAGGCTGCACTATTTAACACTGCCACCAAAAAGGGATGAGTGTTCCAAAATTTCTCCACATTCTTTCCAACACTTGTTACTTTCTATTTTATTTTTAATAGAAACCATTCTAGAGGGTTTGAAATGGGATCTCATTGTGATTTTTTTTGGAAAATTTTTTATTGTCTTTTTAAAAAAAGATTCATAGATCATACAAAATGTTACATTTAAAAAACATAAGGGGTTCCCATATATCCCACTCCCTCCCATCCCCACTTCAACAACTTCTTTCATCAGTGTGGCACATTCATTGCCTTTGATGAATACATTTTGGAGCACTGCTACACTGCATGGGATTATAGTTAACATTGTAGTTTACACTCTTTTATAGTCCATTCAGTGGGTTATGGCAGGATATATAATGTCCTGCATCTGTCCCTACAATATCATTCAAACAACTCCAAGTCCCAAAAATGCTATTGCATATTCCTAAATGCTGAGGATATTGAGCATAATTTCATGTGCTTACTGGGCTATTTATGTATCTTCCTTGGAGAAATTGCATTCAACTCTTTAGCCAATTTTTTTAAGGAGGTATTAGGGATTGAATCCAGAACCTTGAACCTGGAAAGCAGGGCTCAATAACTGAACTACAACCACTCACTCCACTTTTAAATTGAGTTGTTTGTTTTTTTGTTGTTGAGTTGTAGTTCTTTATATACTCTGGATCTGTGACTCTAGCAATGGAAGAAACTGTCATTGATGTGGAGATAGTTGCCATAGGAGTGGCTGAGGGCAGAAAGAGGGAAGAAGAGGTGTGATATGGGGGCATTTTTGGGACTTGGAGTTGTCCTGAATGGTGTTGCAGGGACAGATACAGGACATTATATATCCTGCCATAACCCACTGAATGGGAGAGAGTGTAAACTACAATGTAAACTATAATCCATGCTTTTTAGCAGTGTTCCAAAATGTATTCATCAAATGCAATGAATGTACCACACTGATGAAAGATGTTGTTGATATGGGAGAAGTGGGTGTGGGGTAGGGAGAGGGGGTATATGGGAACCTCTTATATTTTTTAATGTAACCTTTTGTGTGATCTATGCATCTTTTTAAAAAAAGATAATAAAAAACCCCTTATTGGATATGTGATTTCCAAATATGTTCTCCCATTCTGCAGGTTTTTGTTTGTTGTTTGTTTTACTTTTATGATGAAGTCCTTTGATGCACAAAAGTTTTAAATTTTGATGAAGACTTATTTATCTATCTTTTCTTTTATTGCTCATGCTTTTGGTTAAAAATATAAGAAACCATTGCCTAACACAAAGTCTTGAAGATGCTTCTCTAAATTTTCTTATATGAGTTTCAAAATTTGATTTTTATATTTAGGTCATTGATCAAATTTGAGTTCATTTTTGAATTATGGTGTGAGGTAGGGGTCCACTTTCATTCTTTAATATATGGATATTCAGTTCTCCCAGCATCACATGTTGAAGAAACTGTTCTTTTGTCATTAAATGTACCTGACACCCTTGACAAAAATCAGTTGTCCAGAGATGTGAGGGTTTATTTCTAAACTCTCAATTTGATTCCATTGGTCTATATATCTACCTTTGTGTCAGTACCTTGCTGTTTTGATTATTGTGGCTTTGTAATAAGATTTAAAATGAGGAAGTGTGAGTCCTACAACTTGGTTCTTCTTTTTCAAGATGGTTTTTGGCAATATGGTGCCACTAAAACTTCCACATAAATTTAATGATTGCTGGTTCCTTTTCTGCAAAGAAAGGTGTTAGAATTTTGATGGGGATTGCATTGAATCTGGAAATCATTTTAGGTAGCTTTGATATCTTAAAAATGTTTAGTCTTCCAATCCATTAACAAGGAATGTCTTTCCATTTACTGATGTCCCCTTTGATTTCTTTTAGTAAAGTTTTTTAGTTTTCAGTATACACGTCCTTTATATCTTTAGTTAAATTTATTCCTATATATTTGATGTTTTAGTTGCTATTGTAAATAGAATCTTTTCTTGATTTCCTCTCAGATTGTTCATTAGTAGTGTATAGAAACTTTAATGAGTTTGCATGCTGATCTATACAGAACCATTTTGCTAAATTATTGTATTAGCTTTACACACTGATGTTCATAGTGGCATTATTCACTATTGTTAAAAGATGGAGACAACCTAAGTGTCTGTCAACCAATGAATGGATTAACAAGATGTGGTATATACATATGGTGGAATACTATTCAGCTGTAAGAAAAAACCAAGTGGGGAAACATGATAACATGGAGGAAACTTGAGGACATTATGTTGAGTGAAATAAGCAAGACACAAAAGGATGAATATTGTATGGTCTCACCTATATGAACTAAATATGATGAGTAGACTTACAGAGTTGGGCTATGAAGTGTAAGTTGGTGGGAGACAGAATATGGGTTGAGAAGGGGAACTGATGTAGAATGTTTAATAAGGCCAATTGTAAATATATGTTAATGGAATGGATTTGATGGTAGCACATTATAATGAACGTAACAAACTGTTGATTATGGATGTGATTATGGCTGAAATGAGCAGTCTAGGGAAGTCAATGTTAGTTGAAGGATAGCTGGAGGATAATAGAAATGTATAACAGTGATTTTGTTGGTAGATGAGAAATGTGGTAAATAATATAAATATAGGAGTGTTCTACTACAAGGTGTTAAGAATGTGGTGACACATGGCAAAAATATAACTAATGTAATTTATAGACTATAGTTAACAACAATATTGTAATATTTTGCAGCTAAAGCAAAAAAGTACTATATTAATGCTAAAGGTAAAAAAAAAAGAATATGGAATTTGGTTTTGTAAGATAAGAATATGATTAAGAATTTTTTTCTCCTCCTTATTTTTTTCCATTAATAAGGAAACCTTGACTATGTCATTTAACGAATCTATGTTCATCTGTGTATCTTTCTGAACACTGGAAGAATGATTGAGTTTGTGGTTGGAATTAGATGAAATAAAAGTTCCTGGACAGAACTTTTTAGAGTAATGGTTCCATAATGTGTTGATCTGCCTTTTTTTCTGTTATTATATTTTTTGAATTTGAAATAAAGTTGTTTTAGTCAGGGTTCTCTAGGGAAACAGAATCAACAAAGGATATCTGTCAATAATAAGAAATTTATCAGAGTCTCTCATGCAGCGGTGGGGATACCTAACCAACCAAGTCCAGGTTCCGCAGGCAGGCTGCAACCAGGAGCTCTATGAGGTGCAGAGGTGCCCAAAGATGTACTTACCAAATCCAATGGATGTGTCATGATGATGGGAACGAGTGTTGTTGGGGGGGGGGGGGGGGGAGGGGGTGGGGGGGGGGGGCTGAATGGGACCTCACATATATATTTTTAATGTAATATTATTACAAAGTCAATAAAAAAAAAAAAAAAAAAGAAAGTCCAATGGAGATTCTTCATGAGTTCTGGAGATGTTGGCTGTCCAAAGAGGAGCTGGGAAATTCTCTTTCAATGCTGGAATCACTTCCCCTTTTAAGGGATTCAACTGATTGGGTTAAGCCTCACTCGTTGCTGATGGCAATCTCCCTGATTGATGTAATTATAACCAGCTATCTGTGATTTACCACTGCAGTAAAGTCAATGGTTACTAAAGTCCATAAATGCCCTTGTATTAGAGTTAGCCCAGTGCTTGCTTGACCAAACAACTGGGCACAATTACCTGGCTGAGTTGACAAAATAGCCTAACCATCACAAAAGTCTAAATAAAAAATTAAAAAATTAAAAAGATGCATTTCTAATGCCATTCTACTTTTTATGTATAATAAAGTACTATGGAAAATTATCTATTTATATATTTTACTATATGCTTCTATTAAATAATTCAAATCAGAAGAAAGTGCTTAAAACACTTAGAGATTCATGATCAGTAGAAACAACTTAAATTGATTTCAATTTTTAGATGTTTCAGAGTGTAATGAAAGCATGATCAATAACAGTCTTTGAGCATAAAAATACATAATGTTGGGAAAAAATTGTGGCAGATATGGAATGGAAATACATTTGAAAGAAAAAAAATGTCAACTCTAGTAGCTTTGCTATGAATTTTTCAGAATTTTCTATATATAAGGTGACGTCATCTGCGAATAGGCAAAGTATTACTTCTTCCTTTCCAATTTGGATGTCTTTTTTCCCTTTTCATTGTCTGATTGCTCTGGTTACACTTCCAGTCCATGGTGAAATAGCCGTGGTGACAGTGAGCATTCTTTTCTTGTTCCTGATCTTAGAAGGAAAGCTTTTATTCTTTCACAATAGAGTATGATGTTAGTGATACTGAGAAAAAGTTGGGTTCTTCTCTGCCCAATGCATTCAATAACCCAATTCCTGAGACACTGGACTTTCAAAGACAGAAAGAGTTTTATTATTAGTTCATAGCAAGGAGCTCAGATGGCCTAAAATCTGTCTCCCTGAACTGCAGTAATTCTGATAGTTTTATAGCATCCAAAGACAGGCAGGCTTATACTAATGAGTAATTGGGGTGGGTCTGGCTCAGATTTCTTCATTAATAACCATTAAGGGGCTGTATAGTAACCATAAGACATTAAAGTTGTAAAACAGGATGCGGAGTACAAAATGAGGGTCAGTCACAAGATTTTGTACAATCACCAGATAAAGATTATATAGTTTCACAGTCATTATCAGAGATCATGGCATCTGGATTCTAGTTCAGCAAGTTTCAGTAATTTCAGGTATTTAGTTTTGGCTATTTACAATAAGCTAGAAAGTAACAAGGCATCTATATAATGATTTAGTAATCATAATCTTTTGTTATTTTTTACCTTCAGTTACATTAGGTGTGTGTGTTTTAAGGTTCACATTTGTTTTTTAATAAAATTTATTTAAGTATATCATTCATACATAAATAATAAGTGTATAGTAAAGTTGTGAATTTACAAAACAAGCATGCATGTTATCATATAGAGCTCCCACTCATCACCCCACCACCACCACCTTGCATTGTTGTGAAACATGTTACAAACTATGAAAGAAGATCATCAAAATATTATTATTAACACTAACCATAGCCCACATCTTACATTTGGTGTATTTTTCCTCTAACCCACCCAATTATTAACACCTTATATCAGTATTATTATAATAATAATGTGTTTTTATCAAGAGGGGTGCTAAATTTTGTCATATGCCTATTCTGTGTCAAATGAGATGATCATGTGCTTTTTCCCTTTATCTTGTTAATGTGGTATATTACATTAATTGATTTTCTTATGTTGCACCACCCTATCATACCAGGGATAAATCCCACTTGATCATGGGGTATAATTCTTCTAATGTGCTGTTAGATTGAGCTTGCTAGCATTTTGTTGATTATTTTGCATGCATATTCATAAGGGATATTGGTCTGTGATTTTCTTTTCTTGTAGTATATTTATCTAGCTTTGGGATTGGAGTGTTGTTAGCCACATAAAATAACTTATTAAGCATCCCCTCCTCTTCAATTTTTTTGGAAGAGTTCGAGCATGATTGGTGTTAATACTTCTTAAAACGAATTGTGTTAAAATTCACCTATAAAGCCATCTGGTCCTCCATTTTTCTTTGTTGGGAAGGTTTTGACTACTGAATCAATCTCTTTACTTGCTATTGGTTTGTTGAGATCTGTTTCTTCTTGAGTCAGCGTTGATAGATTGTGTGTTTTAGGAATTTGTCCCTTTCATCTAGGTTATCTAATTTGTTGGTATATAGTAGTTCATAATACACTCATAATCTTTTTATTTTTATGGTTTAGGTAGCATTGCCTGCCCATTCATTTCTGGTTTTAGTTATTTTCATTCTCTGTCTGTTTTCTTTTCCTTTTTTCGTTTTTCTGAGGACTGAACACAGAACTTTGTACATGGGAATGAGGTGCTCACCACTGAGCCACATTCACTTCCCAGTGAGAGTTGGTTTTTCATTTGTTTGTTTGATTGTTTTTAGGAGATACTGGGCATTGAACCCAGAATCGTACATGGGAAGCAGGTGCTCAGCCACTTAAGCTACATCCATTCTCCCTGTTTTTACTGACTAAAGGTTTGTTGAATTTATTGAGCTCTTCAAAGAAAAAATTTTGGTTTTGTTGATTCTTTATATATTTTAATTCTCTATATCATTTATCTCTACTCTAATCTGTATTATTTCCTTCCTTCTGTTTACTTTGTGTTTAGTTTGCTCTTTCCTCTATATCCTTTCATTGTGAAGTGAGGTCTCTGATTTGAGATCTTTCTTCTTTTTTCACGTGAGCGTTTAGAGTTATAAATTTCTCTCTCAACACTGCCTTTGCTGCCTCACATAGTTTGCTATGTTATGTTTTTGTTTTCATTTACCTCAAGTTATTTTCTAAATTCCTTTGTGACTTCTTCTTGATCCCTTGGTTGTTTATGAATGCTTAGTTTAATTTCTACATATTTGTGAAATTTCCAGTTCTCCTCTGTGTTTGATTTCTAGTTTCATTCCACTGAGGTCAGAGAAGATAAAGTGAATGATTGCAATATTTTTTATTTTATTGAGACTTGTTTTGTGACCTAACATATGGTCTATTTTGTAAATGGATTCATGTGTATTAGAGAAGAACATATATTCAGCTGCACTGGGGTGAAATATTTCATAAATCTGTTAGTTCTAGTTGGTTTAGAGTTTTCTCATTCAAGTTTTCTGTTTCCTCATTGAACTTCTATGTGTTCTATCCTTTATTGAAAGTGGTTTACTGAAGTCTCCTACTATTAATGTAGAACTGTCTATTTCTCATATATGAAGTAAAAATTTACTTCATATATTTTGGGGCTCTGTCATTAAGTGCAAATATATTTATACCTTCTATGTCTTCTTATTGAATTGACCCCTTTATCAGTATATCATGACCTTCTTTGTCCCCACAACATATTTTGACTTAAAGCCCATTGTTTTCTGAAATTAGTATAGCTACCTCAGCTCTATTTTGCTTATTATTTGCATGGTTTATTTTTTCCATCCTTTCACTTTCAATTTACTTATTTCTTTGAACTTAAGGTGAGTCTTTTGTAAAGAGCATGTAGTTGGGTCGTGCTCTTTTATCCATTTTGTCAATTTTCTGGCTTTTGACTGGAGATTTAATTACTTTACCTTTAAAGTAACTTTTGATAATGAAGGACTTTGTTCTTCTATTTTACTATTTGGACTTTATAAATCTTATACCCTTTTTGTCCCTCAATTCTTCTATTAATGCTTCTTTTCATGTTTATTTGATTTCCTCTATTATATCATTTTGAATCTTTCTTCTCATTTCTTTCTAAAGATTTATTTATTTATTTATTTAATTCCCCTCCCCTCCCCCGGTTGTCTGTTTTCTGTGTCTTTTTGCTGCGTCTTGTTTCTTTGTCCGCTTCTGTTGTCATCAGCGGCACGGGAAGTGTGGGCGGCACCATTCCTTGGCGGGCTGCTCCCTCCTTCGCGCTGGGCGGCTCTCCTTATGGGTGCACTCCTTGCGCGTGGGGCTCCCCTACGCGGGGGACACCCCTGTGTGGCACGGCACTCCTTGCGCGCATCAGCACTGCGCATGGGCCAGCTCCACACAGGTCAAGGAGGCCCGGGGCTTGAACCGCGGGCCTCCCATGTGGTAGACGGACGCCCTAACCACTGGGCCAAAGTCTGTTTCCCCTCATTTCTTTCTGTATATATTTTTCTAAGAGTGTTTTTGTGGTTACCATGGGGCTTAAATTTACCATCTTAACTCTATAATAGTCATATTTGATTTGCTACCAGTTGTATCTTGCTTATACACTGCTCCTTTACCCCTCCATCTTCCATCTTTTTGTTGTACATCTGACAAATTATATCTTTATCATAGTATGCCAAAAACTATTGATTCATCATTACTTTTTATGCTTTTGCATTTTAGAACATGTAAGAAGTAAAAACATGGTGTTAAATACCAAAATATGCAATACAATAATAATGTATTATTGTATTGTAATGTATAAATAATAATTTATACTTATTCCTGGGTTTACCTTTATTTTTTTATACCACTTTGATCCCACTGCCTAGTGTCCTTTCCTTTTAGTCTGAAGAATTCCCTTTAATATTGCATTTAAGCCTGGTCTAGTGGTGATGAACTCCTTTGACTGTTTATCTGAGAATGTCTTAATTTTCCAATCATTTTTGAATAGTCTTGTTGAATATAAAATTCCTGGCTAGCAATTCTTTTTTTCCCAGCCCATTAAATGTTTTGTCCTTCTGTCTTCTTGCTTCCTTGGTTTCTGATCAGAAATTGGCATTTACTCTTATTGGGCTTCCTTTTTTATAACATGCTACTTTTTCTCTTGCCGCTTTCAGAAATCCTTTCTTGTCTCTGACATTTGACAGTTTGATTACTATGTGTCTGGATGTGGTTATTTTGGTGTTAGTCCAGCTTGGGAGTTTGTTGGGATTCTTGAATGTTTATATTCATGTCTTTCATTAAATTTGGGAAGTTTTCAGCCATTATTTGACTGTTCCTTCTGTCCCTCTCTCCTTTTCTTCCCTTTCTGGGACTCCCATAACGCATATATAGGTACACATGAAGGAGTCCACAGTTACTCAGGCTTTGGTCACCTTTATTCATTCTTTCTTCTTCCTCTCCTCAGCCTGAGTCTTTCAGTTGTCTTGTCTGAGTTCACTGATTCTTTTATCTGCCAGCTTCAATCTGCTGTTGAAATCCTCTAGGGAATTTTTCATTTCAGTTATTATGGTCTTCAACTCTAGTATTTCCATTTAGTTCCTTTTAAATTTTTCTCTTTATTGAGATTCTCATGTTGTTTACTCATCCTTTTCCTAATATCCTTTTGTTCTTTCTTTGCATTTTTCTTTATCTACTGGTGAATACTGAGAATCTTTTTTTTTTTTATTTTAAAAGTATTTTCCAGTATGTCCAAAGTGTGGGCTTCTTCACTGTGGCTTCTGAACATTAATCTTATTCCATTGGATAGGCCATCACTTCCAGTTTCTTTGGTTGTCTTGCAATTTTTTGTTGCACACTGTACATTTTAATATTTTAAAGTGTTTACTCTGAAGTTTAGTACCTGAGCTCTCTATTTCTTAAATTTATATTCAACTCTGATATGACAGAGATTTCCTTGAATGCCAGGAGCTTGCAAATATGAAGGAACCAAGATAAAATCACTTTTCATAGTCTTTGCAAATTGGCTCTCTTTGGCTATTGTTCTCCTTCAGTGTTTAGCCCTCCTTTCTAGAAGACCCAAGGCAAATGTGAAATGTAGTATCTTCCCTGTCTTTTCTGAGCCTTCATCTCATCCTGGGCTTGTGTTTTTTCTTCCCCCCCCCCCCCATGGTCTTAGGAATCTCCCTGATTACAGGAATTCAAATGTCTCCTTTATTCATTGTGCAATAAATTTTCTTCCCCTTCCCCAGGTGCTCTACTGTATGTCCTAAAGCCCCAGATTTCTTGGACTTAATTATTTCTTACACTTCTTTAGCTGACTATAAGCTGCTTTAGCCTGCAGGGCATGTTTTATGAAGGCAAAATTGAAATGTGTTTCCTGGTTCACTCTTTCAGGCTGCTACTTGGTAGATTGATATCAACATACAATGCAACATAGTATGTGTATGGCAGTTACTCTGCTCCCTCCTGAACAGGGCTAGCAGCCCATAGTAGAAGCATAGACTGGCTACACATCCTGCTGGTAAGGGGGTGAGGGAGGGCCAGCTAGGCTGCCATGAGATTCTTCTATCATTATTTTAAAGGTAAGTATTTTGATTCAGCCCTTGTCCAGTTCCAGCAACCTTTTAGCTCTTTTCCAGAATTATGAGGAAGATTGCTCTGCCAGTTTTTACTAGTTGTTCCAAGAGTCTGTGGGCGAACAACACTTTGGAGCATGCTACATGGCCATCTTGGTCTTATTTTGTTCTTTTGAAAAATGACTTTGTGTATCTTTTTTTTTTTTTTTTTCCCAATGTTTACCTTATCTCTTTGGAGATATTTTAAAAGCTTGTCTTTCATTTTAAATTTATCTGATATATTATTTTTAAAAAATTAGGTAGAGATTATTTAGTTTATTATATACGTCTGTCAAAAAGGCAGTAAAATATAATGGAAAAAGCATAGACTTTATCACCAGATCCCCTACTTTCAAAGACCGGCTCTGCCAATGCTCAGTTACGTGATCTTGGGCAAATAACTTAACCTCTCTGTGCTTCTGACCTTTATCTTTTAAAAGCAGATAACAGAGTAGTTGTGAGGATTGAATTGACTGGTATTTATGAAGCAAATACAGTCATGCCTAGCACGTAGTCAGTTCTGGGTTAAGTTTTTGATATTATTATTAGAGTCATTTTCCTCCAAATATATCATATTATTTCCCCCTCTGATCTCATAGTTCCCTGGTTCTATTTGCTTCCTTGACTGTGGGTGTACTTGTGTTAGAGGATACATTCCAATCCCTGTCACAGCTTCTCTTGATGACACTGGGGTTGGGAGAAAGACTACTATGTCTCAAGTTAGAGAACCACTGCTGCCACAACCCCTATCTCTGCCTGACACTGATCTTCTATAAGATTTTCTTTTCCCTCACTTCAAATTACTGACTTTAGGGTGTGTAAGTGTGGTCAGAAGACGATCACATATGTTGTGAACTGCTCCTCAATTCAGCTGGCCAGCAGTGTGCCTCTGAGTTGCCATCTGCTGTTGGCTTGCAATAGTTTGTCCTGGACATTGGTAGCATCTGACCACCTTCTCCTCTGCATTGCTGTCTTCCCCACCCCTCACCTTAGCAACGAGGGACCCAATCATCTTCTCTTGCTTTAAGCTAGTTTGAGAGATCCTTCAAATTCCCATTCCCTGTTTTGGGCTTTTCCAGCGTTGGGTTTTATGGAAAGAGCTGATGATCTTTGCTAGTATTCTTTCTTCTCAAGACCTAAAGGTCATGATTCACTATTTGGTTTTGCAGAAGAATAAATAGAGGCTTAGTGTGGGATAGTAACTGGTGTTTACTGCATACCTATTATATGTGATATGTAGGTACTAGTGCTGTCATGATGATGATAGCAACACCCCCCTCACCCCACAACCTGGTAAGAAGTGCTGTATATATTCTAAGCCAAGTCCTCACAAAAAATTCCCTTAAGGAAGGTAATGTAACTTTTTTTCTCTGCGATGAAGATGCTGAAGCTCAGAGAGATTAGGTAACTGACTCAAGACAGAACGAGTGGCAGAGGCTGGATGTGATCTTCTGCTGGAAGACCTGGACCTCGCTCCTTTCTCCCTTTCTGCTTAAAGTACTCTCTGTATGAAATGCCTTGCCGGAGACCCAGTGAAGCAGGCTAGTAAGAAAGGGAATTGATAGACAGATCTGGAACCTGGCAGAGAGTCATGTGGACATCAGTAACACCCAGGATGGCTGCTGGAAAACTCTTATCCCCAGGAGTCTGCTATCCAGAACAAATACTTCTTCTGGATGCAAGGAAAAGCCCCGGATATTTCCCAAGGACTTTATCATTGGGTGCTCACTGGGGGTTGATGAGTGGGATGATCAATCAAAACAACAAGTGGTGGTAGGATTGGCTGGGGGAGAAGTGCTTTGTTTGGTGGTAATGTTTTGACGATGCTCTTTGATCATTGGTTGGGAAGGTTTGGCCGTGGTTCGGGTTATGTTGGTGGTGGGGTGGGCTGTGAGAGTCCTATGTGATGTTGTGTGTGTTTGTTTTGTAGGTTTGCAACTGTGAACTTGTTGTTTGTGTATGTTTATGTGTAAGTGATATACTTCAATAAATTTTTTAAAGATCTGAAAAGAAAGAGCTGGAACCCCTCCCCTGCCATTAGCAAAGGGGTGGAATAATTAATAGTTTATAAAGCAGACATGAACCCTGAGTACACTCTTGCCTCTGGACCCGTTCCTGCCCTCTGTGCGCTGCTCTGGCCATTTTTCCTCTGCCACGTGGCCATGCAACCTGGGGATTTATAATCTATAATGGGGAATTGTAGCCTGTAAATCAGCCCTCTTTATCCCTTTTCGCCTTCCCCCTCTTTACTTGGGACCCCTGCTCTGTTGTTTTCTCCCATTTCTCTTCCCTCCTGCCTGAATAAATTACTGGCCTAAGTCACCCGGTGTGCTCTTGAATTCATTTCTGCAGCGTAGCCAAGAACCTAAACAATATCCGGTAATACCAGGACCCGATGGCATCCCTGCCACCACAATCCAGTCAAATGACCCCTGATAAGAGCCACACACTACAATCTGGGTCCCTGCTCTCCTGTTCCAATGCCTAAAGATATTGGCCAGTCTTTATAATGTGGTCTAGAAGCTACTGAGTGGAAAAATACCACCAGAGAACTGAGAAAGGTAAAGAAGTAGAAGGACAAACACTTTATTTATCACTCTTGACTCCATTACAAAAGATCTGCAAAGCTCACCGAAGAAATCAATCTGCAAATCATGTTATGCTTACTAAAACAGTAAGTTAAGCCTCCCTGGCTCTACCTGCAGTGTCCTGAAGGCATTCTCCTTGCCCTTTCTGTTTTATTTTAGGGCCCAGCACAAAAGGCTTTCACCTCAGTGTAATTAACTTTTTATCATTAAGATTCTGAAAAATTGAATTGTGTTGGACACAGGTCACCATAATGAGAATTTAATGGCGACGTATTACAATGCAAGCTACCTTTGAATGCGTTCTAAAGGCATCACATTGCTACTGAGCTATGCAAATTTCCGTCTCAGTGGCCCTTTTTCTTCCCCACTGTGGCATCTGGCCCCCTCCCCACTTTCCTCTCATCTCTTAAACAATGATTCCCTCATTTTCATATTAATTGCATCACTTAACTGAGATAATGCTCCCTCTGAAATGAGCAAAGGGATGAATCACCGAAACGGGCCATTATTCTTTTTGCTTAACCAATTTCACAGGCCCCGCACAAAGCACTGTCTTCATTTGGCTTCCTATAATTGCTTATCATTAGGCCCAGCCGCCCCACGAAGTACCTTTTTATTTATTTAAGTCTCATCTCTGATGGATGGAAAATGAGTCACTTGCATATCTGAGGAGGCCAGATTGCTCCGTGACCAGGCAAGGGGGTGGTGGGATACCCCGGAGAACCCGGAAGGCGAGTATCAAGGTGAAGCAGCCGCGCACCGCGCCACACCTTCGCCTTTGCCACGGGGAACCGCGGGGCAGCCATCGGCATCAGGGAGTCCCGGGGCATGGCAGAAACCCACCTGCTCCCCCTTAGCTAGAAGAGGGAAGGCTTCCCCCAGGAAAGGAGGCAGTTTGATCCCAACAGAGTGGCGCAGGAGGCTGCCCAGGTGTCCTTTCTCAAGGGAACATAGTACCCCACCTCCACGACTTGGTCAGGTGAGAGGCTGTGCCCGGGGCTGGACCCATCAGCTGAGATGGCTCAAGGAAGAGTGTGAATCAAACTCTCTCTCTCCCTCTCTTCTCCATCCCTCTCTCTCTCCCTTGCCCCGTCTCAGAATGGTGAATGAGAGAGAGGAAAGGACATTTTCTGAGGGAGATTATGCTATCAACCTCGACTTCCTCGCCATGAAAAGGGGCAGCTCCTACTGCCTGTCAGGAGCCTAGAGATGGATTCTGAGCACACTGTGTGTGCTTTTGTCCCTGCGGGTAAGCGGGGCTGTCACAGAGCTGCCTGTCAAAGGCCTTGCGACTTGCTGCGTTGCAATAGCGTTTCTCAGATGTCGCTGCGGTGATTCGTCCGCCGGTTCTGTCCCCTTGCTGCTGTAATCTGACCTGCTGCCTCATCCTGTCCTGAGCTCCGCCCTCCCCAGGCTCCTGCGCATTCTCGACTTCGGCCCCCACGCGAACCCACGGGGCCTGGCAGGGGTAGGCATAATTTCTCTGAGAAAGGAAGGACAGTTTACTGACTTGTTCCTTCCTTTTTACATTTGATGCTTTCCTGGGACAGTGATTAAGACTGTGATTCACCTTGCACAGTCACCTTTTTCTTGGCCCGGAAGGGAGATGCCCGTAAGAAAGCCCGGGGCACTTTGTTCAGGGTAGAGTCCTCAAGCAGTAGCTCTCAAAACGGGGTCCAGGGACCAGCAGCATCAGCATCAGCATGGGAAGCTGTTAGAACGGTAAAATCTCAGGCCCCAGCCCTGAGTACTGAATCAGAAAATCTGAGGATGCAGCTCCGCAATCTGAATTTTTGCAAACTCTCTACGTAATTCTGATGCACATTGGAGGTGTAGAACCACTAGCTGAGGGAACCATAATTTGGGTTAGGCTTTTAATTTTTCCATAATGCTTTCTCCTGCAACATCTCTATCTACACTATAATGCTGGAAAACAGGCAGGAGAGACAGAGTGGCCCATTTTGCAGATCATACAGTGGTTAAACAATTTGCTCTGAGTTCCCCAACCTGTTGTAGCTAGAAATTGTCTTCCTACTTCCAGGCTAAGGCATTTTCCACTCTAAGTTAGTGAGCAAAGACAAGCTGAGTGTCGAAGAGAGCAAAATTAAGGAATCAACAGGCGAACAAGAAGGGGAGGATTTCCATACTCCTCCAGTTACGATTTAAATCACACTGAAAAACCTTAGGAAAGGGGAGACCCAAGGTAGGGCTTAGGGTCTTAAGTCTGAAAGACCCTGAGGAGCAGGGTTGTAGTCTGGCTCTACCTCTTATTAGCCCTGAGCCTTGGTTTCCTGATTATAAAATGGGGCTGATAGTAGCTGTGTTTACCTTAGAGGTTGCTTTGAGGGCCAGAGAACAAAATGCATATAAGTTCATTAGCATACGTTAGGATCACAGCAAGCAGTTAATATATATTCATATTGTTAAGAGCTTAACTAAAATGGGGGTGAAGTCAGACTCTTTTCTCAGCTCCTGACCAAAATTATGAGGTCAGCAGATGTTTCCTGGGCTCCTCCTATATCCCCTGGCTTGCATTGCAAGGTCCTCTCTTAAGAACCAGGCAAGATGTTGGGTGAGAGTTGTAAATGCTGAGACAATGGGAACTGCAAGGAGAGGCATGGTCCTGGGGTAGCCAGAGGTGCAGAGCTTAAGGGAAACTGAGGACTGTCTTTAGGAAGAGGCATTATGCCTGGAGTTAGGAAATAGAACCCAGCATGGTTTGGGCACTTGTTGACTGAGTTTTAATACAGAATCAGGCAGGCAGGGATGTAGGATGCAGAGCACGTTGAGAGAGGACTTTCAGGGTCAGGTCCATGAACCATGACTGGTAACGGTATTTTTGTGTGGGGGCTAGCATTCTGGCGTGAGGATGGGTCTGATGGTTTAGAGTTCATGAGGGCCCTCTGCTTTGCTAGATGCCATGGCAATTTTAGTTTGCCAAAGGGCTGTCACTGCAGAGTAGCTTTCTCACCAAAGTCAGCAGCCATGTGACAAAGATGGCTGCTGATCTCTGCTGAGGTCTTTGCCTTCCCCTCCACAATCTACTGTCTCTCCCAGCCCAACTCCCAGAGCTCAACTGTCAGCTATCATGCATTGGGCTTGTCTTTTCTGGAAACTCCTATATCAGTTTGGTTGCTCTGCTTTCTTCTTGAGATCAGCTGCAAACTATCAGAATATTGCAGGACTCTTCTCCTGTTGCGCTGCTATGTGGGCCAAGCCTCTTGGGGATTTTATGCTTAAGTGATCCTCTAGTCTTCTCTCACATGGCTGAATCAAATATGGCAGAGCTTCCTTTTTCTGTGTCTGTGTGTCTTTCTCTGTGTCTCCATTTTTATCAGACTCAGCAAGAGGACAAAGAGTCAACATGAATCACATCCCACTGATGTAGTCCAATCAAAAGCCCTAAAGTGATCTTATCAAGTTATCTAATCCAAGGGCCTTCAGATGAATTTAATACACTCAAAGGGTATCACACCCACAGGAATAGATTTAGTTTAAAAAACATAATCTTTCTCTTTTGGGGATTCATAAAATAATCTCAATCTGCCATAATGTCCAATTAAATCTTTGTATTACATTATTGAGAGGACTTTGAGAACTATTAAGGGTGAGATTTCTTCCTGTTTCCTGTGGCTATAGGGGAGAAGGAACACTGGGAACTTTTGATGTGCCCCCTTCTTCTCCAGTAGAGAAGGTGTGACTCATGGAATTGGTGGTACCTTCCTTGGGCTATGCGTGGGGAGTGAAAGGATCCCACCCCTTGTAAAGGTAACACAGGTCTCCAACTCCCTGTCTCTCTCTGACTTGGTGGCTGGCCTTGTTTGTACAGGTGGTTAAGAAAGGCTGTTCTGTTTTACCAGAACTTTGCAGAGGAATATCTGAGGCTTGTGCAACATTAACAAGTGAATCAGTAGTTTGCCTCCTACTTGACAACTCACCCATGCGCCTGTGTCTTTATGGTCAGGACTCTGAGGGGAGTAGGTGTAAGAACCCCTAACTCCTTAACAGCGCTGTCCATTCCACCTTCTGCTGCCTGTAGAAGTCCTTGCTGCAATACTTCCAACAAATAGCCCTTTAGCTTCTGCTTGCATGCTATCAATAATAGGAACACATTACTTTTCAAGCCAATTTCTTCATTTAGACTGTGAAACTTTTCAGTGAAGAAGATACATCATCAGTGAATCCCTATTACCTAGAATCATGCTTGGCATTTAGCAGGGGCTGAATAACCCCTTGTTGAATTAGTGAATGCATGAATGAGAAGTATATTTATTCCAATGCTGGAGTTAGATAGTACATTGCAACTCATTTTTATTGATGTAGAAACTGAAGAATATGAATTTCAAGTAGTTTTTTCTGATAGATTAAGTTCCCCAACAAAAGCACCTTCTTAGTCTTACTCTGATTACTTGAAGGTGTGAATCCATTTATAAGACGTTTGGAAGATATTTTTAATTAAGGTGTGGCCAATTGAATCAGGGTATCAGTAATCTGTACTCCTAGTGGGGATTTCTTATAAAGAGAAACTGGAAATCACAGAAGCCAGAAAGGTGAGGGAATGACCAGAAGACAGAAAAGCAGAGATACAAACTAAGGGTCCCCAAGGATTGCTTTCAGCCAGCACCAGAATGCTGTATGATGGGAGAAAGCTACCCTTGCTGATATCTTGATTTTGGTCTTCTAGCCTCAAAACTGTGAGCTAATGAGTATTTATTTCCACCAGCCCATTGTGTGGTATTTGTCATAGATGACTGGCAAACTAAGATAGTTTTTCACGTTTAAACAGTCAAGCAGAGGAATTGTATCCATCATCCATGTGGTATCTAAGCCCCCTCTTGATCTAGAGGTGGAGTGGATATCACCATCCCAGGGTCCACAGAATGGAGGAATAAAATATGGATTAAAGTGAACTTACTGGGAAACGGACTTTGGCCCAGTGGTTAGGGCGTCCGTCTACCATATGGGAGGTCCGCGGTTCAAACCCCGGGCCTCCTTGACCCGTGTGGAGCTGGCCATGTGCAGCGCTGATGCGCGCAAGGAGTGCCCTGCCATGCAGGGGTGTCCCCCGCGTGGGGGAGCCCCACGCGCAAGGAGTGCGCCCCGTAAGGAGAGCTGCCCAGAGTGAAAAGAAAGAGCAGCCTGCCCAGGAATGGCGCCGCCCACACTTCCGGTGCCGCTGAGCCGCTGACGACAACAGAAGCGGACAAAGAAACAAGACGCAGCAAATAGACACCAAGAACAGACAACCAGGGGAGGGGGGGGAATTAAATAAATAAATAAATCTTTAAAAAAAAATAAATAAATAAAGTGAACTTACTGATATTCTACTATAAAACCATTGTGACTAGTAATAGAAGAAATTGTAGCATTGAGGTGGAGAAAGGGACTGAGGGCTGGGATAGGGAAGAAGAGATGGGATGTGGGGGCATTTTTGGTATTTTGAGTTGCCCTAAATGATATTGCAGGGTCAGATGCTGGACTTTATATACCCTACCTTTTTTTTTTTTTTTTTTTTTTTTAATTGACTTTGTAATAATATTACATCAAAAATATATATGTGAGGTCCCATTCAACCCCGCTCCCCCACCCCCCCCTCTCCCCCCCCAACAACACTCGTTCCCATCATCATGACACATCCATTGGATTTGGTAAGTACATCTTTGGGCACCTCTGCACCTCATAGTCAATGGTCCACATCATGGCCCATACTCTCCTCCATTCCATCCAGTGGGCCCTGTGAGGATTTACAATGTCCGGTGATTGCCTCTGAAGCACCATCCAGGGCAGCTCTATGTCCCAAAGACACCTCCACCTCTCATCTCTTCCTGCCTTTCCCCATACCCATCGTCCACCATGTCCACTTTTCTCAATCCAATACCACCTCTTCTATGTGGACATTGGATTGTATATACCCTACCTTAACCTACTGAATGTACTGGGGGAGAGTGTGAACTACAGGGTAAACTATTATTTATGTGGTGTAGCAGTCTCCAGAATGTGTTCATTGGGTGTGATGAGTGTGCCACAATGATACAGGAGGTTGTTGGTGTGGGAGGAGTGGGGAGTGGGGAGGGTGGAGGGTATATGGGAACTTCATATTTTTTAATGTAACTTTTTTTGTGTGATGTATGTATCTTAAAAAAATACAATTTACAAAAATGATGGGGTGTTTTTTAAAAATGTTTTTTAATGTAATGTTCTTTGTATCTATTAACTTTAATAAAAAAAAGTGTAAAAAACAAAGAAAAAAGAAAGGAAAAAGAGTCAATAGGATTCTAGGACTGGAATCTCACTCCCTTACCACCTCGATTCTCCACTATACTGTTTCTTAGGGTTAATTTTTTCCTTCCTGCGGAATTTAAAACCTACAACAGATGACAAAAGGAAAACACATGAAACCAAGTAGAGAAAACTGAAGTTTCCACTCGTAGTACTGACATGGTAGGCCATCTTTTACAGAATTCAAACGATTAATGCGGCCTGGAGATTTTAGTATAAGCTTCCATCATGATGGAGGTAGGCTTGACCTTAGAATTTGTGGTAGATTGAATTATGTTCCCCAACAAATACATGTTCTTAATCTTAACTTGGGTCCCTGTGGGTTAAACCTGCTGTAAATAGCACTTTTTAAGATATTAGTTTTAATGTGTGGTGCTGAAACTGGGTAGGTCTTAATCTGGATTACCGGGGGCCTTATAAAGGAAATGAATCTGGAAGTCACAGGAGTTGGAAAGGAGAGGACATTGTCATGTGATGGGAGGCAGAAATACAAGTCAAGGAAAAAGGATTGCTAGTAGTCCCTGACAGAATCCTGCAGATTTTTGGAAGAAAAGTGAGCCTGGCAGATGATTTTGGACTTCTTCTAGCTCCAAATCCATGAGCCAAGAAATTCCCAATGCTTAATCTCAAGTCAGTTTGTAGCAGCTCTGGCAAACTAAGACAGCCATGAAGGCTGGGCAAGAATTAGATGGGCAAGGGAGCAGAGATGAGTTAATGCATTCACTTGCAAAGGTGTTAAGAACACATTGAGCTTGGTGAGTGTGGAGGACAGTGAGGTGACTGATTGGGAGTTGTGGAAAATAAGGTCAGGGCAAAGTGGGGCCAGATTGTGAAGGGAAGTCTTGGTCAAGGTATGAAAAGTTGGGGCCATTGTATGATCTAGAGTGCAGAAACAACAGAATAAGGTTGTACTTTACAAGGGATAATTTGAAAGTAATAGTTGGGCTGGATTAGAACATGAGAAACTGGAAACCATCATTATACCTGCTGGCAATTCAAATTACCATTGTATTTATTTCAGTAGTGCTCTTTTCTCTGGCAATGTTTTGTCAAAGATGGGCAGGCTAATGGAAGTGTTTCCTTGGTGCTCCCAAATCAAACCATACACTTTACCTCTCTGGGTCTCAGTTTACTTGGGTATAAATATGAATTAACCTATTCCATATACTGCTTCTGTGATGGATTGAATCATGTTTCCCCACAGAGAAGGTGTCTTTAATCTTAATCCACATTCTTCTGCGTGTGAACCCAATGTAAACAGGGTCTTAGGATGTATTATCAGTTATCATTAGGTGTGGCCCACTGAGTCAGGGTGGATCTTAATCCGTATTATTGGAGGCCTTCTAAGGAGAAGGAATTGGGAGCCAGAAGTTAAAGAAGGCCTTAGGCAGAAGCCAGAAGTCAGTAGAAACAACAAGAGCAGACACATTGAGAGAGAAATCAGCATGTGATAGGAGACAGAGGTACAAGAAATAATCTCAAAATGCAATAGTTCAGACACAACAAAGATTTACTTCTTTTTCATTTAATAACTTATCGGGAATGCCTGAGGTTAGCAGTGGCGGAACTGGTAGCTGGTGTCGAGGAGATACTTGCTGCTCCATGCAGTCGTTCAGGGACTCATACTGACATTGGCTCTGCCATCTTTAACACATGGTTTCCAAGTCTACCCTGGTTATCACTGTTAACTTTCCTGCCACAGGAAGGAGAAGAGCATGGAAGAGTCTGAAAGGCTTTAGAGACCAGGTCTTGATGTGACATACATCACTTCTGCTCACTTTCTTTTGGCTCAAATTTAGTCACATGGCCATACCTAATTGCAAGGCAGGTGGGGAAATTCACTCTAGCTGCATATGAAAGAAGAAAATAATAGATCTTAGTGGACAGTAGAATATTTATCATGGAAAATCAAACAGGTATTTTAATTTCTATTTTACTTATGAAGACAGTGAAACCCCGGTTAAGTGAATTCCTTTTGAAAACATCAGCAACCACATAGTCTGGAAAAAGATTCAAGGACATTCCATTACCCCCTATTTATACTTCAGCCATCATATTAATTAATCGTAAAACCAAGGGTTTTGAAAATATCTACAACCTGCCCAGTTCTGTGTGCTGTGTCATTCCTGGAATTTAGCGGTGGGGGTAGTTCTGCTGGTTTTCTAAGTGGAGACTGACAAATTTTCTTATGTTGAATGGACAGTTACTTTTCTTTCACTTTCCTTCACTGTGGATTTCTAAGCACCATGTGAAATCCACTGTCAAATACCCTACTTTTTCCAAGAACGGCTGAGTTTTCTGGATAATATGTCGCATAGTAAAAGCCCTATATAATTCTTAAGGTTGAAAATTTTGAATTGAAATCACTTGCTGTTTTATAAAAATCTTTGTAGCATATAGTATGGGATTTTAGAATCAGGCAGCAAGGAGTTTAGTTTCAGTTCCTCCTCTTTAACCAGTTCACTTAGACTTTCAAAGTTGTAAATAATACTAATAATATTTGTCTTAGTTTGCTAGGGCTGCTATGAAAAATACCACACAATGGGTTGGCTTAAACAACAGGAATTTATTGTTTCACACTTTTGAAGGCTAGAACTTCAAGGTCAAGGTATCAGCAAAACCATGCATGCTCCAAAGATGGTGGCTTTCTGGCAATCCTGTGTCATCTGATAATGTCTCTCTGTCTCATTTACTGGTTCAGTGTGACTCCAAATTTCCTCTTCTTCATAAGGACTTCAGGGATATTGGATTACGATCCAATCTCATTCAGTTTGGGCACACCTTAACTAACAATATTTTCAAAGATCCTATTACAAAACCCAGGGCTTAGAACTTGAATATGTCTTTGTGGGGGCCATGATTCAATTTAGCATAATAATAATAATAATGATAATGATCATAATAATTTAAAAATCAACCATGTTGACCTTGAATGAATGTTGGGTAAATAAAATGAGATAATGATTGTGAAAGGAATATGAAATTAGAACGTGACACAGAAATATAGAATCATTATCATAATCAATTTTACCAGAGTATTGAATGCAGAAAATCTTGCCAGGAAATGTCCATGATTTTAGCTTTTCTCTAAATAATAATACCATTTTGTGCCAGCTACTGTTCTACGCACATTACATATAATACCTCATTTAATCCTGAAAAATTTTATGAAGAGACAATGTATTTAGGCCAATTTTATGATGAGGAAATTGAGTCCCAGAAAGATAAGTAATCTGTC
This sequence comes from Dasypus novemcinctus, assembly GCF_030445035.2. Taxonomy (NCBI): domain Eukaryota; kingdom Metazoa; phylum Chordata; class Mammalia; order Cingulata; family Dasypodidae; genus Dasypus; species Dasypus novemcinctus. Next base: position 195,829,921 of record NC_080673.1, on the reverse strand, counting down.
CAAAGTCTTAGAACTGGTAAGTAGTAGAGTTGGATGAAAAACCAGGAACTCTGTATCTTATTAAGTATGTTATTCTGCCTCCTTAGTTATAAGCAAACAACTAAAAACTTTATCTGGCTGTAGTATTACTTTCTAAGTTATCATAGTGGTATTTTTCCCAAGGCATCTTATAGAATTTATAGTTGCCTCTATCATATGGTGATTTTTCTGGGATCCACCTTGTTGCTTAGGATGGTGAGTATGCTGTTGAAGATGGAGCACTTGACTAAGAACCAGACATGGGTGTTTTAGTTTCTCCTTTGTTATTAACATTCTTGAATAGGTGATTTAATATCTTTGAATCTCAGGTTCTTTTGCTCTACAATAGGAATATATATTCTATCTCCCAGGGTTACTATAATAATTAAAGGGGACAGTAAATGTAAAAATGCTTGAGAAAGTAAAAAAATAATTTGTGATATCCAAATCCATATTCTAAAAATGTAATTAAATATTGGCTATGTATCTGAGAGAGTATGCAACATTTTTATTTGTTGTCATGAAGCGCAATGTTGTATGTGAGCTAGGGCTTATTATTATCACCATTGGGAACTGAGAGCCAGAGGAATAGGAATAGGTTTGTCCATAGTTAGTAAGAATGAGGTTGGCAATGTGTGTAATGTTGAGGAAAGAGTATTGACTATGGAGGCAAAAGATTTGGATTTGAGGTCCAGCTCTGGCAAATATTAGCTGTGTGAGCTTAGGAAAATCACTTTCCTTCTCTGAGACTACTTCCTACTCAGATAGAAATAATAATGACCCATATCCCCATAATCTCACAAGATTATTATGAGGATCATAAAATCAATATATCTAAATTATCTCAAGGATTTTTTAATGGCTTTGATACCATTCAATCATTCTTGGCTAAGTCACTCTGTGATAGCATTAGCCATATGGAGGGAACTTTATGCTGTTGCAGTTTGCTTACTTTTTAAGCGAGGTCCGGAGCAGGGCTTTGGTGAATGAGAGTCAAGTTTTCAAAGATGGATTCTTTGGTTAGGTAATATTAATATAGGGCTCTTTAAAGTTTATTCTAGTGTAACCTGCCACCAAATGTAGAACTATACTAAATGGTATCGTTGAAAGATTTTCCTCCAACTTCAGTTTCAATAATTCCAACAACAGAAACTCACTCACAAGGCATATTCTAGCTTGGCATTCAATTTAATTAATATTTATTGAGTCAGGCATTATATGTGAGCTCACGCAAAGGAGTGAATTGTCAAATCAGAGTTACATGAATCAGATATCTAAGCCAGTATCAAGATTTATAATACTATCAAGGATACAAGAGATCAAGAGGCACAAGTGAAGGAGAGGGTGATGTGGGGCATTCTCCATGGCTCCACTTTTCTTTCCTTCCTGCATTAGGATTGGATCTCTACCCCAGAGTAAAAGATGTAATCTTTAAGTGACATCTGCCTGTCACTGCATACAGTGGGGGAGTTTGGGTTATGAAATATTTCCATTTTATACCCTAGACTGTTGTTTAATTTATGTGACATGCTCTGGGAAGGTATTCCTCATAAATCCATAGATTCTAGATTTGTTTGTCATAAAATATTCAAAACCAGGCATATCCTGCTAATAAAATTCCATAAATAAAATTACACTCTCCTAAGAAATAGCATGACTTTACTTGTTAGGAAGTTCAGTTATTAACATATTTGCAGGGAGATTATGTAGGGTTATATGTCATTTTTTTCTTTCTTTCCCTAGAGTGTTTTTGTGGTAATTGAGAGAGAAATGAATCACAGGTCAATTACTTTAATCAAATGAAAAGGCCCAGATTTCAATAAAAGATGACAAAATATTCAAAAAATAACAGGAAGTGATGACAGGCAGAAGAGAAGATTAAAGCACTTTAAACCATTAAAAAGAGGACTAGACCTGGGATATACTAGGCAGAACATTAAAAAAATCCCTAAATGTTCTCAGAGGGCTAAAAGAAAACATGGGCAAGAGCTAAAGGAAGTCAGGAAAAAGATTGATGGACACACAAAAAAGTATCAATAGAGAGTGGAAATTATGAGAAGGAACCAACTAGAACTGACGTTCACAGTAACAGAAATTAAAATTTCCTTAGAAGGCTTAAATAGCTGATTGGAGCTGAAAGAAATCAGTGAATTTGAAGATATGACAATACACATCATTCAATCTGAGAAGGAGAAAGAAGAAAGAATGAAGAAAAGGAAACAGAACGTGAGAAACCTGTGGGGCATTCTGTTAGTCAGCCAAAGGGGTGCTGATGTAAAATACCAGAAACTGCTTCGTTTTTATAAAAGGTATCTTTTTTGGGTAAGAGCTTACAGATACCAGGCCATAAAGCATAAGTTAGTTTCCTCACCAAAGTCTATTTTCACTTGTTGGAGCAAGATGGCTGCTGATGTCTGCGAGGGTTCAGGCTTCCTGGGTTTCTCTGTCAGCTCTTCTGTTTTCTCCACAAGGTCAGCTGTAGACTATAAAGTGAATGGCTCTGTTTCTCTCCTTGGGGCTCCAGCTTTAGCATCAAACTCCAACATCAAAACTCCAACATTAAAAGCTCTCAACTCTGTCCTTTGCCATGCCTTTTACTTGTAAGTCCCCACCCAACAATGCCCTACCTGCACAAAGGTTTACATGATTAGTTAATCAAGTAAACCTATGAGTCCAATATAATCTAATAGGCCCAGAGGGAAAGATCAGTTTTCAAACATAATCCAATATTTCTTTTTGGAATTCATCAATAATATCAAACGGCTACAGGCACCATCAAGCATTCTGTAGGAGTCCCAGAAGCAGAAGAAAGAGAGCAAGAGACAAAGAATAATCAAAGCAGTATGGGTGAAAACTTTCCAAATTTAATGAAAGACATGAATATACATATCCAACAAACTCGGCAAACTCCAAACAGGATAAATCTAAATAGATCTATACTATACCATGTTATAATCAAACAGTTGGATGTCAAAGATAAAGGTGCAAGAGAGAAGCAATGTTGTATCTACAAGGAAGCTTCAATAGCATTAAATGCTGATTTCTCATTGGAAACCATGGGGGCAAAAAGGTAGTGGAAAAGCTTATTTAAAGTGCTTAAAGCAAAAAATTGCCAACCAAGAATTCTATATCCAGCAAAAATTTCTTTCATAAACCAGGGAGGAAGTAGGATACTCCCAGATATATAAAAGGTGAGGGAGTTTGCCATCACTGGGCCAGTTCCACAAGAGATACTAAAGAGAGTACTGCAGGTTGAAAGGAAGGGACAATAGACAATAGATCAAAGCAGCATGAAGAAATAAAGATGTCTCATGGGTAAATGTAACTGCCAGTAATATTGTATTTTTAATTTTTAACTCCCACTTTAACTCCACTCTTTCCTTCCTAGGATCTAAAAAGCAAATGCATTAAATGTAATGATAAATTAGTAGTTTTGGACTCATAATGTATAAAGATGTAATTTATGACAAGACATACATAAAAGTGAGGAGATGAAAGGGTATAGGAACATAGTTTGTGTATTACTGAAGTTAAGTTGGTATGAAAGCAAACAAGAGTGTTATAGGTTTAGGATGTTAAATTTAAGCCCCATGATAACTATAAAGAAAATACCAAAGAATATGTAAGCTCACAGGGACAGAAATTAGAATACAGGTAGCCAGGGGTGAGAGTAGAGGGAATGGGGAGTTAATGTATAATGGACATAGAGCTTTACTAATGGAAGGTGTTGAGGGTAGCACAATATTGTGGATGTGATTAATCCTATTGAATGGTATGCCTGGAAGTGGTTGAAATGGGAAAGTTTATGCTTGTATGTATGTTCTGAAAATTTAAAGAAAGAAAGAGAGACCAACTAAAAGATACAATGACAAAGGCATCACGTGATCTTGGATGGACTCTAACAAGGAGGAAGAAAAGGCTCAAAGGGACATTATTGAGATATGAAAAAACTGGATTATTGGGACATAAAAAAAAATTAGACTATAGACTGAGCATCATAGCAACTTTAAGTTTCTTGAACTTGAAGACCATACTTAAGTTAGTTATATAAGTGAATATACTTATAAGAAATGTACATGGCAATGTTCTAGTGTTCAAGGAGCATTGTGTATATAACCTATACTCCAGTGTTCAGAAAATGGATGGATGGATGCATGGATGGATAGGTAGACAGATAGATAGATAGATAGATAGATAGATAGATAGATAGATAGATAGATAGATAGACAATGACACAGCAAAAGTGGCAAAATTAAAAATTAGTATTAATAGATATGGGTATCTGGGCAGGGTAGGGGTATGTTGGAGTTCCATGTATGGTGTTTGTATGATTTTTTAAAAAGTTCTGCATGCTTGAAAATGTTTCAAAATGAAAAGTTGAAAAAAGTTAACCTAGTGAAAATCATCTCAATTTAAATCAAGAATTACAATTTGGAGTGTCTATCCTGTGAGTTTTGATTTGGAACTCATATTTGAATCTGCCATTTTTTTCTCTAGTCCCGTCATTAAAATATATATGACATGCTTCTTTTAATTGGCAGTTGCATGGGCCTCTCCTTGTACCACAGGAAGATGACAGCCTATGTATTTGGGAGTGCACCCCAAGGCCAACCACAGTGAATTTTATGTTTTCTGTATAGTCTACATTTAAGCACAGACCATCACATAAAGAGCCCAGATTAGGTGAATATCCACTTTTTTTCACCCAATACAGTAGCAGATAGACACACAGGAATTTGCTTAGCTTTTGTGTGTTTAGAAGGCCAATGTGGGAAATGGATGTGGCTCAAGCAATTGGGCTCCTATCTACCATATGGAAGGTCCAGGGTTTGATGCCCAGGGCCTTCCGGTGAGGGCAAGCTGGTCTATGTGGTCAACTGGCCCACGTAGAGTGCTGGCCCACACAGGAATGCTGCCCCACACGGAAAAGCCACCCTGCGCAGGAGTGCCAGCTGACATGGAGAGCTGGCGCAGCAAGATGACACAACAAGACACACAGAGAAGAGAAAATAAGAAGAGCTAGCAAAACAGGGAGTTGAGGTGGTGCAAGAGAGTAATCACCTATCTCCCACTCCAGAAGGCCCAGGATTGGTTCCTGGAGCTGCCTAATGAGAATACAAGCAGACACAGAAGAACACATAGCAAATGGACACAGAAAGCAGACAATGGGGGGAGTGGGGGGGGGGCAGGGGGTGGAAATAAATAAATAAATCTTAAAAAAAAAAAGACCAATGACAGATGCGTTTAGAATATTACAGGAGCAAATAAGAGGCATGTGTGCATTCAGCTATGCATGGGTGCAGTCTTAAGGCCTAAGCAGAATTTAGCCCAACTGAGAGAAGAGGACAAAACAACTTCAGGCAGAAGCCAGGTACTGAGAAGTAAAGAGCTTGGCATATGCCAAAACTACAGTCCGTTTGAACTTCCCTGAACATTAAATGTGGGGCAGGAGTGGGAGTAAAACTATTTAGCATAAAAATATAGTGGTTGTTGTGGGCTTGCAAACCGTTTCTCAACCTTTTATATCCGTGGTACTAAACTGAGAGCAGTGCTGCCCCCCAGAGGATATTTGGAAATTTGTGGGGTCATAATTGGGTATAACAATCATAGGGGATACTATACTGATTTAGTGGGCAAAGACCTGGAATGCTCAATATTCTGCCATGTGGAAGAGAGTCCTGTGTAACAAGGAATTGTCCTGCCACAAAGCCTATGGCACAATCCTTGGAAAATTCTGCTCCTATCCAAGCCTCCCACAGGTTAGCTTTACAGTCTGTGAAACTTTTGTGAGGGAAATAATCATACCCTGCTACTTATAGAAAAAGGAAGTCCTATGCTTAGTGACAGATGCTTACTTTATTCCTAAATGATTGAAATCAAATGCAGTGGAATGAAACTTTTTCCCTATTAACCTTTAGCAGCATTTATAATGACCATGTTAAATCAAACCTCATTACAACGTAATGGGGCCTGACTAAAATACTGCAGGTATGATGCTGAGTAATTTCATAAATTATTAAATGGTAATTGAAAGTAATATGGCAGAATACATTTTCATCCTGAGGGGGAAAATGCAGAAGACTTTGGAGGGAAATAAAGTTAGTTAAAATATAGCATCTGGGAAAGGGTTGGAAGTTTGGTGGGGGAGGAAGGGTGATAGAAGACATGAACCAATTTTTAGATTTCGGCATTGGGTTGAAGTATGCAATTTGATACCAGTGTTTTCTGACTGGTTGAGCTGTTATGATCCCTGCTTCAAACACCGTTCACCTCCTGTGCCTGGGCTGTCATCAAGGTGTACGGATCAAATTTAAATGACTTTTTAAAATACCAGATCTCACTGCCTTGTCTTTTTTTCAATTACAGTTCACTTCAAATCCTGACATTCCCAAAGGTGTTTCAGAAGTTATATTTTTTAAAAATCTCCATTAATAAAGTAAGTAATGTTTGTAAAATAAAATGCAAAATAATAAAGAAAATAGTCCTAAAGAGAGGGAATGTTTCTTGTTATCACACATAACCTTTGCTAAAGGATAGTGGATTCTTTCAGGTCCACACATATTCTGCTTTACACATTTACTTTTCCCCAAAAGACTCATACTGTATGGACCATTCTATCACTTGCACTTTTCACTTACTATTATAACTTGGTTATCTTTCCATATCTATGTATCTAGATCTAGCATTAAATTTTTTTTATTATAGTATTTAGTAAGATGCACAAATTTTTAACTTCTCTTGCTCAGTGTACTTTTCTATAAAATGTAGATAATGATATTTACCTACTTCACCACTACTTGTGAAGGTTAAGTGAAGTTATCTATGCTAACATAACATTATGTAGTGCCTGACTCATGGTCATCCTCAATAATCAATATTATTACTGTTACTTGTCATAGCCTCATCATCATCATCTTAGAAAGGGAGACTGGAGGCTGGAACATTCTAGGTGTTATACACATTGAAGTTCCCAATGTCAGCCAAGTCCCTGGCACATGAATCCATTTCTGTTGAATCATTAAGACTGCAATATATATGAAACTCTAAAAGATGAGAGGTGTTCAGGGAATTAAATTTGCTGATCCTGATAAAGAGAAGATACAGAAGGGATACGGTACTTGTCCCTATATTTACTAATCTGTGGAAGAGGAATTAGGAATAATGATATTAGTAAAAATAATGTTGCAATGTTAGTTATGTGACTGCTTCTACCACCACTGTTATTATCACAGTTCATCCTCTGTGACAGACATGGTGAGGAGAAGTTAATGATCATCACCTTATCCCTAGGACAGAAGCAGAGCCAGTGGAAGGGAATGGAATGGAACATTCTATATTGCATCTCTAACCAGCTTAGACCTCTCTACAACCCCATGATACACTATTATTATCCTCATTTTATGCCTGAAGACTCTGAGGCTTACAGAGTAGAAAACATTTGGCCAAGGCCCACTAGATAGTCAATGGCAGAGCCCAAGCTCTAAGATACCACGTTCCTTCCTTGGATCTTTGCTCAAAACAGGAAGCTCATTTTAAGATGATCACATGTCCAACAATGAACTGAACTACCTCAGGACACAAGGAGAGCCCCATTATAGGAGCTGTTCAAGCTGAAGCTAAAGAGAAGTGTTGGCAGGATTTAAATATTAGAGGGAGGTTGGGATAAGATGACATCTAAGGTCTACCATGAGGCCAAGAGCATGGCCATTGTGAAATGCTGCTCTCCCTGGATACCCAGTGCCAAACCTTGAATAGTACCTCCAATTTGTGAGAACATCTTTAAAAATGCATTTGTGAGTTAAGTTAGTAATCTTTATCTATAAATCCCCTCAGTGAAATTCTATAGCATTATTTGGCCATGGAACTCCACAGATGGACATATTCCTTAGCTCAGATCATCATTTCCTAACTTCCTGTAGATATGTTCACACGAAGCTGTTAATAGGTTTCCTTCTGCAGAACATTCTTGGCCCCTAATGGAAAAGTTCTCTTAAAGATGAATTGCTTTTCCGTGGCCTCGGGACAATTGCTGATGGGATCCCTTATCCCACAACTGACATACCCAGTTACTAACAGGCCCCACGGAAGAGGCTTGAGGCACTAATTGTAGGACCGATTGAAAACAAATACATGAAAGAGTCCCATTTATTGTCTTGCCGAACCTGACTATGTGCCAGAAACAGGACTAGGGGGTTTACATGCATTACCACATTTCATTCTAAACACAGTTTGCTCAGAACGTATTATTGGTGCCATTTTACAGATGCAGAAGCTGAGGCTCAAACAGGCTAGATCTGCGCTGTCTAATATGATCACCACTAGCTATATGTGACTATTTAAATTTAGACTAACATTATTTAAAATAAATAGAATAGAATAAAATAAAATAAGATAAATCAGTTCTCCAGTTGCCCTAGTCATATGTCAAATGCTCATTATTCACATGTGGCTGGTGATTAATACCTTGGACAGCTAAGATTAGAATATTTCCATCTCATAAAATTCTTTTGAAAAGTACTAGATAGAAGGTCATTTAAACGGTAGACCTGGGATTGAAAAACGAGTCCTTCAATGTTCTTTACACAGCATTGTAGTCCAGAGAAAGCATAGTGTAATCCATAGCAGCTGCTCTCTTAAGTAGGAGATGAATGAAATTAGTAGGAGCATCAGGGTGTATATGTGAGTGTTTATGTTGTGGGATGTTGGGGGAAGGGTGAGCATTTGAAATAGGCCTTCTGATCGTCTCCAGATGTTAACCAAGTTCACGTAGTTAACAAATGGCAGGGCAGAGGCTCACGCATGGATTTAACTTAAGGTCCCGTTTTCTAGAACATTACTCTGTCTTACTCTGTGTTTTTGAAAACAATGGAAAACCCAGTCTAGGTTGAAGTCATTTCTGACAAGTCACTATCTGCTGATGGATTTTTAAAATTACATCCTCAATTTTGTAAACTTGTCTCTGCTTATATGTGGACCCGCAGCAGGGAGGTGTCTTGGTTGTGGTTCTCAGAATCTCTACCCAGTGTAGCTGCTGGAGGCAGCAGCACACGCTTCTGCTGGAACCTTCCTTGTAACATTTTTGAAGTTCAGAGCACTCTCCAAACTGCATAAGAAAAGCAGACTGAATATTTAGTGCAGTTACTGGGGCCATAAAAGAAAAAAATTAACCAAGCTTATTAGGCTCCCTGTTTCTTTTCTCCCATAAAATGAGCAATTGGCAATAAATGCCATTCTGCTTTTTAACAGATGAATGGCCTAGTTGTGATAAATCCACCAGCATTTTCTGGGGAAATATATTTTACTCCAGGCATTTTTAGTAGTGGGACCATATTTTTCAAAGGAGCAGTGAGGACATTTACTGAGGTTTAAACTTTTCAAACCAGTGTGAGGGCTGGGCTGTGAGAGATCTAGCATCTCTGGGATTGGATTCCAAAATCAGGTGAAAGTCTCATTTGCCCATAGCTCTTTCGTTCTATTGTAAGCTTGCTGGAAGAATATCCATCTTTCCTCACATCTCTGTTTTTATTTGATCCTACATTTCATCCTGGGATCAGAGAGAGTAATTGTGTTTCCCGTCACAGACTTCATGAGTTGAGGGTCTAGGATTTGGAACCTAGTACTTCACTTTCCCACTCATTTTACTCAATTTAGTACTTGTTTGAAAGAGGCAGGAGAGGATACAATGGCCTGGGAGGAAGGAAGCCTGGGTTCTAGTCATGGTTTTGCAACCAACCAGCTAGATGTGGCTGGGCAATTATCTCCCTCTCAAGCACTTTCTCACTCCCTACACAGTAAGTTCTTTCCAGGGTGCCCAGTTGTTCTCATTTTTCTGGGATACAGGACTTTCAGTTTTAAAACTGGGATAGTCTCAGGCAAACTGGAATGAGTTGGTCACACTAGCTCTGGCCTAGACCTCCTTTTATTCTCTACTTTTTCTCCTTGGACAATCTCATGAATTCCACTGACTTCTGATAACCCCCATTCTGTATCCCCTTTCCAACATCACCCCTTAGTTTCTGTACAGATGTACCATAATGACCTCTATCTAATGTGTCCTAGACTGCTCTCATCCATTCCTCTGCCATCCATCCCCATCCTTGCTTTCTCATCTGTATAATGCTTCTGCTCCCTTAACTCCATCGAATCTATCTGCTGATTCTGTCAAGCTGTCCTCCCAACTGCTTCTTAAATTTTCCCCTCTTTTCAATCTCTATGTCTACCTTAGTTCAGACTCTAATCATCTCTTGCTTGAACCATTACTTGTGGCCATCAGGATTCCAGGATTGCCCACTTGCCCATTAGCTCCATTCCATCAAGTAACTCCAGATTTCCTTTAGAGTCTACTTTTTAGGAGTATATATCTTCAGTGTATAGCTCCACTCCTGGTTCTACAACCTTCCCTAAAATTCTCTTAGCTACAAATACCCTTTAACAAACTCCTCTTCTGCCTAAATTGTCCAGTACCTGTTTCTGTTGCTGCCATTTAAGAACTCTGATGGATACAGTATGCAGTGATGAATAGGAAGTCCAGTGCAAAGAAAGTTCAAAGAACCTCAGTGTGGGAGACTAAGGTTGGAGTTTGTTATCTGAATGAACATCTCAAGGAGACACTTACCTGGCACAGCAGTTTCCCCAGAGAGCTAAGAGCACTCCACTTAGTTGAAAAATGTCCTTTAGGAATTCCCAGACATAGCTGAACCATTGAGCCATTCAACCTGTATACTGATCCAGGTGAGCCACTTACTTGAGTTTCACTCTAGGTAAGTTGCTGCTTCATTTTTTCCAAATGGACAGATCTTTAATATAAGTCAGTTACTCTCTCTGGCTTCAGCTTCCCAGTTTGTATATGAGAAGTTGATAGACATTAAGGACCTACTGTGTGCAGTGTGAAGAATTCCTATTAAAAAGCAGACTGCAGTCATTTCTATATTCTGAGGACAATAGGGAACATTGGCAGAACTCATGCTTTTTTATTATTCAATGGGCCTACCTTGGAATGAAGAGATTGATCAGAGGGCTCTAAAATTTTCCTATATAATAATATACAATTGCTATTCTTTATTCATATACCCTAAATTACCGTGAGGCTGGAAGAGCTCAACTCTTGAATTTCTCATCCATGTTCTATATTTATCCATCCATCCATCCATCCCTCTGTCCATCCATCCATCCCTCCACCCACTAACACTTATGGCTGTGCTATTTCATAAGAAATACAAACCCAAGTCATGTTCTCAAGTTAACTACAATTAAATAAAGAAATTCACACCAAGAGATAGTTTAAGTGAGATGGTGAAGAGAAGGTGTCTTTGGCCAGTCCTTAGCATGTGGTAGGTCCTCAGTGTCAGAAGATGTTATTAATAACACCAAGAGAGGAAGTGGGCATGCCATAGACTCTGGAACTAGACTGAGTTTGAATCTCCACTTTTCCCTTTGCTACTCTCTTTCTCTCTAGACAGAGGATCTTAACAATGGGTCCATGAGCTTGAATTGAAATTCAAAAAAACATTGTTCTTGTGGGGATGTGTTGGTGCAGGTATGATATATTTATTAAATAATACACAGTAGAGTGTGGACTTAGCAAGGTGGTTTTCACCTGATTGGCAAAGAGGTCCATGGAACAAAAACATTTAAGAACACCTGCTCTAGAGCAGCCTTCTTCCTTTCTTGTCCCAGAACTCTATCACATCCTTCTTTTTCTCTTCTTTGTGGCTATTCACAGTCCCTGAAATAATCTTATTAATTTGTTTTATTTAAGGCAGAGCTTCTCAACTTCAGCACCACTGACCCTTTGGGCTGGATACATCCCTGCTGTGGGGAGCCCTCCTGTGCATGGGAGGAGGTTTAGCAGGTCCCTGTCCTCTACCCACTAGATGCCAGTAGCACTCCGCTGAGGTGTGACAATAAACCGTGCTTCCAGACATTGCCAAATGTCTCCTGGGGGCTGAAATCACCCCCTGCTGAGAAGCACTGATTTAAGTTCCATCTCCCTGAAGCAGGGACATTGTCCTGTCCTCCGTTGTATCCCCAGCACCGACTGCAGTGCTTGGAACCTAATTGGTACCAGGTAAACACTGGTTGACAAGCTGACTGAAGAGCTGCCGCAGAGCTAAGTTTGTTGTTCTGTGGGAATGCAGAGGAAAAATAACCCATCTCTGAGGGGAAGAAATACCCACGGGAGGCAGCTCTCAGGAACGAGTGTGTGAGTGGAGCCCTGCAGCATGAATAAGTCTTACACTGGCAAGGGGCTCACACTGGGTATACCAGGTCCAGGGAGTGGCCCTGGGAGAGGGAAGAAGGAGGGATGGGGGTAGGATGTTTGGAGTATACAGTGGTGGTGAGGCTGGAGGTGGGGTGACCAGCTAAGACAGAATATAGGGGTAGGGGGACAGAACCCCAGAGCCTGAACTAGGAAAGTGGCAATAGCGATTGGTTCTACTTTAAGATATCTGATTAGTAAAAGAAAGTAACTCTGAATCCATTAATATGCCTGATTATTCCCTTGATTTGGGCTCCTTTCTGGCAGATTAGTGCTCAAGAAATGTCATTACCCCTATAGCTCATATTTCTCTTTTTTTTTTTGCTTATACTTAGTAACTTTCACTTCTGATCATTTTTACGTTAATTGTATATAACACTGCTTTGCTTTAAATATATTATTTTTAAACATTTTGTTTTACAGATCACTTCACGGCTTGAAATTCTGTAGGCAGTGGTCATAAATCTCTCTTGAAAGAAAATGGAAGTTGTCTGTTTTAATTTCATATCAATTCCCTACTGCTTGGGAAGAGGGATAGAGGACAAGGAAATAAATTCTTTTTCAAGGACTTGCAATTGTCCATGTTTTACTTCTACTAGTGGGTTGCTATATCTAAGATGAACAGATTACTCTCAAAAGGCATGTGTCTGAGAGTATGGATTGAAACTGCAGTTGGGGTTAAGGTGCACAATTTTGAATAAATATAGCAATTTAATTTGGGGATGTAACCCGAAAAAGTGGCAGGAATGAAATTTAAGAAATGGCACAGGTTCTGGACCAGATAGATTTAGCTTGAAATCTACCTCCAGCACTCCCCTGTCCCTGTGATTTGGGGTAAATTACACTAGTCTCTTTCAGTCTTCATTTCTTTACAATGGCGGGGAACTATAACAAATCACCTGCAAAATTAGGGCTTAAAAATAAAAATAACAGCAGTTTTTTTGCTCATAGTGCTTCTGTTTGGGCAGGGCTCAATGGGATGGCTTGCCTCTATTCCTCATGGCATCATCTGTGCTAGCCAGGTTGGGATTGGAGGATCCATTCCCAAGGTGCTTCAGCATGTGGCTGTTGAGGTGGTGCTGCTGGCTGACTGGGAGTTCAGTGGAGTCTGACAACTGCAGAGCCTATACCTGACCTCCTGAGGCTTGACAGTCTCAGTGTATTTGGACCATGGATATGGGGGCTGACTTCCCCAATGAGTGTCCCAAGAGAACATGCCAGAAGCTGTATGGTTTTTTATTACTTAACGTCAAGAGTCAACTAGCATCACTTATGCCATATTCTATTCGTTGGAGCAGTGACAAGACTACTCAGATTCAAGGTGGGGATACAGACATTACCTCTCCATGGGAGCAGCGATAGGCTCACATCATGAAGGGCACGTGGAATGAGAGATATTGTTGCAGTTATTTGGAAAATATAATTTGCCACAGCGATGAAGCACATTGCCTAGTTTCCATCACATAATACATGCTTAATATATTGTAACAATTCTTATTTCTATTAGTTATAATTAAGTTTTCTACTTAAATCACATTTGTTAGGGATTAGTCCTATTCTTTCTTGCAATTCAAGATCTTCTCCCTAAGTCTGGTTCTCTTTCAGTATCTCTCACATTGAAATGCTCATCACTGATACATCCAGACACTTAGAAATCATTGCTGACACCTATCCCTGCTTCATACTCTTTCCTTCCACAACATATATTTGACCCAACACCAAATTCCATTGATAATGCCTTTTAAGATGCTCACAAATCTATGTACTCTTTCTCCATCTACACAAATACCACCCTAGGCTAAGTTCCATTATCTTTTGCCTGAAATACTCTCTTCTCTGAATCCATTTTAGCCTTCCTATAATCAATTCTCCACATTGTAGTACCTACTAGCAAATCTGGTCATGTCCTCACCATGACATAAAAAACTCTGATGGCTTCTCACTGTCATTCGGATTAAGACCAAAATTCTAACAGGGTCTGTATAAGGTCTGGCTCCCACCTGTCTCTCAATCTTGTATCATACTTCCTCTCCCACCCTCTCCTCTGTGCTTCTGCCACCCTGGACTTATTTCACTTCTTGGAACTCTTGGACAGGCACTCCATTTCCTTTTGCAACAGTGCCTTTGCATGTGTCGTGTCCTGGCCTGGATGCTGCTTGTCCTGAACTCTACAACTAGATATTACTCCTCTTACAAACTCCTATAGCATTACTGCATCAGATAGGATGCAATAACCTTGCAATAATAGGGAATCCTGAGGCAGGAAATGCTGTAAAGTTGGTTGTTTTGGTGGCTTAGCAAAACCACTGAGTTCCTTCTGGGACCAGGTTCTTTGGCTTTCTCCATGAGTTTGTTCCTTTCGCTAACCTCAGCCTGGAGCCAATTCATGTCATGATCACTATATGGCTGCCAGTAGAAGTGGAACTAACACACTCCCTTGTTTCCATCTCTTCCAATCATGTAATATAAGTGCTTTATTCTATGATTAGGTCAACATGGTTCATATAGCAAGCCACTCCTCAGACCAATTTTAGTTGTCAGGGGATCAGCATGGTGAGATTGGCTTGGACTAATCAGGATCCATCATTAGAGCAAAAAAATTATTAGTATCCCCTGAGTCATATGACTATGTAGGGGAGAAATGGATTCCGAAACAAAGTGGGGTTAGGAAGGAGAGAGCAGGTAATGAATGCTGGGGGACAGCCAATAGTGTCCATTTCAACAGCTGTGTAGCTCTTCTTTGTGGCATTCATTTGCAGGTATGATTTTACATTTATTAATGAAAGAGGTGCATACCTGATTTCTCTGCTATGCTATGAGCTCCACTAGGTAAAAGCTGTACTTCGGTTTTTCCTCAGCTCTGTCTCCACAGAGCCCAGGACAGTGCCCATGGCGTGTAGGTACTCAAATATTTGTTGACTAAATGAATGAACAAATTGAATTTGGGATATCTTGCGAAATAGCTTACCTTCTTCACAGTCATATTTTCTCTTCTGCAAAGGGTCTATAATAATTATGTGACTATACAGCAAAATGAAACCCAAGATGTGAATGTATAACCAGGAGCACATGAAACAGAAAAAGAAAGAAGTTTTGTTAAGTCAAAATAGGTGCTATTTACCTGCTTCCAATTCGTTGGGGCAGTCACTTTGATTTTTATGGTCAAGTAGGATCATACAGTTTAGGTATTTATTAAAAAAATTTGAAGAGATTGTTAAACTCAGAACTTTGTGAAGATGACACAAAGACTTGACATGGAAACTTTACATTTTATTATACTGTTACTTTCAGCATAAGGATCCTCAGTGATTCTGTCGTCAACTCCAGACCCTGCTCACTAGGGCACTAGGGAGAAACCTTAGCTAGGTTGAAGAAGAAAAGATCCAGCCCAAAATGGTTTTCTCACTCTGTGCTGTAAGTCTTGTGGTGCTTATGGATAATGTTTTTCATTCCAAGATTGGTAAAATTTTTAAAACATTATTATGGAAAATTTCAGACTTATAATTGTATAATAGACTCTCATGTACCCAGATCCAATGTCAATAATTACCAACTCATGGCCAATGTTGTTTCCCCTATGCCCCCATTCACTTCCCCTCCCCCTGGGTTATTTTCAAGTATCATATAATTTAATCCATATGGACACCAGTATGCATTTAATAGGTAAGGACTCTTTAAAAACACATATAATAGTGCTATTTTTATCCTTAAATAATTAAAAATCTTACTTAAAATATGAAAATATGAGACAGTGTTCAAATTTTCCCAATTATTTCATATTATTTTATAGTTTTTTTTTGATTGGTAACCAAATATGTTTCATAAGTTAATTGATGGATATACCTCAAGTCTTTTTAATCTCTTGGTTCTCCCTCCCTTTTCCACCCTCTTTTTTTCCTTTGCAATTTATTCGTTGAGGAAAGGAGTTGTTTGGCCTGTAACCTTTCCCACATTCTGGATTTTGCTGATTGAATCCCTGTGGCATCTTATAACATGCTCCTCTGCCCCTCTATTTCCCATAAATTGGTAGTTAGGTCTTGAGGCTTGATAGATTCAGGTTGAGCTTTTGGCAAGAATACTGCATAAATGGTGATGTATTTTTCCATCATATCTAATGGACTCTCCTTTTGTGATGTTAGCAGCCATTCACGATCAGTGTCTAGACCCATTATTTCATTAGGGATCACAAAATGGTGAGCTTTTAATTTTTATCATTCTTCATTTCATTTTCTAGCTGTAATTCTTCTGCAGAGAGAATCTTTTCATTATCTCTGATAACCGTCAGATGTATTTTGCATAGAAAAGGCAGGATAAATGCTTGATTTTTTAAAACTTTATTTGCCAGTTTTCAAAACTGTAAAGGTAACTGTTGAGTTTTTCTCCCTTTTTTCCTCCCTCCTTCTTTCCGTCCCTTCCTTCCTCCTTCCCTCCCTTCCTTTCTTCCTTCTTTCTGTCATTAACTCATGGATTTAAAATGTTTGATGGATTTAAATAGGATACATTAGTTTAAATTTTAGGGTTCCTATTTCTATTTGAAGAAAATCTTTATATGCTTGATTAAGCCTTTCTTTATCAATTCTTTAGCAGTTGAATTTTAACCAGAATTCCAGCTATGTTAATGAAGATATATAAGCAGGAAACTACTGGGTGACTTTTCCAGGAAAGACAACATGTTTTCCTTGTAAAAGGAAACAGATTCAGTTGGTGCATGCTTTCTGTCCCTTTCTTTTCTCTCTTTTTCCTACCTGGAATGTGAGTGCAATGGCTAGGGGAGTAACAATGATCATGTCACAATGAGGATGAAAACTATATAAACACTCAGAATACCAGAATAAGAATTGAGTTAGAAGCTAACTCAGTTAAGGAATTGCTCCCTCCCTAGACCAATGTACCCAACATTTGTCAAATGAGAAATACAAATCCTAGTTTTTAAAGCCACGATTTATTGGCGTTTTTGATACTTGAAGCTGTACTTCTTTACTGATACAATTGTCCAAAGCCACATATGTAATAAGTGGAAAGCTGGGTTTCAAACGTTGTTACTCTCTAAAGTGCCTGTTCTCTTATGAAATGAAATGACGAACCATGGGCCGGGCATAGGTAGCTAGAATACTTCTATAAAGAGAAACCTCTCATTAACTCTGAGTTGTAAACCAGCCTCTTCATAGCCAAGGCCATATGTTTCCCCGAAGAAGAGCCCAGGATTAACACATATTATCAGGACCTCCTCGGGCAGGCTTCTGGCCCCATAACGAGCTGATGAAATACGCAAGGTTTTTCTTGCTTCTTGTCAAAAGATTTCTAACCTCCTATACCAAAGAGGCCTCTTTTATTAACTACCTGCAAAGTACAAAATATTTTGAAAGACTTTGTCAAACAAACTGTACTTAATAATAAATATTTGATTTGTACTCCCATTTAAATTTAATCAAATACATATATAACCTCTAATCATAGTTTCTGATCTACATTGCCAGTGTTAACACACTGAGCTTGGACTAACATCAGTCACAAGCAATCGTGCTTCAGTTAGCTTGAGCAGCCTTCAATTCAATTTAAAACGAAATACCTCACAAATCCCCTGGGTGAGCTTTGAAGCCTTCTGTGGTTTGGGGACGCAGGCTGGGGTCCATGTGCTAGAGTCTGGTGATCCATGCTCCAGGAAGTTGACCGGTTTCTGCCACGGCAAAAGGGTAGAAGAGGCTACTGCTCAGAAGATGGATTTACTTCTGCTTCAGGCTCTTCTTGGCCAGCTGCTTCTGAGCTAGCCTGACCCCGTGTCATCCCTGACCTTCCTACTCCCATCCAGTGCCTGATGCTGAGAACTTCCCACTTGTAGCCTCAGCCAAGCCTGGTCCCTGAAAACCAAGCTGAGTAAATAGCCCCATCCACAAAGATAAGTAGAAACTGGAATTGGTCTTGTTAGGGATCCAACCTGCCTGCTTTGTGCCCTATGAACTGTTCTGTCACCTTTCCCTCTAGCCCTTGTCATGCGTATTATGCTCATCTTGGTTGAGCACCTGCCACGAGTCAGTATTTTATTATGTACAAGTCCATAGAGACAAATAAGATCTGGGCCTTATGATTGGGCTTCTGCCTCAATTTCTGGTGTATTATCAGGCTTTTCCTCAGTTGAAAACTTCATCTGAGGCTCAACAGGGTTTATGATACTCTATGTAGCTAGTGGTAGTTTTCCCACATGTCCTCCTTGAGTTGGTCTCTTCTTGCTGTACCCCCAGTCACTGATGGGGCTGTGCTGTAGCTGAGGTGGGTAATCTGTCACCTCAGCACTCTAGGTACTGCCTTTCTACCAGGAGAGGCCCTGTTGTTACACCTGTGCTACTAAATTGAGTTCCCTATGTTTAAACTCCTGGAGGGCATGGCTGTGTTCGCTTCTGCATCTGCAGTACTTGCCCAGTGCATGGTAGATTTTGAATAATGAATGGAAGTGGATGCTGCATAAAGAGGGAAGAAGAGAGTCCCCTGCAAAGGGCACCAGGGATGAGAAGTCTGGGGATGGTATGGGTTGGCCATTGTGGATGTTGAAGTGACCTGGTGTGAACTAGGATAAAGAGGAGGCTGTGGGCCAGATACCACTGGTGCAATTGAAGGAGGAATGGACAAGAGGCTTTTAGGGACAGCAATGTTGTGGGCAGAGTCTGGTGGAGCTGGAGGACTGGAGCCTCAAGAAGGAAAGGGCATTGGCATAAGAGCAAAGGCTGCTGGAGGTGGCACTGGGGATCCAGCACACTGACCACAGCTATGAGGAACATGGAGGGACATGTTGAGAATGGGCATATTCTACTTGAAATGACTGCAAAGGAATCAGTTACCAGGGGAAAGTCAGTTCTCAGTTAAGTCAAGGAGATGGGGAAACTCAGAGAGGAGGTTGTGATCGTGAAATTGGAATGATAA